>NW_028288781.1:2988750-4483125 GCF_059628265.1 Tinamus guttatus | reverse complement strand
ACTGGTGGAGCAGTAAATATTCAACAAATAAGTTGTTTCCTCACCTAGGGAGCAGGCAACTTTTATTAAGGGAGACCTGGAAGGATGTTGAGAAGTGAAATATACCCAAGCCTCTGTAAACACAGCAACTTTAGCTGATCTGAAACATGTACTGCTTGGGAAGTAGAGGGCATGTGCCACAGCTCAGGTTTTTATGATTGCTAAGAAAGGAAAGGCAGAGAGGAGCTCTGTGAAAACTGTCTAGTCTGCTTCACTGTGAGGTTGGTGCTGGTGGAAGACTCCTAGAATGACATTTAAATGAGGTAGACAATAAGGTATACCTCTCTTGTAGACAATACCTCTCTTGAGGTATAGCAGCCACTCTTGTTTGTGATTATCCAAACATCTGGTCAGATGAGGCAGGGATTGTTGGTGAGCTTTGCCTGCAAACATGCCTTGTGGAGCATGCTAGCCAAGTTCCATGATTTAAACATTCTTTGAACAATAATATGTTTGAAGTAAGCATAATCTGTTTCATTGCAGTAGAACAAAATCAAATATAATCTTACATGTCACTTCAACAGGTGGGAAGATTATGCATGGAAAAGTCTAATAATCAGCACTGTTGATTACAAACTCAAGCTCGCAGGAAAAATACTCTATCCCTAGTTCCAAACACTCATGTCTTCCAACATCTGGCAATTTCCAGGCTCCAGCTGCTCCCTAATTCTCCATAGGCTTGACCACTTCTTATTTTCACTCAGGTTGTTAGATCTTTTCTCTCTCTTGTTTTCTGTCTTCTGAAACATAGACATAGGCCAGAGCATGGGAGGCAGCTTACCTACCAGCAGGGAGTATGCAAGCAAAATACAATCCTTCTCCAATGGTGGAAACACCAGGGAAGGGTTGCAAGCAGGAATTAGGCAGAGTGGTGAAAGAGAGCACAGCAAGAGGAAGTAGCAAATAAAGAGTATACAAAACCCTTGTGCTATAGCAGAATGAATTTTACATCAAATGTTCACAGAAGTTTGACAGCTATCAACATAATAAAAATATCTTCTATGATATTCCCCTACTCCTTCCTTTCTGCCACTGAAATGCTTTCTCTGCAGTGGAATTTTCATCTACATTCTTCTGTTTGTTTGTTTGAAAATACTCCTGAGTCTTAATTTTGTTTCCTTTTGGGTGCTTTGGTGAAATCTCAATGCAGTATAAAATGTTTAACTGTGATTCTTGGCACAAAATCTGAGGTGAGAATCTGTGTCCTGTTTTTCTGCCTGCAGGGATTCCCATGCTGAAGATAGTGTTTGCGGGGTACGAGCACCTGTCCTTAATTTCCGTCCCCTTACTCATCTATCATCCTGCTCAGATTCTTCTTGGCAGTCTGTTGGTACCAACAATAAAATCTTGGATGGTTTCTAGACAAAAGGTAAGAATTGTTCTTACAGATGTAGAATGAAAGACTGCTCTGAGAGAGAAAAAGAAAGAAAGAAAGAAAAAAAACTAAACATGAGCCTAGCATTCTTCAAGGTTCCTTTTTGTAGATTCCAGGGTAACAATTTTTCTGTTTCTTTACCTCCTCTGTTACAGTGATAATCATAGTGGCCTGAAATTAAAAACCTTGAGCTTTAGTCCCTTGGCTTTGAAATAAATTAAGATGCGGAAGTTTAGATGTCTACAGCTAGCTCTTTTCATAGGAGGAAACATTCAAATACAAATTGTGCTCCATAGGAATGGCTCAGTCTTTCGCTAATAATCATAGCCTTGGACCTCTCTTGGGGAGATGTCCACTGTGCACTGGCATGGGAGCTTGGGGAACTGGGCAAAGCAAGGGGCCTTTGTGAACTGAAGAAGGACTGAAGTTTTCAAATGTTTCTTTACTTCATTACCCTTTATGGCAGCAAGAAGTCTGTGAGAGTCAATTTCACGCCAAAATACAGCATGGGATAACTGGTTAGGATTGTAGCCTTATAACCTAGAGCTTTTCTCAATGACATCACTGATTCAAACTCGACTTAACTCTGTACTGACTGAAAGGACTCACATCTGCCAGCCATTCTGTCACCTGTATGAAATAATTGCAATGGTTTTGGTCCAGTTCTCAGAAGAAGAGTAACCATCTCACAGGAAGATGGTCCTTACAACTGATTTTAATGCTGTCTTCAATGTTCTGAGATTATAAGGATTAAGTGGCTATGGCAACTGTGTGACCTATGTATACCATCATTCAAGGTGAAGGTCAAGATATTGTAGGAAGCCCAGTTCTACCAGTACTCTGCATTTTCCATTTGTCAGTGGAGGCATTTAAAAAAGAAATCTTCCTTGTCTTCAATTTGCATCCCAGACCAGCAGGTCATTTTATTAGCTTCACTCCACTGAAGTCACATTGCTAACTTGACTGCTAACTTCTCCAAATTTGTAATTTTGTGGGAATCTACATTCAGTTATCTGAATTGTAAAAAGCTTGGATAGCTTCGGTTTTCCAGGAATTGTGCCCAGAAATCCAGATCTTGTGAAGATAATACCCATCTCAACATTCCAAAGTTGATATCATATGTCAGTTCCTGAGACTCTGTTGGTCTGAAAGTCATGGCAATTAAAAAACCCCATCTTTTTCCAATAGAAATTATCAAGAGACATCAATAGACCTCATTAAAGATTGTGTAAGGGAAATTCTGTGCTGTCCCACCAGAAAGCCAGCCTGCAGTTGACACCGCCAGTGAAAGAGCGATCCCCGCAATGCTGGCTTCTGTTTGTCATCTCACTGCTTCCAGCTGCCGAAACAGGGAATGTGGCTGGAGCTCATCCAGGCGTCCCTGATCCTCAGGGCTCTGCTGGCCTGTTGGGGGCTGCTGTCAGTTGCTGCACATTAACACAGCCTTTGAGCAGGGCATCAGGAAAGTCAACCAGTACTAGAGAGATTTAAGGTTCACCAGCACTAGTTTCTTATTCATTAAGCATCAAATAAGCTTTCTGTGCTAATCAGACTGTAATGCAACCATAAAGCTACTTCGGGGGATCGTTGCTCTGTTGATACTGCTCCTCCACTAGGTCTTCTGTATTATTCACAAATGTTATTTTAATTACTCTTAAAAAAATCAATGAGGTTGGGTTGGGTACAGTTGCAATAAGTATAATAAAGGGTTGTGACTGGATAATGGTCTCCTGCTTTGAAAATAAACATGTCATCATCACCCTTGATGTTTATTTTCTATAAACACCTTGGCTTCACTTTGGCATCTCTCTTGCAGAGGGAGGCGGTTATCCAGTCACAGTACTCAGCTGCAGTGACATTCTTACTTAATTATGAAAGTACATGTGATCTGCTTGTATGAAATTGAATTTAAATATTTAGAGGTTTATCTACACTAAGGTATTTCTAGTCTGTAAAAATGGCAGCAGAACCTGCCAAACTACAAAGTAAAAAATTGTTTCTCCAAACAAGATGTGGAAGGATGTCTCTCTCCTAAGTCTCTTGCTGAATAATATCCCAAAGTTTAATCTCGAATGGCTAGATTTAACAGTAGTTAAATGCTGGTGTTTCTGAATGCTGGTGTTTCTGAAGGGAATATAGCCTATTTATTTTTAAAGGTTTGGATTTTTTTAAAGGATTTACATTTGTGCTAGAGTGTTTTCCACATAGCGCTTACAAGCTTTGAATGTACAATATTAAAGGTTAATATCTACAATAGAAGATCCATCAGATTTCATCTCAAACTGAAAATTGTTTGTTCAGCCAGTCCTCTAGAAATGATAGTGTCTCACCCACTGAGCAAGGTTAGTCTGTCAGGGCATCTTCCCACAAAAGCCAAGGGAAATAGAGGTTACAAATGGCAGGAACTTCCCCTCCCTGACCAAATCCCCTGGCTGCAGAAAATGCCATTCTCACATGATGCTCAGCAGGGTGTTCAGCACCTCACATGATTGCAGATAGCAGCTGCAGAAATATCCTAGGGGATTAGGTGACCCTCCGGTAACCAGTTTGTTGAAAACCCCTCCTACTCCCCATTCTTTCCCTGAAGAGCTTCATACCAGGTTAAAGGCTAAATGCAAACTTCCATGTACTCACTGCTCCCCACCTCCAGGTGCATTTCCTGTGCAGCCTGTGCTGCTCCTCTGCCATAGGACAGAGGCACAAGGAAGTACTGAGCTCTTCCTGTGCCCTTTTCCAGGGCATGTCAAAGAGGTGACACAGTACATGGGAGCCACTGAGAACCAAAATCTTTTAAGTCAACCACACATGAGCCCTAAGTTGAGAGACACCTCTTCCTGCTGCATTAGAGGCACGATCACCTATCCCTTGAGCTATGCCTCTGTCATACACTGAATAGTTCATCTACCTTAATTGCCAGACCTGAGAGGAACACAGAGCTGGATATTGCCATTAAAGGCATGTGATTACTCTTCTCAGTGTCAAGTATGCAGCAAGGGGGAAGGTAAGCTACAAGCACTCCAGATGTCACCTGGAATAAGATTATCTCGGACTTTGACTTACTATTACCTTTTCTCTGCAAGGAGGGCACAAACATTGCAGGTGCCTGACATTCACCACTGCAGCAGTAACTCTGCTCTGAGCCAGCTGTGAGCCATGTCGAAGGAGCCAGAAAGCACAAAGATGCTTGCAAAAGTTTTCTTCACGGTCTTTCCCTAACTAGGTCAGAAGCTGTTGCATCTGTGCCGCAGGGGCGTGTGTTGAGTGTGGTCCCAACAATTGCTTTCTAAAGGACATCTGAGACTTGGCTTCCCCCCGCAGCAATAATTTCTGATGTTTCCTTGTTAAGGCTACCTCTATACGAGGAGGTTGTGCTGGGCTACCAGAGAGCAAGTACCACTGCAAAGCCTGGATCAGTATGAAACCTGGAGTGGACTGTCAGCTGCACACTGCTACCTCTCTCCATCTTGCAGGAGGACACAGAGCGCTGTGTTGCTACTAAAATAAAGAGCTTGTCTTTTTTTTCTTTTTTTTTTTTTTTTAAGAGTTCAAAAAAGTGACTGTTTTTCTCTACTGTTCACAGGCACTGAAGTTAACCAGGCAGCCCAAAGCACCCGTGAAGGTATAACGATGGAGGTGGCCCGTGTCCCAGCGAATGTATATATGTACTATACTGTACACACAGACAAATGAGACAACTGGGTATCTGTGAATGTTGCTTCAGTGCATATTTTATTTTTATATATGCATATACATATATATATATATATATATATAAAAGATACCTGTTTAAGTGCCTTACAAATACGTTTTCTGGCAAAAACATTGTTTCCAGAAGCCACTTTGATGGTTACTGCAAGAGGTTGTATAGTATTTTGGAGTCCTTTAATTTTTATTTTTCTAACTGAGTGAATGGTCATAACTACCAGCTGTCTTTCTTCCATGCCCCTGCTTTGAAACCAGGGTGCAGCAGCCGTAAGTTTCTATTTTAAACTAGCCAAATGACCAGGAACCTATCCCACTGCTGGCCTACCCTGAGGAAGAGCTTTCTGAAGGTTTTCTTCAAGGTTGACTTGAATTGTGTGATTCTGTTACACTCCCTAGTCATATGACTGTGACATGCCTTTTTCTTCTGAGTTTGTGTATTCTCAGCATGGGGCCATCCATTGGATAGAAGCTGAGAAGCATGAATTATTTGCATTTGTTGACACAGTTGTCTAGACATTCCTTCAAAGTTAATGTTTTTTCAAGAAAATTCTTTCAATTTCATTGTATGATATTGTGCCATTGTATATCTTAAATGCCTCATAAGCTTCAAAGAAATGGTCTGGTGCTTGGGTTATGAGTGAAGTATTTGTGTTTGCAGCTAGGACATCTTTTTTATTTTTTTTTTCCTTTCCCTTCCACCAGTGCAATGCACAGAAGTCTGCAGTGACAGCATTTGGGATGCTCATATTTAAACAGCATCTTCATTGTAGTAAACCAAGCTAAGTTTTTTATACTGCCGCATGGTAATGAATAACAGCTTGCGCAGACGAGCAAGTTGAACATTATTTTTTTGCCAATTAAAGGGATCCTTATAGTAACAAAGAACACTACCTTAGTTAATTTGATAATCAATGAGAACTTTTTTAAAAAATCAGGTGTTGCTATTTATAATGATTCTTTTTAAAAAAAAAAAAAATATGAAATACTATTTGTGCAAGTAAAGAGAAAGAAACACAGGCAAATGTTTAGACACAGAGCCAGCCCCGCATCTTATCCAAGAGATTAAGGCTTCAGAAGAGTGCACTAGTCAGGACTCTTGAGATGTACCCATCTGCAAAAATTGTGCTGGCAATTGTGCACTAAGACATTAAAAGGAATGAAAGAAATAGGTCAAACAGGGATTGATTTAAGTGCAGAATTGTCTTGTGTGTCGTGGTTAACATTGCACTGAGTTGCACCATTAACTGCAGATGCCTTGGAGCAGATCTTCAGCAGATGTAAATTATCATAGCACTGATAACGCTATAGATATTTACACAAGCCAGTATTTTTTCTGTGAGAATGGGCACCTGCAACTTTTATCCCTTTACCTTAGTGAAAAGAATCATGTTTGGTTTATCCAGTTTGTTAATGCTAATTTAACAGCTAGAGATAGTTAGTTAGCAATCAGCAGAGCTTTAAGCAATGGTCAGTGCAAAGTGGCTCTTTTGCCACCTTTTGCCACCTATATGAGAAATTACCAAGGGTTGACAGTGAAGCCTTGTTCAAAATCATGATCACCGATTGTAAGGAAAGTGCATAGCAAAAGTACGTGATGTGATAATGTTTTGAATTCTTTCCACGGAGAGGAATGGGCCTGGGTGCAGCGAGGCTGTGTGAGGGCTGAGAGGTGCCTCCTGCCACCAGTCTGCTCCAGGGCTGCGCTCTGTTCTCACAGGCTGGGGGGCAGAGGACGGCGAGCCGGGGGCTCGCAGTGTGGGTCCGGGTGTCCCTGGGGAGCAGGCGTGCCTCCACCAACAGCCCAGCCCACGAGGTCATTAGAGAGAACAACATGTACGTTCTTGGCCCGAATTAAGGGTTCCCCTTCTTAAGTAGGCTACCTAGAAATTGGCTCCATGTATGTGTCAAAATTCCTTTGTCTGTGCTTAAAAACCTGACCAGAGCAGAGAGCCCTGATGCCAGGCACTTTCCCTCTGTGCTGAATCTCCCTGATTCCCTGAATCCCTCCTGAATTTTCAGAGCATGTAAAGACCTAATCCCAGTCCTACTGAAATCTGTGAAGTGCTCTGTTGGTTTTAAATGGCAAAGGAGTAAGACCAAGGAGAGTGCTGGGTTTTTCTTTTTTCTTTTTATTTTTAATATGCAGACAGGATTCAAGCATAGAGTTATTTCTTCCACTTCTGTGGTTGTGTCTATGCCAAGTAGTCAATACACTGCAAATACTCTTACTGAGCTACCTCTGAGTACTGAATCTCCTGTTTTCAGTACACCCAACAACTTGCTTAAATTCCATGGCAAACATCCTTTTTTTTCTTTGCTAAATATTTTCTGTGCTTAAGACTATTTCAAACTATTTTAAGAGAGAGTTTTGTTAGGTCTTTGCTTATTTCTTGGGGCAGCCTAAATGTTACATATATTTTTTCTTAAACCTAAATGAATGTTGGAGGTGTTGATCCGGAGGGAATATAAAGCAAAACTGAAATACATTTTTTAAATACTTAATGAAACTTAATTATTCATATCAATTCTGCTATGTTTGAAGACTGTTAAGCTGTTAGTTCTATGCCTTCCTATTATGCATTTGTCTTTATTAAACAGAATGGTTTTGAATCTAATTTTGTTAGTAAGAAGAAAAGATACAATTCCGTTTCCCCCCTAGGTCAACTTTTTACTTCTGTTACCTGAAGTTTTGTTCTTTTGCAGATAAAACTTTTAATTTCTTTGCTTGTCCACTTCAAAGAATATATGTTAACTGTATAAACATACTTTATCAACTAAATTTGGGGAAAGAAGGCCCTCTTTCTCTACTGTTTCTTTCAGATGGATATAGAAAGCTTTAAAGAGTTGTACATTTTTTAAAAAGTGAGAATCAGAGAAAATCATGATCAGATAATCAGAGAGTCAGAGAAAATTATGATTAGATGAAACATAATTGAATAGCAACATTTTAAAAGTAGAGGATTAAAAGAGTTCTAAATGTTTCCAGTTTCTTAGTTCTTTTAACTGAGAGACATCTAATATTGATCATATTTAGACAAAACTAGTGTCAAATGAGAATGTTGTCCCATGTTCAAACATCACAATTTTCTTGATCATTAACACTTCTTAGCTTTTACATATCTATAATCCCATATAATCATCAGGGGAAAAAAAAAAAGCTTTAAAACAGTGAAACACTTCAGAGTTCAAAGGGATTCTCAGCACTTTTGTGTTGGGTTCCTCAAACATTTCCACTCCCCTTCTGGGCTCTATATTGCGAAGCGCAATCCTCCAGCAATAGGTCCGAGACAAATGACCTCCTACATATTTAAAATCAAGACCTATACCATATGATTTTTTTTATATATATCCTTTACTTAGCTTGAGTAGTCTATATGACAGAAAAGCCACAGTCCCAGCAGAAGCTGGACAGCTGTGGTTTTTTTTACAGACCAAAAGGAGAATAATCCAGTAGTTTGATTTTATGAAAATACAGACCTGTATGTTATCCTGGCAGTCAGGGAAAGAGGAGCCTGTTTTGTAACATGTTCCCTTGTCATTATTTTCATCTTCAGTTTTATGTGTGTGTGGTTTTCTATGGAAATATCTTGACAGCAGGAGGTTAGAAAGCAAGATGAAATATTGTGTTTCTGCCAGCACATATATTTATGTGTTAAGCGCATACGTGCATAATATCCGAGCAGGTGTATGTGTAGAAATCACTAGTAAGGACCAAGTCCCTGGTACACATTTTTTGCAAGTCTGCATATGGAGAAAGAATTACTTTTCTGATGTTATTCTGATATTAAAAATGAAATTTCAAATACTGAATTGTGTTTTGTATTGAATCGTAATATCATACAGAAGCTCTGCAGCAGATGATCGCAGTATTGTATTTTTAAAATGGAGACTGTTTTGCACCTAAATAGATGTTGATGCATTCAGGAAATACAGTGTGGTAAGAGGCTAAATCACGGTTTATCCATTTTGTAGTAATTCAGTTGCATTTATACTACTATTTTTATAAAATGCTAGAAACAAATACAGTCCTTGCAAACACGCCAAATAGACACGAAACTAAATTCTGCCCTTAGCTGCATTGCACATCTCCAAGGAAAGGGCTGTTAAGATGTAGAATAGCCTCCCTAGGGAGGCTGTTTGAAAAGCCCTGCTATTGTTCTAACAATGCACTCTGATAATGCAGCGTATGAAGAGGGTAAATGAAGAGTATTTTACTTTACATTTGATAGCTTGCCCTTTCCAGCAGGTAACAGACCTAATCTCTCTTGTCCCTTCTTCGGTAGGTGGCCCCCAATCTCCTAGATCAAAACTACAGCATCAGATTAGAACAGTGTCAGAAGAGGTGGCACTGTCTCCTCTTTGTGGTTTTCTTGCCTGAACCACAGATCCCTTGTGGTCATTATAATATAAGCTCTTTTGAGGATGCACTCAATTACATTTTCTAAAGTTTTTGTGTACAGTTCCTCTAAAATTCTCATACCACGGAGAACACTCTGCAAGACGGTAAGTAAGCTTCTTGAGTAGTGCAGACAAGCGCTCTCCAGTGTCTTTAGGTTTTCAGGACTGGGAAAAAGCAGTGCCGGGGAATACAGGTGTAAGGCACTGCTCCAGTCAGGTCTGCTTCCCACTGGGATCTAGAGCTGTAGCAGAGGTCATGAAACCAACCTTTGAATTGCTTTCTTGCCAGGAAGGTGGAGAGAGAGATCTTCAGTGAGAAGTGAAATTAAATTTGTTAGTGATTAAAAGGACAAGAGAGATGTGTTGGAAGCATTTGGTGCCAATGAGACCTCTCAGCTGCTCCCCTAAGCAAATTGCAGTCTCAGTGGAATATCAGCTTCTCAGCCCATCAAATTGCAGTAATTGAGTCTAGAGCTGATCAGAGCATGAGTCACCGCTTAATTTTCTCATCAGTGGAGGCCAAATTTTCACAATATTTTTAGATGCATTTCCTCAGAGATCTCTGCCAGCCAGTGACCTATAGAGCAGAGTGACAACGAAATGAGCAAAAGCTGCGGTTGAATCAGACTCTGCTGTCTGCCACCTACCTACCGACTGCAATTTTGGGCAGAGAGGGCAGGTAGATCAAAGGCCTTGTCATTGTTACAGGGAAAAGAACCCCGCTGAGTTGATTCCAAAACCTGCATTTGCTAAATGAAACATATTCTTAGACGTTAGTACTCTTCCTGAATCCCTGAGCACTGGGGCTCAGCTCACCTAAGAAAAAAAATACAGAAGCCAATGCCAGCTCTCGCTGAAAAGTAAGGTAATAAAGGAGAGCTGAGTGCCTACTAAAATAACCTGTTAACTCTTAGAATATCTAGTAGGTCCAGATCAACTCAGATTCTGCGTATCCCAGACTGAAAGCAGGAATGTCTTTAAAAATTGATGGTAATCCTTGTTCGAAGAGACAGAGGATACTTAACAGCTGCAGCGTGTGGAAGAGGCAGCGCATCTCCGAAGGGTCCTGTGCTGGTGCGTATTGCCTGCTCTTTGCTTGTGTTCCAACTTGACACCTGGCACAATCATTTTTCACTCAGTTAATCATAAGAGAAGAACTGGTTTGGGTGGCATCCTCTGTGGTGGGCTCCATCTAGTATGATCGTAACAAAATCAAGGGCTTGCAGATGTTAGCATGCAGGTGTTAGTTCATTTCTGTAAGAGAAAAAATACTTATGTTATCCTATGAAAAGGTTTCAAATTGTAAGGGAAATCAGTTGTCTTAAGAAAAAAACATGGGCCGTCTTGAAGGAAAGATGATTTCATTGATATGATTAAAAAATTATAGAGGTCATGTGAGAACTGGCCTTTTGCCAGAAGAATTGCAGAAAATAAAATTTGGGAGTCCCATGACAATAATTGGGAATGAAATTCTATTGACAAAAGCTTTTAAAATCATGTGCTCTGTCTATTTCCTAGCACTGTGACGGCAGTGCTTCCCAATCAGTGACCTTTGTCTGCTACACAGCCCATGCTAGAGATGATGAAAAAATTGTTTTGGATTTCTTGGTGCCTTGCTCATGTAGCTTTACCACTTCTTACTAAGAGTGTTTGATGGTATCTGCAATTAAATATCTTTTCCCTATCTTCAACTTTATTTCCCCTTTTTAACTTTTCCTAGTTGCTCATAATTAAAATGTTTGGTGTCATCATCAGTAAAGACACTTTTTCCTTAGAACTTGATTGTGACATTGAAATGCCATCCTGATGCAATGATGTTCCTGGTGCAGTGTGGATTCTGCCTTGGACAAATAACAACTGTCTTGCCTTTTCCCGTCCTCTCTTACCCCTCACTGCTCACTCATTACCTGTCTGGAAAGCACAGGTGATACTTTCTATCCTGGCACAAGGCATTACGTGACATAGTGCTGCGATCCCGTCCCCTGATGGCATGACGGCCTGGCTGTCGCTGAAAAACTAGGGCAGCTTTCCGCGACACTGCCTGGGGAGGCAGAAGTCAGCTTCGTACGTTCACGCTGAAGAGCTTCTCCTATCCAAATCCTGATTCTCATGGTCTTTTGCTAGGCCTTACAGCTTGACCTGTAGCTCAATGTTGTCTCCATCATATTCACTGATGGTCCTTTGTGCAATTCCCACTGTGTGTATTGGTTGCATTTGCCCATCAACCTTCATCTCTGATTGTTCCCCCCTTAGTCTTGATGGGAACTTAAGCAATATATAAATAGCTAGTATGCAAATACTAAAACCAGGAGATTCTGGGAAAATTGCACCTCAGTAGAGGATGTTAGGATCTTGGGAAATAATTTTGCTGTCTGGATATTACCTTTTGAAGAGCCGACGCCAGCTCCTTTAGGCCTTCTGAGCTGGTTTGGCCAGCATATGTGAGTAAAACAAAAAAAAAGGACAGAGCAGAATTCAAATCTAGATTGATACCCCTGGACCAAATTCTCCACTTGATGCTGGTAGTAATGGCAACATGGAAAATACACGTATGAGTTACTACACAATATGCTTTGCCAAGGTCTTCAGCAAATGCTTGCTTGTTCTGTTTCGCAGTTTTACTTTAAATTGGAGCCACTTCAGGAGAACCCTTAATATCCTTTTTTAAAAACTTGTTTTCAGTGAAATCTTTCAGACCCGTTTGTCTGAAAAAATAACTGCAGTTGCCAACAGTGGCTCAGGACTGAAAGATGCATGTAAAATATTTGGCTTAGGCATTCATTATGCTCTTTCCCCAAACTCACAGCCCTTCAAATACCTCACAGAGATTGTCTAAAAGCCCCTGTAGAAAACTTGCATAACGTATCTGTTTAGCTCCAGTTTCCTGCTAAATAGCAGGATATCCCAGAAGCACAATAGTGTACTAAAAATAAGAGTATGACACAATTTCAGCCAGCTAATACGCTAACTCTCTTTGATGCAGTTCACGGAGTGTTAATGTGGGAAGTCTGTATCCTTTCAGCTCAGCTGTCTATGAGCATTGCACACAGATCTCTGTCAGCTGCAGTCAAATCCCACAGCCGCATTAATGGCAACGTGGGATCAGTACTTCCCCCAGCATGCTTGTATTTTGGCCACCCTTTGTGTACAAACTCCTCTGTTTTTGGCCCCTTCAAATGTAAAAATGTAGCAGAGTTGTGATACGTGAGATTTTTGTGAGTGGGAGGAAGGCAGTAACGGCGCTGTGGTCTGTGGAGTCTTCCCTTTTTCTTCAGCATGGTTCAGATCAGGTAACAAGTATTTGTGATATACAACAACCAGAGCCTGCTTGCTTGCAAGGAGCACAGAGAGCTGCACAGGGCAACATTACCACAAACGGAAGTTCCCAAGTAATCTCATTTAAAGTATCATGTTATTATTTAAATATATTAAAATCTTGCTAGTAACAGTTTTTGAATGTTTTTAGGTGTATTCTTTAAGGAAGGTGAATACTGAATGGGGAAAAAAACTACTTTCCCTATAAAACAGTATGTATATTAAACCATTATTCTTTCCCTTCTGTAATTTAATATTTCTCATATATTTACAAAGCTGTTTTACTGGTTTAGCTCTTTATTTTCAACAATGAAGTGCCTCTGCTAATTCATCCTGCTTGAAGTAGATTTTTAGCTTCAGTTCATACGTAAGTATGTTCCATTGTACTGTGAGCTCATCTTCCTATGTTTAAAAATTAAATTTATTCATGAGAAATTGCAACACATTTTTCAGCATTAGAGAAAATAATCCAAACTTGGCCTGTTAAGGTGGTGTAGTGGTACTGTTTGAATAGCTGGTGCTTGGAATATGCTGATTTCTTCTCAGAAGCTCTAAGTTAGAAGTTTATTGCCTTAGCAGCAAGGTGTTTGCTCTGAACAAAATCCCAGAAGCACAATACATTAGCAGAAGGAGACGAATATCTACAGACAATAATTCAAATGAAGTCTTTTACAAATTACAAACATAAAGACAGAGAAAAGAGTTCCTTTGTAAAACTAACACCACCTCTATTTCAGTGATGCCGAGTAAGGTAAGTAACACTCTTTGATTAAGTCAAGCCTTGAGAGAGTTTTGTTTGTTTTTAGAAATGCTTTATCAAGCTTTTTTTTTCTTTTTCCTTTTTTTTTTTTTTCTTCCTCAAATTCATCTTTTCTTTGCTGTATTTTTCCCTATGTCCTGTGTGGGGAAATGGACTTCCATCTGGAGAAAACTTCCCATGTCTTCTCAGCCTACACTAAACTCACCCTGATAAATGGGAACTACTCTTTGCTCCAGGAAGCACAAACAGGCTTTGCCAAATCAGCCACCGAGTGCACAGTGCACCCTTCTCTGCACGTTACTGGTTGAAAAACATAATGGTTACCCCAAAATAATCAACAGACGGAAAAATCTCAAAACAGTTATTTGACTTGCAGACACAAGTCTGGACTGGCGCTTGTCCTGAGCCCTGTTTCTGTGTTTGCAGGTGTGGGAACGGCGCGCGGCAGGTCAGCACGGACCCCAGCCTTAGGAAATCCGTCCCGTCCTGTCACGGCTGCGCTCTGGTGCGATGGGGATTTCGCCGCTTCGCCCCACCTGGGCACTGCAAGCAAGTGGAAGGCAGCTCTCTCCCCAGTCGTAGGGACTGAAGTGAGTGTTCCGAAAGGCCAGAAGGCAAGAACAAACAAACGTCCCTGGGTCTGCCCCAGCCCACGCCGCCTGCGGGCCCGCGGCTCCCCGGAGCGCGGCACGGCGGGGGCGCCCCCCGCTCCCCGGCCGCCCCCGCGGCGGCAGCCCGGCCCCCAGCGCTCCGCGGCCCCCGGGCCGGCCGGGCCGCCAAGCGAGGCCCCGCCGCCGGGTCCCCTGCGGGGGAGCTAAAGCAGCTCTGGGCCGTGACCCGCCGCCGCTGATCTCCCCGGGGAAGATGGCGGCGGGAGCCCGCTGCCCTGCGGGGGGACGCGAAAGGCCAGGTTCGAGGGTTAACGGTCGCGAAGGACCGGGTTCGAGCACTAACGGCCCCCCGGGCCCAGCCCGTGCCGCGCCGCCGGCCCAGCGGCTTCAACGGTTTAACGGTTCCCCGCGGCGCGGGCCGGGCCGTTGGGGCGCAGCGCCAGGTGAGGCGGCGGCAGCGCCCGGCCGAGGCCCCGCGGCGCCGTCCGCAGCCGCCAGCGCCGGGCCCGGCCCACGGCGGGGCGATGCTGCCCCCTGGCGGCGCCGCGGGGCCCCCGAGCCCGGCCCGTGTGGGCCCGGCCCACGGCGGGAGGGTGGCGCGAGGTTCCTCCCGCCGGGCGGCCCGTGCCCGTGTCTGGCGGCGGGGCCTGCGGGCCGCCTGGGCCCCCGGCAGCCCAGGGGCCCCGGCGGGCGGGTACCCCTGTTATTTTTATTTTAACAGCACCGGGAATTGCGGTCAAAACGAGAGCTCTGCTCTGCTAGGTGTGGAGACAGAAAATGCCCTCATTGCCAGTGGACTTAGGCTGTCACTAAAGCGAACATGAAAGTGTGTAAAAGCGTTTGCCCAGGTGGTTTTGTGGTGTAGGGTAGGGTAGCAGTCACAGCCTTGTTTTCATTTCTTGTGGAAAAGGCTTCCACAAAACACCTTTAAATGCACTAGGAGCTATGTGTTTGTCTCTCCTGTACTGTGGGCACGTGTGCCTTACAGCAGCAGCAAGTGCCAGTCACCTCCACGGTAAGGTGTGAAGATGATTATTTCTTGTTTTGGTCAAGATAGAGGGTTTTGGTCCTGGGTATGAGAGGAATATGCCATGCTTTCTCCACAGTGGAGTTTCTCATATAGATTGCTGTATCTTTAACACTCCCCAGCAAATTTCAGCACAAGGTGTTGATCTGCCTACTGGGTCTATTACAGAAGTAGATCACAGTTAACTTGTTTGACAAGTAGCATTTGTGCTACATTAAGCACTGGGAATTACTGGTGACATTTTACTTGACTGGGTTAAATATTTTTCCACTTTGAGCCATGTGTTTGCATAATAAAGATCAGCAAGTCACATCTCCTATGCTTCTCTCTATGCCAGCAGCATAATGTCCTTGGTACCTGGACATCACTTCCTAATGTACAGCAACATACACTGATATACAGCAAGTCTGATCTTTGACTTGCCTTTGAAATAGCGACACATTTTCTGAACAACAAATTATGCTTTGACATTAGAAGGTGGCAATCTGTAATGGATATTGCAATCTGAAGATTCAAAGAGACTATCTGTGATCTTTGTCCTTAGCCCAGTAAGCTGGAGTCTCTCTTCCCTCCTACACATTATTTGATTGTAGTATATAACCTTGGGATGTACTAATAATCATTAGTCAAAGCTGATATATCCTTTATGGTCCTGCCTGGCTAAGAAAGGGAGGTGTTCTCTAGAACAGCAGTAAATCAGCAAAACATGCACTTAAATATACAGTAAAATGTGGTTTGAGACATGATCCTTCATACATCATATAACAAAATGCTTTGCTGAGAGAGTCACACATAAGCTAATGAGAAAAGAGTGCTTTTGAGATGAGATTTGAAAAGGGGAAATGATTCAGTGTCTGGGAGGGAGGCTGGGGAGAAATTCCAGATAAGCTCATGGCACGAGGGTAATTGCGACTCCCCGGTTCCAGCTGGAGAGCTGGGAATGTGCTGCTCTGCTGCTCCTGTACGTGATGCGGTACGTCGGAGGAGGCGACGGGAGACAGGGGAGGGAAAAGAAAGGAAGGGAGCACTACAGAGCTGCAAACCTTTGAAGAGCCCAGTCCTGGTGACTTTTGGTTAAACACTGGGACCTTGGCAGAGGCAATGGTCTGGGTTACCAGGAGGAACAAAGGGGCTATTCTGCTGTTTACCAACTGGGCCTGGTAACTGGGCCAGTCACTTTGTCATTGCCATTTTGCTGTTAAGTAGCTGTCTTCTTGTGGCTGAATGTTACAGGAATCCTTGGAGCATCTCCTCATCCTTTTACAGTCATTCCTCATTGTTATTTAAATCTAAGCTGAGGCACCAGGCAAATCTGCAGGGGTGAGGAGCAGGACGGGTCCTTGTCCCTCAGCAAGGCAGTCTGCGTGCCATCTCCCTGGGAATGTATGTGCAGCGTGTTTGAGTTTCTGGGTTTCTGGCTAGAGAAGAGTGGCCTCGCTGCTTCAGCTCCTTTGGCCTTTCTCTCTTAGTCTGTGTGGTGTTAAGTATGTGCAGAAACTGTGCCAAAAAGGCTGGCCAAACCAGCCAGCCAGATGTCCATAATACCTGGGGCCTCATCCAACACTGCTCCATGGAGAGCACTGCCTTTATGTGAGAACAGAACCCTTCGTGGTTAGCCCAAGTTTGCACATCCCTGGGGACCACTGTAGCTGGGCCCGCTGATATGGGCAATAGATCTTCAAGTTGGGACAGGCACATGAACCCTGCCTTCAAGAAATGTTGATGGAAAAGCTCCCATTTACTTCAGCAAATGAAAACTACCTCCCAGGGCCTTTTGCTGTGAGCCTTGTCTGCCATTTTAGAAATGACAAAGTTATTCAGTGCTTGCCTTTTTGCTTACTGTTGACAGTCGTGAACAGCTCAGGAAATGCCTATGATGGCTAAACCGTGCCTTGAGTCAGGTGCTTTCCTTAGTGCAGCCCCTCTGCACCACGTCCACTACCACTAGTGTATCGGAAAGGTGAAGTTGGGTGGGGAGCTTTATTAGAGGAGATGCAGCATAGCGGGAGATACCTTCATCTCCAAAGCAGAGAGGAACACAATTACACAAGGGCTTGATGAAACCGATTTTGTTACCATGAAAAAGCAGTAGGAAACAGTGGTGATGCCGCATGTTTAACATGCAAGACTGTTGAATTTAGGAGCAGTGATTTGTGAGAGTGATTATGGAGCAGAAGGAGAGCAATGACCCAGAAGGGGAAACTGAAAATAAGGAGGTACAGGAGTGAGGAATGGGTAGATCTGTACAGAAGTTAGCTTGAAAGCAGTACTTACCTCTATACCTCTTTTTATTTTATTTTTTTTAAGAGTAAGTGAAGTATCCAAAGCTTTAAGCCATATGGGTGAATTGCTCAAACTGTTTGATGTCTGTGTGGTTGGTGGTCAGACAGGCTAAGGATAGATGTGCCTTAGACCTGAATGTGAGCTGCTTTTGACACCTTTTGTGGGTACTTCTGACACAAGCCACTGTCACTTTGCTGCAGGGCAGCAGCCTCAGCGAGTTGCTGGCTACTTCAGGCTAACCTGCACTGGAGGAACTGGGATTCTCCACTGCTGAAATAAAGCCAGCCAACCATCTGTATTTGTGACCTACAGAGTCATGCATTCAAAGCAGAAAAAAAAAAGAAATTCTTTTACTTGCCACCTGATAAGTATTATAATAATCTCTTTTCAAACACTGTTTTTTTTTCTCCTACATCTGTTGCAAACATCAGCACAGATTATTTAAAGGCAAGACACTTAAAAATATGGGGTGGGTGACTTGCCTTTTAATAAATTAAACAGTGCTCATGTTAACAGCATTAGGAAGAGAGAAAATCTCTATCCTTCTTGTCACGACAACCACAATAAATGAAACATCATTCAGAAGTCTCCCCAAAAATAAAGCACTTAAGGTCTTATCCAAGTCCACAAAGTAACGTAGCTCATTACCAAATACAAAGGAGAGAGGTCCCTTGGAGCTCACTGTTACTGTTTTTACTACTAGTAATACTGAAGCTGCGTAAGTTTAGCAGAAGGCAGATTTTGGCCCAGCATAGTGTTGAAGTGCCGCTATCCTAATCAAGTATCTCCACATTCCTGACTGAGGCAGTCACTTTCTATAGTCAACTTGGTAAAAAGCAGTTCTGGGTTTTGGAGAAAGCACTGGGGAAAAGAAGGCTGTGCTTTGAAAGCTATACCAATCTGATAACAACATTAAACCTAGAGATAGTGAGAGAGGACATAGGTGTTTGTAATTTATTTACAAGCAACTACAGCATCATAAGAAACTTTTTCAAATAATATGTGATAGTTCTTTAAATATTTAAGAATTTGTTGACCTATTTTCTCAGTTAATTAGGATTTCTTGGCTGCATTAACAGTGACTTGAATGCGGTTTGCTTTAGACACTAGGTGCTACATTGGGTTACAGAAATATAATTTCTTTACAAAGTACAATGGCATAGGAGGGGCACTCTACTGTAAGACTTGTACTTGAAAGCTTAGAGGCTTCCTAGTAAGTAGTATTTCAGCTCATTTTATTGACCATGAAAATGTTCATTTAACATCCTTTTGGGTCCTGAAACACACATATTTCTAGTTACAGCATTGCCTCTAACCTTGGTTGTTCTGCAATGGATGGACCCTTGTGTAGCCACCCATCTTCTGAAACAGCAATAATCAAGACCACCAAGCTCATCTCTGCTGGGTTTGTGAGTACGCTTATTTTCTTTCTTATTTATTTTGTCCAAGGCTTGCTACACTTAGAAGTTAATGTGATAGAAATTAGGCCATGTGTGAACTATAAAGCATCTCATCACTGATCACAGTTCAAACATGTGGTAAAAATTGAGCTCTTTCTGGACATGGAAATCTCTATTAGCAAAAGAAGCACTATGTTACTCAAACTGTGGATGTGATGATCTTGTTTATGTGCCAGAAGTCTTTGCTGAAGTCAGTTGACAGGTAGGGGAGGAGTGAGCACTGACTAAGCATGAAACATGAAGGTGGCCATATAGTTGGAGATGGCCACAATACCCTGCTGAGCAGGGTGTCAGTTGTCCCGTGTCCCCCTCATCAGGAAGAGATGTGAGCCACTGGGGTCCTATCAATAGCTGCTTGGCCCAGAGAGGACTAGGCAGGCTATGACAAAAGTTGCAGCTCCACAGTGTTGATGTGCTCTGCATTACACATCTCAGGGGAACACCAGAGCCCCTCTGCCAGGATAACAGGAGGGATGATTACTGCTCTCTCAAAGGCTGCAAAATTTATATTTCAAGAGGATCATTATCAGCCCTATTTCTTGCTCATTCAAAGCTTCAGTAAAATAAACCTTTGCTTTCTACACCTCCCAGTATTTGGAATGTCCCAGGGTTCTTCCTGTTTTCCAAGGGCCTCCCGCAGAAAACTGTAGGGTGAGAGAGAAGTTTGCACAAGGATGCTGTTAACTTACCCTCTGGCTAGATGTGACCTGGGAAGGGTACCGCTCAGTGTGTGCGTCTTGCACACAGTGTTACTGAACTGAGTTGAATTAAGAGACAAGTAAATGCTGGCCGTTAGGCTTAAACAAGCTTCCTCATCAGGTGCAAATGGATGGGAAAGGTTTTCTTCCATTTGCACCTGATGAAGAGACATGTTACTCCCCCAAAAGCGGGTGTCTGCCACCCTGTGTTTCATTCCCATAGATCAATTCAACAATGTGAGGAGCACCTGCATTCCTCGGATCAATGTTCTCCTCTAATGAGCTATTGCTTTTTGTTTTCACATTGGAACTTCAAATCCACTGCCAAGTATTGTGATCTGAGAATTATCAAATGAACAGAATCAAATGTATAAACTTCTAAATGACAATAGTAGTTTAAATCAGGGGGGTTTTGGTTCCTTGAAAGGAGAGGAAAGCATAGCACTAGAAACTTTTGCTGAGATTAAACAGGACACAACACCACAGTGCAGAAAATTTTCTATTTTTTTGGCTGTACTCTTAAGACAATAGAGGGAGTGTAATGGCTGCAAATTCACAGTTAATGAACAGGTGTACAATACTAACTGTGGTAAGTGTAACACCCAGAACAATCTGTCTATTTGTATTTTCTTGGCAGCTGTAGTTTAGATATTTTGACTAACAAACACTTCTCTCTGTACTTACTGCGTCTGTACTGCGACCCCCCCAGAAATATGCATATCCCCATCCTTTCCTAGCTGGAATGTTTATCTATGGCTGCCTCTACAGGAGATACACTAGTGTCTCCTATAATCTGTGTTAAGCGTTATATTCACCTGCACAAGCTCACCTACCTAGCGCTGTTTTCAGTGTTGCAGGTGTCTAGATTATGCTGTTTTTCCCGCTGCCCGATGGGCTGACCCAGTTGTACTCGGCCTGAACCAGCACGAAGCTGTTCTCGCGGATCCTGCGGAAGTGCAGCATCTCCCCGCTTTCCCTCACGGCGATGACGGCGGTGTCCGGCTCGCTGAAGGTCACCTCCGTGCGCTTGTGGCAGTGCTGGGCACAGACACAGCGCAGCCCGGCCACCAGGGCCAGGCCCAGCACAGCCGTGCAGACCAGAAGGATGCCGAGCTGGGCTGCTAGGAGCCGAGTCCCTCTGCCGGAGTCTTGCCTCGTCCCAGGAGCGGCAGACTCAGGAGCTGGTCTGGTCACCGAGGCCGGTGTGTTCCCTGCCACCTCCACTCCGGCCTCCTCCTCCCCTTGGCTGCTGGGGCCTGCCTCCTCTGGCTGCAGAGCCGTTTGCCTTGAAGCTGATGACAGGTTGCTGGCAGAGTCCCAACTGCCAATCTGGGCTGTTGCCACAGCAGTTTCAAGCAGGCCAGTGTGTACATATGGGGCAGAATGAGAAGCTATTGCATACGGGGAGGTTTTCAAGACAGCCCAGTTTGCAGTAGTCATCTTTGAAAGCAAACACACAACAGAATAGCCAGTGAGGCAGTAGGAAGGAGGTCGGTTAGATTCTCATCCGCTAGCAGCTTCACTGTATAGTTCATATCTAGATTTCTCTTTCAGGTGTTACCCTGGCCTTAGAATAATGCTATTTCTACCTCTGGTTATTTAGTAGCTTTTATGAAACAAGACAGATTCAACACATCTCCTTCCATATCACAATTGCCATGGGAGATGAGGCACTGGGAGGTAGTCCTGTAGGCATGGGATAGAGTGTGTTGAATGGGAAGAGATGAAGGGCAAAGGTGAAGATCACTGCTTAGTGTTAAAAATCTGTAGCTCCCATTGCTGTTGTGATGGTGTTTTTCACAGACATTGCCATTACACACACACACACACAATTCACTTTTAATTCCTCCATTTACTGATGCCAGGGTCAAGCTGAAAGGAAAGATTTGATCTTCTCAGCCAAACTACATGCTTAGGACCACAGTGAGCTTGTTCCTTCAGTATTGCCCTTTTCAGACTGGCTTAGACCATGGAGCAGGGACACCTAAAGGACTTCAGAAAACCCTTGACACAGGTATTTTGGGATTGTCACATATAATTCTCTCCCAAGACTGTCTTGCTTTTTCAGTCTATTCAGGCAGTCTGAAATCCACTGCCTCTCAGTGTTGTCTAACCACCCATTACAGTGTGAATTACTGTTCTTTTTGCTTGTGTGCATTCCTTGGGCTCTGCTTGGTGCCAGGCACCTTGTTTTATCAGTCACGAAATGACAGCCACCCCACGCTAGTTCTATAGTCCAAGCTTTGCTTACAGATACCATCCAAAACAAACAGTGAGGCAGTCATAATTTAGGAGGCCCCCACTGAATTTTCCCCTTCCTGCTGTGCACCTGAGGCCCAATCCAAAACCTGTGAAATGTAGTGGAGTCTTTGGCTCCACTGAGATTTGGATCTGGACCTTAGTAGCTGGCTTCTCTTCAGCATGTCCAGCCCAGCAGGCCTTTTCACACATCCATTAATTACACCAGAGAAGCTCTCACCCGCTACTGTCATTAACAGTTTCTAAATCTTGCTGGGAAGCCAGTCTGACAGGAGCACAAAGCAGAGGTAGGGACCCTGGCAAGCTGTGAACCAAGGGAGGGGAAGGTCAGAGCAGCCTTTGGGGAAGGGACGATTTCAAAAGAAAATGAAGGTGATGCTAAAATATAGGCAGCAAATAAAAGAATTTCAGTGGTTGGTCTATAAAATGTAAAGTAGCTGTCTAGCAAAGTTAATGTTGCATCTGTACGGACCACTTGCCCTCGTAATATGAAGGTCACATTGTAGGGATATACTGCAGGTTTGGGGTCTTCAGAATAGAAAATGGAATTTCCTTGCCTTAATTGGCTCTTTATTAGTATTATTATTATTTTTACTTCTTCTCTCCTTTCTTGCCTTATTTCTCAGTATTTTAATTTTGCAATGCTTTTTTGGTCTCAACTAGTGCAAAAGCTTTTCCTTTCCTTCAGTCCTCTCATTTCTTCACTTCTTTCCATAGCTATGGCAGATACTGATGTCTGTCATGTATTTGTTCTCTAACTTCTACTTCTTTCTAAGTAGTTCTCTCTCATTCTGTGTTGCAGGGGCTCTTCCTCTTTTATTTTCTGGGCTGTTAACCTCTCTTCTTCCTGTGGCAATTTGCAACCCTGACATACCTCTGTATTTTTCTTCTTTCCATCCTCTGCTTATTACACATCCCTACTAACATGTTTCCCATGTCTAAGCTATCCTCACTTTCTAGCTTCTGCACAAGTTCCCATCTGATTAATGCTCTTTGTCCTCCGCTTTCTTCCCTTCTCTTGCTGTCTTTTCCCCTCTCTACCTGATCTTTAGCAGGCCCTGTCCAGCTCATGGTTCCTCCCTCAGCAAAGCCACCCACTCACCCAACATTGCTCTCATTTTTCACCCCTCTGGACTTCCCCTCACCGTGTCACCCTTCCTGGACAGCTCTCTTGCCAGCTTGGCCCTTCTGCCATCTCCAGCTGCTGCAGACGTCTCGGACCGGTGCTCCCCTTCACTGCCCACGAACCTGAGCCGTTGGTGCCTCTGCCTTCCTGCCTGATGCAGTCTTCTGTGCTGGTGGCACCACTCCCATGCCCCTCACTGCCTTTCTCCCTGGGCTCCATCCTGACATCCTCCCGCTACCTGAAGGCCACATTTCCTGGCTGAGGGCCAGGAAATGCCCTGCTGCCTATAGGAGCACCCCTGTCTGCTTTCCTGGAAGCACAGAGCCACAAGCGTGTAAGCAGCTATAGCCGTAGCCAGAAGGGCTGCCCTGGGATCCAGTAAATTGCCTAGCAGTGGAAGGAGGGATGTTTCCCCTGAAAGGGGAGCTTGCAACTGTTTTGTGCAGCCCAGGAGAGAGTCACCTGCAGGGCTTGGCCAGGAGGGTCCCAGCCAGCAGGTAAAGCAGGAGGAGCAATGTTAGAACAAGACATCAAGTGCCCTATGGACCCCAGGCCATTCTCACCCTGCCCTGTTTCCACCAGGGGGAAGCTGTTTTGACCTTAGCAGTCTCCACTATGATTTACACCACGATAAATTAGGACAAAGTGAGAAACTGTTTCTGGCTTTGCACCTTTCATGACAGCTAAAGGAGACATTAGGCTCTTCTGTCCCTGAACAGCAACTTGCTTAGGCCTCAAGTAAGAACAATTTAAATCTTGTTAAAGAAAAAGGTAAATGGTCTGAAAACAGGACATTGAGCTCCCTAAATAATATCAAGCTGGTTTTGGACTGCTGCACTTCAATGCAAAAGTACCTGTTTAAACTGTCTGCACTTTGTAATATGCGTTTGTGTGAGCACATTAAGGAGCATGCATTTCAGTGCTTAGAGAAATAGGAAATTACTTTAAATGCAGGATAAGTTTTAGTCTTCATTTACAGAGCAGGCACACACTGACACCACAAATAGCTTTGAGCAGAATTAAATGTTTAAAACTATTGCAGAAAATCAGGTTTTAAAGGTGAGGAGAATGTAGGACTATCCTGTTCACAGAGAGATATGGAACTTTGAAAAGTATCTTCCCTGGCTGTGTTGGAAAGATTATTCCTTTCTCTGGAAAGATTATTTCAGTGTCAAATAATTGCAAATTTCTGGCCCAGTAATATCCAGCAGCCTATAGTGAAGACCATGTCTTCATATGGAGAAGCTCTTTTAGATTGTTTCCACAGTGGGACTTTTAAATACCCAGGCAGCGGGCTCAAAGGGAAAAAGACAGATAGGTAGATATAAAATTCCAATTAAAATTTAGAAATTAAAATTTGTAACAGTTTCAAAGTGGTTTTAGTCACTTTTGACACCTACACAGACTGCTTGGTGCAGTGGTTTAGTAGAGAGGCTATGCAGAGAGTCTTTTTGCCAGGTCGCAGCAATTTCTGTCCGTGGAGGAGACCCCCTGCACCCGCAGTGCTTACCTGCCCACCTTCTGTGCATGTCACACACACGTGTGTTTTGGTAGCGTTGGCAATACTTTGTGTTCTAAAATATGGAAACAGGAAAGAAAAGGTTAATACCTTATGTCTGTCACTTCAAAAACAAACAAACAAAAACCACAAACCGAGACTCTCCAGAGTTTCCTGGGAACACGATCTATTATGGGTACCACTTGCTACAATAGCCTTGTGATACACACAGTCAACGCACGCCATACAGAGCCCTGTTTTTACTGTTTTATCATTTATTCCCATACCCATAATTTATATCTCCAGTGTAAAACACAGCATGAAAGCCTACACAGCCCTGACGCTCAAAGACTTCTGCATCATCTTGAGGATGAGTAGACATCCTCAAGCCAAAATTTCATAGTTGCTTTGAATTCTTTCTTTTCCCTGTAGATGGAGGAAAAGTTCTGCTAAGTAAATAATTTCTTTGAAACTTTGCACCTGTTTTTAGAAAAATACTGCAACCATCAGTTCTGATTTTTATCACATTTTTCTGGCACCTAGCTGAGCCTCTCTACTGAGATGACCAAGAGGAGAATGTTTGCTCTAACTATTTTGAAATAGTGTCTCACTGTCACTGTCTGCCATATGCAGCCTCTGAAGAATCATTTCTCAAAAGCTGAGCAAAGCAAACACCTTCCCATCTTCCCCCAGAACCACAAGCCCCTGCCTGCATGGACCCTTGTTCAGCCACACTGAAACTAAGTAATAACTTCCTCCCTCAGCGCAGGAAACAGCTGTTCCCACTGCCCAGTCTATCTCGTTTGGTGCTCGCGCAGTACCCGTCATAGGGGCTGTAGCTGGTGGAATCGTCTTGAAGGAAGAAGCTTGGCCAGGCGTTCGTGAGGCCTGGTTCTTGGAAAGCAAGTGATGGCTCCAGCCCTTGCGCGCTGAAATTGCTGCTTCCTCTGCTGCTGTTGAATGCAGCCAAGGCCGTGGTGTCCAGCAAAGCCCGAGACAGCAGCCGTGGGTCAGCAACAGGCTGTGCTTCCATCTGCGCGCCGAGGCCTGGCCGCGGCGCCTGTGCCGCGGGGTGGGTGGCCAGCCCGCCCGGCAGGGCGTGCATGGGCTGCGGGGAGCTGGGCACCGCGGCGGGAGACGCGGCTCCTCGTCAGGCACAGGCAGCGCGCGGAAGAGAGGAGAGACACACGTCAGCTGTTTGCCTCGTCTTGCTTATTTCTAACCCCACTCGGTGCTAACGGTCAGTAGTAAAAATCGTAAGAGTAGTTTTTATTTTTGCGTCACTGAATTCTAAATAGCAACCCAGCTGGAAAGCAACAAAGCTCACTGCCCAAGTTATATTCGTGTAAAATAATTAAAACTCAGAGTTGGTGCTATGCCAAGAATGTTAAGAAACATGTCAGATTTTAATAAGTCTTAAATTTGTAGAGTGTTTTACTGAAGAGAGGCTGTATAAGTACTTATAAATACATGTCTGAAGGATAGCCTCATTCAGGGAGAAAATTTATTCATGCGTTTACACATTATGGCAAATCGAACTTGCTTGTCTTTGGGAACTGAGATTTCAAGTACAAGTTGGTATATTTTAGGGTATGCGCTGACATCGTAAGATATAACAATTCTGTTTATCCTTGTTGGTACCCTCCTTGGGCTGCCTGTGTTACCTTGAATTCTGACACATGTCCTCACTTCAAGGAGTTCTTCACAGCCACTGTTGGTCTCACCAACAGGGATGTGAGTTAAATGGGCTTCTCGGCCACTTGTGTACGGCAGTTGTATGGGGTAAGCTGTCAAAATGCTTTAAAGAAGCTGTCAGAGACCAAACACCTACCTTTACTTGCCATATCTGCTACTTGTGGGTCAGTGAATTCTTGCAAGGGTGCAGGTGTTAGAGGCTTGGCTGCCTTATGCCTATCAGCAGGTGTTTTGTTTTGCACTTGTTGAGCTACTGTAGCAGATTCAATCTTTGCCCAGTAAACAAAGTATGACTGGACTACAGATATGCTGTTAAAAATATAATTATGCGAGGATTTACTCACTCTGTACCATTAATAAAACATCAGAACATTTAGCTAATCAAAAGAAATGCTTTAATCTAAAGGCAGAAGCAGTGCAAAAATATATTAAAGGGTTATCCCGTCACACATTTTATATAACAAATAAAAAATAGCAGGTCCTGTAAGAAAGATACAGAGTAAAGAATCACTCATAATTAAGATCAGTCAAAAAATGTGTGGGAACTTTAATGAAAAGAAAGCCCTTATATTTGCTATGTTGATAGAAGTGCATTTGGAAAACTTTGAATAGCTCTGCTTATAATCTTCTGTAGGCAAGGAGACAACCGTGGTATTTACTAATTAAAAGAAGTCATTGTAACTTGTACAAACAGCAGTATAGGTAGAAAAAAAAATAAGGGCACTTTCTCTTAGCCCTTTAATATGCAAGCCAGCCTAACACTCTGCTCTTTGTCAGGGGCAGAATCTGCATTTTGCCAGTCTTTAACTGTTCATCCCAACAGCCTTATTTAAGCTGGGTATTTGTTGGAGAATTTCAGCTCAGATGGCTCAGCTATTTCTGCAAATGTGATAAAGGGAAACCAGCCCTGGTTTTCTTTTGTTAAACAGCTCTTAGGAGCTTCTTAATTCTTAAAAGGAATTTTTTCAGATGCTGTGACACAAGTTTTGAAAGAAGGATTTACAGTGTGCCTGGGGACCACCTTTGTTAGGATGTGTCTTTTACTATTTGCATTAAATCTGCCCAAAGTTTAGCAACTGATAAGTAGCTGGGGAGAGAGGCAGGGCACCTCAGCCCTGCACAGTCTCGGTAGGAGCGCGGTGGCCTTGGGGCCGCTGCCATATCCCGGCCTTGCGCAGCGCTGCCCCATGGGGCGCTCGGTCACCATGGTGGGACCACACATGGTGGCGAGCCCATGGGGCTGGAGCAGGAAAGTGCTGCTTCTCCTGCTCCTCCGAGGGAAGGGGGCCAGCAGAAACCACCCCCAGCATGCAAGACGTGGCAGCCAGGCAGGAGGCAGAAGGGACGAATAGGGACCAACTGCAGAAAAACCAAGAAGGGAGGAAGATGCCAGAGCAGGGGCGCCATCACATACAGAGGGAGGAGGAGACAGAGCTGGCTGAGGGAAGAGGAGAGAGCAGGGAGGAGGGGGTGTCCAGAGGTTTCCAAGGAGAGGAGAGTGGCCGGTGTTGAGAGGCATGGCTTGGCCTGGCATGGAGAAAGGGGAATCACTGTTAGAAGCCACTTTAGGGGTCGGAAGATAGGGAGGGAAGGATCAGAGTGGGTGGCTGGAAGCAGGGAGTTGGGTTATTTTTGTTTTAGTTTTGCACGTTTAAATAGTATTTCTCCAGTGTAAAATAATGGACAAAATGGACATGCTGAGCAGAAACATATCTGTTTCAATGAATTTGTGTTGAATCACAATGAGATGCACGAGCCTTGGGACTCACCAGGAAGCTTTCGTTTTGGGGATCAGCCAGGGAGCTGGCCAAGCAGCTTCTAAGTGGTTTTGTGAAGTCAATACATAACAATTTCATTTCATCCAAAATGAAAAAAAAATCTCTGTGCTTCCCCTACAACAGCTGGTTAGAAAGTTTTAACTCCACTCCAAGAGAGAACCAAAATATTTGGGCAGCTTGGCACTTTGATGCAGAACAGTGAGGTCAATTTTTGACTCAGTGCTTGCTTTCTCTTACTCAATTTAAAATAATAACTTTGTGAATAAATCTGTTTAAGATTTAAAAAACTCTAAATACAAAAGAAAACACAGAAATGATATGTAACAATACTGTGTAGGCAGGGAAGTTCTGTGGGATATGTTATTCAGGAAGTCAGGCAAGTGATCACAGTTCTCTCCTTAGCCTTAATATTTCTATTTCCTAAGCGTTTAGGCTGTTTTCTTCTGGTTTATTTATTCTGAAAAAAATACTGACTATTTACATAGAAAGGAGCACTACCCACAGATAAAAAGGGCAATTTATATACCAGTTGGGACACCTTTGTAGCATTTGATATGGGATTCAAGATGAAACCACTGTGTTGGACAGGTACAATGGAAAAATAGAGCCACCTTTTTGACTAAGAAGACAAATTCTGGTTAGGAACCAACATGTACTTACAAAAACTTGATGTCTCCAATAGGTTGGTCTGGTGCTTTCCACACAAAGGACAAGTTTCTTTTCAGGGATTTGTCGGAGTGGGTGACAGTATCACCATCTTCAAAACAAGTCAGCAATTTGGAACCAGGAGGAATAAAAACAAATGTGCCAGCAATTTCATCATTAGACACCTTGCGAGCTTGAAGCAAAAAGCCCATAAAATCCCGGCTACTCCTCACGGTCACTACAAGACAAAATATGTCATTTTGAAGGGATTAATTGTTTGCAGTGAAAATTTCCTTGGTACCACCAAAACCAGAAGAAAACCCCATGTAAAAAAAAAAATCTATCTTTGTCCTTACAGTCCTTCTTGGATATGCTAGACGCAGGAGGCAAGTACACAGATGACCTGCTTGAGTCTTTTTCCGCCCTCCTTGATTATAAGCTGCTAAGCGGACTGTGTTTTACAGCATGCAGCCATTTTAAAGAAGGAGGCTTGAGCACCACGCTGCATGTATGCAAAAGATTGTACGGCGTCCTTGAGAGGAACAAGTTTAAGTAGGAGAGAGCGGGCAAGTGGCCAGAC
Organism: Tinamus guttatus; assembly: GCF_059628265.1. NCBI lineage: Eukaryota > Metazoa > Chordata > Aves > Tinamiformes > Tinamidae > Tinamus > Tinamus guttatus. The sequence continues at coordinate 4,453,873 of NW_028288781.1, read as the reverse complement.
TAGAGAAAGGTAGATCTCAGATCTGTCTGCTTCCTCCTCGGGTGCAGCCATGCTGGGGAGGAGTCATCCTGCCCACCCTGCTGAGGAGTCAAGGTCGTCACTTAGACACTTCCGCGCACTGTGAAGAGAGCTGGCCACTGATGGGGGCAACTCATGCTGTCTTTGGACAGGTGTGGGACAAGGTTGCTTACCTTCGGGGGGTGCTTCTCACACGCCAGTGCATGTGGTGAGTTCCTGTGTGACTGAGACGTGATGAGGTGAGTGAAGCCTACCCAAAGCATCTAAACCTATCATCAGCCGCACACATTTGGCCTGCAATGTGGTGAACACCTGGAGTCAGACATCATCTGGGAAAACTTAGACAAAGAACTTGCAGGCGGATTGTGATCCTTTCAGCCTTTCCAGTTGCTGACAAAAATGCCCATCCTATCCTCATCTAACAGGTGAAGAATCTCTCTAATTACATTCATTTCCATGTGGTGAGAAATAGGATATAGCTTTCACAGAGCAGTGCCATGTGAAAGCTACCCTCTTCCCATCCCTCAGAGAGATTAACATCATCACCAGAGATTAGTTATTGTGTGTTTCTTAGATGCGTTCATCTGTTCTTTAAATGCATTTCATCTTAAATAACTGCTCCTTCGAGCACAGACCAGAAAACTTCGTTGCTCAGTACACAGGATTTAGAGTCAAGGCTGAATGTGATTTGAATATCTGTCAACAAAACTGCAACAAGGTAGAACTAGTAACTAACTGATTTAAGACTTTTTCCCTGACTGCGCTAGGACATAAAATTAGTTGTCGTTCCTTACCTGGTACCTTGTCACCTGGGAAGAAGGACATATTGGTATGGATAGTGACGTAGTTGTTCCTGGGACTGTGCAGCTGAGCTCTCATGTGCTGGGGCATCATGTCAGTACAGGCGGAGGGACTCGCTCCGTGAGAGAATGCGGCCGCATATGAAACCAAGCACAGCGTTGTGCATGCCCATCCAATGACAACTACGTGGACTTTCCTCCCATCCTCCATCTTACATCAGTAAAACAACAGGCGAGTTAACTTCAAAGCAGTGACTTCTGGCGGCTGCAGTCCACAGGTGTGTCTGTCACCTTTGAATTAACTGAGCTCCACAACAGCCTTTCCCACAGCCTTGGAATGAAGGAGAATAAATGATCTCTGTGGCACATGGAGCCTCTCTGGCAATCCGTAAATTTCACGTTTTGAACTAAATTGTTGAGGCTGAGGGGGAGAGACCCCACAGGAGAATGCATTTCTTGTGAAGTCATCTGTTGAGTGAATAGCTGAGACACATTTGCTCTAAACATTCTTGTCATGTTTAGCGGGAGGAGAAGGAGTACTGATGCGCTCACAGGTCGGCCCCGCACTCTCTACCATTCCCTGCCCACGTATACAACTTGCTCAGTGGGGAGAGCAGAGGGAAATACCTGTCCCTTCCATGTGCAGAGCCGTGCTGCAAGGTCTGTGCTGCGGCAGAGCCTCTCAGTGCTGGCGGGCCGGCAGGACAGCGCAGCGCCGCGTCCCACTGCTCACGCGCGTGCGGGAGAGCCCCCCTCTGCCCCTGGCTGCGACCTGCGTGAGCGCAGAGCGGCTTCCAGCAGCCAGAGTTTCACGTCCTGGAGACTTGCTCTGCCTGCTGCCGCCAGCATGTCTGTGCTAACTATTCCACCCGTATTTGACATTCCAGCAGCATTTTGGTTTGTCCTTCTCTGTCAAAATTCCGTGTTGATTATGAGACATCAGAGATACTATCTTTGAAACTAGCACTAGAAGCCTAAGATAAACACACAGCCATTTTGGCTAATGCTAAAATTTCTTATTATTATCCAATATTTAATCTGTGCAAGCATTTTTGTGACATTACAGAAGTTTAATAATTCCTACATGACAGGCCTTTAGTATCTCGCAGATTTGGTGGCTGGCACAAAACATTTGCAGATTGGATGGATGGATTGGATTTTATTATTCCTGTTTTTCAGTACACATTTGAAAGCAAAGATAAAGAATGATTGCAGAGTAGTTATTGTGAGTGGTAATGTGAATTCTAGAGCAGGTTGTGCAGCTTTTAATGTAGATCCTTCTAAAACCTTCTCAGTGTGCAAGTTTTCCTGGCTTAGGTTACCTTACACTCAGTCAGTAAGTAGATGTAAATAAATCAAAAGAAATTAGACTGAGGAGGTCGAGCTTGCACGTCCATTTATATCACTGCTAAAACTTGCCAGCTGACTCTCAAAAACTGCCACTGCACATAAAACTCTGTTCCCAGCCTCAAGCAGGGAGCAGATGGATGTAGTTTAACTACCTACTGTGCAGCTTATCAGCTGCGTGCCAGAGATGCCTGTGGGATTCAGAGGAGCCGTCCCAAATATTCCAGCCACCGCAGCAGTATAGGTGGGATGCCCTCATCCTCGTGGAGTCAGCCTACCCCCCTGGTTACACCTCCGTCTCCCTAGCTGGATGTGATTTCTCTCAGGAGCTCATAGCTCTGAGCAGCCCTTCTTTTCCCCCAAAGTTGCTCAGTGCCATCAGTGCCCCCGGCTCTCCCCCAGCCCGGCCCGCGGTGCTGCCGGGCAGGCGGTGAGGGCTCAGCCCGGGCCAGGCCGGGCCGTGCGGCCGCCTTACCTCGTGCCCACGCTCCGCCGCCGTCCCGCTGCCCGCAGCCTGCCGGGGACGCGTCCTGCCGGCAAAGCTCTCCTCTCCCTCCTCTAATGAGAAGTGCAGCAGCTGTTACTGCTAATGCTCCGGACTGCAGGAACTCTCTGTCAATGCCCCACTCCAGCCTTAATCGTATTAGTTTTTGTCTTATATCCCACCCACCCCTTTTATTATCTCCAAGCTTACGCAATGAAAATGAAGGCAACTAGCAAGGTTGGAGGCAGCACCAAGCCATGGGTTTTGTATGGGGTATCCTGAAATTCCTTTACATCAGTGCAGCAGGAGAGGACTTCTTGTGCCCTCCATCCTCCCCTCATTCCCTCCCCTACATCCCCTTCCGTAATAGCAGGTTTTCAAAACAAAGCCAAGCCCCTTCCCTGTGACAGTCTGTGACACCCTCTGATCTGAATGTCTTATCGCTCCTGTTTACCTGGGAGTTATTTGACAGTAAAAGCAAAATTCTGCTAGAAATCATTGGACTGTGCATCGTGCAGCGGCCCAGCCAGGAGTAACCGTTAACATCCTGCAAACCCACCGGAGCCAGGAAACCCTGCAGAAAGCTGCCGCCCTGTCCTTACTTCACCCTTTTGTCCTCAGGTCACTGATAAGAACAATGGCTACTTGCTTAGCCAAAAACCTGGAAAACAGATGCAGCTGTATGTGTGCTGTGCACGGACGTGTGTTAGCATCTGTTCTGTATGCCAGCAGGAAATCAATGTGTTAATAAAATAACTGTTTTGTTGCCTGCCAGTGTCGCATGTCACAAATTCAGGGAGGGCATCTAATTCTAACTCCTGGTGTGTCGCTGTGTCTTGCGCAAATAGATGGAGTGGAACCACTGGAGCTGGGGATTAGCAAAGCTTTCTCAAGAAGAGGACAAGGGACAACAATGTTTAAGGACAGTGTCTCTGGGCTGCTTTGGGCGCTCTCAGGCATCTCCGTGACCAAGAGTGGCCGGATATATTTGCTAGGCTGGAAAATTCAGAGCTTTTTACAGACATAGCTTCATCCACTGCTGCTCATGCCACTGCCAGACTAGATGCTGCAAGGAACTTGCCTGGGGCTTCTCCCAGAAACTGAAGGCAGACTTGCAGAATCCCCCTCTATTAGCAGTGTTCTCACTTATCTTCCCTAACCTACAGGCTGTGTCCACAAGCAAAACAAGGTGCTGGTTGGCTTCAAGATATTACCCCTGGCAGCCCATGTTTCATTTGTATAACTGTTTCAAAAGTATGGAAGCTGGTGGCAGAGGTCTGCTGTCAATGGACCTCTCTTCTCTGTATCTCAGGGAGGACTTACATCCACTGAATTCCAAGACAGAAAGCTCTTCCTTGCATGCGCTCCCTCCCTCTTTCACTTTTTCTTTCTTTTGCTTTCTCTTCATTTTTCTTTCTTTCTTTCCTTACAGAGAGTCTTGGTTGTAGCAGTTGCAGGAGGGGCAGGGAAGAAAAGGAATAGTTTACATTATTGCTTCTATTCTAGTCTGCCATTATCGATATTTTATGCATAAAAAAAAAGGAGTACATTCAAATAATGGTATATTAATGAGTAATCCTTTCTTGAAACCAGGCTTCTGTGACTATTCCTTAACTTATTCCTATGTTAAACTTTCTTTGCTTTTAATTCCAGTGTAATGCAGAAGCAGTGCCAGACCCCCTGACAGTCTGTAGGGGAAACATGTGAACCCACCAAACCTGTTGCAGTCATTCTGTTACAGACCGACAAGATCTGAAAATAATATTCCAGGTGAGTGTCTGTGTCTGAATCACAGCATGATGGTAGAGCACTGCATCGTCTTCTTCAGTTGCTGCTGTGCACTGAGCAAAAGTTTTCATTGGGCAATTTCCAGTAAGGGCAATTTCTCCAGTGGCTTCCACCTCGGGGAGAATCAGCACAAGGGGAGCACAGGGGGAACCCAAAGCAGCAGTGTCCAGTGTTCACCTATAGAGCTACTGCTTGAGGTCAGCACTCTGCATCATGAGGCCGTGCCTCCAGTGCACAGATACAGGGAGAAAGCAGAAGAGCTTCCAGCTAATTTGATCCGGAACCAACCCAGCTGTGACAGTGTAGGATGTAGCACAACACAAACATTGCTCTGGTGGCTTCTGCAGCTGGAGCTAACTGGAGCTAACGGCAGCACGTTGCCAGGCAGGTATTATAGCAGCTAGACCAACTTCGTTCCAGATTAGCTCGGGGATCTGCACAGTGCTGCATGGACACAGCCCTAATTGCTGGGCTGATTTGAAATACAGTCTTATGCAGAGTTCATCCTCAATGTCTGCTCTTAAGCCAAGATCTTAGTGGTTTCAAAGCTGCAGCCAAACCAAATGTTACAATCATCTTCCACTTACAGATGGAAAAATCCTGTCACAGTCATTACTATGACATGAGCACCTATCAGCAGCCTTGAACTACAAGTTCTAATGCCAGATGACAGGCATATGTTTCCAGTAAGAAATATAGTCCTCTCCATAGCCTTTGGTTGCATTACCCAACAGGACAGCATTGCCTCAGCCTTTTCTGGACAGAGCTTTGACCTACTGGAGTCATTTGAGCTCAGCCAGGCTCTGCATATCACTCTGACAATGGGGCCCAGACACAGACAAGAAAAGATCACATGTCATTGCTGTCACTAGAGAGAGAGTTTGGGCTTTTTTTCTGACATAAATTTCTGTGTGCACAGGAAGCTGGCATGGAGAAGGGGATATAAGACAACTTAAATTCTGCTAATTGTTTTCTTGGCAGTGTTTGTGTAGCAGATTTCTTGAAGAGAACAAACCCTCAGCTGGGATTTAAAAAAAGTATTAGTGAAAATAGTACATGCTCTGTAGTAGCTTGATAACAGAGATAATTTGTAAAGCATGTTACTTGAAATTTCATCAATGTGGTGCCTGGGAAGATTGCAAACCAGTAATATTCCAGGCTCCTTGATGCAGAAACTTTCTCCTCCTTACAGGCTGCTTCCACATCTCAACACACCAGGTGTGCTGCAGCTGCAGTAGAGAAGAGTGTATAAAGCATGCATAGATGTAAGCAACGCAGTGCTGTCAAACAACAGTAAGTTGGTTGCTTCACTTACAGCTTGAGAAATACTTTGATACTGCACCATAACCAGGGTTATAACCAGTAAGCAGTTCTTCCTTGGTGAGCCAGTAGCCACTTCACTCCTTGAAATAATGTTTTGGGTTTAGAGACAAGACAAGCAGGCATATTGATCAACAAGTACAGAGGTTGGAGGTGGCCTCATGAGCCTCATTCACTCAAAATCCTTTTATTTGGTACCATAACCTGCACAGGTCAGGGAAGGCTTACTCCTGTCCGTTTTCTCTGCCTCAGAGAACCAGTTTGGCACAGGCACTTCAGACTACAAAACTACTGGCTCTGCAGTTGATTTGCTTGCAGAAAGGACAGTGAGCTGGAACCAGCCGCAGTGATGGGCTGGCACACTGGAGATGCAGACGCTGCTTTGGTACCATCATTCATATGTTGCAACACTGTCAACTTGCAAATGTGTCCACACATTTTTGACTATTGTGAACAATGCAGCTTAAATCTACAGTTGTCAAGCTAAGGGTATTGCAAAAGCTGTTTTCAGAAATGGGTATGAGCCCTAAGACTTAATGGGCTATAACCAAGTGGATTCTTGGGAGCTGTTTTGTCATTTTAGCATCATCAAAAAGAAGAATTCAAATGAATAATGTACAGAGCAGTTTTCATTCACAGTTCTCTTTGAACTAGGAACCAGGTGACAAACAAATTGTAAAAGTGACTGGTCATCAGTGCATATGCCTTTAATGCAAACCTTTCCTAGGATGCTCTGCTCCCTTTATATAGGGGCAGCCAAGGATCCTGCAGCCCTTAGTAGTAACCTGACTTCTGACAGTACAGAGCCTTCTACCACCCAGTAAGTAATTAGTCTCTTCCTCCCGCCTTGCTTTCTTTTGTGCCCATAGAATAGGGTGCATTGTTGCTCCTGAACAGGCTTTAATGTAAGGAGATGCAGCTTAGTTTGCCTTTTCAGTTTTGATTATGGGAAACTTTCCCACTGGATGCAGGGATTTAGCATATCCAGAGTTACAGCTCTTCCCGGAGGCTGTCTGAATGGAAATCTTAAAAAGGGGTTAGGAAGGGGGCAATGGCCTTACATTATGAAGTGATCCTGTTGCATGAAATTACTACTTAGGTACAGAGATGCAGTTTTATTCTTTGAATTGCATGCAATTTTTTGTTTGATAATCTTGGATGCTCTTTTCTAAGACAAGTGATTTATCCTACAGACAAGTGCTTTTAAGTTGTTAGGAATATGTCATTTTCAGCCCTGACCTAAACGTGCTAGATACTTTTTCAACTAATTATGATACACTGTCTGCTCAGTCCACAAGGAAAACTGCTTAGTACACAAATACTGGGGCAAGAGCATTACAATATGGTAAACTAAACAACATGAAGGGCATGAACATTAGGATTTAATACTGTCTCTGTGTGAAGACAGGCTTTTAAGAAGAGTAAGAATATACAAAGAGTATAGAAAATTTTAAGCATCTTAAGTATAGAAAATGCATGCAGTTACTGTTGGTCATTCTTTCAACAGGAAGAGAATTTTATACATTGAGACATTTTTAAATATCAAGCATTTCTGAAATATACTACTTTCATGTTTAAATACATATGTAATGAGATAGTTTACCTTGAATGTTGAATACTGACTGTCCGCAGTGTCAGATTTACTTAGAGCTGGTATAGTCTTATCCAGAACATTGTAAGCTAAAACAAAATCTAAAAACCAACTTCAATAAATGCAAGATGAATTTTCTAACCAACTTGAAATGAACTAAACATTATAATGCCTAATTGAAGATTAAATGTTCATTTCATTTAAACATAGGTGTTGAAAATTGAATTAAGGTTTGCAATATGTATGTAAAGGTTAGTGATTGTACAAACTAGATATATTAGTTCCTTTTGTTTTTTTTCTTTTGAAATTTAAATGTGGATTATAATGGTTGCTCTTTAACATCAAATTTCTTATCCACCTCGAAGGGTGAGTAGTGCCTGATATATTTTTTTTAGCCACTGAAATAATACTCCCTACTAAATTTGTGATCTAGATTACATTAAAAAAAAACAGAATTTTAACAAGAGTATTTACAAAGTTGAGTGTTTAATATGGGCAAGTAGACCATGCATTTAGATGATATTTTAGAACTACCTTTCAAAGTAGCAATCACAATTGAAAGTAGGGCTGTAGCTAGGCTTGTAGAAACAGAACTGCAACTACAAAAATAAGGATGAAAGTCTGAGAATAAAGCAAATGCTACACAAAGCATGTAGCCTCAGCTGGGCAGGTGGACAAGAGGGGGGAAAAAAGTGGAAGAGGGAGAATGAACAAACAGCATTTACTCTTAAAACAGGGAGTGAAAGGAATCAGTAACTTGGCAGCTGAACATAGATGACAAAACAAACAAAAAATTGTATGCACCTCTTGGAGGCACATCTTTCTCTTTTTTAAAGAAATCACTTATAGAAGAGCAAATCGGTGATTTGTACTTAGATTCTGAACCTTTCCAAGACCCTTATCAAAAAAGATAAATTATTGAAGCATATTGTAAAGTGGTGTCTATTTTTGTGCTCTATAGAAAGGTTAACTACTAATTGCAAAATAATTTGGAATTATATCCTGATCATAAAAAAGCTCACTGAAATGTTACTAATCTTATTTGCATTAGAGCTGTTGGTACTTGGAAAGAATGGACCAGTGTTACATTCACACAATTGTCTTGTGTTCATTCATCCACACTTTGAAACATTTTTTGGCTCACAAAGGTAACACAAACTGCCCAAATAATATAACACAGCTTCAGAAGACTCATTAAAAGAATGGGTAAATAACCTCACTAGGAGGAGTATTACTCAAAAGTTTTAACTTGGTCCTAAGCAACTAGAAAACATTCTGAAAGGCTGTGTGGTAAATGCAGTGTCACTTTGACTGAGAAATATCTGAACATCCACACTTTATTTCTTGGCTGACTTTAAGTAAAAGGACAAAAGATATTTTATAAACTGGTAGAGCATTTATATAAAACTCAACTGGATTTACTCACTGAGCTCAATACATCCATTCACATTTCTGGCTAGCACGTAAAGAAACAGTGCATGTATGGTACTATGTTGGGGAGAAGGAGATGGTAGAGTAAGAATGGACTATCTAAACAGGATATACAGGATATTTTTACAAAAGTTTTTCTAAGATTTCTTATCTGTTTTCAGGAATAGCTTTAGATGTTAAAATTGCTTTTTATTGAATAAATTCTTTGTGCTTTGTAGAGACAAGCGAAAAAACTTAAGGTGTGGTAGGAGTGGGAAGCAGAGGTAGGACTTGGAAGGGGCTGCTAGCTGTGCTGGTGCACAACTGATTGCTTTGCACTGGTGACTGACTCCCATAGTTGGCACAGCACTAACCCTTGGGGCTTTTCCTCCATTTTATTCAATTATTTCTCCACCCCTATTGTTGAACTGTCACTGCTACATCCCTTGAATCAAGTCCACAGTTCAAGATGTTTTGGCTAATGTAACAGCTGGCAACTGAACTTTTTACCTGATGACTCTTCACTACAGTTTGGTATTTAAAACTGACCCTCTGTTTTCTGGAAGGGACATGTTATTTTTGCCAAAATAATAGTTTATCCCTTCGTAACTTCAGTTAAACTATTGTTTTGCCATCAATGCAAGGCTCTGATTTGCAATTATGTTGCACTCGCTTTTCAATCAAATGATCTGTTGCTTTGAATTAATCTTGCAGCACTACTACATACTTTATTTTATCTGTACAGTGTAACAAAGCAGTGTTTTGAAACTGAAACAAAAAAATCCAGAATTTTACACTGGTTTACATTTATTTAAAAAAAAAAACTTGTGTATTTCGCCTATGAATTGTTAACTACAAATCAAATAGGGCTCATCAACTGAGAGAGATTCAGCAGTACAAAATAGCTTCCTTCTGGCATCTTCACATCCTCCTCTTCTGTGTGCTTATGTACAGTACTGTGAAAAGGAGAAAGTAACATGTAAGAGTGCTTCAGTAAAAAAAGGTACAGAAGCCTGCTCATTTTAAAAAAAATACATTTCCATTACTTGGTAAAATAAAAGCATAATGAAAATGAATCCCAATAAGCATGAATAAAGTCAGGAAATTTGTAAAATCTCTTTTCAAGGAATGCTACGAGACATACACATACTATTTTGTTTCTGTGTTTACTCATAGCAAAACTACACCCAGCAGCTTCAGGCTGAACAGAGGGAAACTGCAGCAGGCTACCTTGCAGCATAACTGAGAAGGGCATGACAGTCTCTAAGCAGCAAAAGTTAAGGGTGTCAGACACAAAAGTTCTGAGATTTCAACTAGAGGTGGAAATCCCAGGTGCTTATGGCAAAGCTAATCATAACAAGAACTGACATATTCCACTGACTTTACTGGCGATACCAGAACATCATTTCCTGTGCGCTTTTTAGGAGTGTTTTTCCTTTGAGTCAGAACCATGAAAAAATGCATTTTGAATACTCGCAATGGGAAATTATACAAACAATGCTGCTATACCTATATGATGTCTCATTTATCTGCTCTGCCTGTTTTTCAGTCTTCTCTCTTCCTTTTTTCTAAGTAATATGCTATTTCCCTAATTGATTCTTCAGTTCTCTGGAGCTCTCTGTCACTGTACTCCTTATTTTAATAATCCAAATTCCATGTAAAAAAAACTTGGGGTGTTCTTCCTTCCATGACAAAATATTGCTTTTCCCACTGGTACCACATTCTCTTTGATTCTTTATGTACCATGGAATTGAGTTCTTAGTTCTTTTACTTCCTCTTTCCCTCCCTCCGTGCATTTTCTTCTTGAGTAGTTTGGTCCAACTCTGCCTCATTTACCTTTTCCACTAGTCCCATCACATCTGACTTATGAACCTCTGTTTAATTTTAAATATTCTGCCTGGCATGCCTGTTACAGCCTAAGTAAAGGTCTGACACCACACTCCCATTTCAGCAGCCTAAGGTACTTCTCAATCTATAATTAAAAGCAAGTCTGTCTCATAGTGAAGCAGGATGTTAATTGTCCTTGCTAATAACCACCCACTGCACTGGGACATCCAAAGTCTCGATTCTGAACTTTAAGTATTAGCATGATTTTCTTCTATCAACATCTGTACTGTATCATAAATTTTAAAAAACAGTTTGCTTGGCAAAACTCATAAATTCTTCTGGAGCAGAGGCCACCTAAGCAGGTAGTAAGTACAGAAGGGTAAGCCTGCCAGCAAGAAATATAGTTCTAAGGCAGGCTAGAAAAGCATATGCTTCCCTAAAAGAACTTCAGGTTCAGAGAGAAAAAGGAACACTGGAATGATGAGCCTTGACACTGAACGAGGCACAACACAAAATAAATATATTAAGGTTTCCAAGAAAGCCTACAAGCAGCCACTTACACCTCAGCCGCTCCTCAAATTCAGAAATAAACATCAAACACTACCTTCTTATGAGCAATAATACAGGGAGAAAGAGTTACCATTATTTCCTCGGATAAATGCATCTCCATACTTGTTCTTTAATTGTCCATTTACATATTCTTCTGTCTGTTCCAGAGCTATGTTCATATACCCATCCAGGCAAGCTAGGACACCTGAAGAGTGACAGGTTAAAAGTGAGTCAACTTAAATATATCTTAAAATAACTAAAAATGCATGGTATTTGAACAATGCATGAAAAACTTTCATAACCAAATAAAAATCCAAGCTTATCCAGATAAGACAATTGGTCGTGTTCTCAGAATTAAGCTAGGAGTGAGGAACCCCAGGCTCTAACAGAAGTTTTCTCACTTGATATGGAGGGAGGGATCATTGAGGCATGGCTTTCAAAAGGTCTAGGACTTGCACTTGGAAGTTTGAGAAGATTCAGTTTAAGCACATCAGAAATATTCTCTGCCTTTGTAATATCTGTTTTTCTTTTGGTCCAGAAAATGAACATTTGGAAAGCTCTGTTCTTAAGAGAAGTGTTTATGTCCCTGTTCAGGCTGCATTTGTTTAAACAGTGCTCCCTTTGTGCTGGCAGTAGGGTGGTATATTTCATATTCAAAACTCCTCTTCAGTTTTTTACACTTTTTTACACTCGCCAGTAAGAGCACTGCAGTGGATCAGAATGACACCCAAATACAAACTGGATCTGTTTATTCATCAGATTAGTTATTTATGTAAGGAACTCAATGTGGAGGTAAATATATGTAAAAAATTAAAGAATTACTCTGAGGATGCAATCTGATTTGTTAAATCAGGGTTGCCTGTGAGTTTTTTTTCCATTTCAGCTTTGAACACACAGACAATACTTCTAAAAATACTTTTTTTCTTGGAAATTACCTAATTTATTTACCTTGCATTAGAATTTGAGAAATGCTGTGTATTGGCTGGAGTGGAGGCGAACTCCAGTCAGAATCCTCTTCTAGGACATAACACTATTTCAGAAGTGTTACTGTAGTATCTTCCATTAAATAATTAAGAATTTTAATTCTCCTGCCAAACTTGTAATGGTTGGAGGAATGTTATTTCCCTGCATGTGTTCCTCTGTTGCCACACAAGGAAAAATGACTGCTCACAAAGTGCTATTTAATGCACACACAGAAAAAGACCCAAACAAAACTAATGTCAGAACTCTTTCACTCCAATAATCCCAAGTGCTCTAAGTAATAATAGTAAGCAAAAAACTGTCTGTTCAAAACTGTAATTGGACTGTGTGGTGGGTTTTTTAAGCTATCATTCACTGGGCCATAAAATAGCAGTATTTTCAGACTCTTTTGTTCCTAGAGTGCATTCATGCTTGTTCTAGTCTTCTCCCTTTTCTTTGTATTTTCTCTACTCTTAGGTCAGTAATTCCATCTAATACTGTCATAGACCACCCAGGTTAGTACTTCCACTTTTCTGTTCTACATACACACCCATCTCTACATATAGAAATCATACATGTTAATTTACTAGTGATTACTTGTGTGCTTTTCCAAGACTTTTTCTGTTAGATTTGTGCATACCCTTAGCAGAGAATCAAGATATTTTACAGCTGCACAGCATGTATAGCTGTGTACTTTGTGTCCTCCTCACCACAGCACAAACAAGTCTCCTCTCAAGCTGAATCTGACCAAATTACACTTCTGGGGCAGTGATCTGTAACAAGTCCATAACACTTTAGTCATTCCATAATAAAATGCCTAACTGTAATTGAAATCAATTTCAGTTTAGAAACTTGGAATCATTTTCAAACTCTAGTCTCTTCATCTCTAAGAAAACTAACGATTTAGGTAGGTTGATTTTAACCTCTAAATCCACCTTTTTTTCATTAGTTTCTCCAGAGCTTATTCTTTTTTTTTTCTTATCATTCTGAAATCTATATTCACATACTCTTAAGTTTTTGAGTCAATCTGCTTTGCTTATACAGAGCACTGTATCTGTTCCAACCTCTCCAGACAAAGTAATCATAGACTTTACTCAGAGGGAGGACTTACCTCGATAATCAACTCCAGAATTTAATTTTACAACAACTGGTCGCCCAATGATTTGCTTTAGGAAGTCACTAGGGGTTTGTTTCCGTAGGCTCATCTTGATCCTCCCCAGTAGGCTGTGAGGAGAAGAAGGGGGAAGAAACATTTGGGCAAGTAAAACTCAAACATAGACTTTAAGATCCCAGTACTGACGGGCAGTTCCCTGATTCTCAAGACTCTCAGTAGGAGAAAATACCCAAGGAGATAAAAGGAAAACCTCAAGGGAGAAGTGGAAAGCCAGTTCCTAGGGCCATAGGATTACATTTTCCATGTCATTTTTGTAACTTCCAAAGTTCTTGACAGGAATCCTTGACTTCAAACCATTTGCCATGCTGTGCATCTTGTGAACTTCCAGTGTAGCCAAAGGCCTTGACTGCTTTTCTTTGCTGAAATGGATTTACTAAAATTCCTGTTTAATAATTGGTTTGCATCTTTGGGTAGCGGAATCCAGTACATGTTCTATACAGTGAAACAAGAGAAGGGATTTTGATCTCAGTAACACAAATATGTACAAACAACGAATTGGAAAGGATGACTTCAAACAAGTCATTTAACGTGCACTAAATTTAGAATTAGGCTCTGTAATTAACCTCTGCGAAAGCCTGAAAAGGCGCCGTGGTTTAAAAGTTCAGAGTACCTAGCTCATGGTTTGGAGTGAGGCCCTAGTTCAGTACGGCCCTGCCTCCCTGACCCCCCACACCGCCAGCGCCGCTGTCTTTACAGAGCGGGCCGCGGAGGCCCCGTTACCCGGGAGGGGAGCGGTGAGGAAGGCCGGGACCCGCCGCCGCCGCCGCCGCCCGCGGGCAGCAGCCGCCGCACTCACCCGCCCGCCCGCTGCGCGCGCGCCGCCTGCGCCCCTTACCGCGGAGCCGCGGCCAATGAGCACCGCCCGCTACGGCGCGGCGGCCGGGACAAAAGGCGCGCGGCGGCGGCGAAGCGCTTCGGCGGTAGGCGGGACCGGGCGGCGCGGCCGCCCCTGTCTGCTTCCCCCTCGCGGGGCGGGGCGGGGCGGTGCCGCGACCCGGCCGCCCCTCCCCGCGTGTGGCCGCGTGACCGTTGAGCCGCGGCCGTTGGCCGTTACGAGCCCTTGGGAAACGGCCGAGATGAACGGTCGCACGGCTGCCGAGACAAGCGGCTGTCGCCGCGGTGCGAGGAGCGAGCGTCGCGCCTCTCCTCTGTGTCCTGACGGACCGAGCTTGGTTTCTGTGCAGCGAAGCCACGGCGCCTGCCCGTGCTGCACCCTGCAAAGCCGAAGCGGTAGGGGCTGCCTTGCATCCTGCCCACGGTGAAAAGTGGGATGTTGAGCACGTTTCGGGTAGTTCTTGCACGACACTCAAAGTTTACTGCTTTCTGCTTTGAGCTGTTTTAAGAAGAGACCCCCAAAGCTTCATTATCAGATGTGTCCATACCTTTGGCTTGCACATGGAAGAGCTTACCAGAAAATCACCAGTAACACTTGTCACTTCTCTTTCCCCTTTACTGGAACTGTGATTTTTGCTGTTTTTGTTAACAGGCAGAATAAGGGACAAAATAGGGGCAGGCGGCCAGTTAGCAGCACTCCAGCATGCATGGTTTTCTGGCTGTGCTGAAAGTGACCAGGGCTACAGGAAGAAATTTCTTAAATCTGAGATTATTTAAATATGTCACTCCATTTCTGTTTCATACTATGAGAAATTCTGTCTTATTAAAGACCATAAGTCACATCTATTTTAGAATTATGACAACACAGAAGCACTATTGATTTCTCATAAAACTTCTCCAAAACCTGGCTGGGTGCTCTGCAAATGATTCACCTTTAGGATCTACTGATACTTTTATAACTGAAATTCTGATTTGTTAATGTGGATGAACTTTTTTAAATACGTCTTGCTCGCATTTATACCAGAAAATAATGTCTCATTGATTTCTTATGGAAAAAAAAATCCAGTGTTTAATTCTATTCTACTATAATGAGATTCTATTTATTCCCAGATGATCTTGTCTTACATAGGCCTTCTCACATTTCAGTGTAGGTATCCTTAGTACAACTCTAGATTGGAAAGTGTTGTTCAGTTCATTTATCAGGTGAGTTAATGAACTCAGAAGCTAAATGTTTTTTTTTTTTTTTCCAATGTCGCCCGAAAAGAACACGACAAAACAAGAAGTTTAACTTGTGCCTTCTCCTTCTCTCAGCCACCTTTTCCCCTTTCCTCCAGCTATCGCCATAATGTCTGGGAAGCCTTTTCTTTATTAGGGATTTAGTACCATGACAAGAGTTAATCATCTGTGAAAGCTTCTGAACTGGATTTTTTATTCTTCCATTATTGATTTAATATCTTAGTAAAACTATTCATTCTTGCGATACAAAGAAAACGTACTGTAGTTTTTCAGAATACGAATTACTAAATGTTTCCCTCTCTGCCTTTTAGAGTTGCTTATCTTCTCTTTTTAACACGTTTGGTAACATTTTTTCCCCCCCAAAGCTTAGGCTGGCGGGCTCTAAACAGCAAGGTCCGTGACCCCAGCCAAGTTCACCTTGCCGTCCTGGAGTTCAGGAGGAGGCTTGGGCAGGAAAGCAGGGCCGCATTGTGACCACGTTGCCAGGCAACCATCATATTAATCAGGAGGATCCAACTGTGCTTGATTATATCTAGCACTCGAAGCAGAAAAGGAACCTGAAATAATGCCACGCTGCAGAGGGCAGGCTCACAAAGTTTAATTTGGCCGCCAGGCTTCCACACATAATAGTTTGAAGGGGAATTATTCTGTTTTTCATTATTATTGATCTTCATGATAAAACCTGTGCAAGTAGATCTCATGCCCGCACTACTGGGCTAGTAGATTTTCTTAACAATTTCTCAAGTCTGGCTGGGGATATTTTGAAATTTGGGGGCCTTCCTTTTTTATTTATTTTATTTTTTTTTTGCAGGTTCTGTTTCCTTTTTTCTAGTCACTGCTGAGCTATTTTGCCTACTGCTCAACAGGCTGCTTCCAAGTTAGATTAAGCATATATATGTAGCTATGGCTTGTGTATATATGCTTTTGCTGTTCAATGCCAATCAGCAAAATCCTTATGATTTCCTACCTAATACTTCATTAAACTTACAAACACGTCTGTTTTGGGTCATGGGAATTGAGATTGGTAAGAATTTTGTACCCTTAGTTCCTCTCATTCATGGCTTGCCATCAAGTCAGGAACCCAAATCTTAGTTTTCTGTGGTTTGCTTTAAGTCTTAAAACAATCTCACATGCTATTCTCAGTGGTGAATTGACCTTCATGGAATAAGATAAATATTGCTGAGCGGTCGGTATAGCGTGATTTGCACCTGGAAAATTCCTTTCTTGTATGTTCAGAAACATTATGTAATAACATCTGTTAATGCATAGCTCAGATAATGTTCTATTTCCTGAATGACCACATTGAAATGACCTCAGGAAGGTGGCCTCCAAAGACCTTAAGTAATCCACATTCGGTGGAATCATTAAAGATCTCAAGGCTTCAAGAGCAAAAATAAAATTGAGGCCCCAGTGGCTAATGTTTCTACCATTTTTTGTTTGTTTGTTTATAGATGGAAAAGGATTTAGATCTTAAAATTTTGCATAGCTTGCTATCAGTAATACCTTTAAGTACCATATCTCTTTATCCTTCCATAATGTACTACAATAGAGTTTTTTCAGCTCAGTAACTCACTGAATTCAGAGATTATGCCCTTGTGTTTTAATCATGATGAACTTGAAAGGTGAACATTGTAAGTGGTAGAAATTATTTATAATTTAGTAATAAAAGTTTATGTCTAACACTCCAAATTTCATACATCTGCTATGTGCTGGCCTTGAGATATAGAACAATTGCAGTTGCCTTTACATTTGGCCTTAAATGAAAGGTCATAAATTACAATGATTGAGTTCACAGTCATTCCCAGCTCGCAAAATTTCCATATTAACATCTTCACCTCAAACATAAATGGTTACAAAGTTACAAAGAAGAGTTGTGTCGGCCTCTGTCAACAGGACTTAATGATAGAAGTCTGTGGAAAGTATCCTATTGCTAACTCTTCAATGCAAAGCATTGCAAAATTGTTGTTCAAAGGACCTAATTAAAACCTTACAGTTAACTTTAAAGATGAAATGGTAGTTGACAGACTTGCTTTTTCTTTTTAATGCAGTAAAAACTGCTTCAAAGTTAGGAAGGTTTTCCTTTCCCAGCAGCTGGAAATAAAAGGGTTTCCATAGAGCAAGATGGCATAACACAATGCATTAAAAGAGTTGTCCAGTTCTTCTACTCCTTGTGAAGAGAACTTTACATAAGTTAAATGCAGAACAACAATCCAGATGGCAAAAGAATGTCTGTGGCTGACTTTGAATTCAAACTAAATAATCCCAGGCTGTAATCCAGTGGATGAAAGAAGAAGATTGAAGCAAATAGCCTCATCTGAAAATGGGTATCAAAGGAGGACAAACATATCCTGGCCATATCACGGCACATATCAATATTTTAACCGTCAAATTTGGTACCTAATTAAATCAGAAAGAAGAAAAAAGAAAGCTCCTAGAATAAGGGGCCAGGAGTCAGTTCCAAATCCAGGGAATCTGGGTTTGTACAGAGCCTGTGAGAGAATGCAGGGAAGTCTACTTCCATGAAATAGTGTCAAGGTGGAGAAAGTTTGCAATTCTAGATTAACTGAAGTCAGTGGAATTTTGCCAGTCACCTCACCGTAGTGAAGTCTCATCTGAAAATTTCAATAACATCAAGCCAAATCTGTGAGAAAAGCAAAATCAGGATAAGACTCTTGGATTTGGTTTCTTTCCATATGCTTTGCATCAGGAAAGCTCCATATCTGCTTTCTCCTAAGGGAGAACTGAGCACACTGATATCTTGTGCTGCCCACCTAACAATAAGAAAGTCACCTTACAGCAAGTGGACTGGGTGCTTTTCAATCCGAAATTGCTCCTGTTCCGGAAGGTGGGGATTAGCCTCTCCGCCAGCTCTGTCCACTTAACGTTTGCTTATCAGAGGTCTTCTGCTCATGTCCTGGGAGTGAGTGAGTGAACCTCAGAGATGATCACAACGTTTTACCACATCTTCAGGGAGCTCAGAGAGAATGATGCGGGAACGCAGCACAACACTTGTCCTTCTCCCAGACTTGCAGAAGATCCCCAGAAGTTCTCAGAGTTCACTTAATTCCCACAAAGTTCCTGGGGGCCTTCTCCTTGGCTTCCCTCAATAGATAACCTTTATTTTCCTCCCATGAGCCATAGGAGGTTTGACGTGCACTTTGCATGGAAGAACTCGGTCACCCCCAGCATTCAAGTGATGCTGTGCCCATCGAGAAAAAGATGAGAGACTTTCTTCCTTAAATAAAGACTTACTTATCCAGTATTATTTGCCATGCTGTACTATGCTAAGATCATTAGAGCTGCTGATTCTCAGTTGCTGCCATGATCTCAATTAAAAATTTAATGCGTTTTTGAATTTGACTTTTGTGAAAAAATAAGGGTTCTGTGCAATAGACTTTAAATAGAAGAGCCTAATAAAATCCTGTCCTCTTCAGGTTCTTATGTTGCGCTCATCACCCTAAAATATTCATGCTTTCCGATATGGATTAAGTGACATGATTAGTTATTGTCACAAATTTCTCTTACCTGTTTTCTGTTCATTTAATTTTTATTTTAACAGATTATAACAGATGACATGAAAATTGTGCTTTCTGTTACGTTCAATAAAAGTGGGAAACCCCACTTGATTTTTTTTTCCTGCAATATTTAGTTAGATTTTATCCCAAAGATGATCAAACTGGGCTGTCATTTATGTTTAGACTTTTAAAAATATTTGCATTAAAGAAACACATGTTCTCTATTTTTTTTTCCAGTGTAGAATGTCAATTCCAGATGACACTGCAATGTAAATGTTTCCATAGCTAGATTGATGATCTGAATGCAGGACTTCAGGTTGAAAAATCAAGTGTCACAGTTAAGCACAGACACAGGACTGCTAGTGTAAAGCTTTTCACCCAGTTAGTTCCCAGCTCCCCAGAAATTCTCCTGACACAAACCTGGGACAAAGTGGATGTAAATATAAGTCAATCCATACCTTCTTCCAAAATTCAGTGAAGGAGAAAGGGAATAAAGTGGTCAGCCCCCCTCTCTGTCCTGCTCTTACCCTTCCTGCTTCAGGATGCAGCGCATGGCACAGGATGGAGCATCAGCATGCATGAAGGCTGAGTCTCCTCACAGGATCTAACTGGATCTGCCAGCACCTGATTATTATTATTATTATTATTATTATTCCCTCTGGCCTTTCAACCTAATTTTTCCATTTATCTGAACCTTCACAGGTGCTTCGTATATGGGAAAAAAATGTTTTGGCTGATCCTCAGAAGAGTCTCAGAGTCTTTCCATAGATTTTAACAAGCATTGGATTATGGATCAAGCCTAAAATAAGTTCTGACTTTTTTTTTTTCCTTCCACATGTTTTAGTCTCCCAGGAATTGGAATATGTACTGGTATGAACCTGGTAGTAGTACTGGGTAAAGCAGCTAGCACAGTTAAAATAAGTAATAAGTTTATTAGTAGTAAATTAAGTTTTGTTGACACAGACAACAGGAAGAAAAGTGTGAATAAGTCTGTGAAATTTGAGGAGTTTGGCTTGGAATATGCCATAACAAAATATTGAAAAAATGGAGACATGAAAAGAGAGATCAAGATTTCAAGCTCTGGAGGTGAAAACCCTTTTATTTGCTGCTGTGCTTGTATATTTGTGCAATAGGCAGAACCTCCATAGGCATTACTGAAATGCAAATGAAATGATGCTAGAGAGAAAATAAGTATACAAAGATGATTCAGTCTGAGTGAGGAAAGTGCCTTTTTGGCTCTTAGCCAGCCTGGAAGTCACGAGTGTGGGTGATCATGTCAGTGTTTGCTCTGCTGACATACATGACTGTTGGGGGCGGTCCTGGGAAGAGGCAGCAGTGATGGTGTTTGCTGTAGCTCAGAATGCCCGGCGTCTCTCAGCATTCCAAGGCTTCCAGGGTCACCTGTATCCTCACTGACTCAGTTCCCACACCCACTTAACTAACAGAAATTTGGTTAGATGGAAGAAGCTATTTTTATTAATATAAAATATTTGGGAACTGTGGGCAAAATAGGAATAAAATTAGGATATATATGTATACACATTTTTAAAAAATATATATGTATGGAAATAAATACTGTATATAACATATATAAAATATTCCTGATTTCAGTGATTTTAAACACAAAGATTTAATCTACTGATAATGCAGGAAAAGAATAATAATCTATTAAATATTTAGATATTGGAGATTATGGTATAATGGTTCCGTTCTTTCTGTGTCTTTCATAGCTGGAGTGCTAGAGAGTTCAATTTCTTTAGGAAAAAAAAGTGTGATTTAAAGTCAATGTTAGGTCACTCTTGGGTTATTTGTGAGCTGGTATTTTTTCAGTGGCCTCAATTCCTAGCCATTGACCATAAAATCCCTGTTTCTGAGGTTAAGAGATCAAAATTGAATATGATTATTTTATAAGATAACAGCAAAAAAATATAAAATCAAAGAAGAGGACTAGAAACTGTGTATATGCATGATGAACAGTCTTGTTAGGAAAAAAAAGGTATCAAGTTTCATACTAAGTCGCAAATTAATTTTTATCTGAGTACATTATGTAGCTCTCTTGTCTTCTTAACTTCATTATCTCTCAATTGATATACTAGTAAAAATAAGGACAGTACAAGATACAGATTTGTCAATGTGATCTGACTGTTTCCCTGTCACCCAGTCACTGGAACCAGCAGTTTCAGCAGTAAAAACCTCCAATATTGTGTTAATCGCCAATTCCCTCTTGTTGACACATGCAAGGAAATGTTCCTATGGTCTTGACTGCTTTTACAAGAAAAACATATTACTGGAAAATATGTATTAAATGATATTGTTACGTACTAACTCTTCCAGATCTATGCTAACAGGTACAAACATTATCTTCCAAGAGAGGAAAATGACACAGGGAAACTGCTGGTGCACTAGTCAGTGCTTCATTTTCCATCTTTCAGGGGAAACTGCCACCTGTGCTATCAGTGCAGCTCCAGTAGTCCTAGGAATTGTAGGACCCATAGCGTAAAAGCAACACTTGTGTTTTCCCATCACCTAATCCTCCCTAGAAGGTTTAGATGGTAGTAGGCTAAAGCTGTCCAGGCCACCTCTGATTAAAAATTGCACCCTTGCCCTGCGAGTGGACACATATGTTCAAAACAATGGCGAATGCTGAGAAACCACTCAAAAAAGGCAAGACCTCTGATGATGAAACTGAGAAGGCTCCAATGGTCCTTTGAGGAGAGGAGAGATGGTACAAAATCCTGTACAATCCAGGAGTCCTTTCAGGCTTCTGTGGCCAAGAAGGTGTTGGCAATGCTATTTCAAAGTGGGTTATAAATCCTTATGAATTGGATCGTTAAGGAACTACAGCTGTCATTGCTATGCTCTGCTGTGAGAGGACTGGGTCTCCAAAATTCATGGAAGGGGAAGAAAAATCCTATCTGCGTTTCAGAGAAATTGGAAGTGAAGTAGGGAGCTATGGGGAAAGATAGAAGTGGAGTGAAGCCACGAGAAGTTACAGGATTGGGAATGAAGTAAAGCTAAAAGCTGTGGAGTAGAAACATCCCTTAGAAGCCCACAGAGTTAGCGGACACCATCCTCTCCCAGCTGCACTGTGTGCCACTCACTCCTTTTCTTTGTTTCCTGCTCCTGTCTCACTTCCAGCTCTGCTGAGAGGCTCATGCTGTGGCTCGTGCCTCTGTGCCTCGTGCCTCGTGTACTCTGTGACACACACAGAGTTCTTTGGCTTGGCCTCACCAGACTACGTCCCAACTATGTCATCTCCTCAACTTCTAAAATTTTTATATGCTTACCTTCCTAACTCAAATCATCCTATGCCTTTTTTGCCATATGTTTTTCACCTGGGCACTTGTCTACTTAGATCTGACACTACCAGTTGATTTCACATAATACGCACAGCACAGACTGAATATATATTTCTCTCTCTGGATGTAGGATTTGGACATTAAAATCAATGCCTTGGAGGTGAAAAGTTTCGTCATTCATAAATAAACCTTGAGTCATTCATTTCACCTCCCTGTGTAGAGTGTCAGCAATGGAATATGTCTTTTGAAAGATTAAATTTGAAAATACACTATGCTTACATGCTGAAGTTTCCTCAGCTGGAGAGAATTCCAACCATTTCATGCACAAGAAAATGAGGAATAGTAGTGCAATTGGTATGCTCTCCCAAAATGGAGGAGAGGTTTTGTTATAATGAAGAAATATCTGTGGCAATTTTGGCCCCTTACAAATGGGTAATGCCATAAACAATTGAGAGCTAGCTACACCAGCAAGGGATACAAATTCCAATTTGAAATAAAGAAATCAAGTATTCGACAGGCTGCTCCAAAGATGCAGAATCAGCTCTCGCTTGTGTTGTGCAGCAGCAACAAATGTCACAGCAGGTCTTTCTAAATGCTCTGTGACTCAGTTTCCCTTATGTAAAACAAAAATGATCTGTCTAAAGTGCTTTCAGATCAATGGCTGAAAAGCGTTACATAATAGCAAAAAATTATTAATATCCTAATGATGCCATGAGACACTATGATCAATATTTATATATATTATTTATGTTTAGGAGGTATTTTGCTATCAAATGATTTCTGAAATAGTATAGATAATAACCGAACATTGTCGCACTTTCATGTGGAATATACAAAGCCTTTGGTATCTGTATGATATAAAATGAAAAACAGGTTAAATTCCTGTATGTCATTTCTCTTGAGGCTGGAGGGCCTAAGTTAAAGGGAAAATCCAATGATTTACTGCATGAGCATGCGTGAAATGTATGCATTAATAAATTCTACACGACTGTGTGTTCACTCTTTGCTTGCATTGTTTTATAAGCCTCCATTTTTAAGGATTTGAAATAAAAAGGATTACTTTTAAAAATTGCCCTACATTAAGTAATCCATACTTAAGAAATGGTATATTTATTTTTTTAAATAACCTCATTACTACCAGACTACTTTTTTCTTTTGACAGTAAAGCAGAGTGCTTATCTTCATATTTTCATAATGAAAGCTCCCCAAGCACAGGATACTGTGGCAGATTTACAACCTTTGAGCCAGAGAACTGACAGGCATTTTAATATGAACGGAGATATGATGTCTTTAATGTACAGTGATGTCACTTCTAACAAGGTAGAAGGCTGCTTTTTGCACTGCAATCACCATAAGAAGTGAGACCTGTCTGCCTGGGGAGCGACCTTTTAACCCAAGAAAAGGTCACAAATAATAGAAAAAAGAAGGGACGCTACGTGCTCAGGTGGAAGGGCACACTGACGTTAGAGGAGCAACGTTGTGGTGGATGAGCATTAGCTCCAGGATGTTGGAGCTAGAAATAGTCTAGCTAGAGCTAACCTTGAGAACAGAAAAGGAAAGGATAATGAAAATCCTCAAGGGAGTGTTAAACAGAAAGCTACATTGCCTGTTGACCACCTTTTTTTTTTTTTTTTCCCTTTTATCCCACATTGATTGGACCTAATAACTGGAAAGTGATATTGATAGTGATATGGTCTGTCATTAGCTGGTCGCATGGTTATTTCACTGGGAGAAAGGACAGCAACCCCAAACCAAAATCTAGGTCTTTTATTCTAGATTAGAACTGCAGATTGGATACTTTCTGAAATATTTGCCAGTGATTTTAAAGGCTAATTTTAAATGTTTTTAAGATTTTATCATGTAATTCTGAAGCTGCACCATCCTTAAATCTTGGAGCACATGCTTAAAAGTCACTAAGTTAGCAAGAAATCTCAAGGCCCAATGAATATCTTTTGTAAATATTTGACTGGTGACTTTGGATAAAGCCAGGAAATCAAAGTATGCAGGTAAATACACCTTTTGGAGATACAGTGCCTTTAAACGAAGATCTGAGAAGATTAACTTGGAATATCATGTTACTTGGTATTTTGAGTCTGATGTTGAAGAACATACTAAGGGATGAAAAGAGTGTTGTCAACATTAGAAGTAACTCTTCTGCTTTTCTATTATCTTTGCAGAAAGCTTAATTTTAACAGAAAATGCTTCTCAGCAGGATCTGAACAATCATCTCTTCCTAACTGGCATGCCAGGGCACTGAAACAGTAACACTAGGGTAAGGAAAAACAAGGAGGAAGCCACAGTATTGACTAGGTGGTACAGTATTGTCTGAAGACGGAGCATTAATGTCAATATAGATTTGTATGCAGGTGTCTGCAAAACTAGATCTTCGACCTCATAAGGATCCCTGTCAGGTTCTACAATTAGTTTCATTTGGAATTTAATTTTTTACAAGTGTATTCTCAGAGGTGACTTTTTAAATTTGCTCTGAAACATCTGTTTTCTTCAAAATGTAAGGAAGAAAAACTGCAAATTCAAGTTTACATATAGAAATAAAATTTGCAGTTTAGTAGAAAATATCAGAAATACAGGTACTATGGGTTAATTCTTCTCCCCATTTTGAGCCTGTTCTTCTGACAGTGCTGAAACATTCTAAGGATTATCGTTGTGTATACTTGTAGATATGACTTTTATATTTTCCAAAAAGAAAAAATGTTGGGGAATGAGGTGGCGAAAAAGTTAGATGCCATTAGTGTAACTTAATAGCTTCAAAGGTCCCATAATGGTTTTAAAAGATTTTGTTTGGGAGATGAAAGCAGATTCGTTGACATACGTAAGTTGTGAACTGCTTCACTTTCCATGCTATCTTATATCTGTCAATATATTGGTTATGGCGCTCTGCCAAGGCCAGTCTCAAAAAATGGACTGTCACATTTCTCAAGAGATAAAATATCCTTAGGTTTAAAAGAAATCAGGGACACAAGCTGGTAGAAAGGAGCAGCACTCCAACTCAAACATTTTTGGCTAAGTTCAATGAGTGAGTCCTTAAACGGATAATTGAATTGACAGAAGGCTTTCAGTTCCCCTGAATTAAGCTCATTCTTTCTCCATATGTAAAATTCATGATAGTTTAAACAAAAATTGAGGAAGAAATTTAGGAGAGAGGCATTCATAAGCTGTTTGAAAATCAGTCACAAATTAAATGCTTGTCAGTTGTCACAGGAGATTTTTTAAGAGGCATATTTGCAATTTAGCTCTAATGTTTGCATCTCATATAAGGAATTTGATAGGGTTTACAAGTTGTTTAAGAACACGTTAATGTGCTCACACATTCTCTCCTTATATGTATGTTGAGTATTAAGATTTTTTTTGAGAAAAACAGATTTCATCAATTTGTTTTTAAGTGTGTTTAGTGCAATGTACAATTACATGTTTACATCACTCTCACAGTTGAATAAACACAAAATAATATACCATGTACTTAAATACTGATTTTTTTCTTCCTTAAATAAGTCTGGATTCTAACTGCATCCATTTTGCTTCTAACCAAGCTGTTTTTGGATTCCTTCCACACGTGCAGCATCATTCACCATTCTGTTAAGTAACTGGATTGGTGAGAATGACATTTGACTTTTTAAAGCATCTTCTCTTTATGGAGAATTAAAGGTCATAGCTGGAAAACTGGTCATCCGAACTCAGTCATTTCTATGTATTTTGTTAATTTTTCTTGGTTAATGGTCCTTTCAAATTCAGATTGCATGGTTACTTCAGACTCGTATCAAATACTTTCAGAAATAGCAGTGCACAGTGGGAAAAGGCAGTCTATTGCCTTCAAGCACTGTAGCTCTATCTGTGAACTGTTGGCATCACATGAAGATGGATTCAAGTTCTGTAGACATCTGATGGGAAAAAAAAAAAAAAAGGTGCTCTCCTTGCCTGCTTTGAAGGAAGGCTACCTCCATTTCTAGCCACTTGTCTTCGCGGTCTGAAACTGGCTGAATCTGTTTATCAATTAGGCAGCTGGTGTTTAGAACAACATCCAGAGGATAATGGTAATGAGGGACCACAGTCATGGCTCCAGGGGAACATATTAGTATTAACCTCCGTGCTAGGTCATGCACTATCCCTTTTAATGAGGGATGTTAGGGCTTCCTAGACAGCTGCATTTTAAGCTGAAAACTAACATAACCTTTTCTACCTTATTATGTCAGGTGGCAAATTTAAACCACAATGGACTGAATTAGGCTTGCTCAGCACTATAGATAATTTAATTCCTCAGCCATCGTTCCTCTTTATCTTCTGCCGAGATGCTTCAGGCTATAAAACAATAGTAAAAAAGAGGAAAAAGAAAAACAAAACAAAACAAAACAAAAAACCCAACATGTTAAGAACACAGAAAGCCTAGGAAGGTGTATAGCAGAGTTCCCCTCACTCACCTGGGTGAACCATAGAATGGGGTGCTGTTGGTGAAGAAAGTAATAGATGAACCTGGGTGTGTTGTGCTTTGGGAAACATCTGCAAGTGTCTGATAGAGTATCTTAAAATATCTGCAATTGCCCCAACCAATGTGCAAGTCCAGAAACATTTTTGGAGGGCTGCTGGTTGCCAGATTGAGATGTGTGAGTTTGACCTAGCCTTGCTTTGCGTGGTGTGCCATTGCCTGTCTGTGCTTCCTTGCTGTGTCTATTTTTAAATGTTATACGCATGCCTCTAGAAAATTATACATTTAAGCTTATAATGAAAAGTTTCCTGGGAACCACCACCTTGTTATCTGTTCCACAGTGCGCTCACTCATAAAGTAAGCTTGAAATATACACTGTTTCTCTTCAGGTTTTAGAGGACAAAAGCCGTTGATTTCATTACCCATCAGTCAGGGACGAAATAGCTCATAGATCTGAATGTGCTGAATCCAAGTATCATTATTTATGGTTGGGAGGCAGTATGATTCAGTGAAATATGCTGCTCTCCGCAAGAGTTACATAAGGCCTTGCTTCTAGTCCCAGAATTACCACTTTGATGGTGCTATGTAACCTTGGATAAGCCACCTAAACATTCATGACCCAGCTTCCCCTTTTTCTAAAAAGACCATAATGGGACTTACCAATGAAAATATATTGTCCGTGTAAAGTGCTTGGAGGCGGTGGCAGGGCCCCTTGCTGCCCTAGCAATAGCAGAGGCCTCTGAGCAGCACAGCAGAGAGCTGCAGGTACCAGCACTGCCTGTTCTGCCAGGAGCAGCAGCTAATGCTGGCAGAAGAACCTGGAAATTCTGGTGTTACAAAAGCCAGAGAGCACTAGAAGCCCCCGAGCTGCCCAGCTACTGGCTCGTACAGCTGCCAGCTGAACTGGTGCTAACCACATGTTGTGACTTTACAGTAAGGAAAAGCCCTTTCCGAAAGGCTAAGATTGTTATTCCTAAGGGCTAAGATTGCTAGTGGGTATGTGAAGGGAGATAGTTGTTGTGACACTGATTTATGTAGTCTTTTAATTACATTAGAATAGGTGTAGCCAGTTACATGTTTACAGTAGAATAAGGTTTTATGAAGCCAGACTAATGAATGAGCCCTTCTACACCCTCTGAAATCATTTGAGTCCTTCCCTTGTGTATAGATTGAAATTTAAGTAGCAGCCATAGCACAAGCTTGCCAGTACCTAGGAAACAGTCCAGTGCAGACCTATCAGTCAATGTCCTATTGATCATATGAAGTCAAGTGGGGTAGGAGTGTGTCAGTGCTAAAATGTGACCCTGGTTATGGATTTGCACAGTCTTCTAGAGATAATGTTATTTCAATGATATCCTCTGTAATTAAATATTATTAACAACCATGTGTTTTATTCAATTAAAGATGTTCCGGAAACATCAGTCGTATTTTTGCATCTGGTGCATTCTAAAATTTCCTTTGGGAAGGGCTGCAGTAGTTCTGCATGGAGCTCAAAAGCCAGTTGAAGAGATCTTGAAAGAAGTTTTAATTAGTAGAGGGAGGCCTAACACCAAGAAAAATATGTTGATGCTCTAAACTTTCTAGTTTTGACCCTCCCATTCAGTGATGCCAGTTAGGAACAGGCCTACAGTAGAGCTGTTGTTCTGAAGCTGAGAAGGACAAGCAATAGCTTTTCAGTCACGATCTATTCCTGGTACCTGGTGATTGATTTTGGACATGGGAAAGTGGTTACCTTTTTTATAGAGATAGAAGTGTTTCTAGTGCCTGAGAGTGTATCATTACATTGCAACTCTAGGAGAGCGCAGTGGCAGTGATGACTATATTTCAGATGCCCTTTTAATCATTCAGATCCAAGGAAAGAACATGCCTCTGAGCTGCTTGGGGGGCAGTGTGATTGGCATTGAGTACAAGCGTGTCTCCTGTTAAGGCTCTGGCACTGTGGTCAGTGAGAAACCAGCTGTGATCAATGCCACCCAAACAGAGCCATCAATAACAGGAGAAAGCCGTGACAGAAAGGGGCTGTTGGCTCACACCACAGCGTGCCTCTTAGCAGCAGCGCCGTGATCCTCAGCAGAGGACTCAGAGGCTGAGGAAAAAAACGACATCCATTTTCAGGATGATGGAATGCAGTTGTTTGTTAAAGCTCATGTGCTGTGTATTTGGTTATTTAACAGCAGCAATGCTGCTAAGTGTTTTGTCTCTTATAGTTGTGTTGTGTAACACTGGAAGAAGGACATAGTTGGGAGCTTAATTTAGGTTTTCATAACTGTGCCTTTTACTTTTGAGAAGTGTTTATCTTCCCCATATTGCTACTTTAATTATATATTTATCTTTGTGTTCACCATAAATCTCATTATGTGGAATTACATATAATGCCTTTGTTTTTTCTTTTTTGTTTGTTTGTTTGTTTGTTTGTTTGTTTTGTTTTGTTTTGCTTCTTCTTCATCTATCCAGTACTTCTTTACAGAGTAAAAGATGAGCAGGGCTATATGAACAGGATTCAGGAATACATATTGCCTACTCTTAGCTCCGCTGACTAAATTCTTATGAATGTGATTCAAGCCTACTTGGCATTTTGGGAAAGGATACCACATACTTAAGTGTTCTTTGCATGAAGCGAAAGAGAGATTTGCCAGGTTTCTTAGAGCAGAGCAGTCAAATTGAGGGAGTCCTGCTTTGGCCATTTAGGAACTAATTCTTAGAGGGTCCAGTCACTGTCAGTGGCATCTTTACATCATTTACTATTCAGAAGTAGTTCATATACAGCTGTTCATATGTAGATCATAGTTTGAGATCCATTCATTCATGCTGCTAGGAAGCTGGAACCCTTTGCAACTTCAGTTTTCTACCTGTAAAATGCGGACAAGAAGGTTAACAAGACTAAACATACTCCAGGGAGTTTTTGAGAAGACAGCTATAAGATTGCTACTACTGTAAGACTCGGAAAACACAGGATGTTAAGCATTGCAATATTTATCTTTTCTGGACAAATGATATCCTGGGCAAACTACAGAGATTACTAAATAAGCCTGATACTGTTCTTTTACATTTCAAAAGGAATCTCATAATTTTTGTCATTTAAACTGAATGCCTTTTTTTTCCCCCAATCTCAATGATTCAGTCCAGAGTTGTGATGAAAAGAGGGTATCTGTCAGATTACTCCAATTACACTTTAATTAGAACTGAGCAGAATTTTGAACTCAGCCTTCAAATGAGGTTAGCCCTAGTTTGAATTTGGCTTGTGCTGAAGAACTGGCTTCGGATTTGGGGTTGATTTTTTCTCTTTTAATGTCCATCAGTTACGGATGTGAACTTTTTTTTCTCTGACTGAACACATGTAAATATTTTGAGGCCTCTGTTCACTGATTCACATTATAATTAAACACTCCTCGCTGAAAGTGAAAACGTGGGTGTGAAAACCCAGTTACGCCAGGTTGTCTCTGCTGTGCTCCTGACTGCTTCAGCTGGTGCCACACCAGACTCCAGGGTTACTTTCATGCTGCCTGACTCTGCTTGCCCATACCTGTTTGCCCCCTTGCCTCCTTCTGTTTTCTCCTCAAAACATATTCTTAAACGTATCAGCAGCAAGTATGTTGATTTGTCAATAAACAAAAACCAAGTAAAATACAAATATTAAGATTTGTAAATATTTGAAAAATATCACAGTAGTTTTATGAAATGAGTGATTTCCAGAGGGAGAAAATGTTCAGCATTCACACTAGAGACTCATTTAAATGTTACTCTGAACTGCTGAAGATCTTTCAGAGTCATCTTTCTTTTCTCCATTTTAAGACTGTAGGATAGGAAACATGTCCATCTAATGTCTGCGTTAAAATGTAGCATGTCTACGCTAAAATATTTAGCTCTGATATTAGGC
This sequence comes from Tinamus guttatus, assembly GCF_059628265.1. Lineage (NCBI taxonomy): Eukaryota > Metazoa > Chordata > Aves > Tinamiformes > Tinamidae > Tinamus > Tinamus guttatus. The sequence goes on along the minus strand of NW_028288781.1, from coordinate 4,423,406 downwards.
ACTGTAAAATCAAATGGTCATTAATTTCCTCAGATCTTGCTATCCTATTAAAATTATAATAATCCCATTTCTTAAAAGAAACAGTTTTAACTGAACACCTTAATGCAATTTTTAGAAGTGGATTTTTTTTCTTAATTTTTAGTGTGTATAGATTCTTGCATGAAAAATAAGTAACACAGTGAAAATGAAGCACAGTTCTGTGGTGTCATCACTTTATTAACAATGCCATAATCAAGGAATGCCATAACTCATAAGTGGAAAGGGCTTAAAATAATAAAGTAAAGCACTATCAAGTCCCAGCACCACACAGTAAAAAAGTCTAGTATGCAAGTCACTGATGTCATACAAAAGATTTCAAAATGAAACCTTGGACTAAGAAGCCCATAACAACAAAAGGCTGGAAATGTTCATTCCTAACATTTAAAAGATGTTTTAAGGAGAAGGGCTGGATCCTAACCCATCTCCATCATCTAACATCATCTCCAACATTAGTTCATCTCTATCCAATAGGGAGTGCAGTAAAAATGAAGTTAGTGATACCTTGTCTCCTGCTGTCTCAGGGACTCAGTCATCATGCTAGACTGAGATAAAGGAAACGGGGCCAGAAGGACCTTTTGTCTGGCTAGGTACTACAGTTTCTATACTCTTACTTACCTACTGCTTTCTATACCTCTGATGTATAGGCGCTTCTGGATATGAACTTAGCAAGCTGTATGGCTAGAACTCAAGCCCTGCTCAGTACTTATGTACAAGTATCTCAGTACAATGACCATTCCGCAATGGTCATTGATACTAGAGATATATCTATAGAAATGCCTTTAGTAGTACTGTTGATTAATATTTTAGCACATGTTTTATGATATTTGATGGTTGTGAAATATCCAGCTGTTGGAGTTAGGGAATAAGGCAGAAAAATATATTTCCTTGACAAGGTTCAGGTTACACAATCTCTAGGTGTTTGTAAGCTGTTTTAGAGGTCAAATCCAGTCAAATGTTTGTGTGGTCTATCTTGTATTAAATATTGCAGTAGTCATCTATCTGAGAAAGGTGAAAGGTTCACTGACCTTGAGACTTGAATCTGTGGTGCCAGAGAGTCAGGAAATTTTGCGAATTTGCTGTATTATTCTCTTAGAGTCAGACACTCTTAAAAATGTGGTGTTAAAGATACTTAGTAAAAAATGTACATAACAAAGAACCACTCAGATTGTACTGATTTGTTAGCCCTGATCTTACAAAGCACTGACCACTTCAAGTCATGGGCTCTTTTGGCTTCAGTGGGAATTGTACCGCAAGCATAGTCAAAAATAGAGGAAGAAATGAGGGAGCTTAGAGAAGGTTCAGAAATGTTTTTGAAGTTCACTGATACCAACCCTCAAACCGTATCACAAGGGGATGAGCTTTAGGGGTTTTTACAACTCTCATCTCCCATAGCTGTGGTAATGCAAGTATATTGGCTATTGTTCTACAAACATATATATGTGTATATATATATATGTATGTCTAGCCTTCCTGACTGACAAGAATTTTAGAACATTGAATCCATTTGTCATAGTACCAGAAGATAAACCAGAGCCCTTAAGTATCACAGGGTGCTGAAGGATAGTACATCTGAGGACAAGCTCATGATATTTTTTAATGCATTTAGGATTAGCAATTTTGAGATTTTCAGGATTATTTTCTGTTCCCCCGTTACGGTTCCATTTTAATTTTTGGGCAAGAGAATTCCTGTATTGATTTGCGCAGGGGAGCATGCTAATCCTTTACACAGAGGCTTTAAAAAATGACCAGGACAGCTCGTCTTGGCTGAGTTTGCTTCCAGTGGGTAGGGCATTTCTGGCCCTGTGATACAGATTTGGGTGATCTTCCCTACCACGTTATGCTCTACAAGCTCTGTGACTTAGTGCATTAGTTAGTGACATATATTAATGTCTAACACTTCATTAATTTACACTGAACCTGTAGTTTCAACAGATGAAAACTAGAACAGTGATGTTCTGTGTTATACCAAGTATTGTGTACTATGTCTTGCAATATATTGGTGTGTTCTGTACTTCTTCCTAATTTGATGTCTTCTGATACACTTGAAGTCATTTCACAAACTTTCTGCAAGTGGTGGAATTAGATTATTATTAGGTGCAACACGTTCTGCCTTTGACTACTACCTCATGCAGGCTTCTCATATGCTTAAATAATTAGTATTATTTTTGTTAAAGTGCTGGACTATTCTTTCTGGAGAATCATTTCTTAAAACTTTTTAGAGCAGCTGTTCAGAAGAACACTCATACTCAAAAGATGCTTTTCTGATTGCCTGTCTGGATTATGTAATGTCATATCTGAAAAATGAAATTTATTATCAATATCTGAAATGGATTGCTGCAGCTTGCTCAGTTTATTAATAGCTGTATCCATTATTTTCTAAAGAAGAATCTCCAGGGTCTTTGCTGTGATATAAGCATTACTGCTAACTGTGCAGCTGGTTGGAAAGGATGATAGTGTCCCCTGCTATTATAAATCTAGTGAGCTCACCTTTAAATGTCTGTCTTTATTCTCCCCTTTGGGCATTGTTCCAGTCACTTTTTGGCCTTTTTATTTTAAAGAAAAATCCTGTCCATATGGTTGAAGGAGGAAGTGTATTTGCCCTCACATTCAATTAATGTGTGCTTGTTCTATATATTACAGAAGCAGACTGCCATTGTGCAGGAGAGTAAAAAGAGAGCAGTCTTCACTGAAAAACTAACTTACTAGCCCGCCATGCATCAAACCAGGATAGAAGCCCATCCAAGGAAATACATACATCTAAATATGCATACTCTGATTCACATAAATTGCCAGACTTTCCAATAGAAATCTAATTTGACCTATGCAGTAATTAATGCCATGATTATGGGGAGGGAAGACACCACAGCTCAGGCTGCAGCCCGACTGCTTTCCATTAATAGAAAGCTCTATTATCCTCTCCCCCAGCACACATATTTAGCTCAGTTTTTAAAATTATGTTGTCTACAAAATCTCTCTGTCTGCACTAGAGACATAGCACTTTTTTTTCTGAAAATTTTCAATACATTTGGTGTGAGTTTTTCAAGTTACTTGATTCTAGTCTTTTCCTCTATTATTTGAAAATGTACTTACTTCTTCTTCAGCCTTTCCAAATGAATTCCCTGTACCAGATATTGAGGAAAATAGATTAGTTTTAATTAAAATATATTGATTGTTTTTATTCTGCACAGTTCTACACTGATCTCCCTTTCACTAATATAAACACTTTTTTTTTTCTGTTGGGTTCAGCAGAAACATAAATCCCAGCATGCGTTATTTACCAGAAATTTAGGAAGATCATGACTTGTAATTAAACTGCTAAATGTTTTGTGAATCTCGCTAGTTTATGTGTTAACATGTAGTAAGACATTATCAAGAAAGAAAAACCTATCAGAGACTTTCAGATATGAAGATAACTAACTCTGCTTCAAGGAAGTCCGTGAACCACAGATCAGTGGGAACTACAGGACTATACTGAGGCTGAATCATTCTATGTTTGCTCCCATCCTATTCACTTCCTTAGGCATGTATGATTGCCTTCTGTTGGAGGAGAGATACCTGATGATATGGGCCTTTGTTTTGATCAATATGGCTGGGCTTAGTTATCTCAAAAAAAATTCATTTTGACTCATGAGAAAAAAAAAACAGTCTTTTAGAACTATAGCAACAGCTTTCTAGTCAGTCACATTAGGAATTCACTATTCTTTTTAGTTTGTTACACAAATACTCAGTTACACTTTTCATATTATATAATCCCCCTTGGATTAATGAAAAAACAGTTCTATTTTCAGCTTCTATGGTAAAATATGTTGACAACTAAAATATACTCTGAAACTCTTGCATAATTTGAGAGAAAACTTTTTGAGGTTTTGATTAAGAGTTCGAAGACCTTTTTTTTTCTCCCAAGTACTTCCTATTTCTTTTTATTCTTGAAAATTATACTACTAAAATTTGAAATGAAAGACATCAATAAAAGGCAAGGGTAGCAACTTGTTAAGAAACTTTTTATTTTTGTAATGTAGGAGTACCTTCAGTTGTGCATGCTAATCAGTGAAAAAAGATATTGAGACAGAATAAGAGTTAGACTGTGTATTTTAAACTCCCTCCTCTCCAAATTGTTTTAAAAATAGTTTTGAAATTTGAAAGAGACCTCTAGGATCTAATTAATGGCCCCTCTCTTCCAAAATGATCCTGAAGTATATAGTGCAGAAGCCACAGCTCAGATCTCAGCTCTTCCACTGCAATTCGCTGTGCTCTGTAAGCCTTACCAGGACTTTGTTTATACCATTTCCCAAAAGGTCAGGCCCATGCCATTATCCCCATTTTCCAGTGAGGTAACTAAACCTCTTGCCAAAAGTCATTAAGGAAGCACTGTTGCAGTGCCAGGAACAGAAAATGAGTATTATAGGTTACACCTACGTCCTTGATATTAGACTGGCGTCCTTCATTTGTAAACTGTCTCTAATTCTTCTCTTAGAACCATTGTAAAACCGTCTAATATTTTTGCTTAGTTTTAGAAGAAGCTTTGAGATTTAGAAACAAATAGTTGTTTTAGAAATGCAAAGATATATTTTTCAAATGGAGTAATTATAACTAAGCAGGAATGGGAAGATGATCAAAAACATTTAGACGACTTAGGATCACAAATAACTGTCAGTGACACTTGTTTGCCTAATATCTTAGATGGTTTTGTGTATTTTCTCTAGGGAGGCTATGCTATGCCCATGGAAGAGCTTTGGCATCATGTTACTTAGCTTTTTGATGCCTGGCCCCTGAAGAACAGTTAGAACCTTATGTTTATCACAGCAGTGCTGGCTCTTGGAGGCAAGGGGCCTCTAAGGTAGAAATCAATTTTTCAGAAGAGTGAAGTCTCTGACTCTTCCACTGGTTTCACTGGGATTTAAAGATACTTCTTGTTTTAGACGACTACTTCTTCATTTAGCATCCCAACTACCTCAGGTACAAAAGAATTGCAGTCCTTGCAGAACCCTATTTTCTAATAAGCTCCGTTAGAAATACAACCTCTGGCCTGAAGAAATTTTAAAAAGTAGAATTTATTGCCAGAGTTTTAGACCACTTCCCTTGAAGATGCCCAAAGTGTAAATAAACCCTAATGGAGCAGAGATGAGGGGGAGGATGTGGGCCATAAGCCAGCAAACAGACAGAGAGAACCATGGAAAAAGTTTGTGGGGAGAAAGATGCGTGATGCATTATACCTCAGGCAGTCCACCCTGTCCTGACTGCGGGCCTTTTTAATTAAGGACGTGTAAGGACACAGTCACGACTCCAGATTGAAGGAAGCCCAGATACTGGAACTCTGCGGCCTGGGTCCACTTCTGCTTTAAATACAGGCCTGAGGAGAAGCAAACTCAGCTAGACATAAAATCAATCTGTAATTAAAAATCCATGATTGGACCAAAGTCTTTAAACTGAACATAATAGTTGGGTCTGATAGCTGACTCTGGGAGAGGAATATTTTAATACTGGGGTTCAGCCTCGGTACTCTGGAACTGAAGCCCTGACTTATAGAATAGTTAATGCACATTCCCCTTTTTGTCATTTGCTGCCTATAGTTCGGGCTCATTTGAACTTTTGTATCATTTTTCCATTATGTGATAGACTAGAGGTCACACATGTTCCCCTGCTTTGAATAATGCATCTCTGTGAAGCCTTAGTATCTCTGTTTGAAAATTTATTTCTTTCATTTTAATATTTTATCAATTTTTTCCTAAATGGATGACCTTAACTGGTTGCAGTTCATTTCATTTCTTCTGTGCTTAAATATTTTAAAGGTTCCAAAGTACAAACATCATTCATGCAGTGTATAACAAAAATGCTCAGCTTGAGTTTTGGATTCTTTAATTGTAATTGTCAAGCTATTACTAAAATTGATTTTTTCCCCTTTTGCAGTTTCTCCCCTGCCTCTTCCTTCCATGCCCTCCCTGTTTTTAACTTCTTTTGTCATATCTTTTAGGTTTGTATTTAGCTATGCTTCCCAGTGATTATAGATGAACTCTACAATGCAGCAGTACTATTACTTGTTGACAACAGGCAGCCAAAAGCCAAAATCACTGCACAGTGGTTTTGCGCATTCAGAAAATACCTCAACAAAATATTTGATCCTGTGGTGAACATAGTAAGTGATGTTAGGCATAAATAGAGCCCTTTGCTCTTCTTTTGTGGGGGAAGAAAATTGTGAGCTAGTACCACCTTGATTCTGTGGTGATCTTGGATTTTATTAAGCTGGAAAAAGGTGGTATTTCAGTGGCAGATATTCACAAAAATGACACAAAAGGAAGTGATAGGCGTCAGCAAGTATACAGTACTCTTAGTTGTCAAGTGTGTTGCACTGTTGGAGGTGACGTTTGGGGCAGGTGAAGGTTGTTGGTAAGAATAACAGTCCTAGCTACCTCCCAAGCCAGCCTCTTTAGGTAATTAAATTATATTTTCATAAATTTCGGTATTGCTTGGATGTGGCATTTGCGCTTCTTGGCCTTAGGAACTTAGTGTCACTACTTGCAGCTTCACACTGACAGTTCCTGAGTTCCTGGTCTTACTGACCCTTCTGATATATAAAATGTTTTGGGTTATTTAGAAATGAAAGACAATAAAAGCTAGTCAGTGCAACTTAATTTCATCATTGTTATTCTGTACTTACACTATGAGAAAGCAAACACAGATATGTATATTTCACACAGTTATGTTTTTATTAAAATTAAAAACACGAACATTCTGAAGAAATAGGACTCATTTCCGTGAGTGCTTTTAAAAGAGCTGTACCTGTCCTGTATTTGCAAAAACAGAAAAAATAGTATGCAATCCACTTTTAATTCTGAAGGGATTTGATTATTTTGGAGGGGTCTCGATTTACGCTGATTTTTACCTTTCTAATTTTCTCCATCTTTTCTTTTTCAGCATTGCAATCTTGCAAATTTGTAGTTATACCAGCAGTTGTAGTAAGATGTGGATTCACGTTTCATTTCTTATGCTTTTGTGTCATGTTACAGCAGAATAACCTGGGTTCTGGTTTGGTTATACAGTATCCATGCCAGAAAGATAGATTAAATTTTCTTTCCTCTGACTACCACATTGAGGAAAGCATGAAAGAAATGATACTACCTCTTTTGAACTCGCTTTAGCTTGGGTCATGTCACCACAGTGGAGGTAACTAAGGGCACTTAAAGCAGGCATCTCTGTGCCTCCATGCTGAAAAATGGGGACATCTTTTTATTCAAGTGTGAGTCTTGCGCTGTGCAGAGAGGTGAAAATGGGTTGAAATGAGTGAATAGATAAATGCAACACCTCTTGTTTGCTCCTGGGATAGAGATCTAGTTCCCTGGATATCACTCATTTAGCCCTGTGAAGTGTTGTTAGGATAAACCTGTTTTCCCCAAAAGCATAGTATAGTGTGCTGAAATCAGAGTAAATGCTGGGAATAGTTTCTGAAGAATACTTGAAGCACTTCTTGCTTCAAGTAGCTTAGAAATAGCTCTCCTGGTTTCTGAAAAAGATACCGAAGATAATCAGGGACACTTCTGTATCTATAGGTTTTCTCACTCAGACGGTGGCAGGTGAGGCTATCTTGACTCAGCAGGCAGTTTGAATAATGTCATCTTTCAGAATTTTTTTGCAAACACATCCTTCCACATCCCTAATTATAAAATTAACAAGTATAAGCACTAAAAATGCTCTCAATGCTTGTTTAAATCCTAAAGGATTTCCTTTGACCAGAGTATTAGACTAGACAGAAATCTTAGAAACATTACTAGGATATGACACATTACCACAATTGTGAACATGTTCATACTACTAATCAAATGCATGTAATGGTATTGGGAGCAGTGCACCTCATGCTTGTTTTTAATATACTGGTGAACTGCATTTCCAGGTAATCGGAAAGCCAAACAAAATGTGAGTTTAAAAAAAAAAAAAAAGGGAGAGAGGAGGATGTACAAGAAGAGAGGGATCTGAGGCACGGAGCTGGGAAAAGAGCTGGCATGGAGTTGGGAGGCAGCTCAGTCTGACTCCAGTATTTGCTGTTCTGTAGTAGGGAGGCAGAGTTCCTCTGAAAATTGTAAATGAACTGTGGTGTTTTTCCAGAAGTAGATTTGCTTGAGAAATACATCACTCTGGCCAAAGTGAAAATGCACTGCTACTCCTTACTTCAACAGGGTAAACATGCGTATGAATAGCAGCATTTTTCTATGTGTACAGCTGCTCTTTTAACTCTCTGGTTGAAGAGCTGAATTTTGGGAGCTAAAGGTTAGGACTTGAATCCCAGTCGGCACTTGCAGATGCATGTATACTGTATTGCTGGAAACAATGCTGACTCCATGTTCACAGCCGTGGATCATTGCAGCAGCATAAACCAATTAGCCTTTGTGACACTCGATCATCCTGTGAAATAATTTTTTGAATACTTTGGGGGATGTTGTCAAAAGGACAGTGCTGAGAACTACAGCATAGAGTAGTATGACTTCAGGAGTGATAAGCGAGACCCTCGGCTACCACCGCAATAAGACTCGTGCTGCTTCCATCCACTCTTTGCAGGGCGGACTGTACATACATGTCATTAGTTAACCCCCAAAACCTCGAGGCATCGACATTGTCAATTATCACCGAATGGGCCCCTTCCTCCATTAATCTTACCATCCAGAACCGTGGTTTTTCCCCCGGTTGTTGTTTCTATTTCACTAGCAGATTCTTAATATCTTTGGGGATAAAATCGGTTAGTTCATCCTGTCGCTCCATCTGTCCCTGCCCTGTCAGCACAGCCTTCCTTCGTATAACCGGCATGGCTCGCCTTTTTGGTTCATCCTCCGATGGACCCTTCTCCTCTGGTATGGGGACTTCCTCATCTGATTCCCCAATATCCCCATCCCAAGTTTTGGGGTCCCCATCAGAGTTGATGACAATGGTCCGCGCCTGGCTCCCCTTCTGCCCTGGTTTTCTCCCTCGCCTGTTCTTTACCACTCGCAATGTGTACTCTGTCACCAGTTTAGCACATTTCTCCTCCAGGAGCTCCCTCTGATCGTTCATCTCCAGCAGAGCCTGCCTCTGCACCACCTGGGTGGCCCAAACTGCCTGTAACTGCTCTTGGAGGAGCTGATTCTTCTCCTGTTCCTGCTTTAGCTGCCCCGCTAGAATCTTACGTGCACACAGCAGAGCACCTCCCATCCGACCAGCATGTTCCAGTCGGATCGAGTCCTAAGGACGGTCAGTCTCCCCAAACTGACTCCAATACTGTAACACCGCCATGGGGTCCTTCTGGGTCCGTGGTTCTGGAAATACCCGGGTGCAGGGTAAGTATGACTTACATACTTACATACATACCCTTACATACATATGACATACATACCCTTACAGAAAGGGTAAGGGTGGCAAAATAACCACCTTTGCCACAGGTTTCCGAACACTTCTATATTTACAGACACTTGAGCTCCTCTATATTTCTTTGGTGTCTGTGGGGAAATACAAAGGGTGACAATTAACCTTTACATATTATAAACCACAAAAAGCAACAGAAGAGTCTCTAAGGTGACATGCCTCATTTGGGCTTTCCCCACTGATGTCTGCAGCGATAGATATTTTGTGGAAGATAAGATGGGTTGAGCTGAGCCTCCCAGATACAATGTATTTCTATAGATCCTCTTTTCTTTTAAAGGCAGTGATACACTGTAGTCTTCAGCTTTGAGCTGGAATATAAGAAGCCAGTCTAAGATAATTGACCACTCACTTCTTTGAATTTCCATTACACTGGGAAATATTTTATGAAATAACCAAAGATCACAGGTAGATGTTCCCTTTTACCATCTTTTTTTTTAATTATCTATTGCCCTTCCTCCCATGAGAGTCAAAGTAAACTTCCTTTAAGAAATACTGATTTTTTTTATCCTTTTTTTTTTTAATTTGACAGTTGCTGTTAAGCTTCTTCTTTTGTCTTGGTCTTATGGAAAGGAAAATTTGTGTAGGAGGAATACTTTTTAAAAAAATCATTACTCGAAAGTTGAAAAAGCAACAGGTTATTAGGTTCTGTCTTTAAGCTTTTTTTATTTCAGTTCCTCTGTGGGAAAAGCATGAGATTTTTTTTCCTCATTGCTCTGTGTTTTGGATTATTGGATTTTTTTTAACTTTTTTTCCCATATTTCTCACTAGAGAAGTGTGAAATTACTGTTTTTCTGAATAAACTTAAATATAAGAAAAAAAAATTTCCTTCAGTTATCCCTCCTGCCCAATTCTGAACTATAAAAGAAAGCTTATATTACAGTAAACTTTATTTTACAGTAAGTTTACAAAAAAGCATGGTGCTTTTTTTTTCTTTGTCTGCTGTGCTTTCCTTCCCTTTTCAGTGTTTTTCACAGAAGTTTCTGTATGTGCCATTTCACATAATGAAGAGGTGAAATTAATGTAGAGGTGGTGTTAGACACATGGGAACTTTAAAGAGGGGCAGCAGAGAAGGACTCCTTTTTAACTCACTCTAATTGTGAGTTAAAAACACAGCACTGTCATTAAAAAGCCTAATATTGTAAAAATTTTGTTAATATGTAAAACAAGCAAGGTTCCATTTGATACAGGCTCATTTATGGTTCTTGACTTAGTTGTGAGCAATAGATATGAAAATGACCTCTGTCTGTTGGAAAGAGTTTAACTGACACTAGCAAGAATACCAAAATGTACTGGATGGCCAGCTCCATGTGAGGCTTGTGCCAGGTCGAAGGCTGGATTGTTGGGCGAGAGGGGAATGGACTTTGTCATGGCACAAAGCAACCTTCTATCTTTCAACCCAAGTTGGCAACACTGGCCAAGGAGGGGAGCAGGAGTTCAGCTTGTGGGGAGGGCAGGAGGGCAGCTCATTTGTCTCAGGCTAAGCATATGCGATGGGGCTTTCGGGATGGTAGCCCAGTATTGTCCCTAGACATCAAAACCTGACTACCTGCTCTTGCTTCTTTTGAATCTGTGTGAGGGTGAGGCAGTGTCACAAGCACAGGCAGGTACAGTGTGATTCTAGCCCATTTTATTTATGTAGGTGTAGAAATTCTTGTCAAGGGAGTGCTGAAATGGCTGTCTTGAGCATGGTTAAGATAAGAGTTGGCATCTGTCTAGCAAGATGAGTTTACACGTAATGAAGTCAAATGTTCCTTGCAGAACAATGAAGATAACCTACTAACAGTCCTGTGCCACAATATTGATTCTGTTCTTATATTTTCAGTGCTTTGAGGCTATTATGGTCTGCTGCTTCATTGAGATACAATTGCAGATTGTCCCTAAATATTTCTGTTTATATAGTCTGCATTTTAATACTCTGTAAGTGTGTATCAGTATGTTCTGCTGTCTATGCAAACCACAATCAAAGAAATGCCATTTCTGCAAGGGCTAATGAGGTAGTAGGGGGTAAAATAAACAGAAGAAGGAATTACATAGTGTTAGGAAGCTCAACCAAAGGAATGTCACCTTCAGAGAAGCAGCAACTGAGAAATGACCTTTCACTTTATTGTAGTATGCCAAATTTTGCTGGATTTAAACAAGAACCTACAATTAATATGTATTTAAAAGTGTATACTCTTGTTCATAAGGAAGTTGAATTGAGTTTGGGGGGTGGGGCTCATGTCATAGCAGCATATATTATGAAAGATGTGTTTGACACATTGGCAAGTACCACGACTGAAATTACAGTTGAATTATGCAATTAGATTTTATTAACCATACATATTACTAAGGGTTTTCATTACAGAGGAGAGAATGACAGGGTTCTGGTTATTGTACTGACCTCTTCTGCCACTGGGAAAATAGAGAGGCTCTTCCAAAAGAAGCAATGTAGTTTCTATTTAATCTTTAAATAAGAAAAAAAGGTCAAGGAACTATTGCTGCTAAATCTTCACCATGGAGGCACTCTGTTTTTATTTGAATTGCGTTAAATGTATGCATATTAGTAAAATATAAATCACTGAATTATTACATATTTTAGAACTTGATGCTCTATTTTTAGCAGAGTTTTGTAAAATATAGTACATGCATACACAGTGAAAAACATCAGTCAGTCCTCACAATGTTGTAACTAACTCCTGGAGGCTCCTCACGCTAATTCACTTCATTTCTGATACAAACATTAAAAAAAAAAAGGAAAGAAAACCCTCTGGCAGATTACTTTAGGTCTGTGTAAACATGTCATTTCCACATTGATATTCACTTACCGTGCCAAGGGGAAAAAAAAAAAAGTGACCTTTTGTATATAAAACCTAGTTTAATACAAACTTATTAAACTAAGAATTAAGATAAGTAAATGAAGAAATCAGTTGCCTCAGCTGGACAAATGGAGAAAAGAAATACCAAATTCTGTGCAGGCATTGGTGTAATTACAGGTATGTCTCATGTCCTTGAAGTACATGCGTTACTCTCTGCTTTGGGCAAGATGCTCATTTGTTCTTTAAGCTTCTTTTGCTTCCAAAGTGGAAGAGTGATACTTTGAGGGAGGAACAGCCCAGTTGTTTGAATTGCTGCTCTGCACAGGAGCCATCTTCCATATCTGCTCTTTCCTCACCAGCTGCTTTTAGCTGCTGGAGCAGTACAACTGCCCCCTTCTTCAGCCTCCGCTCCTGCCATAACCAGAAAGCTGGGTATTTAAAAGGACAAAAGGACATTCAAATAGACTCTGGGGTTGAGACCTCAGGATTTAGGAAGTGCTAGAACCAATTCAGCTACTTGAGCATGTATGCCTTATGATAATTTTTAATCAATTATTGTTATTTCGTATAATGGGATGCAGAAAAGGGACATCGATTTTTCAGTGAAAACTATTTTTGCTCTGGATTCTGGTTAGGAACATACCAAAATGCATGCTGATACTCTTGCCTATCTTTTACAAGTCAAGCTTGTCTCTTCTTAAAATGACCCTGTCCTAGTCTTGTCACTTTAACATTCATGGCCTCCTTTCCTGTTCTTTTTGCTTAACCTTAGCAATCGCTCTTGAGGCTTCTCATCCCAATCCTAATTACTGTTAAGCCAGACTTAGTAGCTCTTCTGGGTCCCATTTCAGAGTTTCTCTCAACATTCACTCACTTTGCACAGTCAGATGTATTTGTCCCAGTCCATTCCCAGTCTCCCAGTAGATGTAGTTTTTGTTGTGAATTTGGATTAGACAGCTTTCTCTCCTGTACTATGTGGATTGTTGCCAGTCACTGACATGACAAGAACCCCGTTTTCCCTCCTGGTGTCCCACAAGTTAAGAATGACCATTATAAAGGATGTCCTCTACGGCTTCAATAGGTTGGAGCAGCACTGTGATGATATATGCTTGATAGTGTGAGTTGTGTGGTCAGCCCTTTAAATTCAACCATGCAGTGAGGTTGGAATTTTCTGAGGTTTTAGGTGTTTTAAGTTATAACAACTCTTTCCTGCAAATAATGATTTTTTTCAAAGACTTATAACGTATAAGGGTTAAATTTGAGTGAATTTCCAAAGAAATGGCAGAAAAGCACACCCTTGATCCGCCCGCAAAATTTCAGGTTTCCCTTCCAGAGCCTGTGAATATAGAATACTTCAAAACAAAAGTCTCAAATACATTTTGTAACGTATTTTCTGCTAGTCTCATTCTCAGAGTTGAAAAAAAGTATGCATCTGACATGAAAAATTTCAGCTCAATTACTTAGCATTTGATAAAGTTATACGGAGCTGGATATAAAATATTAGAGCAGAAAATGATGAAAAGATGCCATTCTGCGTTTAGGCTTGAATGGTGCACAGGACCTCATTCAGGAAATCGTAGCGGGAGAGCTGCTTCTGTAGTAGCAGCCACAGTGCAATTAACCTGAAAAGTTTTAAATTTTGGTGAGAGAAAGCAAGCTAAATGCATTGAATATACAGATTTTTTCAATTCAAAGACAGGAAGCTATATAAAAAATGTGGCAAATTCTAAAAAACAAAAACAAAACAAAACAAAAACAATAATCTGTCTGAAAAGCAAGACACCTACCCTAAGGTCTATTATTAGTAGTATTTAAAGTATTAGAAGCCCAGGCAGAAAATGTGCCACAACTCAAAAGGAAAACATGTCTGCATGGCTCAGGGTGAAAATGATGGAGTACATCAAAGGGAAATGTTGGCTTGTAAGAAATGGAAAGCTTGATCAAATGAGAAGAGGCAAGCCCATAAAACATGGCAGGTCAAATTCAAACAGGAAATTAAGACAGCCAAAAAGAATCTGAAGAGAGACTTATGAATATTCATGTCGGTTAAAAAAAAAATTAAATATACCTGTATTCCTGGGGCAGGAAGCCAGCCAAGCATCAGAGGGACCACACAGTGGTCTAAAAGGTGCCATAGCAGATGAGTGAAGCTCAGTGAATTCTGAGATGGTCTTTATAGCAGAAGCTGTCAGATTCTCAACCTTCATGCATCTTATAGCAGATAAATCACAGAAAATAAATCAATTGGCAGTAAGTATAAAGGACATATTGGTCCAAGTAGGCAAGTCAGATGTCAGTAAGTCTGTATACTATACTTCTACTATACTTCTACTTATAAGTCTGTTACTGTATAACATCCACTGAAGAGATGTGAGAGAACTCAAATATGAAATTGCAAAACTGCTGGTTGCAATGTGTAATACAAACCACTGTGCCAGAGAGCAGGTGGGATAGCCATCTGCAAAACTGACAAATCCTGTATACCAGAAAGTCTCTGGATGGGGTCAAGAGGTAATGGCCACAAACTGAAGCACCAAAAGTTCCGCAGGAACTTAAGGAAAAATTTCTAATCAGTGAGGGTGACAGAGCACTGGAACAGGCTGCCCAGAGAGGTTGTGGAGTCTCCTTCTCTGGAGATCTTCAAAACCTGCTTGGACGCAGTCCTGTGCCACGTGCTCTAGGTGACTCTGCATGTGCTAGATGACCTCTAGAGGTCCCTTCCAACCTTAAGCGTTCTATGATTCTAAGAGAACTAGAGATCAGTAAACTTAACTGTTATTCCTAGTACGAAGGAAGAAATAAGGAGTAAGATCAATGAGCACACAGATAAACAACCATCTGTTGAGGAGGCGTCAACCTGGCTTCTGTAGTGGGAAATCCTACCTTGTTTGATTTTTTTTTTTTGATGGTGACAATAAGTATATGAATAAAGAGGATCCACTGGGCATAATATAGTGGGATTTTCAAATTGCTTTGGCCAAGGCTTTCAGAGGAAATTGAGTTGTCGTGAGACTGGGAGAAAGGGATAGGAAGCTGTGAGTAAGGATTCATGGCCGCTTCTCAGGGTAGGGAAGAGGCAACAGAGCAGCAGTTTTGTGAGGAGAGACTAAAAAAAAAAGGAACTCTTCAGTTTGAAGAGAAGAAGGGGAGATATGATCAAGGTTCACAGAATCAAAAATGTGATGGATTAGTTAAATATTACCGATATCAATAAGTTCAGAAAGGAATTAGACAACTTTAGGAACAAGAGGTGCATATATGGATGACAGAATGACTAGGCAGGGATTTAACTTTCCAGATCACTAGAACAACAACTATAGATGCTGGAGGAGTATAAGGGTAAATGGATTATTGTTAGCTGCAAATTCATGGGCTTGCTTGCTTTTCCTTTTGTTATTATCCTGATTCACTCCTAGTTAGGGTCAGACACAAAACTTTCTATGGGAAAGGAGAGCAAAGGGAAAAGAAAACAGAGAAGTAAGAAAACCCCAGCTGATTGAGGGTTGAAAAACAACTCAGGAGAACAACAGATTTTAAAAAAGGATGTAACAGTAACAGGATCAAAAATAAGTAGATAAAGAACTTGAGGGAGACATTGAAAAGCAGGCAAGCAAACAAACGTGTAATTATACTCATGGCTTCCTAAGGAGCCTCAGGGATCTTCAGGAAGCTGGTAGATGCTGCCTAGTGGAGCACTTCCTGGATGATAGGATAAGGGAGTGGGAAGAGTTGCCAGAACACCCCACCCCATCTTTTCTTGCTGTCAGAGATAAAGCCCTGGGCTCAGTGGGCCATTGGTCTGAATTCGGAGAGTGTTCGTTATATTTTAATGGTCCTTATTGGAGGCATTCATGGCCATCCTGGAATTCAAGAGAAAGAATTGTGTCAGATTCTTCAGGATCTTGCTGTGTAATTATTGTCTATTTTAAAGAAAACATCCAGAAAAAAAAATAGTTTCCAACTGAAAGGAAAGAGTAGGATACTCGATACAGGACAAGATGAACATGGGAAATGCTGCTAAATGAAATCTTTGCGTTTCAGTGGGTTTTAACCTCCTTGAATTCCAATGTAAGAGTATGGCAAATTTAACCTACTCAAAGTCAGTTTGTTTCTTTTAGTTTCCTTTTGCAGTCCACTTATTTCTCTGAGTCCTGCAGACTGCAGATTGAAAATTAGTACAGAAAAGATACCATCTAGGAAGTTACCTATTTCTAGAGATTTTTTTCTGCAAAGTAAGAACAGATCTGCAAGGAAATTGGTCAGATGATACACCAAAGATCACTCTGTAGTAATGTTTCTTTTGTTAAGCTGAAAAAACTAGTGAAATGAATAATGCACAGCTGACTTTGGAGCTTAAGTTTTTAGGCAGATGCACATCTGTTTAGAAAAGGAGGAGGAAGGCTCCCAGAAGGCTCCCCCCACGTGCCTCTGTTCTGATCAGACTTGTCAAAGCACTGGGTTATCATCATTTGTGAAACCGAGGACAAAACAAAACCCTGGATTGTTTTTTGTTGTTGTTTGTTTTGTCATTTTTGTTACTCCAGTTTGTTTCTCCAGTGTGTTTCTCTAGAATACAGTGCCCTTATTTTTGTGTTTGTTAGGTGCTACTGTACTAGAAATAATAAAAGCATCTCTGTTTCCTTTCTCTAATACCAGTCAAATACCACCTTGTGAAACAGATCTTGAGGTAGAATAAATCAGTGTAGGTCTATTAAGGACAATTTAATCTATAGGGACAGAGAATATGATACTGTATTTTCCATGTAGGAAATAAATAAAATTGATAAAAAGAACTGTATCTTTTGCTATCTGACAATTATGAAGGTATTCCTGAAAAAAAAAAAAATGTTGGGAGAGCATTTGAAGAAGAGAAAAATTAGGTAATATTGACTACAAAGCTAATTTATATAAAGACATGACATACATTAATAATTTTAAATCATGTAGTTTAACTTTCCCTGATGAGAGCATATTGGCCTGACTGTGATAGTACTAATGTATAGTCCTTCACATATCAGTTTTGTTAAGAAATAATCAAAGAGAAATCCAGTTAAACTATTTTTTTATCTTAATTCAACTAACTGCCTTATCACTTCATAACTTTGAAATTAAAACTTTTAAAGAGAAATGATACCACACATTGCTAGAATGAAGCTCTGCAAAATTTGATGATCTTAATTCCAATTTGTCTCACCCTTGCCGTAGTCATTTTTGGCACTGAAAACATCTGGCATTAATCTGGTAAACAAAGTTATACCTTCTGTGTATGAACATTAGTGACGTCACCAAAATAATACAGTATAGATCAGATGCAGAGGACCTGTTTGCTGCTGTTTTTTGAAAAGTGTGTGTGTGTGCATATAACCGATACAATAAAACTTTTAAATATTGGACGTTGTAAATGTCCAGTACACAGTTCTGCAATGATACTGTCATCTCAACCTTTCTGTTTGAACAAATATTTAAAAATATTTTCAGATCAATTAATTTCCCATTTTACTTTCTTTCAGTGTGAGAAAGTTAGTAGATTAAATTGGGTAAAATACAAAGATATCTACCTTTGTTTCATAGAACTAATTATCACAGTCCTTACCTTTGATTCATATGTCAGCATGTGCTTTCTGTAGTTAAATATGTGAAATTCCTTTGAAGCAATGTGTAGCAGGCAGGATATTCCTCCTGCTTGTCCAGATAATCCACACAGAGAGATAATTGGGACTTCTGGAAACCATAGAGTTTTCTGGAAGTGCTACTGAAAGACTTGCTTAGTTCCTTGAACTCTTTTCCAAAGTATACTGTATTTTATTTGTCTCATTCTAAAAAGCACCTTGGTTTTAGATCAACTTGGCAATGGGAAGTCTTCAATCAGGTTGATAGGTAGAGGCTACAACAGACGTGGCTATACTGAGGCCTCCTGAGCTGCACGTGCCTCTCTAGCAATTAAAGAATGACTTTGGTGTTGAGGACACCTGGCTGAGTCCCGTTCCTCAGGCAAGCCCTGCAATGCCCTATCACCGCCAGCCTCTGAACTGCTCCCATAGCCCCCTTGCTCAAGCATAGGACAGGCATCTTGAGCTCTTGACACAAGGAGGATTTTGATATGGAGTTCAGAGGGCTGAGGAGATTAGATATTCTGGGCAGAGACTGTGAAGTTCTCTGATAGGTTACATTTTAAAATGATATCTCAACTGCAGTAAATTCTTTTCCAAGCTATATGATCCTCAAATTACCAATACAAATGGGAATACAATTAATAGTGATGCCATATCTTTACAGGGAGCACCACATTTTTGTGGCAGGAAGGCATACCTTTTATTCTATTAAAATGAGCAAAAGTCTTCTCCTGGGCCTCATCTTCTCTTGATGGTGCCATCTTCTGAGAAATACATCATCATGAGAGTGCTTTGCCCCAGTAATGTATTACATTAATATGTCTGTTGCTTTAATGATATATTCGTGGCATGCCTTATCAGAGTGATGCATACCAATGATCTATTACTCAAAAGGTGATGCCATTCATGAAATGAAAGAATTCATGAGCATATCACTATAATTATAGAGGTAAAAGCCAATATGCATTACACTGGAAGCTGCTTTCTGGGAACCAAGAACACCAGTATTACGTTAGCCTCTTTGGTACCGTATTCGAGTGCCATAGTACCAGATTAGGAAAGCTGTGGTTGTTACATCTCTTTTAAATTCTTTTAAACCTTTTAAATATACCAGAAGCAACTACCATTAACCTAGGGTCACTGTGAAGCAGACTGCATCCAGTTACATTATTTTTACTATATAGCAGTACAGTACTTACTTACCCGAAACCATATGAAACCAAGTATCATTAACCTCCAGACAGTCTGAAGAACATATCATATCTCATTATAATAATCTGGGCTTCATCCTTTGCCTCACTTTAATTATTGTCCATTCTCAAACGTTTTCTGTTACATGATAGTTGAACTTCAGCCTGTCATTAACTGTAGGTCTCTTTAATCTTAACCTTCATTTTCTTCATCATTACAATTATTTTGTTACTCTAGCCACTGAAAAACTGATGAAGTCAGACTAGTTTACATTGTTTTATGTAGTATGTTAATTAAATATTTCAAAATACCATCCCGAGATTGTTACAGAAAACAACTCTCACTTTTATATATTTATTTGTTTTTACAGTTTTCACTATAAAGGAGAAAGATGATATAAAAACTCAAAAACTTTTTATTGTCAGCCTTATTTTTCTCATTATTTGTTTCCAAGCTAGAGAAATTTCTGTGACAGAGGATCAGAACCACATTTTGACTTCTGACATGTAAAATACTGATTCTCTTATTTATTTTTCCTCTAAATACACTACACCAAAATGTGAAAAGCATTGTTTAGTAGAACATTAAATAATACATTTTTTTATTAGTTCACAAAAGGAAAAGGTTTGTAGGTATCTGTAGAGTTTTTGCCAAATAATCCAGCACAAAACTATTTGTAACTTATATACAGACACAAATAAGGGAGAAAAGGAAAGGCAAACTATTTATAGTGTACAGCTGCTGGAAAAAAAAAATCCTCTTTACTCTTTCTTCACTAGCTTCACTGCTAGTGACAGACATCATTTTAATTTGTGCAGAGGGTTGTTTAAATGACTTCAAGGAACCTAGTCAGAGTTGCAGACGATGGCTAGTAAAGCAATGCAGGAAGTATATCCACAGTGAGAAGAAGGTTCTTCAGCAAGACCTAGTGGCAGATTTATTCTAACAAAAGAATTTGCAAGTTACCTACCTGCCCTTTGTGGGAAAAAAAGGTCAATTTCTTTATCCAGACAGAGAAACCCTAATCCTAAATGGAAGTGACCACCAAGGTCAGTCTGGAAATCAATATCTTACCTGGTAGTATAATCGCTTAACTCACAGTACCTAGAATATTTGCAGCGTTTCCTGATTTTCTTGTTTGAGAAAACAGGTTATTTCACTAAATATTCACTAGTTCTCACCAGTACTGAAAATCTACAGGATCTAGCAGCTGAAGTTTCTGTAGTATAGGACTATAGAAGTGTCATCTACCACAGAAGTTGTCCAAAACTTTATTAGCAAACACATTGAATTCTCATAAATTGCAGATAAGCAAATAGTCCTTTGTGTAACTTGCCTTAAGTGCTGGGAAATTGGAAGGGACAGATTTGGTATGGGAATAGTGACTAATAGGTGGGCTTTTGATACTGTTGCTCTTCATGTTTACATACTTACAGATCTTATGCCAAAACATGTTACATTAAGAACTTGTAATATCTAGTATATTTAAGGTCATAACAGCCCAGCAAGGTAGGGGATGTACAAATGGGGACTTGCAAGAGTAAAGTGGTATGTCCAGAGTTTAACAGCTTACAGTGGATGATAGACAAAGCAATTGCAGGCAGAATGTGTGGTCATATTGATATGGCTTTAATGGCCATCCAAGCTTAGGCAATTCCTGTCCCTTTACTTTGTGCTTTGATTGACACCGTTTGTTGAGTCTAAGGACTCCATCTGAATGGTGAGTGTTTTTTTTTTTTTTCTTTTTTTTTTTTCCTGAGTGAATTTTATCAACACCTGTTGTCCAATCTTGTCCAATGTGAATGCTTTTGCTAGCGTGGTGCAGAAAAAGGAATGTGTAACAGGGTATGTGGCAGTTGCTTGTATTTGCTCAAACTGTATTGTCACTGAATATCCTGCACTGCTATGTTACTAGGTTGTGTCAGTGTGTTTGTGATAGCTTAGGCCACAGCACTCCTTGGTGTTAAATGAGTGGTGGAATGATAATTGATTTCTAAGGGAGCTGAAGTATGCCTTTAAGCTAGGTTTGGCCACCTACAGATCTGGTGATTTAGGCTGAACTAGTTTTTCAGTTCCTTCTTTAGTCCATGGAGGTACCAAAGTTTCTTCAGGTCAATTGATCCTGCCTTCCATAGGATGGGAAGAGCTGCACACTGGTAGTGCTCAACACACTGTACTGAAAACAGGTAACCTAGAAACCTAGTTTATGTAAAATGGCTGTCTTTTTTATCACAGTGAACACTAGCGAATACGAGTGTGGGTTTGCTATCTACTCATCAGGACTGGTATCTTCTATTAATTTCAAAAAACTTTGATACAAAGTCAGATGGTAGTGCCTGTCTGAAATTCTACCAGACAAAACTAGGTTAGCTGGAATTGGTTTTAGGAAGGACACCTGTCAGGTGACACAAAACCTCTGCTAGAACCTATGTTCCTGTGATATAAGTTGCCACCTACACACCAGAGTTACCAGCAAAAGCTTAGTATATCAACCTGTGTTTTGTGTTCTTAAGGCAGAAAAAAGCCTCTGGTACATAACAGCATTGCAGACCTGAACTGGAAAATCATAAGGCAGACAGGGAAATCAGCAGAAGTGAAAGGAGGAGGTGGTAAGGCAGTAAAAATGGGGCAGCAACCACTTGATCTGGATGAGGAGCACGAGCTGCGTTTGATAGTGTGTCCTAATACCAGGACTGCAAACTACAGTGGCTATGGTGAAGGTATATATTTCATTCTGCTGACTCAGTTGATTTCTGGCAAAGGGATGGAAAAAATAGTTGGGAACAGTAAAATGTCTTAATTTTTGGAATATTTTGCCTTCATGCATGAGACTTGGAATCATTAGCCTCTACAAGCAAAACTGAGCATGAGCTCATCAGTGAGGACTTCATCAGTGGTTGAATTGGAACCAGAATTTCACCATAATTACTAATTATGGAAAATATGCAACAGTTGTGCTGCTCTTTAGCTGAATTGTTTGCTTCTGGGTTTTCTGCCCAGAAGCAGAAAAGTTGATTCCCTCCCTCCCTCAACTCTTCAGGTGTGGAGAGAAAGGCTTGTAAGTCCCTGTGCTTGGAAAGTAGGATTTGGCTGATGAGGATTGATGTATGGCCGGAGTAATCAAGCAAATGAATAGTGAGTCCTGCATTGCTTTTTTCCTCACCTGCTTGGTTGCTGCTTGCTCACCAAAGTATGTTGAATAACTGCATAAAGCATTTGTGGATTTCCTCTCAAATAGAAGAGCCTGATAAGAAGAAGAGGGACTTGCAAGAAAATGGGGCTTTCTCTAAAATGCTAGTGCTATATTAGTGGTAATGCAGACATTCTCAGCTCTTGGGCTAGCTTCTGCTTCAAGGCCAGCTGAATTCCAAGGACCTGTGATAGCCAGTAAAAGATGTAAGAGTCTAGAAAATTAATTGACAACATTGGTGGCTCTATCAGATAAATTGAGGGGGGAGGGAAAACTTTGTCATGCCTATTAAAAATCTGGAAAACTGTTTTTCAGTTTAAAAAAAAAAAAAAAAAACTCAAAACGCTGTCTAGACAAAGCATGAGGAAGGGTGTTGATTTATCAGAAATCAGTTTCCTGCAGCGGTGTTGATTGAGCTGATGAGCTGAAAACCCCAAACCAGAATCAGGTTTTGTAGGCACTGGTCAAGTGCCCACTTCCTAACACAGAACAGGAACATACCTAGTAGCGCTTTGAACATCAGGTTTTGATTCATCCTTTTCCCTAAACTCAGGTTTTCCACCAAAAAAAAAAAAAAAAAAAGTGGGAAAATAATACTTTGACTAGCTGTACCTGTAAATCTTGGTCACTGGGTGAACACCCTTATTGCCACCTGACCTTATATCAGAATTACATCTGGTGCACACATCTGATTTCTTTCAGAGGGAAACTTGGATGCGTGAGGACAGAGCGTGCCATGGAGCTTAGCCTGGTGCCTGGAAGAACAGGCCAGCCTTGCAGTGAAGCTATAGGTTGAAAGAAACTGACAGGAAGGTAGCAGAAAAGAGCAAAGTCTTGGTATTTGAGCCCCTTACCATATTGAGCTCTGGAATCATTATGGGATATTTCCTTCAAATACCTGGGAAATGTTATTACTATTTTTTTTCCTATGGAAGAAATTTATATGAATTATTAAAAGTAGAGGGGAGGAAAAAAACCCAAAAAACTATGATAAATTGCTGCACACTTCTGTTTACCCAAGCCGTACTCAGGGGTTGCTGTTCAACAGTTGTTCAAAAAGCAACAACAGACATTCTCCAAGCTCATAGGGACATGCCAACAGGATTGGGCTGTTCAAAAAATGCACTGGTTACCACAGTTTTATTCCAGATGACGGGAGGGAAGGAAGGAGGAGGAAGGTAAAAGAAGAGTTGATAATGCTTTTCCTGCATGTAGCAGCTGGCTGCTGGGGAAAGGGTGACAGGATGTGGACAATCTAGGTTCAATTTCTTTCTTGACAGAACTAGTTCTGACCCAGAACTCCACTTTGTTTATAAAGTGTGGCCATGTCCGACAATTCGCTATGTAAGATGGGAACATTTATTGAGAAAAAATCATAAAGGACTTGTAAGAGCAAAATCAATTTTCTGATAGCCCTAAACAGCTCCTAGGTGTGTGTGTCCATCATGGTTCCTGTTTTGAAGCACCTGAAGTCATGAGCTGCTTAGGGCCCCCAGGAGCCAAATAGTTCTGGATTCTCCCCTAGAGGTGAGATTGCAAAAAGACCCTTTTAAAGCTGATCTTTATTTGTGCATTTTGTGTGAATTTGTGCAGTTTGATAGGATTTTTTGTTTGCTTTCCCTTCCTCTCAAACATGTCTGCATCAGCAACAATATTGCTATGACCAACAATGTTAAAATCAAATGAGCAAGTAGAAAGTGCAAATCTGAGGAAATTGCTCTTCATTTTCAGTGGTAAAAGTATCAGTTTTCTGGATGTTGAGTAAATGGTCGTCAGAAAGATAATAAAAATCTTTGAACTAAGAAAGGTTAGTAGTGACAACTGGGAAATTGTTAGCACTTGAATCCAGGGTGAGCTGCACCTTCTTCAGAGTGACTCCTTTATTTTTAGTGTGTGTCCTTCAATTCAGAACTTTAAAAGCCACTGGCTGAGGATTGTACCGACTGTTGCAAGCTATTGAGTTACAGTGGCATAATGAGGGAGCTGCCTGCGTGTGCTTCTCATCTCTGGCAGAATTGAAGTGAAACAAAGGTATTTTAGTCCAGCATGTTGTACTTGCCATTGTAACAGGCGAAGAGGGTGCACAGGAACAGTTAGGGAAGCTCAGCTGAAGAGCAATTTATTACCCTGATCATCTGGGATTACATAATAGCTAATATATTGATACATAATGTCTAATTTTTGTGTCTATCTCTTTGCTGCTGCTAGGGAGAGTATGCATTTGAGAAGCAGTAACTTTCTAAGCTTCCCTAGTGTGTAGTAACATTGAAGGAATGCTTTGTGAGGAAGAGTCCTGGTATGGAAATTACATTACCAGAGCACTTTTTTTGGCAATTGAATGGTTAACAATATTAGCATTATGTATTTGACTGGCTTGAGAATAACAGGTAAAATCCATATCTCCAATAGAGCCTGATTTGTGTCTTGTATATCTGAGTTAATGCTGAGGAACCCTGCAGCTATACTCATGTGGAACTGGCCCCAGTGAGAGTTGCTGTTTGACTACAGTGGCAGATCCACTATGGGCTGGGTGAGATGACAGGTAGGAGTAGACAAGAAGGCTTGTAAAGAATCCAATGACATGTGTGGGAAGACTTCAGAAGTTGTGCATGGAGCATACTATGCTTACTATGTAGCTGTAGATACTTTACTAACATAAGTAGCGATGTTTTAATTAAGTAATAGGAAAAAGTTGGCTGCTAATGTAGTGGCATCTTTGAGAATGCAGTGAGACACAAATTGAGTCATACAGAGAGGACTACCTGGCAGCTTGAGCTATTTTTAAAATGACACTGATAAATTCTTCTAAGTAACATTTTTACCCGAAGTTTGTGTTAATTTACTCCCAAAATGATTCTGGTAGGGTGTAGCTAAAGACCTGTCTGAAACTTTGTAAATGTCTAGTTTGTAGGAGAAACTGTAACTCTCTACGAGAGAGGGCACATGTAACTTCAAGGAGCATAAACGGTCATAGAACAGGCTGTTACATGTGTTTCCAGGAGACTTCTTGTTGTGTCTTTTTGTTTGTTGGTTGTTTTTTGTTTGTTTGTGTTAGTGGCACTGTTTTAACATAAAGGAAATTAAATGTTTCCTCACCATGAAAACCATATTGAGAATCAGTGTGTAGGAATGGGCAATAAAAACAGTAGGAAAGCTAAAGTTAAGGTCGAAACCTCCCTAATATCCTTTAATACCCCAACACAATGGGGCATATCCTTAAGTCACTTCCAAAAATGCACCCTATTGTGCATGCTAATGAGAATTTATTACTCATTTCGTTGCGATTTGGGCTGTCCAGTTCAAACTCAGCTTTGGTCTGGAAGATTTACAGCGATGGGTTTGGCCGTCTGCTTAGAAGCGGCTCTTGCCGTGGCCTTCGGTGCTCGGAGGGGGCTGTCGGCCGAGCCGGGAGAGGCGCGCGAGGAGGCTGCGGTAACGGCCGCAGCTCCCGGTGGCGGCAGCGCCCCGGCGTGGCCCGGCGGCCGCCCCGCCCCGCCGAGCATGCCCAGAGCGCGCCGCGCCGGGGCGGGGGGGGCGCGCCCGCCGCTGCCCCGCTCTTAAAGGGACACACGCGGCGCCCCCGCGCCGGGGCTCCCCTCGCGTGCACCGCTGCGGTCGGGAGAGCCCGGGAGGCCGCGCCAGGGCTCCCGGGTGAGCGTGTTGGAAGCGTGCGTGCCAGGTGCCAGTGTCCTTGGGTTGAAGTGCTTTGAAAAGGTCTGGGGGGGTTCAAGAGGTGGCAGTGTCTTAGCTTGGTTAAATGTTGAGTTTGTCTATGCTCAGTAAGATGGAATAAGAAAAACACTTAAATTCTCACCTTTTTTTAAATCCCTATACCTATAAATAAGTTACTAACTTATCTTAAGTTTTCTTAGCCTTATCACTGGGAACCAAGTATCCGCCTGTAAGTAATCCTTCTGTATTCATGACTGTTATCCTGCGCATATTGACACAGCCTTTTCCCTCATTTGACTTTCTCACTTTTGCAAGAAGAACTTTAAATGTATTCATAAAGGCAGGAGTTAGAGGATGCCCCTATCCAAAGGGTGGCAAGCAAGGCCTGAAAAGGTTCTTGATCCGGAGTGTGGGCTAAGAAAGACGCACTTTCAGTCAGCGGTCTTGCTAGCGTTGTTGTCATGTCTGGGGTCTGAAGGGTGCAGTCCCCTAGGACATAGTTCTGCCCTTGAGGATCCCATGCTCTTGTCTTGTTCCTCCACGCCAAGTGGCAACCTCGCATACACCTCACATATTACCGTTTTGTCAATAAGATAAGGTTTTACTGTGCATGTAGAAGCACAAATCTCAATTGTACAAACAGCAGCTAAAAAGAGTGGGGCACCTAAGAGTATAGGACATCACTGGACACAAATAGTTTTTGATGGGGGCCTAGAGATTAGCAGTTGCTGGGAGGTCAGTTTAAAGAGGGATGAGAATGGGAAATCCATTTTGAAGGCTATTAAATGGAGAAGTCTTCATCCTACAGGATACTGTTGAAGGCACATCAGTTTGAAAATCTGAAGGATTTTGGTGGGGATGGTTTATTTTAGTAGCAAATGAAACTAGTGGTTTTAAGTGAAATAGGGTGGTCAATAAGAGGAAGAATATGAAGTTTAAGTGTTTATATAGTTTAGGAAAAGGTTCTGGAACAGAATGAAGGTTCATAAAGATAAAACTAGTGTCACTGAGCATGAGAGAAATGGGTCCTGTGAAGATCTCTAAGACTTTCAGCAATGAAGGGAGTCTTTGTGAAGAGCATAACAGCTCTCTACGCTGTTAATACTCAACAGTCTAACGACAAGCAGGGGGAAACAGATTTTGATTACATACAGCTCTTTGGAGAGAGGAGATTAGAAAGGTACGGGTTGACTAAAAGCTATGGAAGGGTGAGGATAGCAGAGGACCAGACTTGACCTGGTTTCCTTGACTGGCATACCCAAAGGAGCAGGGTAGTAAATACGTCTGATGTAGTACCACAGCTGTGGCAGCTGAAGTGGGGCCTTCTTCCTAGTGGTTTTGTTATAAGACCAATTCTGTATTTTGACTTTGTCTCCCATGTCATTGTGAAAGCACCGCAATACTGGAGCTGCCTCCATTTTGAGCTGGCTTGGTGCTATTCTTGTAGAGTGTATGAAGAAGACAGCCAAAGTGTTTTTTTTCCACCGATGGCCAGTGTTATTTGTTCTGTGGAGCAGAGTCGACCTAACTTCTAGGTAAACTGAGACCAAGAAGACTTACTTGTTTTCTCATTAGTTGACATTCAATACATTGAAATGAATGAAAACTTGCAAATATAATAGAAGCCTCCAAGAAAACCCAGCAAAATCTTATCTTAATTCTGATAGGTCTTACTCAAATCTACTGCATTATTGGATCCTTTCTCTCTAATAGTCATTTGCTTTGTCTTTTCCCTTTTATCTTCTGATTGATGATCTTCACAAGACTAAGTTCAAGGTCCTTACTTTTTCTGGTGAGGCAGGAAATACTTCTTGCTCTTTTGCCAACTTCCATTGGTTGACTTTACACAGTAACATCCCCATGTCTGTAATATGGTAGAGAGAGAGGTACTTTTTCCTTATCAGAGTTTCTGCTTCTCTTTTCTGCACTTTCTTTTTCATATCACTAGGTTTCAAATGAACAAAAATGAGTGTTTTGTATCAGGTGTACAAAACAGGTGGATATTACATCAAAGGCTTTCTAGTATATTCTACCATTTCCAGACCCTCAGTTCTCCATTTGTATAGTTGCCCTTTGAGGAGGGGAAGAAATAGAGGAGTGAAAGCTCTACCCCACAGTTCTGTCATCTTGTTTAAGCAGATTGTTCCAGTGGGGACCAGAAAGGGGACCAGCATGTTGCACAGGTCCATTACTCCCTCTGCAGGCAAGAGCGTGCTACTCTTTGGTGACAGCCACCATGATCTGTAGGAAGTGTGAGCATGTTGGGTCTTGAGTAGGGCTGCTGGAATCACTGAGTGTTTCTCACTCTGTACAGCAGTACCTGTCCAAAAAATCCAACGAATATGAAGTGAAGTTGTGCGTGTACTGCATAAATTTTACATCTAGGCAAAGGTATGAGCTTTTAGCCAACATAAATGAGAGGGTTGAAAGCTGTATGCTTATTGGTAAAAAGAGAGAATTGCACTGAGGAAAAAATGGATGTAGATTAGCAAGAAAAGTAATTAAATCTTGTGGCCATATCTCCTGCACATCGGGACTCAGGCATGAGTTGGTTATAATGCTTTGTTGGGAGCAGCTGCCTTGAAATTTTACATTTGGCTCTGTTAGTGCACTGTCACATGCTGGAAGCAGTTGGAGGCAGACTGGCTATTTCCAACAGAAGATGGAGGTAATCATACTTCGTAAAAGACAGTGATACTTGTCTGTGAGTAAGGAGCCTAAGAAAAAGACAGCAACATTTTGTTGCATGTCTTAGAGTGTTTAAAAATACAGTCACCATTCTTCCTGGTCTGCAGTTATGTTATAACTTCCTATAGCTTGTAAGATCCTCAGGATAGGAACCGTGTTGAGGGAAGAGCTCTCTTCTATTAGAAGGTAAGTTTTGGAATGACTAGTGAATGTTTTCTGTTAGAAAGTAGCTCTTGAGCTAGTAGGAATTATAGAAAATATCTACTTGGTCTTCAAAGCAAGATGGATATTGTGAGGGTATTCTTGGTAAAGATTCCTAGTTGCTAAAATAAGTTGAGAGAAATATTTGTGTTTTATAAGCTATACCCATAAAGCCAGATATGGCTATCATGTTTAGGAAATGGGAAATGCTAGTGTTATCAGCTTTCTATTCTGAGTTTCACATTCTATTTTACTCAGCATTACACATGTATGTGGTCCATTACTTAGTCCTGGCTTTAGTCTTGCTGTAAAAAGCTACTTGCTTCTAAAACTACTATGTTGCTTCTTTCTTACAAGGCGTTCAAAATCTCCTCTAAAGAGGTGATGGGTTTTTAGGACCCTTCCAAGTCTGAAAACAATTTCAGAGACTTTACTGATCTCCTTACTGGACTGTAGAACTTTGTGCAACTAGTCATGTTAACTGAGCTTGCAGAATTTGACAAACTCTACCCCTGACAATTTTCACCAGCCTCTGAGGAAAAGGCATTTTCACAGAATACTTATATAACTGCACTTATCCCTTGGCAGGAGAAATAAATGGTTGGATTATTTAATTTTTAATTTAATAAATGTTTAATTCTTCTTTGGTGGAATAGTAAACCTAGATGGAGTTGGTAGTGTCCCTTTTGCAGGACAAGAGAGGGAATGTTTTAGTTAATTTCCTCAAATGTTCCACTACAGCTGAAAGTGCAAATTTAGAGCTGGCATTTCATAAATTATGGCATAGGTACAAAAAGAAAAAAAAAAGAGAGAGATTTCAAATCAAGGGAAGTATTAGGCTTCTTGGCCTTTTAATTTGTTTAACTCTTCAATAAAACTAGTAATTCAATTTTTCTGAGTGACCATTTAGAATCAAGAAGTTAAATACACAAGTGTTTTTACCTGAGGTTTGCAAAGCTTTAACTCTCCCTAGCTACTGGATACCCAAGTGATGTTTTTCCTCCAGCTTCTCCCATACAGCCTTGCACTCCCTGCCTGCTGCCTTGTGGTGTTTTCCCTTTCTCCAGAGGCCGCACCTCAGCCCCTGTAGCACTGCTTGGTGCAATTCCTGCCAGCTGCATCCCTCCACTTTCTTATGTGGAATTGTAAGCTGTCTCCCTCCAGTCTTGACCCTTTCCTTCTTCCCACTCACCAAGTTTTGTGGTACTGTATGCAGAATTTTTCATTTCTGTTGCTTTGCTTTTTATGAACAAGTAATCTGCATCTTACTGTAAACTACAGTCTCTAAAATGCTGTGGATTTAGTACTTCTGAAAAGCAGGAACTAGCAGCAGTATCTCATTGCACTGTATGAGCAGGGGTTAAAGAGACTAGACTATTCCTTGCACCTCAAGAGACAACTAACCTTTTCCTATGTGCTTTTTGGTGTGACGAGGAAGTGGCAAAGCAAGAAGATGTTCCCTACAAGACAGGAGGGGCCACATGACTTCATGTTCGGTAGGCAGTGGTGACAGCAGGCTGGCTTGCAGTCCAAACCCTTCTGCCTGCCAGCAGGAGAAAACTGATTGCTGAAGACATGCAGCATGGTGATGCATAGCCGAATGCCGTGTGAAATTCGTCATGTCAGGCAGGTGAAGCATGGTAGAAGCTTGATATCCACATACTCCTTCTCCTTACCTTGATGTATTTCCTTTCCCTGGGAGTATAAGGTCTCAGCGCCATCATGTCTTCCATGTCTGCCAGTTGTCCTTCTTTTATTTATTTTTTCCCCTCCTTTTTCAGCTGTAAACAAGACATGGTTGGTATTAGTGCCAGTAAAGTCCACTTCTGTGCCTTCTTTCCTCCTGCTCTATAATCTGATCAAAGAGACAGAAATAAGTCTGGTAAACGCACTTGTCCTACTTGGTACATGAGTTCTTTAGGCTTTTGCCACATCTCAAGGTCCAGAGTAGTCTCGATATTACTCTAGTGCTTTAGCACTAAACTGGCCAGTGAATTGAGGGGCCAGAACTGATTTCTCTGAGGAATTTACCACCTGGCAAAGGATGTGCCTCTTAAAGCACGTGTAACAAGGTGTTTAAGAACTTCGACACACTTTGATTTAGCAAACAGCTGAGGCTTAAAATGCTCTTGCCCTGCTCCTAAACTAAGCTGAAAGACATCACACTGGGGGAGAGGAGGAGGGCAAATGCGATCTGCTTTGCCACTTTGAGAGTGGATGCAGTTAGCTCCCCTAGATGGGTGTCATGTTGTAAACTGTGGCATGTGTTTGCTAATGAGCATGTGCCTAAACCTTCATTTAACTGGCAGCTAACAAAATGTTAAAGAGAAGTAAAGTGACAGAGGAAGCTTGCTATCTCTCACTGAGATTTAACTTAAATCATTCTAATGATGGGACAAAGCTATTGGTTTGGATGGATTATGAGGAAGAAAGTAGTACAAAAAGAGCAGGACTGGGCCTGATATTTATCCATTTTATCCACACTTGTAACTCTGATACCTCTGAGTTGACTAACTAGCTCTTCTCGTCAAGTCAGAAATTTCTTAACATTTATGTTGTAAAATATGGATTTCATTTTTGTATAGTTGATCTGTATTGCTGATATTGCCGCTTCAAATTTCCAAGAGAAATTCTGCATTTCAAATATCAATAGATCTAAGTGTGTTTGGAAATTATAAGCTCAAGTAAGGTTTTATGCAAAATGTGCTTACAAGAAAAAGGGCGTGAAGTGATAATGTAGTGAATTATGGAAATGAAAAACTAACTGTACTTACAGTAAGATAAGAATCACAAAATTTCTCTATAAATCTGAAGAGATAGTAATAGCTGAGTGACAAAAAAAAAACAGGCAGTCACTAATGCAGTCCTTCCCTGTGCCTATACTCAATACGTTTTTGACCTCCAAAACGCAGGGTTGTTTATCAGTGTGGAGTTAAGGTTAGCAATTTCTAGTATTGTGAGTGGGGGTCATTTTCTTTTGGTGAAATTGGGAGTTGTATTGCCTTTCCTAAGCAATGTGCTGGACAATATACATGATATAGATGCCGTGAAGCATATTAACATACTAAAATTGCATTGCAGTTCAAAACAGCTTGTGTTGAAATCACTATAAAATGATTTGGGCTAGTTTTCCAGGATTTGGGCAAGATGCTGACAAACCTATTTGTAGTTTAAATGAGAGATACAGATTATATTGCACACTTTCTTGATTCAAGAGACTCTCCATTTATAAGCACGGTATGGACAGCTAAGAGTGAGAAAAGCTGCCAGTGGTTTCCAGAGTTGCAGCTCTCGTCTTGGTTGTTATGATAGTTCATTGAATGCGGACCTTGCATGTTGTTGCTTTTCAATTATGGGGTGGTTTTCATTATGGGGTTTATGGGGTGGTGGAAATGCTGTTAAAAACTCTGGGGAAGGAGATCTTAAGTGCGTTTTTCAAGACTGTAGCCTGTGACTGAAAGGCTACAATCTCCTGGCTATGTAACCACACTGCCCACTCTGTAACTGTTTATCATCTGTCCTAAGGTGATAATCATCAGATGGAAAAAACTTGTTTGTTGGCCTCTTTGAAACTGGCTGGTAGTCTCCTCAGCTATTAACTTTATTATTATTAGAAATCTTTTTGCCTAACTTTATTGTTTTACAAAGCATTTGCAAATATGGATGGGATTCATGAGCTGTTATCTTATGGATTTGTGCTTCCCCTTGTCTCTTAAATGCTTTCGAATCAAAGATTCTAATAAAATTTTAATTGTTTGCAAAACTGATTCATAGTTACTGCAGAGTGTAGAAATATTGGCATCAACTGAAATACCAAGAGCAGGAGTTTAGGCTATTGAGGGTGTCACTCCAAGAGGTGTGGGTCAGATAGTGTAATGTCAGTGATAAGCATTGCATGTTTGGTGGCAGATATTAAGAATGGTCTATAGGCAAATAATGCTGTCTTCTATATTCAACAGGAAATTAAAGATAGGAGTGCCATGGAAAGAGCCCGTGAAGCCTGAGCATCTCCCTGTTGCATGCTTAGGAGCACACAACTGACCTGATGGTTATACCATTAGGTTTTGTATAGGCTGTACTTTAAGCAGAGGTGGCCTACTACTGTGGTTTGGTTAGAGGCCTGAGAACTGCTTAATATGCCCCTGTTCTTCCACTTGCTATATTTTATTTATTTATTTAAACTTGGCAACAGAACTCTTAAGGTTTCAAAAATAAAATGAAGATGCCAGTTATTTTTTAGGTGTCTGGTTAGCAGCCTTTTCAAGGATTTGTCACATGACATTAATACAGTTTGGTTGCTAGATGGACTGCAAGGATTTTAAGAACATTACATCATTTATTACTGTGTGTAACCTTATTTACTCCACTTGTTTCATTTTTCTCAAGTAAGTGAAGAAAATATTTACTTTGCTCAACAGGGGTTTCTGAGGCTGAACTTATTTCATATGGGTAACTAGGTTTGGTGTTTGGAAGGTGCCATACAGTCATTACTTATTAATAGGAGGACCTGCAGAAGTAATGCATTATTTATATTATCTGTGGAAGACTTGCAACTACTTTTTGTTTGGACTAGAAATGTTCAAAATATGGTCAGCTGACCTCGTTTACTTCCACTATACCACCATACATACAGAGTAAAACAATTTTTTTTTTAAATGGCATGATATCATCAGTTTTCTACCTTAAATTAGTGTACAAAATGTGAAGTTAGCACTGATGGATGTGCCTTTGTCTTTCTGTGTAATGGCCGGATAGGGCATCCTGAATAGGACAGTATTTGGAGTAATACAATTAATTAGGATAGGTATGAGGCACCAAGTTGTTCCCATATGGAATATTTCCTTGTGCAGGGTTATATACTCAAGTTTAGAGTTTCTCAAGTTTCTCCCTGATAATTCATTCAACCATTGGGATTTCTTCTACTGTGGAAGAGACTTACAGTTTGGCCCTCTAAACTCATGGACAGACTCTTGGGCAGTCTCTTGAAACCAAGGTCATTCTCTGAGAGGTTCAGTGCTGCTCTGTTGCTTGTCAGTTCCCATAGCTCTTTCAAGGAGCTGTGTTCCTGCAATGTCTTTGCAGCTTCCTCAGCTCCCCTAAAGGGGGTTTCAGATGGTGAAGGGGAAAAAAAATCAGCATATTGTAAATTAATGTCAATGCTGACAATGTCAGCATTAATTTATGCCAGAAATCCATGTAGAATAGGAGGTGGAAAGAGTGATGATGCAGAAAGCAATATTCCCTACATCCTCCTCTCTATAGAGCACCTGAAGAAGGGCTGCCACAGCAACTGTGGATAACAGCACAGAACCAGTACTTTTTCCCCTTTCTGAGTTTGCTACTTTGCAGCCTCCTATGAAAATAGGAGCATTTGAGCAAATGATCATTGCTTGAAAAGCTGGGTTAGTTCAGTGCAGTTGCCACTGAAGTGTATTTAATTACAGGTTTAGTCATGCAGCCCTTATTAAAGTTAACAGAGTTATGTTGCTGAGGGTCCCAGGTGTGTCAAATGAGGGTTTGTGAGCAGTTGTAAATAATTGCTCTGAAATTTTTGGATGACATTACTAATGCTATACAAAAAGAAAATGGCATAATCATGAGAGTAGAATGCAGATCCAGGACCTGGATGTACAGAGGGAATTCTTATGGTGGTTACAGAATAGATTTGATCATGAGCAGGTGTAAGGAATTTGTTTGGATTCATCTCTACCCCCAGAAAATCTCCAGCCCTGTTTTTCTGTTTTTTACTTCTGTATTTTTTTAAGCACCGTATTATAAAAATGAAGTACGTTACTTGTAAGGTAAACTAACTGAAGGCAGATAGGAGGTGTTTTGTCTTAATTGAAAAGAAGTTGCTCCTTCTGTGTGTATGTGTTTTAACTTCAGAATCACATGTGCACGTTAGTGAACCTGAGATTCTCCTAGGAATATATTTTTTTAATCTTTACTTCTGCCCCAAGTGTAGAGAAGGCAATTGTGACTGTAAAATGAGCATAACATTACTTGAAACAATGTGAGGTGATTAAGAATACATGTACACTGCTTAAAAGATCTAGGGTGCAAATTTACTGTTTTTTTTTTTTTTTCCTAGCCACCTGTTTGTTTGTTTTTTTTTAAAGAGACTATTTGAAGTTAGCAGGATAAAATATCAGGTGATAAAATGATGAGTCAGATAGTCAAAAGAAAAAAAATCTAATGGGGATACATGCTAGAATAAGGCTTTTTAAAAATTATTTTTGCAACATCTGATTTGTGATTTTGATTATGTATTCTGCTAAGTTCAAAGTTTCCTCACACAAAGAGAGAGCTGTATGAAACAACCATGCTTCAAACCATTTTACTTCAATTGTGGTAGCAGGTTTTAGAGTTTAAATCATTAACAACCTCTGTGTGAACTTTTATCCAAATGACTGCAAGTCACAAAGCGAACACTTCTCTTTCACGAAGTACCTTTTGTGCTTTAGTGAGACCCAGTACCTTTTCCATTTTTTCCCCCACCTTCATGTCTGTCTTTGAAGAAAGATGTGTGATTTGTGAGGTAATGAAAGTATGTATCAGTTAATGAAAACTGCTGTACTGGGTTCATAATGCACACTGAAATTGCTTCAGGATAAAGCTTCATATACCTGCATTACAGTGGGAAGAAAAGTAAATTTCAGAAGTCCAGATTGCTGTGTGCACTGTAGGAGTATCATGTAGCAGTTAAATCAACCATTAGGGGTGACCTAATCTTTTTATTTTTTTCCCCTCCCCATCACCCCCCCCCCCCCCGGAAGGATTTGTGATTTTCACACTGCCTGCACGTTTTTTCCCCACTTTTTTAAAAACTGCACTAGAAATTTTCAGAAGCTGATCCTGAAACAGTGTATCCGCATAGTAACTTATCCACATAGTAACTTACCCACCTTCCTTTCCTGCTCATTTTATGTACTCAATTTGTCATGGAGAGACTTGTATGTAATAGCCCTCCCCCAAACTGAAGTTCAATTAAAATTAGCCTCTTCACATTGGATCTTCACAAGCCCAAGAAACGCTAAAGAGTTCTCTCTGCACTTTTGTTTTAGTAGACGAAGACAAAAGTGCTAATTTAAAAAAGAGCCATTATTTTTATTTTCTTTACTGCCAGGAACGTGAGGGAACTACAGCGCGACCGGTCGAGACACCGAAATCCTCCTTTCCTCCCCCCTCCTTTTTCTTTCTCCTTTTTTAAGAGCGCCTTGGGCGCGGGTGAGGGACGGGGGCAGCGCATCCTCCGCGCCGCGCACCCCTGCGGAGAGGAGCGCAGCGCCGCGGGGAGCGGGGGCACCTTCCCCTTTGCTCCGGCCTGGTGCGCGCGTGTGTGCAGCGCGTGCCCGCCCGCCGGTGTGTGCGTGTGTCCCTGTGTGCCTCGCTGCCGCCCGCCGCCCGCGGGCGAGCCGGGAGCGCCGCCGCCGCCGCTGCCCTTTGATCCCGCCGTTAGTGTTAGTTAGGGGCCGGGAGGCGCGCGGGGCGCAGCCCTCGGCACCGCCGCGCAGCCCGCGCCCCGCCGCGCCGCCCGCCGCGCTCGCAGCCCCGGCAGCCGAGGGAGACGGCGACCGGGGACAAGCCAGGTGCACGACCGCGGGGGGGGGAAAAGGAGGAGAGAGCGGGGAGCGAGCCCTTGGCGGGGGCTCCGGGAGAGCCGGCTGCAGCCCCCGCGCCCCCGGCGAGGAGGGAAACCCGCCCCGCTCGGCGGCTCCCCTGGGGGGCCCGGCTTTGTGCCTGCCCGTGCCCCCCCCGCCCCCGCCCGGTCTTTTTTGATCTCCCGTTAAACCAAGGAGGAGAATGTGAAAAAAGGGGGAAAATGCCCAGGAGGAAGCAGGAGCAGCCCAAGCGCCTCTCTTCACGTAAGTGCCCCCTCTTTTTCCATTTTCTCCTTCCTCCTTTCCCCGTCTCCTTCCCCTCTGCAGCCGCCTCCGTCGTTTCGTGCATTAGTTTAGGGTTACAGAGGTGAAACTGACAAAGACACAGCCTGGGTTATTCCTCTTTTAGGTCTGAGCTAAGGCAGCCATGTTGGTGATGAACAGCCTTGTGCCCTTTTAATTTTTCCTCTCTCTCTCCTTTCCCCCCTTCTTTCTTCGCGTCTCTCGCCCTTTCCTCCCTCTCCCTCCCCTCGCCCGTGATTGTGCATTTGTGTTGGGGGGGGGGCGGTGTGGGTTTCTCGTTGGGGCCGGCGGGAGGGGGCTCCGTTTTATTGGGTTGGGGAGGGGGGCTAGCACCGGAGGGGAGGGCGGCGAGAGGGGAAACGGCTGCTGGCGTCTTGTGCGGAACCAGCCGCGAGGTCCGTCCCCGGCTAAAGGTTGCGGCGGCGCTGGGCGGACCGCAAGAGGGGGAGGCGGCGGCGGCCCCGGCGGGGGCACCGCGCGCGGAGCCCCGCACAGCCCGGGGGCGCCGGGGCCGCCGCCGCCGGCGGGGGAGGGTGCGGGGGGGCAGAGCGTGGCAGGCGAGGTCCCTGCGGCGCGGGGAGAGGCGGCGGCGGGAGCGCAGCTCCTCCTGGCCGCAGTGAAATGAAGGGTCAGGCGAGGCGGGCGAGCTCGCGCTCCGGCGGCGCTGCCCCAGACGAGAGCAGCAGAGCACAGGGCTAAAGTGCATCCCGATCCCCGCCGCCTGCGGGCACCCCGCACGCACACACACACACACACACATACACACACACACATATACACACACAGGCAGACAACGTCCCCTGACATGGCTCACCCTGCCCTCCTTCTCCGCGTTCCCTCCCCCCCCCTTTCCTATTTTCTCCCCTCTTCGCAAGACAGTTAACTTTTCTCCTCTCTCTTTCTCTCCTTCTCCCTCCCCCCACCCCCTTTAAGCGCTCCGCAGTTCCTGAGAGGCAGGAGGGAGGGAAAGGGACCTAAAAATACCCTGCCCGTGCTTGGCCCCGGGGTTGCTTTGAGGAGAGCAGGGGTGGCCGGAGGGGTTACGAGCCCGTCTCGAGCACATCTGCTCCGCGCGCGCCCGCGGCTCCTGCGCGCTCTGGCCCGGGGCGGGGTGGTGAGGACGGCGCTGCCGGAGCTGCGGGCTCGGTCACGGCGAGTTCAGCAGGGCGGCCCCGGCGCGGGCGGCGCTGCTGCAGCCGCGCGGCGGGGCGTGCGGGGGAAGGCGCCGCTCTCCGCGGCCCCGGGGGCGCTGCCACCCGAGCCGGGGCTGCAGTGTCGGCGCGGGGGCTGGCGGGGACGGGGGGCTGGCGGCCCCGCAAGCGTTTCCCTCTGCTCCTCCTTTCCGCTGGAGCCGGCGCGCAGCCGGGCTGGAGCGGTGCCCTCCCCCACCTCCGTGGCCCCCGCGCAGCCCTTTCGCTGCGCGCCCGCTAGAGGGGCCGCGCTGGCGCTGCGGGTGGCGGCTCCCCCCGCGCGGCGGCGCCGGGGGCAGGGGCCAAACCCGGGCGCGCGGGGCCCTGCGTGGCCTTGGAGGGGCGTTTCGGGGCCGGGCCCTCCGCGAACGGCGGCGGCGAGGAGGGCGGCTTGGCCGGGAGGCGGCGGGAGCGGGCGGCCTGGCGGCTGACCTTGCCCTTGCCCCTGCCCTCTGCCTGCCCGCGCTGACGTGCAGCGCGGCTCCATTTTGGCTCGCCCGGGATGTGGATGTGGGGCTTGGCCCGGCCGGGGCTCGGCTGCCCCCGCCCCGGTGCCGCGAGCGCCCCGCGCCGCGACCTCCTGACCGCCTGCGCCAGGAAGAAGTCACGGCTGCTGCGGGGCCGCGAACAAGCGCCTGCATTGTGCAGAGCGATTTCTTTTTCTTTCTTTTTCTTTTTTTTTTCTTATTTTCCCCCGTTTTCCTTTTTTCTTTTTAATACATGGCCTAATTTGAAGTTCTTTTGGGTTAGCTTTTTTTTTTTCTTTTTTACTGATGTGTGAAGCTATGCTGCCTGTCCCACAGTAACACTATTTTTTAAAGTGAGATTTATTTACATTTAGAGATACTTTTTGGCAATAATAGTAATATATTTGATATTTCAGGAAAAGTTGTAGGAATTCTGCTACATCTTGCAGATTCAGAAAATGGCAATAATTTCATTTCAATCTGCATGAAAATGCTATAGTTTTTTTGCTTTTTGGGGGGGCAATACATTGTTTTAATGGGTACTCCACATGAAATTCCACACTCCAATTCCTACTATTTTTTAACAGTACATTTCTTAGAAGAACAGCATGTTTGTTTTTCATTTTAACATATTAACAATAGCAGAAAAATATTAAGTCCACAATACATGTTTAGAAAGAAGATGGCTTTTACCGTACTCAACTCTGCCCCACTGCAGAGTTTACACTGTGATTCAGTCTTAAGTATGTTACAGGTTGCAAGTTCATGAATGCTCTCCAGCGTACCTGACTGAGTAGCTGGTTTTGTCATATGTAGTATTTTATTGAACAGTGGGTTACTCTGTGATATTTTGGACTCTGCTCCAATCGGTTTGGAAATAAATAATAAGATGTCATTATGAGGAGTTCCGTGTAACATAACAAGTGTAGTTTCTTAGGACAAGTCCTGTGGACTTTGATGTAGCTTAGGTAGGTGTGTTTGCAACATCTCTAGGCCCTTATTATTTTCTTACATTGTGTGGCCCGATTTGCACCTGAAGAATATTTTAATGCGACTTGAAACAGCAGTATACAGTGACTGCTGATTAGGACCCTGATTTCATTTTTCTGTACATTGTCCAGTGAGGTCAAATCTTGTGTAAATGTAGAGGTAACTTCAAAAGGGAAGCTTGAGCTACCAAAATTTGTACTCTGATGAAGTTTGCTGTAAAAGGATTTGCTAATGTTGTATCAGACTGAAACTATTTCAGCTGCTTCAAGTGAGTTGCGAGATACTGACACTTCATGATTGCAGGGGAAGAAGGGGTCGATATTAAAAGCAGTAATACTGTTTTCATGGCATCTGCTTAAAAGGGGCAGAGTTAAGGCTGAACTTTCAGTCATAGGAGTCTTTATAATTTAGATTGGAAGGGTCCTTTGGAGGTCATGTAGTCTACCCCCCTGCTCAAACCAGGGTGAGCCTCGGAGTTAGATCAAACGGGTGAGTCATTTGAAATATTGAATTAACAGATATTTAAGCGGAGTTTCTACATGTAAAGAAGTTAAGATTTTGACAGCTTAGGTGAGTATCTTTACTGAGAGACTGTGAAATGCAAGAGAAAGTCCGGGTACTTCTTGCTTTTAGGGACAAGTGAGTAAGGAAAGAGGTTTAGGAATTCCCTGATAGACAATGGCTAATTCACCTCCTGCATATATACTAGGGCAGCATAACCTCCCTTTGCCATGGTAGTGTTCGATTTGTAAGTTAAAATTTGCACGCTGCACACACATCTTATGATTATATTTGGATGCACCTAATTCAGATCAGCCAAAACAGTCGATTCATTTTCACTATGATGTTTAAAGGCATTTTGCACTTTCTTTAACGTGTGTTAGTTTTGTTCTCTCAGTTACTTCAATACTTTCAATAATTGAGGAAAAATCCAAGTACTGAAGCAGCTGAATTAACATCAGTACCTTCAAATATATGTATATAAATACCATTTGTCTCTGTTGTCTGTCTTTCTACTGCCTCACTTCTCAACCTATCTCACACTGTAATTTTCTTTTCTGGATTTTGTGAAAGAATATTTCCTCTGAGCTGCACAAATATGGATTGGAGGTTATCAGCCTGAAAAAAATAAAGTTTTGGAAAGTTTTGAGGGTTGCAAGCAGGTGTTCAGTATGTAGACTACTACTTAGCCTTACGTGTAGCAGTCAATAGTGTGTGGGGTTTGATTCTGTCCCAAAGGCTTAACAGCAGTGCACTTTGTGAATGAATGTTATGATATCCTGTATCCATAGCTTGCATTTGCTGCAGTATCAGGCCAGATGGGATGCTGCATTCAGATGTTTGAACTATATTTCTGTCTGAAGAATGCATTATTTTAGGACAAACTGTAACGATATTTTCTATTGGATTTCTTTTGTTAAAGGAGGAGACCAAGCAATAATAATAGACTAGTTTCAATATCAAAAGTTAGATTTGTGGGAGTGAGGGGGCATAAGTCTTTCTGCCTTCATGATCAGATGTAGTATTAGACATTTCTGACACTGTTGCAGTTTTGTGTTATTTCTATAGAGTAAAAAAAAGAATTAACCTTTGTGAAGCTTTTTATTATATGGATTTTTATTACTGGATTGTATCATCACAGTGTAAAGGGAATACAGATGGAGAAGTAAATTTGGAATTATTTAAAGCTTTTTTTTTCTCATTATTTCTACAGCTTCATGAGAGACTTTCTGATAGCAAGGAGGTTGTTTTGGACAAGTTTTTCAAAAGACGCTCCAATGACAGAAAATTATTTTCCATCATTCTGCATTCAAAAGTTGTCTCTAAATCAAAAGGCTTTTACCAGCAACAGGAGCCTTTTTCTTTTAATAGTGCTTTTCACCTCACTAGCAGACATTGCTTGTACAAGGGGGAAGCTTTTAGCACTTTCTGTTTACTATTTTTAACCTCTCATCACTGCAGGGATCGTGATATGGCTCATTGTTGACAAGAGGATCCATGCAGGGAGAATTATTATTATTAGTGCTGTTAGGTTAATAATTTCATTGCTATCTCATGGTTGTCCTGATGGTACTGTAATGCACCTTTCAGATGAACAGCAGTCTTCTGGTAGGTGGAGTAGCATCCACAGTACTCTACCTGAAAACACCAATCATACTTTGTGTCTTTCATTACAGTGAAGAGGCTACAGAATTTTTGCAAGTAACTTCTCCCTTTATGTTTTTTTTTTTTTCTTAAAGTCTTGGTCTCACTAAAATATCACTAGTCTTTGCATGCTA
This sequence comes from Tinamus guttatus, assembly GCF_059628265.1. Classification (NCBI taxonomy): domain Eukaryota; kingdom Metazoa; phylum Chordata; class Aves; order Tinamiformes; family Tinamidae; genus Tinamus; species Tinamus guttatus. The sequence continues at coordinate 4,381,804 of NW_028288781.1, read as the reverse complement.
GGAAGTCCTCTTTTGCATAAGGCTGTCACTTGTCTGAAGTCACACAATGGTAGAGTATGACTGTTGTCTGATGGTACAAAGCATTAATAAATCACACTGTTGGAGTATAAACTGAACTTCCAAAAAGCCAGTGGTACACACTGAGCTGTTTAAGTTTTAAGTTCTTTTGAATTAGTTTTTGGAGAGGGTGGGGATGCAAAAGGTTGTAAAGCACAAACTCTTTAATTGCAAAATCAAGAAAACCTACTCTGGAAAGGTAAAACTTTGGAATGGGAAATGTAAGAATGTGCAGACAGAAAGCAATTTTTTTAGCCTTTTTAAATAGATGAAGAAAGAATACAGCTTAATCTTTGTAACAGTATGATTGTTGTCTTTTTCATATGTAAGAAGATGGGAATAGGAGGAATTAAGTTTAAAAAAGAAGAACAACAGCCAGGAGGAGCTGGCTGTTCAAAGTGAAATATTAGTAATTTCCTATAATTTAATCAGACCAGATCCCAGAGCAAGATAATGAGAGCATGACCTACAAAAGAGGACTTTCTAGAAGTTAAAAGGGTTTCTAACATGAAGCTTCAGAAGGCATGTGATTTGTCATGAAGGACCATAGAGAGAACTTTTTTTTTTTTCCACATTTCAGAGGAATCATAATGTAGACATTAGTTCACATGGTTATGGAGAGCTAATTTGGCTTATTCCAGGATCCATTTTACTGTTACAGCTTAGTTGAACTCTTCCAGAGTCATGCTCTATATCTTGTAAATAATATTTTTTTCTGTTTCTGATGCTCCATTTTGTGCTGCTAGTTTGTCATGGATAGTATTTCAGTTTGCATCATTTAGGTTCAAGTGTACAAAATCATTACTGGTGGATGAAGGCTGAAGTATCTACTGTCATGTTTTATATAAATGTATTACGCAATAACCCTGGACTTCAATGTAGCTAACAATGTCATAGACTCCAGTTTTCAAGGAGGAAAGGGAGTTATATTCCTCTTTCTTTCTGCCTCCCCCCCAAAGCAAGACTTGTCTTTTTATGCACTTTTACAACTTGTATTTTTGTGACATAAAGAATAATAGGTGATACTGGACTGAATAAAGAAAAAAATCAACAGGGTGGATATTGTCACTTTTCCCAAAGGTTTTTGTTGGTTTTGAAAGTATTTCTACTATTTTTTTCTGTCTTTTAAATTTTAAATAATCATACAGAGGCTTGACCCGGGCTTCAGTTGAGAGGATGCATGCTGCAGGGTAGTCAGCACTGGATCTGCCCATGTGCACTGCATTGTGGCTAATTATATGAAGCATTCAGCAATGTGCCTCTCTAAGCTCACAAAAGACCTTGTTTTTTAGTTTCTCTTTTTTACAGACTCAGGATTGTAATTTGGGAATATTATGCTTCCAAAGACAGTCTTCTCTTCTTCCTGCTGTATCTGCATTGGTGTTTGTAGGTTGGTCTTTTCCTGGCCCTTAACATCTTGGAGGCTCAGCCCTGGCTAGTCAGCTTTGTAGTTAATAGTCCTAAAGTTTCTCCCACCTCACCACAGATTACCTGTTTGTGGCATAATTACACCAAATGGGCAAATTCCAAGTTAAGACCAATGAAATACCTGTTCCATTTTGTAGGACAAACGGAATTTTAAGTATCACACGTGGAGTCAAAATTCAATTACTTTGAAATCACCAAAAGAGTTATGCTATCTTGTTTTTGCTTGTTTTGGAGAAACATGCAGAAAAGAAAGAAAAACTGGAAAATAGAAAGGACTTCTTATGAAGTCCTTTTCCTCTTTCTTTTCAGCACTTTGGCAGTGGGCATGGAAGTGGGGAGCAAAAGTGTGACTAGTACAGGCAGACCAAGAGAGCAAAGGTTTTTGTGCAAGGCTGATGGCTTAGCTGCTGTTTAGAATAAGTTGTGCAAGGAATGAAAAGTACCAAGTGAGAAGGTCCAGTCATGTGCTATTTAGCTGATGGTTTCAGAAAGTGAAATCAGGTTTCAAGTAATTGCACTATTTCATTTCTTTTATTTGAGACTGTCTATAGGGTGAAAATAAAAAAATAATTAAAAAAATCAAAACAAAGCAATCTACTGTTATAATCTCCTTGAATTTTGCCTAGTCCCTTCCTCTGCAGTTTTACTGTCTTCACAAAATGCTTGAGAGGGTCCAAAGGTGGCCTTTATGTGGTATTTGCTGCTTGAATGTGTTTTGCCACTTTCCCAGGGCTTTCATTGCAAAGAGCTTTTTCCCCCGTGTGTGTTTTTTGTTGTTGTTTGTTTGTTTTTAACTACAAGGGTAAAAGCTCCACCTTCAAGTTTCTGTAAGAGAGAAGATTGGGCATAGGCTTCCTTAAAAACTGCGGCGTCCCATTTTAAATAAATGTTTGGTTATGTCCCGGAACCAAGAGTTAGTAAGGCTTGTGCTCTCTCAAGGCAAAAATGGCAGTTCTGGTGAATTCCTTAAAATAAATAGCTAGTTAGTCTTAGAAAAATGTATTTGAAAAATCAATGGCTTTAAGAGGTGAGGACTTAGCTTAATGAAAGCTCACTCTGTGTTAACTTCATTAATGAATAGGAATTCTTTGCAAGCCACATTTGACTCATGCAGTAGTACTACTAGCCAATATTAGTACTGAGAAAATAAATGGCTTATCTGAGGTGATTTAAAATGGAAAGAGATCTCCCACAGCTACATGGTCATGCAGTAAGAAGTAGTTAAGAAACAAAGAGGACAAGTGGGCTTAGCAGCAGGTATTGGTGGTTGTTAATGGCTTTCCCGAAACACAGGCAGAATCTCTGCTCTTATAGATCACTCGGTCAAATCTAGACCTGCCCTCTAGTGCCTGAGGATCCATTCCTTTGTCTGTGCCAGGAGTAGATTTTCTCCCTATCAGCCTCTGTATTTCTAGTACTCTGAGGCCATGAAGAACCCTTCTGTGTCATCAGTGGAAGCATAACGGCCTAGAGCTGCTCTAACTTCTGCTGCCCACAGGCTCTCATCCTGCTCTGTTCTGGAAAGAAAGGACTGACACAATCCTTTCATCAATGCAGCATTTCCAAAGGGAGTTGTTTGCACAATGAATAACTCTTGACAGGGGCTCTTCTACCCACTTTGAGGTACTTTTACATTGCCCGTAAGGTCTAAGCAGACTTCACCATAATTGTTTACAAGTCTTCATACATGGTGCCTTGCCACAGTGAGATAGCAGAGCAAGCTCTAAATAAAGTATCTTATGTATGGGAGGCAGTTATCACAACAGTCTACCCAGGTTAATTTGGCTATAATACTTCTGGGTATACTCAGGCTAGCTCAGATAATGCTACACAGCACTGCGTTATTTAGTATAGACATAGTCTCAGGAGAATCAGAGTTGTTGTCTTTGAAGGCATTTAACTAGCCTGTATAAAATGTGTTGGTAAAGCCTACAGAGTTTTCAGCCAAGAAATGTACTTTTAAAAAAACAAAATCAAATCCCCCTGCCATTGGCACAGTTGCATGTTGGTTCAGCAGAAAAGACAGTGATGGAATGGACATGGATGTGAAACTTCCCGTCCACGTCCAGCTTTTCCTCTGCATCAGGATTTTAGGTGGATCATTAGGCAGAGTGTAGGAATGTACTGCTGCTGTTTATGCTCTGGGTGCCCTAAGTAGCCATAGCATTAGTTCCTTGTACAATCAACTTGATACAGAAACCTAAATCTCTTCAAAATAAAGCAAGGTTTGAGGAATGAGTACTTTTTATTTAGTGTTTTCACATTGGTTATGTGACCTTTGACTTTTCTTAAGTTGAAAGTTGAGGCAGTGTCTTAATATACCTAGTAGTGAGGAGTGTCTATTCCACCTGGAAAGGACTGCTTTGCTGTATTAGCCTATGACTACGAGCAGCTTCCTAATCCTCTCGTATTTGGCTTTGCTTGTTAACCCCAAGCAATCCTCTCAGGGACACAGAAAGCAGCTGTCTTTGGTAGCAAACACAGCACAACAAAACAAACACTTCTTGAGGCTTCCCTTAGATACGATACCATAACATCATCTTTGTGGGAGGAATTAGAAACACAGAGAATATAATTTGCCTTGTTTTAATGTGACTTCAAGAGGGAGGAAAAAAAATTATAGGGAACTAGATTTCTGTGAGACTTGTAGAAAGGAAGAATTTCAGTATCTAAAACCTGAACTTTTTATTTCTGAACCAGTCAGAAGGGTAGTGTGCATAATGTACCTCGAGTGAGTAAAGAGGCAGAGTAAGATTGCTAATCAGGGGCACATTATTTACCAAAAATAGAGTAGGAGAAGCTGCATATAGCAAAGATAAACAGAAACTAGTTAAAAACAAAGGAGATCTTTGTAAGAACTGATATGCTGGCCTGAAGTCACCTGCTATGCTTGAGTATTGCTGTACATATGGTTTGTGAATTTCCCCCTTAATTTTTGTGACCCCTTGATAGAGGTTGTAAATACAATGGGGATAATTAAAGATGTTGTAGCAGCTTGATCTGAGGCTTCTCTTGTTTTGTTTTTTGCCGTCTACCTACTTTGGTAACAGAAAGTTGTTGTTTCTTTTATTTTACTAGTCATTTAACCTTCATAAAGGCATTCTGGGACATTAATTCCCAATATTTTAATGGTATTTTTCTAAGAATCAATATTTTAAGTAACTAGTGTGGGATTTTTTTTTTTTTTGTATTTTAATAAAAGGGAAATAAAGTTCCACAGTTTTTGCTGCCACTGGTTTCCCAGCTTCAATATAGAATGGTTTAAGATGTTAGTCTTAATAGTTTAAGACTGAGTTTCATTTATTTTTAAACTACTATTTGGTATCCATTATCAGCAATAGGCCAGCTTTACAATCTTCTGATTCCCCCTTGTGCTACTCAGATGATGCAGATGTGTGTAAGGCCTGGACGGGGATTCTCATTGAATGGGGCAGTTCCTAGGGTGGGGGAAATAATATTTCTTACATATCCATATCACTACAATCTTGACTAGACTGTGAATCAGACTGTTGAAAATGGAGCCACAGCTGGAACATACTTGAATCCACTTATTCCTCGTTAGCAGCCATTTCCAGCTGCAGTGGACAAACCTTCCCCAGGCTGCTCTGACCTAGGCTTGCTCAAGATTAGAAGGCACAAAGGAGAATTGAAGGGCTGTAAAGGCTCATGCTGTGTTTCTCCTTTGCAAAATACTCAAGTGTCACACAGGACAGAATCTGGTCCCATGCATAAACTGAATAGGAGCATCTGGATTATTAAATATATAGGAGTAGTGATTCTCCATGGTTGTGTGGAGGAGATTGCTTTTGCCAGAATGCCACCGGGACTGTTAGGAATTTAAGTTTTTTTGTGCTTGGAGAAGAGAACAGGAAATACTGAGCTGACTAAGGCAAAGTAAGTGCGAGTCAGAATGCACAACAGTACATCATATCAGCGAGACAGGCAAATGCAAAAACTTTTGACAGTTTTTCAAACTCCAGTGTGTTCCTTAGTCTAGGTTTATGTGAAGAGCAGCCAGGCGTTGTTCTTCTGCAACAGACACATTCGCGATAGGGAGAGAGACACCCTGCTCTTCTTCCCTCCCCTAAAACTAGCCCTTAGAAAGTGGCCAGGCTAACTTTGTGCTCAGAACACAAAATGCTGCATTTAGCAAGTAAGAATTGTTCTCTTGCTGTTTTTCTAGTGCAGTAAATTGTAACTGTGGTGTTTAGGACGGTTTTCGCAACCGAGAGTCCTAGGCCCAGTCTAAACAAATACCAATCTCCAATGACAGAGCTTTCTGAGTTATATTGATGTTTGAGGGGGTATTTGGAGGCTCAGAAGGACTCCAGCTTTCTGGAATTCTTGGTTTTTCTTTTTTTTTTTTTTTTTTCCTCACCTTTGGTTTAACAGGAAGTTCTTGTCAGATACTCTTCATGCCTATTGATAGAAAGTTTACAGACAGCTGTTCTTCACCTTTAATCCTTCTGTGATGCTACTGCACTCACAAGAATCAGTTTTCCTCCTTTTTGTCCTTCTCCAGAACATGAACCACTTGTGATATAATCCTTGGTTTTATCACTATTCTTTTTTTGTTTTGTTTTGTTTTTGTTTTGTTTTGTTTTGTTTTCAGTATTTACTAGTAAGTATTTGCAGTAAGTTTTCCAGAGCGGCTAGGGAAGATTGGTCAGCCTTTTTCTATAGATAGAGAAGTAGAGAAATACCTATTTTTCATTTTGGTAATATCACTACTTTATCAGTGTCACTGCCTGAAGACTACTGGCAGTTTCAGAAGTTAATGGAATGAGAATTTATTTGGAGCTGGCTCAAGAGGAGACACACTATGATTTTAATCTCTTGGACACAAGATAAAGAGTGAAGGTTGCCTTTCCTATGATTGCAGGCAATTTTGGCCTTGCTCGCGGTATTGGAACTAGTATTCATGGAGAAAGAAGACCAGAAATACCATGTTCTTCTGTAGGACTTTGGAAGTTTCTTTCACCTGTATGTCTCCGGGACCTCTGTTTTCTGTGATAGCAATTGGACATCTGCAAGTACTTTTAAGAACCTGCCTCTTGTGTGAGAAAGACCAGAAGTTTCAGCTTCTCCTTTGTTGTGTTTCATTAGCGCATAGGACTTTCAGTCAGGGAGCTAGCCTGCTGTCCTAGGCATGTGTGACAGAACAAAATATGGGTTCAGCCCAAGAAAGAGCCATATGTTCTGATTAGATGTACTGCAGAGATGATGCACTTAGCAGATTCTCAGGGAAACCCAGGTAACAAAGGTTGAAGTTTTGTGTCTGGATAGTAGTTCTCTGGGGAACAGAGAGAAGTAGAAAAAAATAAGCCCCACCCCCCTCAACCGTCTTATTCCTTGAAATAGCTATGTATCTTCTGGATGTGTGTTATTATAGTGCTTTTAAAAATTTGAAAGAGCTTTCCTCATGTTTTTAACCTGTCCTGGGCCTATACAAACCCTGGTGAGATTTCTGCCTTTCTCACGTCCAAAACTTGACTTTGCCTTTCAAAAGATAATGAAACCAAATCTTCTGCACAGTGATTCGGATTTAATAACTTCTCTGTCTACAGGAAGAAACCTATTTCATTTTTCTTTTGGTTTCAGGTTCTATCAGTCTTTTCAATAAATCTGCTGTTATGGGATCATGTGCGTCTACCTTGCCATAGATTTGGTAGTCCCATCTTGAGCCTAAACCAGTTCACTGCTTCTAGGCAAGGATAACAGCCTTCTGTGTTTTTCCCTTACTTCTATTGCACCTTTGAGGATTAGGCAGTTCTTCAGCGTCCCAGAAGGGACACTAAAGCATGTCTGCCTTGAAGATGATTTCAGTAACTACAGCTCTTCCGTAATATTGTTTCCTTGTGTTCACCTTCCTTCTTCTGTTAATGATCCCTTCCCATTTTATAGTGTGGGTGTCATTGTTAGGGACTTTGTGGGAAGGGGAGTTTGGACTTAATATAAGGAGCTGAAAGGAGACAGGCAACTTCACAGCCTTTTCATATGCTCGGCTCTGCAGGCAGGTAGTGATGATAGCAGATGCTTTTGCTGTGGCATTCAGGTGTGCTGAGAGAAGGAGGGTCGCACATTGAGCGAGAGTAAATGTGGAGGAAGCAACCTCCAAATAATGCTAGCAAGGGAGCTTTTTTTTCCTGAAGCTATGGCTATGCTGTTTTTTTTTTTTTTTTTGAGTAAGTGTGTTGTAATCTTGTTTATAGTAATTAAGGATTTCCTAGTAATTTAAACAGTTGTTTTTGGCAACGTACAGATCATCGTCGCATGAGTGCTGGTACTCGTAACGTAAGGATGAAAACGTTTACACAGGAATAAAAGTCAAGGAAGCAGATAATTGACCAATTTATCAACCTTAGCAGACAATTTTTTCTGATAGTGTTGTGGTAGCTATGGTAAATTTAATCTCGATTGCTTACACAAGGGCACAGATCCTATATGGTGTGTACAACACATAAGAGAAACTCCTTGAAATGAATGGGTGAAGTAGAAGGTATTCGGCCAATGTGGTTGTGGTGCCTAGATTAACCTTTTGGTCAATGGCATGTCCCACAAGAAAGTTTGGAATGACCCTGCACAGCTTAGCTGATGATAGGAGCTTCACTGCTTTTTCCTGCAGCTTTTAGATCAACTCCTGCCTCTCAGGTGATGCTAGAACTATTTTGTGAATTGTACTTGTCCTAGGTTGTAATGATAAATTGCGATCGTGATTTCTTTTCATTGCAAATTGTTTGTATGCAGCAAAGTGGTGTGTTTGGACACTTTCTGTACTTCAGTCAGCTCTTTTTGCCAGTTGAATTGGCACTTGCAACTTCTTGTTCACTTCCTTCCCAACTGGAAGTGTGACTAATATCATGTTGCTGCGGTGACCTTGGCAGTTTCAAATGACTAGTTGCATTAACATGAGTTGCATATATCAAGGTATGTCAGTGTTAAATAATATGTAGCCTAAATGGCTTGTTTTATTCTTGACTGATATAAATTGTTGGGTACCTGTAAGGATGCTTATGCCTACTTTTTACTGTTGGGGTTGTGGTTGTGCTGAGGCTTGCAATACATTTCAGGCAATGAGGATATAGTTGAGAGTTGAGACAGCTATAGCTGCAGACAGTGCAGTGGCAGTGGCAGGTCAGGTATAGGCCTTAATTAAGATGAATTGGTGTCTGGTGAAGGCTCTGAGTGAATAAGAGCAGACGGTTTGTAGATGTGTCTCAATAACGGGGAATGTAGATATCAAGCAAAATAGACTGAACCACTAATTTGATTTGTTACCATGATAAATTAAGATTAGAAAGAAAAGCCTTCCTGCCTTTTTTGACACCTACATCATATATCATATGATATGAGAAATGATATTATTCAGGCTCAAAGTCCTCCTTCAGATTTGCTATGGATGCTTCTTTTCTTGTGAAGGGTTAGTACATAAGTGACACCTGCTTAGGTGCTTCTGCCCATGTCCTTCTGGTATTTGCCAAAGTCTTGTGTGTCTCACTGACAACCAAGAAGAATAGAATCTCTTCAGGATGCCTTGAGCCATCCAACCAGCAGATAAATCCTCTAAACTGCATGTTAGGCTTAGTCTTAGTCCATGAGATTGATCATCGCATGCAGAATAGCAATTTAAGGTGTGCAGAACAAAATTCTACTGGTCTTACTCAAATTGTTCAAGGCAGAGGCTCACCTCTCTGGAAATGTGTAAGATACCTTTATTTCTGAGCCTCTCATTTCAGCTTACAGGATAAAATTTTATCTATGATGACAAATGTTTGCCCCCTCCCTTTATTGAACTCTGTTGCTTTCAGGAGGAGGAAAAGAATAAAGAACTGAGGTTCTTATTTTGATCTTTCCTTTTAGGTATCTTATTAGTGTGATGTGACCCTTCAGTTTTCTCCAACAGCTGTCCAAGAAACTGGAACTTCTCTGACCTAAACAGAACAGTATGCTGATAGATTTAGAGGGTTGGGGTACTTCTCTAGTTGAGCTCTTAATAATTGTTTAGCTTGACCATAGTTTTCATTTTCTTTCTTTCTCTTTTTCTTTTTGTAAGTTAGAGATAATTTCAGCTTGAGATATTGTCAGAAAAAAATCTTGATCTAGATGTCTTCTACCTCAAATAGAAGACTGCATCCTACAATCAAACTAATACCATAGCCATTTGGAAGGACCTTCCAGTAACTAAACCTCTAATTTTCAGGTAGGCTGTGTTTAAGATAGGGCAGTTTTATGCTTCTGCCCAAAAATTCCTAATCTGAACATTAAAGCTGCCAAGGATATGAAATCTCTTTTCTCACTCATTCAGAGGTAACTTTATGTGGTTCCTATATTCATCATTTGTCATTTCTCTAATTATCCCCTGCAATAATATGATCTAGAGTGAAAAATAAGTTGTTTCATTTAGAGATTTTTTGGCCTTAGCCAGATTTTTCAAACTATTCTCTAGAATTGTTTGAGGGTTCATTTCTCAGAGGCCTGTCTTGAGAATTCTTAAAATATTTCTTGTGTTTTATGAAGTGGGATGAGATTATTTATGTCCTAAGGTTTTTTTATGTACTAAGGATAGCAGAAATGTCATATTTTGGATGTGCACACTTCTCTATTACCTTTTGGTGTTTGATACTTTTCTCAGTGCAACAACCTATTGTCGTTAATATCTATATAAAGTAAAACAAATAAATAAGTGAAATTAAGTTTGTCTAACTGGAAATAATTTTAGGAATTTTTAAATCTTTAAATAAGAAAAGGTAGAATTTCTCATCTTGCAATGTGCTAAACGTGTAAATGGGACTCCAGTTTTAAAGGCATGCTGAAGTAAATGATGCCCTACTACTCTAGGTACAGAGTATCTCTCTGGGCCAGCTTGCAAATGGACTGAAATATCTGATATCATTATTGCTGCTTTTTGTTTCAGGTAGAGCTGATCTCCTACACATTTAGTTTGTCCTCAAATTCCTAATGCTCTGTCAGAGTCTTAATTTGACTGATTTTAAAAGACCTGTGGAAATCTACAGTTCCTGATAAGGGTTTTTTGAGACTGGTTCTGAAGGCTGGAGTTGATGCCTGAAAAGTGTTTGGTTTTGCAGTAAGCAGTTAATCATAGTCTCTCTTTTTTTTTTTTTTTTCCTCATCAGACTAAAAAGGTGAATTCATTTGATCTATTAATATACACACTTCAGCTTTTTTAATTGACCATATTCCTATAGCATATAAATCAACTAACTGGCTGGTGCTTTATGAAAGGTGAGTCTTGACACAAGTATAGATTTCCATAGGATGGCCAAAAGGGCCTGTGGAAGGAACTTTCAGCAAGGCTGACTGTAGTATTTTGCTCAGTTTCTGTAAAGGAAAGACTGCTTTAACAGACAAAGGCACCTTGACCACAGTGCCCAAATTATCTTTCTTGACATTGAGAGTATAAGGTTTTGTTCTGAATAACTGCTTATCCTGCTTCAGACATGCAAGGTAATACTTAGCCTTCAGCACGGTTTCATTTACATAATGCAGTTAATTTTGATGTATTCCCATACTATTCCTCTGTCTCTCCTCAACAACCAGCGCAGTTAAAGCTAGCTGAGATTAGGGTAGGCCATTTCATGGAGTTGCACTACAATGTGAAGGAATCTTGTTGCTGTCACTGAAGGGAGAAAAAGCAGGTAGCTGCTTCTTATCTGGGAGGCTAGCGACCCATCTTTACGCTAAGAAAATGGAGTTCATTCAACAAAAAGTAGAAGTTAAATATGGAGTTCCCTAGAACAGAGGAATAGTTAATCTTTCTTGGAGGCAAGTTGTCAAATATGCATCATATTAGGAGTTCTATTTTGAGGAACATCTCTTTTGAGGTAAGGTCAGACTCACCATCAGTAGGAATTTGTAGTTCCTGGTTTGCAAACAATCTTCATCAATAGTAACAGCTCACTTCCGGAGAAATGATGCACTCCCATACAAGCTAGTAAAAGAAGCATCTTTTTGGTATGGGTAATGGCATGGTAATGAACCTCATTTGAGATGTTTCTTCTGTGACTAGAGACAGAAAACGAAAGATCTTTGCCTCTGTTTTCCTTCTACCACAGAATTTTTCTCCTTTGAGGGAAAGAAAGTAAAGGCAATTTTCAGTTCGCTGTTAAGTGCTTTCGCAGTAGCCCATCCTGCCTTCTTCCTTCCTTGCAGTCCATCCCTCTTGGATTCTGCCTCTGGGAGGCACTCTGCATGCATTTTGTCTATTTATAATTGACTAGCAACCAGCAAACCTCAATGTGTGGGACTTCTGTGTGCTCACAGGTGGTGACACAGATGTAGTGGCACAGTTAGGTGCATGTAGACAAAACATCCTGTGGATATGCAGTTACTGTGAAGTATTTAAATCGTTTCTGTGTCGTCTTGTTGGTCTTGGAGTCCTGTGTGTTTTGTTGTTGTTGTTTGCTTACTTGTTTTTAAAGCAGTACCAGAGAAATTGCTAATTGAATATTCTGTGGCTTTATTGGAAACGGATTTTTAAAGCGTCTTTAGGTTAAGGATAAAATTAGAGGATACATGCCTTGTCTTGAAAAGCTGTGACTTTTTATTTTCCCTTTCTTCCTTCCCTCCAGTTAGAAAATCATTATTTTAGAAGATGTGGAGATGAAATATAGAGCTCTACCTAGGGTTTCTTTTCCTGTCTAATTGTGTGAGCATTTTCACAGATCTTAAACACAAGGGAGAAGGACAGAACAGAATAGCTCTGGCTTTCTGGCAGTTCCTTCTTGCAGCTGTGCTGCTCTCTCTAGGTCAGCCTGCAGTAGTGAAATTTGGTTCAAACACTAGCAACACTGCTAGACTATTTTGTGATGAGGTCAAGGGTTGAATAATCATCCTGTTGATAACTGAGCATGGCAGAAATTCCACTGAAAGAGGACAGTGACTTTCTGTGCTGCTTACCTATTATAGGTCACAGAAATCACAAAGGGAAAAAGGGGGATGGAGTGCACTCCAGCACATGACTGTTTATGTAACTTCTAAGTTTCATTTGCTGCTGTTGTTGTAATAAAAGTTGTTAAGGAAGGCTTTTGTGTCTTTATTAAAATCATGATTTTCTTTCAAGCATCCCAGTGGGAAAATTCACTTTGCTACTGGTCTGAATGCACAACCTATTCGCATGTGCCTGTAATGCTTTTTAGCAGTGGAACCTCTGGGATGTTGGTGGTCCTGCAGCATGTGCATCCGCCTGCTCTGGGGCGTGTGACAACCCATAAATGTGATCCAAGTTTGTTTTTCTTGTTTGTTTTGTTTTAAAGTGATTAAAAAGGCAGCCTGAGTACAAAATGGGCAGTTTGTAGATGACTAGTCTGAGTGATTTATATAGGGTACCATAGAACGGACCTCCCGGGTATGACCACCAGTTTTTGGGCTTGCACGTGTTGCTTTCTATAGTACCTGGATGTGAAATTGGTAAGGATTTGCATAAAGCTGGTGCCCAGAGGCAATGTGAATTAGAAAATGATACATTATTAGCAAGTAATCTCTTGTAATTATTTTTTCCCCACTGCTAAAATGATGCACTTACACGGCATATGTAGTTTTCCAAAAGGTCTTTGTTGTGTTCAGCCATTAGCTTCTTAATTCTTTTCTTCTCTGCATTATCTGGTCTGTGCTAAATTTTGAAGTGATACTTTCGTGGCTGATAGCTCTCACTGAATGTGCTATTTGGCACCTACTTTCCATATTCCATTCTACCCAGAGTGGTTCCTGTAACTGATTCCTGGCAAATTTCAAGGTTTCTGTGCCAGTGGGACTCACCTAACTTGACTGGAAGACATAAACATCCTTATATATCGGATTCTAAAGGGCTTAACGTGGCTGATTGTTGCAGAGTTAAAATGCAGGCATGATGGACGGGTGTTCTCTTTGTGAACGCACAAGCTTTATGTGATGGGAACCTTCTGTTTTTTCGGTATGAGGTAGATGGTTATAGTTATGATACAATGTGGGTTACAGCCCCTGCAAGAGAGGGGTATCCTGAAGCAGCCTGCCAGAACAGTGTAGTTTTTTCCTATGGCTCCCTTCCTTTACTCCCTAATCCCTGTTTTAGGTCATAGGACATGGGATTTTGATGCTTTCTGTTGGCAACTTCAAGCCATCCTGGAAACCAAATATGAGCATACCAAAACTCTGTCTTGCCTTTTCCCTTTCTTTGACTTTAGCAGTTGGCTATGTGTGATAGTTGACCATGCAGCTTCTGCTCATTCATCTCTCTTTTCTTGCAATTCTCCGGAGAAGTCTTGCAAAGCCGAGCTCTGATTGCTGAGCTGCTATTTCTGTCTTATTTCAATGTGACTACTAATTTACTTGACTTTAAACTGATTGTTCGCCTAGGTCAATCAGAACTCTCTATGGATGTCTTACTAATTCATTTAAATGCAATATGAACTTAGACACCTTTGCAGAGCAACCCAGTTTGCCCGTAACCTGTCACTTAAGTGATATCGTAGCTATTTATGTAGTCCTAGATATAATATTTAGTATAAGAAAATAAAGTTAACTCTGTGAAAGCTTACTTAATTGCATCTCTACTGCCTATTACACTATAATTTATAATCCTAGGTTAATATAGCTTTATTTAGACTAAATAGATGTTTCAGGATCAGGAAGATACCAGAGGTACCAGATAGAAGTAAGTAGCGTCAACAAATGAGGAAGACAATCTGGGTACCAAATAGCCAAAAAAAAAAAAAAAAAAAGGTAATTAGTAACCTATTTAGATTGGCACAGACTTCAGTGATCATCTCTAAATACCTTACATACATCAAGATATTTGATACCACGTGATAAAAATGGCATATGATTCTCTTACCACCTTAAATTCTGCACCTGCAGAATTCCAGACTTTTCTTGAAATATAATTGCTGAAGTTAGGGCAATCTTACCTAATTTACTTGATCGGTAATTTTCATGTAAGCATTTCTTTGAAATGATTTATCTACCTTTTTTATATATATTTTACTTGATTTTCATTCTGCAATTCCATAATTAACATTTGCAAATGTTTCCTATCATTGTAGCATATGGATTTGATGGATTTGAATGTTATTTCTGTATTACTCAATATATCCAATGATTAAAGTGAATTTTTGTTCGTCTTGCCATGAAAATTCAGTGTCTTTCGAGTGGATTTCTTAACTTTAACCAATTCTTAGATAAAGTCTGGTGGTCAAGGTCATGTTCTTTCGTTCATGGCTGACGTTTTTACTGGCCCAATCTGTCAGTCAGTCCTGTAATTTTGAGACACTTTCCTCCTCCTTGCACTGTATTGACTGTTTGCATATTTCTTACTCCTAGGCCATACAAACTGGAACTGTGGATCATCTCCTCACACCTGCTGCTTTCATAAATGGCATGTGTAAATAATGTTAGCTGTAGTTAAACAGTTTCTAGAATTTGAATTAGGTAGTTGGATCTATAAATCAACAAATACATTTGTCTGACTTCTTCGGTTTTCAGCTGTAAGTTTTTGGGCAGGTTAATATTCACAGTCTTATTGATACCAGGGTCAAATTCTATTCACAGCTTTGAGCATGAGGGCAGTTGCCCACAAAGTTGCATAACGTACTTTGCAATCAATAAG
Organism: Tinamus guttatus; assembly: GCF_059628265.1. Classification (NCBI taxonomy): domain Eukaryota; kingdom Metazoa; phylum Chordata; class Aves; order Tinamiformes; family Tinamidae; genus Tinamus; species Tinamus guttatus. Next base: position 4,366,719 of record NW_028288781.1, on the reverse strand, counting down.
ATTTGCCTTTCAAATTGATCTCTTGAAGAGGAAGCAGAACTTCTCCATATTTGAAAGCAAGCAGATGAGTCAATAAGCAAAAACAACTAGCACTTCTTCAAGGAGTGCTTTTACACACGTTTATGGCTTTGCCAAAGATTATTTGGTAGTGAGCTCCATCAGTGGCAGCAGCTGCCCAACAGTATTTTGGTGCCTTTTATTGTTGCTGACAGAGTTGGGAAGGACGTATGTGTGGTTCCTGGGTGTTCTGCGATTACGTAGTTCTGAAGCACCCAGGACACCCGTGACTTCTGCTAGTTACCAGCAGTACCAAATGATTTAGGAAGCAGTTCCCCTTCCAGAACTACTGGAATTTGGGAAAGAGAAGCCTTGACAGGTCCTGACTCTTGAACTGTAATGAGAAAGGGTAATCTGATGAGTAGTTACTTGGCAAAAACCAGTGAGATTCCCAACAAAGTCTTATTCCAAATGAAATTGTTGAGAATTTATCCGTAACACTTAAGTTACCTTTATGTGTTTTGCAAAGTTCTATGTGGTTTCTAACCCACACTTAACTTTTAAGGCCTAACTAAAAATGAAATGCTTATAGCTGAAGGCCTTGAATGACAAGTTTGTTTGGAACTGAACTTGCCAAGCTTCACTGTTGTGCCTCTGAACAAACTCAGTAGTTCTAAAAGGCATTTTGACTGTTATTGTGATAAGCCAATGATGTCAGCTTTTTCAGCATTAACCTTACAGTCTTAAAATACGGTGGATCTGATGCTGCAGCAAGGGAGAGAACTACTCAGAAGGGGAAAATTGGCAGTGTCAACACACAGGGGTCTGCTGGATAGTGCTAGATAGTTTCTGGGTAGTAAAAGAAACTGCAGTGGCCAGAAAAAAAATCCACCTGACTTTTTGAATAGAGATGCTATAGAGAGGAAATCAGAGGAAATTTTTACTTTATTAGAGGACTCTCAAAAGATTTGGAGACAGCTGTAATGGTTACAGGTAGATAGCAACAGGAGGGGGAGCTCTCACAGCATTACCCAAAGAGTTCTAGACTGTAAAGCAAGTGTAAAGGAAGGGCACCTAGGAAGGGCACCTCACTGCTGCTGCTCTATTGCTGGCTGCCCTCCCTATAGGAAAGACCAATGGAAAATGTGGGAGAATGTGCATGCTTCTAAAAAGAAAGGTGATTCATATCCCCTTTTCAGCTATTCTGCCTTCGCTACCTTTTTTTTTTTTTTTTTTTTTTTTGGCCAGGCAGCGTGCAGTTGTGTGAAGCTGTGTTGCAGCTCTGCTGTGGCAGAGTTCCTTTTCTCCCATCCTTGCAGTCAACTTCAAATACTAATTCCTAAGGTACTGTGGGTGTTCCCTGAGAGGTCAGCCCTAGAGATGAGAAAGAGCAGGGAAAATATGTGGGATATTACTATGTGTGTTTAGAGGAAAAACAGGTGCAGGTCAGAAGGAAAAATATAATACATTTCTGATGCAGGCAGGACAAACAAAATTGAAAGATTTATAAAGCTGGATTAATTGATCTGCATTTTAAAGGGTTCTTTGTAACTGGGAATATGTCAAAAGTAGGAAATAGAGGTACATGGCAGGGAACAAGGAGGCTCAAGGTTTAGCAAGCTGGAGAACTCTCTAAAATGTAAGCCGCCTTCCTTCTGTAACCATTTATATTCAAATGTCAATCTTTATTTTTTTGAGTAATGCAATTCTTCCAATTTATGGATGTGGAGCAGAGACAGTGTGTAGAGGGGGTTGTTTTCACATAGACAGATGCAAACCAAGTTGTGGGATGTCGTGTCTGAGAAGCTGCAGAGTGGTGTGAGCTCCAGGCTGTGGCCAGGGCATGTGCCCTGCTCCCGAGATGCCGCTTTGGGCAAGGTGCCAAAAAAGATGGCTTCATATCTTCCAAGCTAAAACTTGCTTGAATTTGGATGAGGGTAGGGATCTTGTATCTGTCTGCACCCAGCTGTGTAGGGGTGTCTCAAGGTGCTTGTTTAGTGTTCATGGAATGAGATGGGAGTACGCTCTGTTTTCCTGAAACCTACATAGGTGCTGGATCAACTCATTAGCATCTGTCATTTTTCTTTGAACACGCATAGTGTTGGCCTTTTTGTGCATTATTGATAATCTGGCTTCATCTGTGGTGTTATCTAGGATAATATCAAAATAATTACACATAAGTGCTTTGGGATTTGCTTGGCTTTTTGTTTTCTTTGAATAGGAAAGATGGAGGCCCTTTTCTATTTAAAATAATAATCCAAGGTAAAAGAATGGTTTTGTTATGAGCTTTTAAACCATTGATGAAAATTTTTTCAACGAACTTTCAGGAAAAGCAACCTGATGTGAGGCACTATTTCTCATGTTCTGTTTGACATGATTTAAAACTTACCAACATACACTCTTAAAGCAAAGGTATCTCTGCACTGTGATACAGCTGACTGTCTTTCCTTCTTAAATTCATTATATAAAAACAATAAATCTTAATATATATTATATATTAATATATAATATATATATATATTTATATATATATATAATAATAAAAGTCTTAAGGCTTTATTCATCAATTTTTATCCAATTTTTGTCATTTAAATAGGTAATCAGGGAATGATAGGTGATTATGGATACAGAGCATAGCATGCAGGCTAATTTCTAGAATGTCCAGAGGGAATATTAGATCCTTTTGTTTTGCTATAGGATGATTACTAAAATTCTTCTGTAGCATAGGACATTTGGTCTAAGAAGTGAGAAGTCTGAGAGGTGTCTGGCAGGGAAAGATAACATGGATTTAATTCTAGCATTGCCGTTGTTCTTGGCTGCTTTCCGGTTGGCCAGCAAGATCTTAAAAGGAAAAAGAAGCCAAACAAAAACAAACACCAAACCCATGGTCATGTCTATATTACTTTGAACACCTTAAATACTAGCTCAGAATAATGCTTAAAGTGTTCAGACTAGCTCAGAGTCTGTTGCAGTCACCTGATAAAATGAACTAACTGCATAGGATGAAAACTCCCTATCCCACCCGGCCAGCTGAGTTTAGTTCAGGATGGTCTTTAAAACTCCCACATTATTGAAAAGTGACAAGCGAATAAAAAGCAAGTAGTGGCTACAAAAGGAAAAAATAGTTTTGTGTATGTATGATATTTTTCTTCTAGATTGCTAAGGTGAATACTTTAGCATTCTTGCATTATTCGTCTCTGCAGTTCAGAAGTGAAATATTATAATGAGTACCAATTTTATTTTATTTTAGGTAGGGGTCACTGCAGGATTGGTTTGAGATTTTTAAAGTCCCCGGAAGAAGGTCCTTTGAATAGCTGCACACCTGGTCTATCTTTGTTAGCTGTACAGACCCTCAATTACTAAGTTTGTGAGCTTATTAAATCCCCAGTTTTCACCACAGATTTCATAATATTTTGCAGAATGTACAGGCTACATTAATAGCAAAACAACTTCAATATATGAACGGTATCCTGGTGATATATTTGTCTTGTGGTATATTTGTATTGTTGCAGTTTTACCTGTTTTAATCATACTTACCTTTAATATCAACTGATAGGACGACAGGCCTGTCAGGATTTCATCTTTAAAGAAAACCTTATTCTTTTTCATTTTTTTTTCTCTTACTCAATCCAGGCTGATGCCAAGTTCATAATTTAAGGGGGATGTTAAGCCAGGAGGCTCATATGCAGAATGGTCTTCATTATACTGGTGTTGGGGGAGGGCAGAGCCCCTGGGGTGCTTTGGGCCTTAAAAACATTTTTCATGCTAGAAAGTTGGTTTGCACTGATCTAGAAGTAAAACCATTGTTCTTGGTTCCATGCAGATGGTACTAGACAGGAAGAAGTGGAAGGTGAACTCAGTGAAGAAGAACGTTGGTTTGGAAATTCATCAGAGACTCCTTCAGAAGCATCATATGGAGAAGTGCAGGAGAACTTTAAGCTGTCTCTTGAGGACAGAATCCAAGAGCAGTCCACATCCCCAGATACTTCCTTGGGAAGTGCAACTCCGAGCAGCAACACGGTGGAGGTGGGAACCATTGAAAATGAAGCTGTAAGAGACACGTTACAGAGCAGAGAGCACCATTCTCCTGAGGTGCCATCTCTGTGTGAAGAAGATTCTCCTGGTCCAAATAAGCCACTGAGCAGTAACCTGAGACGGCTCCTGGAGGCTGGCTCCCTCAAGCTGGATACTGCTGTTGCCGTCAATGGTAGAGTTGAGTCTCCTGTAAATCTTGGCTCGAATCTCTCATTCTCTCCTCCTGCCCATCATGCCCAGCAGCTGAGTGTTCTTGCCAGGAAGCTTGCTGAGAAACAGGAGACAAGTGACCAGTACAATGCAAGTAATCACTTTATATGGAATCAAGGTAAGTGGTTGCCAAACTCAACCACCACCTGTGGTTTGTCACCTGATTCAGCTATCCTGAAACTGAAAGCTGCAGCTAATGCCGTTTTGCAGGACAAATCTCTTTCAAGGACTGAAGACACTATAAGATTTGAATCCTTTTCTTCACCTTTTAGTTCTCAGTCTGCCAGCTCCACCTTAGCAGCTTTATCAAAGAAAGTGAGTGAAAGAAGCATGACTCCTGGGCAGGAGCACCCACCGCCAGCAAGCTCTTTCCTTTCTCTGGCTTCCATGACCTCTTCAGCTGCCCTTCTCAAGGAGGTTGCTGCAAGGGCTGCAGGCACCCTGCTGGCTGAGAAGAAATCACTGGTTGCTGAGGATCCCCTGCAACTTTCAGAGATGAAGCAAGAGAAAGCAACCCCACCACAGTCTTTGGAATTATTGTTACTGCCAGTCCCCAAGGGAAGAGCATCCAAACCCCCTAGTACAGGTATGGATTCAGTTTGAGCCGCTAAGTAGAACATGTTTGCTTTGCTCTAGACTTCATTTACTAAGTGGATCTGGATTTGCTTTGGTTCCATGTGTTATAAGAGCTAGATACTCTTAAGTAAACAGAAGAAAAGCTTTTCTAAGTATCACTTAAAGACCAAACTGTCACAAATGTTTTTCATATTTGAAAGATATGAGTGTACCATTCAATATGTTTTTTCTATTCCATACAATTGTGTTTTCCCCTCCTCACCAAGTTCAGAATAGGGCCACAAAAAGTATTTAATATGAAAGATCAAAGAGTCCTTTTCAGGGAGCTCATGGTATCAAGTAAGCATGTACAAAACCAGTGCTTTTGAAATATTGGACAAGGAGAATTCTCCCTCCTGCTGTCTCTGTCACAAATGGACTTTTGTGTAATCACTTACTACCCTGTCCTAATTTACCAGAGTATATTATTATGTTGCCACTTTTCATTAAAATTGTTGCAGCAGCATGAACAAATCTCACATGTTTGGTCTTTTACAGTCCTTTGTCACAATAAAAAAAAAAGGGGGGGGGGGAAAAGCATTTTTCTAATTTGGCTCAACAAGAACTGCTTTACACTTCTGCCTTCCCTGCACCAGTTCCAGCTGTTGGCATTCAAGGATGCAGGGATATAGGGAATAAGAAGAAACAGTCTTGATAACAAAAGCTTTCAAAAACTGGCAGGCTATGCAGGGAAATTTAAATGATCCATTTTCAAAATAAGGAAAAAGATTTCTTTTTCGTCTTTTATATATATATGTATGTATATAAAAAATTCACATCCTGGATTCATATTTCTGGTAGTGGCATTCTGCTGTAGAGGACAAGGAAGTTTATCAGATATCTTTTCAAGATAAATGAAGCGATTTAGTATATTAGAGCTTTTCTATGATGAGTTTTATCAGAAATGTCAGGCTAACTGTACAGGTGTAGCTGGTCAGTGTCCAGGTGGGAGACCTGACATGGACATTGTGTAGTTGCACCTGCAGTCTTTTCGATCTAGCTTTTATATTTAGGAATAGCATGAGGTCTGATTTGTACCCATTTAGCTCTTGCTAAATAATCACAGTGGAGAAGCTATTGCTTGGATAGCAGTGCTCATTCTTGGAAGGGTGAAGAGAAGGATGTAACAAGGTGCAGCTGATACCAATTTTTACTGTTAACTCCATCTGCTCAGCAAGTGTTTAGTTGGCATGTTTTGCCAAGACAGTTAAAGTGGCAAAATATTTGGCATGGTTCTGGCTAAGGTTTTTATTAGATGAACATAAGGCTTTTTTCATAGTAACTAAGCTAAACTTTAAAAGAAGGGCCCTTTCATGTTGGAGTAGGGGTAGTTATGCTAGTGTGACTGTATGCACTGATTTAAGTCAATATGCTTTGACAAGGTTAAGTCTATTAGGCAAAATGATCCAGATTCTATGCTCGATTAAAAAACTGCGAGATTTGTCTGTGCAGGAGGAGTGCCCTGTGAGCGCAGTGTGGGTGCCGCCAGCGGCAGCGGTTTGCAGGCTAGCTCTGATGCAGCAAATTCCTCGGCGCTGTCGTGCCTGCCGAAGGCCCCAGCACAGCACAGCGTGCTGCTCCTAGATAACAATGGGGGCAGCTGCCCCGGGGCCTCTGTAACCATGGAGCAGCCACTTGCTTTTTATAATATATGGGACTAGTATCCCAAGAGGAAGGGCGTTTCCTCTTGGTTTATACACACTGGGCCAATGCCAGTTGGCATCCAAGCAAACTTTGTAGTGCACTGTTCATAAGAAAAGTTATTTGAGTGTAAAGCCCCCTTTCGAATATGCTATTAAGTTTTCTTTTCTAAGTAACTAACTAACTGAAAATAAAATAAGAGTTGTTGGTTAGCGTATCTGGCTGTTGGTTGTGGAAAGCCAAACTCTCTGCCATGGAGAAATGCAGCTTGTAGAGAGAGGTCACTGTTATGTGACCTTTGGCTGGACACATTGCTGTAGCAGTTGAGTAGAGTATTCGAGCATGGAAATTTGCTGTGAGAATAGACATTGTATGTTTCTGACTCCTTTTGCACCCCTGGCCTTATGGCACTAGCAGCAAAAAATAACACTTAATTTTATAGCCTTTTACCTGTTACTGTGTCTCTGTTCCCTTTTTGAGTTATGGGGAGAAAGGGTTGTCTTGTTCCCAGAGAAGTAAAATATCTTTTTCCAGTAGTCATAAGTTGAGAGAGATTTCCCACCCTCACCTAACACTGAATAGTTAAGGAACCGGTGAGCTGGAGTGGCTTCAATGAATCAGCTTTGCTCTCCCACCACCATCTAGCTTTGAAGGAGTGGTGACAAGTTCAATACTATATGAGATTAAGTAGATGTTGAGTAAGGAGTGTCAAAGATAGGGACTATTTAAATAGGAAAACATTAATAACAATAGACAATAACTGCTACTGATTTGTCTACCATGCTGAGCTATTTCAGAGTTATTTCAAGAGAAGAACTATGGCTTATCAGAATATAGTTATCTGTGGTACTGTGTGCCAGATTTGGCCAACCTAATTGTGGCTTGGATAGAGTATCCTAAATTAAAGCTTCAAGTCATACAGAGATGATTAAATTTTCTATCAATATGGTAATATTGCCGACTTAAAAAGACCTCCTGTCTTTTGGAAGACATTTAAAAAGAAGTCTGGAAATTCTGTTTAATCTCTGATGTCATTTTTGAAAGTTTGTGGTGGCAGGCTTTTTTTTTTCTTTTCTTTTTTTTCTTTTTTTAATTCTTAACTGAGTGCTTACTTGGCAGTAACTTTTTGCCTACAGTGCTTGCTGAATTTTCTTTGGGATGCACTGGCAGATTCTCTTCTCTGGAGTAACACCATCCAATTATTTGACACTGTGTGACATAAAATAGACATCAGTATGAATAAAAGAAAGCTGAAGTAGCGAATGCACTATTTTTTCTTATGCTGAGGTTTATATAGTACAATGAAGAGGTTAAACTTTTGAGGGGGTTGACATAATTCCTGCATGCATTGAGTTGGCATTGTTATCAGTGAAGCCATGTGCAGTCCAGTTCTCCACATATTTTGTAATGTGCTAAATTGCTATTGGTTCACTATGTCTTCAGATTTTATTTTAAGTGGGTTGGCAAACAGCTGATGGATAGATTGCATGTTTCTTTTCTGGATCCTTTTTGAGGATAGCCAGCAGCCTGAGAAAAGATACGATAGAAATGTTGAGTAAAGAAATGATGAGTAAAAATGTTACCAATATAAATTTCTATGGTTTATCTCTCTCCTACCTTTAATGAAGAAGTAACTAAAGATACTAAAAAAGCAAAACAAGCAATTCTAGTGTTGATTTTAGCTTTATTCTTCAGAGGTGCAGAGAGGAACAACTTGATAATAGGTTGAGTTTGATAGAAAATTTCACAAGTAGCATTTCTGAACCTGCAAAGTACATGCTTTGAAAATATGTCTTTTCTGGGACCTACAGCTGATTAGGTAATCATTATGTATTACAATACTTCGGTTTTCTACCTTATAGCAACAATAGCATCTTAGGATATGACAGGTCTTTCTGGAGGTTTTTATCGCTTCCTGATCACCAGATGTTAAAGTTTGCTATGTCCTTATCAGTAGGAAATAACTAATAATAACAAGAAGAAATATTCAGAGAGAAATTCCGAATAGCAGGATACACATTACTGAGATCTGGGATATTTGAAAGTGGTCTGTCTTTTATATTGAGGAAAGCCACTTTCAGTGCTGTGAAAAGTCTATAATCATAATAAGAAATCACACTGAGGGAATGGATGGATGGTTAGTTTTGTCAAGTAATCTGCAAAGAATTTCTCTTTCCTTCAACTTTGTGATGATTTTGCACTAGATTAACTATCTTTGCTTGACAAAGACCGCAAACTCCTTTTTTTATTTTGAGTCTATTGGGCAGTAAAACAGAGTGCAAACATTTAGGAAGGCAGTAGATTGAAAGCCCTGGCTCTTAGAGGAATAGGAGGAAACCCAATGACCCTAAGACTCCCTGATGGGTGAAGTGGCAGCAGCATCTGCGAAGAGTTGTAACTAAACAACTTCAACAGCAGGGGGTTCTGAAATCTTTCACTTTTGAAGCTAAACATATCTGATAGGCAGTAGCAGTGTTGTTTTCAGTTAAGTTGTGAATGGTTTTATGCTATTCTATGCTTATTACTCTCTCATCTCACCCTTCTAACCCTCATACTTGGAAATGGATCATTTCTGAACATGGTTAAGTATATTTTTCGTACCCTCATACAACTGACATTGAATAGGAAATGAGGCTACAAAGTGATGGTATGAGACATTCATCTCAGTTCTGTTAAATTATAAGGAACATCAGGACCAGGTGAGATAGAGTAGCATCTCCTACTGATTAGCCAAAGGATGTTTTAGACATTAACCTTTGTAAATTAATCTGACCTTTCTCAGAGGGAGAATAACTAGATTAAGAGGAAGGGGATATGCAAGGAACAGAATTGAAATTTCTGGTAAATGTTGTTTAACTAATGTGTCTCTTTGCAGATGAAATTCTAGCATTGAAAAATGGTATCTTGAGTATGTTTACAAGGGGAAAGTATTCGACAAGTGGCTGTAAAGGATCCTCTCTTTTTTTCCCCTCTTCTGCTAAGCCTCAGAGGAAGAAGGAGGAAAACCTTTCCAGTGTCCAATCTGTGGTTTGGTTATCAAGAGGAAGAGTTACTGGAAACGGCACATGGTGATTCATACAGGTTTAAAAAGTCATCAATGTCCACTCTGTCCATTTCGCTGTGCACGCAAGGACAATCTCAAATCACACATGAAGGTAAGGAAAGGACTTGCTGACAGACTTGAATCATCAATCTAAAGATCTTAATGTAAGAAAGTTATTTCAGTCATATTTGGAAGAACAGGATTTCCCTATCTGTTCTACTAATGATGTATTTAAATAAATAGATTGTAAGAAGATGAAGAAATAACTTGGTTTCCGTTTTATGTAGTGTGGGCACTGCATAAAATGCCTTGTGTTATACCTTGTGTTATGTCAGCTTGTTGCAGTGGAATGCAGCATGAACGGTCTGTGGTGGATTTAGTTCTGGAACTGCATGAAACAGGGGCTCTTAGCTGAGATGCGTCACTGTGCAAGCACAGCATTGCTGCTTTCAGGCACAGGCCAGTATCTCTGCACGGCTTTGCCCTATGCTGAATGGGCATCAACTCAGCCATCACTAGCGTGGGGTTCTCTTTTACTTGCAGTAGCCAGACTTGAAGTTTTAACTTCAGGTTTCAGGCTGTAGAAGATGATGATGTGAAGGAAATCTAACACCTGGGATAACATGGCAAAAATGGGAAAATTCAATGGAAAGAGCTCTATCTGTGTTTAGCTGAGATAACTACAATGGTAACAAGGTGCAAAGTGTCCAGTTTTACATACTGTAGAGCATACTTGGTGAATTGGAAGTGGTACATGGCCTGTTAATCCACAAGTGAAGAAGCTGAAGTGTTGAAAGTTTCCTTTGTTAATGCAAATGCAAATATAGTAGCAATGAAATGCTTTATTTTTTCATTTGTCTGCTTCAGACAATGCCTATAATAGAGTACAGGACTGGTGTGGAGGGGGGCAGGAGTATCTGCTCAGCTTTTAGATATGCAATTACAACATCTGAGATCACTAGACAGAAGTCTAACCTTGCTTACATGCGAGTAACTGTTTATTTAAGTATAAATCCAGATGATTCCACTGATCACAAAAGCAGATCTTGCTGCACCTCAGGTCCCACTGGATCTGAAATCATCCCCCTCAGATCTGAAGGCCAGTCCCATAAGTAGTGTGGGTCAGTGCACTAGCCCTATGTGTTCTTGATGTATCATGTTAGTGCTCATCAGGTACAATTAGGTTTGGTATTTGCAGTTCGTTCTTTTTGCATTTGGTGTTTTGCTCTGACTGAAGGAGTCGAATGGTTTTCCTGAGCAGAACTGCTGGCATGAAAGGATGGGAACAAAATGTAATGAGAAAGGCTTTTGTTCTCAGTTGGTGACAATCCGTGCAGGAGCATGCATCACTTACAAACTTGCTCTTCCTTGGCAGAGGCCTGTTGCTGGCCCTTGCTTTCTAAAGGATATCCCTATTATTCCCAACAGGAATTCTCGATCACTGCATTTTGTGCCTTTGGGGGATTATTGTAGTTACAGGCTGAGAGCCTATCCCTTCCTTTTTGGCAAGATGATTTCCATAGGAGGTCAGAGGTAGGTTGTTGGGGAAAATTAGTATAGAGCCTTTGTCTGGAAGAGCCTCTGTCGGATTGATGGCTGTCTGAAACCTTTGTGCTCTTTTCTGCCCACCTACCATCAGCTCCTTCATTAACTAACTGTGCATCATCCTACAGAAAGACCCGCTGTACAAACATGTAACACAGTGTTCTTTAGTTATTTCCAGGTAGTGTTTTGATGTGTTTTCTCATTTGATTAGGCATGTCATAAAAGCAATTTGTATCAAGTCAAAATCAAGGTGAAGTGGAAATGCATACGTAATAGCAGGTGATTGAGGTAGGGGCTATGTTAGTCAAGATATGACTTGAGTTTCCTTTTGAGGATGATATAAATTAATACCAGGTTTGAAAAAATAACATTTATTTTCTAATTGTATAAAAAAGTGTTGCTTTTATGTCTGTACGTTTAAAAAAAAAAAGTATGAACTTAGAAAACTGAGCATATATAAGCTAACAGTGATCAAGATGAATACCCATCAGCAATAGTATAGTAAAGCTGAGATTTTCTGGGATCCAGCGTCCTGGTTGTGCCATTTGGAGGTTTCAGATATCTTTGTTGTCCCAGAATCATTTGAGATCCCCTTGGTGACCAACAACTCACAAAGGCAGAGCTGCCTCTGGCCTTCCACCCTTTTCTCTTTCTCATTCCCCATAAGTCAATAGTGGCTGCAGATGAAGACATATTTGCTTTTCAGAAACAAAATACTAGTCAAAATTATTGTCTTAGATTGGTATTGTTCATCATTATAAGCCAATTTTTACTCAAGGAATATTGGTCATTGTAAGCCAATATTTTTTTTCCCATATACTCCTCTTTAATTTTCAGGCTTTATATTCCATTGATCAAGATAACAGACAAAACTTACTGGGGTGTTTTGGTGGACAGCTGAAGTCTCCACAATCTAGAAGTGTTATCTTTATTTCCTCCCTGGCAGTATAGCCCTAAGATGGAATACTCCCTCTTTTTTCTAGATTATTGTAGGCATTCTCTGATGAAAGTGGGAGGTCAGAGGTATGATTTCCATTGGTGATTTGTGTGTGTGCATGTGGGATTTTCTTATTGTGTATATTTTTAGGCTAATAAATAGTAACTGTAGTATATAATTAAGGTGTAGTTTTATGTTAGTGATTGCATGCCAAATCTTTCGGACTAGAACACGACAGTGCCAACATTCCTTGTTGTCTGCTAGAGAAGATCTTACTAGAGGGAAGGCTGGAATCAGTCCATCCTTGTCCATATTCAGATCTACATGTACTGCCCCCATATTGATGAGGTTTTCCTCCAGTAAGGGCACTTTGCCAGGACCAACTCTGAACTGCAGGCAAGGAAGTGAAAGGCAAGAAGGAAAGTGGAAGGAAAAAACCCAAGCAGATGCAAATGAACAAGGCAGATCGAGAATGCTGCCTTTTAAAGCACACTTTTACCTATATTGTTATGTGGCATTTAGATTCCCCAGTGATAGGCACCTTAGAAAAATCCTAAAATAGGCATGGTACAGAATTTTATTAATCTATTCTGGAGACAAATTATAACACTTACATAACTGCAGGTTTTGGCCGTTCTCTGCTCGGATCTGTTTAGCATCTTGGCACTTAATTCTGGTATCATAGCATGATTTCCAAGGGCTCTGAGAATGTTGTAAATGAACCTGAACAAATGGATGGGTCTTGTCGAGGCAGGCAGCAAGAATTGTTCACAAGACCTTCACTCTGCTTATCTAAATACATACTCAGTTGGGATATGTTGTTTGCTCCTTGAGGGAAGAAATATTTTTTGCTTGTTCTGAAGCATCAAAAAGCAACAGAAAGGAGTAGTGTAATTTTTCAATTTCAAACTATGCTGTTGTTCCTGATAAGCAGTTGGGGATTAAATTTACATCGGAGCAACACCACAAGCATCAGTCAGATTTTGTCCAGTTGGTATCTTTGGAGCATGCCTGAGTAATTGGTGGAAGAATAGTCTGTGAGATCATAGAAATATGTTCCAAGAAAACAATGGGATATTAGTCTGAGCACTTGGAAAGAGAATGGGAAGAGAAGCATATGGCCAAAAATAATATCTATAAATGTTCCTTGTTCTGCTATATAGATATAATGCAGAAATGCATGAACCAGCTCTTCTAGCAGTGGAAGAGAAGCTTGGCATAATCAACACTTACTGAAGCAGAATGGTATGACAGAAAATGAAGAAATGCAAGATGAAGTTTAGCAGAGAAAGTAGATGTAAGGGCACACAATTAACATGATGCTCAACCACAGGAACTTTATGTTTCTATTTCTTGAGGAGAGGGACCAGGTAATGAGATCTTAGGTTAATACTCCTGTGTAGCATTAAGAGAGTTACAATCACCCTCCTGATTAGAGAGAAGCTATAAATTACATAATTGTGGGAATAAAAATAAAAATGCTCTGAAAAATGTAGCCAGGTGATTTACTTCTCTCTTTTTCTTCCCCCTTCCTTGTAGTCTGTCAGAAAAATGAAAGAGTATTCACAATACCTTTTGATGAATCATAGAGAGGTTATTTTTGAAACATCTGTACCATATTGTGGGAAGGAGGGTGGCTGCGTTTCATGGGAATTTTCTTGTTTAGTTTTGTTTAAACAAAGCTTGAACAATAATGAGAGGTTCTTGTGACTGTTGCTTCACCTCAGTTGAGGGGAGGTAATACAAACTTATACAACTTTTCAACAAGTTAATATATGTGCCCCAAGTTTCAGACACATACAAGTGACTTAAAATGCCTACTTTTTAAATGAATCACTTCTTACATAGGAGACAGGAAACGCATTGGTGCCCTAAAGCCTCTAAAAAACGTTTTTGAATGGCTTATCCAGCCATGCAGAGAAGCTTCACTTTTTAGCAAAGCAAGAAAACAGTTTCAAAAAGAAAATACTGTATAAATAATGTATGCATACTGAGGGGAAGGATTATATCAATACTAGCACTATAGCACTAAACTTTTGAAAATGCAGTATTTTTAAGATGAGGGAGCTTGTCAGAAAAGAGCACTAAATGAAAAGGCAGAGAACATACAATAGGTGGGAGATGAAGACCTCTCAACTACTCAGGGAAGATATCTGAGTATCATTGTAGGCAAATCATTGAAGATGTTTTCTCAGCATGTGCAGCAGTGAGTAAAGAGTACATTAGAATATTTGAATGTAGAACAGAACAGAAATAACACTGAAAGTACTACAATATTATTATACAAATACATGACATGCTCTCACTTAAGATGTGATACTTGGTTCTAGTCATTATGCATCAAAAGAATATATCAAAAACAAGAAGTTTTAAAAAGATGATAATTAAATGATTAGTGGGATGACAAGAACTCTCTTTGAAGAAAGAAACTGAAAACAATGGGACTACTACGGCTAGAAACGTGTGATCAAAATAATGTGTGGTAGACATAATAATGAAATTATGACAATATAGAGGCATCAAGTGAAACTGAAAGAAGCCCCCCCGCCTTTCTTTTTCTAACCAATAGATAATTTGTCTCCCAATTCTCAAACCAATGCTGAAGCTTATAAGCAGTGTGCAGATCCGTAGAAACTTGTGTACTTCATATCAAAAATGTGCAGGAAAAAAAACAAAACACAGAAACCACAAAGCATCTTTTGAGGCTAGGAAGACTGTAGGATAAAATAGAGAGGATGCAAGTGCTTTACAGTCAGGGGGAATATTCACAGCTACATGAAATAGACTCAGGAACTAAAAGTCCTTTATGCTTTTTGGTGCTAGTCAACTGTAATTCTTCGGGATTTTGGAACAAACTTTCTCTATGAACTGCTTATGCACTCCAGTTCATTGCAGCATAATTCAGAGTGATCCAGATAAAACAACAGCAAGGCTGTAACTGGGACTTTGGAGAAATCCTGTCAGTTGCCCCCTTGTCTCTTCCTGCCGCAGGAGAATAGAGTTGGCTGTCCTTGCAAGAGGTTCTCATTGTACCAGTACTGGGCCCGGTGCTCTTCAACTTGTTCATCAATGGCTTGGACGAGGGCATAGAGTGCACCTTCAGCAAGTCTGCAGATGACACTAAACTGGGAGGAGTGGCCGACACTCCCGAGGGCTGTGCTGCCATTCAGAGAGACGTAGACAGGATGGAGAGTTGGGCAGAGAGGAATCTTATGAGGTTCAACGAGGAAAAGTGCAGGGTCCTCCGCTTGGGGAGGAATAAACCCAGGCACCAGTACAGACTAGAGATTGACCTGTTGGAAAGCAGCTCCGCAGAGGGATTTGGGAGTCCTGGTTGACAACAGGTTAACCATGAGTCAGCAATGTGCCCTTGTGGCCAAGAAGGCCAATGGGATCCTGGCTGCATCAGGAGGAGCATTGCCAGCAGGTGGAGGGAGGGGATCCTCCCCCTCTACTCAGCTCTGGTGAGGCCGCACCTGGAGTATTTGGTGCAGTTCTTGGCTCCCCAGTACAAGAAGGACATTGAGCAGAATAGAGAGTGTCCAGTGGAGAGCCATGAAGATGATTAAGGGGCTGGAGCATTTGTCATACAAGGAAAGACTGAGTGAGCTGGGCCTGTTTAGTCTGGAGAAAAGACTACCAAAGATTAACATGTTCAAGTAACTGAGGGATGTTTGTAAGGAGGATGGGGCCAGGCTTTTCTCCAAGGTGGCCGGTGACAGGATGAGGGGTAACGGGTGTAAGTTGAAACACAGGAAGTTCCACCTCCATATGAAGAAGAACTTGTTGACTGTGAGGGTGACAGAGCCCTGGAACAGGCTGCCCAGAGAGGTTGTGTAGTCTCCTTCTCTGGAGATCTTCCAAACCTGCCTGGATGCCACCATGTGCTCTGGGTGTCCCTGCTGGAGCAGGAGGGTTGGACTAGATGATCTCTAGAGGTCCCTTCCAACCCTAAGCATTCTGTGATCTGTGATATTGCTTCCTTCCTTGCAGTAACCCTGCCACCAGTAACAGAGGCCTCATTGGCTCTAGGACATCTGTTGGTGTGAGTGAAAGCTGTTCCTTGCCTCACAGAGGAAGCAGGCAGCTTTTTGAGCTGTAGTGTTGTGTGGCTTAGATCTCCCCTGTGGCCCTCTGCAGAGCTCAGCGAGGCTTCTTGCTTCTTTTTCTACCTTGACTATTACCAGAGAACTGTACACTGAAGACTCTTGGCTCTTTTAGATGTTGAATAAGAAAATAGAAGAGAAGGTGGGCTCTCACACAGACTTGGCCACTTGCCTGAAGCAGCGACAGCCTCTGCAAGCTCATTGGTGATGGTGGCCTCTAGAAGAGGTGCTTAAATATGTACAGGGAAATGATGAGTGGAGATCCTGGAGAGAAACTCTGGCACACAGAGGCTTAGTGGGTGTAAGATGTAAAGTTGCCATGGTGAAGGGTGCTTGCTACCATTAGTGCATATCAGTGGTTTTTGTGAAGAAAATTGCTTCCATACTGCCATGCTTACAGACCATCCTGTTTCCAGTAGTGTGGATAGATAATCTTGTTAGCAGTTTTATTGTAATGTGTTAATATTTAGAATTTATGGTGCTGCTGTTTATCTACAAGGTTGCTGCTTTAAAACTGTCTGAGGTTAACATTAACTTCTGTTTTATTATTTTTGTTGACAGTTGCAATTTTAAGGTTCGGAATTACTTGTCTGTACATGTCATGTTTATACATACAGAGAATGCCATTTTGCAAAGATGCTGGCCAACAGGAATTCTCTCTTGCTGTTTGTTTGGTACAATCTTTGGGGTCCTTGAGCATCCATTGAAAGAGAAGTTATATAGCACTACTGAAATCTGTTTTCACTGAATGTAAAGAGGCCTAGAGGAAGAACTCACTCCTGGCAGGCCTGAGTTCAGATCCTGTGTATGTTGCAAAGTAGATCTGGAAATGCTGGCTATGAGCTGGTGGCCGAATTAATCTTACTGTATACAGAATGAATGAGGCTAAATGTGAAACTTCCTCCAACCTGGAATTTGCCAAGGTCATGATTGGGACATGCTACGACTACCCCAGGGTCAGCAGGATATGCACCAGGATTCTCAGGGTCTAGACCTCAGTTCTGCAGGAAGCCAACAAGTACCGAGAGCCTTAGCGAGAGCCAGGCCTTCCTGGCGCCTTGCTGTAATGCTGAGCTTTGATTAGAGCTGGGGCTCTCGGGTGTTTTTAGACTTCCAGGCTGTGGCAGTGAGCTTTGAAAACCTGGCACAGCTGGCTGCTTTTGAGCCAAGCCCTGGGAGGGGAGGTAGAGAGGCACTCGGCAAAGGGGAGGAATCGTGCCCGATTTGTTCATTAAAACTCTCGTGTGTTTCAGGTCAAATATTTTGGGCTCCACAAATCGCCATTTCCCAACAGAAATCTGTCTCACTGAAATGTTTCCAACCAACTCAAGTTACAAGTGAAAATGAATGTATGGAGCTCAGTTGGTTCCTGTTTGCCCTAATCACCTATTCATCAATTAGTAAGGAACGAATGTATGTATTTGGCAGTCATTCTGCAGGAAATAGTCCCAAGGGCTGCTGTCAGGGTTTAAAATGTGTTGAGGAGACTGTGGAGAAGAAAACTCTTCAGTATACCTTCAGTATACCTGTGTTAACCAAGATATTGTGTAATTAATATTTTAATTATGTATATAACTTATATTAGTATCTGTGTCTGTTCAGATAGCTAGAATGTAAACCATTACAAATGGATGGATGGACAGACTTCTCTTTAAAAGGTAATCAGGATGAGGCCTGTGGTAACTAGGGGGTGTTATGTTGGAATGCATGTTCTGTATGAGGAAGAGCTTGCAGTCAAAATGTGAGAACAGTAAAATGAACTTCGGTCATTAATTCACTGATAAAGTAGAATGTAATAAAAATCTCTCTCATTGGTGTTTTATTGTAACAGAACCGGTAATTTTCTGGTAGACTTAATTTGCAACAAAATGTTTTAATAGTAATTATATTTTGTTTGCAACAAAACATTTCAATAGCTCCTTGGTATTGCCAGCTGCTGTGTTTTGCCCTAATGATAGATAAATTGATATTACTGCTCAAGTTGGAGTTTTGATGGGTTGCTCTAAACATTGGTATTTATGAGGTTGCACAGACAGATTTAAGCTTAGCAGAGCATATAATAGATTTAGATATAACAGATAAGGTCTTTTTTGCCCTTTTTTTGCTTTTGCTTTCTCGCTTCCCCTCTTTTGCTTCCCCTCTCTCCTTTTTTTTTTTTTTTCTTTTTTTTTTTCTTTTTTTGTTTCTTGGTTTTTTTTTCTTGCCTTTGCCCCTCCCAGTCAAGAAAGTGTCTTAACTACAGCCTGGAAATCTTTTTTAGGCAGTGACAGGTCATCAAGACCAGTTTATAAGGACTCTTTCACCAAAGATCCCTTCTTCATTTCCATGCTGCAGAAAAAAAAAAGATGTAGCTGGTTATTTTTTCTTTTTAGTCAAGTCTGATGTTTATGTTCTTTGATTTCTGCGTGAAAGAATCTTACTGTTCTTAGTACCTGACTTCTTTCGAAGTGCTCAGAATGAAGAGTTCATTCGTTAGTTGACTTTCCTTTTTAAAAATGATATATAAAGCATAGAACTGAGGTTTTTGTAATGCTTGTGAACTGTTTTGTTTAATACGTGCTTTTATCTTTCACCTTCTGAACCAGGTCCATCAGCATCAGGACAGGGGTGAGACCTTTCAATGCCAGCTGTGCCCTTTTACCTCCTCACGCCACTTCAGCCTGAAACTCCATATGCGCTGCCATCAGCATTTCCTCAGGACAGAATCCAAAGTGAAGGAGGAAATACCAGAAACAGAGGTGAAGGGGTCACCACAGCTAACTAGTGACTCCTGCCCTGGCCCACAGAGGGAAGGAGGTGGACCTGACCTCCCGGGATCATCGGCTGTGTCTAAAACGCCTGAGGTGGCCGGGCAGCCTAGTGGAGGCATTCCACCTTTGCTAGTGAAAGAAGAGCCCAAAGACAACACCGGCCTCGCAGCCTCACCTTTTGCTCTTAGTACTGTTGATAGAGCCCCCAACAACACCAAGCTGAAGGACTCCCCTGACTTTGTGGCCAACACAGCATCGGCACTATTCAGTCAAGACATCTCTGTCAAGATGGCATCAGATTTTCTCATGAAGCTGTCAGGTAATGTCAGCTCAGCATCAGTGGCAGCATCAGCTACACCTTTACATGTTAAGAACCCCTGGGTCTGCAGTATCATGTAATTGCAAGGAAAGAAATGTTGCAACTTCTTTACTATCTCTTACTGCTTCTTTTGATGAGGGAGATGCATGGTTGAGGGAAGAGGGCAAGTGGGGAGAGAAGACAAGGATATTGCTTATTTTAAAAACTGCAGTTGAGAGTAAGAACTTTTTTTCCAGGTTTTGATGTTCATTGGCGATTAGCTTGGCAAGTCCTGTTTGGTGTGTTTTTGAATACCTGTTCCAGTTTAAAATCACCAAAGGTTCAAAGGTTGCAAATTCCCAGCATCTTGGAAAATTCAGACCTTAACTTCTCTGCCTTTGCCCGTCTGTTTGCTAGGACCAGTAAAGCATTGCTGGCTTTCTTTTCACAGGAGCATGCGAGGCCAATATTCAACGCTTGTCAAGTATGAAACTGTGTTACTGGATTTCTTGGTTATTATCATTCAAAAAATTGGTAATGACAGAGATTCTAGAGCAACTTCTGAAGATGTTTTTCTCCATGAAGATGTTTTTCTTCATCTCTGTCTAATGCAACCATGGGTTTATTCTTTTTTTTTTTCTTAGTCAAATTATTGCTCTGAGAATCATATGAATATGTGAAAATCTGAAGGCATGAGGAGGGAGAATCTATCATATGTTACGTGTTTTCTTACTGATTTGACCATTTCAGCCCTGGGGATGTCCTGGGGAGATGTTCTGTACTGAATGTTTTCACAATTGAAAGAGGAAGAAGGCGGGAAAAGTTTCACTAAAGAAACTTTTGTTTTGAAAGGAGTTGGCAGTCCTCATGGTAGTTTTTAGGCTTTGGAGATAAAAGATATCCTTTTAAATAAAAAAAGACATTTTCCCTTAAGTGGAATGTAGGTTGCATTCCAACCAAGAAAAAGAATAAAGTAGAATAAAATACTTCCAAGTACTTTACAAACGTTAACGTTTGTAACGTTTGTAAAGTGCTTGGAAGTAAAATTGCTTGGGACTAAGGGTTTCTTGTGGGGTTTAGAATAATCCACAGAGCCTCTCTTTTTTCAAACAATTGTTGACATAATTTATTATTATGACCAAAAAATGCAGCACAAGAGAGTCTGTTTTGGTTCACATGACTTTTTTTTAGTTGAGTTTCACATAGGAAATCTATATGAAATCTATATCCTGTGTTGATGTTGTCTGACCAATGTCCTACATGTGTTGTCATTCTGACATCTATTTTAAATTAGTATTGCTTAAGTACCTGTTGTGCACTAAGAGGCTCTACGCATCTGCTGTGCTGAATGGTACATGGTGGTGCTCATGACGGTCGTGTATAGCACAAAGGAGAGCAGAGCGTGAGAGGGGAAAGAAAGCTGAAAAAACACCCAACATTTTAATCTGTTGTTTTTCTTGTAGCAGTTCATGGGGAGCTGTTTACAGTTTGGCCACTGGTCATGTTTTCAATGTCTGATCTATTGGCATCAGAAAAAGAATACAAATGCACTTTATTCATGCAAAAGGTCTATGCAGTTATTTTATGGTGACTTACTAAAGGTCTTGAAACCTGACTTGTGTGCACTGTTACCTAGCAACATGTTATAAAGTTACTGGGGGAGTGAGATGTATCTGTAATTTTGTATGTGTGCATATTTGGATGGAAATGTACTGCCAGTCACCAAGTTTACTACACAAGGAAAGCAGTGTTAAAAGGAAAGGAATTTCTTTTCTCCTGAGATTTATGTTGTGTTATATATGTTTAGCTCATGCTTTTCTCCATACGACGTGCATACGTTTATAGTAGAAGTAAGAGTAATTCTCTTTTAGCAAGTCAGGTAAGTAGTAACGGTGTTTTTTTCTGATTCCTTACTGTGCTGAACCAAGTTCTCTTGAGTGATTTATTATGACGCTCTCTTGTTAGGCCCATCAGAACTTCCATTATTGGCCTTACCTTTTCAGTGAGATAAATCTTTTGAAGTCTCAAATTGTATATGCCAATTCTAACAGCCAAAACAGATTCGTTGAGACCAAATTATGTCAAAACAATCTAATTTTCTGTTGTGACAGGCCTTGTGGCTAAGAAAGAAGCAGCAGACAGATATGTAGACTTTCAGAATTTGGCATTTATTCTTATTGAATATTGATGGTTAAAATGAACAGTTATTTTTGCTTGCCAGTGTTCATTGTTCCTCCTCTTTTTGGCTAGTTTCAGCTCAAATGTCTCTTGTTTCATAGGAAACCTCGGGGCCCATTGGTTTTCATTTCTGGGCAGTCTCAGGCTCTTCTTTTTCCAAATTGTGACTCAGAGGCTTTTCTTCCCTTATTCCTAGGAGTTAACAATTGCCAGTACCATCTCAGAGCAGGAGTTGTAACTGGAGCATTTAAGGAGGAAGACAGTTCAAAATTTGTGTTTATTGATGATTACCAATTTAAAATCAATTGATTTTTATTGTGTAATGAAGTACATGTCTAAATGAAGTGGAGAACAGATGTTTGGAAAGTAGTATTTTGAAGGAAGTTCACAGTCAGAAGGGTGTATTGTTTGAGGTTTCTAAGGGATCTGTACTTGGCCTATCATTGCTTGCAATTTTCATATATCATGTAGTTACTGGAATAACATCAAACTCAGCAGAGCACATGAATACCTCAAGACAATATCAAGATTCAAAATATTGATTATTTGGAGAAATGGTCTGGAGAAAGAAAGTTCAGCTTTTCAACAGACATCTGCACAAAACAAAATTGGGAAGAACTACCCAGGTAATGGTTTTGTAGAAAAGGAACAGGAATTAACAGTGTCATACCACTGCTAAAATGACAGTCATTATACTTTAGAAGAAGAAGTCTAAGGAAAGTCATTAACAAGTCTTCCAGTGCATTAGAAAAGTTTGTTGGGGCAAATTTGTTGGTGATTCATAGTGATCAGGACAAACAATAAGAACTTCATATTGTTGAAAGGTTTAAGTTGGCTTTAGAAGGATCTTCTAAAAGTTGAGGTGGTTAAACATCTAGAGTTTGAGAAATTGTGGCATCATCGCTACTGGAGGTTTTTGAAACAGATTAGATATTTATCTATCAGATATAGTTGAATCCATCTTAGTCAGGAAGGTGGTTTGGATTTGTGTATCTCAATTGGTGGCCTCACAAAAATTTGCCTGAAGTTTCATCTGGACAACAACGAAAAGCAACCTGTATAGAAGCAAAGAGTGAAAGTAAAAGCAAAAAAAAAAAAAAAAAAAAAAAAAAAAAAAAAAAAAAAAAAAAAAAAAAACAACAACAAACAAACAAACAAAAAAGAAACCCGAATGTTCATTTAGGCCTGGATTTGACTTTGTCATAAATGGATTGTAGCAACACTGCTCAATATGGCCTCTGAACTTTGTTTCAGGAAGGTTTAGGGATCTCTGAATTTAAAGAGGTTGAGAAATATTATTGTAAATGACCTTCTGAGATCCTTTCAACCTTATTTTTTTATGATTCTGTGCCATTGCTTTCCAAAATGATTGTTTTCTTGCGTGCTTTCTGAAATAAGGCATAGGGCTAATCACCAAATGTAAATCAAAAACTGGGAACAAACCCTGAAATCCTTTCCAGACTCCATTCTCTCAGTCCTTAATAGTTTAAGGTAGGGGATGCTATTAAAATCACATGCAATTTGAATGGGATTGTATAGAGAGTTGTTTAAATTTGTAAAGGGTTATGGTTTATAAAGACTATTAATGGTGACTCTGAACATGTCAGAGTCTTAAGCTAGAAGTACATTTCATCATGGACATATTTTTACCTTCAAACCTTCCCCCCCTTATTTCAGTGAGGCTACTCATATGCTTGAAGTTGTCCAAATACTTTGCTGGATTGGTGCTTTGCCAGATTGTTTTCTTCTCCTAATATGTTAATTTGACATTGAAACTGCATTAATATCTTAATTTGCAGAGTATTTGCTTTTTCTGTTTTAAAGGTATCAGTGCTAAATGTAGTAGAGCACATCTTACTAAAATTTTTGAGGCCCTTCCAGTCCCTCCTAAGGCCTGATTTCTTCTGTAGTAAAAAATGTCTTTCACAGTGACCCAAATTACCATGGCCAGTGTAGTATAGTTAAACTTACTATGTTATGTGCAGCATTTGCTTTTTGTAACATTCTATCTACAAATGAATCCCATTGAAATGAATGTAATTCCTGCACTATTGATCTCTGAGGAATTCTGTGAGGTAATTGTAAAGCATCCTTCATTCCCAGCCTCTCTCCCTCACCTCTCAGAGTTTGCCCAGTGCATTGCTCTGGGAAGCACAGCTCTTCATTTTGGGAAGTTGTGCATTATCAGCTGTGCCCTGCCTCTGCAGCTCTTGTTATGTTCCCCAAGTTATTTGCCTGGAAAAGCTTTAATATAGAAATGGGAGAAGGGAGGCAGCAGGGCAGATGGGTGTTTGGGGCTGCCTGGGCTAGATAAAGGAAAAGCTCTGGCTTCACCAGGTTTAATCACGTCTGATGTTACCATCATGCTGGGAGACAAGCTTTTGTATTACGGAAAGTAATGCTACCATGGGATTTTGATGACTGTCCGGAGAACTTGGACCTTGTATTCATGTTTTCCTATCTGATTCCATTTGTGGAATAACACAATAGTAAATCATGAGACAGCTACATAGGAAATATTAGTAGAGAAGCTAAGTAATCAGTTTATCTGTTCTCTTTGGCTCTAGCAAATTACCACACTCCTTAAGGGTGAAGCAAGGGCTTTGAATGTCACAGTGCTTACCATTGACAGTGCTAAAGTGGTTGGCTTGAAGATTCTTTAGACTGCTTTTTTTTTTTTAAAAAAAAAAAAGCATGTCCTATTAAATTGTCATAATTAATGTATTTGTGTAGCAAGTTCCAAAGAAAAGATTGCCTATATTTAGGATTTGTAGTTTATGCCAGAATGTAAAATTTCAAATAGAATATGTAGCACATAGGCCTGGCAATTATTCAGCCATAACCTTAAAAGTACTCTGAATTCCATAATGCTACTGTCAGTGTAAATACCCCTGATGTCATCAGGATCTCTTTGAAGCATCTCTCCAGAATCACATTTTTGTTATTTTCCGTATGGACCTTTAAAGTAAAACAAAAAAGGGCAACAGCACAGCTAATTTAAACTTGGGCAAATAAAAGTTTTTACTAATCTTCATTGCTGATGTATGAAACCCTTATCTTCCCTTCCCCTTCAGAAAATGCTATTCTTATTTCCAAGAAATTCCTGTCGTCTTTAAAAATCATACCCATCATATTTGGCACCTTACAGAAATACACAGAACTTCACAAATAAAGCAGAGTGGAATCTGCTCTAACTTAAAATGCTGTAGAACAAACTGCTTTTTTTGTGTACTCAGCCTCATATAAAAGAAGATATGAATGTATTTCTGTATCTACAATCTAGTTTAATAGCTACACAATCTCTCATTTTCAGGAACAGCTAGAATGATGGCTCTTTTGCTTCCCTGATTACACCATTACTCCCAGCAGAAGTTTTAGCTCATGAGCCTTTCTGTCAGAGCTATCCAAGTAGCAAGTCTCTGACTGGCTTTGTTGGTTTGTTTTCTTAAACAAATAGAAAGGTCCTGCTGGTAGCATTTCTTTCCTTCTCTGTTTCTGTTTCTTTGTAGAGAAAAAAAAAATCCATATTGCAAGCAATTCTTTCTCATCAGAAGCAGTTTTTCATGAGTGCCTTTCACTATCCTTGCTCTCTTTACCCCTGCTCCCCAGCAGTTTACCTATTCTGCTGTTGTTTTGATTTTTACTTGGAAAGAAGATGGTTTTAGCAGATGTTACTACCTGGTGTTTAGCAAGCAGGTTTTTGGCTGTATTTAGACATTCTGGGAAGTGTGGGGCATGTGGCCTATCAGCACCTGCTTTAGTAACTTGCCTAGTTCCTCCCTTCCACTTGGACTGGAACTTGGCAAAATGCTGAGGGGACAGTAGCAAGACTTGAATTTCTGACCTGAAAATCTATAAGTTAAGTCTGCAAGTATCTATATCACCTATGAGACTGCTAAGCAAGATCCAGTAGGGCTGCCCACAGGCAAATAGTCCTGACTGTGCATCCTCTCTTCTTGTGACTGGTCATTCTTCTGTGCTGTGTTTTCTGCTTTGACTACAGCTCCTTAAATGCAAAGCAGCTTTAGAGAAGATCGGGATAATTAGCTGATCTTTTCTGCACCTCTACTTACATACTTCTAACAATACTTAAGCAAGATCATTTGGAAAACTTCGTATTTTAAGTGATCTTTGGAAGCCCAAGGGTGGCAAATCTTGACATCATTACCCTTCTCATGCTTGTCTATTCTGCCAATCCACTGCTTTGATAAAGGAAATGTTTAAATGCTTAGAGCCCTAATGCCTAAGTGGCTTTTCCATTAATTCCCATCCTCCTCTTTGAAGACCTGTAAGTTAGTTTATCTGGCTTGCAACAGAGGGTTTGTGTAGAGTGTGTTGAAAGTGCACAGTAATTGAATTAGCGCTCCCAGGAGGGATAAGTTGCATGAGGTGCTCTGGAACACATCAGTACTTCTGGGAAAAAGCACTAAAAACAAAGAGTCCAGCTAGGTTGTCCTGCAAGAAGGATAGTATTTTTCCTTTTAGGCAGCTTAAAATGTAGGCAGCCCTATGTGTGGAACATAATATCTCTAATTCCACTCTATTAGTGAAACATAATTTATCAGAACCATTGGATTTTGCTCTGGAGGTTCTCCAAAAGATTCCAATTGAGTAAATTCTTCTTGCAATGCAGTTTGCACACCAGGGACTTCTTATGCAATGTTTGTACCTTTTACTTGCTTCTTGAATGTCCTCAAGTAAGCTGTTGTCTCCATGCAGAATGACAACATTCACCTGCACTTCTAAATGTTTAGGGCAAAGATTTGCCCTTTATTGGCCGTAGCTTCAGGAAGAAGTTCTGCTATCGTCATCTTTCCTGGGCAGGTTTGCAGTGAATCAGAAAGGGAGGTTTTCCTGCAAGGTCTCAAGGAGATCAGTTCAGTTTGCAGTGTGTTTTCCAGGGCATCCTCACTTCCTTTTCCTTCAGCCTGGGAGGGCCTGCTCTCATTGCCCTTTGTTGCTGTGCTTGGGCATCACTTACAAAATAGCGTGGCACTATGGCAGTGTGCTGTGGCATTAGAGATCTTTATCACAGCTACATTCAACCCACACTCCATACATGCTATTTATCATGGCCTCCTGTTTTGCAGAAACATTTTTGTCATGGGTTCTTTTTATTTTCCTATTTTCTTTTGCTTAGCTCAAACAGATGGAACAGTGACCAGCTCTTTGATATTTGTAACTTAAAACATTGAGCTTGGCTTGAAGCAATCAGCCCATTTCCCCCTCTTTCAATTATAAACATTTTGAGCATTTAGAAACCCTCAGTAAGCAGACTGCTGCAGTCAGCAGCTTCCATCAAAACATTTCAGATTAGTGGCAGATGCCCAAAGGTTTTCTTGTGGCATTTGGCAGTTCGAGGAAAGTGTTACAACTTTCATGTCCTGCTTTTGCCAAATGGATCAAACGATCCCATTTTCCAGGAAGATAAAATCACCAATCTGGAATCTTTGATCCTTTTTTTTTTTTATATGTATATACTGAATGGGA
The DNA here is from genome assembly GCF_059628265.1 of Tinamus guttatus. Lineage (NCBI taxonomy): Eukaryota > Metazoa > Chordata > Aves > Tinamiformes > Tinamidae > Tinamus > Tinamus guttatus. The sequence goes on along the minus strand of NW_028288781.1, from coordinate 4,339,874 downwards.
TGAGTGAAGAATTAACTCTACTGAAGAGACTTCTGCCTATTGGTTGGGTTTTTTTTTTTTTTTTTCCTTCACTGTGTATTTCAAAATTAAATTGCTGTCTGTTTTGGATTCAGTCTGCAGGCAACTAATCTGTCAGTCTGTTCTTATTGCAAATCAGGATAAATATAAGTTAAATACAAATTAAGTATAGGTATGTGCATCTATTTTTGAACGTAGGTGAGGGATGTTATTCCTTCTGGGAAGTAATGCTTTTATAGTTCAAAGATGCTTAAATAAACTTCCATGCCATCTCCTTAATCCTTCTCTGGTTCTGTTTTTTAAGGGTTTTTTTTGAGTTGTAAATTTTCTTTCTGAATTAGTTTCGATCAACTTTTCTTTACTTGCAGCATTTTTTCTTACCTGTGTTTATTGTTCTCCCTAATACGACTGCCAGTAATTGTGGATCGAAGACTAGATAGAGGCAAAGGGATATTTTTGTCTCTAATTTTAATCTATGTATCTGTTAAGTAGGATCACCACCCCCTTTCTTATCTTTCCTTCTGTGTAAACTTCATTTAGTTTGGAGTTTACTTTAACATCTTTCAAGAAAGAGTAAAATAGCCATTGGCTGTAGCAGTAGTTTTGAAACCAGTTAATGACTGACTGTCTTTATTTTTGTTTCCCAAGAGGAAGAAACATGGGATAAATAATGATGCATTGATGATTAGCTTGATTCTGAAAAGTGTGGTCAGTTCAAGAATGTGTTGTCTGTTAATTAGGCAACAAGCATCATCTTTCTAGGTTTATTAGTTCTGTATGCTATCCAAAGCAATGCAAGTAGAGCAAGCAGCACCAGCAGTACAGGTAAGAATGCGAGTTTGGCTTGATTCCTTTCTCCTCACTTGACCTAGTGAGTAAAACGCACATCTTCGAGACTTCCTCTGGCTTGTGGGACCCTGACTACATTTTCCATTTCTCATAGGTCATGTCCTATAGCTACAAGGGGAAAAACGGAGATTACAGATCTCAATAAGAACTCATTTACACTATTGCTGATGTTGTGTTAATAGGAATGATGTTAGTGTGGTTTCAGCTCCTTCTGGGGAGTACGTCAGAATAGTGATGGAGTGATATCTTGTAGCAGTATGTGGTGGCATAGTGGGAGAGCCTCTGTGGGGAGTAGGAAAACAAGGGGAGAGTGAGAGGTGGGAAGGGAGTGAAATCTGGTGCCTTTCCAAAGTTGTATTGTGTGCAACACTATAATGAAACTTCTTAAACTCTGAATATCAGTATGACCTAGCTTGACTTGTTGGTTTCCTGGACTATTAAAACTTGGTTTCCTGTTATAGAGTTTAAGGAGACCCACAGGTTCTATGTTAACAAAGGGCAGAGAGCTGTTGTTTGGTCCTTCCCTTGGTGAGGGTCAAGTTGGCCTCTGCATTTGGTTTGCTGATAAGAGGGAGTAATAAATACTAATCTTTTCCTGAAGTGCTGCTTGCCACTTCCCCTTTTTTTGTGGTAACAGAAAAAGGCATATCTTGCTATAGATCCTGACTGCCTCAAGTTCCCACTTTAGTGCTGTGATATTATATAAATTCAGTTACTGCTTCTGTGTAGATGCTTTGATGTTTTTTTTTTAACCTTGCTTATGATGAAGCATGGCAAATGGATGTGAAGTTACAGGGATCTAAGGCAGTTTAATATCACCTTAGTTTTTCTAAATGGTAAAATTGTCTGCTGACCTAGTCTATAGCGCTTCCTCTACCTGGCAGATTTTATGGGCAGAAACACAGCTGGCTTCCCAGCTTAATGTTTGTCTTCCTTAGGTTCTCACTCAGATTCCAGTTTCCTTTCCCTGTTTTATTTTGTTTTGATGACCATTCATTGCCCAGTATCAGGCCCCAGGATAAACTAAGGTAGGCAAAAGATGTAGACCTGGATAAAGTTGATGCACAGATTTCTCTCCCAAGACCTTGGTAGAGTTAGATTATTTTAAGAGCCTTGACCAATATTTTGGTAACTTAAAGCATGTTTTAATGTTTTAACACTGCTGCTATTTTTTTTTCCTTTAAAAGGAAAAAGGAATTCCTAGTAGTGCTGTCAGTACATACGAACTACTACATGAGAGAGAAATTGTTTTACTTCTACTGGAGATTCTAGCAGTGAGATATTTTGCTGAGGAGAGTATTTAGTGGAATTAGCCTGGAACGTGAAGAGTTAGGGGGTAGGTAGGAAGGCATACATTGCACTAACAGAATGTCAGGGGGCAAACATGGTGAGGCTGAAGCAACCATGGAGGAGAAGGTAGACCAAGGGCAGGTGGACTCTGCCAGGTTTAACTAGAGTGAGGTGCTCTCACCTTGCCCCTTCAGCTGGGTTTTACTGCTCCTGTAACACAGGTGCCAAAGAGCAAGGCCTGTGCAGCTCCCAGCTCGTACTGCTCCTGTGCCAGGCTGTGGAGCTGCTGACTCTCTGCAGCAGGCAGGGTGCTTTGGCCTCTCATGGGGTTGTGGAGCACATCTGTCTTCCATGAGATCTGGTAGATCCCTGAGCTCTTGCAGAGCTCCACTGCAAGAGCTGTGAGAGTAGCCAGAGGAACATGATGTGGGGTAAGAGAAGAGAAGGGTAGTGAGGTAAATGATGAGAGAACTTGGAGAAGAAAACAGGGACAATACTTTTCTTTCATACTTGTGGAAACAAAGGTTTAAGGAGTGGCAATGATACAGCTTCAACAAAGTTTGGGGCGCTGTGGGAGTCATTGCTGTGGGAGTGAATTTAAACCGAATGCTTAAACAAGAAAAGGCCACTGGCTATTGATGGGAGTAAGTATCTCTCAGTAGTCAAAGAATTAAAATTAAAAATGGTGAAAAAGTATAGCTGTTTTAGTCTCCTCTTGGGCATGCAGACAGGTAGGTGCCTGTGAATCTATATTGCTTCAGTTTTTCTTAACATGTGTTCTTGTATTTAATCCCTTGTGCGAAAGTCAGTGCAAGAGACCTGTGTCTGTTAATTCATACCATTCAGTAGAGTTCAGTGTGTAGCTTTTAAACAGTTCGAAGGTCTCTGTATCCTTCTCTGAGGCTGTACAGCTGCTAGTGTCAAGTATTTGATAGGCCATCTTTCTTTTTTACTCACATAAAACTCCAAACAATGCATTAATATAATTTTCCAGTGCAGAGTTGTCTTTTAAAAATCCCTCTCTCCACTTCTGTCAAATAACCAATACCAGCTTTTAGAACCTAGGACTTTGCTGTTGTCTTCCTTTCCCCTTTCTCCCCTTTTTTATTCTTCATCTCCTGTCTCTTTTCCTGTCTTTTTTCTTTTTAAGAGCTCAATATGTAATACTTACGGGCTTTTCCAGACCAGCCTTTATGCAAAAATGTATTTTAAACTTCCATCAGGCCTATAGAAGACGTACAAGCCAGTGACCAGTGAATGTCTGTAAGAGTAAGGGCACAAGAAGAAAGAATGGAAGGATGTTTCCTTGAGATCTGATGCATGTAGTTTCTGTATTTAAAAACTGTTTCTTTGTATAAAAGATGCAGATGTTTTTTACCTTGTGGATACTGTTTCATGATCTTGCTTCCAGCACCTGCTCTAGCAGTTTCTCAGGTTGTGGTTTTTTTCCTGTTACTAACTGCTCTATGGTTGTGCATTACACACCTCATTAAATCTAGCTTTTTTTTTTTTTTTTTTCTTCCCTTGACAGCTGCAAATCAAAAAGAACCCCTGACTCCTAAATTTAAAGTGAAAGAGGAGCCTAAGGATGAAGAAACTGCAAGTTCAACCTTATCTCAGTCCAGCTACATGTTCAGCCATGGATCTGAAGCCTCAGCCCCAAGTGTTCCCGAGGAAAAATTCAAGACACAGGAAGCTCAGACAAATGTGATGAGGCAGGACATGTCAGTCAAGGCTGCATCTGAGCTCCTCATGAAGCTATCAGGTAGTTAATTAATTTAAAAATATTCAATAGCTTTTTTCTTTATTTATTTCTTGTATGTTACAGGGTTACTTTATAGAATTAAGGCTTAGCTTTAATAGCAAGTGAAGGAACAAATGAAAATATCCATCTTACCAGGTTCATATGTGTCAGCGATCTCTGGTCTGTGACTTTAGCATCTAATTGTCTGTGCTGTGCAGATTTTAGTGGTCTTCAAATTAATGACTATGGAATAAGTCAAAAGGACTGATGGCTTAAAGCTTTTAGCTATTGTCAATTTAAAATATACCAAAACATGTGCATACCAATCTATCCCCATCTGTGTCCCTTCATTAATATCATAAAAATGTGTGCCTGTATAGAACTATACCTGATACAGCTTTATAAATCACAAGCTTTTAAAGCCTTCTGTATTTTTCTCACAATGTCTTGTACTCAGGATTGTAAGATACCCTGTTAAGAAGATAATGTAAACTGAGCCAGCTTCCAGTGCATAGGGAGACCGCTTGAACTTGCCTGCGTTATCGTACTAATACATCCTTCTGTCAGGCAGTTGGACACTATGCGTGCATGTGCAGTCACATATGTACTGTTAGAGTTGGTGGGAACCAAAGCAAAATGTATGTTCTGCTAATTATGCTTTGTTTAATTGTCAGAATTGAGGAAGGAATGTTTAAATTGAAGAAGAGTAAAGGAGCTGAATTCTCCCTGCTGGGAACAGGTTCAAGTGAATGATGGAAAAGCTTTGAACTTCTAATGCACTTCAGCTTTTAGTACCAAGAAGAGAAAGTTAATCTGAGGAGTTGGGAGTGATATTTCCCCACCCCAGCTGGATCAGCTAGCTTTGAAGTCGTCTCCAGAACTAGACCACACTTACTTTTTGTTTTGAAGCATGCCAAAGTCACACAAGAGGTGCCAGTGGAAGTGCTTACAAGTTCAGCAACTTTTGAGATCCCTGCCAAATCTGTCTGAAATTATTTGGCTTGATTGCGTTCTGTCGAAAATTGAATTTGAACTCTTTTTTTTTTTTTTTTTTTTTTTTACCTAAAAGACTTCAACCAAATAAATTCTCCTCCATAAATTCTAACATGTAATTAATTCTCTTATGTTCATACCTGCAAATTTTAATTTGCCTAAGACTTTAATTCTTTGATTTGCAGGCATCCATAATGATTAGTGGTGCAAAAAGTGAATGCCATGTACGAAAACTCATCAGAGCAGAAGTTTCCCAATTTTTCACAGAATCCCAAATCACCGAAGATTTTATTACCGACATAGTGCACTTTTGCTACTAACAGATGTTTCAAATAGGGTTGAGAAACAGAAATTTATGGTCTAATGAATGTTAACCAATGAATCTGTTTTTCTTAGTGTATGTAAATTTATATGCACTATTTTCTCTAAGAAAGAGCTCTGTAACTTAAGGATTCTTCAAGTGCCTGAGAGATACTAGGATTCTTGACTGTGACTTAAACTTACCAGGAGCTGGCTGTGTTCGGTTAGGTTTTTTTTGTTGACTTCAGTATGTTAGAATATTGGTGCCGTATATCTATGTTCGTAACAGTCAAATCTGGTATATAAAAAATCTTAGTCAAGTCTTCAGTCACTTCTGTTGGCAACTCCCTGTGTTTAAAGGTTGCAGTAAGAGACGCATTAGTAACTGCTTAAAAAAAAATGAGCAGTTTTTGCTGATACTGATTTCTGGGATTAATTGACAGATTTAAAGGTAAAGAATTACTTAAGATTTATTCACAAATTCAGCATTATGCGGTTGGTGTTCCTGAATCACCCAGCAGGTGGGGTTATACTAACCTTATTTTGTGTACTGTTTTCAACTTTTCTGAACTACATCTGAGGCAGCCTGAAGAGGGAAAGCATCGGTACAGTTTAATGCCTGTCAAATATAAGGGCAAAATCTAAAGTCAGTAATCCTTTTTTTTTTTTTTTATGTTATTTTATCTGATAGAATCTTCTGGGATCACTCTTGTCTCCTCAAATTCTGCACTTTATTTTTAGTGATTTAGAATTTAAATAGTCATTTCTTCAGAACAAAAGAAAAATTCTCCCTTTTTTCTGATACACAAAGGAACAAAACAATGGAAAGAAATAGATACGTCTGGATGTTCTAATGTCTGTGGGAAATCTTCTGCACTTATTAGATTTGATACATTTTATAACTGGGTTTAAGTCAGGTCCTTCCAGACTCTGTATATATCCCTGGTAAAGACCAAATGGATTGCATCTCTCCCTTGGTATCTGCACTACGTTCTTTTTAGTACTAATTATCAAAAACCTGCATCGCATACAAATTTGGCAAAGCATTTCTGATATAATAGTGTTTTACCTTCTGCATTCCTGACCTGGGTAATACTGAAAACACATGTATTTTATTATACTTTAAGCAGTATATATTACCAATTGTTGCAGCCTGGTAGGAGCCTCTTAAGCATATACCTTACTGTCTTAATTCATGTGAAAGTTGCACTAGCTCATACTCTTTACTAGGAAGTCTCTTTTCCCAAGCAGATGTCGCTAGCTGCTAACTGAGCTTATGTGGTTTAGTGAAAGGCCTTTTGAGCTCTGGACTCATATTTTGGGCTGGTAGATATTGTAAGAGAGACTCATTTGTAAATCACCAATCCTTTGAGAATATGATGCCATAGACTTGTCAGCCACTCAGAAATCCCTCGTAAAGCTGGGCAAAAGTTGGAAGAATAGGCATGTTAGAATATTAACAGAACTGTTAATAGTCGTCATTTTAGAGGTATGTGTACAGAAATAAGAGGGAATCACACATAGGGCTACTTATATTTTAGCTTAATTGCACAAGATTCTCTCTTTTTTCAGGAAAAGAAAAGGTTGAAAATAGTGAAAAGTTATAGGCGTGCTTCTAGTACCTTAAGGTAAGGCCCTTAGCCTGGGTGCTACTTTAGGGGAATGGGGCCTTTTCTGGAGACAAATATGTCCTCTTATACAAAAAAATCTAGACTGTGTTCCACTTGAATTCAGATCTTCTTCCTCATAGTTCACAAACTTGATACCTATTCTAGACATAAAAAATACACTTGGAGACTTTTTATGAAGGATTATTAATTGTCCCATCAAACTAGGAGAGCTAATATCTCTTGGATATGTCTAATTAGAACCTTTTTTATCCAGACAGTCAGCCACTCTTGTTAACAACTGGTCTGGTATTTAACAGTAAACAAAACACTCATTTGAAAGATACCATCTTTGTGGGTTAGCAGGTAAAGTTTCAGCCTCAGTGCATATCTTACACTTATATTTCACAGAAGTATCTGAAGTAGCTACCATGGTTTGAACAAACATATGAGTGAGCTATCTATTACTAACTCTAAAGTAAAACTAGACCTATTGGTAACCCAACAAATTTGAGGAGGTAGTGGAGCCCAGTAATTTACTTTCATCTCAACTTGGCAGGTTGCCATCCCTGTAAGATTTTAAATTCCTATTAAATCTCTCATGAAATCACTTAGAAGAAAGTGAAATAATGTATCTCAAATACACCCAAACCATTTTTTTTATATTCTTACCAGTTCTCTTTTATAGAAAAGGTAAAGCTAATTCTGAGAACGTTTAACTATATGATGATCCAAGTGAACTATGGTCAGTTTTATACACTCAGTCTTGTAAGATGAAAAGTTTCAGTGGAGACAGAATTTTAAAATAAATATTTTCATTTGCTTGCTAATGTTAGAGTTCAAAAAATCATTCTGTGTTGAAATATTCTTGCTACTAATATGTTTTGGCATGTATTATCTTTTGGAAGTATAGTGTTTTCTGTTCTTGTGCAAAAATAAATGCACAACTGGAGGTATATAAAATCTCTTCTATTTTCTTCTGAACTATGCCATGAACTATGACATTAGTATGTCCAAGTCTTTTCTGAAAATCTTGTCTGGCTCGCTTTTGCCTTTATTTCAGCTGTTATCTTATTTGTGAAGTGTAGTCATTTTACATTTCAGTAGTAACACAGGTCTCTTCATTTCTTTTTTATTGTGGATCAATTCCCCATGTATTGCAGATATACTTGTTATCAGTAGCAAACGCATGACCTTTGTACTATCCAATTGCTTTGGTTTTCTTGTATTTCAATTCTCAGGTCACACTTTTCTTCTTGTAATATTCCAATTCCCAACAATGTCTCCTAATCAGCAAATTTAATTACTGCATAGATGCTTTGTGTGCCAAGATCATGAAGTAAAATCTTATATAAAATTGGTTCCAAGATCATTCTTGACGAATGCCTCTTATAACTATCTACTGATATGACAGTTTCTCTTTCAGGACTACTGTGGTTTTTTGTTTTGTTTTGCTTTTTAAATCAAGTATTATCCACTTTTGGACATCTATGCTAATTTCTCATTTTGTGCCGTTTAATTAAATTTTTGGCAAACAACTGTATTAGTTGTCAGTTTTAAAAGGTTGGTAAGCAGAGTGCTGTGCTTGTGTAACTGGCCAGCTAGTAGCAGAGTAACCTTGTTCAAGGCTTCGGTAGCTTTATACTTGATTGTCATCAGCAGAGTGAACTAACAAAAGTAAAAACAACAACAAAAAGGAGACCATGGCTGGCAAGCTATTATTTTTTAACAGTCACGAAATCTTACCAACTTGAATGAATTATGTTGGGGCTATTTTGGTTTATTGTTACTATGGTGAGGAAGAAGTACATCACTGCATTTTCAGGTGACCCCAGGGGAGGGAGGAAAGGGGCAAAACTCACCTTCCTGTGTGTTTCTTTTCAGGAGCTCTGTGGACTGTGCTGAGAAGCCAGTGAGACTGATGGTGCTTGTAGGAGCTAGGGTGCTGGCTTGGAAAAATACCTGTTGCCAGGTGCTTCATACCTGTCAGGTCTCCATGCCTATGTTGTAGGGGAATGTTTGAGAGGCCTTTTTTCCCTGTAGGGAGTCTACATAACAGGGAGACCTTGATCTCTAAACAGAGCATTGGAAAGCTCTGAGCAACACAAACTGCTTCTGTAGAAGCCCAGAAAAGTAAGCAGGAAAGCATCTGGCCAAAGATAAGACTTCCTCTTGATGGGAGCTAGAGTGATGCAGTGGCAAATCTCATCAAGAGATTAAAGTTCATGGCTAGTTTCCCTCCCCTCCCCCAACAGAAAAGTGAAAATGATTGTGAATTATTAGAAGCTTTATTTAAATTCCAGTATTGAAAAATACTTCTGTGCTTTTTTTGGTGTTTAGTGGTAGAAGGGTGGTTGTAGTTTTTCACCAAAGTGTTTAAAGAAGCCCCCTATCTTTAGCTTTCCTGCTATTCCTTGATGGTGTTAAGCCATCAGGATGGGCCCTAAAAGCTATGGAAAGGGATCACACAGACTTTCAAAACATCAGGGATTGTGGACAGAAGAGCCTCTCGCAGTCCCTCCTGCCTTTGCAGAGCCAGCTTGGTAAGAGAGGAGAAGAGGAGCCAGGCTCTTTGTGAAGTTACAAGTTGCAGTGGAAATACTAGACTAAATTTTTCCACTGGGAAACTTGCATAGTTTGAAATACGTTGTATAAGTTAACAATTCACTACACATGTAGTCATTTTATCAAATTCGTTTTGATTTCTCTTGTGTGAGTACTTAAGGAGTGGGCTATTCTGCAATAATATCTTTCAAATAAGAACCGTGCTCCTACCACTTAAACAGAAGGAGCAGTAGAGACATATGGCAACTTCAGACTAGTCTGTTGCTTTAGATTGTTCCATTACCTTGTTGGTTTTTGGCATTTCTGTCAAACTGAACCTTCAGCTGACCTCAACAAAACTCTGTGGCATGGGATTTCTGAATTTCTGCTTTAAAAAATATCAGCCATTTAGTAGAGATTTTTTTTAATGTAGAATTCTGTTGCATTGAGTCAAAGCTCATCATCATCTTATACAACACAGCAGTTTGAGAAAAAAAAATATTAGTGAAATAAAGCATCAAGCATAGCACCCTAGGGAATGTCAGATGTTACTTGTTGTGCCTCTGTAGCAGAACCTCCAGCACTTGCCAACTGTTCCCTACCCGTAAAGTTTTATTTAAGTTCTTTCAGGGCATGTTTATTTGTAGCAAATCAGAATGCTTAGCATAACAAAATGCCTTGTTCTCCCTACTGAAGGCTTTTATGTTGGTACAAGTTGACGTACCGGACAGGTTACCCTGTCTGGTCAATTGTGAAAACTAGCACACAAGTCCAATTTTTGAGACATGCAGGAAAGACTCTTTTCTAAGCTGATTCACAAAGTTGATTTGTAAAGCTGATAGGCTTTTCAGCAAATATGAGCTGCTTTGAATTTTAGCTATAGGATGTGATTTTAAATCAAGTGGTGGGAAGAAGGGTAAGTAACTTGAGAACAATTCATTTCCGCAATGGAAAGTTGTTGTACAGCTATTGTATCAGCAAAAGCAATATTTACAACAGAAGTTAGTTTTTTATTAATGCTCTGCGCTTGATTTTACTTTCATCTCAAACGAGGCAAAAAGCATGCTGTGCTGCATTAGAGAAACATGCTCCGGAGAGTGAGATAAATTATTAGCCCTCCCTGCTTTGAGCCAGTAAGGCTGCATATGGAATACTCAGACAGTTTTGGAGGTTCCATGGTTCAAAAGGGCTGTTGAGAAAGTGCAAAGAGGCTCAAGGAGAGCTGCCAGCATAACTGAGGGGCTCGTGACCTTCAAAGGCATAGGGAGAGCTGAACATGCAATGTCTGGCAAAGGGGAAAGTAAAGGCGAATCTAGTCACAGCCTGCAACCCCTTGAAGGGACCTTACAAAAACCGTGAAGTCAAACTCTTCTCCATACTAGCTGATAGTAAAACAGGAGCTAACAGCTACAGCTTATGGGTTGGGAGGCTCAAATCAAACCTCAAGAAGTAATTCTTCACCTAGGTAGCTGTACAGTACTAGAATAAGCAGTACCTAAGATGTTCTGAGTGGCTGTAGCATTCACTTTGTTGGAGGTTGTCAAAATTCTGCTAAAAAGAAGCTACAACTGCTTTGATGTAGCACTAGTGGTTCATGGAGTAATTGAGTTTGGAAGTGACCTCCAGCGTTCATCTAGTCCAACTTTTGCTCTACACATCAAGGCACTGTAATTCTGCTAGGTCAGATGGTAGTAACAAGAGACTGGATAGTTGCAGGGGTGGAGGTGCTCCCTGCAGCGTGCCCCCTAGCCCTGCTTGCCCGAATGAGGAAACTTAATGAACTGCAGTGCCACACACCTGGAGCGTGGTCCTGGGCATGCAGGCACGGCATGGCCCCAAGTTTCCTCGTGCTCGTCAGGTGAGGCAGCAGGCCGAGTGCTCAGGGCAGCTGGGGGTGCCTCGGGAACATCTGCCTTGCAGCAGGCACAGGGTCCTTTCTTGTCCCTTCTCACTTCTAGAGCTGGTGCTGCGGCTGAGGGGCAGTCCCAATGCTTAGGACTGGACTTTGAAAGTCTGCCTTTTGACATGTATTTTCACCGGTGATGTATTACTATTATTGCTAGATTTCATAATGAATATTGATGTGTATATATGCAGCAAAAGCAGGTTTGCAAATTGAAAACAACTTGGGCAGGTGCATTCTTGAGAGTCTGCCTTCATTTCAATATCTCGATTTGTAAAATAATACTATTTTTACATATCTTATAAAGTGCTTTGGAAGTCTAGAATTGAGAAATGTTAAACATGTGCCAGTAGTTGTTGTTCTTACCATTGTAATAAACCTCTTGGTTTTAAGATAACTCACTTTTTGCTATAACTGCAATTCAAGTTTTCTCTCTATCTCCCTTAGTAATACATGTGTGAAGTCTATTTATTTTCTTTTTTTTATATTTTTTTGATGCAAAAAGTACTCCATTTGTCATGACATTGGTAACTTCTTACGGATGTTCTGAAAATATTAACAAGGCAGTCTGTTTTTATTCTCCCTAACTCACCATGCTAATTTTTGGATTATTTTCCATGAGCAGGGAACATATGAATTAGACTATTTTAAGGTCTTGTGGCAGCAGTGAAATCATAGTGGCTGTGGAGGTTGTTTTGAAAAGACAGTTTTTCTTTTGTTTTTCTTCTTTTTTTCACCTACTCAGTTTTCATTTGCCTGTTAAAGGTGTTGGACTGTGGCACCTCTATCTAGCACAGCTCTTTTTCTGGTTTGGTGTGGTTTGTTTAAAATCAAGTGTTGCTATGCAATTCCTCATGCTTGTGAGTGTCAGATATCCTAAAAGCTATGGAAAACATCAACAACTTTTTTCTGGAGGGAGCCTCCTCAGTACTTCATTTGTCACGTCTGTCGTGAAAAATTTTCTCACTTGGTGTGAACAGGACCAAGTCCGCAAGGACTCTGTGGATGATGTGATTAAAAAGCAGACTCAGTAAAGAAACAGTGGTAGTATACGTGTGAATGCAATAACTTTTGCTTGTTTTGCTCAACTGCTTTCTTATCATAAAGCTAATAGCAGAAAAGCAGGCCTATATGGTCATGTACCCCATCCTCTTCCAGAGGAGCACTGCTTGCTGCTGTACAGTGATCCTGGAGCTTCATCCATGCCAGTTTTAAATGAAGAGCAGACCATGTTTTGCAGCCCAAGGTCCAGAAATTTTAAAGTTACTTGAATCTTTAACCCCCTCGGTTTTGTTGGATATCGTGTACTTTTAGGCTAGGCTGCAGAAAGTGACTCTTAAATACTAGCTTTGTGTTTTGATACACTGGAGTTTATTTAATCTAACCCATCCAATCAAGAAGAAATACAAAAGTGGAGAAAAAAATCAAAGCTATCATGCTTTTTAATGATTTGAATGCAGACCCCTTTCAGTGTAGCAGTCCCAGGCCACCTTTCATGTACCAGTCAGTTTTAAAGGCTTTAGCTGCGCTGTGAGCGTGTGAGCTAGCTATGCAAAGAAAGAAGGGGGATATTCTTACTCCACAGGTGAATTGTCCATAGCAGAGAAGAGAAATAATCTTCAAGAAACTATCATCGACTGTGTGTACAGTGAGATAGATATAGGCGTAACCTTAACTTCAATCCTTTCTCCAGCATAGGAGCAACAGCTAAATTGTGTGCCTGTGCTTTACAGTGTGGCTGTTGCTCCTGGGGCTGCCTAACCACATTTCCCTTTATTTAGTTCTCATAAAATTCCCTTTATTTAGTTGCCTTTATTTAGTTCTCATGAAAAGGAGCCTCTCCTTCCTTCTTCTGCAAGTGTGTGTTTGGGAATGAGGCAATATTTGGCAAGTGAATTCTGTCAGATGAAGAGGGAGCAGCTGGGAAGGGAAAGGACAACAGGAACGATCAAATATATAAATTCGGTTGGAATAATTTGATTGCCAGCTAACCGTGAGGGGCAGAAGGCCATGGATACTGCTGAACTCTAGCCTCAGTCCGGGTTGTAGGTTTGTTTGACTCAAAAATGTTGGCAGGACAGGGAGATTAACTGTGGACCAGGAGCAGAAATAGAAATAATATTTTAAAAAGAGAGAGCAATAAAAGTCTACTTGACTCTGCACCTAAATTTTGGTAGGTGGGTGCAGAGCTGTAGCTATCAGACATCTGAAGAGCACATTTGTTTTTGGGGTTACCTGAGCTTTGCTCAATAGTGTTACCTGATGCAGTCCTTTGCTGCTCTGTGCTCATTTGCAGTGCACAACCTAATATTTTTGTGCTTTTCAATGGAAAAGCAATGTTCTGTGGCTTTATAAGAAGAAGCTAATGGAAACTTAAAAGAAAAAAAAATAGGGGAAAAAATGGCCATTATATGATAATCTTTCTAATTCTTTTTCAACTGAGAATTCAATACAAAAATTTCCAAAGTCTGAAATACATCTGGTGGATTGTAGATTGTATAGATTTTTATCAATGTTTATACATTTCTCTTAAAGGTCAAAAAATGTCATAAGAAAAAGACTGAAAGCACTTCATGTAGATTGTTCCTGGAACATATCCAAATGGCTTTTATCTCCTGCCTTCGATTTTTTTTTTCTTTCGTTTTTAAGAGTTACAAGCAGCAAAGCTGCTTTTACTCCCCTTAAGAACAGCAGGAATGTGGAGAGAGGGAAGAAACCAAGGGAATGAAGTGCTTTGTGAATGCATCACTTTTATTTTATGTGGAACATGTTATTTCTTCATCCTAAAGGGATCCTGTTTGTCTTGGCTAGAAGTTGCTAGGTGAAACCGACCATCTGACTAGATTGGGAATGTTGTTGGGATGACTGAAGCATGTTACAGTGCCTCCAAGTGTCATCTTAATACTGGGTAACTAAATACAGAAGGCCTGATGGGGGCTGAAACATTCATACCTGAAACAACAGCTGTGAGAGTGAAGCAGACATATGTGAATTAGAAGGGAGATCTAAAACAGGAAGGATAGCGCCAGCTTAATTCTCCAGTAGTTAGTGATTTTTTATCTCTTGTGTTTGGCTGAAAGTTAATAGAAAATACTGTTCAAATTTAAGCTTTCTCTTGCAAACAACGTTTCAGTTACTTATTGTGATATTGATCCTTCTATGTAATAAATTAGGCAGATGATTAGGAAACCTCTTTGTGGGGAAACTCATTGCGCAGAGTAACGTGATGCTACCAGGATTCCAATCCCTGTCTGCAGCAATTAACCTGCTGGCCCAGTCACGGGTCTGATTATGTCCCTCAAGGGCCATAGTACTCTCTTGGGTCCCAATCCATTCAACTTTAACAGGTTAAGCTGTGCACTTCTCTGGCTCTCTGCGGATGGCAGCATTTCCCTGCACCCTACCACAGCCTCCTTATTCTTCCTTTTCTAGGCTAGCCCCTTCTTTCTGCAGGCTGGGTTGGTCTCTTCTTAGGCTCATGAAGTCTAAGCAATTTATACTTGTGCTTTTGCTTGACTTCAGCTGTGGAGGCTATCAAGACTACAGGTGGACTCTTCAAAGCATGTGCTGAACAAGTAAACAAGCAGATTTTTCTTAAGATTTTTGAGTAGCAGAATTACGTATTTAGGCAAAAAAAATGAAGCCCATGTATGGTTTTGATCAGAAAGATCAAAAACCTTGCCTGGGTGGTCCTTCTGGTACATGGTTGCATTTATTTATTTCATGTATGTATTTATTTCCTTGTGTCACTCAGGCATATTGCTGTCTTTTTGGGGTCCTGCTTGCTAAGTGGTCAGGCACAGGCAGCAGCAGTAGAACTCTACTGGGCTGGTCAGCCATGGCATCAGCTTGGCATTTCAGGAGCATGCTGAAAAATGGTATTTAAAAAAAAAAAAAAAAAGGCAGTCATCTGTCTCTGAAGCTAAACTGCAAACAAGTTACATAGGTTCTGAACTTCTCTATTTGTGGCAGAAAATCTGAGTCAAAAGGGGCTAGCAAATTACCTTGGAGCCTTGATTTTGAGGTGTCGGAGCTTTTGCTTTGAAGAAAAATAGTTGCTTTCCTGCAGCCAACCCAGTGGCACCCGAGGAAGCTCAAGAGTAGACACTGAACTACAAATAATTTCTAGACTACTAGTTTATTTTTTAGTGCCAGGGCTCTGGAGAGGAGGGCAGAGAGGGAAGGATGATGGGTTTGTGGAAATTGGTCGTTAAGGTTATTGGGTCTTGTAATGTATGAGAGGATGAGAGGACATCTATGCCAGTTAGGAAATGGGGCTTTAAAAAAGCAGAGACCCCACAATACTGGTCTCCTCTTGGAAGCATATGTTGGTATGGCAGACTGGCCCTTCAAATAGTTTTTTGGAATTTTCTAGAAAAGACAAAGAAAATAAGCAGGAGCCAATCAAGCTTCTTCCTCCACCTTCATATCAGTACTTCTAACTATCTATGCTGGTACTTTGAATTCCCATCTCAACAACTGATGAAGAGTAATTTAGAGTTTGTAATGAAGCCTACAGCGCTCATATTTTGAGAGCTGGTGTGTAGTTGTAACTTCACTTAATAAACAAAGCAGTGCTTCACTAACTGGGATGTAATTACCCGGTTTTCACAGAAAATGATTCAATTCTCACATTTACAAATATGTGAGTGTTTTCTGCTCTCTAATTTGAAAAATTATTTTCAAGATATTTCTTCTATTTATAACCCCTAGAAGAGTACTGTAGCAATCAGCTGCTTGCTTTCCCTTCCATTTGCTTTGATACTGTAAACATATTACAACTTCATAATTGTGATTCCTGCTTTGAGTGCTCTCAAAATTTGTAACCCAATTAAATAATTGTGTTTTTCTTTTTATAATACATATTTGCAGCTGAGAGTTATAAAGAAACCCAGATGGTAAAGATAAAAGAAGAACCAATGGAAGTTGACATTCATGATTCACAGGCTTCAGTGTCACCTAGCCAACCCAACCAAAATGTTGGCTACAGCACTTTATTAGGGCGAGAGATTAGTGAACACATACAGAAGGCACCAGAAGGTCGTGTGCTCCCAGAAAGAAATCTATTCAGCCAGGATATATCAGTGAAGATGGCATCCGAGTTGCTCTTCCAGTTATCAGGTAAAAGCAGTTGAAATAGTTGCTAGCAGAATTTAAAGAACAGAGAAAGATTGTGTATAACCATTAAAGAGCCATGATGGTGTGAGCCTGCTGTGGCAGAAAAGTGATAAGAGCTAAAGCCCTTCTACCGTCACACTTGAAATGCAAAAGCTTTGCCAGATGTTCCCTACATTTAACATATGTGCTTTAGAGCACAGGGACAGTCAGGTCAAGTTCATAATATTTGAACTGAATGGGAAAATCTCAAATTCAACTCCTATATTTTTGAAAGCTAATTAAGTAATTTGCGACAGCCGCTTGATCAAGGGCTCAGAGTATAGGGGTCTATAGCTGCCAGTTACTGGTGTAAGTGGCCAGTGGCTGCAGCATGCAGAATTCCTGTGGCTGTTCTGTCCACTTCTCTTTACAAAGACTGTTGGCTGTTACATTCCTTTCAGCACTGTGTTTTACAAATGTTTGCATTGCAAAGTCTGCATGGAGCACTAACACTGAAGTATGAAGCAGGGCAATTTTGATTGGATTTGCAGTTTAAATAAAATCACACTCCTGTTCTAATTACGTTGTAACCATTTGCTCCAAATTATTCTGGATTATACTCTGTAATGAAAGAGCATTGAAATAGTTCCCCTGAATAAAGTCCAATACAGAAAATATGGTTATTTATCTGT
Source organism: Tinamus guttatus (assembly GCF_059628265.1). Lineage (NCBI taxonomy): Eukaryota > Metazoa > Chordata > Aves > Tinamiformes > Tinamidae > Tinamus > Tinamus guttatus. The sequence goes on along the minus strand of NW_028288781.1, from coordinate 4,322,837 downwards.
ATGTGTTTCTATGTATATACATATCCATGTATCTATGTAAGGTAATCACAAAAAATGTATGTTCCTCTGCAGAAAAGGTGAGCAAAGAGCACAATCACAATAAAGATAACACCATCAGAACTACAACCAGGTAAGTACAGTCCATTGTTATTTGTAGAGCTGTAGTGCAGATAGCATTTGTTAATGTTGCCTTATTTGTTGCCTGCAACTCAGATATGTGTTTTTCTTGCAAATGTAAGAGATTTTCATGCAGTAATGTAATCTATGCCTGAAAAATATGCATACAGATCTGATTGTTTGAAGTTCACGAGACAAGGCCTCTGTGCCAAAATTACCATTCTCTTACGGAATGCATGCATGATATTAAGAATTGTTTTTTCTATTTTTTTTTTTTTTTTGCAAAAAAATGAACCTTGAAAGAAACTGCATAATACATGCAGTACTTGAGGGAAGAACAGGCTGACAACTGGATTTTAAGACATGGACCAATGTAAGAAGAGGTGTTATGATTCAGTCCTCTGGCAGACTTGGATTTCTTGAATAAAATTTCAGTTGAGTATTCTTATCATCTCAGCGTCTTCCAGAGATGAATTTTAAAAAGTCAGACTGTAAGAGACAATGTGAATGAAACATTTGATTGAGGTTACAGTCACATTAACAAAATAAGTGAAACTCTACAGGAATTTAAAATGTGGCGCAATTAGAGCACATAGAGCACATGCTGTTCAAAAAATATGCACTTTATAGTATTTTGGCTGGGAACAAGGTCACAAGTTCTTTAAATATAAGTGAGCAGCAAAGTGAGGTGTCTTTGTGAGAAAATTCAAAGATCATCTTATGTAAGGTCTGCAGCAAGAGTCAGTGAAGATTTAGGTGAGGCGTAAGCAGGAATCGGGTGCTAAGTCCAAAAGTTAGATCTTCAACACCCTCTGCAGCTTGCATTTAGCCTTGGGGGCAAGGGCACATTTATTCCCTCCCTGAAAGTTCCTGGTCAGTGTGGATGAGCTGGAGACTGAGCATGCTGAAGTGGTGAACAGTTCCTTCAGAAATGGACTGAGACCTTCTGTTGCTCTGCAGCCCCTTCTGCAGAAGCTCTTGCAGTGTACAGTGCCTGCTAATTAAGATGGCTTTGTCTAGACAGAACTTCAAAAACATTTCCGTTGAAGAAGAAATTAACTCTAAAATATGTTGCTCTTAAATTCCTGGAACCATCCCATTCAATCATGGTAACTGTGATAAATATGGTTTTAATAAACCGATCAGCTCAATAAATGTATGGTAGAGACCCTTTGGTTTTACAAATTGAAAGAGAATTAAATTAAGCTTTTAACTTTTGGCTGCTGTAAACACTTTCCATATTTGCTAGTTTGGGATTTCATGGAACGTGCAGACTGGATAGCCTTATTATGACTCCTTACAAAGCATAAACCTGAGAGCTGCGTGCAGAGATAAACGCACATCTTGTCCAACTACGCGTTCACCATCCAGCATGGGATGTGGAGAGAGGGTGACACATAATGTCAGTCAGGTCAAAATCGATTTCAGTGTCTCGTGGTGTCAGTAGCAGGACTAGTGTGGGCACCTCCAGAGATTATTTACCAAAGATAATTCAGGCAAGAAAGGCTAAGGACAGTTCAAAGATAACTGGGCCTTCTTCTGGCTGCCAATTTAGATGAAGGTAGCAGAGCTGGTTGTTGTCAAATTTACACTGAATTTTTCTGAGAAGTCCTGATAATGTCTGCTGCCACGAGGGTATGAAAAGTTGAGTGGCTGATTCACTTCTTCCGGGTGCTTTTTTTTTGTCCTCCTTATCAACAGAAGAAGACATGAATGAGAAGAGTCAGAGCTGCCTAATGGGAAGTCAATCAGTCTACTAAATCTTGCAAGTTCAAACAGATTGACTCAAAAGACTTGGCAAAACAAAACAAAATAAACTAAAAAGGAAGTTTTTGCTTGATGGTGAGTGTATGATACCCCCTCAGAAATAGAATGTGACGCACCAGCCAGTGGAGGATAGGGGCACGAATGCTGCATTAAGGAAACTTGTAGTTATTTTGGCTAAGCAGCATACATCTGGAGGATATAGGACAGGAAAACATTTGAATTATGATTGTTATGTGAAGTTTGCTGAAAGCTGCAGAGAGCCAAGGTGAGGTCAGTCTTGTCCACCTGTGAGTAGATGGGGAGCGGAACGATTTAAATCTGCAATCTTAAATCTGCAAAACTCATCAAGAAAGGGGTATAAAAGTACTTTTTGCTGTCCTGTTCCATATTAGCAGTTTTAACTTTCACCTATCTGTTTCTGTTCCTCCTCTGAAAGTCCTGTACGTGGACTTTCTAGATACGTACTTCCATGGGAGTTTGTTCAAGGAGCCGAAACTGGCAATAATTCCTCCCAGGAGGTATATGATAGACCCTGCCATCTGTGATTTGAAATGGAAAGTGGAGAAGAAAATGATCTGGAAGTCAGCATGCCAGCATAAGATGCCATGATGAATTTCTTTCATCTAGAAAAGAGAAAATTGTGTAGCTGAAGAGACTTAACTGCCATTCTAGAGGAGGGCAGAAATTAGGGCACGCAGGTTCTGTAATTTAGCAGAGGCTGGTGGCAGAGAGGGAGATCCTTGAGACCTCAACAGAATGCGGTCGTCAGCAGCAGCCTGTTGATGATATAAGGCCTAGCCTTAAGTACATGAGCCCTATATCATCCATTTTGCTTAGAATCAGCAACAGGCAGTGACCTAGTGACTGAATTTGAGGCACAAACAGGGTGGCCAGCGTGGAAACCTGAGCAGGTTACAAGAACCTGAAGAGCTGCAATAAATTTTTGTTGGTGGTGTTTTTCTTTCAGATCATTGTTAAACAAGTGAGAGAAAAGTTGCAGTAAATGATGCCGTATTTTTGTATGGCGATAATCTGTTTTGTGTTATGTTACCCTTGAATGGGAGTGTGAGCCTTGGAAATTTTGTACATGTGGGTTGGAGCTGTTCGCTTTAGACTGATTAATCATTTTTTTCCATGAGTATTGCACATTGTTCAACTGTCTGCATACACTGAACTTTTCGGGTTTCAGGCGGCTTCATGCCTTACCCAACCGTGCAATTTAATGTGGACTGCATGTTTGTGGTTACATTCAAACTTCTATAGAAGCAACACAAAATGAACGATGCCCCAAAACTAATGGGAGAGTAAGGTGATTACCAAAAGTGTCGTTAGATCAGGTTAACTGACAAGCTTCACAATGGCAAAAGAGATGTGGCAGTGAATGCAAGTAAGTCAGTCAGAGGAGAACACACTGCTCGCCATCTGCACAAGGACTCTAGTGGGGAAAGATTTACATGTGTGTTATTGTTTGAGTTGACACCTCGTGTACCTGGACCAGTAAAGTTACTCTGATTAGTGCTGTTGGCACATGCACACTGGGTCTGGACTCTCCACTGTGCAACACTTCATAAAACCTGATACTGTGTTCCTTACCCTGTAGAGGTTCCTGGATTTTATTATTGGGTAAGCACAGGCCTCAGAAATGAGCTGGTCTCCTATCCTGCACCTTTAAAACACCTATTATGCACCAGCTTCTTATGGATTCTCAGTACAGTAGAGATCAAATTTAAATGTAGTCTTCATTTTACTCAGAAGAAATCCATACTTTGAATTTAGTTGAAATACTCTGGAAAACTGCTTTCCAAGAGAAAAAAAAAACAAAAAACAAAAAAACTTTTGATCTAAATCTTATTGTTGTCTGTATCATAGAGAAGGGAGTCTTGTGATTTTTAATTGAGCAGCAAACAGAACAGAAATGTCTGTTCAGTGATGAAACTGACTTTTTATTGCCTGTTAATTAAAACCAAAACACCTTAAACTTTTCACATTGAAATAGAGATGATTTCAAAATGATCTTTGCACTTAATCTTTAAGAAGTCACCATTGAGTTAGCTTATATGAAGTGTTTCCTGCTTTGAAAAGAGAATTCATGGAGTTCGTTTCATACATGGAATGCCATGTCAAAGGCGAACCATTCAGCAGTTTAACATAAAATTAGAAGTTTTGTATGGAACATAATTCCTGTATTCATCAGATTTTTAAATACCATAAATGTATTAAAATATTTTCCAACTTTCCAATATTGATCATATTGCTCAAGTACAAATTCTTGAAACATTGTCATGATCCATACTGTGATGTGATATTGCCAATTCGAGATGTTGAAATGCTGTAATTTATAATGTTTTAGGAACATTCAGCATTCATTCTGAGATGCAGTTGAACTAAAGCATACCTCTTCACCACGCTTTCTCTCACAGTCTGCAGATCTTTCAGCATGAATTCTGTGAATTATGTAGTCTTTTAACATTAAGGTATTTGTTACAATATTAAAATATTAGGGTCAAAAGTCATGCATATTTTTTATGTCACTTGATATTTTGTTTACAAAAAGACATCTTATTTTCCCCATAGCCCTTTCTTTTCTGAGGACACATTTAGACAATCACCGTTCACTTCCAATTCAAAAGATCTGCTCCCTAATGAAACAACTCTTCATGGAAGGACATCTGCACCAGGTCAGATACCTTTATTTTTTCATTACTTCAGTTAGCCAAACTGCAGTCTGCTTTGTCTAAAGGAAACAATCTCTCTATCACAGTCAGTACTTACTGCTAAGGACAACAACAACAAGAAAAAGTTACCTTTATAATTGCTGAAACATTTGTTTTAATAGGTTTCTGTTACTATTTCTCTGCAATGTACATTGAAACAAAGAGGCTATAACAGATAAAGCGCAGCAATATGAACAGAGCTTTTTTTATGCGTGAATCACATATTTAAAGGAACTTTACTGATGTCTGTTTGCTGTCTGCTATTTTTCTGCTATTGGTCATTTCCATCTCTCCTTCTCTCGCAATAAAGATGATCAGAATGGCTGAGCTGTGCAATATAATTATCCGGCCCTTAGCAGTAGTAATTTAGCAACCTTTTTGGAAAGATTTTACTTTAAACATATTGAAAGGCCTCAGTATCTGTGGGGACATTCAGGCTGATCTTCCAAACTAGTTAACAAGCATTATATGTCCAGATGTAGCTTGGATTATATTCTGCAATAAAATGGGAAATACAGGTATATAACCATATCTTTCAAGGTGGTAGGGAAAACATGCAAAAGCTTCATAGATGCCTTTATTGTCCTGGTGCAAAGTAACTGCTGTTTGCTAATTCACTGATATCTGTTTTTAAATTAATAACTCTTGAGTTCTTGAGGTCAGTAATTACACTGCCAGCAGCAGTAGGGGTTATTCACCTTTTCTTAGCAATCAATAAAGTTTTAGGCACGTTACTGCTAATTTTCAGCTACAGACTGTCATTTAATTTACAACTTAACAGACCCTTCATTTTTTTTAATGCTTGAATAGTCATTTGACAGCTTGTGAAGTGGCAGATGGGGTTAAGAGCCAGGTGTTGTCTAAGGGTAAATATGCATGGCAGGAAAGAAGAAAATTCATATCATAATGACAGAGGTCTTCAAACTAGCTTCTGCCACACTTTCTCGGGGAAGTAGCAGTAACCCAGAACAGGGAGAACTTGGTCATCTGTGGTACATTTAAGTATTAAAATGTAAGTCAGATTATCGCTTCAATCCTGGATTTTGACCTTGGCATAACGTGGAATATTCATATGCTCAGATGAAAGACAAGAACTCATGGGTTCCTCCGGCAGTGCTCAATACCTCCGAGGACATGGCCTTTAGCAGCAATTCTCATGCCTCCTAGCAAGATGAATGTATAAGATTCCTAATTCTCCACGAGACTTCCTTTTAAATGAGGCCACTAAAACTGTACACTGTTTCTGGTAACATGTTTAGTCTTTTGTTTAAACTGTTTAATTGGTTAGATTATGCTGGAGTATTAGAAAGTCTACTAGGGCCTAGATTTTGCATGTTCATGCTATATTTTACCTTACAGAATGTAGGTATTACCTGGATAGGTCCATGTATTATATTGCATATTGCTCTGTGATTTGAAGACTAACATACATATGTATGGTGAAAATCAAAACTGCCGATTTTGCTTCATTTTTATTTTTGGAGCAACCATATGATTCACATCATTCAAAAGATTTTGATTTTTCTCAGCTTCATAACACATTCTTGGACCTGAAATGTCACTTCACAGTAGCATCAGGGATGTGATTTAAATTTTTAATCAATTGCATGTCATGTTTATTTAAAAGCACAGAGTGGAATTGAATGGTCACAGGTATGTTTCCTGCTAGATTCAGCCTTGCAAGAAGTAGTAGTGTAGCTAGTGGTGTGGATAGGTCAGAAAAAACTTTATTCCTTTATAGAGTAAAACAAAGGGATGGTGACAAATGACTGTACAGGTTACAAAAGCATATATTATGGAAATGTGTATATGGTGTTCCACAGGGAAATGAGATGCCTTCACTTCAGATTTATTTGGGTTATTCCATTCTTGAAGCAGGATAGTACAAAAGTAGGAATCAACAGCTTGTAAAGCGATGGGAAATCCATGGTCCAGCGTCATCTTCAGGTCACAAGATAAACTGCTGCTGGCCAGGAGTGCTCAGTAAGCAGCACGGAGCCCCAGCCTGGACGTGTCCCTCGGTGCCGCTGAGCAGCGTGGGGTTCGAGCTGCCGCTCTGCAGGGTGGCGCGAAGAAGCTGCTGCTGCTCCGCATGGCTGCCTGTGGTTCAATCCCATGTACGTGCCCCTTCTTTCCAAGAAAAACCCCAATACAGACAGTTGTCTTCCAAGATTTCTACATATTTTTTTCTGCAGAGGTCTTAACGCCCCAGACAGAGAGATTGCGAGAAGTGACAGGGACCATAGGAGAGTAAAATATGTGACAAATTCAGTCCTCTTGTAGGTAACTATGTTATGTAATCTCATTCATTACCAATGAATTTTACCCATGGTGTCCTTCAGCTTCGACTAATTCTTTTCCTTTGCAATGTGCTGTCTTGTATCCTCTTAACCCTATCTTCCTTTTAGCAAGGTAAGCCAGCCAAACACTTACTGTATATGATAGGCTCTCCATTTCCTGATCAACCTCATAGCCCTTCTCTGCCCCTTTTTAGGGAAATTAATTCCTGGGGTCCTCAGAATCTCGAATGATTTGTTCAGAAATCTCTCCCATGTGTAATGGCAGTGGCTGTCCCGCTTCATCACAGTCTTTGAAAGCACAACACCCTAACGACTTGCAATTCAGCCTCTAATCAACTAGTAACACAATTTTTCTTTTCCTCCTCAATTTCAGCTGATGATTCTTCAGTACGCAACAAAAATTCTTGTTACTATTTCCTAGGCGTTTAATCTTGTCATTTATATTGTTGCACTTGCTACCTTTCTTCTCAAGATTATTTTCTGATACTCTGAAGTTTCTGCGTATCGGTGATAACCGTTTTCATTAACGCAATACTTTCTGTGTTGAAACAATTAAAGGAGACCTTTAAGTATGATTGGTCTAAATTTCAGTCCTTGAGATTTCTCTTACTAACAACCATTTGGCCTTTGGATCTCTTCTCGGTGCAAACCACTTGTGTTCTCATCTTAGCCAATATATAAGTTACAAGATCATGAATTAAAAACACGGAGCATTCTTTGTAGAGCGCTGAGTATTTAAGGTCCACAAGGAATATGAAACAATTAGGAAAGAGCTGTTAAAAGATACATGAGAGCAATGCACAGATCAGGGCATTTACAAGCTGCTGCATTATTATCCAGCAGCTTTTAAGTCTGGTAACCCAGGAAATGGAATTGAAAACTCCCAAGAGCTGTCAGAGCAGGACTCAGCAGTCCAGGCAAAGCAGCGGTAACTCCCTAGTAATCTGTGTGAATTCTTCATATTCTGGGGAGGAGAAATAGTAAATTTTAATAGCACATAGTTCAAAGTATTGGGTAGATTTGTGAAAGATCTCTGCTACCTTTTTTGAAAGCAATTTGTGTTAAAATACACGCAAAGTTAATTGTGGCTATATAGACTTTTCTGGATTACAGTTGCTTTTCAAATAAGCTCATTTTTTGCCCAGAAAATAAAGTAGAATAGTGTTAATGTCCATGTGTTTTGAGAATAACAATTTTTAAAAAAACTTTACTCATGGGAATTATTGATCATGTCAATAAAACACAATTTTCATAGAAATCAGTCATATCCAGATTTAAGAAAACAGTTTTTTTTTTCTTTATTGCAGTGATTCATTAGAACAGTTTTTATCTTCTGTGGCAACTCACTGGGACTTTCTGAGCATCTGATTTTTATTTCACGCTAACAGTATGTCAACCACTCTTAACTGGAAATGAGTGAAATCAGACATGAGGCTTCATTCTTACGTTATTCTGTGCTATTATACTTGTTTTTATATTGACCATGAAACATTTCAATAGCTTCAGCTTTTGCCTTTAAGAATAGAAAAATGACTTTTTTTTTCCTAATGAAAAGAGAGTAGAAAAGAAAGTTTTCAGTTCAAACAGTTGCTGGAAAAGGGCGTTTTTGTCAGCTGTCTTGTAAGACTCTCTTTTGACAGAATGGAGTTTAGCTGCATGCCAAATTCAGTCCAGATCTCAAGATAAACTAAAAAATTCAGCTTATGGTGGCTTTCCTGATCCTTAGCCAATATTTAATATGTTTTAATATGTAGTTCTCCACTCACTGACTCATTCTGTAAATCATACCTGCCTTCATGAAATCCAGTTGAGTGATATTCACTATTTCTATTTCCCTCAGTGCATTAATATTGCTGAAGACTCCAAACGCAATTTTGAGGCTTATATTTTCTCCACGTATACTTGTCTGTAGTATATTAATGCTTCATTACTTTCTCCTCTCTTAAGCAAGCACCTTGCATTTTCTTTCATTGGCAGTGTCAAATTTTGAAACAATTGCAGTTATTTTGAATTAATGAAAGGGGAAAATTCTAGCATTTTTTAAATATTATTTTTGTGGAAAACTTAATGCTTACTGCCAAACTGTACTGTTGATTGCAGTAAATGAATTTCACACGGCTAAAATAAAGTTTTGGAATTGGAGAGTGTCATTTGTTGGGAGTTGTAATCCATGTATATCCCTGATTCTGAATTCTGTCCATTGGTGCCACAGCTATATTTACCCAAAGTGTTAACAAAACAAAAAAATCTGACCTCAAGTTCCTTTTTGAAAGATGCATTAGAGCCTCTTTCTAACTAAAGGGACTATTCATTAGATATACATGTTTTTCCTGATCACCATTCTTATTTGCACCCTTTTTGTCTATCTCTTCTCTAGAGCACAGTAACTAATCAACTAAACTATTTTCTAAAAGTTGGTGGGAACGCTGCGATGGGAACAGGGTAAAGGCAAGGATATTCCTTTTGGCCATGTGAAATTTCAGTGCTTATGCAAGATTGATGCGACTGCATCCACACTTGTTTATGTTCTTCTGTGGCTGTAATTGAAAAAAATCTTATGGTTTCATGTTTTAACTTAAATGTCGTGAATGATGAAGCTGTTCATGGTACATTGGTACTATGTTCTTTAAAATAAAATACTTTTCGTGTTCCTTCCTTTCTAATCCCCTTTTAAAGGCACCTTAAGGTTAATACATCTCTTGGTGCTGTAGTTTGCACATCTATTGTAAAGCATGAGGAAAGTAGCTAGCAGGTGCTCTTTTGGACTGACCCGAAGGCTGTCGTGCTGGGAGACAGAATGTGTGGCAATATCCGCACTGTGCTTCTGACTTCCTGCTCTCCTGCACACCAAACTCCCACAACCATGTGCCATGGCTAGCGCTGATTTCTGTGTCATCATTAGGTTAGCTGGGAAAGTAAAGATTTTAATAAATTGAATGTGAAGCTAGGCTAAGTCTGGTTGAAGTTGATATTTCTCCACATATCTCTAGCAACTGTTGTCCTCCTTAATCTCATTTAGGCTGATGCCAGGCTTTCTATTTCTAACTTGCCTTATATTGTCCCTGAGACCTGTGCTGTAGAAAGCAACAGAAGCCCTGGGATTTTGATTTCTAGGTAGGGGGCTGTTGGCACTTTTGTAACACGTGGAAGTGTGCTGGCCTTTATGGAGCTGCGAGGTGTGCATGCCCTGTTTTCTGTTAGAGTGATCAACAATGAAGCGTTGACATTTAAATTGCCATTGCATGCCATTGCCTTACCTATCCATAGAGTTGATGAAAACAATTCACACCTTCCTATGGTTGTTTGCTTACACCTGCCAAAAGGTCTAAAACTGCATTATGGGTAATCCTCTGTGCACTTTATGGAGATTTTCCTCGCAGTTCTCAGACATAGAGTTTTTAAAGAAAAGCTGGAGCTCTCCTGAGCTCTCCCCCACCCTGGCATGCTGTCCCTAGGCTCATCCGTAGTGATCCCAGTTTTATCCCTGTCTCCCTTCATACCCCATTCAAAGCCCTCTCAGTGAGCCCTGCCACCACCTAGGATTGGTAGGATTCTTTTTCAAGACAGGGGAACGCAGTCTGCTGCCAGGAGGCTCAGTGCTGACATGGACTTCCCCATGGTTGAAAAACCCAAAATTAGACCAGTGACGCCAGCCTCGTAGCCATATGTTGAACAGGTGCCTTTTCCTGTTCCTCGCAGTGTCCTTCTCTGACCCTGAAGGGACTGAGGAGAAACCATCTACCAGGGAAGAAGAGATTGGCTCCTTCTGTACTAACCACCACCTCTGTCCCAGCAGGTATTTATGCACATTGATAAGATGAGTCCATTCTTCATCTTCATGGCCCTTTGCTGGACTTTAGACTTTCTTTAAAGTCTAAAAAAAGTGTTGCAAGATAGTGACAGCAGATCATTTTTGCTACTGTCATAGAATAGCAATTTTTATTGCCAGTGTAGTTTCAGAGGGAGTACACTTGTGCATGAAGAAGTGAGTTATATAGTGCATTTTCCCCTACTTTGTCCCATTATTGACGTTGGTCATTTTGCTGGGCTTGGTCATTGACGCTTATGGTCGTTTCACTGGCTTTCAGTTTTGATCTGAGTTATGAGCTCTGCCCATCCAGGACGTTAGATAGATAAACCCTTTCAGTTTTGTGATGATGAGAGTGCCCAAGCCCTCTTGGCTTCTCTGGCTAAGTGTAGAGTTCCACTTAATTCGCCATGCAGCCTATGGTCCATCAGGGATTTGGTCCTGTTGTGCATGGCCACTTCTGGTTAGTTGCTTGGTTGTTTTGTGTGTGTGAAATGTACTTGATGAAAGTGGTGCTGGGAATAGGTGCTACACGGCTTTCGTTGCTGCCTGCAAACATGATTTTAGGTACTCACTAAACCCTACAAAGTCTGGTTCTGTCAGTCCTCAAAGCAACCTGTTAATTTTATTCTTCTTCCCGTGCTGCTTTTAGTTGTAGCTAAAGATTCAGACAGATACTTTTTTCTTTGTTTGCAAATCTCTGCAGGTACATGAGGAAAAATTCTGGAAATACCACTTTGACATATCCCACTTATATGACAACCTCATAGGGTAATTACTTGTGACAGAGTAGAAGGTCAATCTGAGTAACCAATTCTAGCTTCTGATCTTCAAAATATATTTTTGCCTTGATTCTTCACACATAATGTGTAACTGAAATAAATACTTTATCTGGTGTGTGTGTGTGTGCTTTTGCCTTCTAAGGAGGTAAGGATTATCAGCTACCATGGTGGCTCTCTGAAGTCTGGTAACAAGAGACAGATAACTAATTTCAGCTTGTAGAAGGTGGCTTTGGGAAAGCAAGATAGTTGGACTGATGTAGAAATGTGCTGTGCTTGGCATAGTTCTCCAAAGAGAGGGAGATTTGACAAGATTTGTTCAGCACGATTCACCAAACTGTAGCAGTGGTTCTAGCTCTAGCCAGAGTCAGAGTGCAGCCTTGGAGCGCAGAGCACCCAGCGGCTGGGACAACCACTCACTGCAGTCACTGAGCAGAGGAGTGGAGACTCCTGGTGCGTTTAATGGGGTCGTAACCAACCTGGCTGCAACTGATTACAGCACTTCCCTTCCCTTGCAACTTTATCTAGGCCTGCTGACATTTTAGTCCGTGTGTATTGCTGGTCTGGATGGGATAATGGCAACTGTCCGCTGAGCAACCGCCACAGTCTTCCTAACCATGAAGGTCTTGGCAGACTAACCCTTTCCCAATGGAAAGGACTGTGCAGAGCCTTTCTAATCATCTTACCACCTCTTTCTCACATGAGCACTTGGCCACCTTTGGCTAAACTAGGAAACTGAAGTGTGTGCGTGCACAATTTGTGTACAGGCATTAGTTCTCACTGTCATTGTGTATTGGCCATTCCAGCAGAAAGTGTGGAAATGTTATCAGATCTTCCTGAGGGATACAGGAAAGCAGACAGTGCTAAAGAGCAGGACTCCGCATGGATTCTCATGGGTGCACAGTAGCAACTTCTTTTCCTTGTGAGGAAACTGCACTAACTCTTTTGGAAATAGTTTGCAGGACCTTCAAGATGTAAATTAAAAAACAGAAAATCAGAAAGTATTACGCTTAGGTCCAAAGGCTATCTTGAACGGTACCTGACTTTCATCTGAAACTTGGGATCCATGTTTTATTATGGGCTGTCTTTACATAGGTCAGTGTTTTCCCTCTTACACTACACAGTCTCCTCATACAGACAAAAATATGTATTTTCTTTTCATATCCCTTTAATGTTTATTCCTGCTAAAGCTTGATCATTCTCATGGTAAAGAACACAAGAGCCAACTCATTCCACTCAGAATAGACAAGAGCAAACACCTTCTGGTTTCATGCAGAATAAATCTTCACTACACTCCAGTCATTAAGCCAGCAAACCAGAGGTTGTTAAGAAATATCACCCACTTCAGCTGCAAGGCAACCTAGCCAAAAGTAACTGTTTCGTCCTCATGGAAAAATAAAACTTAGCAATTGCTTTTTTATTCTTTCAAATTTTGGCACCAGTTACCATTTTGGGATGCTGTTTCTGAATCCCTATTATTCCACAGTGAGTTCTTTTAAAAAGTAAAATACTTTTAAATACATACAGAAAGTGATTGTCAAATCTGTGAAGAGCTATGTAAGCAGCTACAGTAATCCAAAACACAAAATGAGTTTATGTGGGAGTTTAGGTGCCTTTTTCTCTGCTGGGAAGAAAAGCTGGTATGACAAGGCTGTCCAGCACATTCTTGGCACATGTGTTTTGATGCAGAAACTTGGCTAAGAAAGTCCATGAAGTGATAGTACGTGAGTTTTAGGAAAGGAAGAAGAGAAAACACCAAAATAGAGGCACTGGGCTTCAGAAAGGACATCTGTAACAAACCTGGAGATTTGTGTGGAAAGAAGCTGAAAGATACTTGTTGGCAGGTCCTTTAAGAAAGACAAGCACTTAAGTTCAGACAAGCTTTTGGTATTATGTCCCACAACATGCTCATAGGAAGCAGGGAAACCTTGAGGAGGTTTCCCTTTCTAATTAGCAGGGAGAGTGTAGCTGTCAAACTGCAGGGACCAGGTCGGGCCCTGCAAGGGTCTGTACTCTTAACATTATTCAGCCTTTTCTTTAATGTGAGTGGTGGAAGAGAGACTGCACATGAAATGCTCTGCTGACATAAGCTCTTCAGCGAGCAGCATTAGATTTCTGTCTTATTTTGGTGAACTGGGGAAAGAGTCTAGAAAACAGTAGTCAGTTCAGGGAGGACAAAATTGAGTACTTGAAGGAGTCTTGAGTGCTACAAAGAAGGGGAGGGATGAGTACCCAGTCAGTGGAACTTAAGGGAAGGGTCTGCATGAGGCTGGGTCAGAGACCGTGCGTGCAGCTGACAGTGTCCACATCACCAAAAGGGCAAACGTCCGGCTCAGATGCCAGGAAGGGTGTCTGTAAGGCACATATGGAAACTTGTTTGCTCTGCAGCTGGAGCCTGAATCCAATTTGGGGCTCTGTAATCCAGGTGCAACGTGGAAGAGAGCAGCGGTCAGAGGTTTAGAAAGCATGAGCTGTGATTAAAGGTTGAAAGAATTGTGTTCATTTAGTCTGGAAAGGAAAAGAGGGGAGATGATAATGGTATTCAAATATGTAAAAGTGGCAGCTGTGAAAGAAAAAGAATAAAATCTATGAACAAGGAATAGTGGGTTTAAATGACAGCAGAGGAGATTTAAGTTGAACACGAGTACAACTTCTCAGCAGTGGGGTAGTTATGCCCTGGGACAACTGCCAGGGGAGGCTGTGGGATCTCTGTTGCTGGGGGATTTTTTTAAAAGAGGGCAAGACAGGACTGACAGGAGTGTTCAGTGTGTGCCGCTTTTGCTGCCTTTGGGCACGCAAGACAAGATGGCCTCCCAAGGACCCTTCCAGCTCTAGATCTGTGATAAAAATTCAGCAGCAAAGCTGAAATGATGATTAAATAACCTCTTGGAAGAGGTTTGATAGACAAGGCTTTGGGTTTATAAATCCTCAGCACGCTCTGTTTTAGATGGCGCATTTTATTCAAACCCATCTATGGTCTCATATCCTGTTTTGCCTTGTTAATATTAGAATATTTGGTGAAAGTGAAAATCAGCATTGAGTCATGCTGTTTCCTGAATATGGAACTTTTCCAAACACAGGCTCACCATGAAATAGAAAGATTTTTAAATTACTTCTGTGGCTTCGCAAAAGGAATTGAAACACATCATTTCTGACATTTCTTTTTAGAGTTACCTTGGGACTCTCCAGTCCTCACCTATCTTCTATTTTGTACAAGGTTGTCTTCTACACTATTTGTCTGCCTGAGAGTAAATTGAATACAGAATTTGTCAGGCCACCAGGACACCTGAAAGGAAAAAGATGATTGTTTGCACATAATCTAAGCAAAGTGGAGGAGAAATCATTTTTCTTCTAGAGCATGAGTTCGGTCAGCATCAAAATTTGCCCTGGTTTTCCTGAGGGTTGTAGTCAATCCCTTTGGGGCAGTGGTGAAGCCGATCACCTTGGTGCCCTGCGAGCGCGGCCTGGGCAGGCAGGGCTGCAGAGGCACGCGAGCATCGCAGAGCGAGCACGAGACAGGGCCTTCAAGGAGCAAGTTTTGGGCTTCATGAAGTGAGCAGATTCTTGTGCACATTGCTTGAGGAATCCGGAATGAAGGGCAGCAGCAATTCCTTCCTGGGAAGGGTGATACCCTACCCAGCAGCCTGCTGGAACCTGGAAAGGTGGCTCTTGCTGAGCGTGCAGTTACTGTCACCTTGGTTTGAATCTTTTGTGGTAATCCAGATAGCTCAGGGTGAGGGACTCCGTCTGCATTTAGGACCTCATCTTCCCTTCCCCAGCTGATATTTCCATCCAGAACTGGCGTTATTGACAAAAACAAAAGGAAAAAAAAAGTGAAATTTGTATATATAACAGTCTTAAATGTGTACTGGGGTCTCTGAGTGGGTTTTAAAATAATTTTCTATAATTAATTATTTTTATAATTAATAATTTTTTTTTTAGGGAGTGTGTTTTAAAGAGAAGTGTAGGAAAGAAATTCAAAGGGTAGAAACCTCTGTTGACATTATGGAAATTAATTAA
Source organism: Tinamus guttatus (assembly GCF_059628265.1). Taxonomy (NCBI): domain Eukaryota; kingdom Metazoa; phylum Chordata; class Aves; order Tinamiformes; family Tinamidae; genus Tinamus; species Tinamus guttatus. The sequence continues at coordinate 4,307,332 of NW_028288781.1, read as the reverse complement.
TTGACATTTTAAATTTTAAATTGAATTTTAAAATTTTAAAATAGGAGTCCATATGGATTCAGTGTCGTGGCACCCAACGTAAATGTTATAAGCACAGTAAGTGGATGAGCTAAATATAAGGGCCACCTGCTTTGGTCTGTATGGGAAGGGGAGCTGAGGACAATTCCTTAGGGCAAATGTTACGGCTGTCGTGCAGATATATGCAGGGGGCATTCAGTTCTGTGCTGCGAGTGCCTGTGCTCGGCACTGGGCTCTGCTGCCCGCCGCGCTGCTTCCTGGGCCTGCACGCGCTTCGCTCGCCGGCCAGGACACGGGCGCCGCTCTCGGGTGCTCTCAGCAGGCACCTGAATGGCTGTCACGCTAATCGGTGTCACGTAGTGCTTTTAATAGTTGTAGTAAGGCATGAGGAGAAAACCCCACAGAAGGAACAAATTCAGGCAAGCCAATGTTGAATCCCAGCTGAATTTTGGATTCAAAAATAGATTTTCTTATTTCATTTTTGTGGGGAATATAGGGAGTTTCTATAGCAAGTCAGTTGCTTATGGCTGGCTAGTAGTGCCTGAATTTGCTCATGGTCAGATACATGGCAAAATAAGCCCAGAGAGGCTGGTGTGATGCTGACAGTGACAAGTGCAGGCTGCAGGAGCACCCAACACCACAGCTTAGGTAACTTAGCTAGTGCCTAGATAACTGGCAGGGATGTATCTAGTACAGGAACTGCAGGAACAGTGTACAGGAACATTGCCACAGTTTGTTTTAGTTGACTTACTAGAGTAAGAATTCTGGAGGCACAAGGAAAGGTTCTGTGAAAATAAGGTGGGAATTGAGTGAGATATATGGTATTTGGGGGGCTGCAACTTCATGTAGTCAGTATATTTTTGCGCTTGTAAGCCCTTTGCAAGCTTTCAGCAGACAACCTTAATTACATATTCCATGAAGGGAGTTTTCAATTTTAAATACTGTGTGCTTGCACGTGATGATAGATGAACAGGTAAATGGAAGGCTCCAAAGCAGTAAAAGGCATCTCCAATCACAGGGCACTACAGAAGGTAGGAAGACTGAATAACACAGATGAATGTAGGTAGAAGAAAATTCCTTTAGCAATGTAAATGTTTTTGAAGCTGTGGTTGCATGTGTGCCTGATCTGAATGCCTTGTTCCTAAATAAATAATTTTTGAACTTTAAATATTTCAATAAAATAGAAATATTCTTACCAATGGGACAAGCTTTTGTGACTTTAATATAGAAGTATATACAGTTCTCGAGTAAATGTGAGTACTTGAAAGACAGCAAAGGATAAGCCAACTGCAGACTATTTCCACAGCCAACTGATCTGTCATGAGATGTCTGAACATCTCAACTGCTTTCTGCACCACACATAACCAGCAAGCGGGACTGATCTAGCATGGTCACTGCTGCCTCACTGCTGTAACTACCACTCACTGTATTCTCCTTTCACAGAACTGTTCTTCAGTGAACGTCACTTTGTTTTCGTGTCATTGACTTTCTGCGTGGTGTCAAGAAGCCTGAATAACCCCGTGTATAAACAGGGTATTTGTTTTCAAAAGAGCAGAGAGGTGATACATGGGGACCCTTCTGTCAGGCTCCATGAGCACCTCTCACTTCTGCCTCTTGCCTGTTGCAAAAGGGCAGTCTGTTCAATTTATACCTGTAGGATTCTGCAAGAACAAAAGGGACGTGGGATAAGGGATTATGGGAACATAAGGATCTGCCGTTGTGGATTTTGTTGCTTCTGAGGTCTGTGGAGGTGTGATGATGAGCCAGAAAAGCAGCTGTTTATGTGAGGTATTGGATGTGAGAGCAGAAAATAAACCAATCAAAGTTATAAATGTTAATTTATTTTCTTTCAATGACGCTTTCATCAACTTGTTGTTTTGTTTCCTTTTTGACTTCATCAGTTAAGTGGCGGTTTCATTCTCTTAGTCATTTATATAAAGATACAAATCTAGGTACGGCATTGAACAACAGATTAAAGTATAATGTAGTATAAAACACTGTATAACAACAATTGAAAAACAAGTACAAGAAAGTAAGTAATCAAAGTACCACACATCAAAGTCTAAATCTAGTCTCTTGGGAACTTTTTCTCTTTTTTTCTGTGGGAACTTCTGGCAGTCACAGTGCTCACTTAGTGTCTCTGGAAAGTGTTTTATGCATTCAGGCCACACTTCATTCTCCTCTTCACTTACTGCTTTAGCCAGATGTGGTATCCTCACAGCATTTCTGACAAAAGTCAAGTTAAAGGTTTTTCAGAAATGATGGAATATATGCTCGCCATATGGATGTTACTGATTTGAGGATTAAAAAAAAGTCGTCATTAAAAATGAAAACTGAAGATATGTAGATGTCCAGAGTTGTGCCAAACAGCTTAGGAAAGGGGTAGATAGTAACTGATCTCAAGCTGCTGGGCTTCATTTGCCAGAAATGAATCTATTTGATGGAGCGGGAGGAGGAACAGAACTGCGTTTCTGTAGTCAGGCTGCTTTATTTTCACCTCATGGAAACTTGAGGTGGTGACAGTCCCACCAGTTTCCAGCCCCATCCCGGATGGTCAGCCTTGCACAGCTGTTCATTCCCTCTGAGGTTGGCCTTCGGTTAGCAGGGAAACAATATGCAGTGAGGCAGAAGGAAAGGAATGGTGGCCATAAAAGTGTATTTGTTTTACTTCACTTATTGAGCCTAAAAACTCCTTAATCCTTAAAGCTTTTATTAGAACTATTTCAGGATAGTTTTATTACTAACCTATAATATACTGAGTTAAAAATGTTATTTTTTAATGATGTGCTGGAGAACTTAGAGGCCTTCCATTTTACCAAGCATATTTTGTTTTAAACTCCAAAGCCAACCAGGCTGCTCTCCAGGAGAGCAGTCTTTTATTTATTAAACAATTTAAGAATTAAGTTGTCATTTATGCTTTTTTAACATTAAAGCTTTGGAATTTGCTTTTGAATATTGATTTGAAGTAGAAATTCAGGGGGTGTTTTTATTTGTTCTTGAGGGTTTTTTGTTTTGTTTTGTTTTTTTTTAGTGTAGGAGTGCCTTGGTGACAGATCAATTTCTGTGAAGCCATCTCTCATATTGGTGATTTATTATGTCACATTAGTTGGTCTCAGTCCATCTTCTTCTAGGCACCGAATGACCACCTCTACTTAAGGTATTCTTAAAGGACAGCGATTCCGCCTGCCTCTGTAAAGCAGGGTACACAGCAGAGGCCTGGTGCAAGTTGGTATTGTGGTCTTTGGGCCACTGGACTTGTACTCACTTGTCAGAAAACACCTTCCCCCGGCATGAGCAGTGACAGAGACAGTGGCCGGGGTCCATGTGGGTGTTGACCCGCTCGATTCTTCAGGGCGCTGGCGAGGTCGGTTCCTGGGTACGTTCGGGTGGGAGGCTCCAAGTTCCGGGGTGGTTTCCCTGGGCTGAGGAGTCCCCCACGGAGCAGTCAGGCTGCAGGGAGTTGAGCTCTGCTTTGCCACAGCCAGCTGAGCAGCCTGCTGGATAGAAAAAGTGCTTTGCCTTAGAGACACGATTCAGGAGAGACAGAAGTTGCGTACTTAGGACCCTAGGAATGCATCTTCAAAATAAATAGACGTACTTGAAAAACACGTACAGGATCCTCCTTTGTATCTATGAAAAAATATGCAGGTGCTCACAAGGGACTTGTTTTCACCAGCCCAAGATAATCAGAAAATTAATATTCTTTCAGCTTCCTATGAGCTTCCCAGAACTCACAGATATAAATCCACCATAGGGGAGAGGATATATTATATTACACCTTCTTAAGACATAAAAGAGGGCTGATGACTAATGCTGAATGAATTGTTGAGAGACTTATTTGCTTTTAATTGAGACTGCTTGTTTAGTACATGTCCCATTAATTCATTTTTGCTGTGACCATATTGAAGCAACATGCACCCTTGTGACCTTCTACTATAATTATTAACATATTCCTCTTTTGAAGCACTGTTTTGATTATGCACTCAGAAAGCTCTGCTAAAATATCTGCTAAAATATGTAGTATTAGCACAGAGTCAAATTTTCCATTGTTTTGAACTTAAGGATCTGAACCAAGAGAGTCATTTGTTATGGAAGTTCTTGAAGGTTAAGGGGCATTTACCAGCCCTTAGGGCTCCAGAGGCTGCTTCTTACTTTATTAGATTTTACAAAATGACTACTTTTGAAGATGCAGAACTTGTTTTCTCACTAGAAATTCTTTAAGAAAAATGTGTTGCTGGCTGGTAGCACTCAGAGGTACCTCGTCATTCTCAGTTTTGCTAAATATTGTATGTGTAGGGGAGAGGAGGGCAGAAGACAGTAAGAGTAGCTGCAAGGGAGCTGGCAAACATGATCATCCCTAAACTTGCTGAGATGCTGTGTGGAACCCCTGCTCCAAACTCTGCTCTGCTTTTATTGTTGCTTAAATTAATTAGGAGAGGTGACAGTTATTTGCCTAAATCACCATAGAGCTGGCAGGGCATATAACTGTGAAGACGGAACTCCAGACATGGTAGCCAAATTTGCAGTGGCAGGTGCCTGTCAGGGAGGCAGTGCCAGTGCAAAAGTGTTTGGGGAGGTGTTTCCCAGTGCTTTGTGTGATGAAGGTTATCATCTGCTTTGTTCCAGCCTCTGATACAGTAACTTAAGCTCCGTGATATTTCTGTGCTGTCAGCAGCTCCTCTCCTGCAGCTCACCAGACAGCCCCAGCCAAACGGTTTTCTCCTATCAAGCCATGCAAACAGGACCCATGGAGCAGGCCGTGGGCAGCCGTCACGCGGGCCTGTGGGATGAGAGGAAGGTGCTTTGAATGTTGGATCTTTCATTCAAGTGGAAATAGGAGATCTTTAAACAAACAAAAAAGTTGCAAAACCAGTGCCCACTGGCTGCTGTGTTTAGAAAGCTGCTGAGTGTCCTTGTGCTTTTTTTGTACTTCTCACTACAGTGGTCCCTTCGCCTCAGACACAACAGGACACTCCCAGAGGCCATTTCTTTATACTGGGCTTGCTGATACTGTTTCCCATGTGATCCAGGTAGTGTCGCTGCTGTCCTTGTCCTTGGTTCCCTTCTGATCAGATCAAAATTAGCCACAGTTTCAACTTATTTTATAAACACTCTGCGTCTGTGTTCTCCTCTGCATTCCTTGTCCTTTTCTCTCTACTAACTTACAGAATGCATTTGTTGGTTTTCTGCTGTGTGGAGTTACCTTTTTGTACAGGAGACTCTCTTGGTTTACTTGAAGTAATTAATCACACTTCTTTAAAGATTCTTTAAGCCTCTCTCTATCCCGCAGCTTCTTAGTGGAAGGGCCCTCCGAGGTGCTGGGAACTGCGGCTCCGGGGGACAGCAGGGAGCTGGGCAGCACCTAGCCCAGGCACTGCCCCCTCACGGACATTCTACATCCTCTTGCTTTAATATTGGTCTGAGCTGGCTTGAAGACTGCTCAGGTAGCAAAAGCTAATCTGTTAGTAGAAAAGAAAAAGGTTGAAAATCTCCCTTTAGCTGTGAATAATACTCCTGCATAAAACAACTACTGTCTTGGACCAGCTCTACTTCATACACCAAGGGAAGGGAAGATGTGTGAGTGAGAAAGTCAAAGGAACGGGCTCTCCACAAAAGCAGAATTGCTTTGCCCGGCTCACTCTTGATATCTCTCTTTACATACTCTGCTTTAGAGTGCATATGGAGGTTGCTCTATAAAATACACCTTTCTCTCACTGGAGAAGTTCTCTTTTTACATGAAGTCCTGTGCCACGTCACACAGCATGCAGTCAACACAACATGCACAGCTCAGCATCCACAGGACTCTACTGAGCGAAATCTGAGCAAAGTCTGAGAATTGTTAAAATATGACTCTCTGTTTATGCTTTTTTTTCTGATGTAGAAACAGAAAAACTAGGGCTGGAGGCAGGAAATGGATTGCCATCTTGGAAATTTAGCGACCAGCTCTTTCCCTGTGACGTGTGCGGAAAAGTGTTTGGCCGACAGCAGACTTTGTCCCGACACCTCTCACTGCACACAGGTAATTGGGTGCTCTGGCATCTGCCTTTGCAGCATTGAGCAAGTCTGCTTGTTCACTGTGGCTTGTTCAGATGGCGGGAGTGAAGTAGAGGAGCTTGTGTGGAAGGAGTCCCCCTCAGCTCCTCGCCCTCCGAGTACAGCCACGTGCAGCAGCAGGCCATGGTGTTACTGGAGTCGCATTCCGGGAGTTGACTAACATTTTGTTTTCCTTAAAAAAAGAAAAAGAAAAAAGAGTCTTCCCAAAATTTGTAATTCATCTTTACAAAATGTATGTTTGTCCAAGTTCCAAAAGTCAGTCTGTAGATACCAACTGGTTAAGCACACCTGGTAACAGAGCTCTGAAGAGAAGCAGCAGCTTTTGTCCATCCTTGCACTCTCCTGATGAGCTTTTTAAAGTCTGCTGATCTGGCCTTGGTGTTTCAGAGAGACAGGTTTAATATTTGTAATTCACCTTTGCTCTCACTGTTTGTTTCTGCTGAAAGGAACAGAGCCTGTTTTACCCCACAGCAGCTTCCTTAACATCAATGGGTTTCAAATCAGCTGTGACTAACAGAGTTTTTACACAGAGGATGCACTGTGTTAGCTTGCTGAGGCACCCTGCACAAAACTAGACCAGAAAGCAAGAATTTTTGATGCAGCGCTGGGAAATCTTGCTGATAGAGCGCCAGTAAATGTTGTATGTGTAGCAGAGCCACACTGAGAAGGCTCAGACACTCTGTTCTGTGCTTTTGTGGCGTTTTCTTAAACTGTTCTATTGGATTTCTTTTGCCTAACACATTTGTAGTAGTATATGTCAAATTTAGAGCATGAGGTTTTCAGAGAGAAAGCCTGAAAAAGCTTATCTAATACTTGTTTTATTTTAAACAATTAATTCGTTTTACAAAATGAAGCTTTTATGTACAAGAAGTTAGATGACAGGATTTAGAATTTTTTTTTTTAAATGCTATTTTAAAAGTTATGAAGTATCCAAAAGAGATTATGAATTTAAGTTATTTAATTGTGTTCTTTTGAGTGTTTTTTGGTTGGCCTGGGTTCAGAACTGGCCTAGTGATGCTGCCTTCTCTCTCCTCCCCACCCTCAGACTTTAATACAAATCAAACTTCAGTTCTCTGCAAGTGATCGCATGGGCAACCTCAGAAATACATAACTGGAGCTAAAAATCAGAGAGATACCAGGTAAAGATGTGGTTGCAGATTATGAAGCTGATTCTGTCCCAGCTCTGCTGTGTCTCTCAGAACTGCAGTTGCCCACATTTCCAGAGCGTGTAAAGTTGTATGTTATGTGGCTACAAACATTAGGGCAAGTTAAAAAAAATACCCCTAAACTAACACTGATTTTTTTTCTAATTGCTGTGAGCTACTGTAACGTTCTGAAGTCTCTCGCTTCCGAAGTACCTGATTCTGAAAGCCGCTTGGAGAAACCCAGAGAAATTCATACCTAGTCACTGGGAGCTTGAGACCGAGCTTGCTTCAGGAGGCAGTGTGCGTTCAAGGTTTCCTGTTTCTTTTTCAGAAGAGAGAAAATACAAATGCCATTTGTGCCCCTATGCTGCTAAGTGCCGTGCTAACCTGAACCAGCATCTGACCGTCCATTCTGTGAAGCTGGTGAGTACAGACACTGAGGACATTGTCAGCGCTGTCACTTCTGAAGGCAGTGACGGAAAGAAGCACCCTTATTATTACAGGTGAGGATGCAGCGGAGGGCTGTGCACAAAACACAGGCACCTGAATGTCTTACCTGCCTGCCAAGGACATGTTAGAGGGCTGCCCTTCTGGCCTTCCAGGGTGGAACTGCCCCAAAAGCGTTTGCCTGGCCCATGTCTGACTTGTGCCTCAGCAGCAAAACGCAGCTGGCTGCCGCATGCTGTTTGACTTGGCTAGTGCTGGGAAAGGCTGTGTTTGGAGATGGGGGGGGTTACATTGTGTTATTATTAACGGCTTTGAGAGGCAGACATACTTTTAGAAGCCTCTCAAACTTTTTATGCAGTGTTCATTTAGGTTTTGTGTATGGCAAAGTCCCATTGTGCACACAGACTCACGGCAAATCTAAAGCACGGTGATTCCAATTGCCTCTGTTAGTTGCATTATTTTCAGCCAAATCCATGAAATTGAATGGTAAAGTATAAAAAGAATTGTGGTCTCCACACACACATCTCCTCTGTTTGCTAAAGGAGTGTGTGTTCTGAGTCAGTGACCAACACAACGAGAGAGAGGAGGCCATTAAGAAAATAGGCCTGAAAAAAATAAAGAGGAATTAGCCAGATAGTGGCGTTATTTGGGCATGCTCATTGTTGCATGCCCTGGTGTGTGCTCCGCAACTGTGATATGCACCCTAGTGGCCAGACACATTACAAAAATCACTCCAAGAACAGATTTAATTACAGAATCATACAAGTAAGAAATAAATGAGACCTGCTGTATTAGATTATCTGGTCCATCCCCCTGGGAAGGCAAAATCGTGCCCCAGAGTATATGCCTTTTCAAATGTTTTTGACTTGTTTTAAATGTTAATGGCCTAATCAAAGCAAGAGGAAGACTCTGCATAGAAAGTTAAATTAAAGAGTCTTTTCCATTACCTCTAAGTATCACTGTTTATGCACTGGCTGTGAAATCTGTAATCCCTGCTAGTTATTTGCATAGCTGATGACTGCTGTTTTGCAGTCAAGCATAAGGAATGTCTGAACATGTTTTACTTGCTTACACTGACTCTGCCAGGCAGTTTTGCACAAGATCCCAGTTTGGCATGGGAAGCATTCCAGAGATTGAAAATAACTCCTGGAGTGTGTAGCAAGCTCTCTGTTTGTCAGTATATCAGCCCTACTAAACATCTTGGCAAAGCTGCAGTGCATCTTATTGCCCAAAGGAATCAGCTAGGTGATGCGCAGCATCTGGAATCTGTAGTTTTTAATTAACTATATGATTATTTAGCATCATTATAGCATGTACAGGATTGTTGCATTGTGCCTGCCCTTAATCATGTTGGCATGGCTGGCAGTTCAAAGGCAGCGCAGCAGACAATAGAATTTTCCTGTGAACATTCAACAGTGAGAAGGAAAAGAAATCTGCACAGTGAGCTACTACTTACAGAATGAAGGGAAGGGCTTGTGTTTGCATTTTCTTTTTTAATGTCTTTTGCTCTTGAAATCTCTTCTGTCTGCAGCTGTCATGTGTGTGGGTTTGAGACAGAGATGAATGTCCAGTTTGTCAGTCATATGTCCCTCCATGTGGATAAAGAGCAGTGGATGTTCTCGATTTGCTGCACAGCATGCGATTTTGTCACCATGGAAGAGGCAGATATGAAGGCTCATGTCAACAGCAAGCACACAGGTGATGCTCCCCCTCTCCTGGCTGCCGCCATCTCGCTCTCGCTTCCTTTCTAGGCGCAACTTTCACACTTTCCATCAGCATCCTCTTTACTTGCACTGAAACGCTTGCTAATTAAGGCCTGATCTTGCAAAGCTGAAGGGAGCTGGACTCAGGCAGATGGTCTGGTCGTGCAGATCAGTTTTCAAGCTTAGGGAAATAAATGAAGGTCTCCTTAGCCCTGCTCCCTCCCTGTCCGATCCCCTGGGCTGCTGAGGACAGCGCTGCATATGTGTTTTGTTCTTCTGGCTGCGTTAATGTTTCATCAAAAAATCATCATTTCTTTACGGTGACAGGGTGACTTTGGGTGTAAATTGTGCATACTGGGTTGGAGGTAGGTAGCACGCAATATACTGAACTTTGCTGCTGGTCTCTTCTCCCCCACAGTCTATCAGATTGGAATTTCATGTTGCCGTTTAGTTGACACTGTGATTTAGCAACACCATAAATGTAGCTGTATATTAAATACTAGAACAACTCGTATGTTCTCTGCCAATCCTGGTCAGTTAGTAGGCAAAGATAAGAGCAATAGCAGTTTTCAAACAAGGTCCATATGCTTAGTCCAATTACTGAAGTCTGGTATAGTTTAAGGAGAAGAAAATTCAAATCCTTTTAATTTCTCTCGTAACACCAGGCAGAAGGGTTTTCACTGTTACAAACTACTGACAGTTTTGTTGACAGTGTTGAAGGTGAATTGTGTCTAGCTCTGTTTTTTTCCCATTGCTAAATTGCTTTTTCTGTCCTACCAGAAATAAAACTGGGAAACAAGGAGGGGGTGAAGCAGGAAAGATAGGGAAATGCAGTTATTTTTGCGTACAAATACATGAATTAAATGCAACTCTAGCGATACAAAGTATTGAGAAGGCTTCATGGGATTCTGTGCCAGCACAGCTCCCAGCTGTGCGAGCGCCCAGCTCCCTGCACTGTGAGGTGCTTGCATTCACCCATGGCTGTACACACAGGAACTACAGCCCCATTGTACATACAGGAAATCAAGGCCAATGGAGGCAGCTATATCTGTAATGACATATAAAGTCTGCATCTGGGCTCAAACTGAACTGCAGTCTACTGTTTCTTACTATTATGGCTTAAGAGTGTGGAGCTGCTGTTTGTCTTTTAAAACTTCTTTTCTAACTACTTGCTCCCCATTAATCCTGTCAAAACCAGCCATTTAGCTGGCAGTTCACCCCAATGCTTGCATGCATGGTAAATACAGGGCGGGTGGGGGGAGAAGAATTTTCTGGGTCGCTTGACTGCAGTCTGTTACCCCCCATAAGGTTGCCAGGTCATAAAAGCCTGTTTGCACTGGTCTTGGCATATGTCTTCAAACACATAAGGTTGTTTTGAACCACCTATTTTTATGGAGAGTGAGGTACAGCATTTCCTGCTTTAAAGATTAGGGACCTTTCTAACAACTCTAGCCTGTGTCTTACTGATAATTGGTAACACATATCTTTTTCTTGTGCCAGCTCTGCACTTTATGTGAAAGAGTAGTCCCCGCTCTTGCTTCCTTTACCTACCTTCTCCACTGTTTACTCCCTTAATACATTTATGGAGCATAACCCCCACCCCTCTAACTGTTCACGGAGCTTTTTCTCATATGAAACCCACTTTTCTCATTGCACCAGTCCCCATTGCATATGTTCTTGTTCGAATTCCTGTTCTTGACATGCACAATCACAGCTGTACATGTTGTATTAGGTGAGATGTAATAAGTGGTGTTGGTAACTTACAACAGCAGCAGCTACTGGGACTAGCTCACACAATGCACTGTATCACCGTGACCATATTGACCTTTCCTGGCAGCCCCATCACACTGATTGTTCATATTCATCCCATGTTCTGCTCAAATTCTTCCTCTGTTTTCTTTGACTGTTTCCTACTTATAACGCCTCATTTGTAGCAAAAATTCTTGTTACTGGCCCTTCAGGTCATAACCTTGTGTTCTGTACTATTAAATTTCATTCTATTTCTATTACTGTAGTTCCAAGGTCAGCCAGTCTTTCTGTGTAACCCAGCCATCCTCCCTGTTGAGAGCTTGGGCCATCAGATTTCATTAGTGCATTCCCATGGTTTTATCTTAGACTTAAAGGTGTTGGTCATTTGTTTAGAGCTAGGCACATAGATACTGTTGACTTCAAGGTACTTGGGTAGGAAATGTCTTCACATATGTAACATAACGCTTTAGCAAAGCTGCTTTTTAGAACAGCTCTGATGAAACCAAGACCCAGGTGGGAGCTAATAATTTGCCCATTCTGCTTCTTTGTCTGCTCATGACAGATTAAAGTGGGTTAGAGTCTGTATGAAAACTCTCACTCTAGTTCATCAACTGTGCTGCACTTTGGGATGCACTCCAGATGTTTATTGCACACATGAGAAAACTCTGGTGGCCTTCAACTGCTAGATCCAGTTAAATGAGCTTTTTCTTTTTAATTAATTTTTCTTCATCGAGAGGTCTTAACAACAACAGATAAAACCTGGGACCAGACTGTTAGCTCTTACAGTCATTGCTGAGGATGTGCACGCACTACAAGCAGTGGGGTTATTATCCTTTGCCCCTCCTCCCAGTGAACCCACATAACCAGGAAGGGGGCCAGGCTTAGCCAGGACCAGTAACACAGTGCGCCATGAGCCACATGTTTAGGTTCCACAGCTCAGGGAACCTACAGAAAGTGACAAATTTTGTATTGGCATTGAACTCTCTGCTAAGCAGAGGGCTTCCATGGGATGTTCTCAGCCTAGTAATGAAGTAGCCTGACGAACTACATTGCTGCTGACACTGCAGACAGAATGCAAACAGAGATTACATTCTGACAGATGTACTGCTGTAAATGTGCATCTGTAAAAAAAGGAGGGAGGTGCAACTCTGATGCTCCCCAAACAAATCAGTTAATTTCAGACTTGTTCATTTAGTAAACAAATTTAACTTTAACTACATAAACATTTTTCCTGAAGTTAAAAACAAGATCACTGGATTTTCATCTAATCTGTCATACTAATTAGTGCTCCTTATTCTGTTTTTTGTTTGTTTTTTTCAGTTGAAGACAGGAAGATACCCAGTGAATCTAACAGCCCATCTTCGTCGTCTTTGTCAGCACTGAGCGATTCTGCCAACAGCAAAGAAGACGCAGATCTAACCCAAAAAAACAAGGGTTCAAACAACCTGCTAGTCATTTCCGTAGTGCCTGGTAGTCAGACTTCACTGAACACCGAAGAGAAGTCAGAGAAAGGTAAAAACTTGTTACACAAACACAAGCCTCACTTTCAGTGCAGTGGCTGCAGCCAAAATGTCAGCAGTAAGTATTCATTTCTTTCATTTCCAGGCTTTGAATGTGTTTTCTGTAACTTTGTCTGCAAAACAAAAAACATGTTTGAGCGTCATCTGCAAATCCACCTGATCACCCGGATGTTCGAGTGTGATGTGTGCCACAAGTTCATGAAGACACCTGAGCAATTATTGGAGCACAAGAAGTGCCACACTGTCCCCACCGGTGGGCTCAAGTAAGGAAAGCAAGTACACAAACTTTTACTGTGTTAAGCACCTCTAATACTGCGGGCATAGGGCAAGAGGAAGTCAATGAGAAAAGATTAGTTAAATGCCTGATAATTGAGATTTGGGACTTCTATCTAACTAGATTAACACATACGCAGTCTTTAAGGTTTCCTTAAACTAGGCTTGCATCATACAGCGAGGTGCCCTCGCAGTAGACCTAGTGTTCTACTGCCTCTGAGCGATAACTAAGCATCATCCATTCCCTTTTCAAGTTGAGTGCTGTAGTGCAGGGCTCAAGGCAAATATTTCATCACCATCTAGGGGAAATACAAGTCCATGTTACTGTTTCTGCATCAGAGTCCAATTTGGACTTTGCCAGTCCTTTTTTTACAAACCTGCCTTTTAAAAGATCTTTATTTAAGACCCTAGGTGCTGCACTTCAGGGTCTCTTGGTACAGAGCAGTGTTTCTAGAAAGCGAGCCTGCCCTCGCGGCAGCTTTGGGCCTGAGGAGGCAGCGCATGCTGGGGCCATTGCTTGCCACCGTCTCTATGCAAACTATTCCTGCTTTGCTCAAGAAATAGTTTAGTACCTTGAAAGCTGAACCTAAGGAAAAGCTCTGATTTTTTTTTTAAGGCATGCTAAAGAGATCTAAGTACATTGTACTTTTCTGTCTCCTGTTTGCTTTGGGAGAAGAGAAAAAAAACAAAACGTGATTTCTCCAGCTCCAGATCAAAGTCTGAGATTCCCAGCCCAGGAGAGGTATGTGTGCATAGACATAGACAGCTGAGTCTTCTGCTGCAATGGAGCTAATCGAGTTAGCCTCAACACTAGGCTGCCTCTCTGGATCAGAGGACTTCATGTACGGCAGGAAAACTGTCTGGATGTTTCATTAGCCATTTGTCCTTCTGTACTGTTCATTGTGCTCAAGGGGCTCTTGTTTGTCAGCTAGATAAAATTCAACTTGTACGTGGAACTGCTGGACCAGTTCTAGCAAATGTAAATAAGCCTGAAGAGAGAGGATCTCTGCTTAGAAATTATCTCAAATGATGGAACATAAGTGTCAGATGTGCCAACCAGTGAAAGCTGATGAGCCACAGATGGAGGCATCTGTAAGACAGCGGCTGAGTGCCTTATTGTGTAGATTTGCTTTTTTAGCCCAGCAACTACATCTGGAATGGCATGTGCTTCCTTTAATATTGCAGAGATGCCTGGCAAGGGGCTCTCTTCACCATCATGTTCTCAGCTACATAAGAAAAGCTGGTGTGTCGTGGTGGTGTTGGTGGCCAGGCTTCTTCAGCTCAGGCTTCCTTCCAGATTCCCTCCATCAGCCACTTTGCCCCCCCAACCTCACCCTGTTGCCATCTCTCCCAATCTTTCTCTCACAGCGCAGCACAGTGCAGTTCCTGGGAGGGCACAGACAGGCTGCAGACCCACCTTGCCAAACACCCGTCCTCTCTGAGCAGAACTAGCTCATCTCCCAGAAAAGGGAATCCCTATGGATCAGCCCAACACACTGCCTTTCAGCTGTGTCTAGCGGGATACTCAGCAAGCTTATTATTCCAGGTCACAGATAAGGAATTTCTTAAGCGCTTGCTCTACAAATGGCATTACAAGTTTATTCCATTTTTACTTAAGCAGCTTCTTTCATAGTCATGTGTAAAAAGCTCTTTTTACACCACTTCTTTACAGTTAAAATAGCAAACGTGACTTTGAGCAAACACTAGAAATGCCGTTACGCAAAGCACCTGTGACTCAGGCGCCCTTCTGCACATCTCAGCTGGCTTTGCAGTATCGTCCCCATTGAGGTAAGCCACAAGATTAGAGCTGCTCCTTCAGAGCATGTCAGTGTTTCCCTAGGAGCGGAGCCCTACTGCCATGAAACAGGCAATCCTGCTCCCTGTCAAGATGAACTCAATACGTTTCAGAGGCCCTGCAAGGAGACCTTCCCATGTCTTTTTCCTTTTAGTAGGTCAGAAAGGGGCTGAACGAAGCAGGAATGCAGGCTTCCAAGCTGACTCACAACTTCTCTCTCCCTGCCCTCCCTTGCTGTGTTGCCAGGTGCCCATTCTGCATCTACTCCACAAACCGCCCCGCAGCGATGGAGTGCCACCTGAAGACTCACTACAAGATGGAGTACAAGTGTCGGATCTGCCAGACCGTGAAGGCAAACCAGCTGGAGCTGGAGATGCACATCCGGGAACACCGCCTTGGCAACCATTACAAGTGCGACCAGTGTGGCTACCTGTCCAAGACTGCCAACAAGCTGATTGAGCACGTGCGTGTCCACACCGGCGAGCGCCCTTTTCACTGTGACCAGTGCAGCTACAGCTGCAAACGCAAAGACAATCTCAACTTGCACAAGAAACTGAAGCATGCTCCACGCCAGACTTTCAGCTGCGATGAGTGCCTGTTCAAGACTACCCACCCTTTTGTCTTCAGCCGCCATGTGAAGAAGCACCAGACTGGGGACTGCTCCGAAGAGGAGAAGAAGGGCCAGTATTCAACCTCCAAGGAAGCCAGTCCACTCCTCCCAGTGAACAGCTCCAGGAACCTCCTGTCCCCCCTCTCCGTTATGTCTGCCTCCCAAGCGCTGCAAACAGTGGCTATGTCAGCTGTTCACAGCAGCGGGACAGAGCCAAACTTGGCAATGAAGGCCTTGGCCATCAACGGCACTTCCCTGTGCTTTGATAAATATTGGAACTCTGAGTTTGCCCACCTTATTCCCTTAACAATGTTCTTCCCCAAAAACCACTATGATCTCACATTCCATCCACCCAAACCTCAGACTGCACCAGGAGGTGCCTCTTCACCGAAACACTCCTTCCTTGC
Organism: Tinamus guttatus; assembly: GCF_059628265.1. Classification (NCBI taxonomy): domain Eukaryota; kingdom Metazoa; phylum Chordata; class Aves; order Tinamiformes; family Tinamidae; genus Tinamus; species Tinamus guttatus. Next base: position 4,291,611 of record NW_028288781.1, on the reverse strand, counting down.
CTACCTTGGGTTAACAGAAAGGGCAGAAACTGTCTGAGGGCAGTTACATTCTGTACCAAAAATCCCCTGGTGCGCCCCGCAGGTATGCAGTGCTGCAAAATGTAGACCCGAGCAGTAACGAACACTTGTACTATATATCTCATTAGTAAGGTGTAGGAAATGGCTCTGTGTGTATACTTATTGCATTGACATGAAAGCTGCTTTATTCAATCTCCAAGAGGTGACCTACTGCATACTTCTACCTTCAGAGGCATGTTCCCAGTACTCTTATATAAAAAACTATTTTGTCTTGTTAAGCTGAACAAGAGTGTCCTTAATGGCAATCAGCACTTGTAAGATTACATATTGATGCATTTTATTTTTTTTTGGCATGTGTGTCTGTGTGTGTGTGTGCGCGCATGCGCGCGCATGAGAGAGAGGCTGGCTGTAGCATGTCATGACGTTGCTTTTGCACATCCCTTGTATCAGCTTATTTTATTATTATTAATATTTTCCCCCCTTTCATACACTCGCTTCGCCCCTCCTGTGTCTTCCCCTGACCTGTTGATTTGCGGAGGTGCCAGCGCTTGGTCGAGGGGAGTGGTGTGTTATGTGAGCACAGCTCTGCGGCCTCCTTGAGCTGTTTGATGCCCGGTACTCATTTCTGGAACTCGGGGGCTTGGCTAGAACAGAGACAGCTGCTGCTGCCTGCAGCACTGCAGGCCGAGCACGCGACAGGGAGGGCATGTGTGGGGCTGCGGGCAGATGCAGAGGAAGCAGCGCATGCACCCATGCAGTAGGCTCCCTTCTCAACTGTTACACAGGTGCAACAAACACCTTAGTGTTGGGCCATAGCATACATCTTTGGTTTGGAAAGGGCATATAAATATTATATATATGTATATGCATATATATAAATATATATACATACTGTACTAAAGCAGTGGTTACCTTTTACTTTGCAGGAACAACCTGTATTACTAGAATTTTATGGTGGAAAAATCCAACAAAGGGGATTAAAAAAGGGGTATGGATAAATTCTGGGTATAAATACTCAGACTAAAAAAAAAAAGGCAGTTTTGCACAGTGCTTTAGTCTTGCACTAATTTGTTGCTCACTTGCAAAAAAAAGAAAAAAAAAGGAAAAGAACATTCTTGAAAAACGTATTTGAAAAGGTACCCATAACAACATTGAAATATAAAGCTATAAAAAGATACTGTTTTAACCATACAGTTCTCTTTTATACCCTCAATATTTCAATTGTACTTGCAGATTCTCTAGGCCTATCAGTACCTTCCATGCCATTAGTAACACTTTACTCCTTTTTGTTAATGGCTGATAGAACAGACACTGCTAGGAAGCTAACTTTATACTTATTTAATGCTCTTACTTTGTGGTCATTAAAATGACATGTTATATGTAGCACTTTATTGCAGGAAGAAGCAAACGTGGATTGGTTTTATAACCTCTGTTAGTCTCAAAACACCAAGAGTGATCCTAAAGAGGAGAGATTGACTGCTAATTGATTTATGTTTCTTAGAGAACTTAATATCCAGGAAGAAAGAACAGGATTAAGAATACTCTGCATTAGAATTGGAACTATAAAATGTGAAACATTTCAAAATGATCACGTGACTTACAGGAACGCTTTCATCTTGCTGGACTATGGTTTTCCATGGTGCATCTTGGAACTCAATCTTGCTGTCTTTCACCAGGTGTGAGAGATGTCTCTGACATAGCTTTTTGCAGAGCCCCCCTTTTCCCTCTCTGCTGAGCCCTGACTTGTATTTAACGCTTTATCTACCCAGCCTTGCACGAACGTGGTGCAACTTTTCCTGCAGGTTGGAGGGATGCAACAGGCAGCAGGGGCCACTGGATTTGGCCACTTGTCTGGGACAGCACTAATGCAGTACACAGTTCAGAGAGGCATTTCTGGTCCCTAAGGGCCAAAATTGTGCTATATGCACAATTAGAAGTATAATCGCCATCTCCATTATTTCTTAAATGAAGCTTGTGAAGAAAGACTTTTTTTTTTTTTTTACTCAAAACTTGCATCATTTAACCTGGCTGCAAGATTCCTACCTTTGTTTTTGCACTGAGATAGCCAAACATTCTTCACTGTCATGACCAAACTCTTCCTGGAGAGCTTTGGGGAGGACATCCTAATCTGTGTGCTGCTCTTCACATACTGGAGGCTACTTAAAAGGGGGGGGACTATCCAAAAGGAGTAGCAGGTTCTAGTTTGCAGTTACTAATTAAGAAGTAGGGAACTGCACCATCTTGTTTACATTCCAGTGGGCAGTTCGGGTTCTGCCGAGCACATGGCGGTTCCGTCTAAGCAGTTAGGAAAAGCCACCTGCTCCAAACGGTGTACAAACCTTAGCGAACAGTGTACATAACTCAGGGCTGTTGGCCACGCTTCACTCCATCCGAGCTCCTGGTAACTCCTCTTGGGCTACAGACAAAATAGGAAATGCTGTATTAGTAAATACGCAAAGCATAAAGCTGTTAAAGATCAAGTATTCTCAGCAGCATGAAATACGCAATCTGCACCCAAGAACTATACCGGTTCTTTAAAATACACTCCACTGCATATCTCTGGCCCCGCCCTAGTAGACTAAACACTTCCAAATCAAAAGGCTTATTTTTTTTAATTGAACAGGTAAAGTACAGCTGGGTAGAAGAGAGAGGTAGGAATGTTAACGAGATACTTTATGTAAACCAAACTGCAATATAAATACGGCTGCAACTTCCAAGAAGGAGCTGTCAGTGTACGAATGCCACATGTTTAACAATGTTCCACTGTACCAGTATCTGAAATGGTAATGTTTGATGTATCCAGCAACCTTACTTAGCACTTTGGAAAGAATCAATTAATTCTTTTTGGTGAGTTATAAAAGTTTTCTCTGAAAGGAAAAAATGTGTGTTAGGAGTTTTTTATTTTTTTTAAGAACACAGTATTTATCAGAACTCATGTGCATTAAAATAATTGGTTTTCAGTTCAAGGCTAAAGAAAGGAATGTTCTCCTACCTACTAATCAGTTCTGATAAATTCCCCCCACCATAAAGCAAATTTCATACTGGTTTTCACTATGCATTCTTTAATGAAAGCTAGCATGTTTCTCCATTCAGTAATTCAGTTAAAGTTCTCAGCACTTTTCTCTGTCTTCTGTCTTTTTTTTTACTTGTTGTATTATGTTCAAATATGAATCTGTCAAGGTTTGTGTACATTAATAAAAATTTGTATTGTATAAAGCTTTTTGCATTATAAGGCTGTACAGGGTCATTTTGACAGTAACTGGTATATTCCTTTGCATCTTATGTTGCATTGCCGATTTCTAGTGTATCCAGTTTGGAAGTACAATATACTCTAATTAAAAGGTTGGCTATACTCTTGTTTCTTTTTGCCCCCCACTTTTGTTTCAGTCTTAATGGTGTTGGTGATTTCTTTTTCTTTTCAGTAGGGGGTGGGAGAGGAAGGGATGGCAGGAAGCAGGCCCAGCAGGAGAGGAAGTTTTCTCTCCCCCAGGACCAGCAGGCATGCAGAAGAAAGGTAAGGTGTTAGCAGTACTTTAAACAGAAAAGAAAAGCCCTGGTTATTCTGCTGATTCAAAAGCGCAGCGAGCCCCCTCCTCGCGCAGCTGCAGCAGCCCCCTCGGCGGCCCCGCACTCGCGGCCGCTGCCAGGGCGGCTCTGCGGGCAGGATGAGGCCCTCCCTGCGGGGCTCGGGGCTGACCCTTCTCAGTGTGCAGCTCCACAGGTTGGTGACTCCGGCCCTGTATGGACCAGTGCCCAGCGGCATCAGGAGAACTTGCCCCATAAAGAGGAGTTACACAGTTAATTAAAGTACAGTGTGTATTAAAAGATCTTAGTAGGCATCTAAATTCTATCGCAAAAATACCGTGTATGCATTTTGTCAACACCTTGGAAAAGGGTGGGTTTTTTTGTTGTTGTTGTTTTTTGTTGTTGTTGTTGTTTGTTTTTTTTTCTCCAAAGACTAATGAAGTAATTGAAGTAATCAAAATGCAGAATGCAGATAAGATACTGAGGCAGGAACCCTCAGGGGGAGACAGTTTCAAAGAAGTAAAGATGCTGTTCACCCCAATGAACAAGAAACGATAACATCTTAAAAGAAAGTTAGAATATTTAAACACTAACCAAGGAAAAAAAATCAATAAATAATAGTAACCAGAGGGTAAGTTTTAAGTAATAATAATTACTAATTTAATATTAGTGTTTATAATATTTATAGTATATTAATAATTGCTATTATTATTTAATAATGGAAATTGTTGATGTTAACCTAATGCATTTGGTTTGCTCACTGCCTCCATCAGGGCAGTATTAAGGCCCAATCAACTGAATAAAAATATTTTTATTTCTACTGGGGAATTCTAGCTTGGGGATACAAGCTGCAGGCCTGGGTCAGTACCTTGTAGCATATGCTGGGCTGATGGCCTTGCAGCTTCTCCTCCTGCAGCGTCTGCTTCTCCTCTGCCCAGTGAGCAGGTACGTGCAGGGAAGGAGACTCTGCCTTTGACATTAGGCTAGTGAGTTGTGCTCAAGAAGAGATGGTCTTTCTCTCCACTTGAGCTGCATCTGTAAGAAAAAATACACCACGATGCCCTGTTTTATGCTTTTTGACCTACACATAAATATTTATCCTAGCTATTAAAAAAATGATCATGCAAATTCCCTGGGATAAGCTGGAAAGGTACTTCAGCGATCGATCTACCAAGTCCTGATTGTCTCCTGATCGCTTCAAGAGAGCTCCCGGCTTGAGCAAATTGCTGAAATTTCATTGCAAGTGATTATAATCCTTCATTTAACTGAGAAAATGGTTTAAGATGTACGTTCAAATTATTAAGCTAATTCAGTCAAAACAAGCAGGTAAGAGGTAGGGAGCAAGTCAGATAGCACTTGGGCTGCCAGAGGCGAGGGGACGTGGCTGTTTCTGGCAGCAGGAGCACAGTGTCAGAGAGGAAAATGGTTTCTCTAGGAAGGAGCTGAGCAGATTGGAATTGTCCTGCCTATGCTCTTGTCAGCCTGCAGTTAAGTGCAAATCTTTCAGTAGTTGCAGCCCTTGAGCCTTACTTTAGTTTTTGCTTAAAATAAGATCAGGCCACATTGCAAATAAAAACATCCACAGTCCTCTTCCCTTCAGCTCAGCAGAACAGGGTTTCAGAGGGACTTTAAAAACCTCCAGAAGTCAACTAGAAATTTCTGTAACACCATTAACTGTAGAGAGATTTTTTGCAGTAGCTGCCATCATTTATGCAGAGCCATGTTTTAAAATATATGTTGTGTCAAAAATACCATTCATGCCCCTAACAAGCAAACAGGCATCTGCATTATATGACCTGCTCTGGTAGCTACTGCTAATTGGTTTCCTCGCTGACAAGTGGCAGCAGGAAGGCTGCGTGGGGCTGTACGAGCAGGGCAGCCTCCCACTGGGGTGAGTGAAGAGGCAGGCTGCGCACGAGCCTCGGCCCCACCGTGGATTTGCTAGGAGCCAATAAAGCTTCGGACCAGAGGGTTGCTGCCACCTGCTGCAGCCAGCTGTGCAGGTGCAGGATGGGGCAGGTCACCTTGCTGCAGCTGTGGGACTCCAGCAGTCTGCCAGGGCAGGTGCATGTTCTTGTCCTTTCAAGTTTTAGAATCCCCTCCCCAGATAAGTAAAGACTCACCGTGGCTGTGGTGAGGCCAAGTGGCAGTGTAAGCCTCTGGGAAAGGCACTGGGTGGGTTCTGTGCCTTGAGCTCACGCCCTGAAAAGAAAACAGACAGGTTCATGTCCCAAGGCTCCTCACGTTCAAATCCATCACATGCTTCTACAGCACCGGCCCTGCGGGCCTGACTGGGCCTAACGCCCTGACGGGAAGCTGGGAGGAGCCAGGCTGGCCAGGAGACCACCTTGGTTGGAACACAGCACTTGCAGTATCAAGCCAGCCAGGACTGCTCAGAAATCACTAATGGTTTGACAAATGTAGGCTCAGTTAATAGGTTATGTTTGAAACAAAGACCAGAATTTACTTGGTTTGCAGCCTTACCCTATAGCTCTTGGGAAAAAGATGCTCCGTGTCCTAGGCCGCCATCCAGTTGTTGAATACCAGGCACTACGTCAGAAATGCAGCTGTTGTGCTGCCACATGTGCACAACAGCTGTCTCTCAAGACCCCAGATGTGGATATGTTTACATGCGGGACTCTCATGAGTACCCACCACTCAAAAAAAAAGGCTGCCTGATGATATATGGCAGGAACAGAGAGGTAACGAGGGAGGGAAACCATTTGGAAATGTTTTTTAAATTTAAAAAGCCTGTGCAATGGCAGAGCAGGAAGTGATGATCCGCCTTGGCAAGAGCTCTTCACTACAGCCCTGTGCGTGCGTGTGAAGGCTCTGCAGCTCTGGGATGGTACAGGGCTGGCGGGGGGGAGGGGCAGGGGGGTGTTTTCCACACTAGCGGATTTTTTTTTGTTTAATTGCTCAGTTTCCCTCCCCCTCAATTGCACTTAAAATAAAACATATGGCACAACTCTAAAAAGAAAACAGTTTTCAAATTTAGTATAGCATTACTGAAAAAGATATTTTTATTTCCTGTATTACCCTCTGTTGTATGTGTGCACTTCTACACTGCTCTCTTTTGTTTTCTAAATCTCTAATTTCTATCAGATACCTTCTTTTCCAGCTCTTCTCAGGCAATGTTTCATTGGAATGGCAAATTTTGGACTGTTGCTCTTCTGAGAAGGTGTCTATTTAAATAAAAGTTCTTCCTGTCCGTCACTGAACTCCTAAAAAAGCCTCATGCCAACACTCTCAGTGTGCTCTAATGTGACACAGACCAAAAGCAAGCTTTGCTCACTGGCTGGTCACTAGCTATCAACAGCTTTCCTGACTCGCGCTATGATTTAAGACAGACGTTGTCACTCCCAGGCCAGAATGAGCAACACACTTTGCAGCAGCTGCAGCAGGAAGCCCATTGCTAGAATCAAAGGATTAACTCACACGCTCCCTCACAGGCTCCTTCCACGAGTGAACATGTGAATTCACAGCATGGGTGACTACGAGGATCTTTTCCCCTGCTTGCCCATCACGTCACAGGCATCGTAATAACCAGCCAAGCCCGACCTCGATCCCGCCCAGGAGTGGCTGGTGGTGTCAGCTGCCTGTGCAGGGCAGACGGGTAGCAGGTACCAGCCGTGAGGGGCACAGAGGAGCTGTCACAAGGCCGAGCTCCAGGCCGGAGCAGCACCCGGGCAGCCCAGCACACACAGGGCACAGCAGGGGGTTCCTGCCGCAGCCTGCACTGCCCAGGATGCTGAGGGCAGCTGCCACCCAAGCGGACAGCAAAAAGTCAGCTGGTTCCCGTTTAGGGGTGAATGCTTAGAGCTGTATGAGTACTTGAATGCAGACTGTCTTGCTAGGACCAGCAAATAGCTTATTAGAAACTGTACCTGTCATGCATATCTTGTACTGCAGAGCTGGACGCTGTCTGACACTGAGACACAGCAGTGCACAGCATGCATCGCGCTGCATTATGGTTAGAAGCGGTAGTTGTTTCCCCTCTCCAAAAAGAAGTGCCAGCATGTTTTTTTCCTGAAATCAAGAAAGAAAAATTCAAATGGCACAGGCAGGTAAGTAAAGATCAGCAGCTGCAGGAGTGCTTGCTCCATCAGCACGCTATCGAACTAGTACTACACGTATATCGATGTCTATCACTCATCCCAGTGACACTTTTTAAATGTAACTTTTCGAATGTATCTGGATGTGTTACCAGTGATGTCGGTTTGCACTCTGAATATTTAGTGAGCAAGCTTTAAGACTTCGTGTTTTTATATCCAGCTACTTCTTTTTTAATGGGACTGCACACCTAAAACTTATGGAAGAAAAATCTAAATATGATGTTAATGTGATTTTAAAATATGCACTGTATCTTTTAAGTTGACATTTCTATTAAAAATAAATAAAATCCAGTTATATGGTGATACAGTGTCAAGATTTCATTGCCACTAGTCAAGGTTCATTCTTATTCAAAAAGTGACAGATTTCCCTAAGACAGACAGAAGCAGAAAGAACAGTCTTCCAGCTGCTCAAATCAGGAAAATATAATTAAGGGGGAACAGGCCCACTGCTTCCCAAAAATCAGACTTGTTGGGATATCATATTTTATGAAAAAAAATGCATTTTGTGATAAACATGTTACTCTCCTGTGGCCAGTCTATCAAAGCTAATAATTTCATAATAACATCTAAATCGCATCCAATTACCCCAGGAAACCGGTATCCAGCACTCTGTAACGGTTATGACACGCACTGTAACCCGTGCGCCCACGCGCCAGCCCGAGCACCTTCCCTGGAACTCTGCCCCTCACAGTTTGGCTAGCGGGCACATGGCCAGCAGGAGCCCGGGCTCCACAGTCCCTGCGTGGTCCTCATCCTTTGCATGACACTGTCCTGCAAACCGCAGCCCCAGCTCTCAATTTTATTAAAAATAACAAAAAAACAAACATTCACTGGGCTTCAGCGATGAGGCCCAGAATTCACACATAAACCCACAGTGTGGAAAAGCACTGTGCCTGCTGCAGGGCTGCAGCCCTGCCCGTTCCTAAGTTATCCCCTCTTGTAACCTGCATTACAAAAATCGTTCCCAAATTGCTTTCCCCAAGCTATTCCACAGCCTCCTGACAGCAGCCCTCTGGCTGGATTAAAAGAGCCAATTTCATGTGGGATCCTCCCTGCTATCCTCCTCTGCGCCTTTTGCAGCTACTCGAGAAGTTCAGTCCACACACAGTTTTCTTCCCTGAGAGGCAAGAGGCCTTTGTCCTGCTAGATCAGCCCCTTCGTCCTTCAGCGGCAGCATTGCGCTCTCACTGCCACTCAGAAGCAAGTGGTGAAAGAGTCTTCCACCTTCAGAGAGGCAAATCCAAATGGGAGGTATTTTTATAGCTCAGAAAAGGCATTTTCTGTTGGGTTTCTTGGCGTCCTGGGCTAGACTGGCAAAGGAATTGGTACATTCAGCTTCTGCACCTAGTGCCCACATGAAAATACTTGATGAGGGCAGGAAGTTCCTTTGCTGGCAGCCCAGGCCTCGGGCTCTGCTCTCCCATGCAGATGCTCCCCGGCTGCCAAAGCTTGCAGGTTTCAGGCCTTGCTCCGGGCACTGCCCAGCGCCCTGGGGCGGCCCCAGCCAGTGGCCAACTCGCTGTCGGCCAGCAGCTCAATGAGCTGCCCTGCCTCCGCTGCTCAACGGAGAAGCCCCACAAGGAATGGGCCCAAACTCCTTGGGGATCTGCTGTCTGAGCATATGTTGACACTGAATTTACTGTGCAGACACTGAAAGCCAGCAAACTGCTACCCCAGGTGTTCTTGCAAAGCAGAGCGCACGTCCTGCCTCCTCATGCTCTGTCCTGGTGGAGGTGGCCAAACTTGCAGAGGCCAAGCTGATTGTCACCAACCACTCTGCTTCGGCAGCGAGATTGCTCAGTCCTACAGATCTCATTGCAAAGACCTTTACAGCGCTCTTAATATAAAAGATGACCTGCAACATCTGGGATTGTAACAGGGAACAGACACGAGCTAACACCGCGAGTCTGGTGAAACATGTCATGGGTCACAGTTTATTCCTGAAGCAAAAGGATCGGCTTTTCTAAGGCTTGGAAGTCAGCTTGAGGTACTCCCCGTCTAAAACATGGTTCTTTGAGCACCATCCCATGCTTCCTTGGATCCAACATCATCACATAACCCAGATGCTGCGAAGAGGAACAGCCCTGCCAGTTGCTCAGGGCACCTGGCTACAGCACTCTGCCCTCTTCCTGGTACAAAGTACCTCATTTAAGTATCTCTCTTCATCTCCAACATCTTATTTTCTCTGTGTTGCTATATCACGTGTCCCCCTCAACTATACAGGACTTCCTTCACTCAGAATACGAAATAACACAAACATCATAATAAAAACTACCCTGCAGTGACCTTTTTTTCTCTCTCTCTTTTTAAACACTTCCATAACAGTATTTTCTTCTTTTCAGGAAGAAATTGCAGACAGCTCATGTCAGAAGCCAAACTAAAACAAACAAATCTTTATGATCAAAAGGTGCTTTTCCTGCAGACTTCCTTATGTCCTCCAGCGTGGCAGTCTCCAGCATTTGGGAGAGGCAAGTTGACAATTTAGAGAGGAAGTCTGATTTTTAGAACTTATACACATCTATAAACAGGGACTTCATCAAGCAACACCAGTCATTCACAGGGTCTACAGCTACCACCAGAAAGTGTTGGCATCTGGGGCAGGGACTAGCGCAGAGCCTTTTCCAGCTCCAGCTGAAAATGCATCTTACCCTCTCACGGTCAGGAGGGCCGCCCATGCAGGCACCTCTCTGCACCAGGATCATCTCGTGCCTTCTCCACCAAGAGAGCCGTCTTTGCCAGCATTTGCCAAATGAGTCACAAGACAGTGATGTAGAGCTGCTGTCGGGAAGGAAACGGAAGAGGGGAGCTCTGCAAAAGTGCAATTTTGCTCTTAGTTATTAAAAGCAGCGTGAATTACACGCTAGTTTGAGGCAGCTTTCCGCCGAGGATCACTTAGGAGAACAGAAACTCCAGGCAGTGCCAGGAAGGGCAGAAACGCCTAAGGGCAGAGAGCCTAAGGAGAGAAGCAGAGGCAAAGCTTGAGGGATAGATTCAGCGCATCCACACCACATAAACAGAAGTTACCTAGAAAGAAACAAAGGTGTCTCAAGAGATTTTAATCTTCTGGGGCTCCAGAATCAAGATTTCCTGCCTAACAGTGATGTCTTGCATAACTTAGCTATAAACAGGCTTTCTCTAAAAGGTTATGCTTTTAAAGGTGTTTGCACAGTGGTTGTAGCCTCGATCTTGCCTCCACTGTATCCTTCTCTTCCAGCTGCAAAACCTATCCCACCATAAAAGTTAAAAAATAAAATAAAAAACATCTAATTAAAAAAAAAACTAAACAGAAATACAGAACTCAGAAGGAAATGAGACCTGAAGCAATCAATTTATGGTTCTTAGCATTTTCTTTAGCACATTTCCACTGGGTCTGAGTAGCCCAATGTGCTTCTGAAGGAACACAGAGCAGTTTCACATACCTAGGAGGGAAAAAAAAAAAAAAAGTAACACATGGTTGTTCCTTTTACCTTGGCTGTAAATCTGAGCACAACATGCAGAACGCTGCATCACTTCCAGACAAGTGCAAGCAGATATACAGCAAGTGGCCTGCCCTGACCGAGCCATAGACTGTGCAGAGAGCAGGGGAAAAAAAAAAAAAACAAGGCTCTCTGGCAAGGTGGAAAAATACACAGATCTGTTGCAAACAAGAGGCTAGCTTTAAGGGGGGTCCAAATTCTCTCAATTTCAGAAAAAGTCCATTATTGCCTTGACAGAGTACATCTATTCCGATGGCTCCGTAGTTCCACACTGTCCTATAGCAGATGCATATTGCAAGTGCTCATGTGTTCTTGTGGAGCAGCATGGTGCAGGGAGGCTATTCACCATGATTAAAAATCCAATTTCAAAGCAGTTCTAATTGAGTCTTTGGTATGAATAACCACCCTACCTCCCTCTTGGTGTTTTTTAGGAGAAGAGAAAGAAATTGTGAGGAAGTACAACTGTGTCATCCCCCAAAAATGCAAGAATTTCACCTCCTTACAAGAGGTGATCTAGCCACCAATGCCCTGACTGCTATGCTAGAGCCTCAGCAGGTTTGGTAATGGATCACAAAATCTATGGGCTGTTTTCATGTCATGCTTTGTATTAAAATACTACGTGCTATGACGGGTCTGCGGGAGAAAAGTTGAGGACTGACATCAACACCCCTCTAGTTCTTAGAAAGGAGTCAGGGCAAGAGAACCCCTAAGCTGTTTGATACCAGGAAACACAAACCACAGCCCTGGAAACCTCTCTGGTTGCTGCAGAGACTCAAGCTGAGCATGGCCCAAACTGTGAAATCAGGAAGCATCAACTACAGCACTCATTCTGCAGGCTGTTTTTTCACTCATGACTCTCTGGACGTCCGATGTGGAGAAGGCAGATGCACTCAACTCTGAGATTATGTAACCATCAGCATTTGCCATGAATCATTCGACATTTATTGCATAGATTTGCTTTTTTTTCTAGCTAAAAGTGCAGTATTTTTCATAAGTGGGGCTAGTTGACTATTTCTGTCCAACTTGAACAAAGAACAAAAACAGAATGACTGAACAAGTACCAAAACATCACTCAAAAATACTGACAAACAGCTCAGTCCTTGACAAGTTACTTGACCATCATCACTGGTGTAAACTAAACTGTGGTTTCAAAATAGCACCCCCAAATTCTGAATCCATACAAAAATAGTTAAGCAGAGGCAAAAATACTTAAATATATATATATACACATATATAAAAAATGCAGTACAAGCCACAAACCAGATAAAGGCAGGGACCATGTGCATTGTTTTTCCAAGGCAGTAACTATTACGACTGCAGCCCTGGGAATTATGCAGAGCAGCTCTCCAGCGTTTTGACCTCCAGTAGGTTATGTTCACAAGTCAGTGACCGTTAAGAGCCGAGCTGGCAGTCCCAGTGGCCACAACAATAGAGCCAATTACTTCAAGCGATGAGCATTAGAAAGCAAATGCAGCACAAAAAGGCCCTGTTGCTTTATGAATTCAAATCCTACATCTGCAGATATCACTGCACACATGAGAGCACGGCATCCCATCCCCTTTACTTCCCGCTTCTCTATGCTCTAGTTTCTTAACCTTCCTTCTCTATTTTGCTTATATAATATTCTGTCTTCGTTCTTCTCTCAGTCTTTCCTTTTCTGTATGTGTGTGTGCCTGTTTTGAAACACTTCACTGTAACTCAGGCCAAAACAGGGTAAATGGATTTGAACGTCCTTCCTCCCACCATCATTCACACTATAGTATTTTAGACTTGGCTAAGATAAAACACCATTTTGTTCTTCTGTCAATAGCAGATGAATAGATTTAGGGAAAAAAAAAACATTCAACAAAGAAACAAAGCAAAATTCAAGCTTCATACTTACCACTCAGCGTCTCTTTGAATTTGCTATATTACCTGGCAGTTCAAATAATTCATTTAGAGAGAAAACACAAAACAGAAACCTCCAGTAAGCACACTGTTGAAGTCAATAAGTAAAAATGCTGATTACCACTTCTAAGTTCAAAGGAGATTTACAGAAGTTTATAAATGCCAGAGTAAAAATATCTACAGAATCTAGCAGCACCTACCAGATGCCCCGGCCCTGGGGACATTTGAAACATGGAGTTCATCAGGGATCAAATCTCCAGGAAAAACCTTTCACATCATTTAGCTCCCTCTCCCTTCGCCCTCCTCCTTGGGCAGCCAAAAGACCATCACTAAATGTGGCCCCTCGATGTCCACAGGTAGCTCAGCTCCCAGGCGGAGCAGTTACGCTCATCCTGGCTCCCTCTCATACAACACAGGGAAAATGTTGCCACCATTCCCCTGCATTGCCAGTCGCCCAGCCGAAAGGATGCAACATGTATCATTCTCCTGAGGTCCACAGCTCCCCTCTATTTCTTCCCCCACAGACAAACTTCCACTCAACGGCCTCAAAGCAACAGAGCAAAGCATGTGCACCGCTGCTCCTGCGCCCACAGGCACCTCCTTCCCACTGCAGAGGAGCTGGACTGATCTGAAATACGAGACCAATATGCAGTGCAGTATGATATTAACAGGGAAGAGATTTACATGTAATTGTTGAATGTGCCTTTAAACAAGATTGTTTCAAAATAAAAACAAGTATTGAGAGCAGAAAAAACTAACTGTGGAAGTGATACCACCACAGAACAACACAATGCTGCCGTTTTTGTGGGGTTGCTAATTATGGATTAAGGTCATTATACAGTGACCTATTAATAGAGCTTGAGTCCTTTGTTGCACTATTATCAATAACGAATGGGAACTTTTTGGACTATTTTTGGAAATGACCTTTTTACATAGCATTGTAGTGTGACAAGAGCCAGGAACCTCCCCAGCTGTAATTCCAGCTCCACCACTGACTTGCTGTGTGGTGAGGGAAAGTCACTTTAACCTCTCAGTGGCTGTTCCTTTTTCTATAAAGTTAGTGTGATACTTCCCTACTCTCAATGCCATGAAGTGCTTTTTACTGAGTTCATATATTTGAACAAGTTTTGAGGGTGAAAAGTGCTAGATCAACATGAAACATTGCTACAGCTACTTAAAGATTTTAACCCAGCGGAAATTCAGCTGCAGCTGGAAGAGCTTATTGAGCAGAGCTACAGAATTCCCTTTGCACAGGTGAGAATTTATAGTCACCATGTTTGGGCTGCAAGTCATACGTTGTAACATTTAACGTGTTGGGGATTTTAGCTACAGAGTTCCTCAACACACAGACTCAATGCTTGTTCCCAGCTATATACACCAGCAGAACTTGGGGTAGTGTTAACTCACATAATGGCCAAGGATACACCTAAAATAACAGCAAGCAGAGACCATAGCATGCAAGTTACTGGTACAGGCAGCATACACAGTGGATATTCCGTTTAAGCAGCCTGATATATTTCAGTTTTAAAAAAATAATAATAAGTTGAGTTATAGGAAGTTACAAGTAGAGATTGTAAAAACACTAGCTCCTTTTCTCTCCTTCTCAAAATAAATAAAAGTCTTGACTAAATGAAGTCATTCTGAAAACATGAAACTATTTAATTTGCTTTGGTGGAATACTCCTATGCTTAACTCTCTCATACTGTGGAAGAATAAACTCTATTCCCAAATCACAAAAATCTGCATAAGCACAGCATAAGCTATATGAAGACTATGCATCTAACTTAAAAAACAAAACAACACACACACACACCACTTAATCTGCAGATTGGAAAAGAGTGAAGTAGCTATCTTCAACATCTCACTTTTCCCTTGCTCATTATAAAGAAAAAGCCAGACACTGATACTGTATTGGAGAGTTATGTAATAACTTCTCACAAATTTACAAACAGCTTCTAAGCAAAACCTATCTCATTGCTTATGATCCATCCTACTGAAAAAAGAAAAATCTTCTTCAATTTATTTACAATGAATGGCACAACTCAAATCCCCAAATCTGCACCCCTATTCAGCAGTTCTTTAGAAATAGAGTGAGTTCTGCAGTGTGGAAGATTCAACCTGAAAGACAGAAGAGCATGTCCACATTTATGTCAGGAAGTTATCAGGGTGAACATCGTTCTTCTGTTGTGATGATCCTCAAATGGCCTTAGTATTTTTAAATATCCGTTGAAGCATTTATTATGTTTTACAGATAGACAGCATATTATACATAGAGCTTTAGCATTAAAGAGTTTGAATTTTATAGGTATTAAATTAGAGCATATAGTTAGCACACATGCCAAAATCTAGTCTTGAATGTATTATTTAGTATTTTAAAAGACTCTACTGACAGATTGCATTTACCACTCTTAATTAACAGTGCCCAGACATAGTTTATCTATGCTCTCAAGATTAAATTAAGGTGAAATCTTAGACCTGGGCTATGGATCCCTGGTTCGATAGAAAATATGGGACAGGAATAGGCATTTCCTAACATGCAGCCAGATATAACACTCAGGAAAGAAAACAGGACATTTCCTCTGGTGGCAGAAAGCCTTGACTTCTCTGGGACACACTTATACAGGCTCTGACGGTTAACTTTTGCTTCTATGTCTTAGTCATACAGCATTTGGGAATTAATTTTCCTTCACTGGAAAACTACATGAAAATAAGTTTGAATTTCAGCAGCAGTCCAAGATTAGTAGGAAAATGGAGAGTTGCTAACCTAAGGAAGCCTTTTAGTGTTTTATTAAGGCACACTTTCAGGTGGAGCAGGCGCATCCCTAACACAGTGACTCCGCAGAGCGGCTACCAGCTCGTGTGCTGTGACGAGGGGCTGACCTTGCTATAGAGCACCATCTAAGGGCTCTCCACCAATACTGCAGCTGAGACAGCAGCTGCGCTTGTCCCCTGCAGCTTTCAAATACCATGTCAACACAGGACATTCTGCAGTCTCATCGTAAGAAAACTAAATAGTTTTATTTTTTCTGTAAATCACTGTCATTGTCATTGCCATTAACAAGCAGCTAAAAAACAAAGGTAGTGCAAAGCTGCCTGAGAATTAATTTTCAAAATAAAAAGATTTACCTTTGTCATTTGTAGCAATTTGTTTATCTCTGTTGCAACTTCTTGGTAGGCAAAGGTGGTGGTTTACCATAAACACTGTAGATTAAACATGTCATGGCTTTTAAATTTATAAAGCCCAAAAAAAAAACAAGATAAGTTTTACTTCTGTGCAGTTTGGGCAAGACTATAAATCTGCATTTCTCCTTCTCATTGCAATCTTCTTAACAAGTTTGGGTGATTTTATGATGTAATCTAAAAGACAAAACACTACAGTAATCTGAAGAGGCACTTAGTCCACCCTTAGCCTCCTGGAGGATCCAATTAAAAAAAAATATGAAGCCTAACACTATCCAAACTGTCTCATAGAAATGTCTTCACACTTTAGATGCTCACTAAGGACACATGTTCAAAACATTAGACGAGAAATATTCAGGCTAGATTCACTTAAAGGATTTGTGTGTGTGCCTCCAGAGCAATATTTTAAGATGAAAGTGTTTGCTGTGGGCAAACAAGCTTATTTTAATTTATTCCATGTTCCTTGTGAAAATTTCTGCCTTGTGTATCAAGTTTCCTATCCCAAAAGTGGAAAACTGACTGACTAACAGATCAAAACTCATATGGCCTCTATTCTAGGTCCCCTATTCAGTCACAGTTGGGCACATGCCATCCTTTGCTGATGGCAAAGTGTGGAGAAATGCTGGTGCTTTTGATATATGCAAATGAACAACAAGGAATAGTGTGGGCTGGAAATGGGCATGTGGAACAGGGCTTAGGGCCAAACCAAAGGCCATGTGCATGATGAAAGAGATGCTGGGACTTCTCCCCTCAACATGTAATAAATCAAAAGAACTGATCATCGTGGTATGGAAACCAAGCTTTTAGCAGGTTTGAGTCATGCTAGTACTGTGCAGTTGGCACAGTCTGCCCAGTTGTTGCAGATGTGGAGATGACAACACTAAGGAGTCTCACAGCAAAGACAGGTTTCTAAATGAAAAATACACCAAATTCTAATGGGTATGTAAAAATAAAGTTGAAGGATAACAATACTTTAATTAACTAATGTTTGAAGCATATACTTTCAAATCTCCTTTGTTTCTACCTAGTTGTTACTGCACGCAGGAAAAAAAAAATGGTCAGGTGTTCTGTATCACAGTTTTTCTTAAATATCAAAAAAAATGTATTCTACTGAAATAGAGTACTTGTAAAAGCCTATTGAGCTGTTGCCCACTACAGCCAGACAAATCACATTCACAGCTCAAAGAAACTATCATTCTGTTGAGCAAAATTCGTTCTGTTCTGCAAACAAGAACATGGAAAGTATTTTTTTTTCTTAGTTTTAGGTAGGTACCACTCAGCATTTATACTTAGAGTGTTGTTAATATATTTGTGCAATTTCAAGAGAAAATACATTTTTATCATACAAATATTTGCAGAGTTGTTCACATAATAGTTCATTTGCCTGAGTTCTGGTAGATACCATACTTGCCATGCTTTTGACATTACAAATGGAATGCAAACCAGTTTCTGGAACGAGGATCTGATCTCCTTTTCACCACTAGAACAATACAAATGTCCTCTTCATGATTTTTATGAGACTGGGACAGTTGGATAGAAGAGTTTTCCTTTGAGGTTCAAAACAGTTAGGATACCAGAGCATAACAGATCTGTGATATGTATGTTGATCTTTCAATAACCATATTGCTATTAGCAGTTATTAAAAAATCCAGAAGTTTTAGTAGAGGGAGGAAATCAACATCAGAGGTAAAAGAGAGGGAAGGAGAAAGCCCATCTGAACAGGCAATATTTTGCCCATAATGCCTACAATATTACAGATGTCTCTGGATCAAAACTCTTTTGACAGAAAAAGTACACAAATAATTATTATTTGTTTAGCACTAGAATTAAAAGACAGGAGTCTGGGTAGCAGTAAAGCAATTATCACTGACATTACAAGTCACATTAATTCTTGCAGTTCATGATGACATTAAAATGCTTTGTCCAGTTTTCTACTAACGATTTGCATTCTAGAAAGGAAGATGAAACATGTAACTTAAACAGGCTTCGCCAGACTTGAGCAGAAGGGGGAAAAAAAAATCTCTTGATTTCTACCCTCACTGCAAATCATTTTTACAAGCATTCAATCTCCCTTACAATTCAATTCCCTCCTAAGAAGTGTAAAACAGGAAATTCCTTCTACCCTAATTTCTCTTTCCTTGGTGGAATATTTTGCCTACTCTACAATACTGGTTAAGTTTCTCTAAATAAAAATAAGCCTCAGTCTGGTATTTGAAAACTGTTTCTCCCACGTCACAGTTAGAGGAGCAGCTCAGATCCTTTCGCCCATCTACAGTAGAATGTGCCTTTGCACAGCTGCCTTGCCTCTAAGCTTCCCATCCTCCCGACCTTCCCAGCAATTTCTTCAAAGGCTAGGGAAGAGAGAGAAGTCTGAAGGGCAAACGTAATAAAGGAGACAGAGACATTTTGCCACAGATGCTGCTAGCAGAGACTGAACACCAGTTTCGCTTGACTTCAGAAGTCATTGTCTTCTGCTGGTGAGCTCTGTCGAAGCCAGGGTTCACCAACGTTACAGGAAAAAAAAAGGCCATACTTGTGTTGATCTGTGATGCTAAGCAACAAGTCCTAAAAACTAACAATTCTCTTGTCTTCCACTGGTTGCAATTAGAAAACTGCAAACAGGATCTTTGTGTTACAGATTTGAGACCGAGAGAAACACTTAGCAGTGTGACATTGTAACGCTACAAGCCACACAAGCAAAGAAAGAATCTTCTCGCTATCTGTACATCACACACACCATCAGCCACCACAGTCAACCAAAGTTCAGCTCAGCTCAATGCTCAAGAACCTTTAGGTTATAACAGTTATATAAAAATAATGTTAATTATTTGAATATTCAATGTTAACCCCTAATGAAAAGAAATGGCACAACAAACTAAAGTTTTTCATACTATTTTACCAATGAAAGAGATCTGAACATAAAATAAAATGAAGAGATGTGAAGTAACTAACTTATAGAAAGTGAGTCACATTGCCATAGTATTTTTAAGAGGAAATACACAAACTCATAATCAAGTACTAGTGAGAGAAAAGAAAAAAAAAAAAGGCATTCTGAAAAGTATTTTCTTTTTGGTACAGGCAAACAATCATTTACTCTAACTACAAAGACTTCTGAATACACTAGCTTCTTTCCCTTCACTTAGAGCATAATCCCAAATAAAATTGTCTAGTTTTAAAGCACTAGTCCCTCTCAATACCCTGATCCAAAAAGTTAAAAGATTAGTAACATCTTTGTCTAACACAATGTTCATGTTCCCATTAGAGAAAAAAAAAATAGAAGAGCAGATATTATTCTTTCTGCTCCAAAACATACTATCTCTATAAAATACCATGAACATCAGCTCCTCCTTTCCTTGTTTGCTTGTTAACGACTGTAAATATTTATGGTGGCAGAGAACGCTATATGTTTACAATGCTTCCTTTCTTAAAAAGAAAAAAAAAAAAGGGGGGGGGGGGCATTCTCCTTAGCCTATTTGCTTATGAGCTTTACATGTAATTTTTTTTTCTTCAAACACCCAACCCACAAATTTTATGTTCCAATTACTGTGGGTAAGGAAGGTTTTTTTTTTTTTTTTTTTTTTTTTTTTTTTTTAAGAAATGCTAATGAGTAAAGAATCACAGAACATGAGCTACTTTCAAAAAGAGGAAGCTTGTTAGTAGTCTGAGCACTGCAGTCTGTTCAAATGGTAAGTTCCAGGGACACAAAATATTTTTTTTTTAAAATGCATTTTATGGACCTGTGCTCTAACTGTGCATCATATGACATCTGTTTTATAACAGTCCAGAAAGAATAGTTTAAAAAAAAAAATCTGAAATGAACAGTTTCTCATTTCAACTCTTAGAAAAAACACCAATGATGTTATTTCTTGACTCTGCATCCAAGAAGGAAAAAACAGGACACTCTAAGCAAAAAATATATATATATAAAGGAAATGACTACGTTCACACAATTGTGGAACAAGTCACTAATTCAATCTTGCCTTGTTACTTTAAAAGAGCAAACTTCAGGAAAGGTCTTGTTTAAGTGAAAAAGAGTTAATTTGCACTCTTAACATTAGCTCAAACAAAAAACCTCAAACTCTACAAAAAGATAGCTAACACACACTACAGATTTCATAAATAGAGTTATAATATACATGCAGCAAACACAAAGACTGAACAGGAAATAATGAATTTACAAAATGCAAGGGCAGATCAGATATCAAGGAAAAGGTTTCTACTACTAAAAACAGGACATTAAAACAGAACAGTAGTCAAGAAACGGTCACTAGGTCCTGTCACTGAAAACAGAGAGCTTAGATATGAAAGGAATGTCACACAGAGCATGAACTTGCTAAGAGCATTTTTTCAACCCTAAGTAACATTGCTGTAAATATAGATGGGGCTCAGAATAAAGACTACTGAACTACAAGCCTTATACTCTGCTGACCTGTTTCAGAGTCTTGGGTAAATCACCTGATCTCACCACACTTGTTTTTCCAGCTGTGAAACATCAGCAACATCTATTACACAGGGTCTTGGGGTACATTTTCATGCTTACATGCAACTGAAAGACTTGGAAGAACAGAAGTTTGCTTACTTCAAAAGTTTGTTCTGTAACTCCCCTATTAACTAGTCTAATAGCTTACAACACCTCTAGCTACAATCCTAATCTTGCTATTATTTTCTCATACACTTATATTTTCCCATCCTGTTCTACAGTAGCTGTGGTTTATGATGTTAACATAAGAACAACTAAACTCTAGAAGCTAAAGAATATGCCATCCTCCTACGCAACAGATTTGCTTACTACGGTTGTTCAGGAAGTCTGTTTACACGAACAGTAATGTTTTAGTGCATTTTACTCCCTTTAATCCCACAGAACTAGAAGTGATGAGGTACAAATGTCATTCCCCAACTGGGGAAATGCTGAATTGCTTACTAACTTATACTCCACCAAATGAAACTCTACAGTCCTGCTGAAATCAATCTGTTTGCCCAGAGGGTTAGGACATAAACACAGTTGCACTACTAATTCAGTGCCTCAAACCATTTCAGTTTACAAGCTAGAAAAGAAGGAATGTGATTCTCCTATCTTGGCCTCACTTCACACAATACAATATTCTGTTTTTCAGTTTCGTTGGAGAATCACTGAAAAACAAAACAGAAAACCTTTTTTTAAGACCTAGTTCAGTAGTTTCTGGGTCCAAAAACCAAAATCTGAAATGATAAAATGTACTCTGCTAGAGAAGTCTCTATTTAAACAAATTCGCAGATTCTGTTTTACTGGCTTGATAGTTCAAGTATAACAGATAAGGAAAATAGCATTCCCTGCCACCGAAAAAAAGTAATGACAAGGGTTTGATCTAGAAGAGCAGCACAAATGATCTCACCTTAAAAACTGGTACCTGAAAAAAAATGGAAAGATGTGAACCTACCAGTGAAATACTGCTGTCTCATGAATTCATTTTCCATCCAGCCATTATTTTTAGAGCTGAGAGGTTATAAGACACAGCTTTTAGTTTGGGGTACTTTCTTTAGTAGAAACCAAAACTATTTTCTTTTTAAACAGAAAAAGAACTACCTTTTTTAAAGATGACAATTCAGTAAAGTTATAACGAGGTCCCTGTGTTTCTGCCTCCCCCTTTGCTCTCCCCCCAGTATTTCTGCTACTTCTACCAACCAACTGCAGCAATTTCAGATGAATAATTTGGGATGAAGAGTTAATAAATAGGGATAAGGGGTTATTGCACAGCAGCTTGACAATTTGTGTAGCAAATACCACTCCAAAACAACACTGCAGCAAGATTTCTCCATAAAGAAATGCCTTAGCTCCAATGCCCCACAAACCACCACAATGCTTTTTGTTAGCGTCTCACTGCAAATATACAGGGGGATCCTTGCTTTTAATTACAAAGTATTTCTATTTTGCTCTGCCTTTTTTTTTCTCACTTTTTTCATTTTAACTGTGTATTTTTAGAGGGAAAAAATACAGGCAACAAGACAGAAACCATTATATAATGGGAAAAGTAACCCAAAATCCTAGCGGTACCAATGGTGGCTTCTTCTGCAGTGTTTAGTTTTAAAACTAAGACTGTGGTCAGGGTGCTTCCATGCAGTCCAACATTCTTGCTGTCACTCCAGCAGAGAAAGGTAAAGGCAACCCATACTGGCAATAACTGATGCGGTGTTAAGAGCGGAAACCTATAGTGTCAGACTCTATGATAGTCCCTTCATTGGCATGAAACTGCAGCACCCATCTTTTCTCTCCCAGGCACCCAAAGGCAGTCACATTATAATACAAACACCAAAATTTTTGGCCATTAGGAGAGAAAAACAAGTTTTCCTATACTGAATATATGATTTTCATTAATCTTCAAAATTTAACAGCAATATTAACAGTGCTTCCTGGGATAACAGGACATAGGGGTTTTTTATGCATGTATAGCAGAAGACAGGTACACCTTTTTTTTCCCCCGAGAAGCTGGACAGAGACGAGGGCTAGCTTCTATTTGCAATAAAGACTTACCAGTTTTAACTGTGGCCACATAAAAAAAATAACCAAACAAAAAACAACCTCAGAACCTCAGAAGTGTGTAAAACAAACAAACAAAAGTCCACCACCAATTTTATGCTGTATAGAAACAGGATTTAGAAATGCCCCTCTGTCCAAATACAACCTGTAGGATTTTCTGAAAGGCAGTGCTTGCATTTGTATACAGATTTATGATGCTGTTCTCATAGACTGAATCCTGCAGAGTATTTTTTCCTCAAGTCAGTTTCTTTATATCCTTACAGCATTGAGTAGGTATTCTATTAGTGTCTGTTGTAGTAAAACATTTGAAACCACACACAGAAAAACTGCATTTAATGTTCAAATTTACATATAACGCTTAACAAGAACACAATAGAATATATATGCTTAGAGACCACCTTTGAATGCTTTCAGTAGGAGGTCAGCTGCCAGTCCAGGAGACAAGACACCACTAAGAACTTTTTCTTCTAAAAGTGGAATCTTATCCTTGACTGCCAAGTGACTTCGGAAATGTTCCAACATATTTTCTTGGATGAGATTCCACATCCACACTTTCTGCTGTTTCCGGCGTTTGGCAATCAACTCACCACTCATGAGCATGAGGTCACGGAATTCTGTCATTTTATCCCACATATCTGAGATGCCTTCTCCCGTTTTAGCTGAAATACGCATTACCTGTTCCATTCAGAAGAATTTTTAAAGGAATGTAGTTACTGGTCTTGAGGTTTCAATCACTTCTTTACTTAGATTTCATGGAAACTAGGACCATGTGGATGGCAAATTTGTTTCAGTAAACTCATCTAATAAAGTTCCAAGTAGTTTCAGACATTTCACTCTTTTTCAGGAATTCAGAAAAATTATATTCCGGCAACGGTAAGCAGACCATCAGATTTGGACTAAATGGTCTTTGTCCAACTGTTTGTATTAATGGTCGAGAACCATATTAAGCAAGTGCTTTACATAAGAAGTATGGTGTTGCTAATCTACTGAAATGAAATATTCTGGTAGTTACATACAGATAACTACACTTTTGCAGTTTAAGTAATCCAGAAAACAGGTGTTCCCACTTTTCTGTATTTGCTTTTTTACAAATTCATTTTGCCAAAATATTCCAGGCATCCAACAAGACCTTTAAAATAATATTGTTAAACTACATATGCAAAATCTTTATATACAATGTAATATATAAAGCTTCTTGACATTTTTTTTCCTCAACTGTCAGACACTGCCATCACTGAAATAGATGCAGATTTCTGATAATCTACTTAAATTACTGGTCCCGAACAATTCTTCCAAGTCACATTTACCAAGCTGAAAAGAAGTATCTAGATGTATCAGGTCCTATTAAACAAAACTAAACAGAAACCAACGAAAAGCAAAGAAAAAAAATCTGTTTGACACCTGTATTCGTATGTTAAATAGGAAATGAGAGTGATTTCAGTATTAGCCTGCATTCATTCTTCACTCATTGATTTTTAAATTACTCTGACTAGGATACTTGTTAGATCTAAAAACAGAAACTGCAAATTAACAGCTGTGTCTCATGCAGCCTAGCTGATTTAAACTTAATTCAATACTCCAATCAACTCACAGCCACCTCCTTTATATATACATGTATATATAAATATTGAAAGTGTATCTATAATGTATATAAATATATATAGTATTATAATTAAAATATATTTATTTATATATATAAATAATGTGTGTATACAAAATAACATTCGCACTGAATCTGGTACTTAATAATTTACTATGCCTTTCAGAAAATGGAAAACTGTATTAGAAGCAATAGCCCTCAAGATGGGAATCCCAATAGGCAAGACATTGCATACACAAGCAGATGAAGTTATCGCACACAAGAACATCTTCTGTGAGAAATTTAAAAGAGCAAAGGAATAAAGGAAATAAAGTTAAACAAATCAACCCAGGGAGACTAATGTGTGTAGATGAGACAAATAGCAAACCTGTAAAAAAAAAGAAAAGTACACAAACCTTTGGTCTCCAAACCTTTGATCGCTTGCGAAGTAGCTTCATAGCACTAACATATTCAGCTTGTATTCTCCGTGCAGGCACAATTAAATCACCATCAGCTTTATTTATAGCAACTAGATCTGCCATCTCTATTATACCTCGTTTGATACCCTAAATGGAACATGGAGATAAATCGTAAGTACCCAAAATGACTGACGCACTGATTTATCACAGAAAGCAGGACAGAAAAAGCCTCATTGTTTTTTTGTGTGACCTGCCTAGTGCAAATCTGAGCAAGAGAGGCAAGAGTAGTACTAGTACCCTCCTTCATCAATAGTTACTACTCTGCTTTGAGCAAATGAATGTAAATATTGCAGTTTACACACAAAAAAAAACCTATTTATGGATAGAGATTTAACTGAAAGAAGACTAAGTCTTCAAGACTAACAGGATGTTTTCCTCCAAGAAAAAAGAGTAGTTCACAAATAATAACAGTTCACAATAAACCATAAACAATCAAAACCTTACATCCTCGAATTTCCAACATCTGGAAAATTCAGATCCCAACTGTGCAACAAACCAACAAGGCAAATACTTCAATACTAGCAGCAATTTATAAAATGCTACTGATACAAATTTATCACACAGACAGATAGGACTTTTAATTATTCAAACTGTTCTTTTGACACCACTTAGTATTCAAAAAACAACCTAAACGTACCTGTAATTCATCTCCACCTGCAGGTGGTAGTAGCAATATAAACATATCAACCATATCAGCCACAGCAAATTCTGACTGTCCAACACCTGAAAAAATGAAATTTGCAATTCATGGCAGACTTTCATGTTGATGACACTAGTTTGAGACATCCCAGTATAGCACCATGTTTCTGAGGTGAACAAAAAACACATTAACATAAATAAAAGCAACAGGAAACATGGTTTATTTACGAACTGTACAGGATTAAAAGGATATCAATCAAAGACCATGTACAAAAGAAACTACGTAAAAACAAAGATGAAAGAAAACAAAGTATGTAATTAGTGACACACCTTTGTGGGTATCAGAGTAAGACAATTAGAAGAAAACCCTAAGCACCTACCTACTGTTTCCACAAGAACAACATCGTAGCCTCCTCCTTCACACAGCAGGATAGCTTCATTCGTGGTCCTTGTCACACCTCCTAATGTCCCTCTGGTTGGCGATGGTCTAATGTATGCATTCATGTCTCTCGACAATTCAGTCATCCGCGTTTTATCACCCAACAATGAACCTTAAACATTTAGGATTAAATTATTTCAAAAGGGCATACCAGACAGATTTCTTTTCCAAAGAATGAGTAGGAAAAAAAGTTGGATCTCTTGGGAAGAAAAAATCCCAAAAACGGTGGCAGACAACTTTGCTAGGACTAGCAAGTTTACTCTTCCACCTGTCAAAAGCTATAAATGCCTAGGCATAAACAGACCTTACTGCTTCCAAACCTGGAGAATTCGTTCTAGGCCAGAAAGCATTCTGCAATTCCTGAATTGACTGTGGTCTATGCACGGAGGAAGCTGTGCATTAATCTTTGACAACAAAATTAATCTACAAACTTTAAATCAAATTCTGCAAGATTTCCAGGCACAATGCACATTCCAAAAGGTAAGAGCTGCTCAGTTCATATAACTGCAATAGTTTTGGTATCGTATTTTGTTACTCTACCAATGTGTCTTGAATATATACATATAACAATATTGTCTTTGTTAGCTCTAAGTCACTGCAGTGCTGAAGTTTGTTTCTTTTAAATAGTTGTATCATAGTATTTTCTCTAATGACTTAGAAGTCCTGAGAAATGAACAATGTTTGCTGGCAGCAGCCCATTAAAAAAAAAAACATTAAAGTTCTATTATTTATGTGAGATGTATTCATTAATTAAGCTTGATCAGCCTAGAATTTCACCAAATGCTCTGTTTTGGAAGGGAGAAAGGCAAATGTCAGCCACACAACTTTGAAGAATGTCAAATTGAAAAAGTAGTAGTCTGTGCTACTAAAAATCCAAGCTGATACATGTTTGGTTTGCAGTGGTATCCTCAGCATCTTTCCTATCCAGTGACCAGCCTTTATACTGTTGAAATGAACACTCTTCTATTCCTAAATTCACATGCCAAAATATATATGTAACTTGAGAGAGAAAGCAGCAGCTACCTAAAGTTTCTGCCAAAAAGGACCAGAGTAAAACAACATTCAAATTTCAGAAATAAACCTAACAAAATGTGGACATGGTCACTTAATTCCTACTTTCATATTACCTAGGGTGAGGGGGAAAAAAAAAAAAAAAAAGTGGTGTGACATAGAATCATAGAATGCTTAAGGTTGGAAGGGACGTCTAGAGATCATCTAGTCCAACCCCCCTGCACACACAGGGTCACCTAGAGCACGTGGCACAGGACTGCAGCCAAGCATTTATTTTTACCATTTTGCTTTTGCTTTTACCAGCCCCAAATTCATCCTCCACTGCTTGTACCCAAAGAGAATCTGTTACAGATGACAAAGTTATTGAAACCTTACTCAAACTTTGACTCATACTCACCACCACTTGTACTAGAGGAAGGGTCTACAGCCAACACGGACACTTTGTGCCCTCTTTCTGTAAGCATTTTCCCAAAACATTCTATAAAGGTTGATTTCCCAGCACCAGGAGGACCAGACAATCCTAAACAAGCACATTAGGGAAATGGAAAGAAACATCTTGTTAGTCAAATAAATAATACATCACGTGAACACAGTCAACTTCTAAGAGGCTAACAACAATTATACTTAAACAAGTATACAATTATACTTTGGCACATAAAAGGGCATACCAGAACCAATACTTTCAACTGAGCAGTTGTGATGACTTGTCATACAATACTTGAAATCGTTGGTTCATCCAAGACAGTGGTTGTCGCTTCACCGCCACACACTCCATCCATTCCAACAAACAATTTGCTTACCAAAAATCTCAAAAGAAATTAAACTATAATAGTTTATGACTTTTACTTTTAAAGTGTACTTTTAAAGTGTAACACCCTAAGCCTGTATTTTTTAGATTTACTAAGTGTTTGCACACGACACAGATTTCCGAAGTCAGGCATTGTACATATGTGTCAAAATATCCGAATAAGATTAGCCTGTCAACCTATACCAATTACTTTTCATTCTCACACCTATTTTTTCTTCTTGCTACCTTCGCAGATGTACATGAGGGACAACAGTTGGGCATAACATGCCTCCACAGTCCATCTCTTTGCCAGTGGAAATTTTATGACTTCCAAGAAAAGCAAGGCTCAACTCCCCTCATCTGAAGGGCAGGCTGCAGTAAAGTAAGGCCACAAGACAGGAAAGTAGATATTTTTTCTTTTGTATATTGATGAAGGGATTCAGAAAGCACTCAGAAAAACGCATACTCCATGAAAAGAAGAATGGTCTGCTTGGTTATGTCATTCCCTAATTGAGTGCAGGTAATGGGTTGGAACAATCATAAAAACTGCCAAATATTCCAGCCTGTAAAAGTTGGAAGTAAAAACAAAAAAAATCCCCAAACACTAAACAAGCAATAATTACTTCTAAGATTTTTCCCAAGAGCATTTTCTAGTTCAAGACATGATTCTAATGAACAGCTGAAGTGATCTGGATTTGCAGCAAATTACAAGAAATCAATGGTGTGAGACTACAGACCATAAAGCTTAAAGAGCGACAGCGATAATGAGAAGCGATGATTATAATTCCATCAAAGTAACTACTGGACAGACATAAGAAGACTGACCCACTCTAAAGGCAAGTGGCTTTCCTTGATTTAACTTTTCTTGTTCCCTGTGGTAGGATAATACCTTCTGAAGAAGCACCTGGGCTACTTTCTTTTTCCTGTGGTGAGTTGATTCTACAAGGGTAATGGCTTCCGCTAGGCAGGCTCTATGACCTTGTATTAGTCCACTGTAAAGTCTGTCTACAAGTCCTTGCTCTTTGTCAGAAAGTGCCTCTATCTGCTGGTCAACGGCAGCTTGATGACACAGCCCTCTCTTCAAGTTCTTTAATGAAAACATGTGTTTTGTATAATACAGGTGCACTGGTGCAAGAGAGCCAGTGCACAAAAAATCTGATCTGGTATTGCAGTGAAAGCTCTTGAAGCAAGTCCTTCCAGAAAAATAATGGTGAGGGAATCTCATCAGGAATGCAGGGATCTTCATTTTGGTTGGAATTAAAAGCAGCAGAGGCTATCAGTTCATTTGTTTGCAGACACCCTAAGGAGAACAGAAAAGATGTTATCTCTCTTGAATTATCCAAAACACTTGCAAATATTCAAGTGAAAAATATGTACCATCACTCTTTCCTATTTTGTCCATCCATACTTACTACTTTAAACACAATATACGGTTCATACTTTTTGCAGAAAAAAAGACAGAAGTATAAAAGTATAAAAGACAAAAGATAAAAATTGTAGTAAGAACTAGAGATACTAAGAGTACCATCAGATAAATAGAGAGTACTGTTACATGAGATAGACACCTAGCTATCCTGATGTCTGGGAACAAACAAAACAAACCAACATTTGTTCGCTTGAATTTGTCATGCATTCTGCTACTTTTATGTCTGCGGGCATTTTGTTTAATTGTTATTTAGAACACTTACTCAGGAATTGTTACTCTTACATAAATGTTCTTACACGCGAACATTTATGAAAAAACTCAGGGACACAGTTTAACAGGCACGGTGGTGATGGGTTTAAAATTGGACTTGATGATCTTGATGGCCTCTTCCAACTGTATTGATTTTTTTAAATTCTACGAAACCTGGCGAGCTGAGACCCACGGGAGGACAAGCACCAAGCGTCGGAGCCCGCCATCACCATCAGTGCCCCAGGCTCCCCCTGAGCGACCTCAGCACCGACTAAAAGGCCAAGACTGGTTTAAGTTTCACTCCCTCACGGATAGAGCCTGCCTGCGGCTAAATCCCGGGGGAGTTTCCTCACAACGGCAGCAGTAACAGACGTTTTGGGGGTGCAGGAGAGGTTCCCATTTTCAAATGCTAACGTCTCCCTGGCCCGAGCAACGGCTCTTGAGGGGGCACGCGCCGCCCAGCCAATCAGCGGCGGCGGAGCGGGCGCGAGCCGGGGTGTCTCTGCAGCGCGGCCCCCCCGCCTCCCTCCCCGCCGCCCCATGGCGGCCCCGCCGGCGCGCGCTCCCCATGGCCACGGGCGCGCGCCCCGCTCCCGGTGCCCCGTCACCTGCGCGTCCCGCCCGCCGCAGGGAAGTGACGCCGCGCGGGGAGCCGGAACGGGAGGGCATCTCCCCCTTCCCCGCCCCGGCGCAGGGGCCCCCGCAGCGTCAGGCCCTTCCGCGACGAGCCCGCGCATGCGTCACCGCGCGCGCAGGGGGTGGGAGAGCAGCACCGGCGGGTCCGTTAGAACGGTTACGCGGGTACCCGCGTTGTCCGTAACGGAAGGTACCGCCCCTCCAGCCTCTACGCTGCTGCCTCAGAGCAGAAGAGGCTCCAGCAGTGTCTTCCTAAGCAAGCGTGATGGAAGTGCTTTCCTGGTCCCCCAAATTAGGCCTAAACTGTGAAATCGTGAACCTGGTCAGAGCAGAAAAAACAAACAACAACAAAAAACCCCTCTAAACAGAGGTTAAAGAACTACACAACAGATACAGTAAAAACAAAAATCCATAGTGGCAACCAAATCTTATCAAGTTCTGCCCTTGAAAGTCTCCTTGAGCTTAGTATCTGTTCCCAAGTATACCAACTTAGACCTTGAAGTAATAGCTTCTTTGCCCTAGCCTGCTGCAAAACTCATCTTCCATGTTGAAACATTAAAAGCTCCCAGCTATATTTATGCATAATCTAGTAATCATTGATTTTGTGCAAGACTCCAGTTAAAGGGAGGTAGAAAAAATACCCAAAGGCATTTATTAAATCACTTTTTTTTTCTCAGTCTTCATTTTGCCAAGTTAAACGAGCCTGATTTTTTGTTATTATTTCTCTAATCATCTTACCAGCCCTTCTTTTTATCTATTCTACTTTTAAAAAGTAAGTATATTTAGTGCACTTAAAATACAATGTGAGCTGTTACCAACCTTTACAATGACACTTGCACTTTCCTTAGACTTTTTTAAATCAGTCTTGCATATCAGATGAGCAGTGCAACTGCTGAAGCACATAAAATAGCAGAACCAGTTTTCTTGACTGTGAATATATGCTTTAATATCATGCCTATGACTCTAGCCCATTAGATTAGCATATAGAAAGGACTGAGCAATCCATTCTTCAGAGCTGACAAAACATACAGTTTTGTGTCCCCAACAATTTTGTGTCACGAACACTATAAGGAGAAACCATGGCATAATTTTCCCTGTAGAAAAGATGAGAATTCCTATTTCAAAATGGCCTTGTGTAGTCTCTTTAGGAAGATATGATAGTTTCTGGCTAAAGTAAATTTTCCAGCGGCCTCTTTTTCAAGTGCTATGCTGAAAGACAATCAAGACAATCCAAACTCCGCTATTATTTTAAAAAGAGCAACAATGAATAAGTCATTCTGCTATGCTTTCATCACAGATCACTAGTTCTACATTTTATTCCATTTTGTGTGTGCTTTCATCTTGAATAATTTTGTTATTGACCTTGTTGCAAGGACTTGGTGAATGAGGATGCACGTTGTAGGTCCTGTCAGATTTGAAGAGGAAAGTGGATTGCTCAGTTCTTTCCATACTGTAATCTTGTGGGCCACGTTCATAGGAAAGATAGCAAAGCCTGCATTCAGCAGTAAAGAGCACAGCTTCTGCTATTCACATGCTACACCAGATGCACTGCCAATTTCATGTTACTATGAACAAGTGTGCCCATATTTTAGGGTACTCTGCCTAAAAGAATGACCTTGCACATTGCTGAGGTTAAACTAGGAAATCCTAGTTGTTCAGAAAGCCCCCTCGTTTTCTCCTTCCCAACTCCATTCTTAAAACAAGTAAGTTGACTTTTCTCCAGTCAAAGGCTTTAATCCCTGCATGTCAGTTTGACAAAAACGTTTGTCCTAAGGTGATTTGTCTGCACATGATTATCACTACAATATTATGTTCATAGACATGGCAATGAGCAATGTGCTCTAAGTATAAAACTAAAAATCTTCAGCTCAAAATGTCCATGACCTCAGTGAAAATATTAAAAGGAGGTTGCAACAGAGAGCACAAATAACTGGTAAAAAATAAATGACCAACCTTAGCTTGAAACTAATTGCCATTTGTTTTCTGAAAATATATAGATGTACTTTTACTATCTGTTGGTCCCTTCTTCTGTATGTTCATAGAATCATAATGGTTGGAAAAGACCCTCAAGATCATAAAGTCCAACCTATCACCACCCTGCCTGCTAAACATGTCCCTAAGCACCTCATCTACATGTTTCTTGAACACTGTCAGGGATGGTGACTCCACCACTTCGCTGGCCAGCCTGTTCTAATGCTTCACCACTCCTTCCGTGTAGAAATTTTTCTTAATATATAACCTCAGCCTCCCCTGGCACAACTCGAGGCCATTTCCTCTATCCTACTGATAGTTATTTTGGAGAAGAGACTGATCCCCGCCTCACTGCAACCTCCTTTCAGGTAGCTGTAGAGACCAGTAAGGTCTCCCCTGAGTATCCTCCACACTAAATAACCCCTGCTCTCTCAGACACTCTTCTTAAATCATGTCAGACCTTTTAACATCTGTAGTGGCAATTAAACAACCACCTCTTCTTCATTTCAAGAGAGACCCTTCAACTAATTTCACTTGCCACGCAAGCCTGGAGAAGACTGAAGCAATCTAACCTTTGCAGAATAACACCGAGGAATGTAACTGATGAAGAAAACCTTATTTTCAGTAAAGAACACTGTAGTCTTAACATTTGTAACCCTCTAAGCAAAAAAATTCCTTTTGCATCATCTTAAAGATTAATTGGACAACTGAGATAAAGACAATAGGAAGTGTACTCCCATCTGAGAGCTTGCCTGTTTAAACATGTCATGAACCAAGGCCTCAGGTTTTGCATTCACAACTCAGGCAACAGCATAATGAAGAAAATCTCTCCAAAGATTCAGCAACAGCCATATAAATGTATTTGCAATGTAGAGACATTTGGTTGTTTTATTGCAGTGACCTAGACAAAGTGTCAAGTCAGCTCCTCCAGCTAGACCTGGATACGAAAGTTTTACCAAAGCTTTCCAGATTCAGCAACCTATAAAGAGAGGACGACTCCAGCACTTGAGGAGATTCACTGTATCCCTGCTGGCCGGGAACTGTAAGGTTGTCTGAGTTGTGAGAGCTGCCTAGTGTACCTGGAAAAAAAATATATTCCTTTCTGAACATTGGCCAAGACCTACAAGAGAGAATCCAAGGAAAGAGTAGAGAAAAACTCACCTTAAACAACTCTGATTTATATTTGTGTAAGATAAACAAGGGTGTTGACATTTCTTTACAAACCTTAATAGAAGTGACTTCAACATGTCCTTCTCAGTATCAACTGAGATATCATTGAACAGTAGTAGGAAACAGTACTGACAACTACTATTTATTTACTATTTATACTATTTACTGAAATCTACTGTTTATGTAAAAGTTTTTCAATAGTTTCTAATGAACTGCCTGATGGCATACAAATGGAACCAATTAAAAAAAATCTTCTAAAAGCTAGCATATTTTCCACAGATGTTCACATTTTAGTAAAATAATAGGATTATACAAGGCAAAAGGAAAAGAAAAACATCATTCCTATGGACTACTGATTATGAAAGTAAATTAAATGTTCTCCAAGACTGAACCATTGTTAAAATTGCCTCCCTTGCTGGGAGGGCAAGATCTTCACTTCCAGTAAAATACTAATTTTCAATTAGGAAAGTGCTTAAAAACTTAGCTTAATGGATATGCTTTTCTCCATAACCACTGCTGACTCAAACCATCAAAATATTTCTTATGTAGCTCACTATTACAGAGCTCAAAGGGAACCATCAATTGCCTCCTCAATTATTTTCAAAACAACTATATCAAATGCATTGGTAAACATAAAAAGTATAATACAACCTGACAATTATAACATTGACAAACTGTCAAACTTATCCTCATTGCCAGCTAATTTTTGCCTGAAGAAAGGATTGGTTACAATGTCTAAGCTCCTCAGGAGCCGACAAAGATGGGAGGCAAAGGAATGACTCTTTGAAGTGAATAAATACGATCTCCCTTCCCTGCTGGGTGTACTAAAAAGCTGTTAGACTTGTACAAAACTAGCACAGTCTTATACACGAAGAAGTTAATACCTTTGCTCACAAACTTCAGAGTAGATTGGGCAAAGAACTAGTGATGAATTACTTCAAACGCCTAACTCAGCTTACAGCCGTGGACAATTTGAACCTTAGGAACAGAGATGCAATCTTCCATCTATTCAAGTGGCTTCCCTTTTATCTCCAAGAGCATCGGTGCACAGAGGTCTTCGTTTGAACACCCCAACGCTGAAGAGGTCACAAGCAGGTGAAAAAGACAATTGGTGGAAATGAGATAGTGGCTACAAGTGTCCATAGGAACATAACAATTGCAGCAAAACATGTCAAGAATGTTTTCAGGTGCAGGATGACATTTAAGGCTAAGCTGGAGAGGAAGACCAAGCCCATGATAAATCTCATTAATTTAGGCTGAAATAAAGGAAAACCTAAGTGTTTTCAATTCAGACTAGATCCATAGTAAAAAAAAATCTGAGATGCGTGGACTTCCCACAGCCCATCTAAGGATCTTAAACATGTGACTGTCATTTAATCACACAGGAATTTTCTGTCTCATCTCTGTTTATGTGTTGTATTTTCAGGCTTACTTTTCCACACACTCAACAAAGCAAGTCTTCAGCCTACCTATATGACCAAATATTCAGTGACTTATATATGCCAGTTTCCAAGCAGTTGTTGCAGGGAGGAGGGGAAAAACAAACAAACAAACAAAAAACAAACAAACAAAAAAAAAGGAAAGGAAAGATTTTGCTGAGATTCAGTTTTCTAAGATTAACACACCTACTGGGTTATAAAACTAAGACCAGCTTACTTAGTATGGCTAAACTAAGTGAGAAAAGACTGAGAAAAATTTGTTTTAAAATGTTTATGATCATATTTCATATTGTGTTTGTATACCAAAAATGTTAGTACACTTGCATTTAAAAAGCTTTAATTAATGTTATAAAAATATAATGCCAGAGAATTAGAATGTCATAAAATCTCTAAAGTAAGGTAACGAAGCAAAAAGCCCAAACAACCTCCAAAGCACAAAAAAAAAAAAAAAAGAAAAAAGAAAAAATTTACAACCGTAAGTGATGCTGCTGCTTGGGGAAAAATCTTTTATATTATATGTGAAATATTTGTTTTGCAATGTGTTGCAGTGAAGTATTTGTTTTTAGCATCAGCTAATAGAAGTCTAAAAGGATCCGTCTCTGCAAGAAGATTGCATTTTTACCTAATCACTTGCCAAATTAGGCCCATGTTTGGAAAACTATTTTCCCCTAGCAGCCCCATTCTACATTCTGGTATGTAGTTATGTATTGTTACCAGAAGTACAGATGTGTCACTGGCACCATTTTTTCCTCAGCAGCAGCAAATGGTTAGCTTGTCCTCTGAAAAACAGTGTTTTTAATCTACTTCTTTAGCATACAGAAATGAAATTGAGGAAAATAAAATTATGTGCATCTTGCACAAAACCACTACTCCTTTTGGCCAGAAGAGGAAGCCAGTGCTACACATTTTTATCACACAGTTTAGACTTATTCTGAACACACTAGAATTTATGATTACATCATCATCACAATCATAAATCCAACCTCTTCAGGCACAGCAGTTTTAACAGCTTAAGGAACTTAAACACATTCCAAGTTTATTCAGAGTGCATTCAGTAGGATTTAGAAGGCAGAGCATTAAAAATCACACCTCCATCAGCATTTTTTTTCTGTGTTTTATATTAAGACAGCTGCTCTCAAAGGTCAGCAGCAAGGGGCTGTAACCCTATTTAGGAATCCTTTACAGGAAGTTTCTGACTTTCTGGCAGAATTTTGTTGTTTGCCATTTCTATGGCCTCTACAATAAGTCAGTATTGTGTTGAAATATCATCTTATTTCCCATAAAAGCAGAAATAAATATTCTGTTTCTGTTTCTTTCATTGGTTAAATGGCCTATTTCAGCTTAGCATTAAACAGAAAGGGCTGTTTATTTGATCACTGCTAATCTACTAGCCATGCTAGATTGCATTTCTCGCAGGACTCTGCAAAATAAAATTATCAGCAGTCAAACGTTAAAATCAAATCAAATTCTTTCCGAATTTTCCAGCTTTGTATCTACATGTCCCTAGTCTGGTCTAGTCTCTGAGGCTTTTAGCCCGTCCTGGAGGAGGCCAGCAACTATTCCAGCTTCCAAGAGTGCTCAATTTTCTACCTAACACAGAGGTGGACTCTCACATTCAAAGTTTTAAATGGGCAGAACACTCAAGGATGAATGCAAGAATACCCACAGAGAAGGCTGTGTTACATATATACATGCCATTCCTTGTTCTCAACATGTTCCAGGAGAATGGATGCCTAGCGCTATTTTCTTGTCCTGCAGTAACATTGATACTAGAATATGATAAACAGATGTTGAGTACTTCAAATAGAATTATAGGACCAGTGGTAAAGATCCAAAAGAGGCCCTATATGCAAAATAGATCTTATAAATGACCAAAAAGGTCATTTGAAGAGGGTCAAAATGAATGAAAAAGCAAGGACTGATAGTGTTGTCTAAATCTCAATTTATTTTAGCTAGCATCTGAAATGGAGCATTTCCATGAGCTAAATGTTTACATTCTATCCGGCTAATTGTGCAAAGCATAAAAATTCTGATGTCATCTCCTTAGAGAGACTAATCCTATGACAAAAATAAAAATTACATCAACAATCTCTTTTAATGACACTGTTTTTATCATTTCCAATTAGAAAAGTAACATTTCTCCAAAGTCATTAGTGCCCTGCCATTAGAACTGTCACCCCTTTTCCTGTCTTGGTGTGAGGAAGAGTGAAGAATCTCAGCAGATTCCCGTCTGGAATATTGATAAACCTCAGGAAGAGCTCCTCTCTAGATGGCCTCGTCTGAGGCATCCCTGCTCCACTCCTTTCCAAATAGGGTTAAATGCTACTAGCAGAACACACACCCCTGTAGAAAGTGGGGTTTGTCACTAGGATAACTGTGCAAATCATGGAAACTTTAACACAGCTGCACTGCAACTACACAGGAGCATGGAACAATGAGGAGGGGGAGAAAAAACAAAAGCCTTACCCATTTTATATCAAATCAGTATGCCACAACAGACATGAAAATGTGCATAAGGGACAAAGGAAGCACTCCCTTCAACATCTCCAGCTCTGACAGCAACCAGTTTTTGAATGTTCAGACCAGGTCCTAAGTATTCAACCACAGCCTGGAGCAAGACAGAACCCAGAAAAGACATCGCGCTATTCCTGAAAGGTGTTTTTCTAGCCAAGTGAGAAGTGGAAAAAAAAAAGTCCTCATTTTAGCTGTTGAACTATAAAAAGATGGAGTAAATTCATCCTTTCTTTTACAAAGACTAGTCTGGACGTTCCCTTATTAATTTACAATGGGTTACACAATTTTGTATTCTGGCCCAATGACAAGTGTAAGAATTCTGGATTTAAACCAATTTTTTCCCCTGTGGTTGCTTATTCTTACAAGATGACTAGTCCTTCATCAAGATTCACAGGAAGCTAAAATGGAACAGGGCTCTATTTCTAGTAAAGTGATATTCACAAAAAGCAACTGCAAGGTAAATTAGCAACACACAACTATACAACAAAACCATTTGGTTAGATAGTCATCCTAAAATGGTGTGGAGACCACAGATTGGAAATTCTGTTGCAGAATGTGATTATGAGCCATATTAAAAAAGCGATATAAGAAAGAAAGGAAATAATAATGGGAAATTTTCTAAGTACCAAGATGATTAAGAACTGAAACAGGATACACAGGGTATTTTACATTTGAATTTTATCTATCCTGTTCCAAGTCTGAATTTTATCTATCCTGTTCAGTCCTTCTGTCTGGACTACACACAACATGAAAGAGACTCCATGATGTGGCCAACCCGTCACTTGGCTGGGATTTACTGTACTTCTGTATATGTATTACATGGACACACTTCACATGTAGCCCTGCTGAAAGAATTGCAGCGAATAGTCCTGTTTTCCATCTGCAGTCTCTTCCCTGTCCTGAATCTGAAAAGCACATGCGCAAAAAAGCGACTAGCAGAGGGCTGCCGCTGCTCCTAACAGTTCGCCAGCTCCCTCCTTGCTGCTCTTTCTTCCTCCTCACACCTGAACATTCCTGACACCCAGGCAGGAAAGCTGAGCAGCAAAGGGCATAGAGCAGCATGCCCTGCTCATGCATCAGGCCCACCAAAGTGTGCTGGAAAACCAAAGCCTGGGCAGCCTTTCCCCTGGAGGTGAAGCAAATGACCTACAGAGCCTGAGCTCCCTTTCTGCGTTGCATTTCCTTGGAAGTTCATTTCACTCTCTCTTCTCTCATAACCCTCACATTTTTAGACCCACCTTTTTAGAGGCAGAAACTTGGACTTTCTCTGAAGAACACAGCACCTGTTCTGCTATGAGATATCCACTTGTTGCTGGTTCAGCTTTAATCAGAAAACAGACATAGCAGGTCCATCCAGATCTTCTCGTTTCCTCCTGTAAACCTCTCCGAGGCAGAATTTGTGTAGCAGATGGGGAATGGTGCAACGGGAAAGGAGGCAGATACCTATATGTTTTTACCAGGACTAAAATCTCTCTCCTCGTTTCCCATTAACTTCAAGATAGAAAAACAAGACAAACAATACAAACATATTTGACTAGGAGGGGAAAAAATTGTATCCCAAGATCATTTCTATCCTACAAACACTGTGTATTCCCAAATCATCACGCCATGCAAGAGATTACTTCTAACCTAGCCTTGGCCTGATTCTGCATACCACGCTTGTTTCATAGGGGCAGACAGCAGCCTCTCATCTTGTGTTTCTTAGTGTCCATTACCACTTTGAGAGACACTACAGCATATCTGAAGAGCACAAGGACCACCAGTGCAAAAGAACTGCAGCCCTCCATAGAGAACTGGCCTCCGTGCCAAATCACAGTTATTTCACTGGTATTACAGAGATGGGACTGAGCTGCATTTTCAGGTGCAGTGATTCCAGATACATTACCATTTTGATATTCAGGGAAAGCATAAACACATCTTGCAACACAGGCTGTTAGAGAAAAATAAAAATAATAAAAAACTTTAAATAGAGTCTTAGAGATTTTGCCTTCCGTAAGTAATTTAAAATTAGACTCCAACTGCAGAATTTTTATTTTAGTAAGGAACTGGCAATTCCATGTCAGACTTGTAGTAGAAGCCTCAAGGAGAAAAAAAAATCCAATAAACAACCAATAAACAGTGTACTTTTTTTTTTGTTAACTATTTTTTCCAGATATATTCTAAACACCTTCCTACAGTACCTCATGTAACTTGCACTCTACTTTTTTTTTAACCAGACTTCTACTATGCTCTCAAAAACTCCCTCAGTACTCAGATTTTGTAAAGAGAACAGTCTACAAGGAGGGAGAGGTAGGAAAATCACAAAGAGTGTTGGGGTCTGCATTTGGAAAACAAAACCCATAATCCATAGATTATATGCATGAATACATGCTAATTAGGAGTGTGTAATTACTGTATGCACCTTGAGAGGTTATTATCCATCTATTGCTCCATTAAGGTCTTCCTCTTGAGGAAAAAAGCTAGCTATCATAAGATACATTAGTTAGTATTAAAAAAAATACATTAATCTCTGACTGCTGTGTCTTTATAATGAGACCATATGGTTAAAAATAGCCCAAGTATGGTACCTCCCCATTTTTTACTGTTTACGATTTGTCAGCAAAAACTTCAGATAATCAGAGAAACCTCAGCCTCGCTCCTCATGCTGCAGGTGCAGCCCGGTTCACATGTAAGCACCAACCTCTACATGTGCAGGCTTTCACCTACAAATGTTTGTACGCAAAGTATTTGTGTCTCAGATCAATTTTAAAAGAGCCCTAAGTGTATAAGGCAACATCTGGTATCTGCATTCATCCAGCATGTGGCAGCCAGTTACAACTGCGTTTTCCAAACTTGCGTGGCATTAAGAGGTTACCATATGGAGATGCCTAACATTACTATTTAGGTTAGGTTTTCCGCCACGCTCAGTTCCCTATGAGGACCACTTCCCTTTACGTGGCAGGCATGGCACATTTTTCCGGCATGCTACACACAGTAGTAGAAATAATGAATTTTATCCGGGCTTCTTGTGTACAACACCTATGGGAGACCACAGGGACCTCCAAAACGTGGTAATGTTATACAAAACACACAACGTGACCAGAGCACAGAGGAGAATTACAAAAAAAAAAAAAAAAAAGACACAAATTACATAGGTTTCATCCACTTGACTGCTGCAAAAAAAAAAAAAAGAGCAAAAGCACCCAACAACCCTGAAACGCTGAATACATAACAGAGGATGCACAAAACGAGATCACGCGCACCATGTTCAGGCTGCCCTTTCCCATCTGCTCAATGTAGCACAGTCTAGTGCTAAGCTAACCTGGTTTGCACTGGGAACCAGTTCAGGCTTCTGGGTTAGGACTGCTTGATACAGCTTCACTGTCACATCCCCAGTCACCCACAGGGAGCTGCTGGCGCAGGAAGGAGCATTCCCTGGACTTTCTCGTGTGACTGGAAGAAAACAGGGCTGCAAACACACGCCCCGGCACGTGGCATGTGCTCTTCCAGGACTTGCCTGTCACCAGCCAAGGCTCCTGGACTGGCCCAGCTGCAGCTCATCACACTGTGATCCTACAAAGGAGAGGAAGAGAAGGGAGAGAGACAGGAATAAGAGCAGCTTTTAGTTCTCTTCATCTCCCTGACCACTTTTCTGCATCATAAAAAGCAACATCATTCCCACATCCACTTCAAGAGGATGACAGTCAGAGGCCACTGTACTAAATCCACACCTGACAAAAGGCCAGGAAATCAAGTCTTGTTGTGGAGCCCTAACCTGGTAGACTTGCACAATTTCTGACTGTGAAGAAATATGGAAAAAGGGGAGAAAGATGTCTTTGCATATATGCATCTCCTGCAGAAAAACTCATACACACTGTGGCATGTTTTTGAGCCTAGGCTATATTAAAAAATATAATAATGATAAAAAGCCAAAATGAATGACCCTTCCTTTGCCGCTATACATATATCTCTTTTTTTTTTCTTTTTTTCT
Organism: Tinamus guttatus; assembly: GCF_059628265.1. Taxonomy (NCBI): domain Eukaryota; kingdom Metazoa; phylum Chordata; class Aves; order Tinamiformes; family Tinamidae; genus Tinamus; species Tinamus guttatus. The sequence continues at coordinate 4,250,587 of NW_028288781.1, read as the reverse complement.
GTTGATTAATCGCAGTGTAAGTGAATTTGGGTCTTGTAAACCCCTAATAAATCCAGTAAGTGAGCACATGCGGCCCTTCAATGCAAGTACACTCCATGGGATAAGGCTCTTCATGAAGTAGGAGCCTCAGGTAATTATTATGATTGGAAAAAATGCATATACATCCTTATCTTTCTGTTAAATGTGATCCCATCACATTCAAGCTAAGTTGTATTGCTGTACCTCCTCAGGTTTATTCTTGTGGAAATCACTGGAGCATTGCTTGCAGTAACACACACAAGTGTTGTCTTGAAAGTTCAAGAGCAATACAGTAAGCCAGAAGATAGACCTGGCCACATTTCCCATAGTATCTTCTGAATTAGCACCAAACCAGCCATTACCAGGAGGGATATAAAGAAAACCCATGAGCAAATCAAGGCCTACTCCATAAAAGAGTATTTACAAAGCCTTTTTTCCTGGCACAAGATAAAAATCCCTTTCCTGGAACCAAAAGTCTTCAGTGCAACCAGATCAAGGTCCTTCTGCATTGCTGCAGAACATGGCATGGGCCAAATCCAACAGACACAGGGATCAAGCTGCATTTAAGCTGTTTGTACAGTTTATTTGTATTCAAATCCTTGCCCAAGTATGTTCAAAAGAAAGCCATGTTTGGATCCATTTTTCAAACAGTGTGTTGCCAGCCCTAAGGTCTACGGTGATTGTGACTAGAGGAGACTGGTCCACAAGTCTGAAGAAATATCTGATGGGAGGGCTGCCACCTTTCAGCCTCCACATAATATATATCTGAAAGCGCACAGTACTTTCTGACCTCAAAAGTATGAACAGAAGGCAGAAGCAAAGGACTCTTAGAGATGAGACAGAAACTGCTTTCCTGCCAAAAACCAAGTTCTCCAGGAAAATAAAAAGCCTTATTGCAGCATCACATCACACATCAAGTCTCATTCTTCTGCTTGTAGTAAATTAAACTCAGGAAACTAAATGAAAAAAAAAAAAAACAGTCAAGAATTCCAAAGTAACAGTATAAAAGCAAGAGAAGTGGAAGTTAGATACATTCTCTTATGCAAAGTAGTGTATCTGCATTTTACAGGATACTAGAAAAGAAAGAAGCTGTAATAGGGAAACTAGAACATTCTTTACAAAGGCAAACTGAGTAGCAAGTACTGCTTCTAAGCAACTAATACGTCCATTAAACCAAATGCTCTTTGAGCAAGAAAAGCCTGACTGCTGAGTGCAGAATGCTTGCTGTAATACAATTAAACATCTTAACATTCACAACAACAGCAAGTTATAATTGTCTGCTTTTTAGTGGTGCTCTGAGAGATCCTAAGGCCAGTCTACAGTTTGAAACTAATAAAGGAGCTTGTTTCTCCTTCCAAACTTTACCTTACTGGCTACACAGCTGCCTCCTCTGAATTTTCGGTATTTAAAACCTGAATTTTCTGTGTTTAAAGACAAGCTGATGTGATCACGAAAAGAAAATAGAGAGTTTTAAACTCAAACCTTAGCAGCAGTATGAAAACTGGGGTCAGAAAAAGGAAAGGAACAACTAGGAAACTGCGCCTTTAGAATAAGACTTCCTACTTTGCAAAAACATGACAGAATCCTCTGGTAGGCTTCTGGACTGGGTATGAAGTTCTGGGTTGTATTTTACATTACTTTTGCACTTGACATTACTGGCTGCACAGGACAACATCCCTCCACAGGGCAACATCCCTGCCATGCCATTCTTTTCCCTATAGCAGTTATTAGACCCACTTAAAAACTATGCCCATCTTTTCCATTCACGGCAGTAGGACCACTCATGATTGCAGCCACATTAAAGTCAGGGCATGCTTATATGCACTGTAACAAATCTAGCAAGATCATAGTGAATTTGTATGGATCAGGAGGCTGTCCCTTCTTTACAACTGCTTCTGGAAAACCAGTTCACCATATATCCTGTTAGACTTAGCTGCTGCAGCTGACGAGAGCATCAGAGACTAAAACAAAGGGCATTTTTACTCCTCTACCTCACAAAATTTCAATATGTTCGGAAAAAAATGAACTGTGAGATGATGCATATGAAAAATATATTGCTGTGCCATGACTGGTGATGGTAGAGTTATGTTGTATGTTTAGGCACAAATCCAGAAAAAGGCGACTGCCAGTTCACACAGAGTTATGAATCATGCATCTCATGAGCAGAGTAAGAGGCTATAGTGTACGGAAGGAAGGAACCAAAAACTGTTAATAAATGCAGTTTAATCTCATCAAAATGCAGCTAACTGATGAAGCATTGAACAATAGTTTGAAGTGTGGCAATAAAGTAAAACCAGGAAGAGAAGTACACCAAGATGGGGCCATATTGCTCACTGCTGTTCTTCGATTCTTTTTCAAAAAGTTATCCATGCCTTATTTTTTCTTAATGGGGCTCCCTCTACTCTCTTCACCCTGCAGTAGTCTCTTCTGTATTTGACTGTGCTGCTCAGACTGGACCCAGGAAGCCAGGGGAAAACACAACCAAATGGCCCACAAGAACTCACCCCGTGCAGAGGCAACAGTTCAGGTCCCCTCCAAGTTTCTAGCTCTCATCTTCCTGTGTTTTATAAGAGAAAGAAACTCTTCAGATTCTGGCTTGTCCTATGCCTTTTCCAGTTTTCTCACTCCAGCTATCCCAAATAGGGCAGATAAGCCAGTTTCTCCAAGCCTCTCCAGAAATCTTCACAAGAGCCTCAGCTGAGAGGTTTCTCCAGCAGCACAGCTCCTATCCTACCTCGTCTTTTCTGGCTATTAGTTCCAGGTGCTGTTCCAGGCCATTCTAGTAAGGTCCAGCTGGGATATTCTGTGCCAACACAGGTACGTACATACACTTTTTTACACACACACCTAATGTTCCCTGGCTACAAACAACAAGCTAGATAACAGATAAAGAGAATATTATGTAGATTGCATTGCAACAGTATAAATGACACCGAAAAACACACAACAGAACATAACTTTAAAAGACTGGGATCCCACGGAAGTACTACCAGAAAAAGTTAGAGCTAATATTTTAATTGCAGTTCAGAAAAAGCAGAGAGGAATTACAGTAATATATTTAGAGACAGTCTCTTGAAACAAGTGTGCATTTTCTGACTGCATCACACCAAATTGCAGTTTTTATTATTTATTTTTAAGTAGAAAATGGCCTCCGGGATACTGAATACAAGCTTAGTGGAAAAAATAAATAAAACAACCCTGTAATATACTTGCCTCTCCCAAAGGCACTCTCAAACAATGTAAGAGAATATAAAATTGTAAAAACCTACCTAAGTCCACTAGCTTCTGTTCAGTGATCAAAAAGGTCAAACTATGGTATCGGAACAAATCTGCATTGTTACGATCTCCCGCCTGGCTCTCACTCTGCTTTTTAAACAGCTTGATTGCTGGTTACAGCACTGATGAAAATAAAATAAAATATCACTACCCAACTGCTTTATTCCAATAAAAGGAATAAAACTACAGGGAACAGTTTAAAGTTAGTGTAGCATAGGTAGGAGATGGGGAGGAAAAAAAAAAGGCAACAAACAAACCAACAAAAACCCAGAAAGTGAACAATAGTGTTCTTTCTGCTTTGGTAATCTTTAAATTGTATTTATCTTTCTATGACTTACGCTTCTTTGTGAAAATATATGCTGAGTTAAAACAAAAAATTTTGTTGTTGAAGCTGACAAATATAAGAAAGGTTCCTAACCAGCTTCTCCTGCATAAGGAACTTGAACATTTTGCAGTTATATTTTTGCTTTAGGAGCAAAAGTTTGGTATGTTTTAAAAACCTATACTGAACCAATCGAATCAAGATTAAAAATGACAACAAAGAACAGGATTGACTCACTCTCCAAAAATTGATATTGCTCATTGCATTACACATCCATCATCTAGCTAGGACGCTCCTTTCAGCTGCTCAGCTTCTCCTCGTCCTTCTGCCCAATGCATCTGCACTAGGCTCAGGGGGTGGCTTCCCGCTTGCCCCCAAATCCTACACTCCTTCCCCTGCTTCACAGGCTCTGCAGCCACCAGACAACAGCCCCCAGGCAGAAACCTGGGAAAGGGGACAGGAAGCTCCCATTGCTCCGGGAGGGTGAGGCCTGCAGAAGGGGCAGCCCTTGCTGCAGCAGGTCTCCACAGAATGGCTGCAGGGTCCAGGAGGCAACACTGCCTGCTAGGAAACCAGCCTAAGGCAAACAGTCCAGAGACTATGCAAGAGTTGATGGACAAAAATGGTGTCCAAATATTTTTCCAGTGGAATGTGGCAATCAAGAAACAATTCCCTTGATGAAAATACTATGTGGGAGGGTGAATTTTTAGAGGAAGACCTCTAAACCATTCATGAAGCAAGATCAGACTTGCTAATTCTATTTTACAAACAGAGAAGATAGGAACTCAAATGAGATCTGGTCTTGCTGTATAGGTATTTCTTATCTTTGTTTCTATTATTTCATAGGCATTTCCCCCCCAAATTTCTCAGAGCTCAATGCAGCAGTGCATACTGAAAAAACTACCTTCCTGTAACTCTGCAGATTTGAGTCTGCTAGATACTTCAAGAAAAGGCAGAGAAACTCTTTTCGTACAAAGATAGTATGTTGAAATCATACAAAAAAAGTTTTACTAGGTGGTCAGGATACTTCAGTGTAGCAGCATTCTGATCTTGTCTAGTTTTCTAGAGAACTCATTTACCTCCTATACTGAGTAGAGTATTGAGTAGATTAGGGTTACTAACCTGTGTTAACTCTAAGTGTTTAAGTTCAGCATCTCCTCATTGCTAATTGTGCCTCCATTTCTGCATCTGGTTTGTTCAAAACTACTAAGAATTGGACATGACAAGGTTTTAATCAAATGTAAGCAGTAACAACAGGTTTTATTCAAAAATTCCAGTAAAGAGGACTCACTAGTTTTGGAATAAAGGTACTTAAAAGTACTACAGCTTACGTAAATATAAAACACCAGAGAGGAAAATAAATCAAGCAGTTTAAAAAATGTTAAAAATATATATCTTTTAAAAGCTGAATAGACCCATACAGGGGTTTTGAAGTCCTCCAAACAATTAACAGTTACTAGGTTTGGAAAAACAAGATTTTCTTACAAAATTAAAAGCCTATTTCTGTTACATAAACTGTATAAAACTGCTCAATAGTTAAAGAGCATACTGTACAATTTTGCCTTGAAATACATAGAGCTGCAGCCTCTGAACTGCAGGAAGTAATCATTTTGTCCTCTTCACAGGTAAAAGAATTAACCAGCTGCACAATTGTTTTGAAGAGAAAGGAAGAGGCAAAAATAATCAAAATTAACAAGTTGAAGCCACTATAAAAAATGAAATGCACAGCAAAACTCAGACCTCAGTTTAAACTAACAAGCTATGTTTACAATATATTCTACATTTCATTTGTTATTTTCCCTTCTTTCCCTGCCCGCCCCCCCCTCAAATATTCGTAACTCCTTTATGGTCTAAATCTTATTAATTTCTAAACTTTCAGATACACCATACATACACTTAGCAAAAAACATACCTAACATTTTTACAGCAGTATGGTCAGGACACTATTTCAAAAAAAATATTACACAGTTGTTGAGATTAAACCGTATTTCTTTTAAGAGAACAGCAACCATCAACGAGACAAATGGTTTTAAAATGTACTGTAGAAATCCTACAGAAAACAGACCTCACCAACACAGGCTCGTAGTCCCAGAGGACACAGGGGAAAAAAAGAAAAGGCAGTGAACGTTGAACATAAGGAAGAAAGAGAATCCCAGAGTGCCAACTACAGGAAAATCCTTTGGGAAGTCAGTCGAACAGATTGTGTTTTTCACTTGGTTGTCCCCATTACACTAAGCCCTGAAAGTCAACTTTGCAATAGAACATTAAAATGTAAACTAAAATTCTTGATACCAACAGTAAGTCAAAGGGATTTATTTATTTATTTATTTTCCAAATCCAACAGTTGGTCACAGAAGTCAAGTATTTTCATGGCTCTTATTCAGCTGTTGCCAGTTGGAGGCGGGGAGGGGGGAGTAAGGGGGCAGGAAAAAAAAAAAAGCGTGTCTGACTCATATGTCCTTCAAGTACATGCAAGGCTCAATTGTTTCCAAAATGCAGGAGCTTGGGACCTTTTAAGACACTGAAGAAATAGGATTGTGAGGAGAGCCCATCTGAGTAAGTACTTTATCCAGCCATTGAAGGGGACCATGAAGGTGTATCTCTATCCAGCAAGGAGTGCTCGTGACATCTTGACGATGATATTCAGCTCCCCAACCCTGGAAACAGAATCATAAGTAGGAAAAGAAAAAAAAACACTTTATTTTATAACATAAAATCCATGACAAGCATAATTCAAATGTTGTCTTTCTTACTGAAATTACTTAGCTTCCAACAGTGATCACCACTGGGGTCACAGAAGACCCTTGATGTACCAACTATTATCACATTTCAACATTAAATTAAAAAGAAAAACTGGAGGAAGTGATTCAAAATCATTTTGCAAGTGAACCACAGGGGAACAGGTGAGAAACTGGAGAAAACAGCAAGAAGGTAACTGCAGTTGGAGTTTGCTCTCCATGAACCTCATGGGGATACTCAGCTCTAACTGCTGTGCAGTGCAACACTGCACTGTGCAGAACAGGTCCTGTGCAACCGTCAGGCAACACAACCAGCCCACTTCACGGGACATAGAGTCTAGAAGCGACCTTCTCTGCGTAGGAGCCTTGCTCTAACACACACTGAAAGTTTCTACCTCCCTCTTCGTCTCTCAAAAAGAGCACTTCGGCATATTAGCTATGTTGTTTGCCTGCTTTCAGTTACATGACCAGCCCTTTTATATCTCAGTGCATACTTTGAAGCTCATGCCATCGTAACAAATCATGATTACTATCCTTATAGGCCCAGCAGAATAGAAGGTATGTGTATTATTCCCAGTAATTGCTGAAAGGCCTAATTTGGGAGCGGATAGTCAAGACAGATTTAGCCAATTATGCTATCTATGCTCCAACAAATGCTAGAATCACCCATGCTGCAGTCCCTGCTCACCTCTCAAGAATGCCAGCCAGGAAGAAAAGCATGAAATTCAGCTGGATTTCTTACAGAACAGGAGATGGACACATGCTAACAGTGTCATTTAAAAGGACAAAAGCTGGTGCAATGTAATTGATTGATGACTTTTCTGCTTTTAAGACAAGTAATTAACCACTCAACTCTTTTCAAAGCATAGTAGTACTGTATTAAGCCCTATGGCCCCAAAATTAAAAAAGAGAAGCCTCACAATTCCAGAGTAATTATGGAAAATTATATTTATATACACACATACACATTTAAATACAAGCACTCAGCTGAATCAGTATGGTAAAAATAGAGGCAATGCAATGAAGTCAAAATAGTTAACAGATATGATTGGAACGCTTCACAAAGCGACTAGCAAGGTATCTGAAGAAACATGTCCTTGGAATCCGTCTTAAAAACGTGTGCATTAACAGAAGATTCCCGTGCCCCCCTCGCAGTAAAAAAAAAAAAAAACAAAACAACAACAAAAAAACCTTCATGTGTTTCAGTTTTGCCTTACACATAAAGCACATTATTCTGCAAATATCTTAATTTAGTGGTCATTAACAAGTTGATGCAGAGAGGCAATAGACTATTCAAAATTACCATATTAAGAAATAATTTATTTTGATTACAAAGTATGCTCAAGCAAATTTTCACATACCTTTACAAAACTCATACGGAGAGTGCACATCTTAGTAAGCTCATAGACTGTCTCAAAGCCATGGTTCACTGACTGAGCCAAAAGCTGAGCAAATTCTTGGTTATTGAAAATCTTCAAACTGCAGCCGCTAGGAATTTTGCACACAGTGGTTGGATGGAAACCATGATGGTAGTTGCAGTTCCGACTTTGCACAAAGATACTGCTGTCACTAAGGCATTCAGCATACACTTCTCCACCAACATAATAGAGATGAACACCTGGGAGGAAAAAGTTGATGCTAGTAGGTCAGATGAATTCAGACTGTGTATCTATTCTTCATACTCTGACTTCGTAGAGATACCTAGAGATAGCTGAGTTACTTTTGTGTTTTTAAAGAGAAAATGATTGATATGTTAAATAAATATCCTGATATTTGCAATGGATGGATGGAGGGGAAAAAAAAAGGAAGGAGAGTCTAGAGTGGCACAGAACAGCTGTGAGAGACTGCTGAGAGCTGCACAAGTCCTCAGGTAGAGGAAAGTCTTCCAGGCTAAAGGCTAAAACTTGAAGACTTAACTCTTCCCTTGAGTGTCAGTTCTCTCTTCCACTAAGGAAAGAGAGAATTAACTGGTCCTTCATAAACTAGTACTTTTAAACACTGCTTGGATCCCAAACTGTTTCAGAAAATCCAGAGTTTATTGATAATGTAAACACTCAAAAGAAAGAAAGAAAAAAAAAAAGTCAGTCAGGAATGATCCATTGCAGGGGGCAACATAAGTTCTGCAGCTGCATAACAGTCAGGCCCTCAAAAAAAGAGGATTATATTAAGTCAGATGTGAAAAAGAAGTTTCTATTCTCTGGCAGGATATTGTCACAGCTATCAAAAGAAGATAAGCACAGGATTCCCACTGAAAGAATCAACCAGACTAGGAAAGAAGTCTAAGATGCATTTGCAAAGACTGGTCAAGCAGTTTATCTCTCTAAATAGATGTTAGGATAGTTAGCTTATGTTGGAACTAAGTATAGCTAAAAATTGTGTCCATTGCTAGGATTTATATATGTGTCAATAATCAAGATAAATCAAGACATTTGATTAAACAAACAGCCATAAGCCTTAATTAAGATTATAATAGACTTCATAAAAATCCATTAGGACTAACAGCTTCCTGTAATTACACAACAGGTAAGAACAATGATTTGTTTTTAACACTTGGCCAGAAAATTATATATTTACCAATGTTCTAATAATCACTTATTGCATGTATTAGGAAGATCAGCCTGCCCTGAAGGCTAGGATCTAAAACTGACATGTTGAGGGAAAAAAAAAAAGTGTATGAGAGTATGTGTGTGCATGTGTATGCGTGTGTGTAAAAATCAGGCAACCCACAAAGCAAAACCATCCAACTCTACCTGTCCCCAACCCGAAACCCCAGAACTTGAACACACAGATCTAAAATTCACCTTTGCCAATATGCCGCCTTGTATTCTCAATGGTGGAGTTTCGATTAACGTTAGAGAGCAGCCCAAGGCAAAATCTGTTCTTGTTGTTAGACGGATCAGTGAAGCCATCGACCAGCACGCTCGTGGAAGAGGCGTGGAAGGCCTCCCCGACACGGTTATTGAGCTCGTAATAGACGATGGAGCACCAGTGCTTCGGCTCTTCATAAGCAACTGCCTGAACATCTGCAAAGCAACCGAGGAAACGTTATGGTCTAACGGCACAGAAATACACATTTGAAGAGTAATAAACCTACAGATGTTGTCCTAAGATCACTGAAAGATGATCTGGATAAGGCTCTTCTTCCTTCAATCATTTTTGACTTTTTCAGAACCAGAGACATACAAGAGAGCAATCATACATCAATGATACTCGCACAAGACTCGCAAAATAAAAACAGTTGGCACTAGGTACCCACAAAAACGCACATGAAGCACATGCCAAGCTGCGTCCCTCTACCCCTGCCGCATCTTCTGCAACATACGAAGGAGTAAACTAGACAGCAGAGAAATGTTGCAATCACACAGCTCAACTTTCTTTCCAATCTAGCAAATGAAGTTAATTTACTTCAGTTCACTCTACTCAGCCACCAAATTAAAAGCAGTTACTGCCCACATCGCAGAGTTCAACAATGCCAGGGAGAATCAGCAGGAAACAACTGGACAAGAGCTCCCTGTAACTCTGGGTACCAAGTACAGCAGGATGGCTTAAATATACAGCCAATCTTTTAATATCCAGAATATACACAGATCTCTCTCCCAGACTTTTTCGGGGAAAGGACAAGACCTCTGAAGCAAAAACAGACTGACGTCTGTCTGCATAACACACATAAGATAGAGTTTAAGTGTGAATAAACACTAATTGGGAGCTGAGGCTGAACAAGGACATAACATACAGACTCCCAACTGTTATGCTGGAATAAAGAGTGGATGAAGCTAAAGAAGATATTATTTTACAAGAACCTTTTGTTTGTGAAGTGCTAGCAAATACAAAATCTTAAGTTGTTCATTACCAGAACAATTAATTATTTGTTGAGTAATAGCAAGGATTTCTCACGACTGTTTTCCAGATTCTTCTAACAAAAAGCTCCTCCTCAGCAAGTCCAGCTGCAGAAAGCCAGCAGGAAATCCATGGTTCGTAACTTCTGTCTATCAAGCTCTGGAAACACATGGAAGTCTTGGGGTAACACTTGTGACTCTGCGGTGGGAAACTTTTCTTCTGATGATACAAACGGTCTTTACCAAAAGGAGTTTCACAGTGGGTGTCCAAGAGCAGCATAAGCTTCTTTAGATGTCTCCACCCAGCGCACATTCTTTCAAGTGCCAAGCACAGCTACAAATTATTAAACTGCCTCCAAATAAAAGCAGGCTAGCAAAGGGATGTGGTTGCTTTATGTGGTTTCTTTTAAATGAAGGATACTATTTCCATGCTCAGCCTAGCACAGTTGGACTTGCTGCTGAGATACCAACTTTGCAGACTAAAGCTGTAACTGCAGGCCAAAGGGCTAAAATGAAAGTAAGATTAGTTTTACAGGCAAACTTGTTCCTCTGGACAGATGATTCCTTACCCTGACTCCATGTCTCTGTCACTTAAGACCAATGCTCCTATTTTCCTTTGTTCATGTTTTTTCTGACAGGAGCAGAATGAAGAAAATCCCCCCTTCCCTGCCCCCCAACCAGGAGTGTACACCAGATACAAAACGTGGCAAGCAACAGAAAGCAGAGCAACACATGCTAAATTGCTGTGCAAAGCTACCAAGCATTACGTGCACAGCTGATCAACCACTTGCTTAAAACATCAGCAGAAAGGAGATGATACCATAGCATTTTCTATCCTTTCAGATCATTGTAAAAATCAGCCATAAATTCTTAGGAAGAGGTTACCCTACTCTCAGTAGAGTACTTGGCACGTGAAGATGCCAGTGATTATCAAAGTTGCAGCTTTGCCCCAGTTCTCAAAGCCAGGCAGAAATCTTGCCAGCTGGCCATTCTTCCAGAATGAATCATATCTCTCTCACACAGATTTCAGACTAACTTCCTTACATTTGCTTTAAGTCATGCAGAGCAGGTGTGCTGAGTCTCTCCATTCCCAGCATGGGCCAGCAGTGGAAATTACCCAACTGCATTGACAGGATGCAGCTTGTTAAGTCAAATCTCTTAAGACTAACAAATCACCATAGAGAACATGCTCCTGAAAGCTTGCAACAAAAATGCTGCAGTCCATTTACAGTTGAAGGAGAAAAAAAAAAAAAAGTGTTATGGAACAACCTGCGACAGGTTTTTAAGGAGTGCAATTGCCAGACACATATACAAATAAAAAATGCCCAGAAGCATGGTACACAAAGAGAAGCAGTATTTTTTTTTTAATTTAAACTGAAGGACACAGGTAAAAATTTGTTGTACTGAACTATGAGGAGTGAAAAATACTAGTAGACATGATGCTCAATTTTGAAATGGTTGCATGCTAAAAAACACAAAGGAAAATCACAGGTAATACAAATCTGCTACTGTAAGATGTTTCATAAGAGGGGAATAAAAAACAGAAGTCTGCAGTACTTTGGGCTAACAGCAGCAGCAAGGACTATACACACACACAGAGCGCTCTGGATCAGTAAAAACTGGAAATGCTGCAGATGGGGTTTATCACATGCAAAACTCATTCCATACAGAGAGTAAATAGGTTACCACAGAAGCTATCTAAATTGTTTTAAGAGGGCAAATATACTTCCTGAAAACAGACATTAAGCTTAGCAACAAAATGAGTACAAAAATCAAACAATAGTTAAATTGTTCATAGGCTTGTAATCTTTATAATCATTTTGGCACAGTAACTCCACTTGCTGCTCTTTCTTGGCACAGTCTGTAGCTATGTAAGCTGATGTGTTCTCTGAAGGGGCTATTTCTCACATCATGATGAATGCACTACATCTTTTATTCAGCAGTTGTGGCTGGCTGCAAAGGCTTTCAAAAGCAGAGTGTGAGAAGATGTCTGTGTCACAGTATATAGAAGATTTTTTTTTTAATATGGATTTTTAAACTCTGTGTCAATGCCACCTCAGGCAGACCGCTCTCAGTTCTGGACCATGTGCCATCACTGTGTGACCCAAAGATGAAGGAGAAAGGTGAGAGGGTGGAACAACAACAAAACAATATGAAACAAAACAAAACAAAAATGTTCAACCTCTTATCACTAGGAGAAGGGGTAACTATTTAAAGCAGAGCATACTCTCTAGGGACTGGAATTTAGAATTCAGAACTAAAACACTGTAACATAATGAGAAAAGACAATTTTATTACATGTATTGTCTCAAAAGAAAAAATACAGGGGAAAAAAAAACACAACAACTCCAGCTGCTCATATGAAATGTCTGTGGGCTTTACATAAGTGAGGGTATTAGCATCCATCTTCTGATCAAATCTTCATTTGGAGAGCTATACTTGACCATCCATAATTCAGTAGGCACTATATAGCATTAACTGCTCTGTCTCAATAAATCAATATAATCATTGCAGACAAAGAGACTTTTTTGCCTGCATCTGTTTAATTTCTGCATTACATGCAGAAAGGCACAGCATCATAGGATTTATTTTGTTTCAGTGATTATCAAACATTCCAGGTACAAAACACACAAATTACTTTGGTCATGATGTGGTGACAAAACCACATATTTTACATTTCAAAGCTCACCTGATAAATTCTTGTGCTAAATCTACATTTACTCTTATATATTTTTTTAATCTTCAGATTTATTCCATCCCTTAGAATGACACAATTTATGAACAGCATACATAGAATACTAATACTCCACTATTAAAAACATTGCAGAAGTTCTGAAAGCTCTTTACCCTTAGGGAGCAAAGCAGAGGCTGAGAAGGAAATGTTTTTACCTCCTCTGTGTATGTCAGGGGGCATTGCGGGTACCATCATGTTGGTGTCCATTGGCTGGGAGGTATCGTGTGTCAGCTGATCTTCCGGAGGCAGGTAAGCAGGAGGGGGCGTATCAGCTAAATATAGAACACAGAGATACAAAAGTCCTTTCCTCTCTTGGAAGTACATATACACACTCGCATAAACAGTTTTAGCCCAGAAATGCTTCCAGCCTGACTCAGCTATAAACTTCCACCCACCAGAAAGCTGAGAAAGCAATCACGGACCTTGATTCAGGAAAGCAGAGAATTACTGTGCATATTAAGTGCAACTGCAATAACAAGTCACTTCCCCCGCAGTTTCAAGCCACAAAGGAAAGTCTAGTTACATTTATAGCCTGCAGCATTTCAGAGTTAAAAATTACAGCACACAGAGCTCTCCGGGTCAAGGCAGAAGTAGATATCAAAAACGGACTGAACTTGAAAAAGTCTTCAGTCCCAGCTCTGTTGTTTCCAATGCAATTCCACCAGCAAAGCATTACTTCTATTTTCAGAGGTAAGTAGCAGTAGAAAGCATTTAAACACCCAAATACCACAGAAGTAACCTTCTGGATCAGGATTTTATTGCTAGTATCTCTTCATGTCTCTCAAAGGCTGCAACGAGCAGTTAATTGAATCACTAGTACAAAACTCTCTTGTGCACTATGACCACACTCACTAAAGCCCTGCTTGAGCCCTACTACATGGGTTGCATTGCCCTCCAGCTGTTCCATTCACTTCTGGGAAAGTTTCCCAAATAGCTTCCTAGAAACCAGAGAAAGATGCCAACATCGCTGTTACCCAACACTTCAGAAGACACTGCAAATTAACTGCACAAAGACACATGCAAAAGAAAGAAACCCTTGCCTGATGCCTACAAGCTTTTGCTGCTAAATTGTGTATGTGTGAACACAATGCATTAGTGATGCACAGATAGGGAAATGAGGCCAGAGGCAGCAAATTAGCCAGGATCTGGAAAGTTTTCAAGATCTCTGGATAACTGCCTTTCTCTCTCTTTTTTTTTTTTTTCCCTCTTCTCTCTCTTGCATTTTCCACATATCGACTCCTCTTTCCCTAATAGTAAAAGATAGAAAACTGATCAGAGCTAAGCACCAAGGAAACTAGTCTCTCAACTTTTCCTTAATTCAATTTCTTCCCCACAGCTGCTGACTCCTTTACAGGGATGAAAACTGAACAGACCACTCAAAGTTCACTTTTTTTTTTTTTTTTAAAGAAAAAGAACACTCACTACATAGACTTTTCTTCCTTCCCTCCTGCCTCTGCAAGTTCAGTAGTCTTCACTCACAAGAAGAAAAAATGCAAGAGAAATAACTACAGCAGCAGGAATGTATGAATGTTAATTTTACATAATAGAAAACAGATTTTCACAAGTATTTGCTTACATGCAGCCTTTTTCAGCCCTGAAGGAAGTACACAAAAGAAAATCAGTAAATATTTGTATAGAGTCCTTCTCCTAGCATTTAGATCCAGGGATCCCTCACAAGCTGCTTCTGCAGTATTTTTATCCTTTTAGGAGCAAAGACAAAACAAAACAAAACACCTTCATGGAATTGCTACAGACATCAGTGAACAAAAAGCAAAGGTTGTTATTTCTTCAATTTTAGGAAGCCAAACAGCGTGAAGTTTTCTTTACAGGGTCTTATGGGACTGTTTTACAGTTGAAATATATTTGTTTCTTGAGATTACATCATTATTTGAATAAATTTTATCAAGTACAGTAGCATGCTCCCCTTGCGAAACATCCTTCTTCTGCAGAGCTGTAACGTTCTGCTGAATTTATGATGATCTCTTTCCTAAGCAAGAATGATCTGTGGCATTACTCTTCTGTCAAAACATCCAACGTGCATTAAGCATTATGCTTTGCGTACCTGATTTTGTATCCCTGCCCCCAAACCCTGAAGAATTTGTATCCTACACCACCCAGAGTTTTACTCTAACGTTTGTGTTTGAAAGATGAAAAAAATACATTTTTAAAACTTACTATTATTATTAGACAAACCAATTACAGAGTCTCCTTACCTAACAATTTCTAACTCACCACTGAACACAAGCACTGGCTGATGTAAAATTATGTAAAATAATCGTGATACCTGTGGTGCTCAAGCACACTCCTGCCTCACAAACAAGTAACGGAAGACTAACATACCTGGCATCTGGAAGGGGCTTCCCGGGTCCGAGCTGGCTGGGGAGTGCGGGTAGGTGCTGCTGCCGCTTCCCGGGGAGTTCGGGTAGCTGCTGTTTGGCGAATGGGGGAACGGGTGGCTATTGGGTTGATGAAAAGAGTCCGGGAAAGTAGCGTTGTGCGGCATGTGGGGCTCATTTTGTCCCAAGTTGCGGAATTGAGCCAAGAGGCTGTGCTGAGGGTTGTATTCACTGTGTCTTGGCACTAGCACGGGAGGAAGCACTGAAAAGGGGGTGGAGGGAGAAAAATGGAACAAGCATTAGAGAGTCAGTCCGTCAGAACTAGGAGACGCACAGGGAAAAACGTTCCCTGTCCCCTACGGCACATTTACACGTGCCATAAAAATGAGATAATCAAATCTAGGAACACATGCCTCAGCAAGAACTGTTTCTGTGTACCAGATACTGCATAGCTTGTGTTTATAGTGCTCGTGCTAGCTACCTGGCTCACCAGATAGCAGCTTGTTTTCACAGAGAGCTAGAGAAGAAGAGCCAAGAACAAACTGCAATTCTACATTTTAGCTCTGTTCTAACAAAGAAATGCTGGGAAGTGCTGTTACTTTGCAATGCTGACACGCAGTTCATTTTACCATGCTTGTGATCTTGCTAATCATGTAATGGCCTGTAACCCAAAACCTTGCTAATAAGGACAGATTTTTTTTTTTCCCTGAAGACAATACTAATGTTATTTAGGCCTTGAACTCAGCCTGGTCCCAACAGCTGTAATTTTATTTTTAACCTAGGCTATGTTCTTACAAGTTCACACTGAGACTATTATTAACCCTTCAAGTCAGTTTACAAAACTGCAATTTAAACGAAGTTACGTAGTGGAAAGAAAAAACAATTGCAACTGGGCAGCAAATGAGTTCCAGACGTGTGCTACTCTGGGATCAGAGAAACACACATTAGAAACTCCTGGTTTCACCACACTGCCAAGGCCTCCTCACCACAGGGAAACAAAGGTCTCTTTTCAAACGAGAATATGAACGTGATACCAGATACACTAAGATAAGAGAATCGGCTCTTTTTCCACTGCCTTGGCTTCTGTTTTTGAATAACTTGCAGTGAAGGCTGAGCTACTCAAAAGATTAAAAGCTGGTCTTGTTATAGATTTAGATTTTTCTGGGTGATGAGGGGAAAGAAGGGAGGGAAGGCAGAGAGAGGGAGCACAAGCACAAAGAAGTAGAGTGAAGCAGAAAGCAGAGCAGCTCCACCACGTCCAATGAATCTTAATTTTTTGAGGCAGATGTCATGTTTAAGAAGTTAACAGTTAACTATCTCCATTTCCCAAGGAATATACAAAGCTCCTAACTGGGGCATTTTCTGAAACAAAACACATCCATCTCCCATGCTATGGAAGTTCACTCTCAATTGCAAAGCACCCTTGGAGAAGCTGCATCTCCCTCAGCTGCCTCCTGCTCCTCACCTCTAATGTGACTATTGCCATAGGGCACTGGAAAAAGTAATACAAAGCAGATAGTTAGCACTGAGGTTGACATCACATACCCCCTTATCTACAATAGAGCAAAAGTCAAACCCAGGCTCTCTAAATACTAGGATCTCTCAGAATTAAGCAGGCTCTGTGAATTAAACAGGCTCAGGTCTTTCATAGTTAATTCAAACAATATGTTAATTGTCATAGCAAACATTTATCAGTCTAAAATATGTGAAAAAGTGAACTTCACTAAAATAAGTGAAAAAACAATGATATCATGCATTAAAGAGTATTTTCCCTTTCCTGCCTTTATGAGTCTTCCTCACTTTTCTGAGCTTTACCACACAGCTTTCCTAGCCCTTTGTTTCCTGTGGACAAAGGTCAAACCATTAACTTTAGAAAAGTTAACTTCTGCAGAAAGTACATCATCTACCTTTCTCATCCCCTACATCATGCTAAACAATAACATATATGACATCACAGGAAGCCATACAATTTATTGGTTTTTAAAACAGCTGCAGAACAGGATATTTGCTGCATATTTTCAGTAATTAAAATAAAGCAGTGTCACATTTTCCCAGGGCACACACACTTTATCTGCAACTGGGCAGAACCACTGCTGAAGTTTGGAAGGACTCCAGAGATATGTTTCTCCTTCCCCCTCTCTCTCACACAAAACTAGTATTGACCATAAAGAATTAATGTCAGTTTCTTCAAAAGGGAAGGAGAAGAAAGATTGAAAAAAACACCAAGAGAACACAAATAGTCTCATAAAAATATCACTGCAGAATTTACTTGAGCACTCTCCTGTTTTGGGTAGTCGCAGCAAACAAACAACCTTAATGCAGAGAAAAGGCACCCAAAGGCTGCCAGGTGGGAGGGAGACCAAGAGTCCACCTCCAAAACAGCCACTTAACGCCACAACCGGATCTCTTTGCAGCTCAAAGACTTTGGCAGTCCAGCTGCTCCCACCAGCTCCCATTAACTCATGGAGGAGTTAATCTGAACGCTGCTCACTCAACAGCAATATTCTGAGCAGGGACTGGACTGCTGTTGCACCTTGTGAAGAAACGGACTCAGTCTGGGGTGCAGAGTGAGACAACTTTATTTCCAAACCGACTTCTTTTTATACTTTCTTAACACAAGTGTTGCAAAGCGCACAACCAATCAGCATCTGGCCACCTGCGCGGTTGTCTGGCTTTGTTTCTTTTCTTCTGGCAAGACACGTCGCACACGAGGCAGGGGGAGGTGTTCCTCAGTCCTCGTCTTTCTCGGCTCTGTCCCCCATCTGCTGCAAAGACTGACACCCTTGTGGTTAACTATCTGCTAACAAGGTACTATTGTCTTTGAACAAGCCTCCACATCTCACCCTTCTTTATTTGTTTTTGTTTGAACAGCCATGACTTAATTAAATGATCTATCCTTAAACACATAACAAGAAACAAAGCAGGCACACTAACAATAAACGAAATATGCCAAACATCAACAGGCTGTCCTACTAGACAGAACATGTCCTGTCAAATTTGATTGGCCAGAATTACCCATATGTAGGTTTTAGCTTGGGACAGCATCCACTGCTGTGTGGATGATGTCACGGTGGTGTGGATGATGGTGATGACTGTGTTAAAAAAGGCTTAATCCATCGAGCAGGTACCCATCTTGGCCCTGAGCCTGTAGAAACACAAGCATATCCTCTACCCCAGGTTATTAAAGAAAAAGGCCCTTCCCACTGATTTGTCTGTGGGTTTTTGATGATAACCTGGGCTTTATCCTGAACTTTGTGTTGTCTCTGTGAATCAAAATGTTGGTATATAGGGGGGCCCTCTTCTGTCCAGCGATTTAAAAAATTCAACACATAGCAAGCTTTCGCTATGCGTTCCTGTGGGGATAAGCCTACACTCCCCCTTTTTTGTTTTTGTAACATATTTTTAAGGGTGCCATGTGTGCGCTCGATAATAGCTTGGCCTGTGGGTGAATGGGGGATACCTGTGATATGTTGGATTCCCCATTGTTGAAAGAATATTTGTGTTTTTTGCGCTATATAGGCTGGACCATTGTCAGTTTTTATAGTTTTTGGCACTCCCAATATTGCAAAGGCCATAATAAAGTGTCGACATACGTCCTTGGCCTTCTCACCTGTATGTACAGAAGCATAGATACAGGATGAGAAGGTATCAACAGAAACATGTACATATTTAAATCTGCCAAATTCAGGGATATGCGTTACATCTGATTGCCAAATTTCAAGCACAGAAAGACCGCGAGGGTTTACACCGATGGATGGTACTGGTAAAATGCGCTGGCAGTCTGGGCATGACTGTATGATTTGTCTAGCTTGTTCCTGAGTCAACTGGAACGACCTCCGTAACGCTTTTGCATTTTGGTGATAAAAGTCATGCGACAAACGTGCTTGTGCAAAGCGATCTGGCAGAACTACAGCTCCTGCAAGGCTGTCTGCTTGAGCATTACCTTCGCTAATAGGTCCAGGCAGTGAGGTGTGCGAGCGTACATGTTGGATAAAGTACGGATAAATCCTTCTGTTTAATAGCCATCTAAGCTTCCAAAGAAGCGCAAAGAGGGTCTCGTTTGAAACCTCTTTTAAAAACGAATGTTCTAACCTAGAGACTAATCCTGCAACATAGGCAGAGTCTGTTATAATGTTAACTGCAGAGGGCCATCGCGTAAAGACGCGGACGACTGCAGATAATTCCACTATTTGCGGTGAACCTGTGACAACATGTATGTCGCTCTCCCAATGCCCTTCATCATTTCTCCAGACTACAACTGCACGACCTGTCCTACCCGAGCCGTCAGTAAATACTGTAAGAGCATCAGGTATTGGCGTAAGGCTCAAATGGCAAAGAGGTAATAGAGAAAGAGAGTTGAAAGACTGTATGATTTTATGTCCTGGAAAGTGAATACTTATCTGTCCTGGATAATCTGCCAAGGCACACTGAAAAACAAAAGACTGGTGAGTCAAAAAGGTTAATTGTTTTGTATCAAGTGGTAAATAAATAATATTAGGCTCTGTGCCATCTAGAAACATCAAACGCTCTCTTCCTTTTTGAATAACCATTGCAATCATATCAATAGCGGTGGTGACAGTTTTGCCAAAATTATGAGGCAGAAACACCCACTCTAAGATTATTAATGGACATGCGTCCTGTGGTATCCATTGTGCTAATAAGCCATAAGGTTGGAAGCTAGAATAAAAAACAAAAAGACTGACAGGATAATTCTGCTTTCGTCTGTGAACAGTCTGAGTGGTTAATTTGTCCACAACTTTACCAAGCGCAGCTCGCGCGGGAGGAGTGAGCTTTCTTGAGGATGTCAAACTCGTGTCTCCTTCTAAGAGCTTAAATAGAGGATGTAATTCTTCTGTGGAAATTCCTAAGGAGGGACGGATCCAATTAATAGTTCCCAAAAGTTTTTGAAGATCATTCAAAGTCCTTATGTCTGTCTTTAAGGTCAATGATTGTGGTCGAATTTGATGATCAGAAATTCTCCATCCTAAATATCGCCAAGGCGGACTTTCCTGTACTTTATCTTCCGCAATTCTTAATCCTGCAGCTGATGCTGCTCGCGTAATCTGATGCAGAGCCTCTTCTGCTGTTTCCTTTTGCTCTGCAGCAATCAATATATCGTCCATATCTTCCCATTGGCACAGTACAGGGTGGTATCGGAGTCCATACCATTATCTTAATTTCTCCTATGAAATCTGCGTTGATAACTGCAGGTAACACAAACAGCCCTTGTCTCGTTGTTGAAAATCGCCCAATCAATAGTGCTGCCATTCCTCGCCCCAGGGGGCCGTGGACACCAGTTGGAATTAGCACAACTGATGTATCAGTAATTAGCACTTCTATTGTGGTGGCCAGGTCCACCCCGGCGCTGCCCCCTGTGCGGGCGCACAGGCGGCGGCTGCTTCCCGGTGGGAGCCACTCCGAGGGGTGATTTGCCGTCATGGCGCGACCCCTCGCCGCGCTCCGCTTGAAGTTTCCCGAAGGGGCTAGCGGTCGACCTTCCTTATCAAATTTTGATCGACACTGATTAGCATAGTGTTGTCCTTTGTGGCAGCGCGGACATAGTCCAGGCGCTCCTTTGTTTGCTTGTGTTTTCGGACAGTATTTACGAATATGCCCAAATTGGCCACAAGCAAAACATGGCCTTTTCATAGACATTGTTGCAAATGTTTCGGCCATCAGTGAATATTCATACTGTTTGGTACCGACATTAATACATGCTTTTAGCATGTCATCAATAGTAGGATCCTTTAGTGGCCGCAAAACTCTCTGGCAATCAGGGTTAGCATTCTCAACTGCTAGTTGCTTAAAAATGTAGCTTCGTGCTTGTTCATTATCAATTTGTTTCTCCAGAGCCTCATTAAGCCGATCCAAAAACTTCATATATGGCTCATTCGCATCTTGTCTTATGCTAACAAAAGGTTGTCTTTGTTTACCACTCTCCGGAACGGCCTTAAGGGCGCGGAGAGCAAGTGCCTTAACTTGTTGCAAGCCCTCAGGGGGGATTTCTGCTTGTGCTGTTGTAGCACTGTGATCGCCCTCCCCCATTAGCACGTCCACAGTAACAGCCCGTAAAGGACCTTTTTTCGACAGCCGCTGGTTTTCCTCCCCCTGAGCTCGAGCAAGCTCTCTCATTTTCGATTCCCACATCGTGTATTGCATATCAGTCATAATGAGGCGAAACAAGGTTTTAAAATCATGGGGAGTAAAAACCGAAGAATCACAAAGAGATTGTATAAGGTGGGTGGTATATGGTGCGCCAAGGCCATGATCTGTCACCGTACGTCGCACGTCCTTAATAAGATTATACGACAAACCTTCCCAACGCGGATTCTGGTCTGGTGCACAGATAACGGGAAAGGCTTTCAGCATGCCCACATCCCCCGCCTGTTTTGCTCCTCGTTTTACTGAGGCCCATTTATCGTGAGGATCCGGGGGGTATAGGTCTGGCTCCTTTCCAGGGTCAATAGGACCCGGACCAAAAGGATCATCGTCCTGTTCATCAGGTGGCAGTACCGCAAAGGCTTTTGCAGCACGTTTTCTTTTCTGATTCTCATCAGGACACGATTGAGGTAAAGGAGGCGCGGAGGGGATGGCAGGGGCCCCGATCCCGTCATTTATGTTCGACTGCAACCCACTATGAGATTTCAATATTTCGAGTACAACTCGCCATTGTGGCAACAGGTTAGCAGCAGCCTTATCACCGCGCGTGGCACTATCCCACAGTCGGACCCCAATTTGGTCCCATCTTTCCAGATTAAAAACATTCTTACTATTCACCGAAGGATCGTCTTTAGAAGCCCATGCAAGAACCTTTTGCAGCTCTTCTTCACCTAATTTTTTTCTTTGCGGTTTCAAGTTTTTAGGAGAAGCTTCTAAATCGTCCTTTTGTTCCTTCATTAGGTATGAACCCATAGTTCCCAGCCGCTTACCTCTTTCCTTTCAAGAGGCTTTTAGTGTGCACACAAAGTAAGCTTCCTTTCAGCTTGATCCTTACGCTTCCTTTCAGCGTGATTCCCGGGAGTTCAGCTGGGCGGTGCAACCGGAGAGACAGCTAGTCTTCGAGCCCCACGTTGGGCGCCATTTGTTGCACCTTGTGAAGAAACGGACTCAGTCTGGGGTGCAGAGTGAGACAACTTTATTTCCAAACCGACTTCTTTTTATACTTTCTTAACACAAGTGTTGCAAAGCGCACAACCAATCAGCATCTGGCCACCTGCGCGGTTGTCTGGCTTTGTTTCTTTTCTTCTGGCAAGACACGTCGCACACGAGGCAGGGGGAGGTGTTCCTCAGTCCTCGTCTTTCTCGGCTCTGTCCCCCATCTGCTGCAAAGACTGACACCCTTGTGGTTAACTATCTGCTAACAAGGTACTATTGTCTTTGAACAAGCCTCCACAGACTGCTCAGAAATCCTGAGAAATGCCAGGAGTTCAGCTTCTAAGGGGGGACACACACCGTTTTTACCTCCTCACCCTGCTTTAAGGCAGCAAGTTTCTGGCCAGGTTGCAGACCCAGCCATATGGAGTAACAAATCCCTAGGGCTCAGTACAGCAGGGGAGGAGGCTGCTCTCTGCTACGGCTGCCAGCTCCAGGCCAAGGTCTGACTGAAGGACAGAAGGCAGGAGAGTTCCTGCACGCTAACTCGCACACCTGCTGCTAGGAAGTCAAGAAGCAGCACACACGTTTCTGGGAGATCTCCGCAAGATACTGCGGTAGCGGGTTGCAGATACAATTTCACCCCTTTTCTACCTGCTTTGGTCAATATTAAGCCCGACTTCCACACTTATTTATATAATTTTCTATGCCACAGAGATGTACGTATTTAAGCAAAAAGCACTATTAATTGTGCTGTTGTCCTGAAAAGCTACTGCAACAATCATGTCAAACAGGATTCGTAAATGGAATCTGATTAAAATGGTTAAAACCAACTAATACAGCAGAACCACCAGTTAGGAGCCAGGTTTATCTCTTCATTTTCTCAAACAACAGGTTAAAAGGTCTTATAACCTTAACTATGTTTAAATTTGGCTTGGAGATTTTGTATAGATATAGACCAGGGGTTGAGAGTTACACATTACTACCAGCAGTAATGCTGCTACTGATGGTGCCTGAAGAGAAAGATAAATCATGTGAAAGTCAAGCTGTATATGTTGGTAGAACTGTAGATAAAAACATTTCCTGTATTTGTCAGTGAACTAAAACTGCCTGGGAATTGAACAGCTTATTTTTAACATGCAAATCAGACTGAGATTATGCCTGCACCAAACAAGTGGAGCTGTATTAAAAGAATTACAGCTACAGGGCAATATCACCCACAGGCTATTTCATCTAAGAGACAAGAATGCCAAAAACATGTAAGACAGACCAAAGACAGCCTGCTGTTCACGTAAATATATATATATATATTTCTGACTGGAACATTTATTAGAATGTAATGGTGTCCTTTGAAGAAAGCTACCTTTCCTTTGGCAGGTACAAAGCGTACCTACCTACGCTTTGTCTCTCTCCAGTGTAACATCCTGTTCTCCTGTAAACAGGTGTGCTGTATTAGTGTAAAAATTTACTTATTTGCTTTTTTGGTTTCATTCCCATCATGTTACAGAGATGATTATTGTAGCAAAAAGAGTTTCCAATTTATGATTATAACTTTAAGACTATATATTAAAAAAAGAAAAAAACCCTCTGCCCCCTAAAAAAACAAAGCAAAATGAATTCAAGCCAAAGGACCTGTTATGCTTTCAAGGCTGTTCATTTTCTATCCAGATGGGTATCCATTAGCTTACATGAGCTAGTTTCCCTCACGGGTTCATTTTTCTTCCTTCACAAGTTAGGTGAGGATTTTGGTAGGTCTCTCCTTTTCCACGTCTGGAAATTCGGAGAGCAAATGACAGAATGCAACAAGAGGACACTTAAGAGAAAGCACATTTTGATCATTCTTCCTTTCCCAAGAAAATTCTGCTTTTAGTATGAGCTTTGAAAGAGAAGACAAGCAATTACTGCTGCACTTTCAACCATATTACTTTTAAAAATGATGACGACGACTCTCTGGACATACGTTATATAGAAGTGTTTTTGCAGGCTCATACCACAACATGGCCCTCAGCCTTTATGAAGGCCTCGAGGCACTAACATTACACAGTGCATTTTAATTTCCAAGCATCGTATAGCTTGGATGTTTTCAAATGAATGAAAAATAAAGTGGCAAAGCCACTTATTATTCTACTGCAAAAATAGAACTTTGGGTTGGGAAGGAGGGAAACCCTTACACACTAGTACCTGGATGTAGTTGTGAAAACACTGGGAAGGGGATAAAAGACTGCAAGAGAGGAACTTGAGATTTGTACTCAAACTCCTAGATTAAAAAAACGGCAAAGATAAACTGGCAAAAGTAGAATTAGGAGGAAAAAACAATACAGCAGTAGTATTAAACTAACAAAGGTCAATCCTTCTTGAGATTTTCAACTTAATTTCCTGCCTTCGACGCCACAGCAGCTGAACTCAGCAGTTGCACCCTGGTGAGTAGGCCAGTCCTTCAGGGGGAACAGAGCAGGTACTGGAGTACGTTGAGCTGAATGGATGGAGCCTGGCTTGCTGTCTGCACCATCAATAAGTCAGTGAAACATCCGACTGAAACATCTCGCCAAGCTCTTGCTTGTAAACAGTGAAACACCAAGTAGAGAGAAAACCCTTACTGTCATTAGGTTTGTGTTGCCAAAAACAAGATTATGGCAAAGTTGAATACTCTTTGACCAGAGGACAAATTCTCACATACAAAGACGCTTACATGTCCAAACTTGGGATCGAGTTTACTCTTGGTTAAAAATAATGAACACTGTTGTGGCCAAAGCAGTTCTCCGAGGAGCTATTTTATGTTGTTCCAACACCACCTGGCTTAAACAAGGCTCTGCAACAGCCTGTGCTAACAAAACTTTGCTTTACTGTTTTCTCAGAAGCGTAAGTGACAAATTTTTAGACTTTTACTAAAAACCTCTGCTCCAGTAACTGCAAGTGAAAAGGCTGAATAGCCGTTCTTCAACGGTCCATGCTAGGTGATGGATGAACACTCCAGACTTGGTATTGCAGGAATAAGCCGAAACCTGTCTTTTCCTCCCCTCAACTCTTAATTTTATTTTGCAGTTTCAATAGACCTCACGGCTTGATTTGTCATTTTACTTAGTTGCAACTGAACACTGTATTTAAAAGGCAGTTGTTGCTTCACTTACTTTACATCAAACATCTGGTCTACATGCACTTGGCAAGTAATATTAGTACATTTCCTGCTTTACAATATTCAGCTAACATTAGATTTTATTTGTGGCTCCTTTGATAAGCTACCATTTTGCTTAAACTGATATTTGTCAAGACCAATTTCACCATTTAGTGCATACTCAGCAGTGAGGGGTTCTTGTAAGCTAATGGGGGAGAGGAATTATTTTGATACAGGAGAAAGTTAGAGTATGATAGTAAATATCAACTCAGACATTTATACAAACTAGAATTCAAGTCACCTGTATAAAAACACAGCATCTAACTGAAGAGGTTAAAACTTGGAAGTCTGGTATTTTAAGTCAAAAGGAACATTCCTTTACTACCCTTCTCTCTTGTGCTACAGTGAGATTGGACAAAAATCCCTGCAGTTTAGACCATTCCCTCCTTATTGCAATTCATTTTCCCCAAGCAGGTTTTGCTGATGAATTTGAGGACTGAATTCTGCAAAACTGACATGATGAAAGCTTTATACTACTTGCCAAACAAACTGACAGTTGTTTGCTATTTTGGGGAACCATCCTATAATTGTACCCACCTGTTGCAGCACGCTATTTTTAATGCTACGCCCAGCACTAACCCTGCACTGCAACAAGGCCAAACTTCTCAGCCCTTCTCTGCTTCCCCGTCCTGTGCCTGACGAGGTGCAGAGCGTCTGCTAGGAATATACAAGTGAGAACAAGAGTTTTACTCCTATGCATTAACTCCTTCACACTTTTTCCTTGTTTTGAATCAGCTGGTGACCTCCATTGCTCTAATTTCTTCCTTTAATCACATCAGGAAAAAAAAAAAAAAAAAGGCAGCACTCCAGTTTTCTTTGTTCTATTCTTCTTCCTCCCCCTTCACTTGTATTCTTCCTCTTTGAAAGGACACGCTGCTCATCCCCTCCCTCACATTCCCCAGATCAGAAAAACAACAGCTTCCCTTCTGCCTTCGTTTTTCCAGGCTCTTTGCAGCTCCGCTCCCCCCGCAGATTCCCTGCTCCTGGCGGGCTCTGGAGCGGGCGGATGCACAGCCGGTGCACGGGCTCCCTCGAGCCTCGCTCAGCAGAGCTTCCCAGCTGGCCGGAAACAGGCCATGGGCTCCGGGCCCACTCCAGTCCTCCCGGGTGCTGCAAAGAGAGGGAGGCACCGAGCAACCCCCAAGATCTCAGCTAGGCAACACACAAGCCCGTAACACTGAAGGAAACCTCCAATTACTCTTATTTCTTCCTTCCATATTTGATCTTGACCCTGTGAGGTTGATGATCTCCCTGAGGGCAGCCTAATGCACAAGCTGTGCGCTGCCTTTGAACCAACCCTGCTGCTTATCAAAAAGCAGAGTTCTCATTTGAGTGATCCAAAAGGTAACTTATGGCAACAAGCTGCACCAGATTTGACGTGCAAGGCAACTAACAGTGCTAGATATTTAAAAAAAAAAAAAAAATCACTTCTCCATTTATCCTGTCTAGAAGCAGTATGGGGATATTAATATTACAAGGATTGATCTTAGGCTGGTCAAGAACAGAAAAAGGGATGGGAACGTTTAACAGACCCATTTATTTTTTCTGTAAAGTATCTATGCATGCATACATGTGGACAGAGAGAGCACACACAGACACGCACACAAATACACAAAACCAAACACTTGTAAGATTTCAAATGGCATTTAAAGTTTCCTCTAAACTTTTTTTTTTTTTCTTCTCATTTTACTAAAGAGCAGAGCTGCAGCACTACAGGGAGTGTTCGGGGCACTTTACTTGCAGGACTACCTCAATCTAAACCCGCCTTATTCAGGGTTTCCACCATTTTGAGTTTCTGCCTTGGCTGCTGGCAACTGCAGTTGGCAGCTGCTGCCTTACGGAGACTCACTTAAAGCAAGCAGCAGAGAAGATCAAAGGCAAAGATGAAAACCAGCAGGTTAAAGTCACAGGCAGAGAGTCCACGCTGGGAGCAAAACGAGGGGGTCACATCTACTGCTCCTCCTGGAGCCTGGGGACCTGAGCAGCTGCTATGGGAAAAAGCAGCTGTGCAGCTGGCTAAGTGTTTCCTGCCACCACGACAGGCTTGCTGCTGCAGCCTCTGCTTTGGCTTTTTAGTCAGAATGGAAACGAGCATTGACCTTTAGAATAACCAAGAATCCAGCAGCTCTGACGTTTTATTCTCCTGCATCGTGAGCGAGCAGCCCTTGCTTGCACTGCTGCTTTCCTGGGACACTGGCATCATCAGCCTCATGAGAACTCCTGAAGCTGAACAGAGAGCGCAGGATCTCCAAATGAGAAAAGCAGCTTCAGAGGGGACAATCATCCACACTTTATTGCCAGTTACAGAAGAACTAACGGGCCTGGTTGTGTGCTGCCTTCAGGTGGATGTGCTAATCTGCCATTCCACACAAACTGTGTATTTCAGAGGGCAGATCAGCTGCTTCTGAGCTCAGTTTCTTAACTCCCTGGCACAATGTGGAACAGCAGCAAACTAACCAGCGCCTCCAGAAATGAGTATCAAGAAATATTACCTAACGCAGGCCTAAGCTCACTTAGATCATAGAAAAAGAGGTTTCTTCCTAGTCTGTCTCCTGCAGGGATGGCAGCAAACTGGGCACACAGGCTACCCTCAGCAGACAGCCTTCACTTGCTGGGAGGAAGATACATACCTCATTTCAAGGTAATCCCTTATGTAGCTGTACTTTCAACCACTTACACAAATGAAGCATTAAAAAAGAAGGGTTTTTTGTCTCCTCACACTCAAACCTTCTTTAACCTAGAAGGCCAATGAGCAAGGACACTTAGTAGAGGCAAACAAACACAACTCCCCATCAGGTGGAACGTGGAGCTGTATTGCTTTTAATTCATGTTTTCAGAAATTGAAACATGCAATTTCTCCATCTCCTTCCTTTTCCTTCAGCTGTGGCAAGGGAAGTGAATCTCCTTCCTAAAGCTCTGACAGAGATGTGATTTTTTTTTTAAATAGCAGTGTCAATTTCAGCATCTCTTTATCCTCCTTCTTCCCTATGCCATCCCCCTTGTTTTAATGCTACAACTGCATAGAGTGAACTGGATCCAAGTTAAAAAAAAAAAAAAAAAAGACACACAAATTTTCTTAAATTCTGCACTGTATCTTTCACCTGAGTCCGCTGTCTCTGTCCACTGCTGTGTCTCAAGAGAGACTTTTGCAGTGTCTGTTCCTCACTGGCTTGTGCTCCTGCCCCAGCATCCACATAGCCTCTGCTCTTCCCACTTGTTTGCCTGGGCTCCACACCAAGGACTCTCAGTGACATTCGTGCTCCTGCTTTGCTGAAACTGCTGCTGATTCTTCTCTCTTCTCTTAATGTTTGCAACCAGGTCCTATCTGGCCTTCCTAATAGAAAGGAATCTCTTGTTTCAATAAATGTGTAAAATGCGCTTTGCAGACCCACTAGCGTGACATTTCTAGTATTTTCTCAAGCTAAATAGTAATAAGGTATCGAAGTAGAAGATCTTCACATAACTTCTACACTATTAAAACTGAAAAAGAGCTGTAAGACTCATTTCCCAACTTAGAGCAGGGCATGATTTTATGCATTTGAGGATTTACTGATAAGCAGGTCTTCAAAACTTCCACAACACCGAAACAAGTCACTCAATAACCATCCCCAACAAAAAAAAATAAAGTGTATAGATTCCAGCCCATGAACATTGTACACTTCAGCTTGGGACTAGCTGGATCTATACAAAGGACTTAAAATACTGACTATGCTGTCAAACAGAGATTCTCAAGGTACTGGCGCAGTCCATGCAAGCTGCACACTGTACACAGTCTAAGTTTTTGATGTTGTTTTGTCAAGAGAAGGTGCATTTCTAACCCTCAGGGCCACAACAACAGCCTTGGAAACACAAACCTTGATATCTGCAAGAGCCTGTAGATGGTTGGAAACAGTGACTCATGGGTGAATTCCCACTACCCATTAATCTCAAAGTATAAACACTTATTAAAACACCATCACTGCTGCAATCTAGGCAAAAATGGGAAAAATATGATGAGCAGAATTTGGGAGTGATTGTCAGGAAGTGAATCTAAGATGATGCTTGGAGGACAGGGAGAATAGGAAAGGAACAGGGGAAAAAAAGGAAGTCATAATGACTTCTGAAGCACAGGTCTCCAAGCAAAATAAGAGCTCAGGTACCACCTGCTTCCAAAAGCCATGTTTTCCCACTCACCTCCATGCAATAGCTCTCAAAACAACGGCAGATCCACAGTCCATTAAGTACAAATCCACCCTTTACATATCCAGCCAGAGACCTCAGGAAAAATATGATGGAATTCAACCTCATTTTCACACTTCTAAAAATCCTTAAGACGTAACTTCAACGCGCACATAGCTTAATACCTCCCAAGATCTAACAGGCACCTAGAGAGCAGTGAAAGCTGCCTCCAGAGTGCGGTAACTGCTCCAGGCAGCATTCTGACCTTGCCCACGGCTAAATATGCCTCTCTACTCAGGCAAACTGACTATAGCCTGCATGCTTGCAAGAAGGTTCTCCACGGTGTGTCTTAAGCATTTGACCAATAACTATTTTTTCCCGAAGAAGCCTACTATTTTTGTGAAAGGGAGTTATTTCTACCATCTCCAAACCAGTTAAATTCTTGTTTTGTTTTGTTTCTTTTTTCCTACTTAAAGTTTTGTAGCTTACACCACTGAGGAGATTTTATCTTCTCCAGAAAAACTTGAAAAAGCAATCCAGAATTCAGGCTCACAGTTAATAACATATCACTTTGTTTCCCGAATATACAGTTCCTAAGATGACTTAACACCCAAAGAACACCTTTGCAACCACTTCAACTACTTTGCAGGACTCAGCAAAAACATTTTAGTTGTATACTTTGGAAAGTTTGATTCTATTTTTATCTGGAATATCTCACTGAAGTGACATAGCATTTATAAATATTCATTTTTAAAAATGATATGAACAGTCTAAAAGAGAATGTTCTAAAACTCAATTCTTGTTTCCAAGATAAAGGCAAAATTAGTTAGAATATGACATTTTGCCTCAGCAATAACAGCATGAGTTGGACTGTTGCTCAAGCTGTTTTTCAGGAATCTTAATCTTCTATATATTGGAATATCGAATGCAAGCAACCAGCACAGACACATGCAGAAAGCTTGCAGTGCAAAGACACAACTATTTATTTTACTTTCCTACTTCTGTGCTCAACGTTGAATTGGTAAGATTTTTTAAAAAACTGTTTTTCCAGTGCAGAGGTTTCATTTGTTTAAGCTTCTGCTGCATAAATATGCGTTTTATGGTATTACCTTTGCCATTCAAATGACTTCCAAATTAACACCAATACACCAAAGGGAAATATTAAACATCCAGATATGCCTAACATGTCACAGATCCAAGACAAACACAACTGCCACTTGCAGAACAACAATCTTGTCATTTAATCCCTTATTTCCATGGTAGTTTTTGTGCTGTGCCACCTTGCAGAGACAGCAACACTGTAAATGTCTAACACAGATGGACTTCTCAAATTAAATCAGGGAAATCCACCCACACCTGTAATCTGCAGAAGTGCCTATGTCTCTGCACAGCCTCTCAAGGAGCTGGGGACTGATGTAGATGTATTTAAGCATCCTTTGTCTTAGTCCCCGGAAATATTCTCTTAAAAAGACGGTTGCCATTAATAAGCCTTTGAAGAGGAGACAATCAGCTGCATTTCCACTTACAAATGAAGAAGAAAATAAGAGGTAAGCAAACTTCAATTACAGAACACCTGAAAGTAAAACTTCTTAAACAACAGAACATTACTATTCAAGCTTTAGATTGAGGAGATACAGTATCTTCCTCTGTCTAAAATCATGGTTGCATCAGAAGGCCTAAGGTGTGGGAAATCCTAAAAACAGTATTTATCTTCTGGAGGACGAAGAAACAAATGCGATAGAAGTGATAGGAATCTCTCTGGAAATAATAGCAATTAAAAACTGCACTATGTCAGAATCATTCTAATGTATGAACTGCAGCTATCTTTCACATTTGCAATATACCATACTGATTTGCTGAGCTGCACACTTTGGTGAAGAACAAATAAATAGAGAAATAGTTGGTATCACTGAGAGGACCAGGTGATAACAGGCCCAGCAACGTGAAGGTCATGCTAAGACTATTCCTTTGTATTGTGATAAAACACATCTACACAGGTGAAGTATTCATCATGTGGAAGGAACAACTGGTAATTAATGCTTACATCCAGATGAATCAAAGAGGAGGAATCTGATATGTGCGAAGAACCACTTTTGCTTATTTAAGCTGACAAATCACATGATTAATTGCCATACTTCCCAGTGTTTGGATAAGGTGTAAAGGTACAAAAGAAGGAAGAACTTACCAGGACTCTCTACTCGCTTGTAGTGGTAGGGATTGATGCAAACCTCTTTCTGTTTGGAACCAAAGGGATACTCGCAGCATTCCAGTGGCTTCAGTTCATGATGGCTCTGCAGGTCTGGCCAGCGCCACACTCTACAGTAGATGACATGTGGCAGCCCTTTCCGGTGCGAGACCTGCAGCCTCCCATCCAAAGAGCGAGGAATCGTGACACAGTTGCTGGGCTGACCAGGACAGCTTAACGCTTTTTCCAGCTCCTCCATAGCGCCTTTCTTCTTCTTTAGTTTTTTCACTAATGCATCAACAGCTTTCTCTGCCCACTTCTCTTCTTCATCCCCCTGTTTCCATCCCAACAGCCTCTTCACTGCGGGGCTGGTAAAGGAAAATAAGCTTGTCACATTCATGGTGATCCCACTCAGTCACACTGGAGAGCACAGACCAGGCAGAGGAGACAGTCCTGTTTTCCACACCACAAACTGGGCACAGCAGATTGTATCAGTAGTTAAAAGCAGTTTGTCTCAGAAGAATTCTGTTCCTTTTAACTTTTCAATCCTCAGGTCCCAAGATGACAATGCTGGCATTCCCCCTTGGCAGAAGCAACCCATTCATTCTTTACTGTTCCTGCTGACAAACTACAAGAGAATACAGAAGGAGAGGAAAAGAGATTTCACTCTTTAAATTAACCACCAACAGTTAAACACATCCTCCAACAATAGTAGAGTGACAGAGAAAACAACAACAGTGTTAACAATTTCTAGAACTGGACTCCAGGAACAGCCTGACAAAGACTTTTAGATAGCCTGGCCTGCTGAAGCTTGTGTATTCCCACCGCCCGGAAGAGTCACGAATAAATGAGATTATCAACTTGGAAAATAATGACCAGCATAAACACAAAGAAAAAGTAGGTTTTAGGGGGTGATAACACTAAAAATGGCCCAAACCAGTCACTCGGAGTTCATCCTTCATTCATAAGTGTGAAGGGCACTCCTCGTTCTCAATTGAAGGTAGGCAGCTTATGCAGCACAGCACTCCAGGGAGCCAGAATAAGACCAGCAGCTCTTTTTGGTTTGATATAGCAGCCTGAAGCAAAATACCCCAACAGCATCCTGCTATCCACCTCTTTACAAACCACACATGATACAGCTAGCTAACCACTGTACTAGAGCTTGTGCATATCACAATCTGAAATAAAAATAATTGAGGTAGACCTCTGACCTACTTTAAGTTTCAAAGGCCAACAGAAAGAAAAAGAAAGAAAAAAAAAAAAAGAAAGATCTTTTTCCTCACTCAGGTCACATACGAAAGAAAAACCCTACCACATGGCACTAAAAGCCATCATGTCTCATAAACAGGCTAAAGAAAAAGACATCATGAATTTATTTCAGCACTACATCCTGACTCTTCAGCTTGCAGTGCCTGCTGGACATATGTGGGAACACATGAAGGGGCAGGAGGGAGGCAGAAGTTCTGCTGAGTGTTCCTCAAACTCAGAGGGACAGGGAACAGAACAGAGAGCCTGTGAGCAGCAAGCTTCATATTTGTGCAGGCTGGGACCAGGCAAAAGGCTCTATCTGCCTGGGGAAGAGGGATCCAGGACTGGCAGGGTGGAAGAAAAGAAATGAAGGGCAGTAAACCACCACTTCTCAAGCTCACTTCACAGCATAAAGACAGACAGGAAATGCACCCTGGAAGGGACAGCAATAGGTTGCAGAGGAAGAAAGAAAAAAAAAAAAAAAAAGAGAAAAGGATAAGAATGCTTTTGGTACCAATAGAAAGACAAAACCAAACCAAAACCAAATCATCACGCACATACAAAATACAAAGTGTCTGTACATCCAATGTGTTAGACAGTATTTAAAGTGAATGTTTTAGTACAAATATAGATTATTTATATAGGAAACACACTAATTGCAAATCTCAAGATTGCAGGTGCTATGATATACTTAACCCTCCGGAGAACTTCAGCAAACTGTCATCGATTTTCATGTTTACATAGTGTACCAATATCCTTGGAGTCTTTTCAGTTGAAAACAATCCACTTTGTAATTAGCTTTTAGTGACAGATTAATTTGAATAAAGGTTCAGTTTAACTAAGTTGGATGCATAAACTACATTTATATGAATAATGCTTATGAACTAAGGGAGAGATCATGTCTACCCGCACTCAGTACTCGTACTTCCCATCCTCTTTTATGCTACAAATTCTATCTGAAATAATAATGTTAATGCAACAGAAGATTTGCATGACCCTGGGGCAAATTTAAGAATTTATTTTGTTACCTGGGCATGTGCTATGCTATTAAATGAACTGAAACTCCATTACTGTCACTGACTACGCTCAAGACATATTTTATCCTTACATGCATTGTGAAGTACTCTATTAAAATGCTGCCCTAATTTAGGAACCTTATTATCAGATACCCCGTACCCTTCAGCAGTGCTTGTAAGCAACATTTTCAACTCATGTATAGTCTGTAACTCATTATTCTGAAGATTCTTATACATGCCTTTCAGATAAAAGATGAAGGTTCCCACACATGCGATACACTTACAAGTAATAAAAGTCTCCTTTTGTGTTCACATCCATTAAAATTAAAACCAAAACATTTAAAATACTTGATAAAGTTCTAATAAAAAAAGAAGGTACAAAGTTTGAATCTAGATCCAAGAAACTTATTTCAGCACTGATACTATATGTAGACATGGTTCAATCTAGGCTTGAAATAAATCCATCAAGTTGCTTTAAAAAAATGAATGGTCGAATTCTACTTGCCATGGAAAAGAAAAATCCTGTTTATTAAATCAGTTGTAAATTTACAGCTGTGCCTGCACAAGCTTGGCAAAGATTAAGATGACATTTAGATATGGCCACCAGTACTCCTTACTGTAGGAAGAGATTTTTCAGAAATTCTTAGTATCGATCAAATCCTGTAGCACACACCTTTTCCCTTCCCACAAACATGCGTTCCAAAGACTATTTTATATATATATATATATATAATATTATAATATATATTATATAATATATATATATATATATATATATATATATCTTATATATTGGTCAAGAAGGCCAATGGGATCCTGGGGTGCGTTAAGAAGAGTGTCTCCAGCAGGTCGAGGGAGGTGATCCTGCCCCTCTACTCAGCCCTGGTGAGGCCACATCTGGAGTATGGTGTCCAGTTCTGGGCCCCACAGTACAAGAGGGATGTGGAGCTGCTGGAGAGAGTCCAGCACAGGGCCACAAGGATGATCAGGGGCCTGGAACATCTGCCCTATGAGGAGAGGCTGAGGGAGCTGGGCCTGTTCAGCCTGGAGAAGAGAAGGCCGAGAGGGGATCTGATCAGTGTCTATAAGTACCTCAAGGGAGGCAGTGAGGAGGATGGGGCTGGCCTCTTTTCAGTGGTGGCCACTGACAGAACTAGAGGAAATGGCCGGAAACTGAAACACCAAAAGTTCCACAGGAACTTAAGGAAAAATTTCTTGACAGTGAGGGTGACAGAGCACTGGAACAGGCTGCCCAGAGAGGTTGTGGAGTCTCCTTCTCTGGAGATCTTCCAAACCCGCTTGGACGCAGTCCTGTGCCACGTGCTCTAGGTGTCCCTGTGTATGCAGGGGGGTTGGACTAGATGATCTCTAGAGGTCCCTTCCAACCCTAAGCATTCTACGATTCTATGATCTTATCATCACAGGCAGCATCTTAACAGCTGGCATTCCTCTAATAATAACTGTAGCATGAAATACATGGAGGGACAGAGCAGGGGAAAGAGGTATAGCAGGTACTTGTAGATACACTTGAACTTAATGCAATTCAACAGCTGCAAATACCAGCACTATTTAGCCTGCCACTAAGCTACAGTCCATGGACTGCTGCTAAAGTACAGTCTGTCTGAATAAAATTTAAGCATGAGCCAAGCTCTGAACAAGCCACTAGGCAAATTAAAGAAAAAAAAAAGAAAAGTCTGTGTACTACTCTAACATTGAATTTTAATGTCAGTATTAAACTGCAAATAAAAGACAGTGTTAGGTGCAGTTTTTGTTTCCTAGAATGAGAAAGCCTGTCCATCGTCCTGAGCCTTTGCTAACACATTCCATTTCCCTTTCTGTCACTTTGGGTTTTTGCAATGCATCATTTCCTGTATTACTTTTGCACAAAGTGGCCTTATCAGTTGGAAGTGCAAAATAAAGATTAAACCATGAGTCAGCAGATGTCATAGTGTCAGTCTCTCTTTCCTAAACACACGTGCCCTTCTGGGAAAACAGGGCTTGGCATTTCCAACAGCTGAGTGACCACCAGTCCCCCCGAGGGTATGTTTATTCACAAGGTACAGGTGAAACAAAAACCCCTGCCAAAGCAGGGGACATTCTCCAAAAGGCAGCCAGGAATCAGCTTAAGTTGATTTGTTACCCACTTCACCACCACTCTTTACACATCAAAAAACATGCACTTTTTTATTATGCGTGCTGTCTTCTGATGGATGAGTTGGAATCAACAAATTTTCTTGTAAATACCTCTGCTCCTTTGTCTTCCTTCGCTGCAGTTATTTATTGTATAACCTTTGGACTGACAAACATAAACATAGTTTCAGAGTTTTTTTTTTTTTTTAAAAAAAAGTATTATACAAATAGCTGTTTAGCTTGACTTGTATTTAAATAAACTTACTTAAGCAAAACGCTGAAAATGGAAGCTTCCAACTCTCAAAGAAGAGACAGTTACTCTGCCAGCAACACTAAGCACACTGTAAAATATTCAAAGTGAGTGTTTTCCAATTCCCACAGGAGATTCCATAGGAAACTCCCCCACTTTGCATAAGTGATTGTTTTTAGTGGGTGGAGAAAGGGTTAGGACAAGGTAATGATGGCCTTCCATGGTGGAGGCGGGGAAACAACTCCTAGCCCAAGATTCAGGCAAAGACGCAGCAGTTCTGGCTATTCTACTGATTTTATTATTTGTATTACAGGCTCAGGAACAAAGGCAAGAGGAATTGCATTCAATATTTTTAATATATGCTCACCACAGTCATGCATAAAAACAGCCAAGAACTGTAGCAAAGGGAATGTATGCAATTCTTAATGGAGATACTTGGTTGTTGAATAAAATAAGATTAAATGAATTTTTAAAATCTAGTCAATATACCTCCTTCGCAGTATCCATTAGTTATTGACAATATAAAGAAACAAGAAGCAGAGAGATTTTAATTTGCTTCTTCAAAAACACTTAGTAAATTTGATCTTCTCTGGAAGACACTCTGTTCACCAATTCAGCTTTTCCCTCAGTACAATAGTTAAGCCTTTTTAAAAAAAAAAAAAAACAAAAAAAACAAAAACAAAACAGATTTTGGCTTAGAAACCTCAGAGCTGTCAGTTTGCTCCCTGCAAGGGCTATTTCTGAGCCCTACTAAAAAGCACCCAGTCTAAGCAGTGGTCACGCTAGAATGTGCTACAACAGATGATTTGGTACTTTCTCTATAACCCTATTCTTGAAATAAATAGCAGGATTTTTTTTTTCTTTCTTTTATCAAATGACTCTTATAAAGGAGATTTATGAAGTCTTCTGCTGCTTTACTCTGTTTTTATCAGAGTTCTTTCTTTTCACTTTCTTAGGGTAGAAGATCAGATCCGTGTTATCTTGGAGAAATGCACGTAAACCTTGCAGACATCTAATGGCATTACAATATACATTCACTACAGAAGCAACTTTGAATTCAAACTCCTGTAAAATTCAAAGAGACTCTTTATGCAGAATGACTTTTCCTTTTTATTTCCAAAAATGACAATCACTATTTCCAACTTGTTCTACAAAGTAGCCTCTGGCTTGGCTCCCAAGAGCCAAGACTAACCAAAGCATCACGTCTGAGAAACCTCCTCTAGGAGAAGTGCTTGCCGTGCTTGAATGAGGGATTGCCCTAAAAAAGAATGTCTCCCTTCTATAGGGGCTATCTCTGCGGATAAGCAATGATAGATACCAACTATACCCTTTAATTCAGCAGAAGTTAAGAAAGCATAAAAGGAAGACTCATGCAAAAAGCAGCTGTTGAGTGCAGCCCTACTAACTACAGCAGAAGTTCGTCATGTTTCTTGCCAAAATTAACTAACAGCTCCCAAGAGAGCACGTAACTACCAAAACCATCCCCTTTCAGAAGGAGGAACTGCACAGCTTCTAACTTATTCAATAAATTATTTTTTTAAGTCCTGAATGAGACCTGAACCCCAAAAAGCAGAATCATCACTCACTCAAAGTAAAATGGCAGGGCCAGTGCTTTATCTATGGGAGAAGTAGAAAAAAGAAAACAAAATACTGCTAAGTTACTAGGGAGCAGAGAGAAATAACCTTACACTACCAACCATCACCACACTTCAAGCCAAGCACAAAGCACCTGGCTGGTTTCTAGGCTGGACCATAGCTCTGAACACTGACTGTCATGCTGCCCATCAACTTTGGAAAATCAGGCTACTCAGGAAGACCCCACAGCTAGACTGACCACTGACCTAAGTTAGAAGCCCTTTCCTAAAGCATCAGAAAGACGAGAAAATTTTTTTTCCCCTTTCATCATAACAGTCCTGTGAATTTTCTTTCCACACAGATCATTCCCTTTCCTGACTTTTTGAACTGTCTTTAGAAAGCAGGTGTTGTTTACAACAATAACAAACACACATCTGTGTAGGTGTGTTAATACACACAAAGGCAAGATAACTGAAACCTCTTCCTATATTTAGATCTGTCTGGTCAGCTCTAATTGCATAATTTAATCAAAACCCTCTCCAACGGAAATACATCTATATTCATCACAGGCATCAAAGGAAACATCTTTACAAACTATATCCTTTTACAAACCAACACATGGTCCCACACCACTTGTCCAATTGTTGGATTCCTCCTTTGGGAAG
Source organism: Tinamus guttatus (assembly GCF_059628265.1). NCBI lineage: Eukaryota > Metazoa > Chordata > Aves > Tinamiformes > Tinamidae > Tinamus > Tinamus guttatus. The sequence continues at coordinate 4,211,836 of NW_028288781.1, read as the reverse complement.
GGCATGGAATTTTATTTCTTTTTATCAGCTGAAAAAAGCATTTCCCTCTGATTCATGAGGATAGGATGGGAGGAGCTTCCTTCACAGGTGAGGCGAGGGGGCTTGTTAACATGTCCCTTTCATGGCTTTTTAAGTTAAAACATGTATTTGTAGCACAAAGGAAAACTTTTACAAAACAGGAAGAAAAATGCCCATAATCAAGCTTTTTGAGTTAAGCCCATGAAATGCAAAAAGCGTTCTATGTTCAATTACAGAATGACACAGGTTAGCACAAACACTGTGGAATTAGAAACACACCTCTTGGTCCATTCAAGGGTACTTTCACAACAGTATTTTAAGGGTGAACCACCCCACATGGGAAAGCTGATACAAGCCATTGTTCCTACTAACGATTCATTTTACTAAGAGTTTGCCCTGATACAGTTACATCAGCTGCATTAAACCACTTCTAAAGACTGTGACCCAGACCTCATTTATCAGAGACTAAGTGAAGATGTTAAATTACAGCTCAAGATCCTCAGCTTTAAAGCAGAATGTTTCACTAAAGGAAGAGACAACAAAAACTGAGGAAGAAAAGAATCTAGTCATGAAAAAAGTGCCATTATGTCAAATCTCATTATAACAGAACAAATAGATGAAAAGTAAAACAAAAAGGAAGGTTTTAATTTTTTTGGTTCACAGATTAGGCCCCCATCTACCATTTATACACTTGAAATAAAAACAGTCTCTTCAATTTGCCACTATTAAAACATAATAGGTCTATATTGATTAGAGGCACACTTTTTTTTTGAAAAGAATTCCTCTAGATTTCCTCTCTTTTGCCTAATTTGCAAAATCAAATGAGTTTTTTTTTTTTAATGACTTAAAATACCATATATTAATCACATCTTTAAAGGAGAAGATGCAGAGGGGAAGATCTACATTAACTCTTGTGAAATGTCCCACAATTCGCAATCAATTTCCAGCCATCATCCTGGAGGGCGAAAGTGTTTAAAGATGATACAGCTTTACAAGCCAAGTTTATATAACCTAGAAACAAACATCAAGATCTGCCAAATTTCCACCCTCCAAGGAAACATTGTTTAATTACTGGATGCCATGGTCTTCTGAAAACCAGGCCTGGACTCCCACATGACACAAAAAACATTTTGTTCCCAGTCCCCACGACAGCCACCAGAGCAGCAGCTGCACTATCACATTGCACCAAATGCTCCTTGGCACTCGCTTGGTATTTGTCAAGCCACTTGAATGTGCCAGATGCTTTATAAGCAGAAGAAATGAAGATCACAATGCTTAGAAACGCCTCGGAAGCTTACACAGAAGAAGACGAGAACCTTTCGAGACAGAGATTTACAAGCAAATGTGCATTTACACGGATCGCCCTGAAATCAAGCCAGGAAACTTACAGTTTGTCTTCAAAATACACCAACAAATACAGATCTGGATTCATGAAAGCTTCTAGTGACAAGGAAATTACAAGTTTGAGCCTACCTACACTAAAAACTCCAACTGCCTTCAACTGCACACCAATGTAATCCTAGTACGGTTGCAGTTCCACTTATATGTATATGTAAATATACACGTAATAAAGTTATTGACAAAGAAATAGGAAACCATTTACACGAAGTCTCTATTTTTACAAATGTTTGATCAAGATAATTACTTTGTTAACTACTACTAGCAATAGTAGTTAAGTGAAGATGCAGGCTCAGCAGCAGCAGCCTTCCTCCCGAGCTGGCAGGTACACTTGAAACGAAAGATGTCACACATCACCTCAGTCAGCAGCCAGGCCAACCACCTTCCATGTGAGGGTCGCTTCACTGATGAAATCAAAAGGCTGTCTTCTTAGGAGCAGTTTGTGCTGAAGGAGCCTACTGACTGTAACTGAACTTGTTAACAACACAGTTTTTTCCTGACATACTGGAGCCCATAAAAGCTGGTCAGCAGCAGGAGTCACAGAGCCTGCTGAGGTGAAGCTCAGAGAACACAGGCCCTGTTTCCTTCCCTATGGCTTTGAGCAAGACGCTTTCTCACTGGAAGCCCTAGTGTCTCCCACTGTCAAGCGGAGAGACTGCTCTGAGGGCTACTGCCCAAGACAAGTACTGTCAGATGCAGAAAGCTGCACTGGGGAGCACAAGCCCCAGTGCTTGCTCGTAGCTCTGCTCCGAAACAGCCATTACCCCAGGCAACAAATGCAGGCTGTGGACCAGGGACCTGCCTAGAGGCAGCTCACCCAAAGCAAGAGCCTTGTTGCATGTGCCTGTGCTACTGCACTCAGCTTGGGCACATAAAAGTGCCTCCTAACCACTGCCAACAAAGAATGAGAGGTCCAGAGGCCTTGGACCCACATTCTGCCTTTTAAAAGCACAAAATGAAGGTGTGTCTGTATTTGAGGATTCAAAGAAAACCAGAAAACTGCAGAATGAAGCAAGCAAGAACAGCCATCATAGCATCCCATGGTCAGAATATCTGCAGAATATCATATCGGACCATCTTCTCATATCGCTGAGATCAAGGCTTTGGAGGAGTTTGTGCAGAGGTGTCAATCAACAGATAGGAATCGACAGATAGAGCAAATGACTGCAATCTATTTATCTGATCCATGGTTATCTGTAAGCTTTATCTTACTAACTTTATTTATTTCCTCTTTTGGAAGAGGAGTCAAGCCACATCATCACCAAGCATCCTTTATCTCTGAGCTTTTTTACTAACAGAGCCTTACACAACTCACTATATGGAATTAGTAAACTCATTATTCATTCCACCATTGTTTTCCAAGCCCAATCTAAATTTCTAAAACTCAGTCTTTGCAAAACTGAAATCCTTACAGCTGAGGCACTGAAACATGGTATTTCCCAAACAAAACACCTTCCCTAGGGTCACAGCTGAGCAACTAAAACAGGCGTAACGCTTCCCAAATTTTCCACTGCTGTTTGCTACTGAACAGCAGTGATAGGTGTCCCAGGACAGTGGACAGAGGAGCTCCGAGCCCTGGATAAGCTGCAAAGCTAGCCTGCCAGGATGAACTTCCAGGACTTGTAGCTTTCCAAAACTACTTGCTTCTAGGCTAAAAGCCAGCACACAAAGAACGCACACAAATGTTTTGGAGTCCTAGTCTTTAAGTTGAGAATTTAGATACCTTTAATTTGGGGGTCCAGCTCAGGCTCCCAGGCTTCCAGGTTCTCCAGATAACTTCAGCTTTTGGCTCAGGCGGCGCAGACTGCTGACCCTGGCCTGGGTGCCTGACAGCCCTAGTGTCCCAGGCAGGTGAGGGCCAGAAACTAGGCCAAAGTGTGATGGAAATCTGCCTGTATTCAGAAATACGCAGCATTAGCCACAGCAGCCGGCCACCTGGGCCCGCAGCGCCCACCACGAGGGTCTCCAACTCCTCCTTTCATAGATGGAGCTGCCTGCTGGAGGTCCCCTGCTGACCCTCCAGGAGGACAAGGATAGTGAGGAAGGTGCATTACATGTGGCGGACACAGCCCTGGGCCCCCTTCCCTCCTTGCAAGCAATATGGACCCTAAGCACCCTTTGCAAAGCAGCATGGACCTTGGCTCCAGTGATGATGTGATGCTGGCTTTTCAGCACAAGCAACATCGTTCACAGTATCTGTGTGTCAGAAATGAGAGTGGGAGCCAAGTGGTAATTAGACTAGACTGACCAACACCAATTTTAGTCACTCTCTTCATCCAGCGTAACAACTGCTGTTTCTTCTAGCAGGACACGTACTCTGTCAAAATTCCTGTAAGTCTCCTTTAATATCTTCCCCAATCTGATGCAATGCACACAAATACTACGTTATCAAGCTGCCCACTGTCCTCCAAGCTGCCTGCTTCTTTCCTTCCCCAGAACAACCACTCTCCAGTCCATGAGCACAGATACCTACAGAAGCACTTTCCAATTCCCTTCAGCCAAAACAAAGCAAATTCATTTTAAATTGTGGGTTCTTGGGAACCCAGGTGGCATTATCGGAAACCATTTCAGGACCTTCACAGGAACACTCTTGCCAGCAGATCTTGGGGTAGCCCTTAGGGGACGGCAGGCAGAGGAAACATGCTAGAGCAGGATGATCCTCAGCCAGATCTAAGGACACGATGGCACAAAGGAAGATGCCATCAGCCCGGGAAGGCAAGGACAAGCATTTATATTCCACTCTGTCAATAATTCATTCAGCAAACAATGGTTAGGGGACTCCAAAGAGCAACACCGGAGAACGAAGAAAGCATTTTTGTGAAGGCATCGCCAAAAGGGCCCCAGTATTTATCTTCACCTACTTGTCTGCTCCCAGCTTACTAACTACAAGAGATTTATCAGACGTGACCATAAGCAAGAATCATTTCTGACAGACTAGTAAAGAAGAGGGCAAAGGGAACACTTTGCCAGTAGACTGTAGCAAACAGCCCTTTAGCCTTCATGCCAGTTACGCTTAGGTGCTGTTTTCTACACAGGACAAAATTTCAAAGGTGGCTGTAGCCAATTTTTTGGGTGTGGCCTCCAATTCCTGAGCCTCTGCATAATTCCTTGGCATAACGTATAAACTGACAAAGGAATTCAGTAAGAACTTCATTCAGGCACTGCAACTAGGAAAACTACCAAAGGAGTTTAAACTTGTAGATATTTAGGTTTATTTATTGAAAACAAGAAATACTTAAAAAAAAAAAAAAAAAAACTCCACTCTCTGAGGAGATCCAAAAAGCTAGCAGAAACAAGAAAAAAAAAAGATAAACATATTTAAACATATTTACCATACACAGTTAACACAATTGCTTTCTACACTTCTTTTGAGAAAAAGGGACTCAAAGCTAAAAATTTCATAATGGTTTATGAAGCAGTGAAGAATGCAGGAACCTAATAAACACTCCATTGCCTTATAGCATCCTACACTAGTCCTATTCATTGACAATGGCTTCTAGAAATGTCAGCCTATTTTTACAGAACATTTTAAAATGGATCTAAGAATTAGCTGTTCTTTAGTTTCTTGGTAATGCAGCTAACAATACCTGGTCCAGCAGTTGTTTCAAATTATTTTATACTTTAAAGTGGAAAAGAAAGTTTATGTTACAAAGAAGTTACAGGATGTTTTTTCCCCCTAAAAAAGTCCTATCTTATACCGAATCTGCACTAGACACATTTTTCTCATAGTTACATTAAGCTAGAAAACCTTCTCTAATAGAGCTGCAGTTCCTACCAGCAAAATAACACTTGACCAGAGAAGCTTGAGTTCTCCTCCCCCTCCCTCCCCTTTCACCCCCTATAAAATAAGTTGTATCACTAATGTTTGCAGTTTTGCTGCCAACAGAACTGCACTGGGGCTTTGTGACTGAGGTTGTTGGCAGTATCACCTTCCCCTGCTAATCATCAACATAAGTATCTGGGGAAAAAATGCAAATGAGACCTTGTCAAGGAAGCATTTCAAGGAAGTCTTCAGCTGGGAGGACTGTAGCTCTCGTTTGTAACCAGCTCTCCCCAACAAGGTCATGGCTCCACAAGCAGATGAGCAGCTTAACGCTTGCTGCCACCCGAAAAGGTCTTCCCCTAACCGCTTGTGCTGGCTTTGGTACTCCACCATCATTTCCACTCTGCTCAGCTCCATCTGCTGATTCACCTTCCTAACCTGGCAAAAACATTACAAAGTCATTGCCAGAGCCGTTCAGCCTGCTCAGAACAGGGCACATACCAGAGTCATCCTGCCAAAAGATGGGAAGAAACTTGTGGCTGTGGTTCAAAGGAGCAGAGCAGAGATGGAGCCCTCTCCATCTTGTGGAACTACATCCCTTTTCATTTTAAATGATGATCCAGGACAAAGAGTTAGCATTAGTTCACAGAGGTATCAGCCCTTCAGTTTCTGTGGCATGCCAAACCTTGCCAAACTTTGTCTCTTCCCCCAAGGAAAAAGCTCTGCCCTAGGTAGCTCTGAATAACCAGACGGTCTTGCAAGGTTCTCTCATCTGCTCTAGGTAACTAGAGGGCAACTTTTAAGCAAAAAGAAAAGTAATCTCCTACTGGCTTTTCAAAAAATATCCCACACTACTACACTACAGAGTTTTAAGCTGCAAGTATTTACAGTGTTTCCCAGAAGAAATCTAATAGTACATATTACAAAAACTATAATTAAGTTACCTTATTTTTTTAAGTTAATAAAGACAAAGAGTTTTCCTTTGGCTACCGCATCCAAGTGGAAGCACTTAACACTGATACAAGCATGGATAATAAAGAGCCTATTATTAAGTACGCCAGACTGCAAAGCTAGCAATGGGCAAAAATGCAAAACAGGAAACTGTAATAGCTGAGATCGCAGCCTATACATAGCCAGGTTTCCTGAGGCATTCAACAAGGTCAAAATTCTCACCTTTTGAAATAGCACAGTTCTTCACCAAAGGCACAAACCAGGTTATTAGAAGAACGCAATAGAGACAAAGCACAACCAATTTCGGTTTTATATATCAACATAGCTCCTACTCTTAGCAATATAAAGGTGGAAGCGTGCAACATTGAGAGGAAAGATCAAGAGATTACAATGGAAGGAGGCCAAACTTTAGTCCTGAACATTGAAGATTCCTGGAGATCCCAATAAAGCCACACAACCACTGTCTCTTACCCCAGCTCAGGAAAGCACACCTTTTAAGTGTATTTGACATCCCTGAAAGTCTACATGTTGGAAATCAAGCCAGTGTAATCACATCGTTCAGCTGGCAGTTCCAGAAGCCATCGTGCACGTGTTATCAGCTCGCTAAGGTCCCAGGTAAGAAATTTCAACACTACTTCCTATCACTGTTCTGACAGAACAGTAATGCCGTGATAACAGAAAGAGAAAAGAAGTTCTCAAAAGAAACACCTGTTAACCATTTGAAAGCAACAAGGATCTGCTCAATGCTAAAAGAACAGTTAGCCCAGAAAGGTGGATAGAGCGCTGCTTGCTTCAGTGCACACACAAAATCACACCAAGGACCAAGGGATGGGGATCTCAGGAAATGCTAGTTGCAAATGAGGACAGAGCCTCATTTGCCTTGCAGAGTCAGAGTCACAAGAGAACTGCTCTTTAATGTAATACAGCATTTTCACCAGGAAGTCAAATTCAGCAGTGCTAATCTAAAAATGTTTAAGTTTCAACACAACATTGAAGATCTGGTTGGAATTTTCCAAAGAACAGACTCTCATGAATTATGACAAAAATCCTGGTCAGGTCACTTAGTTTGTTTCCCTAATTTTGACCACTTCAAAGAGTTCTATTTATAATGTCCTGTGACCTTATTGTGCTTCTTTTAAGAATTTCAAGTACAAAGCAGGAAAAGCAAAAAATGCAAAGCAGAAGAAGGGAAAAATAAAGGGGGGGGGGGAGAGGAACAACCCCTCCCCAAGTTTTACCTTAATTTTAGAATACTTTTAAACCATCCGAAAGTCTGAGAGAGCTGCCTTGCTCATCCTCCCTTCTATGTTTATATCCTTGAGGCTTGCTTAACACATAGCTTGGTCCCGTTACAGTTTAATTAAGCTGTACCCATCTCTGTCACCTTGCTTCACACAGCACAGATAAGAAGCCACTTTTCAACCACATTTTTTCTCTGCTTGTGAACTATGAAAAGACTCTGATCTACAGCAGCTTCCTGCTGTTAATCATTTACCTACATGAAAGTAGCATTTAATTATTTATATATAAGAATGGGCAATATACAATCACTTTGATAAATTTACAGACTCTTCTCAGCTTTACACTGGTCAGCCTACCTTTCTCTGATCAAGATACTTTAACCCTCGAGCCATACTATTTTAGACATTCATATTGCTTCCATATTGCACACATATATATGTGGAATTATTCACTTTTGACATATAACACAGTAAGAATGAGGTATTTTTAAGTGTCTCATGCTCTATTTTCATCACACTGCACAGACAGAATACATTTATTATTTGCAATGCCTTAAAAATTGGCAGTTTGATATGATACATCAGAGAAACATCCTCAGGGTCTCTTTATATGAACAGAGAATAATGAGATACTAATTCCCCAATATTGAACAAACTGAAGAAAAAAGCTCAAACAAATAAAATTTTTGCAAACTATGGTCACTACATGACCCAAGCAATCTGCACATCAGGGTTTCTTTGAGTTCATAAAAACCTTTTTGACCTGCTATATCAGCATGTTGAGTGTTAGCTCTGTGTGCCTATGCACTTTTTTGCTTTCATCTGCCTAGACAGGCTTCTAAACACATTTATTACTCTTGAAGCTTCTGAACAGACAGTGCTGTAACACTGTATGTAAATCCTGAGATCTATTCCCTACTCCTGCACAAAATCTACATGAAAATAGAACATTTGCTGTTTCTAACAATAGTTCTCAGTGATTAAATAAGGTCCATCAGTTGAAACTGTTAGGCAGACATGATGTTTACACCCATAATGTGCTCAGAACAGAGAAAACAGTGAAAACACTCAAGATTGTCTATAATCATTTGGGCCTTATTAGGGAAAAAAAAAAAAAAAAGAGAGAGACGTTAAATGGATATCTGATTTCCAAGTTATCCATTGCTGGATTTATAGCCCACAGATCACTTTGATGTGGATTGGCATTTTAATGATAAAAACTTGCAAGTTAAATACTTCTGAAGATCATTAAGTGCTATAATTTAGACTGACTATACTGACTTATTCAGATATACTCATCTGTGCCACGTTGGAAAAAGCATTGCCTTTATGAACAAAGAAATATGAAATAATACTTCAAAAATCACTGATTAATCATTTGCTTACATGCCAAGTGAACATAATAGTTGTCTTTAGGTGATACTGCTTTGAACAGTGCCTAAACATAATGACTCACAAAAAGATATATTTATTTAAAAATAATTTGTCTTCCTCTTTGCACTCCAGACTTTGCCTGTATACGCTATGGAAAGGATGACAGAAAACAAAATAAGAAAGATGGGTGACTGCTGCATCTATTCCAATATCAGTCTCCCATATGGAAACATGATACTGGAATAAAAGTGACATTAGTCCAGAACAATTACAGTCAGGGTTATGCTAAATGACGAAACTGTGCAAGTATTCACAGTAGCTGTACTGGTCAAGTGTTGGCAAGTCCAAAAGCAAAAAGCCTCAAGACTTGCTCTAAACTCCCTCTTAATGCAGTCTCCTAAGAGATGTCACTCACAAGAAGAGCACAACTGAGTAAAGGAATCTTAACTTGCATAGAATTCTTCATAATTAACAACAGCAATACTAGCATGCACAGTACTGCAGTCACATTGCTACACAACACTTCTATGGCAGCAATCCTCATGCCAAAGTACTTGATATATCCCCTCCCTTATCAAAATAAAAGCAAAAAATGACTCACCTACACAATTCAGTAAAGTTACGTGTTACATGAACTGAATATTTGACCTCACAAATTCAAATTAAAAGTATGTGCTCAATCTGCTTCTGTTCAGCTATGAGGCAACCCCACAGCTGACATGGAAAGGTTTTTTTTTTTTTTTTTTTTTTTTTAAAAAAAGTATTCTTTAAGATCTAGATTTTTTCCTGAAAATGTTTTATGTGCCTTTAAAGTAGCCTGTTTATTTTATGAAATGTTTGGCTTCTCTACCATGTTAAAAAATAACAGAGGCACCCCCCTCAAATACACAGAAAACCAAAGAGCCTCTCTGATGCAAATGAACATTTGTTCTCTGGGGAGGATAGGGATCTTTGTGGCAGCCATTAACAGCTAAGAGTGTCCTGCTCATCACCCCTGAATTCCAGCCTTGTAAGGCACTTCACAAACGCCTAATCTAACATTTTCTCTCGTTATTTTGCATCTTTAAGAACGGCCACATTCTAATAGAAGTAGTTATACAACAGTCTGTACCGATACAGCTCTACCAGCTAAAAGCAAACAAACAAACAAACAAAAAAAAACCCACACTATCAATTTAAAATAACTTAATTCCCATCCTAAATGAAAATAGCTCTTCTAGTATAAAATAACTCCTCTGTGTTGTTCTAAAGTTACACAATTTTAGCTGGAGTAAAATAGCTAGAGAACTACAAGACGCCTATGTACATAAACTTTTAAGCCACCAACACTTTGAGCCATGCTTGCCAATTTGGTGTTTATATTTTAAATGTGACTTCTCTGTTAAGTAAGTTTCAAAGGTAAGCTTGGAGAAACTCTATCATCACTATTAAGACTTGTAAGCTTTCCATTTTTTGAGAGACTGCTACATTTAGCAGAAAGACCCCTGGAACAATGTGACTCTGGTGATGCTAGAGGGAAACAAGTTCAGTTTTTGTGGCAAAGCAGACCATTCCTGACTCCAAAATGGCACTGGAGTGAGTCATAAATACTAAGCCACAGACAAACAAACAAACAAAAAGCATTAGAAGAATCACTTCATTAACCATCAAACAGGCTGTGAGACCTGATTTTCATTTTCACAAGTTTTATGCCCCTCCTTTCAATAAGGTCATTTCAATCATCTGTGTTAACATAGTACAAGAGAGCTCCATGCCCACATTCTATACAATACTGTGCCCAAAAATCAAGCTTAATTCTTTTACACCCCCAGAAAGCATCTTAGCTAATATACTTTGTATTGAGATGTAACTGAACTGGAAGGCTAATTAATCTTCCACACATACTGACTACTTACTTTCTTTGCCTCTCGCATATCCCTTGAAATTTGTTTTCTTAGCTACTCTTGCGACTAAAAAATAGTCTGTAAAAATAAGAGATGTTTCTTCATTGACAGGGATACGGCACTGGTATTCACGGTTTAACCAGATCTTAATACAGGCAAAACTCTCAAATCATTATGAAACATACTGTCTACTAGAAAGAAGAAGCAAAAAGGAGTTTCACCAGGATTTTCTTGAAACGCTTCATATAGCACAAACAACAATACCTAGGATATATAATATCATACAGAGGACAGCTTACTCTCTGTGGTAAAGTACTTACTAAGCTCTTTAGAGCAGAAGCATGAATCTTAAAACCATGGTTGCCTTCACCAGGAAAATCAGTGACCTATGCCAACCTATATTCGGGATTCAAGACATGACTAAGATGCTCTGTCCTATACAAGGACTTGGATCTACAGAAACATTTCAGCAGCTACAGTCTTTAGTAGGACAAAAGTAACAAAGAAAAAAAATGGCTTGTTTGCCTCTCTTGATATGTGACAGCAAAATCAGCAGGTAGAGCCTGGCTGATGTTGAGCCTTGAGAAGATACACAACAATTCAATTGAGAGATGTTCACTTGAAGCCTCTCCCCCCCTCACCTCAAAAGCTGCACGTATCTTCATCTATTTCAGCATGCAATGACTGCAAGCAAGAGATTAAGAGTCAACCTAAATTAGTTCAGCATCTATTCCTCACAGGGCCACAAGCCTTAATTTCAACAACTCTTTGCATAACTTAAGGAATAAGCACAGTGTTCTCTATTTGATTCCTAAGCCACCCATACCTGAAGCACAATGGGACATGTCACAGACACTTGCTTTGCTGCCCTCATAATACGGTTTAATTATGATGACTGAACTAACGGGCTCACATCATAGACTTTTACAGGTTGACCCCATGTCATCCTGATGTATCATTTTGCACCAGTTCAGTGCTGTAAATCAATTTAAGATCTCCAGCAGGTTGAAAAGGCTGGTAATGATGCTTTCTCTGCAGTCTCTGGGGACTCCACATTATACACAACTTACATTATTTATAAAGCTGAGATGATGCCTCCATTAGGCTTGTAAGGCTACTCAAATGAGCTTTTATTTTACACACACAACTTGGACTTCATGGAGCAGACCACTGGCCATATGTGATATACAGTGCATTCACGCCTCAGTTGAAAACAAGGTCACGACCCCTTCAATTTTGAAATTTAACTCTTTATACCAATCAAAGCAATGGATAATTTAACTGGAATGATTTCCTAGTATTTAGAACTATGAGAAATACCTTTATCAACCTTTGTATTGCTTTTCTCTACATTCAGCTCTTCACTTTGCATTCAGACTACAGAAGAAGAGCTAACACTAAATCCATCAGCTTTTAAACACTTGATTTGACAGTTAATATTTATACATAAACTGAAAGACCTCAGTCTGCTCGTTTAGTCACTTTTTTCCAATATTTTGGATCATCACATCTTCAAGGGTACACAAAAAAGGCTAATTGAACAGCACAGAGTAGGAAAAAAAATCTACTTGATTACATACCATAGTGGTTGAAGGGGTCAAAACTGAAGCAAGGACAAATCCACACCCCTAAGGTAACGTGATCATGCCTTGAACTGATCCTCTCTGATAGCTGGGGAAGGTTTCTGGATCACACAACTCAAAGGAAATCTCTCTCAAGCTCCCACTTACAATCTGAGGTGAACAGCAGGACTTGATCCCTAAGGCCAGGGCAGTAATTTCAAATAAAATGGATGGATTTTTCTGGGGCGGGGGGACAGGGGAAGAAGCTGTTTATTTTCTGTCAGTGATGATCTTTCAGGCACAGTGAAAGAGTGAACACGCAAAACTTAAAATCAAAAATTCAATGACAATCTCTTATAACCTTCACAGCACTACTGCCTGATTCAATAGAAAAATAAAATGAATATTAACCAGTTGCAACCAGAAACTAATCTGTCATAATTCAGTGCAGTAATTATAGACAAGTAAAACAAATAAGTCAATGTTAACACCTCAAGTTCCTCTGTGTGATTTGCTCCTATTGTTTGACACAACAAGGTGCAGACACTTAGCCACACGAAGACCAGCAGAATCACAGACACACGTCCCTAACGAAAAGTGGTCTCTGCAGGCTACGTTACCTACAGTTTTTAGGTCTTATCCCTGTGTTCTATTTAAAAACACATACAACTATTGAAAAAAAAAATCCAACAAGCATTTTAAGTTTTCTCGTTGACTACTCCTCTGCTTGCAAACAAGATCTAAGACATCAGTAAGGATGGGTTTCAAATGCAGCTTTTTCTTAAACATGTTAATTTCCAGAGCCCATATTTTCAAACACTGACATCCACTAAACAGTGACATGTTTTGTGGTAGTGACATTTCCCATTTGCTTGCATCAGAAATACACATCTACTTTTATTCTTCCTCTCCTTGATCTAATAATACTTCTCCATCTTCTAATAAATGTTAGCTTTCTTACATTCAATAAGCATCTTGGGTTTTTTTGCCTAAAATACACCAAAATAATGAACATTTGTCAGAATAAGGTATAGCTTATTCCTGTACTGTAAAAGCAAACTGTAAAGTCGGCCAACATCAGTTTTCAGATTGATCCACTAACAAAAGAGCAAGCCCAGCAGCCCTTTCTCAGGCACAGCTTCCACTGACCTCACTTTATAAAACAAAAAACAAACAAACAAACAAAAAAACAAACTCACGATTTGGCCCAGATCCTCCTGAATGCATGACTTAGTATTTCCACACCAGTACGTTTTAATAAGCTTTAAAGATCTATATTCAGGATAAGATAATTTGGCTGCAGGGTCCAAACAGATGAAGGAACTACACTGAGAGCAGTAAAATCATATGCATCGCAAGATCCTGTTAGCAAGAAGAGGAGGCAAAAAAAAAAAGTGAACTTTCCTTGACCTCTAAGCAGAGATTTGTCATTAAAAAGCAAGAGGAGGGGAGGGGGCCGCGGAAAGGCCGAAGGGAAGAGAGGAGGGAAGCGAAAGGACAGGGCAGCGAGGCGGAGGGCCAGAGGTGCCCGGCGCGCGGGAGCTCGCGGCCGCCGGGCTTCCCCGCAGCACAAAGAGCAGCTCTGCGGCGGGGCCGCGGGCCGGGGCAGCGGCGGGGCCACCTGCCTCCCCCGCCGAGGGACCTACCCGGGAAGTTCAGAGCGCGCGGGCGGCGGGGGCAGCCGCCGCCGGTCCCTCGCCGCGCCTCCCGAGGGGCGCCATCATGCCGAGCAAGCCCCGCCGCCTCCCCGGCGCGGAGCCTCTTCCCGCGCCGCCCGCGCTGCCTCCGCCCCGGCGGCGGAGCCGCGGGCTCGTTACCGGCTGCCGGAGGGGCTGGGGAGCCCCGCGCCGCCGCTTCCCGCGCCTGGATGGCCCCGCTCCGCTGGCGTCAGGGAGTCGGAGCCGCCCGGCCTCCACTGAGCGCTGCCGGAGCGGCCGGCGCGCGCGCTCCCAGCGCACACGCGCGCACACGCACCGGCCGCCGAGGGAGCCGCGCCAAATTCCCGCCCCCGCCGCGCGCAGCGCAGCGCCGCCCCGGGCCGCCCGCCAGCTCTGCGCCCCGCTCCGCGTCGCGGCCGCGCTCCCGCCCCGCTCCGGCGTCCCAATCGCGGGCGCACTCCCGCCCCTCTCCTGCGTCCCAATCCCGGCCCCACTCCGCGTCCAGCTGCCGGCCCCGCTCTTGGTGCTAGTGCCGCTCTCGCCGTGGTGCTGACGGCGCCCGGCGCTCGCGGCAATGGGCGCACCGCACCGCAGCGCTGCGCAGTTTCGTTTCTCCTCCCTGTGTCTCCGCGGCCACCAAATTCTGGGGCCACCAAGTTTGCCCCGCAAGCCTCGGGGCTGGCAGGGTTTGAAAAGGTGCATTTCTACTCGATGCAGCACCTCGAGATGCTCCTGCAGCCCCTTGCTGCCAGAAGATGGAGTTTTAAGAAAAACTCCCGAGTACCATGAGACTTGCAGTGCGGATTAATAAACTGGTAACATTCTGGTTGAAATGGATTTCATCCTGCCTCTTGCCTATAAGTGATTCATTCTGTTACCTCTGACCAGTGTCTACGTTTAATACCGAGGTCATTATTAATAATAATAATACCCTCCAATACCAGATCACTCTTTATCCCAAGGCCCTTCACATGTGGGCCTCATCCTGGTCACACTTACTATTGCAGTTACTCCTAATTTACGCAAGTAAACCCATTAAAGTGCAGGAGGCTTCTTGTGCAGTCAGATATGTAGAATGAATTCTTACTCCATCTATAGCCTTCTGAAACAAAACTGAACTCTATTTGTATGTTCAAGCATCTGTTCAAAAGCAGGCCTGGTTGAAAGTTTGGAGTACATTTGAAGAAAGACAAGTTTTTCTAGACACTTTTTATAAAGTGTCTTTACAGTACTTAGATGAGCATAGCACAACTGTGATTGAATTAAAACTGATTCCTTACCAAATACCCCTGTCTTTCACCCTGTCATCACTCCAGAAAGAAGATGGGAAGTGACAAATGAAGGACTTGTCTACATGAAAATATTATGACACATCTATACCAGTATTAATTATACCACTCTACTTAGGCCAGTAAATTTTCCTGTGTATATGAAGCTCTAGGTATTGTACTAACCTCATTTCAAAATATAGGGGAGTGTGGCCCAGAGAAGTCAAGGCCCTGCAAATTACAATAGATTTATGCTGTTTTACACAGAGGAACAGTATTCCTTGATTACTCACCTGTACACCTGAGCGTATAAGAGCCTGAAGAAACAGTCCTGAAATGGTCACAAAGAGAGCACAATGGCAGTGGTAAAAAAACTACCGGTTTTATGGCTGTGAGGTCATTTGCACTTCATAAACTAGAATTTATCTAGGTAGATGTACGGAGCACAAGGAATTCCTACACAGAATGACACCACAGTATTGCTGGGGGAAGCCAAGCGCTTCTAAAAGATCAGCTGGGAATCAAGTTTGTATTTTACCACTTACATTTTTCACTTTAAATGGCTCAGGATGAGTGAACTTCAGCAATTAGCTTTAACTTGTATTTTATATTTGTACTGTGGGCAATTACAGTTAACAAATAAACCTTTCTACATGCAGTCGTGCACTGACACAGTGTTGCAATGGGCTGAAGATATGCCTGGTAAAGGTTTATCTCAAGGCAAACTAAAATGCTTTTTTAAATTCGTCAATGTAATGGCATTTTTTTCCAAGCAAAGCACAAAAGAAACATGAGATTGTAGCTATTTTTATACTGTGGCAGTGCCTAAAACAGAGCCTAGTGTGGTAGGTACCATAGTAATCTGTGCCTTAAGAGCTTGGAGTGCCTTAATGACCCAGTCTCTCACAGCAAAATACACGGAAAGGGCCTCACGTGCACCTGAGATCTGCTGTGCAGGCTGGCTCTGCAGAACTGCGACAGGCAGTGACTCCCTCCATTTGCTTCCCATTGCTGGAGTATCCATTCAGTACATGGTTCACACTAAACAGATATGACAAGAAGATAATTAGGGAAGCACTGCAGTTTGTCAGGTGTCTCATTAGAACCACGTTTTTACTGCTTTTGCTGTTGTTAGGGTTGACTGGTTGGTTCACTTTGGCATGAGAAAATTAAATTATTCTCTATTTATGCTGAGGCTTGGGGAAAATCACATTAATATATTCTCTTACCTAAACAGCGTTATAAAGAAGTGTGACCCCCTGACTCAAAAATTACTTACTATTGCCTTTTTGTGATGTTTAACAACCAGAGTGGTTGTTCAGGGCACAGCTGGTTAGAACTGCCTTATGCCAGATCAGTTGATGAGAAGATTGGAGGACAAGCAAAAAAATAGCAATATCAAAAAAGCGTGCCATGGTCAGAAGCTGCAAGGAGACTTCCCTGGCAGGACTATCTTGGTACACAGCAGAGTGAAAATGTCAGGTCTGCCACCCACTTTAAGATGTCCAACTCGTAGCAAACTGTCTAAATGCATCACTCAGTCTGCTAACAGTATCGACTGTGTCTTGCTTAGATTCTGCACATTCAGTGCCTCAAAGTCCCTCAGCTATTTTATTATATCCTAATTAAACTTCACTAGAATTTGACCATATTTTCCAAATGCCATGAGGAAGCCAAGAAGCGGAAGCACAGGGCCATGCACAGCAGGGCATAGAGCCTAAGGCCCTGCTACTCCTCCAACAGTGCAAGCTACGCTGCCAAGGGGACCTTCCTCCAACCAGGAGGCCGAACAATTGTGCAAGCTTCAAGCTGTGACAGAAAATGTCTTTATTTTTCCTGTGTCATACCCACAACTGCATGATTGCTAGACCTGGTACAGGGAAAACGGGAGGTACATCTGGGGAGCCACCCCATTCGTAAACACCCAACGTTTCATCTGACTGGGTGTAAATTCAAATGACACCCATCTTAAGGCCTCCAAGCCTAATTTTAATGGAATCAGGGCAGTTAAGCAGAAACACTTCTAATAAGATTTTCAAAAGAAACTTTAATCTCTTAGATACTTTGACTTTAGAGGAAGATTCAAAGCTATTACTGTTATTATTGTAAGTATTATTCCTTAGATATTTAACATAAACTCTAATAGTATAAAAATGCGCAGTGTAATGAATATGTCAGTACTGTACCTTCTGATAAGCTGTCTCTGGCAGATTTTAGAGGTTATGAGGCAGGTGCTTGGTGAAATTTTTTAAAGTATCTAAGAGATTAAAGTTTCTTTTGAAAATCTTGAAGTTTATGATTTTGCAGATTATGATTTAGTATTTCGTGTTAACCTCAGCCAGGCAGTATATGTTTCATCTGGCTTATTCAGGAGGCTCCAAGTAGAGAGGGCCTGCTGGAGACACTCAGGTGCCAAAAGCACTAACTTCACTTTGCCTTTGTGTTCACCACATTTCTGCTAGGAAGGACAATCAGCAACTCATGGAGTTTCAGAGGCAATAAAACTGTATCAAATACACAACTTGTTATTTACATTTAAATCACCGAAGTGGCCATTTTCTTCCTGGTCACTACAGTGTTGCATGAGCATGGGAAAAGACAAACAGTATTTCCTGGGGACATGGTGGGGTGGTGGCCTCTTAAGAGGGCCAAGGAGGCTGCAGCAACTGCTCAGATGCCATGCCCACAGAAGTGAGTTTTGCCTGCCCCATCAGAAGTCAAAGGAAGCTGTTTTGTGCTGGAAGTTGGTCTGTTCTAACATTCTTGATTGCCAAGATTCAATTTTGCATATGCTGAAGAGAAGCTCTGAACTGACACTGTAGATTACACATAAATGTAGAGCAACTCAGTCAGGAAAGGCCTTGAAGCTTGGAGTTGCAATGTGAGGACTCTCTGTGCTCCCGCTCTGGTGTGTCCAGCTGTTTACTACAACAAACCCTCATGAGTTTGTCTCTGTAGAGCCCAAGGTCCATTTGGACCTGCCCTTGCCACCTGATACACTAATATATGCCAAAGAAGTGCCCGCTTCACTCCTTAATTTCGAAGCTCTTCCTAAAGAGGAAGACCATGATTAACTGGGATTTACACAGAATAAATGTGGAACTGATAATTTTGTAAGATTAATGCACTGCATGCATTCCCCTCTGTAACAGTAAATAATGCTTCCACAGTACGTCTATCTGTAGAGGCAAAAAAGGTCTTTGATCAGGCTGAGTAGTCGTTCATCTTTTCTACCCTTGAGATGATGGGACTCAGAAGAAAATTCATTACTTGCCTAAGATTAATGTACCCCACTAAAGCTGCCAAGATATTTATTAAGAGTTATGAATTGAAAAGCTTTGGGCAGAAACAAAGTACTAAGCAGCGCACTCCCTTATCTCCTTTATTGCTTGTTTTCTCTATGAACTCTGTGTAAGGACTTTGCTCCAGCAGTGTTACATTACTGGTAAAGAGGGAGGATATTGGGTTGCACTCTGTCCTGGCGGCAAATCACAGATTGCCACTGAGTGTAGTATTGCTGCCTGCTATGCTGTAAAAATACTGTACTTTGTGGGGAATTAAGTTCTCACCTTGGATCATGCCTGGGTCCATTTAGAAGCTTTTGAAGAGTTTCACTCTCTCCCCACTTCAGTAACACATAATGGACTCTATGTAATTCAAAATTATTGGGCCTTTTAAAATTAAAATTCTCTTCAGTAACTCAGTTTAAAAAAGATTTATATAACTGGAATAACCTAATTCTATTACTGGTTTCTTCGAAAACACCACTAAGATTAATCTTATCTCCTATTTTAATTACTCTTTTCAAGTTCTTACAGTCTTTGTCCTAGTTACATTTTGTTGCAAAAACCACCAGAGAATGATATATTAAAATTTACTCAGGCAGGTGGCAGATACAAAAATTAAAGCTAATAGCACTATGAGAAAGGAAATCTGAAGTGGTTTGGCAGGCAGAGCTCTTTCTCCTTGGTCCCAGAGCTGCACCCAGTGGCTGCTGCTGAGTATGAGCAGTGCAGTAGTGGCCACCGCTGTGGAGCAGCTGCCTTGCCCACCAGAGCCCTCCAGGCTGGCCAAGGAGTAGGACATTCGCTCAGGTCACTGCATGAGGGCCTGGGGGTTAAAGAGGCCCTCAGGCTGGACTGAGCGGCTGCAGTAGGTGTAGGCTGGGTGAACCATGGTGACTGGCTCATGGTAACATGGTAGCATGCAGAGATCTCTCCCTCTCTACCAAATGGGAGGCTACAACAGTGCATACTACACCATTGGAATAGCAACAAAATCACACATATTCCATCCAAACCATCTCTTTACTTCCATTTTCTGTTGATATTTTGTGAAAAAATACAGAGCCCTTTTAAAAAATGATAAAAAGCATCATAAAAAAGTGAAGCAGCATGTCTTGTTTTTATTTCCCATATAAGTCACAGAATCACAGAATGGTTAAGGTTGGAAGGGATCTCTAGAGACTGTCTAGTCCAACCCCTCTGCTCAAGCAGGGACACCTAGAGCACGTGGCACAGGATCGCATCCAGGTGGGTTTTGAATATCTCCAAAGAAGGAGACTCTATAACCTCTCTGGAATACCCTCTATAATTAATTTTATGCAACTTAGAAACCTCTATTCATTTTTTCTAACCTGGTGCAAGGCTAACTCACATGTCAGTGTCACTTATGGCTGCATAAGCCAGGACTGAAACAGTCCCACCCTCCTTGCTCCACAATGACTGCTCCTCCTTATCCCCATTGCACTCACCCTCCCTGTGCTGGCAAAATCGCTTGCACAGCTGCAAGCTGAACAGGCCTAGAGAACTCATCTGGCTGGGAAAAGCAAATGTGTTGGGGGCCAAGTTAATTTTAACTTGGATTAGTTCCCTGATCTCGTTCACTGTGTGGTTATCCAAAACCGTGTGCTCATCCTGTGCGGGGCAGGAATGAGTGACTGAGGCGAAAGAGACAGACTTACCCTTCCGACAGTGTTTTTGTCTTCTGCCAGTAAGGAACCTTAGATGGCTTTTTTTTTTTTTTTTAAGGAAGGAAGATTTTTTTCATTTTGAGCACAACTGCAAATGTGGTTTTAGAGGAGCTAGACTGAGCATAGGAACAGGGCTCCCTGATGGCTACAGAAGGCTAGGAGAAACACCGATGGGACTGAGGCATTCAGTGAGCTTGTGGAATCACTGCGTATGGAAAAAGGCAGCTGCTGGGCACTGCATTATGCAGTTAAAAAAAAAAAAGTCACTGTTGTTTTAATGTTCATGAGCTGACACAGGCCGAAGAATCACAAAGATTCCTGTCAATAAATTCATAGCTGACTCTTCAAAAGGCAGAGTTGCACTCAGCTGGCATAAAGGAGCCCATACGCCAGGACACAGAGTATGCTTGCATGTTCCAGAGTCTTCCTTCACACTTTCCTTCAGGTGCTGAAGAAACTGAACTAAGCAGTAGGTAAATTAGCATTTAATTAATCTTCCCAAATCACTGGGTTTTTAGTTAGCTCTCTGTAACAGATGGTCCCGGGAATATATGTACACGTATTGTATTAGTTTCTGTTTGCCCTTTTGGGATGAAATTATTTTGTAGGTTTTTAACATTCTGGCAGTCACAGAATGTTGAAAAAGGTTGTCCATAAGACAGCCTTATTTATTGCATGCAATTCCTACTCTGAAGATCCAATTATTAATTTAATAATAAGCTTCATAGTTCTCAGCATTGTAGAGCCCAACCATTCCTGGTTATCCCTGTAGGTCTGAGTTTATAATCAAGTCTATTTTGTTTTCTCTCCACTTGTCCTTCATTCTATCTTCTGATTGCTATCTTGCTCCTGGCTTCCCAAGTAATGTTTTTTTTTTACTGCTAGCTTCCCATTCCCATAAATGCCTACTTTCTAAATCCTTGTCCTAAACTCACTGTCTTGTTGTCTCAGTTTTCCACTGATTTTTCTCTTTATCCCTTCACCAGCCAGTTACTTCCATCTCCCTACCATTCATTACTCATGTGGTTTCTGTCACCTCTGTTCCTTTAGCCCCGATATAGAAACTCTCCCAACTCCTTTTCCCCCTCCATGCTCCTTGCATCTGTTGTTTCTGCATTTGAATCAGACAGCTTCATCCTCCAAGTGCTAACTGACTGTTAGCACTCAGTTGTTGGGTCAGCATGAGGGAGATTCCCCAGGCAATATCACAGAGAAGTCTATAGGCACCATAGGACAACTCTGGCAGGAAGAACCACACTCAGGTTCATGCTGCAGCTAGCCAATATGAAAAGTGTCTTCGCAATATTTAGTCGCAAAACTAAAACTTAACTAAGGGTGGCTTATGGCTTACAGCTCACCCACTTGACTCAAAACTCATCTCTCCTTTACTTGCCAAATTTCATTTCTCTTCCTGTGGACAGAAGCTCTGGAGCCTCTCCCTGTCTCTCTCTCAAAACAAACAAACAAACATACAAATCAATCAAACAAACAAAAAAACCCCACTTAAGTATTTTCACTACTTACCAAAAAAAAAAAAGGTTTTTCTTTATCTTTTTTTTTTTTTTCCCCAGGAAGACTTGAACTGTTTTACTGTCACCTTCCATACTTATTCAGGCCTGAGGCACACACCTAGGAGATTTACTGTTAGCTGAAGTTCTAAATAAGTGAAATCATTATGCTCTCGATATAGGAAGTACAGGGCAACCTTAATTATAGACAACGATCTCAGTCTACTAATAATATAATTTAAAGAACCAAAGTATGCTATGCATATCCAGAGAGTCTGAGGTAATAGAGGTGTCAGGGAGAAGAAGTGAAAAGGCTTTATGACTTATCGACACTTAGGAAAATAATTTTCTAAATCCCTCAGTCAATAACCCCTTAAAATGGCAAACAAATACAGTGCAGAAAGAAGGCATCTAAGTATGCCTCTTCAGACAGTTAAGTATAAAGTAGTTTTCAATGCAGGACATTTTATTTGGGTTTCTAAAAGTACCACCTTTATGGGTAAGAATCAAATTCTCTGCATGGAGATCACAGAAAGCCCCTAGAAAGCTGCAAATCATAAGAAAGAGCAGTACTGCCTTACTCAAGCTGAAACTCTCTCGTGGCCTTACAGCCAGCACAGTCAGTTCAGCTTCCACAGTGTCCAGCCTCACCGCACATGAACCCTATAGCGCAGAGTTGCTCGGGTGCCTCAGGGCTTCAGCACCTAGAAGATGGCACTGATAGAGCCTATCGCCTTCATTAAGCAAAGCACACACTTGTCGCAGAGCAACCAGATGGAGGAGTGTAACAATTTATGGCCTGCAGTAAGGCAATTTTGAACTGTGATCTCATCAAATCTTGAACAAAATAGGTCAAGCTTGGTCACTGGTCAGATGAGACACACTCTAGGGAAAACACAGATTCTGTAAGAAACGGTGGTTTAGGATTCAGCTAACAGAACTGCTGAGGCACTGTTGCAAATCTAGGCCACCTTCTCAAATACGCCAGTACCTCAGGTAGATCTCTAATCCATAGATTAGGCCACTGGACTGCTATGACTGCATTTCTCATTTTTCTGATGAGAAATAGAATTACAGTTATGCCTTATAATTAAAATAATAAAACTTTTTTTTTTTTTTTGCAACACACATGGCATTCAGAGACAGCATAAATAGAGAAAAGAAGCTTGTTTGCTTCCTATAATCCTCACACAACTTTCTTGACCTCTCTTTTAAAAGACTTTCTTTAAAGCTTTAGCCCACCAAAAGAAAGAATCTTAACACTTGGTTAAAGCCTACAAATATGAAAAAAGCACAACAATCTATTCCTTTATAGGAAAATATTCCTCTTCCTTCACATTTACACCACCCATCTACTAACAATCCCATTTATCGGCCCTCCATTCTGCTAATTTCCCCAGATGCTGAAGACTAGCATTAGTTGTCATTTCTAATGTGGTTTCATTTTACACTGATTTGGTTCAAACACTGTATGTTTTCTTTGCACACTAAACATCATACGCATGCAAAATTTTATGTTTAACTGTCATGTTCCCCAAAAAAACACACAAAGTTTTATACTCAGATAATTAAAGATAGTGACAACTATGTTTCTTAGCGAATTAAGTAGTTAGAGTTACAGTGTAGTTAACAAGTCGAAATTTAGTGAGGACACCAAGCTGCTTGCAGTGGCTCAAGAGGAAAGTGCTTGTGGAAACGCTGATAACTGCAGGCGGTCAGGACACTGCTTTCCTATCTCACTCACAGTGTAACACCTCCTGCAGAGTGATCACTGTGGCCAAAAATTAATTTACAAACCTTGCACTCTTTGTATGTCTGCTTGGATGCGTATTATCCTACCCGTCTAAACAATATTGCTTCCAGATTTATCAGGCTGAAAAACATTCAAATTTTATATTCTTTCTTTTTTTCTTCTCTCTTTTTCTTTGCCTTATGGTTCTTCATCTTTGACAAAAGTGAGCCAGGGAAGCAATGCCTGCCTTATCGTTGATTTGTGGTGTATAATCATGTTAAAGACAGATGACTGGTTTCCTAGGTACTACAGTGCCATTTATAACAGACAATTATCTCTGCATGGTGTAGTTCTCATGATCTAGTGATTGCAAATGCTTGTTATCAGTGCAGAGCCAGCTAAATACTACATGCTTCCCCCCAGAGCTAATTTGATTTTCCAGGGCTGTCTGTCATCCTCAGAGTTGTCTCTAGTGCACAGCCCCATTTGCAATCTGCAGACTCTGAGTATGAGGTTGTTTTGACATGATCTATGGGAGGCAGAATCTGTGTCCTGTTGCCACCTATTACAGGCATAGACCACAGTACAAAAGCAGAGAACAATGGCATCTGACATGAGGAAATTGTGCTGTTCTACCACTACTGTGGCAGGGACAATTGGCAAACACCAAAACAATGGGCAAAGGGGGTTGAATCCAGTAGCATTGTTTACAAAAGGGAAATGCACCAGAACATTCTAGTTGGTTTTAAAATCAGCTGGAGAAGATGCAAAGATGAAGCCTAAGCCTTAATGACCTCACTACCATATTTACTGCTAATTAGCTCTATGGTAAATAAATGGGAACAAAACAAGGAGTGACCGACTGGGTCAGCCAGTGGTTTCCAAGTCTGGTCTTTCCTGCTGGGGCCTTTACATGATATCTTTTAATTGTATCTCCACTATCTTTTAATCACAATCAGGCCTGGAACTGCATTATGTTAAACAAACATGAACTGAAATACTGCACTTTCTCTGTGATCTTGTAAGGCCTGGCAAGAGCAGCTCCTTACGTTCACCTCCATGGCTCGTAACCATGCAGCTCCTGGTGGACATGCTCATGCCTTCATTTGCTCTCTCTCTCTCACCCTTCTGTCTCCTCCTGCCTGCATCCATTTAGGCCGCAGGGTTGTTCCTCCCCAGCCTACCTTGGTAACATTTCATTACTGCTAATGCCTCACTCCTCCTCAAAATCTACCAAACTTCCTTAGACCTCCATAGCATCTGTACTTTGAGGATTCTTAGAAGTGTTATACATTTCTATACATCCAGGGCAATTGAGCAGATCCCCAATTCAGTCTATCAGTGTTATAAGCAGTCTATCAA
This sequence comes from Tinamus guttatus, assembly GCF_059628265.1. Classification (NCBI taxonomy): domain Eukaryota; kingdom Metazoa; phylum Chordata; class Aves; order Tinamiformes; family Tinamidae; genus Tinamus; species Tinamus guttatus. The sequence goes on along the minus strand of NW_028288781.1, from coordinate 4,187,146 downwards.
CACTGAGAAACCACTCTGAAACACTCTCAGTTTGCTAAGATGACTGTTGCACACAGGTTTCATAGTGCTGAACAATCCCAAATTGTTTGGTATTCCTCTTGCTAGAATTTTCCGCTTGTGAGTGCACTTTGGGATGTGAGTGCGTTTTTCCCTTTTAAAACACCTCAGCTCAGTGGCTATCGAGAATACAAATGCAGCAAAAATATTATAACCACAGTAAGTTATTACATCCTGGAGATCTGGAAAAGATAGGTCAGAGATAGGTCAGAGTCCTTGTATTAATAAAATGGATGACTAAACTTCCCTCACCTAGACCACTCCACTATGGTCTTCCACGGGCGCACAAGCAATCAGGAAGGCAGTACCCTGAAGCTGTGCAGGTGTTGCTTGTGCAGCGGTGCGGCACAGCTCTGCAGGAGCATTTCCAAAAGGAGCTCAAGGCTTTTAAAGGGACCATGCTCTGCTTACCAGAAAAACAACATAAACTACTACTTAATAGTCCACTGTTTTCCATCAAAGGGTTTGCCATAAGCAGGAATGCTGTAGTCTTCTTTCCACCACTGATCATCACTGCATTCCCTACTTTAATTATCAGGTACACATTGAGGGGGCAGAGGGTACCTAAGAGGACTCTGGCTCTTTTATTGTGCAGTACTATATTATTTTTCTCCCATCCCCATGTAGATTGATGTTGTGTTTGCCGCCAGCTGAGGTTATTGGAAAACCAGAATAAAAGACTATTTAATTCTCATCTAGTGGTCACACATTAAGCCAACATTTTGGTTGAAAAACTTTCTTCCCCCTTATAGTGAGGGAAGTGACCTTCACCTTCTGGCATTATGATCCTGGGAAGGGAGGACAGTTACGCATGAGCCTCACTTTCAGCAAGGCAGACATGACAAAATCTTCCCTCTTTTCTTTAATGACATTACTAATAAATAACATGACTACTACTCTCTCGCTTTGATAATGTCTGACTTATCTCCAGTCTTTACTTAGACATAATTTCAAACATAGAAGACATATCCATACCATGAACAGGCAGTCCTAACTCTGGCATGAGATTCACCCCATCCTGCAGTTAGTGCTAGAGAGTTGAAACTTACACTTTGGAAAACTGCAAGACATGGCAGCAGGAATGACTGCTCCTGACTTTCTGCTGGCCTTGCGAGAGAGTTGGCACCAGAACACTCTTCTTGCATAGGAAACAGCAGGCTCCACTTCAGATTTCTCTCCAAAGAAAGTGGAAGCAATTATACCTAAACTAGAGTTCCCAGAATGCTCCCAAATTCCTGGATGTGCATCCAACTACCTTTCTGCCCCACATCAGCATGAGACATGGGTGCTCATCAAGCTCCCACTTTGGCTTTCACTACAAGCTGAGAACCATGGACACCTTCATTGACAGGGAGCTGCGAGATGCTTTGGCCAGGTCCATGCTCTGCAGAACTGGGCTAGGGAAAGCACATGTGCCATTTGAGCAATTTTTGCTTAAGCAGATTTCATTCACTATTTGCTCAAATAGGGAAGCACCCAAAACACATCTTATTTCCCATAGGAAATCTTAGTATCAAGGGAATCTTTGAATGTTAAGCCAACAGCCAACTATTCCAGTGACTTTTACAGAGATCAGGTCCTTTAAAACTGTTAGATGTCCCAATTTTAGAACTACATTGTTTTTCTTAAGCCTGCAGTATCACATGAAAATTAGAAGTCCTAAATAAATACTTCTTTTCAGAGCAAAAAGGCACATGCCAGCACTGTTCCACTCTGCGCCTGAAACCTCCCCACTGAAGGCTGGCTACTACTTATTCTTTTTCGACATCCACCAAGATTTGAAAAAAGTGGAAAAACTCCTATTGAGCTCAAAAGAACAGTAGAAGAAGCTCTAAGTCTTCTGAATGACCTTTGCTAATCTAAAACCTTTTGAAATATATATATATATAAAAAAAGAAGATTCTCTTTTATGGGAAAGGCAGCTGTTCAGCCTAAATGAGGTCTCTCTGTGGTTTAAAAGCAGCTTTTGAAACTGCCCAGGTAACAAACTCACCTCAAGTCTTACAGCATTAGGTACCCACATGTGGCCCCACAGTGGATGACCACTAGGTAATTCCATTTTATCTGCAAAACAAAACTATATTTTGCACTGTTTCTATTGTACAAAGGTGAAATCGTGGTTCTGCCAAACCTGGGTTCACAGCAGAGTGGGAATTCGCTAAGAGTTTCAAAGAGATCAAGGAAAGGAAAAAAAAAAAAAGTGAAATTTTAGAATTTGGCCAGCAAATAGATCTTAATTTTTTAAAACATTTTTTTTCTGTTCACACACACACAAAAGACTGTTCATTCTGAGCAGAGAGAACAAGATGAAGGCAGAGAAGAAAATTACTTTGGAAACTTTCATGTATGAAAGATAGTGTAAAGTCTTGAAATTTTGTTGTCTTAAGACATTTTTAACCTACTATTACTTTTGTTGGCGACTTAAGATCTATTCGTCTCTCTCAGAGAAAGCAAGTTTCTTTTGCTTTCTGAACGCTTTAGATCTGAAAGTGATCTGAATGCTTTACATCTTTATGCTAGAAGAGGCCACAGATGGGGAAGCAGTTTGATCAATGTGTGAGGGATTAGCACAGAATAACAGTAAGATATATTATACCATCAAAAAATGGCATGTCTGGAAGGAACATTTTGAGCATAAATTAATACTGACCTTAGCCAAAATAACTTGCTCTCTTCAACATCTGCAGCTGTGCAGTTATGAGGGAGTTATCTGGCTTTGCATACTTTTTTCACATCTGTCAACTAAATCAGAGATAGCATACAAAAATCTAGCACAAGGGGACATTATATGGAAATGTGACCCTCCCTGAAGGACTTAAGGTCTTTAAAATAACAAACATATTACATTAGGACACAGGTATATTTTTCCCCTTTGTGACAGGTATAATATTTGTCCAATATTGTGCCTGTTCCATTATGTAATGGAAAAACTGTATCTGTTTTCCTCTGATGAGCTCTCTGAAATTTCCAAACATGGGTAAACAGGCTTCAGTATATGAGACAATAAGTTTGGCAAACATCTGTAAAACTTCATACTTCTGAGATGAGCAAAATGAATAAGCTCTTATTTTAATTGCCTTACAACACTGTGTGGGAGCAAAAGCAGCAGAGTGGGAACAGATTGTAAGAGGACAGAGAGATTTTCACAGATGTAATTCCTACAGCAATTTAGTGATTCTTTATCCTTTCCAACATCACTGATGACTTCCAAAGACTGAAGTGGGAAGCTTTAACAGAAATGGGCAAGGCAGTGGTATTCAACAGGAGTGCCAACATTCTTCAGCATGTAGCATGCAAGTTACTGAAATCAGCAGTATGTTGTATTTCTCCTGCCTGCAACATTTCAAGTTATGTTATGGTCAAGCCTAAATGACAAGGTGATGAAAATGCATGGGTGTATCATGCCTTTATTTCAGCAACATGTATGACACAAATACTAAAATACCTGAAGTATAACACTGTCTTGAATAATTCTGTTCTAAATCTTCAGTTGCCAACTGAGATATTTTTATGTTTTTGCTCCATGCTTGAAAATACTGAGTTGTTCTTCCCCTGTATTCCAAGGTCGCATAAAAAGCTTAACTAAATCAACATTCAGTATCTTTTGCTCCCATTTTGAACAGCAGTTGCACTTTCAATTCATAAAAAGATTATATTCTTTAATAATTTTATAATATCAAACTATAGGTAAAGGTGATGTTCCAAATAAGTAGTGCAAACGGATGTGATTTTATTGTACTAAAAGACATAAGGACACTAAACTATAAATACATAACCAATTTTTTTAAAAATAGCACGCATGTGCAGACATAAAATAAAAATCAACCTCAATTTATTAGCCACTAGGGAAGGTGATGAAATTCCATGCGATTCCCCTGGTACAGCCACCGATATAACTGAACTTAAAGCAAGCAAATAATGTTTTATACAGTAAGAATAGTGAAGGGAATTGTAGAAAGTAAATGAAAGTAGTGGCGACAGATGTGAGAAGTGATAAATATACTCCTTACATGGTAGAAAATTATCTTTTTTAATGAATTTGTTTTCTTCTGAATTAGGATAATGAAAAAGCTCAGACAAATACAATAAGAGCAAAAGAGGAAGATGGGACTGAGCATAAGAAATAAATGCTTACATTGCCATGAAGCCACTGGCTCAGATAAGCTAGAAGGCCATTGCTCAGGAACAATGGTGGTCTCTGTAATGTCTCATTTATGCACATAAGCTTGTGAACATTCATTAAATGTTGAAGAATAATTTTAAGTCTTAGTAAACACAGCAACACACAGAAACAGAAAAGGTTACATTAGTTGGTTCCCCCCCCTTTTTTTTATTAGGAATTATTCACTGGACTGTAGTAAAGAGGCACAGCAGGTTATGTTCTGTCAGTGAACAGAGACCTGTTATTCTAAATCCTGAGGAACAAGGCTGCAGCAGGCTTCCCTGAACACAGCGCTCAGCAGCGAGCTTAGTGCATCACTTCTTGTACCTCTACCCTGCACACCACATCTCCTGCTCCCTCTCTAACTGCAGCCCACCATCCCTGCAGGCCTGGCTACACAGACATTTATTTATTTATTTTATTACCTCATTCCACTTCCCAGTCTTACCACCCTGTTCCTACCCTTTGCTATCTCAAGTTATGTCATTCCAACTCTTTGTGGGGTATCTTATTCAGGCCACTCTTAAGCAGAGATTATGTACACAGCTCTGCACTCAATATATGGATTACGTTCACGTACCCACACAGCCTGTCTAGTTTTCTCTGCACTCCTTAGCCTCATGTGATCTAAACTTCAGGCTTTTAAACTTCAGCCATTAAAGCCAACACTGAAACACATCCAACAACCTCTTAATATCTGCGTAGTTCTTTCATGTAAATCCAGCGTTTCTTGAGAAGTCAAATCTGTTTTTTCTTGTGATGTTTTGGAACTGAAAACAGACAGCCTGGCTAGCTGGAACCTAAAAATGCAATATCTACAGTGAATCCAGTTTTATTTTTGGCATCATGATGCATTTGTCTCAGTTGTATTAACAGTTACTATGTTTTAAAACAAATATCTAGCAACCAAACAATGCAGATATATTTCAAAATGGCAAAGCCAGTGCATTTTCTTTCAATTATTTGATGGTGTCATTCATTTACATACTCCTTACTAAATCACAGGTGATTTTTAATAGGAAATGTGGAATTGCCTGAGATGGATAACTGAGTTAGAACTGGGTCAAGTTATCCTTTGGAAGAAGTGAGCAAACGAAATGCAAAGCAGAGAAATCCACTGCCTTTCCCTTGGAGTTTCATGCAAATATGCTCTAGAAATGCATCCTGGCTCAGTCACAGTACTAGGCCTTTAGGGATGTAGTTTCACTAATACCTTATGCAGTCACTGAAAAATCCTCAAGCCTCTTCCTCCCTTTCCCTGCTCACTCCTGTCCCCGCTGCACTCATTTGTAGTGCTGATTCTGGTTAAAAACTGAACAGTGGTTTCGTTCGCTTGTTTTTGATCCCCCAGAACGGTTCATCAGCTGCAACTGCTGGGACTGGCATGAGGAGGGAGGTGTTGGGGAAGCAGAAGGCAAAAGCCAGGTGGAAGTGCAGGAGGGTTAGCTCTGGGAGCATCTAGAAGATGTAGCTGAGTCAATCTAGCAACTTGCTGCTGCCAAAACCAGCAGCCGCACGCTCTCCTTCTCCCTCTTCTCTTCACCTGTTTGCAGCTGTTGAGTCTGCCCTTTTCTCTGCATGCGGCTAATTCCAAAACTCAAGTGACCTTGCAGCCAGCCAAGTAAGCTCATTAAGCCACCAGGCAACCGTTTCTGTGTTTTGACTGTATGGGAGCTTAAATAGCTTGCTGAAGGGCGAGATGTATGGCACAGGCAGCACATGAGATGCATGAGGAGGGCACAGGCAGCAGCAGAGGTGCAGGTTGGGGTGTCAGAAGAGCTGTCCCCTTTCAGCAGCACTGACCTGCTGGTTTGGCTTAGCTGGATCATCTAACTGCATCCTTATGCTCCTTTAGCTGGAGTACTGGCTTATGTCAGCTAAAAATGCTGTGAAGCTACATCCTGTGTTCTATTTCAGCCATGCAGGTAAGCAACAGACATCCCTAAGGAATTCACATACCTGCAAGTTAGAAATATGCTGATGTACATTTTTCATCAAAGCCCTATCTCAGGAGCCACATGTAATTCTAAAGGAAACCCAGCAAATAGTTTTTAGGGAGGTTCGCAGATCTGCATTTCAAAAATGTGGACCATTACGCCAGTAGTAATTCTTTCCTGAATGATAGCTTTAAGCACTTGCTATTGATTTAAATTTTGAGATAGTTTGTTTTGATTCAAAATATCACTACACCTACAGCTGCATTTGTGTTAAGTTGCCGTCCAGATTTCCATATAAATTACTCAGCTTGCCAGAGGTCTGAGGCTGTCCCTGACCTCATGCTACAGCATCCTGTCCCCTCAGTTTTGTTTGTGGGCCTGCACTGCAATGAGGATAACCAAACAGACACACTGAAAATATTCCATCTTTTCCATTTTTCTGAAGTAGTGCCTCAGTCTGTAGTTTCAACAGCAACACCAGCTTATCATATTATACCCTATCACCCCACTCTCCGCAGCACACTTACACCTGCCAACGTTTCACTGATAGTGCCCTCTCCTCGGGCCAGAGTGTGTGGCTGTGTTGCGAGCAGGAGCAGAGGATTTGTCTAGATAAAATGCAGCCTGAGAAAGAAAAAGAATTAAATTCAATTAATTCCCTTCTCTGGTTCACAACATGGCTACACAAACAGTATGTTATGCTGGTACGAGTGAGGCCATGATTAAAAAGACATCTGTAGGCATTTTGCTTACTGTACCCACGGCATATTCCCCTCCCCGAGCTTCTTCCTCCATTGCACTAGAAAATGGGCACTTGATTTCTGTGTTGAAGTCAAGAATAGTAGATAGCTCTAAAAAATAGAAACTCTCCATTCATCTTGTTATTTATGCAGGTACATTTTGTATTTCTAAGCAACACAAGTTTTATAACAGTCTCTAAATGGTCACTAAACAATCTATGGCATCTGAATCAGTAAGCGACCATCTTAAAAAAAAAAAACATCCAGCATGGAAAGAAAAGAAGCATCACTGGGAAAAGGAGGCACCTTCTACTCTACCAACAGGCACAACAGGCTGTCCTAGCTGCCTCAGGCATTTCTGGCTTTGGCAGAGTGGCCATGCCATATGTGAACCAGTTAAACTGGCTTCACACAGACTGCAGGAGCCCAAAGGCAGGCAGGTACTTATTCATCCCACTGGGAAGGATACAAATGTTGTAAGTAGTGCCAGAGATTCCCACTGCTGTTGTCTTCTTTGGCTGCCAGGGTCACTGAGCTGACAAGTACCCTGGAAAGTATGCCAAGCTGTGTAAAGGGTAAAAACAGCACACCCAGTGTGAAATCCACACACAGGGGCAGATTCTATACACAGCAAGCATGAAATGGGTGGCCTGTACTGATGAGCTAGCTGACACAGCTTTGACAGTGAATGTTTAGGTGAAAGGACTGCAGTTATCTTACAGTTGTTACCAGCTTTGTTGCATCTGTCATAGCTTTCCCGATGATGAAATATGGCTGGCCAGAAAGCCTGGCAAGAAAGAGGTGGGACATAAAATTTGCCAACCCAGTAGTGGGGAGAGGGACCTGGAGCACTTGTGCTGTGGCTCCTTGGGCGGACATACTGCACACATTTGTGCAGGAAGGATAATTTCTGCTTCTTACTAAACATATAGTGAGGATAATTTACACATGAACACCGTTAACTGTTCGAGTAATAGGAAGAGATAAAGTCCCAGATCTGCTCCACCAACTCTGCGCAATGTCTCATTTTGGTGCCATAATTAAATGATATTTGGGAGATATCCTGCTTTCTGTGCCTCCAAAGAAAGAAGCCCCGTGGACCTCAACATATTCAAACCAGCTTAGGATGCCCAGGCAAGCAAAACTGCTTTTTCATGACTTGTAGGAACAGGACTCATTTTGTGAGTGGGACTTGAAACGGTCAGCATTACCTTTTTGGATCCCACTGTTGTTAGAAAATTTCTGTGTTGTTAGACCTTCCAGAAATGTTTAGCATCTTTGTGGAAATGAAGTTATACAAGCCAGGGTAAGAGGATGTAACAGCTCACTACTGCTGCTCACCTCATTTCCCTGCTCTTCTCCCAAACTGTTTACCTGTTTCTGCCTTTGGAGCTTGTCAGACCTGTTCCCTGAGCCAGTCCAAATCACCAACCCAGCATAAGACTGACCCTGGTAAAACGTGTCTGTTGTTTTGGAGGCAACTATCTGAAGAGAGAACATCCAATATATGTTAGAAATAGTTCAAAGATGGAGGCAAACAGTCTCATGGCTGACAGCAAAGAAAAGGTAGAGGAGGGAGAATGAGACTGCTACATTTCCCAGGCAATGAATTGTTAGGGCAGTTCAGCTGATCCTCTATTTCCATCTCGAGCTTACACACAAAGTGACAGAGCTCAGAGATGAAAAAAAGACAGTAATACTATGAATCACTCTTTTTGTCATAAAGATACCAAAGGCAAATTTTCAACTATTGTGTCTCCTTAACATGGAGTTCAGGAAGATTCAAAATTCTCTCCTTTATATTATCTGCCCCAAACTAGTCTAATTTTGCCTTCTTTGCAATAATTCAGTAGTTACTTTTTTTACCTATTGGCAAGTGAATTCGAACATAGTCTAAACTTCTGTTACTGATGAGACAAACTATTCTTGGCATGTACTATATTAGCATGCACAATAATTCATGAGATTAGAAAATTACATTGAAATTAGCTAACAGATCACTAAAATCATCTTTTATCTAAGTCTAGAAAAGTACTCCAAAAAAGTGTGAAGTGCCACAGGCCAATATGACAGTTTTACCAGTAGACAGGAGACAACCCACAGAATCACACTTTTTTTTTTAACCTGTTATAGCCAATACTAGCCAGAGATCAGCAATAGTGGGAAAAGCAGTTTGCAAACTCAAAAGAAACTGAGTCTGTAAGAAGGAAAGATTTTGAGGAACTTTCAAATGTTCTAACCATCTAACCATTCTTGAGCCTCACTCATGCAGACTTGAGTTTCACAAAACTATGTGAATTTGGCAGAAATGATAGTGTAAAGCACTCCTCTACTCCTGCCACACTACAGCAACCCACAAAGGTGGGGGAACCATTTGGTCTGTCTTAAATAACACAAGTTCAAAACTTACAGAGCATTCTAAAATGCTGCATTTTTTCACTGATCTGTCTCAAAGGGAAGGAAAACGTACTTCCTAAACCTTTGTCTCACAAAAAGACACAATTTTGCAATCAAGTCAGAGCCCTCCCTGTGGATGGACAGCAGGTCACATTGCTTACATAAAAGGGTTTATCTCCAAGGATGTTAAGATGGCCGAACATCATTTTTGGGAAGCACAGACTGGGAAAATTCTTTCTACCATTCCTAACTAGAAGGAAATGGGCTCCAATTTTTCAGTTAAGAGGCTAGTTATCAAGCAGAGATTTATTTACCTCCAACATTGCTTCCCAAAATGGAGTCTCTGCCAGGCATTGAAAGCGAGAGACAAAATGATTTCAAGTGATACAACTTGCAGGTGACGGTTGTTTCAGCTTGTGAAATTCTCCCCCTCCTGATTGTTCTTTAAAGGTACTGTCCCTTTTTTGGTGCTTTTGTCATCATATTGGTTCTGGTTTTGCTTCAGCATACTAGCAATGCACACAGGACTGGGCCTGCACACACTGTTACATAGCAGTTTTCAAACTTATTTATTTGGCTGTGCTTCTTTCTCCTTTCCTATAATTATTTTCCCTTTTCCTTTACATTATTCCCATTCACTTATTCCCAAACATGTATTTGTACCTCCATTCTCCTGCCTGCCTCGACCTAGGTGTCTGAGGTCTTTCAGTGAAACAACACACATTTTCTGCTTTCTCTGCCCCAAGTCCTTAACACACATTTTCTGCTTTCCCTGCCCCAAATCTTTGTATAAAAAAATCAAAGTTATGTGGATGCTCCATCTAGGCAAAGCTCTCAAATCCTACTCCCCATGTACTAGTAGGGGCCCCTTGCACCTCTAGCAGGTTTGCTGCACTCTGAGCCTCATCAAAGCACTGCCTCCAGGGGCCTTCCCCTCATTTCCCTAAATATCTGCATCTTTTGCCTGCAGAGACACCTCCTGAGACAACTGCTGCGTGCCCTGCAGCCCTGCTCCTCGGAGCTCAGTCCCACAGCTGCCTTGCCCGGGCTGGTGAGCCTGGGCTCTCTCAAGGAGGAGGCACCGCAGGGCCTGTGGCAGTTGCTGTTGGCCAGGGTGTAGGGAAGAGCGTGGGGCAGAAGACAGCAGTTTCTTTGCAGTCCATTAGCACCACAACTTTCAGACAAGGCAGCTCAGCCTCAGCGGCTCCCCTCCTCCCCATTTCCTTTATTCCCACCCAACCTCAGAGGGCTGGCAGAAAAGTTGCACTATTTACAGGACCACCAGGAGCAAGCAAACTTTCAGAAGAGGAGAACGAGACAGAAAAACAGAGAAAACAAGAAGGCTGAAGAGAATTCTCCTGGCCTGCCTGCATCCTCACCCAGGGCAAGCACCTCTCCAGTGCAAGCACCTGATAGTGTCATGGGCAGAGCTAAAACTTTTGTGTCTACCCTTTTAACATCACATTTGATATTTTGTCATCATTCTTAAGACTCCAATCACTTGAAAGCAAGTGCCTTTTTTTTTTTCCTATGAGTTACATTATACCAATGGTCCAAACCACTATAATGTCTGCTGTCCTCTCAGACTCTCTTCGTTCTACTCTCTTTTCTCTCCTCCCAGGATATGCCTATTATTTGTCTCCCTCCTCAAAGCTTCTTCAGGTATTAGGCTGGCCTCCCTGGGGAGGTGATACCCGGGTCCTACAAAGGTGCAAGGCAGAAATACACACTGAGCCATGCCGTGCTTGGAAGATGCAGTGTTCTCCTTTGGAAGACACTGTCCTGGCGCTCAGAAGCTGTCCCTCTCAGATCTGTAACACTTAGGGGTTTTGCTTCTTTGTTCCGTCAGAGGAATGTCTTCTAAGCGGGGCCATGGTCATTATGAGAAAACCAAAACAGAAAACTAAGAAATACTACTTTCAGTTACTATTGAGTTCTCACCTATAAGTTACCAAATAATAATAATTCTGTGTTGGATAAGTGAAATAGAAATCAGCCAGCTAGAAAATGAAATTATTTCTAATATGACAACTCATAAGAGGAATACACCTTCATTTTAACATCAAACACTATCCATTGAGCACACCTCTGGTACAAATACACTAAATTCAAGGGAGTCAGAGCCCTGTGCTCCTTCACAGGCTGGAGGAGATGTTACTACAAGATTTTAGAACAGACAGGAGAATATTATGAAATGTATTAGTAATTAATCTTACTTCCTTTACTCGCACATTACAATCTACTTCTATTCCTCAGTGTTAGCTATCTCGGTGATTCCCAAGACAAACTTTTCCTTTGTTTACATGTATACTTTCCTGTAGAACATTAACACAATGTCACGCTTTTCCTGAGAACACTGTTAACAGTTAATTACTCATGATAGCACCTAAATGGTTAAACTGTTTGCTTTGCTAGGTTCTGCATAGATGGATTTTAAATGCACAGGATACCCCACTTGAAAGGAGAAGGGTTTTTGTTGTTGGTTTTTTAACAAGCATTTCTGTAATTTGGATGCAATGTCACTAACCAGGTAAATTTAGACTGGTGAATATGAAAAACCTGACCAGATTTGTAGGTGAAAACGGGAACACTTCAATCTTAATGCAGGGAATCATGGGTATCATCCTTCTTAGAAAAATGAAAATTAATTTAGTCAATCTTCATAAACCAAAATTAACATTAGATACCTCTATTTTTCCAACCCTATGTGCAATATTTTTACCATGATTTACCATTAGCAATAGCATTGCTAGAAATTGTGAAATTCCTCTGTGTCCGTCTTAAAGTTTTCCTCATCTGGCAACATTTTGCAGCTCCTACTCTGAGTCCCCAGCCCCACTGATGCCAAATGGGTGAAAAAGCTAAGCCAAGCTTGGTTCTCCTGCCTATTACACATTGTGCTGTGCAGCTGGATACACCAGATCTTTGGAGGCAGCTAATGGTGAGCACCAAGCAGTCTTATTAAAAATGCAAACAGACTCTCAGCACATGGGACTGGATGTGGGATCACTGTTGATCCCATGTATCCAATATAAACTGCTTCCTCTTTTAGGCCTCTGGCAACTCCTAGGGAGTCGCTGGAAGAAAATCAGCACTCAATTGAAAGACTATAATCAATGATGAAATTAAATTTGACATCTTAGTAGAACTTTGCAAATTGTTTACAAAAGACAACTACTACAATTCATCCATCTTAGCAAAAGAGACCAGAAGTTTATGTGCAATAAGGATGAAAATTTTAAGTAAAGAGGAGAAAAAAGAACTCTTTTCAAAAGAAAAGCAAATATTTTGCATTTTTGCTCTCCAGTTTAGTTGCAAAACCTTTGTTCTGATGTTCTGAGAGAGCCAGCAATCAGGTGTGTTCAAGATTTTTGTGTGTGTGTGTGTGTTTTGGCTCCCTCTTTAAATCATTCAGAAATCTCTCCATAATAATCTCTTCAATTTCTTCTATTTATGATTTGTGGGGAAAGATATTATCTTTTATTAAAACAAGTGACAGAGATGTGGAAAAAAAATCCAAACTTTCAGTTATAAAAGATGGGATTCCTTTTTCTTGTAGGCAGTATTTAAATTAAGCAAAGGCTGCCAGGTGAGAGTTAATGAACTACATAAGAAATTAAAATATGTTTGATTAGTAAGAAGACTTGAACTACATTTTATTTTAGAAAGTTCGTATTTAAGGCTCACAAAAGCATAAAGTAGTGTGAACTTTACTAACACTTTTTGTTAAATACTTAATCTACACCCACATCAAAACAAAGACAGAAGGCTGAGCTCTTTACATATAAGAAGGTGACTTTTCACACAAAACCTTAACAGTAAGCCTTGTGCTTTTTTCAGGGAAATACAAAGCTCAAGATAATGATGATTTACATATCTTCCAAGAGGTGGAAATTGCAAAACTAGAGATAACAAACATTGGTTAATCAGTCTAGAGAAAAAGGTGCAAAGGCAAAACTCCAAAATGGGTTTGTTTAAAAGTTACCACAGGCAGAAAGGACCTTGAGCTATGAATGGTTTTGCTTTGCTAATCTACTTAATGTTTTAGTGACAAAAGTTCTTAAATAATTGATTCTGACTTTGCACATGTGTTAATGGAATAACTTGTTCGTAAAAAATCTAGCACTTTGTTTGTATTTAAGCAAGTCTTTATGTGGGAAAATAATCCTTATTTTGTAGTCATCACGTGAGTAACTTTTATTAAAGTCAGCAGGGCCTTGCTTACTGTGAGATTTTGAACCTGTAACTGTTAATCAGTACAGCTGTCAGCTGTTGACCCTGAGGAAGCTGTCATACAGACAATATTCAAACGTAGCTGTGTTTTTCCCACAGTGCTCTTGAAAGGAAACCCTCATGTTAACAAAGTCTGAGAGATGTTGGTATCCTGCAATGGAAACAAACTGAAGAAATGTCTCCTAAACTGATAAACACTTTGCAAATGTAATGTCTTCAGAGCTGAAACTACAGAACAATAATGGCTTTTAAATGTCTTTTACAAATACAGGTTAGAAGCGTTCAGAATTTGTGGGAAAGTTTCTCTTCAGTGTAGACCATGGTTTGATGTTTATTCATATACTGTAGTAAGCAAACGAGAAATTATGCACTTTGTAAATGACACATCTTTTTCACTAGTTGATCCACACTACTGGCATTCGGCATAATTGCAGGCATACATAACATTTTCAAATGACAATTCTCAAAACATGCTGGGGCGTGAGCTAACAGCCATGGAAAGTGAAGAGAGGCTGCTTACATACTCACCTGAATTTTATATTGTTCAACTACAAATTTTGGCTGTCTGTAGTGTATGATACTGTCCACAACACACAAATACATTCCTCTACCTTAAGTACTTCCAGTTCTGCATCATGTTATACCTATTTTCAGTTGCTGCTTTAGATGGGAGAAGCCAACCTTATATCCTTTCCTCTCCAGCTGACCACAAAATTCAAAACACAAAAATATTTTGAATTAGACCACAAATGACTTTGATGCTATCTCCACACGTAGTTTGATTTAACATTGGTAGTATCATGCAGCTCACCATGTTGCTGATCTGAATTACCAGTGGGGTGGCCACAGCTCCATGCTGCTGTACATCTTGGCTTTCAAGGCAGGCAGGAGCATGCTGTGAGTTGTCCTGCTAATGGAAAAATGAGAAAGTCAGAGAGAGTCCGAAGATGATAAGCATCATTTTTTCAAATACAAAGCTTTCAAAATATGAGCTTAACATTGAAAATATTTTCCCTGTTGTTTGTTTGTTTTTTTCCTAAGTCTTCCTGCAGTGTAATGCCTACAAAGCTTGCCAAAACTGCTGCATGGGAAACGGGTTCCGCAGCTGTAGGAGAAAATCTAGTTCTCTTATCCTATAATTTCATTTGGAATAAGAAAATCTTTGGAGGTGAGGACATGGTCAATAATGATTTAAAAACATACTACTAAAAGAAAAATATTTTTTCCAGCTTATTTCTTAAAGGAAAATACTAACTTAGGAAAATACTTAAAATATTTTCTTAAATGAAAATACTAAATTAGCATTCCTGCTCTTGGCTACTGGTTTCTGCCTTTTTTCTGGAGGCTCACTAATAGCACATACATTCAAAATGGCCTGTAGGCAGGCCCATCTGTAGACTGCAGAAGGCTGGTGAAGTCACAGTTTATAGCGGCAGAGCTGCATTGTAGCCATTTTATTCTGTTTTTTTCAGAATCAAAATCACATCAAAATCAATAATTTCATTAGTGTATCTGCATCAGCACTTTTTTTTTTTTTTTTTGCCATCATAGTTATGTTGGCTACAAATAAACTCTGACCTCTCTACACTTGCCAAAAGGCAGACCCAGGTCTACTGGCAGACCTGTCCCTAGGCTTCATCCAAAATAGCCATTGAAGCAGAAGAGAAATAAACTTTTTTTGTTGTTGTTATTTTTTTTTCCTGGTGCCCTTATATACTCTCAGAAATACTGTACTCCATGCAATTTCATATCCTTTCAATGTTTTGGCCTGTATTACTTAGAATAGGCCATCTAGGCAGTCCCCATCAGAGCTGTCTGCTGTACCTGCCATGCCATATGTTACTATTTTCTTTTTGTTTCTTTCCAGACCTAAGTTTTTCACAGAAACCTGTGAATAACTTCTGAGAGCTCAAAAAAAAATATCCGTGATCATTTTTAGACTTCAGTGATCGCTTTTTAATCATGGTGTATTTTCAAGGTTCTCTTCATAAGGAAAAAGACTAATGGCATTGTAAAATCTCTTGTGTATTCCAGTCCTCACAAACTAGAGAAGGATGAGCAGCCATGGGCTTTGGGAAGCTACAAAATGCTAAACCCTATTTCCAAATGATACTTTATATTCCCATTCTGACTACTAATACAGGTAACAGCTGTGATGATGATTTTAATGATTTTGCTGTCAGACCAAAAAGCTTCCAAAGCAGCTCATCTGGAGATGCAGACTATTATAATCAATAACATTTTAAAAGATACCTATAGGGATAAGACAGGTTAAGGGTTGGCAACTTTGTATAGCCAAGTTCCAGACATGGTATTTCTCTCCCAAATGAGAGTTTAAGAGCATGCTACATAGTCATTTCCCTTAAATATAGAAAAGATGCCACAGATGACGACATCAGGCCTTTCTGAAAGGCACTTCCAGTGCTCCCAAATACCACTCAGAGTGTAAACATGCCCCTTTTGGTTACTGTAGACTCCAGTCTCAAAAACTGTTATGATTTAAGTATAATTGCAGAGGAACAAATTAGATGCATGTAGGGCGAGCACACTCCAGGTAGGCAGCCATTCTCTAGAACTTTGGTACCTCTTATATCAACAATAATATATTTCTCTCTTCCTTGTAATTACT
This sequence comes from Tinamus guttatus, assembly GCF_059628265.1. Lineage (NCBI taxonomy): Eukaryota > Metazoa > Chordata > Aves > Tinamiformes > Tinamidae > Tinamus > Tinamus guttatus. Next base: position 4,170,991 of record NW_028288781.1, on the reverse strand, counting down.
AAGCTAAAGGCACAGTATAAGAATGACAGGTTTTGTTTTCAACTCTGTGGCGGAATTTTGGTTTTAGGCTGAAATTTTGCCACAGTGCCATCCTAGAGAAAGTAAAGTATGGGAGTGTTGCATTAATACTTAATTACATTACATTAATACTTAAGATACTTTCTTTACCATTAAGAGTTTCAGAAAACTGAGGAGTTGTGAACTTATTAAGTATTATTAAAAAAAAAAAAAAAACTTTTTGTTCTTTGTCCTGGTGGAAAAAAAATCATAATGATCAAACTGTCTCTGTGTTTCTCTTCCAACCTGAATAACTTTTGCACCCACAGGGCAATTGCAGCCAGATTTGAGAAAGGACAGAGGTCTCAAGATGATTACATTCCTTTAAGCGTAATGTAGAAAGAGAGTGTACTGAGGATAGAAACCCTGAAAATATCTCATGTATCCCATCCCAGGAAAAGGCTAAAGCACAAATTTATTAAACATTGTGGAAAAAAACCCTCTGTCACATTCTTGGACACCATGTCAAACAACAATAAAGTAAAAAACAACAGGAAAATTAATCCCAGTCTTCACTGAAATACAGTCATAGATTCGCCCATCTCATTCCAGCATTTGGCCTGAATAACATAGTCATAATTTTCCTGCGTTTTGACCTTGAATGTCAGGTTTATCTTATTGGGTTCCCTTTGGCCTTGGCACACTAGTTTTTTGAATTAATTTCAAAAGTCAGTGTGTGATGATTCTGTTTGTACTAGCACATCACATGCTGACTTATCATTTGAATGGAGTAACATTCACTAACTATTGAGAATGCCCCAGCTTGCTGCTGCAAGGGTCACCTTTAAGCAGAGATTTCTGCTCAAACTACTTTGTCAGTCCAGTTTGTACAACATCACTTTTTGCTTTCTTACTTTTTGGTAATGTGAGATGCATAACTGATAGATGTTAGGAAAAGAATGAGAGTCACTGTATATTAATGGTGGAATTAAGAGAAGAGCAACATTTCAGAATGATTGCTGTTCTTAAATGCTCTAGCCTTTGAGCTAATATTTGTTGTTAATGAAATGTGATTGAAAGTTTTCAGTTATTGTCATATTCTTTTAAAATCTGGTTTATAAGAGCAAGTAGAGCTTAACCACAGAGCTTAACCACACAAGCCAATGAAACCAGTATGGACATCACTGTATGTCTGCATGGGAAAGGTGAAGAGCGCTGCTATTCTGAAATAGTTTTGATGGTGTAAGACTGGGATGATTTCCCACTGTGACATTTTTATTCCAGAAAATCATTGATTTATTTTGGAATGTATTTGTGTACATATGCACAATTGCTCTGAATAGCTAGTCTGGCCAACACGGCTGTGTAGACAAGCCTTGAGTGTGATTTTCAGAGCCATATGCAGTTTTTTAGTTGTTTAGTTTGCAGCAAAATCTGTGGCAAAGTGCTGTTCAAATCTCTCAAATCTCAGCACAAAATCTCAACCTGTAGCTAGAGATATGTAAAGTATGTTTTAATTTATATGTTAGCAGGTTTTTGTTTCAGTTTAAGTTAAAATGTATTTTTTAATGGTTGAACTATTGAGAACATGAAAAAAATCCTCTCATCACTTACTTGATCTTACTCTAAATATTCATTGTTTAGGTTTGTGCAATGAACCTGAAAATGTCAAAATCACACCCCATTTGAATTGGAAATGTAATAGTTTGTTCAAGAAAGCTCACACAGAATGCTGTTATGTATTTTTTCCCAATATTAATAACATGTCATTAAAATAGTCTGGATTTCACATTAAGATTGCTCCAAATTCCCTCAATAATTTGTAACTCTGTAGCAGAACTGTAAACCAATGGCTGAAATATCCTTGAGACTGTGAGTTCTGAAAAAAGATCTTTAGGGATCTGTACAAATTCAGCTATTATCTTGATTTTGTTCTCTATGATTAGAAATATCTACAATACAAAAATTACTACATAATTAGTGGCCTCAATAGCTCATTAGCTCAACAGCAAGAAACTGAATCTGTTGTTGGCTGAAATTTCCTAAGAAAGCAGCAGCTTTGGAAGAGGTTTTAAGAAGTCATCCTGAGCAAAGACCAGAACAACAACACAACCTCTATGATTCTTGAAGGAAAGGTGCCCAAAGCATGCTTAAATCTATGAGTTTTAAATATGGGTTGAAAACAAGAGAAAACACGCTGAAAAAAATACTAAAAATAAAAGCGAGTGTGTCCATATATGTATGAAACACTAGGGAGCAAAAAACATCTGAACAAAATCCTATATCTATTAAAGAAAAAAAAAAGAAAGTAAGGAGTAAAGGTGGACTTTGTCTGCATAGGATAAGATGCTTTTCACTCTTAGCTACTCTAATTCAGCTGAGAACTCTACCCCTGTTTCACTAAAGCATTTAGTTTGAAATTTACTGTAGTTAATGAGATTTACTATACTTAACTTCACACTCAAACTCATACTGTTTTCTGAATTGGTATGGCTGATAACAAAGGAGTTTGTTTAAAAAAGGAGAGAAACAAACAGTTCAAGTAGCCTTCATAGATGCAGATTCTATCAGCAGTTTACCTTTAACTGCGTGGAATAAACTGCCACATAACCCAAAGCTTATCTGTACATTTACTCTAAGTGGACTGTGGCACCAGGAACACACATTTAAAGACAGAAATAGCAGTCAAGTCATCTAACTCTGCTGTGCAGAACTCACACACACCTACACAGACAGCCTATCACCGCACTGGTCCACATTCTTTGTCTGTTGGTAGGGGCAAGAAAAGGTGGTTCTGTTTGTACCTTTGCACTTCCACTTTGCACTTAATTGTTTCCAACAAATTAAAAAGCCACTAGGCTTTGCTTCCAGTTACATGCAACCATGAAAATGCAATAAGAATGGCTAATCATACAATATATTGAAATCTCATTTGCAGACAGCTTTCAATATTTCAGTAATTACACAATTGAAATGCTCTTTCTAGAAAACACCTAGCTATGTTGCTATAAAAAATGAGACAAAATCTTCTGTCTTTTGCATTATTTCCAGACTTGCCAGTTCAGATGTTTATTTTATGGCAAGCATATTGCTGTTCTTAAGCAACTATGTAAAAAATATCAATAAGAAAGAAGACTGATAATTGGGAAGAATAACTAAGAACAGCGTGTACCATTGTCTCCAGTCATCCTAGGCAGGGCATTGATTCAGAGGTAATACTATCAGTGTCAGTATTTTCATAATTTTTCTAGCCATAGATTATTTGGAAGGAGTTACAAGCCATCGACAAGAGAACTAAAAAAAAAAAAAAAAAAAAAAAAAAAAGCAGCTATTGCATCTTGTACAAGTCATCAGCCTTAACCTCTTCCTATAGCTCTTGACTGGTAGAGCTCTGAAAAGGTGCATTCCTTTGCACCTCTCAGAAAACTGAGAACTTATCTATGCAGCAGTATACATAACAGTATATATAGCAGAAAGCTTTAAGAGGCACCAAACAGGCACTAAAATTTTATTTATGTTGATGCAAACTGTTTACACATAACTGCCCTCTGACAGCTCCAAGACAGTCACTGATGATGACTTAAAATGAGTACAGATATTATTTTTATGCTAATGGAATCCCTGTTTTTCAGACTCTATTTTCCCTTAAGATTTAATATTTTTAAAATATTTGTATTTTTCTACCTGAAGGAGACCATCAGGAATGCCTGTCAGTAATTACTGTGGAGACAGAGTGGGGAAAATTGCTAGATTATCATCTGCTATCACATGTATAATGTGCTATAGCTATAAGGATGAAAAAAAAAAAAAGTGTGGTTTATCACAGAGCTCGAACTTAATTGCTTAAATATATGACCACATTGATGTGGCTGATGAACAGAAGATCATAGTTTAGACTGTGCTTATTAGACTTGGATATGATATGCAGTTTAGGATGATGGTAGTTACAAACTGCTTACTGTATCTATTTACCTGCTTACAGAACAGAAGATAGACAGAGCAGTAAAAGTATATCTGTGTACATTATTAATGTAGAGTTTTCTGTCAGCAGATGTAGTTAAAATCTTCTCAATAATTACTTTCAATATTGATTAGAAATAGTGTGCATGTTTTACCATAACTGGATACAATCTTTTTATCTTTTAGTATTTTGAACACTACACTTGATAACTCACTGATGAATTGTCATACAGTCCTTAAATACTGTGGTCATTTACAGGTCATATCATGTAAATTAGTCAGGTAAATTTAAAAGAGGGAGCAAACTTCTGGCTATCTTTAAGATGCTTTACAAGCATCATAGAAATCTCACTTCTAAACTACTGCCATGGTGTTCAACTCTATCTTGATAAGTTTCCTCTTACATTCATGAGACTGCATATATTTGGCTGTACTTGAGGAGACTAATGGTTAAAGTATTCCTGTCTCTTTGTGGCTGGAGGAAAGCATCAGAGCTCAACATTTCACAGATTTCTGGGAAGCTAATAAGATGTGTGGCTGATGCTGCATGCCAAGAAATGAGCAAATGGCAGCAGAAAATCACTTCAAGTCACTTCAGGACCTTTGCTGAGTCATATCAGTTTCAGTATCTGTGTGAACAAGTCTGTGTGGATTCCACATCAAACTTGAAACTACCAGTAAGGATCTTTGCCTGCCTTTTATGTTTTTACTGCTAATTTACAACATCTGCCTAAGAAAACCAAAACAAATTGAAAAGTGGAGACACAGACTGTGTGTCTGATCATCTTATACAGCCACTAATTTGACAGATCCAAACTCAGCTGCACATGCACCATGACTAAACCCATTTTCCTTACAGTTAGCCTATTAAATGGTGAAACTATCATCAATACAGACAGAATTATTATAGTATAAAATTTCTACTAATCCCTTTTCATTTTCTGACCCAGCAACTAATGCATCTGTTATTATCATCTGCACCCTGCCAATCTTAGGCCTTCCATATGGCTCAAGGCACCTTCCTTAAACAAGGTGGGTGTGCAGAGCAGAAGCATTTATCAGAGATGGCATTGGGAAAGCACTTTTGTTCAGAGATATTGGTAGTGGGGCTCCATTTTCTCCCCTTGCTGTATGAAGAGCTCACTCCCTGTGCTTACTGAGCAGCAAAAGACAACAACCACACTCAACCAGCTCAGCTCAGCTCAGCTGTGCTGGCTGAAAAGTTTGATCAAAACAGAGAGTCAAAATTCATGTTATTTCCTCTCTGTGCTCGTCTACTTGCTGAGAGCCAGAGGACAAAGAGCCCTCAATGGCTATTGCACTTTTGATTCAATCAGAGGCTGTCCTAGAGCCACTGGTCAGATCACTGATTACCGTTCTCCCTAAATGCTGAAGATTCAGAATAGGATAGCCTAGGAGCTGGACAGTAGTAAAAAGAGGTCTTGTCGTGCTACTTACTACAGCAGTGTGCCTAAAGACTGCTTCAGCTTCCTTAAAGAGATTATTTGGAAAAAAATAACTCAGAGTCAGAAATGACTGGCCTGTACGCTGCAGATTTATCCCATCTGACTCTAATTTAATCATATTAATTAGCTGAAGCAACTTAAGTATCATATTCTTTCTGACAATACTGTTCATATGCTCAACATTTATTTGTTCTTGCTATACGATTAACATTGCTATGTAAGGAATCCTACTGCAATTAAGTTTCTCTTTAACAAACTTTCACCCTAAGGGAAAGAATAGTGTCCGCAGCTTGCTACAGGTAGCAACAGGCTATTACATGATAACTAACTTGCAAAAATTCTGTATTTAACAGTTTGTCATACATTAGAAGTTAAAAGTAAAGATTTTCAGGATCCTAGGAGTAAACTATTTTCTTATAATAGGGGGAAAGGGCATACTCTGCTTTGCAGCAAATGTAAGCACTAATGTCATAAATACAGTTTTATTTTGGAACTAGGTAGAAATGGACAGTACTCCTATCAGAAATACAGAAAGAAGCTGCAACAGATCGAAAAAAAGGGAACAAGAGCACTCTCAGAATACTGCCCATTTTGGAAATATCTGGATATACATTTTAAAAGCACAGTGCTACTGTTCTGTATGAACACATCTTCTACTCAGGATTTTTCTGGACACTGCAGACACAAAATTTAGTTTGAGCAATTTTGCAGTAAAACATTAAATCTCTAGCTTTTGTGTTTTTTAAGGACGTACTTAATTTATAATCAAACGATCAACATCAAATGTTTAATGTCACATTTTGAGTTTTTTTTTTTTTTAATCTATCTGTAATCCAGGTCATGGATTTATAAAATATATTTTCTTAAGATATATTTTTCTTATAAAGAAGTACACTTTGCATAATTCAGAAGTTTTTACACAGAACTGTACTCTCAGATGGATAAAGATGTGCAAATTCCTCAAAATCAAAGGGAGCTGATACCCAGGAGGGCAAAGCAGACAAAACAGCCCATCAGCAACTCAACCACATGAAAGACCACAAAGAAACTCCAAAGCCACCCACACAGCTGCCTAAGGAGTCTGTCAAGGAATGAGAGGCTCTTGTTCAGCTCAAGTTGCTGCTAGAAATGTGTTTGAAGAGTTTGGCAACGCATCTGGATTTTATGAGTGGCACACAAAGATGAGAATAAAATGAAAATGGTTTGAACTATGTGCTATGAGCTATGTGCTACAGTACACTGTCAGTGTCGCATCTCATCACACTAGTACATAATATAAGATGCAATGGATAATGGAGCAATCTCCTGCATTCATTATTTCCAGAAGGAGAGCTGATAAACATATTAACAGTGTAAGTACAAAGTTAACAAGATAGTCATGTAAAAGCCAAGCAAGATAGGATCCTTTTCCTTGTATCTTAACCTGTTATTTTCATTTTTAAGCTATTTAGAAAGCCTCTGTTACTGAAAAACTAATATTCAGGTGCTGAACACCAGAGAGCATGGATAGGAGGATGAATCAACCTTCTTGCTTCTATGCCTTTGCTGGAAGAGTGAGAGAATAACAAAATTATAATATCACTTATTATTGCTTTTTATTTGATTGTTTTATACAAACGTGGTAGAAATGTCCCATCATTCTGCCTACAAATCTGTAGGTTTCTCCTCAGAATTCTTTGCTTACATAGTCAGAAAGGAATATAGCAAGAGGCAAGCACATTCAAAGTACCGGTTGGTAAGCACTAAAAATAGTGTGTTTCAAATTCTGATATTTATTGCAACAATGTGCAGTGTAGCTAGCTACACTGAATTGTGATGAGCACTTTTCATGAGAAGACATTTATTTTAAATAAATTACTTTAGCTGCCTTCAAATTGCTGCAGGGAGTAGAAGGGAGAGTGAGGAAGAATCTGGAACACTGAATACACTTGTCATGTTAAATGCTCTTGTTTTGTTCTCTCTGAAGCAAAATGGAAAAGACCTCAAATACACATGGTGAAGGCAGTGAACGCCTTATTCAGTCTTTGTTTAATCTTCCACAACACATTTTGTGTAAAATTGTGAGTGAATCATAGCAGTGGCTTCAGCCAAACCGAGCACAGACAGACTCTTGTGCATGCCCACCCAAAGACTGATGAATCTATTCCCAGTGCTGGCTTGTAAGATTCCTACTATCACTACTTGGAGTTCTTTTTTGGGAGACATCATTCTTTGCATAGGCCTCTGCCAAGGTAACTCATGTTCTGGTGGTGGGAATAGCTGCACACAAGAGGCTCTATATTTTCATTTTCATTTATGACCTAATACAGCAGATTATTTTTTTGCATTAGATCAAATGAAATATTTGTCCTGTGAATTACGGTTTTATAGTCCCATGCATAATACTCTTTTATTTACAGTAAAAAGCTTTCCAGGCAGTACCTTTAATGTAAATCAAATTTATGTGGCAACAACATACTCTAAATAAGAACCTACTCCCATGACATTGCTTTGGCCATCTCCATTAAAATCTTAAATTCTCTCCCACAGGAGAATGCTATTCCACATGTAGACTTCCAGCCCATGACTAGAGTGAAAATAGTTATTTTGATCTGTAGTATATTCTGCACTATAGTTGCCCTTTTTGATCTTGCAATAATTAGACAGCCCATTTGTTTAACACCTAAGTCTTCTTTTTAAAAAACAGACAGGATGCGATTATCTACTAAATGCAGAAGACCCAGCTTAGGGGAGCATAACCGTGCTACAATGATCTAAATTTTCAAATAAAGGGTTCTACTCCATCTCATTTTTTTTCTGAGATGGGCTGTTTTCCTCTGGAGATATATTTTTCAGTCACATCAGTTTTCTCATTTGGCATATCTGATAGCTGCTGAAATGTCATGTGTGAGGGAGCTGGTAGAAATGCAGCTTGGAGCACAGGAGAGATCTTCCCTTCTGGCACTGCCCGAGCTCAGATTAGTGTAAATGATTCTGCAATTACACACTAAGATTCTAGTGACTTAATATTAAAAATGTTGTCTAGTGCCCTGATATTAAATGAACAGGCAGCGCTAACCTGTTCTTGAAGTTGTTAAACTGCAGTTTAAAAGGCAAACTGCAGTTTAGAAATGTCCTGCTCTTCTTTAGAGAGCTGACCAATTCTATTTCCTGGCTCTTCTCTCTCTAAATATGCAAGAGTGTTTCATATAAGGTTTATATAATATAATAAAGAACCATGGGGAGGTGTACAGAGTTGAAGAATAGGATGAGGCTGAGGTTGAGTTATGGAATTCAACATCAAAATTTAGGTAGGGATTGACCATTTTGAAGTCTGAATAACTTTTTCATGAATTTTGTCTTAGATGCTGTTCATGCTATGGTAGATTTCTAGAGTATTGAAATGTAACTTAAATGATAAAAGGCTAATTCCTCATCTGCATCAGGGTGGAAAGCATGCTTCTGATGCTTGTATCCAGGAAATGAAATTCAAGTCAGAAGCTTACCTGAAGAAATCCGAGAGCAACAGCTCTGATTTGAAATCACACATTTCAAGACTTTTTCTTGCCATATGTGTAGATAGACAAAGACCGCATTTGCTGGTAGAGAGACTATTCCTATCAATAGGATTCACAATGGACTTGTATTTGTGAAGATTTCCTTGTATTTAGATGCAAAATCTCAAGCAGATAATTTGAATTGACATCCCTCATTTCCAGCCCTCATTTTGCCATTTCCAACACGGCAATTGTTTTTTTCAAGCCTCACATAGGACTACTGTTATATTCTCTGTATTTGCAAACCCTCAAGTTTTATCAGTGCCACTCTGATTAGTCTTCAGATTTTTTAGTTAAAAATCTTACTCTCTGGTTTCATGATGAACCTAGGCTCATCTATACTGTTGTACTCCTGATCGAAGTCTCCAGAAGTTCCAAGAGGTGCATTTTATCAGGGAACTAGGATCCCTTAGTACACAAGGGCATGCCTTAGGTCAGTCTTGACCCTATGCACCAAACCTGACTCATTTATCTTCTGGTTATATCATCCTTTTCCTGTTACTCCTAAACTCCTGTAACAGGATATTGAAATATCCATTTCTGTATCCTGTAGAAATATCTGTATCTGTAGAAATATCAATTTCTACAGTATACTGACTTACAAATTGATTAGAATTTGGAGGAACTTGGCATATGCGAATATGAATATACTCTATATAGTGCAACACACTTTGAAGGAAATGACAGTAACAGAGCTCCTCACATTTAATTTAATCCATATCACAATATAGACTCATAAAATGAAAGCTAAGAAAAAATGTTCTTAAAAGATGCTACGGCCCCATGATGAAAATTCTTTTATTCACATTCTGCCATATTGGTTCTGTCAAACACCAGGATGCCTTTCCATCCAAGGCTGGATTTGGACACCTTTCACTACTAGCTACACTCAGTGGTGGTAACTACAGCAGTAAATAATTAAGCAGTTGTTTTCCTAGATGTTTTAAAAAATGTATCTTACAGATGCTTAAACCTTTCCATCTACCTTCTGGAAACTGATGGAAATCATAATTCGCTGTGAAATTTTAAAATCTGAATAATTTTAAAAGGCAACTTGTTTGAAAAGATGAGTGAATTCTGGTTCATTTTTTTTAAAAAAAGTTCATTTTTACAAGGTTCCTGTATCATAGCTGTAGTTTATAACCAGCAGACAGCTTCCACATTGAGGCATCCTTCAAGCCTCTGAGAAAGCAGGAAGAAGTTCATAAAACTATTTGCTGTTACTGCTATGACATCAAATAAGCTTTGAGCTTCACATCATCACAACAATGGGGCATAGTGAAAGAAGAAGGAAGTCATTTCAAATGCTAGTTGGGTTCACATCATCCAAATGGCTACCAGATGGGGCTCTACACAGCCTGTGGAGTCCACCTGGGGAGCTTTGGTTCCCTGGGCCCACTATGTCCGATGAATGGACTCTCTGTGCCACCGCCTCCCAGCCTGCGAAACCCAGCTGATCACATCTGGTGAAAAACTTGGGCTAAGCTACTGGAACACACATCAGTGGGTAAACCCTGGGCAGAGGGGAAGGCTGACAATGTTTTCTAAATTGTCCAGTCCTTCCCAATGTGTCTGCTTTACATGATTTATTTATTCTCTGGGATTAGGCAGTGAGGTTCTGCAGCTAAAGCAAGAAGGATGTTTTCAGTAGCTGCATGGATTTTAGTGTTGTCCTACCAGCCAAAGTTGAGTAAGACTACAAATAACGTGTTTCAAGCAGAGATCAGGAGCTCTAACGCAGCAAACCTGAATACAGAAAAAAAAAAAAAAAAAAAAAAAAAAAGGAAAAGAAAAGAAAAGAAAAGCTTAAGAGACTAATACAGAAAAGTTAGCAAAAATGAAAAGAGTGACTAAAACCTAAACCCAAACCTTAAGCTTCAGAATAATCAGAGTATAAAATCCAATTGCAAAAGCACACCAGAGCAGTTATCTCTATTCTTTAAAGTATTATAATTAATATTTTATTTTGATAGGCCAGGTTACTCATATAGACAGTTACAGCTGATTTTATGATACTAGAAGAGTCTGAGGAATGATATTTAAAGATCAGGCACAGATTTAAATTAATTGATAGTGCATACATTGGGTTAAATAAAATTTATGAATCTTACTTACTGTACTGCATATATTAAGGATTTTTTTTTCCCTAATGATCTGTAAAATCTGGAAAAATTCTTGAGTCTGAAATGGTATAACTACTGCTTATATAGGGATATGTGTGTGCATATGGTATACATACATGAATGTTCAGTTTGGGATTTGTGATGACTAGTTGCTTAGTTTAAAGGGAAAATCAGAGTGTTAGAACTGTACTTAGAGGAGAAATTATTTTTAACAGTTTCCTTTGCAACGCTTCCTATCTTTTTAATACAAAAAAGTCAAAAAGTGGACTTCTAAAAAGCAATGTTATAAGTGTGGAGACAAACCACTGAACTGAGAAAACTGTATTCCTACTTTAATGGTAAGAGTCCAATTAGCGATGGAACAACTACTGCCACGAATACACAATACCTCTACAAAAAAGGAATCTTGTATGCTATGCACAGCCTGTAATATTGCACTCAGGAAAACACCAAAAACCCCATGCAACTTTAAGGATTTGCTTAACCCTTTCTGGATCACAGCCTAAAATGCTCCTAGCATTATTTCAAGTCATTAGAATTATTAGATTAGATGAATGGAAAGTGAATAGCATCATGTAATTTGCCTATTCTAAAAAACAGATTTTTTTGTTTTAGACTTTTTATACTCAATACATTATTCTCTATCCATCCATGCTTCATTAATATTAATAAAAGCTGGTGTATTCAGGCAATCTATAATACTGAATTACATTAGTCAGTGACTCTAATTATGTTATTTCTTGAATTCCAAATTCACTCTCAGTCTTACTCATTTTACTAGGTTTAAATAAGAATATGATTCATCATTTACTGAAAGTATATTACATAAATTGCGCAGTTTCACGACTGAGCACAGCGAATGTCTACCTTGAAGCTACAAATAGGAACTGAGAGGATTTTCCATCCCTAGTTTGAAATTAAACTTAGGCTACTTGACGATCATGTGAGCTCTGGCTGAAGTGAAAATAGAAAACATTCATCACATGTTTTAGATGTTCCAAAATAATAATAGTCTTGAACTGGTTTTCAAAGATATAGTTGTGCTTAGAAAAGGTGTGAATCCCAAGTACAATTGCTGCAAGTAAAAGCTTTGTGTCTCTTTTTTTTTGTCTGTTGGATTCCTCATGAGTAAAATTTACTCCATATGTAGCACATGTAATAGATTTGTGATTCTAATGAACAGTGTTAGCTACAAGCAGATCGTACAGCACCAAACCTCTGGTATACTCAGCAGCATACTGTGGGCTGCAGATGTGATTCCAATAATAGTAAGTGAGCTCATCTGTAGTGCGGAAGATTATTCATTAGGGAGAGAATAATGTAAGTGATATGATCATTACATCACCTTTTCCTGTACATTATTCTCACTACAGCTGACAGGGAAAACATTTCTCAGTTTCTAAGTTACATTATTTTCAAATTTTGCAGAGTCTTGATAAAAGCAATGCTAGAAATATATGCATTTTTAAAGTTTCATTTGATAAGAGAAAAGGAAAAGCTAAGATGGCAGAGTTGGATTATTGGTTCTGTGTATCTGTTTCCTTCAGGCAAAATACTCCATAGTACTGCATCCCACTGCTATTAATATCCTTTTCAGCATGATTAGCTATCTTAATTTTTATGCACTTGTTTTGAAGAAAAAGGCTTGTGGCTGAATGATAGGATCAAGCTTTACCTGATTAGTGTGAAAGATGTCTTAATATTAAACTTAAAAGAAAATTTGCATAAGTTTAAAAAATTGGGGAAATTTGTGTCTTCAGATTACAGCAGAAACATGTGGCCATAAGGATGTAGTCAAGGAAAACATATGGAAAGACTTCTGGGCTTCCTTTGTGCTTTTAGGAGTAAGCTTATACTCCTACATGCAAGGATAAGGAGAAAATCACATTTTCGATGAGTAAGAGGAATTTATCAAGATAAACAGTGTGCATGAAGGAAGGGTAATGTAAACCAATAGCAGATACCATCCTAATTTTGGAGCATTCATATATTTGATACTGCTATGGGGTTTTACGGCTTATTTTTCCAAATTAGACTGTTGGTCCCCAATATCCTCAGCACCTGCCATCAAAACGAGAATTATGAGTTTGTAAAACCTATAACCTAGAATATATTAATACAGACATGCACATTTGTACACCAGGCCTAGTTTTTAAAGTTTTTCACTAAATACAAGTGTTTTGATGAACTGGAATGTTTATGTGCTGAGACATGTAAATATTGCATAGATCTTCTGGAACTAAATTCATTTAGGAAAAAACCCTGCCCATTTCAAACTGTAAAGAGTAGTCCTGTTTGTACTGCAAACATTCTTTATGCAACTAATACAAATAAACCCATTCTCTGAGCTCCGGAGAGCTCAATTTTGTATGTTTGAGAATTAAATATTGAAGTGGAATGGGAATCAGGAAGACTTTTCATACAATTCTGCATTCACTGGCATATATATCTTTGCATAATCACTTGTCATTGACCAATAAAACAAAAAAAGAGAAAAGTTGTTGGCTTAATCATGGAAAAGTGAACTAAGTATTCCATAAAGGGAAATTATCGTGAAATATATATCCCTTTTTTGTCTTCTTTACTATAGCACCTACTTGATGCGCTTGTTGCCTGCATGAGGATTTCCTGCTGTGGTGTGCACAAGGCTGCTTTATCATGTATGTTTCTACTTGTAGCACTGTATGTTTTTACTGCCTGAACTGTTACCAAGCAGCTTAATATCAGTCACTGTGCTACAATATCAACAGATAATCTCCCAAACAAAATTAAATGGAGTTCTGCAAACCTGATGGTAGATAAAAAAAAAATGTGGTCTTTTTTTATCTCACTACTATTATTCCCACATGTGAATGGAATGGATTCTTTAAATTCTGACATTTCTGTACAACCATCTGCAAGAACTATAATTAATAAGCTGTAATTAATTGTAAGACTTTCCTGATCTTAAGGATCATTATCACTAATGTTCAGAGAATCTATATCTGATACTTGTAGATTGGTGATCTTGGAAAATAGCTGTTTGGAATTCAACCAATTCTGTAAGCAGTGGAACAAACACAGTATAATTTACAAGTATGATTTACTGCAGGTTGTTACCCTACTTAAAGTAATATTACTTGTCTATTTTCCTTTTCTGTTACTTCCTTCCCTTGTCCCAGTTTTCCAGCCCCCTACTAGGTACTCTCTTTATTTTGGATTAGCAAGTGACAATACATGCTATGCCTGGTAAGAAATTTGCCTCTTGTGAGAAATTCACGCTTACACTGGCTCCCATCTGCTGACCTTGTGATGCCAATGGAACACATACCCACCTGGGTGCCTTTGCCCCAAGGGCTGTAGCTATCCCTATAACAAGCTGTGCTGGTAGGAAAAAGAAATAAAATGTGTGTTACAAGTGGGACAAAAGCTTCTAGGTGCCAGTGTTGCTGTGCTGCTGGCAGCATTGGTGGTGGCTGAGGGCTGGCCTGGTATGGGAAGACAGTTTCTTTGAAGTAGGGATATTTTTTGCCAGCTTACAAACTTGTGTGAACAACAGACAACTTTCTTAGAAAACCTGCAGTGCAGATGAGGCCTGAGGAAACGCATCTCCTTGGTTCCAAGGACATGTCTCATGCTGACAATGGTAGCTAAGTGCTTTCAGCCCCCTTTCCTTCGAACTGATCATTTCCGCGCCTGCACTGACACCCTGCTTATTCCAGTACAATCATCTGTGGAGCTGAATAATAAACCAGATCAGAGAGCTAATCCAACTTGAAAAACACTCCTCCTCTCCTCCCTTTTTTTCCTCTTCTTTTTGAGGATATACTGTCTGGAGAAACATTCACAGAACCAGATCTAACAAAAACAGAGGGAAAAATCCTCCACGGCATTACAGTCAAAAAGAAATTAGGTACCAAATTACATTTGTGATTCTGACCTTATATGACCTCTTCAGAATCATGTGAATGGGGTCTTCACTTTTTTTACTCTGGCACCCTAGTATATAGTTAATTTTCCTTTCATTTAGTTAATGAACCATAGTTCAATATGTCATCATCAAGATACTATAGTTGTATATATTTCACAAATTAAATACAAATAAATATTAAAAAAATAGTTGATTTAAACCCTAGATCAAAGATATATAAGCACAGCAGTACATTGAATATATTTTCATTAAAGATCCAATTGAATTAACTGTTCACACAGCTCCTACATAGCCAGCTTGTCATGGCTTTCTTTGCAGCTTCACTACCTCTATTTTTGATGGAGATTTAAAAGGTTTCCTCCCTTCCCCTGGGATTAAAGACAGTGATGAACTCTAATTAGCCACCTGCACCAAAAGCACAGTTGCTACAGCTTGTTTACCTTACAAAGGCTGCTGCACCCCTGGGGAAAAATCATATTGTGGTGTTTTTTTTTTTTTTTTTACATTTCAAATCTAGTCCCTTCAAAAGAAGTTTAGCAGTTTATGCAATTTTTAACACTACTGGGAGGAGAAAAAAGCTCCTTTTCTCACAATGCTACCTGGGTTCCATAAAAGAAAAAAATACATACTTTTTTCTTCTCTCTTTTTAACTTTTCATTTTTCAATTAGCAAACTGTGTTTATAGTACTCAGTGACTCACCCATTTGGTATCAGCTGTAGTATTCCACTTTCTCTAACATGTAGAACGGGATCTTTGAAAATAAAAATAACATTTGGCATTCATGTGCATCTGCCAAGAGCTGTGCTCATGTTAATCTTGTAGCCAATAAAACCATATTTTAAAAAAATCAGAAACAAAAGAAGTCTCTTTCGAATCCTTAAATACAATGATATTTAAGTGTTTTATTTTTATTGTCAAACTACATCTTTGAAGGAACCATTATTTAGGATTATCAGATGATACAGCTATAATTCAAACTGCATTCTACATTTTGATTGGCATTTTTCATGGTTGTGACTGGCTAAGAAACCAACGTAAAAAAACGTTCTTCTTTGTTTGTCTTTTGTATGACCTGATTCAGTGACAGGCAAGTACTACTTATGGGCCTGATCTAAAGCCCAGTGAAGTCAACTGGAATGTTTCCAATGATTTCATTAGATTTTGGATTCGTTTTGAAGTGCAGCAATTTACTCAACTCTGAAGCATAAATTACAGACATTAAAAAAAAAATAACAAATTATTTGTGTGTTTCTGGATTACTGACAGCAAAATGTATGATGTCAGAAAAATAATAGGCAGAGATAGCCTGCATAAGTTGGAGAAGCTTAAAATATAGCCAAAGACAGGGGAATATTCTTTGGCAAGGGTAGAGGCAGCATTAGCTCCAGAGCTGATTGAGGAAAGTTGAGTAATTTGACGGACAACTAAATCATTAATCTAGTAGGGGAAGATGCTATCTGTCTCACTTAGTCACCATTCTGCTGTCTGCTTGCTGGACTAACACCTGGTTGAAAAGATGGCCTGCTATCACTGCAGGATGAGTTATATTTCAGCAACAACTGATGAAACCCTTCTGGAAGTGTTAAGAATTCCAGTGGCCTAAGCTATAAGCAAAGGCAGATGATGTCAGCCAAACTCATTATGCCACAACAGGCAAGACAATATTAAAGATAATTGAATGTGAATGTCATTTAAGCAACAAAATATTAATCAATCTCCTTCTGAAATACAAATATTAAAAACAAAAGTGGGAAAGAAAATAGGTATTTCTGCACTGATATTTTCCTTCCTCTTTTGCACTTCACTATAGCAGAAATCGTCTCGTGTTTCTTAAATTGCATCTGTTTTCTGTTGATTAAATCTCTTACAAAAGCTCACCTTACAGGTGCTGACCAATTTTCCCTTGTTCCAGTAAAGTCTGTGCTCAGCTTTATATATCCATACTACTCCCCGTGAATTAATATCAACAGAAAACAAACTATTTGATACCAAAGCAAAGCCTTTGTTTCACTTTAATAACAAAGCAATTTTGGTAGCAATCCCAGAAAGGATAGATAGATTTGTATAGAGAATTTCCTACATAAGATGGGCAATTAGATAGTATGAAACGCAACTTTTGGTTCTCAAACTTCTATTTAATTTGGGAACCAGTATGATTTAGTGGCTAGACTAGCTTAAAAGACAGGGAGCGAGAAGAGTCCAACGTTTTCAGGAAGGCTGGGCCACCGACTGAATGACCTTCGGCTAATCACTTAATCGTTATGCTCCTCAGTGAAACCAGCTGCAATACTGGGTCAAAATACACACAAAAAACTCACTGAGAAACAGATGCTTAAGTCTAGTTCAGTTCTCTGAAGTAAATAAATTGGGAAAAAAAAGAGTAAGGCAAATATGGCACAAGAGCAAGACATTGCTTTACCAACCTTACTAACTCAAACTGAGATGCAGCTGCACTAAAACCTACACAAGTACAGTGTTGCATATCACAGAGCTAAAAGTCAGCATGAAATATACCCTGATGTCTATCTGGTTATGAAAGGCTCACATTGAACCTAGATTACCTCTTTGATTTTGGAAACAACAGTGGAAAATCCATGGAATAGCATCCCATGAGGCGGAGACTAAGTTCCATACAGGCAAAAGACACTTAGGTAAAGGAAATAAGCACTAGTAGTACTCGATACTTTCTGTGTTTTGTTGATACTTGTATTTACTATAAAGCACTCTGTATTTTTAAAGTACCCCCCCCCCAAAAAAAAAAAAGAGAAAAGAGTTATTATGGCTTTCGTTCCAATATAGACATTAGCTCAGAGTATCTCATGGCAAACAACAGCAGGCACAATAAATACAAAATTAACCTGGCAAAAAAAGGTACAAGAATAGGGAATAGAAACCCATCCAAGTTCCATATTTGGATGTTGAACACTACCTAGATCATCATGTTCATATGAAATTTTGATGTTCTAGTTTCCTCATCTACAAAATGGATCTAGTGGCATTTTGTTAAAAAGATACTCTGCTTTCAGATTGAGACTAAAAATGTTGCAAAGGAGTATTTCTCAGAAATGTGTTTCAAGTTTAAAAGGTCTGCAGTTCTAGAGAAACTCACATTGCTAACTACGGCAGCTCTGCTTGACTCTCCATCCTTTCAACTAATGTAACATTTAGTTAATTTGGTATGTCACTAACCTGGAGTAGGGGGATTCACACACAATTCTCTTATGTGTCAGCATCAGATGAATTCATCAAGCATTTTGCAGAGAATGTACCTGATTTTTTTTCTTAAAAACAGGCAGAAGCCCTGCTTCCTACTGAAATGCCACACAGTGTGTGAAAAATATACACATTCAAATTTAATGTTACTTGCAGTGGCTTACAAAAATATATAAATTTTCAGCAAAGCACTTTGTTATATTTGTTATATTTCTTTTCACAGTCTTAATCCCAACTACTCCAATCCCAACTACTTCAATAATATCACTTCATACAGTAGGAGTATAACTAAAACTTGACCTAACCTAAGTGAAAGGAGCCACTAATGTATCACTTCAGCCTACACAGAACCTCTCATGGTGACAAGCCAACAAAGCAGTTATTTTTGTGCCTACATATAGTTGGCAAAAGCAGAATGAGCAGGAAAAACTAGTCCACTCTTGCCTTTCCTACACCTCAGAGTTATTTAGCACAATACCTGGAGAAAGACCAAACTCAGAATCAGACATTTCTCAACTCCAGAGCTCCAGAGTTGGGCTGCATCCTTTATGCTTTCGCCAAAACAAATCTCTTGTTCTTTTATCTTTTTCTTGTCAGACACTGAGGATGCTGATCGTGTTCTCTTAACGAAATGTCAACACCGTTGTGTTCTTACTCTCCTGTAATTTACACTTGAACATGCCAGAAAAAAAAAAAAAAAAAATCAAGGCACTAATGCCATCTAAAGGCTAACAACTGAACTGCAATCTACTGGCATTATAACCATAAGGCTGACCACTGCATCTGCCATCTACTACAAATTTTTACTTGTAATGTGATTTATTTTAATTTTAATAATAAATATTATTTCATGTTACTGCATTTGCACTTAATTTAAGCAAGACTGTGTCCCAGTATGAAATATTAGTCATTTCAATGCACAATATAAAGAGACTGGGGGAAAAAAAGAACAATTTTTCAGTACAGTGCAAATGTTCACATTACCTACAGTAATATCCTACACTGATTTAAACACAGTCACTCGTGTTTCATCTTTATAGGGCTAAGGACATTTTTGGGGGGATAGTGGATAAAAATGGATATGGATCTGCCCCCATCCTTCATTTCAATTTTCTTGGACTCAGAGCATACTTTCACATCATGCAGCCTCCAAATCCCTCATCTACCTCCATGGCTACAGTAGAATCTATATTAATCAACTTACAATTTCAGATATAGACAGAGGAACAGAAGTCTCAGTGATAATAAATTTCTCTACGTATCATGAAATCGATAGCTGGACCAAGGAGAAAGACTCAAAGTCCTCATTGAACACTTAAGCTATGCACCCTGTTTGGCCCGCTGGCTGGATAATGAGCACATGCTACTGCCAGGCCAGGGAGCACAAAACACACAGTTCAGAATCATGCACAATACACATTACCTTGTGTTCAACTAGCACTTGGTGAGCAGAAAAGAAAGATGAGAGTACTGCAGGACATGATGGAGAGCTAGAATCTGACAGAGGTGTCAGAGCAATGTGGGTGGTGTCTAGAAAAACTATGGGAATAAATGAGACAGGTGACACGTCAGGAAGCTAGTGCTACTCTCACAGGAGGGGACCAGAATGGTGAAAAGACATAAGATACAAAGCTGTGGACACCAGCATCCAGCACTTCTGCTACTCAAAGATGTGCTATGTTTACAGTGCAATTCCTCATGACTTCTAACTTCTGGAATGACTTTTCTTGCCCAAGCTCTTAATATTTGACTAAATAAACCTATGACTTCAGACCAACATCTTCAACAGATTTTAATGAAGAAGAGTTCCTCAAGGTTAGGAGGAACAATTTTTACCATAATGTGTTTTTCTATCACTTGTCTCAGACAAATGATTACCATTCACTATGAGAAATCCAACAGAAATTAAGAACTACAATAGTATCTTTCAGAAAAAAATCTCAGACCACCCACTACTGCAGTGTCAAAAACACTTCTGATAGTGAATTAAGAAATATCAACATTAGATCATGTGCACTTTTTTTATCCTGTCTTTTTCATTCTGTGTGAAGCCATTCTGTGGTTGTAATTAGCTGTTCTCACTGGAATTTATTCCACAGACTTAAACCAACCTTCCTAATGCTTGCTCTATCATGCTGAGAAACCAAGTTCTGACTGTGATGAAATTAGTTGAAAGTTTTATGCCCTTCTCAAAGAATGCTGGCTTGCAATGTTAAGCTCCTTCAGCCTGACACTGTATTAAACATACATGGATTTAATACATGGAACCAAGGCAGCTAAAGTAACAGGCCAGGAGTTACAGCATTGACCAAAATTCTAGAGAAGACAAAATGGTACAGGATGGGTACTTTTTCAGAGGATGCTAGTTTTAAATTCAAGTAGACTGCATTTCTGCAGTCCCCTGAGATCTAATGAATGTATGTAATACTGGGAGTGTATGACCTTTCAATTGTGCGTACAGCCCAAACTTCCAGTCAGCTATAAATAGCATCTAGGACTAATGCAGCCACTACTATATTCTGCTATTGTTACACAGTGCTATTCTGAAAGACAAACATGAAATCAGGCCTATTCTTCATCAGCAGAGTAAAAATAAGCTTGTCAACACACACAGATCCATAAAGCAAACTGATTTTGTTGAAGATGCCCTTATTTCTCTTTAAGCTTGATCCATCACCTACTGAAGACAATAAAAATCTTTCTATTGACTCACTTAAATGCTGGGCTGGACGATGTTAGCTACAGGAAAAGCAACATTTTCCTATCACCAAGTAACAGTACCTCTAATTCTTGCTTTATTTGCTGTTATAGTACTTGTGTATATCTTCTTTTTTTTTTTCAAAAATTTAAAACAATAACTTTGAACATGCTATTCAGATTTGCTAGACAAGGAGTTTGAATGACCAAAGATGCTCAATTCAAAGTTGAAAATCTTCTTAAGCAAATAGGCAACCTAAAAAGTTTTTTTAAAAATAAAGACACATTGTGATTCTTATTTTACAGTGTGTCCTTAATCACCAGAACTTAAAATCATCATTAATACTTATCCTAGACAGGTTTAAGTGTTTTTAATTCCTGTTGTTTTGCCTATTATGTTTTAGTGATGAGAATCTAGCCTAAATAAGCATTCTGCTAAAGTAAACAAAAGAACCTCAAATTCATTGTATGTTTGCATACTCTTCTCATTGTTTTCCCACTACAGAGTTACAGAAATTGTGTGTATTTCACCATTTTGTTATAGTATTTCTAAAAAAGAGAAAATGAGAACATGAGAGTTATCACTTACTATTCATGCAGTTACATGCACATCTACTCAGTGGTATAGTTCAACAGCTCTCTCCGCTAAAAGGCAGCTGGTGTGATTGCCATGGCCCCTCTTCCCTGTGTGACACATCTGCCTTTCTGGGGCCGTAACACACGACAAAAATTAATTGTCTTAGAAGAAAAAAAAAAAAAAGAGTAAAACGTTGCATTCCACAATCTGTTGAATGCAAACCATTCAAGCGAGTCCTGAAGGAGGTGAGGCCCCTGCTTGGAATTGGTACCACAGCCAAAAAGTGAAACTTTAATCCAATGACAGCCTGCTGCTTCCGGCTCGCCTGGCCTCCCGCCCGCTCCTGCTCCCGTCACGAGGCAGACCTGGCTTCCTCAGGACGCCGGGGGCTGCTCCGCACCCGCACTTAAACCACAGCGGCTGACAGGAACAGGGACGGCGACTTAAGGCCCGCTGATGAGGCCCGGGCGACGGCGGGAGCTCCCGGTCTCCCTCCGCGGGCGACCGTTAGGCAGCGGCGGCCGTTAACGCCCGGCGCGCGCCGCCAGCCTCAGGCGGCTCCAACGGCAGCTCCCGGCCGGCTCCTCCCGAGATAGGGGGCAGCTTGTAACGAGGCCAGATGCATGCGTTTTTATTTATTTTTCCACACAACCAGCGTTAAGAAGGATCCGTCCCGCGCCTGCGGCTCTCACGCCCTCCCTTCAAAGCACGGACAGGCATCTTAAAGCGGCAGCCTCGCTCCTTCGTCCCGGGACTCGGGGGAGCGCGGCACGCGGTGCTTTCTCGCCGAGCTGCGCGTGTGGAGGAGCCGCCGGGGCGCCTGGGGTCGCCTCTTTCGGAGACGTTTTAAACCAGGGCGGGGGAAAGAGCAGCCCCGCTGCGGCTGGCGGGTGCCTCCGCGCGGCGGCTATCGCGCAGCAGCATATTTCGAGCTGCGCCTTAATCACGACGCTATAATTAGACAGCAGGAGGCCGCCCGGCGCAGCTGAGCGGCGGCACCGCGCACCCTACGTTCAACCCGGCCGCGCCTCCCCGCCTCCCGCCGCGCGGGCACAGCGGGGCGCGGGCACCGGCGCTGAGGGGGGAAGGGACACGCTCCTGGGCGCTACCACTGCAGCCCAGGGAATGATGAGGGGGACGCGCAGGAACTGCCTCTCGCCTCGGTGCAACCCGCTTCCTTAAAGTCGCCCCGCTGCGGGGGCGGGGAAATAAAAAATAATAATAATAAAAGATCCTCAGGGGAGGTCGGCACCACGTGCCGCTTCCTCCTGGAGTACCGGGGCTTCCCACAGGCTACCTCCTTCTTCCCCGTCGCGACAAGTGGTACGAGCCGTGGTCAGGCGCACAGGTGTGGCCGGTGGGACAAACCAAGCGTGGCCGGGGGGGGGCGCGCGCGCGCGTGTAGAAGAGTGATGAGAAGCCGCGAGGCGGGAGGGCGAGAGCGGGACGGGGCTGGAGGCGACCGCATCATCGCAGCGCGACCGCCGCGGGAGATTGAAGCGCCGCCGCCGGCCGGGCCCTGGCGAGGCGAGGGGGAGGCGGCGCCGCTGCTCCCGCAAGTCGTTGTCCGCAGCAGGGGGAGGGGAGGAAAGTAGGAGCGCGCCCGCCCCTCCTCCGGTAAGTGCCAGCCCGCGGGGGGGAGGGGTGCGGGGCGCGCCCGCGGCGGTTGCGGGGCGGTTAAACGGCCTGCGTGGGCCCTCGCCCAGGGCAGGGCCCGGCCCGCGCTGCGCCGCAGGCGGCCGGGCCCGCCTGGGCCGCGAAGCTGCTGTCCTTGTGGCGGGTTCGGAGGCTGGTGGCGGCTGCAGGCCCTGGGGCCGTTCGCGCCCCTTAGCACTGGAGGTGTCTTGCCCCGGCGAGATTTCCCAGCCAGAAGGATGTTATTTTATGTATTTATTTGGTTAAGTTGGCGTTGTATGGAGCAGGGAAGGGTGCACGTGGAGCTAGCCAAGAGTGGCTCTCCTCTCTCAAGGTTGTGGTTTGGTGAGGTAGTAGGAGATGGTAGTGCACCCCGTTACCCTGCAGATAGCACAGCCGGGTAGTGGCTTGAATCATAAAGCTGAGCTTGACTTTTTTTTTTTTTTTTTTGAAGTGCTTTGCTTGAATCACTTTCCTGAGCTGACTGTGTGACTAGTGGTTGGTGCACAAGAACTTCCAGGATCTGGAAATGCTGCTTTTAGTGACAGCACAGACTGAAGGTATTTGTAGTAACTAGTTGCTGATTAGCTCTTTGAGTTAGAATTTGGTCATCTTTGACGTGGCCTTCTTCTTAAGGCTGAAGCATTTCAGGTGCCCTTTGATTGACGTTTATCCAAAACCCTTTTTAATTGTGTGTGTGCTGGCATTTTTTTTTTTTTCAGTGGGAACTTAACCTTTTTAGAAATGTATGTTGTCTTTTGTAGCTGCACATCAGCAAAAATATGTGTGGTCACTGCCTGATTGACTTTAGGAGTTAGACAAAAAGAGCATGCTTTTGGGGAACTGACAACTATGTGACTCTAATGTTATCTGTTCATTCACTTAACAGAACTACATTTGCATTATGTCACATATTAAACGATCTTGCTTTTTGAATGACCTCATATGTAAAGGTGTTCTCGAGTCCATCAAATATCATGAGATGTCCAATAGATATGAGGTATTTGCCTTTTGTCTCACTGGGCTCTGAATCATAGTGACAAAAGGCTCAAATACAAGATTTGTGCATGTGGTAGAGTGCTACTGGCACTGAAGGTGATCAATAGAATGGGGAAGAATGGGATATTCGAAAGAAATTCTGCAGCTGGACACTAGTTTGCACTGTAGGTCACAAAAGCATTTAGTATTGCCTAATTTGTGGAAGAAGCAACTGTCATATGCAAGAATCTGTTATATTTAATTTCTTAAACAAATATGGCATCTTAGGCAGTGCCAGCAGTTGTTTGCTGTTCAGCTTTGGACTGGACTTTTTTCACCTTGTGAAAAGTTTGTGCTTTCCCTCCAGTCTTTCCCTAGTGTTCATACCTCACATTCCCTGTCTTAAAGGCTTATATCACCTCACTACTTAAGCAGTTCCCTGTGTCTTAGAGCCTCAGGTGTCATTAGGGCTTTTCTTTTGCTTCCGTGCTATAGAGACCCTTGAGAGATTCCTTCTGTTTTCTGTAGACCAGCTCCTTGCTGGCAAACCTGGGCCTCTTAGGAAAGTGAAGTGTGATAGGGCTTGTACAGAACTACTGACATATCCAGTCTGTTACTGTTACATACAGGTCACATCACAGCTTCAGTCATTGACTTCCTGGGCCTTATTTCTGTTATGTGAAAGTGAAAATCAGAGTGTTTGTGTAACTGTCAAAAAGAAGAATTTTAAGGGTGGTAGCAAAAGGAAGGGGAACAAAGGGATAAGGAGTCTTGGGGTTTCTCATAGTGTCTGCCTTAAGTTCAGTGACTAGAAAGGTCATTCCTTCCCACTTCCCTGCTCTTTCTGATCTCAAAATTCGTTAATTTAACCTAAAGAGTAACAGGTAACACTTTACTTGCCACTCATGCTATCAAAGTTTCTAGCTTTCCCCTTGGGTAAGGCACAAATCTACAGATTTATTTCTTTTTTTTCTTTTTTTTCTTTTTTTCTTTTTTTTTAAAAAAAAAAAGCCTTGCACACTTGGAAAGCTATCTCGTCAAAATTTGTGCATCAAAATGTTTCTTTTCCCCAGTGTTTAAGGCCTGTCCCTGAAATGCTACACACGGTGTAGGTCACTTACTATAATAAAAAGCATGTCTGTGCAGGACAAACGGGGCTTTGGTCGGGGTAGCTCCTGCTTCCTGCTGTATGGGACTACACCTCCCAGAAGCACCCGGGCTCCCGACTGAAAGTGAAAATAAACTGCAAGTCGCGATGTTTTCTTTTTCCTTCTCTCCGTAGCACATGTCGTTTCTCTTTTGTTTTCCCGCCTGCAGCCCCAGCGCGTGCAACATCTACGTAAACGCTGGGAAATCGCTCTCTGGAGGAAGAGGTCGGATCGGGACGCTGCTGGAGCAGCTTCCAGGAGCTACTGCTAGGCCCTCTAGAGAAGCCTGCAAGCGACACTGTGTGTGGCTAGAAGTCCCGACTCTGCAGTGAAAGCTCTTTTCTCCGCGATTCCCACATGCAAGTTGATAACGTGAAACCAGCTGCTTTTCCTGTTGCTACTGCCTCTAGTGCAGAAAGAGAAGCCAGTGCTCTCTGTCCCCACCTGCTACAGTTCCCTTTGCCCGGCCCTAGAGCTGCCTGGTGGGTTTGCGTTACAATGTGGGGTTAGGAGAGGGGTAACGTTCAGCAGGAAACATGGAGGCGGCGGGTAAAGCAGATGGTGGGGAACAGAGTCAGCAAGGCAGCGGCACAGACACTCTTGGAGACGCTTCTATGGACCGCTACTTGCGATCTCAGGGCTTATACAGAAAAAGAGTTGCCAAGGATGGATCTTGTCTCTTCAGAGCTGTGGCTGAGCAGGTAACTGTTTTTTTGAATAAAGCTGCTTTACACAAAAGCATGGGAAGTAGAGAATCTCATTAGTGGATGGTAATTAATGTTAAAATGCAGACAAGTACAGGTCAATGTGACAGTTGTCTGCCAATAAAAGGGAGAAGGTGTCCCTTTCTCCAGGAGAGAGACGTTGCATGTGTACAACATTCATGTACCATTAAGAAAATAAGCTTTTTAATTTTGACATCTTATGTTTTTCATGTGAGATTTCAGCATTTGGGGAAAATAGCTTTGTATAAAATTGTGCAGGAAAGTGAATTTGGCAGAAGGAGCTTAAGGGCTTTTTTCTTAGTTAGGTTGTTTGTTGTAAATTTGGAGAAAAAGAACAATATTATTATTCCTGCTGAATTCTCCCTTCCTTGCTTCAGTGTAACGTAAAGAAAAAAGTGATAGTGTTTTAAATAGAAACCAACAGCAGTGAGAGTTCTGGTGCTTATGTTTTGAGAGTTAAAATACCTGCACTAGTATACAAGTGTGGGTTTTCTTTTGCCTTTTTTGTTTTGTCTTACTACTTTCTCTACTAAGTTTTTAAAGATTTAGGCAAGCAAGCATTATTGTTCTGAAAGTAACTTTTATGTTAAGGGAATAATGAATACATTGATCTCTTGATGAACAAACTTCCTCCTCAGTCCACTGAGACTTTTTTTTCCAGCCCTTAAGTTTCTAATACTTGGTTCTTACTGTCTTGAACAGAGAGTAGAATGCAGGTGTTGTATTGGATTCTGAAGTCCTGCCTTCCAAATAAATGTTTGGACAACAGAGCTACACCTCTTAAATCAAGGGAATGTGACACTTTATCCTTAGGTTTGGCTAGTTTTTGGTTTTGACAAACAGTAATAGATTTATTCATCCCTTCCCGCAGTAACGAAATCTTACTTCATCAACTAAAATTATTTTCAGAGGGATCAGAGAAGGACAACAAATATTGCTCTAATTCTTTCTCTCAGTAAATAGTCCTAGAGTTGAATTTTGAATTTAGTATATTTGAGAATTCTGCTGTTAGTTAATCTTTGGCTGAATAATTGAGATTTTACTTGCATAAATACTTCATTTTTGAGCAAATGTCTTAGCCTGGTCTTACTTCTAAGAATATTTATTTCAAAGCAGTATTTACCATCCAGAAGTTGATTATTTATGCTTTTTCCTCAAAAATCATAAGGAATAGTGTTACTTTCTTTCATTTTTCCTTTTACAGGTGTTATACTGTCAGTCTCGGCATATCGATGTTCGGATGGCTTGTGTAGACTATCTTCGGAAAAATAGGGAGAAATTTGAAGCAGTAAGTATATATGTACTTTTTTAATTCTTCCTCCTCTTAACTATTTAAAAATCTTATTTTATTCCTTCCACCTTTGTAATATGTAGAGTTTGTTGTAGCTGTGTGCTAGTTGATTTAAAGTCCATGCTTCTTGAGTCAACTGACTTGTATGGTAGTAACTTATTTTCAAATCTTAGAAAGAGATCTCTATTACTGGGACTAGGAGGATACTGGGAATAGTAGGAGAACTAATGTTCCTTTGAAAAAAGAAAAGCAAAAAACAAACAAATGTACAAAGCTTTTCAGCTCTTTTAGCCTGAAGTGATACCATCAAAATCTGAATTGATTTTACTTTAGTATGATGTACTTATTAAAAATAACAAAGTGTTCCTATTGTGATAATTAACTACTTTTACAATAAATTTGCCTGCTGAACTCTGTTATAGTTGATAACAAGCTGTTGACATTCTTGCTTTCTGGAACTCAGACTGACCTTTTTGACCATTTCTTCCCTTGATCTGCATTGCTTTGTATTTAGATTGTGAGCTCTTTGAGGACAGTTGTCTTGAGTTTCTGTTGGTAGTTTATCATTAGTACAGCAGGTCATAGTCTATATGACTGCATGCTCTGAAAATAAAAAATATAATTAATTTGTACTTTTTTTAAAATACAGTTCATAGAGGGGCCCTTTGAAGAGTACTTAAAATGTTTGGAAAACCCACAGGTATGTTAAACTTGATTATTAATAGAAAGCAGTACTTTTATTGATAGGTAGTTTTTTTTACTTGAAAAAGTTATTGACCGAGTTTGAGGTCTTTGTGTTATGTGTATGTTCCCTATTGTAAGAAGATATGTTGCTTTCCATATCTCGATTTAAACATTTATCTTTCTCTGAAATGAGTATTGAAATGTTTCCAGCCTCTGGGGAGAAGGGAGGAAAAGAGGGGAAAAAAAAAAAAAAACCCTAAAACAACCAAACAACAAAAACCACCCCAGACAAAAGAAAACCCCACTGACTAGCATTTTTTTTAAGCTGTCCTTGAAGGAAGCACTACGTGAAGAATAAAAAGTTACTGATGTATGGAATTTTAGAAACAATAGTCATGGACTGTTGTTGCACTTAGTGCAGGGTTAACAAATCATAAGCTGTAAAACAACACTTGTACAGCATTACAAAATCTATTTTTTTTTTTTTTAAGATAGGGTTTGTGCATATACTTTTCTATTCTAGAAATTGAAGCATGGCTTTTTTCTAGGTCAACAAAGTCTTTAATTAGAATAGCCAACCAGATGAAGTCAGCTTCTAAAGTGAGTGGTAAAAGGGGGAAAATTTGTCTTTAGCCTATTCTATTTCTATCATGTTTTGTTTGTTCCAAGATGTTTAGTTGTAAGTTCTGGTATTCAGATCCTGTGATTATATGCTGTGCCAGGTGGCAAGGCATGCTATTTTCCAGTAGAACTTACATTTTTGATGCAAGAAATTCACTGTAGAGTAACTTTATCTACCACAGGATCATTTTGGGCTGTTTGGAAGTGGTTTGTCCAATTTGTTTTGTAGTGCTCCATGTGTCTGTGCCAAGATACTTGTGTGCTAGTGCTAGTTGTCTGTGTTTTAGGCAGAAGATTTTTAAGCCACAAGGTTCTTGTTCCAGTTGTTAAAAGACCTCAAAACGAGACGCTTTGAAGGAAGAGATTAACATTTTAAAAAGCACTCAATAAATGTAACGCTTCTCAAAAATCACTTTTGGTACATTAGCCTTCTGTTTATCTAGCAAGAGAAAGATTATGGCATTTTTCAAAGTCATACTTAATCATGGCTCTGCATTTCTGTAGCTGTTTTTAGCTCACTTTTTTTGCTCTTACTGGAACAATTATTGTTATTTCAAAGTGCCTTTTAATCCAATCTTATTATTTTGGCAGAAATCCAAGCTTAGTGTCATTATGTTAATTTTTGATATTAATTCCTTGTTTCTATGTATCTACAGATAAAAGAAGTAAAATACTTGTGTATTTGATTTAACTTTTTTTTTTTTTTTTTTAAATACAGGAATGGGTTGGACAAGTAGAAATAAGTGCCCTTTCTCTTATGTACAAGTAAGAATAAACTTTTGTTTTTTTAACTGAGTTCTGTTATGATGAATTAGTTTGTTTCAACCAATTCAGTTCTTTTTGTTAATTAACCATTTGGAAGACAAAAGATATGACAAATTATAACTCTGTTCTCCAGAAAGTTATACACTTAATATATGCACATTAATATATGGTAAATAATATATACACATTTAAATATAAATATATATATATAAAATTAGGGGGAGTATGTATACACACAGCTGTCAAAGTATTGGATAAAAATAAAGTGGACTTTTGAAAGTGACATCTAATCTTGGATCTGAATAACTTTCAATAATGTCACATGTCTCGCCTACAAATTTGTAAAGGTAGAATCATATGTTTTGTAGTTTTGCTAGTTTTCATATTGTAATTTTTCTTGCTACAGTTGTTTTTCTCTTCCCATTTCCCACCAAGTTTCATCTGTAGAGGAATGGAAACTGAGCTGTCTGGATGTTTTTTTTTTTTTTCTTTACACTGTGTTCTCCATTTTAAAAAGCAAGACCTGTTCTTTTCACCATGTAAATGTGAGAGCCCTGGCAGACATGATTTTTTGAGGTGCAGGGGTTCCTCAGGCCGTCAGGAGCAGTCTCTTGGGCTGCCAGCATGTTCCTTGGTGTGTTTTGGCAGCTGGGTGCCAACTGTTGCCCCCAGCAATTCTGGGTGCAGGTCAGCAGCACAGATGTTGCGTGGACTGTTACAGTTGTGGGAACCCTCTCTGGGAGGTGAGAATTGACTAGCATGGAAGCGACCGTTCCCTCAGTGCCCAGAATGCTTAATTTGGGCACTTTCATTTGCTAGTGCGGGTGTAGCCTAGGTAAGTTGCTCACCTGCCAGGAAAGTGCCAGCATTTCCTGGCTCTCTTGACAAAACAAACCTCTTCTTTCTAGTGGTTTTCCAAGGGGCAAAATACTGTGAATTTCTCCAGGTTTACAGAGCCATTGACTTTATGGGCGTTGCTCTGTTTGCCTCCATTTCATTGGTGTGTTTTACTTGTCACCAGCTCAGTGTGTGCTGTGTTAGTACATTTTAGTGGAGTAGGCCAATGTGTTCAGTTACAGTAAAAAGTTGAGCTCTCTACTCAACCTTACTGACTCTACTCTTCTCTAGGGCGTTTTATTGCTTTGCACAAATTACATTTTATCTTCTTTCTTTGCTGGGAATGGTTATAGAAAGCTTTTTTAGGGACAGTGTATGCGAATCCAACAATCAAGACAAATAGAATAAGATGTAAATTTTATAAGAAAACTACTTAGAATCCTTTTAAAAAGTTGGCATAATAATCAGAAGTGAATTATATCAAAAATTGTGTATTTGAAAGTGTTGTTGAGTCGTGATTAATAATGACTATTGTTGCATGAGTGCTTTTGGAGCTTCTCCACTGAAAAGGAAAAATAAATCAAGTTGATTTAAAAAAAAAAAAAAAGTTACTAAACATGGGGATAAAAATATGAATGGTAACTCTGCAAGCAGTATTATTGCTTGGATGGAGAGAGAAGAGTATAAATAACTTGAACAAAAAACAAATGCTGTATTTTAATCCTTATTAGCTGTATCCATAGTAAGTCTCTTCTGTGATGTTGTAAGCTGAGAACTGCTGTGGTAGACCATGAGCCTCCCTTTGTGTGAGGAAAGGCCAAGGTGCACCGCAGACACAGTATTGCTCAGAAGCCTCACATGCAAAAAACGGGCAGCCTGCCACAAAACTCCTGTGGACAAATGTAGATATATATATTTTTAACTATAAGTCTTCGTTGAGAACACAAAACACATCACAAAAGTAAACCTTTTTTTCTGACCAGAGTCAGTTGCAGTAATATTCTTCAGTATTCTTTCACAGTAAGTGTATTCTAATTAGTACTTTCTTTCTTAGGAAAGATTTCATAATCTATCAGGAACCAGATGCTTCTCCCTCACATGTAACTGAAAATGGCTTTTCTGATAAGGTAAAATTTTTAAGACTATGTTGAAAGATTAAGACTATTGTAATTAACAGCAAATAATGTAAAACTTACTATTCAATACAATGAAATGCTCTGAGAATTCAATTTACATAGTTTATTCTGTATATACTATAACTATTGTACTGATATATATGGCTGTTTTTTAAATACATGTTCCATATTTGAGATGTAGTATGCCTTCATAGTAATGTAAACTTTTTAAATTACTGGTGATAACTGGCTTGCACAGTTACCTTTAAATATGGTCAAAATAATTTAATATAAAGAGTGCCCACTAAGTTTTTTTTAGTGCTTTATTGAGACTTTTAGATATTGAAATTCAACAAAGCATGCTGGCTCAGTAAATGGCATTTAAAAAGTACTGTTTCTGCTAAAGTTGAGTGACATAAACCTTATTTATTTATTTAAAGGTGTTGCTATGTTTCTCAAATGGAAACCACTATGATATTGTTTACCCAATAGAGTATTCAGAAAGAGCTGCTCTCTGCCAGTGTAAGTATTGTGTTAGTTGGTTAAAAGTGTCTATTTTCACCAAAAATCTTGATTCCTGTTGGGTGTCAGTTGGAGGGAGAGAAAAGACTGTATGTGCAGTTGTACTACTATCTTAGAGTAGCCCTATTTTCCAAATTAATTGTTGATGATTGTATCATCTTACGAGTCTTTAATTATTACCATGTTGTGTTTTTGAAGCATGATGTGGGGATATACATATATATATATATATAAAGGAAAAGACTTACTTGCTTCTGAGTGCTTCATAAATGTAGCTCATCACATTTTTGTTTATGTTAATCTGTTGTATTATTTCTGATCAGTGTTCTCATTGCAACCCATTTGTAGAATGCCTTCACTGTTTCAACTTACACTTCAACTTGCTTTTCCAAGTTGAATTAATTTGAAATGTTTCTATAATGGTGGTGTAACATCTCACTTTACAATTGCTTTTGTCCTTTCTTCTCTCCTTCCGCAGCTCTTCTATATGAGCTGCTGTATGAAAAGGTTTTTGATACAGATGTAAAGCAAATCGTTGCAGAGCTTAGTGCTGTTGATGTGACAGAGGAAAGTAATGGTAGCAGTGAAGTATCTGCATCAGATTCAGAAGATGACAACTGCAGGTAACTGGGATTTAAAAGTTAAACTGCCTTTGAACAATGCACATGAAAGATGTCCTTTAAATTCATAGTGGGTAGAGGAATCTTAACAGGTTGAAACACTTGTGTTCAACCTAGTGTGATCCCCTGGGAGAACAAGCACACCGCAGGCTGAGCATGGTAACTTCATGAGAACTACTTAGCTTGCTCATGTAGCTTTATGGAGTTACAGAGCCTAATCCAACTTGTGTTGCTCCTACCTCTTGGGGGTCAAAATCTGTCGGAGAGAGGGCACTTGGGTATAGCTAATGGTGGAATACATCTGGAGCTTGCTCCACTTGTTTCACAAAGATCAAAAAAGAATTAAGTATTTTCATGGGTAGTGGTTCTTTTGCTGGGCCTGGGTGCTCCAGCTAGTTGAGTTTTGGCGTACTGATTACTAAAGTAAGAGTTGTTTTGCAATATAGAAGCAAACTTACATTTATGTCTTGGCAGTTTTTCTTCTGTTGTCTAATGCTGTTCTTAAAACTCTGGCTTGTGTAAAATTCTGTTGAAGCTCTGGAACTTATGCTGTGTTAATGCAGCATATTCCCTTTTCCCACTGAAAAACTTTAAAGCTCTTTCTGGGGTCTTTGCTGTAGTACAGAGTGGCATGTGGTAGAAATATTTTTGAGATGTCAGGGTGTGTGTGTGTGTGTGATTGTTGTGTGGTTGTTTTTTTTTCCTCTCTTATGCTGAAAACCTTTAGAAGATTGCTACAGAAAGAAAACCCAAGTTTCAGGAAAGGGATTAACTTCCTTTCTTGTTTGGAAAAGAAAAAAATTTAGGGAACCTTTCCAGTTAAAATATTCCTGCCTATGGAAACAATTATTGTAGTTAAATGTCAGAGTGGAAACCTGCATTCCTTTCTGTTCTTAGAACTTCCCTGTGGTTCTTAACCAGTAGCATTACTCGATATCGATATTGTGATTCTTAAGAAAATGCTCTTCTAACCTCTGTGGCCCCCTTGCAAAGATGATCATTTACTCACTTGAGAATATCAAGCTTTTAATGTCCTGGATTTAAAAGGAATGTCTTTGTGATGCAAGAGCTTTCAGCCAACTTAAGCCAAATTACAAACATTTTTCTACCTATTTGGAGTCCTGAAGTTTTCAGTTTCTGCATGTCTTAAGCTTAAGTCATCTATATCTTTCTGGAAGAAGTGTGGTGTGCTGTGTGTGTTGTGTTTGTTTGTTTATTTCCTCCCCTCCCCCCCAACTGATGACTAGTTAGGTACATGTAAATTAGACATCATACAACTGATTTAGAAAAATATTGATTTTTAATTATGTATTATAGTAATGTAGTTGTTTAAAAATTTAGCTGCTTCATATAAAGAGATGAGTGTTTCATGTAGTGAAATATAAAGAGAAAGATAGATTAGATACTTTTATCCACTTTCAAGATATTTCTTGCCCTGTTTCAAATTCTTTGTAATACAATACTACCCTAGCATCTTCTGTCACTTTTCAGAAGTAAAGCTACAATGGTTAGCGATATGAATGGATTGAAGTCACTTTCTGGCAACAAGGTATTTGTGTTACGGTTTATTTTTCTCCCAAACAACTTAAATTCTGCTATACTTTTTCAGTGTTTATTGTTGATGAAATAATTTTGAGTTCCTATCATACAGTGCTTAAACTACTTAGTTCTTTGAAAAGTAATGTTTGTATTTGATATCAGAAGTGTCCTTTTATTGCTGCTCAGTTCTAAATTTTGTTCTGGTGTGTTTAAAGGAATCGTGCTGAATTATTTCTTCAAAGCTAGTATATATTGTCAGCTTCTTTTTATTTAAGTTTAAAGCTTGAATACTTAGATATTTACAGTTTTTCATTTATGAATCAATGTAATTGACCACTCCAGCATTTCTGTTTCATACAGCACCTTAAGAGCAATGGGAACCCTACCTTCTTGGTGTTGCCTAAGAAAGTTCTTAAATCACTCAACCCATCAGTTTACAGAAATGTTGAATATGATGTTTGGCTGCAATCCAAGTGGGGTAAGTAAATGAATACTTAAAGTAACATCTTTTGCAAGTTGGTATCTGAAGTGGAGCCTTTTTAAAGCATGCTTCTGTAAGTGTTTGGTATAAGTGGTAGTTTGTATTTTAGGCATGGGTATTCCCCATGTGGTCAGTGTGTAGATTTAGAACGTAAACTACTGGGGTTTGCACTTTTATTAAATTGCTAACGTAATTGTTTTAGTATATGTAAAATAATTCTAATATTTCTGTTGATGTATTTACAGATCAGCAAAAACAAGATTTTTCTATTGCTGCTGGCATGCAATACTCAGTTGGTGATAAATGTAAAGTAAGTAATGCTGCATTTTAGGTGCTAGATGACTCCCCCCCCCCCCCTTGGTTAACAGTTTTGATATATCATTTTGGTTTCTTTCTAAATATTTTTTCTGTGTCTTCAACTGCTTGTACGCTTATTGTGTTCATGATTTGAAGCTTACACATAAAAGGGGTGCTGGAGAATGTAGTCTGATCATTACTGTATAGAAAATTGGGTGCTTAACTGCAAGAGTTATGTTAAATAAGATGACTGATTATGTTAAATTATCTTAAATAAGAGGATTTAGGCTTAAGTATGAAAACAAGTATATGTGGGCTCGCCAGTGCGATATGTCCTTACTGAATCCTGGAGAGTGCTAATCCCTGTATGGGAGGTAGGTGCATTTGAGGTAGTTCACTTAACTCGGGAGTTTTTTAATCATAGCTTTTCAGAGGGACCGAAAGGAAATATAGTTTCCATTAATGTTAAGATCTGCAGATGATTATTTGTAAAGTGGCTTTGTTCTAATGTCATTGCTTGAAGGGAATTACTTGCATTGTCATGCAGCATGAGGACCCTTTCAGATGGTAGCTTTAACAGTCCTGTAAGATCTCTGAATGTTTAGTTTTTATAGACAAGTAACACTGATCCCATATAACCAAAACTTTTCTTTGAAAAGTTGCTGAAGAGTAAATTCTGAAAAATTGGTGGTCTTCATGTTCTTAATGAAACTCATGTTCACCAAAGTTTAATAGAGGAGTTAGATACACTGTGCATACACTGTGTGTGTACACTTTTTTTAACTCTAATGGGGTTTTAATGATGAAACTTGGGGGTGACTTCTAAGAGAAAGGTATTTTTGTTAAAACATATCTTTTAAATTGTTTCATGTAGTTCTGAAAGCTTCTACTTCATTAAGTTATTTTGTTAGGAAAGCACATTCTCTCTCTCTCTCAAGAATTGAAACTTTAGCAAAGTTTGCTTTTGATGCATTTACTGAATTGCTGGTGTTTGTTTCTTTGGTCTGCTGTTGCCTAGAGTAAAGCATTTATTTTTAGTGTTGCCAATAAAGAGTTATATCCTCTCAGTTGATTCTTTGAACCTAATCCTTTTTGTCCTTAATATTTTTAAGGTGCGCTTAGACCATAATGGGAAATTTTATAATGCCCATATTCAAGAAGTTTGCTCAGAGAATGGTCCAGTTGTTGTATTTGTAGAAGAGCTCGGAGAAAAGTAAGCATGGTTTTCTTGTTGGTATTTTTTTTTTTTTAAAAAGAAAACAAGGTAGTTGAATTTGATATTTAACAATGTAGCTAAGGAAGAAGAGATCCTTTGGTAAGAAAACTGAAAATTTTGTAAGAATAGAAAGTTACCTTGCACATTGTTGCCTTTTTCGAGTTCAAGTTGAACTCTATTTGCAACATCTCTTATAAACCTGAATGCCATCCTTTCAAGTAATGTAAACTACTTGGACTTCCTAATAGTATTCTCAGGTAAAAATGCCGTTTTTGTTCTGTGTTCTAAAACATCAGTATAATGTTTTTCAAACCTGGCATCTGTTGCGGTATTTGTGGTTAAATTGCCTGTTAAGTGTATTACTTTTCTAAGATCGCTGTCCGCTTCTCTGTCTCAAAGACATTATAATATTCACTTCACAAGTAATAACTGATGAATTTTACTTCCTGCCTCAAAAAAAAGCCATCACATTTTCATTTTGGTATGTATTTATTATCATACAGTATCTATGTCCTGTTGAATGCTGGTTAAATTTTCATAGTTTTATCAGACCATAACTTAAACAATTTTTTTTGCTTTATTCATTGCTTGAGTATAATCATAAAGATCCATCTGCTTTAATAAACATATGGTGTTAATTGGTATTAAAGCTCCCCTCCTGTCTTCCCTGTCTCTGTTGTTTTTTAGGCATGCTGTCTCACTGAAGAGCCTTAAACCTCTTCCGCAAACCTCTCCTATGGAGGGTTGGAACACTGTGCCAGGGAAGAAGATAAAAAAGTTTTTCCCAACATGGGGGCAGAATGCTCAGCCTGGTATGATTTTTACCTGTCTTTCTGCGATGGAATCCTTACTGTCAAAAGTTTTGTCCTAGACGATAAAAAACTCTCTATAATTTATATATATATAAATATATATATATATTTACCTCTGTATTGCAGATGTAGATTGCAGAGGGCTAAAGAATCAGAGCAAGCTGGTGAAACCCCAGTCAGCACTACCTCCTCGACTTCAGCATACTGTGGGAACCAGGCAGCATCAGTTCCTATGTTCTGGACCCCAGTCTCATCAGACCTCAACTGAGCAAAAATCTTCAAGCAGGAATCCTTCCCAAACTGTAAGGTATGCCTCCAAATAACATTTTCCTTACCTAGGATTCTAGCCAACCTTGTTGTAGCCTGAGTGCCTATTTCAGATGCTTCCCACATGCTGTTTTGAAATACACTTATTGCCCTGATTATTGCTACCATCTTTCTGTTAACTGTTCTGTACTTGAATGCAAACAAACTTCTGGTCTGTTTGACCACTTTTCTGCACTGTAACTCCAAATAGAATTAAGGATGCTGACACTTTTGTCATGTTTCCTGTCACCCCCTGTGAAGGCATAAATATCCTAAAGATAGTTCAGTTAAGCAGTTCTTAAAGATCAAACATTGACTAGTTTGTTAATTTTGTATAGTGATGCTTCTGACATTGAATGACTTTTTCTTGCACTTATGGAAATCTTCTTTCTCAACTTTATTTTATGTGGCAATGGATAAATTAGGGAGATGGTGTGGTGCAGAAGGGGATTAAATCACTTGATGTAGGTATTTGATTTTTTTTTTTTTTTTTAACTGTGATCTAATACCTGTAGTTAACTTTACAGTCTTTCTAAATAGTGTCGAATTGAATAAGTGGTGGGTTAATTCTCTTCTATGTTCTCACAACTTGTAATGAGGAGGAAAGAATATGAATGCATATACAATCACAGGAACAATGCTACATAATTACTCTTTCTTTCTTTCTTAATCCTGAGTTTATTTGATACTAGGTGGTAATTGGATTTTCTTGATGAAGTGATGTGGTCTGTCGTTCTTTACAGAAAACCAGATTGTGAGAGAACTGAAGATCTGAACCAGAATAACAGAGATTGTAACTATTTTGGCCTGTCTCCAGAGGAACGGAAGGAGAAACGGGCTATAGAAGAATCTCGTTCACTTTATGAGATTCAGCAGAGGGATGAGCAAGCTTTTCCTGCCCTTTCTAATGTATGCTTTTTCAACTACTAGTGCTTTTTGTTTTCTTGCGTATCCTTGAACCATTACCTGAGAACTTTGGATTTGCAGCTTTTGCATTATAGTGCAACTGCAAAGTCAGAGGGTATTCTCTTTGCATGTCTTCCTACGCTGAAATTTGTGCATCTGCAATACTCTGAATGCAAGACAAACTGTGTAGCGTCTCTTGCAAACAGTTAGTGTCCACTGTGCACAGTTTTTAGGCATTAAAATGTAGTAGAAGTAGAGCTTCCAAAGCCATGAGCTTTTTTTCTTGTGTGTTGCTTATGTCTTGGGAAAGCTCTGCACTCTTCAACAGAGATTAGAATCAATTTATATGTTGCCTTTTCTGCAGAATCAGAGTTTAAAGGTGGAGGCAGAATTTGTCTTGGAGCACAGCTTCAGGTTAAGAAGTAGCTCAGTAAATGGTGATGTGATGCTTGAATTAGTAGAGATGACTGTTGTTTTCCATTTAGTTCACAGAAATCTTGTTTTGCCTGTAAGTGATTTTTTTTTTTCTAGCCTTAAAACTAACTGATGTGAGAATTTGCATAGTGATATAGATAATGAATTTTTGAGGGTTCAAACTTGCTTATGCTCCAAGTTCAAACTTGGATTATGCTGTTGATGGCTGTGTTTAGTTTTTAAAATAAGCAGATGAAAGTTGTTTCTTTCCTTTTTTTTTTTTTTTTTTTTTTTTTTTTTTTTTTCCCCCCCTAAGCCTAGAGAGCATATCTGCTGGGGAAAACATTTGTGGCCCACATAGGTTTCCTCTAAAAATGCGTGGGGCTTTTTGGATTTAAGTCCTTGGCCAAACTGAAAAGAGAACCACTCTGGGGATAAAAGAGTAGATAAAAGATGAGCCTTTGTGAAAAAGAATTATTTGGATGCATCTTCCCGTCCTTAGACTTCAGTCTCCCTCTAGGTTGTGGTTGTGTTGTATGTATGGACCCCAGAAGGAGGCTGCAGTTTTAAAGTGGAAGTTGTCTTAATTTTTAAAAAAGAAGAAAAACTTTATTTTGTAAGGTAACAATATGAATGCTTTTAAAGGAAACCTCTAAAAATTAAGCAACATGTAAGAGTGGATTAATCTGCATGATGCTAAGTTTTTTCTTCTGCAGAGGAATAAGAGAAATACACGTATGAGATGAAGGTATAATAATGTCATATCAGATGGCAAAGTTTGATCAGGCTTCTTTAAAAAAGAAAAAAAAAATCTAATTTCTACTTTTGTCAACTTTACTTTAGAGTCAGTCAGCTTGTCAAGCTGCCACGCAGACTGTTGATAACTTCAACCAGAAAAAGTTCTCAAATAATGAGAGAAGAAACAGCAAGTGGACTGCTGAAGTGGAAGAGCAGAAGAATAAAGGTAATGTGAAAATATTTTCACAAGTATTGTTTAGTTTGTGTGTTTTTTTTTTTTTTTTTTTCAGTTTTGTCTTCAATCATAATCTCTTGAATTTATTCAAGATGAGGCATCTATTCAGCCACCAAATAGAGGAAAAAGAAATGTTTTTAAAAAGCAACACAACATTGTATTGAATTAAGGCAGCCCGAAGGTAGCCAAGGTTGTGCTTGGGGAAGAAAAAGGGCAGGACTTCCCGCTTTGTGAGTGCACCTGAAGGAACAGGCACCTTCTTGGCATTTTTGTAGTGAAAGAGAAAAATGAAAAGCCAAAATGCAGTGCTATCAGAGCTGCCATACGTTAGATTCTGTTGAAATTGGAGCAAGTGTGACAAAGGGGCAGTGGAGGAGTGCTAAGAGTGCTTACAGGGGTTGGTTAAGAGGAAAAGTGGTTTCAAGTTTTTGATGTGGCAGGGTTAAGGGTTAGCATCAAGTGCTACAGGAATGAGGAGAGGAGAATGTATAATCAAGAATTGCCCTCTCCGCTAATTTTTATGTAAAATGGCTTTTGAATAGTCAAAAGTTGTTTGGGTCTTCTCATCTTCCTCTGCCCCTAACTCTTTGTAGTTTCCCTTTGACTGTAGGTTTTTCTCAGTTTGTGAGGAAGTGGAACCTACAAGTCGTTGTTAAAATTTTAGCTTTCAAGTAGTTGGCAGATAGTCAGTAAATCCTTGCCAAATATTGCTGATTTATTTATTTTTATTTATGTTTGTCCTGTTAACTTTGCTCTATCTGAACACTGAATTTGACCTTAGCTGCTTCTGTTTCTTTCCCTTGACTAAATAAAATTCCAACTCTTTGGTCCCCTCATAGCAGCTGTGATTTTTAAATCCTTTTCACCTTATCACTTTAGGAATGACTCTGCTTTTACCATAGTATTTTTATGGCACCTGTGCTGTAATGGGGTCCAAGGAGCAAATCTTTTCATTCCTGAGACCTCTGAAAAGTAACTTGATTTGCAATACGAAGAGCCTTGATCTAGGAAAGGATAACAGCATCCTGACAGATTTTATTGGCGTGTATAGCATGTATTCATTTTCCTATAGTTTTTTGTGGTGCTCTTGATTGCATTGCTTCTGATAACAGGCTAAAATCTAGGAATGAGCTGTATTTTCCTCAAAATATCTTGAGCCCAGTAGGTCCTGGGGGAATTGGGAGTAATTTCCAGTAATCAACATTGTTTTAGCTAATGGTGTGTAGTCTAAGTGTTGCAGTGACAATGCATAGACTAATTTTTAAAAAATACACACACAGCTGCTATTAAATACATGACTGGGGGCGGAACGTGATGGACTGACAAGCAGAGGTTGTCAGATATGAGCCTAGCTTAAAATTGTGTGTGGGGGAAAGTACGAATTTTATCATATGAAGGTTATGCTATGACTGTGTGTGTATTTGTGCCTGTGTCTTTTTAAACACCTCCCCCTAGCCCCCCCCAGATATTTGCTGGAGCTCAAGATATTAAGCTGCTTATATCAGTGGGAAAGCTTTCTAAATCTGTGGAACACTGAAGCATTCTGAACTGATCTTATGCAGTCAAAAGTAAACAAAACTTTAAACTTCTTAGGACTTGCATATGGAAATCGAAGCATTTTCACTCTAATTGATGTACAAATTGGTTTTTTTTTTTCCTTCACTAGGATAGATGTAGGATGAATGATATGCATTTAAAGCAAAGATGTCTGTCTTACTTTCTTGCTTCCCCCAGGTATCACAAAAGCAGTTAACAACTCTTAATAAAGAATTCATGCAGAATTTTGAAAAATCCTGATTAGAGTAGTTGCGTTAAGCTGCTGCCCTAACAACTGGTAGCTTTGGGATCCTTTGTTACTGGGAAAGAAATGAATTTTGTATTTGCTGGATATGTTGAGGTAATATATGGTGAGGTAAACTTTATTTTGAAGGTTTAATTTTTGGAAAGACAAACTTTAACTGGCTTAAGTTGTAATAGCCATAAATGGTGTAATGGTTCATTTACTAGGTTATGTCTTGGTGTTACAGAGTCAAATTCCAGACACATCCACTTAAGTCAGAAGCTTGAGCCAAATTCATCTGAGGTAATCTTAAAGAAAAGACCAAAATTTCATTTTATTTTTTCTTAATGTTATTGCTTCTATAATACATAATTGGCAGAGCGATAGCTGCCTTTTGAGCTGTGACTGCTGCTGCTGCTTTACAACTTTGGTGAAGTTATTCTAAGATTTGAGGCTTTGTATTGCCGTCAGCTTCCTCAGCCCTTTTAACCTATACTTGTGGTCTTTCTGTGCCATCTGAGTTCTCAAATCTAGGCTATCAAGGGCACTTGTGAATCTAGATTTGCAATTACTTAGGCACAGATTGCACTAGTATCATAGAAGATTTGAGGTTTACCAATAGCTACTATGCTAACAGACCATGATCTCTGAACTTTAAGATTCATGGCCTCTGGTTGGGTCTTATCTCTGCTGCCCTTTCAACAAGCAAAATATTATACTAGTATAATGAAGATTTAATGCTTAGCCCATGTCTTATGTAGTATGTTTCAGTATCCTTGAATGTCTTTAAACAAGTTTTGTTATTAGACTAGCCATGCCTGTTGTTTCTAACTTTGCTTTAGAAGAACAGTCAAGATGAGAGTTATCCAAAAGCTGCTTCTCCTTTGGAACAAGTGAAAAAAGACTCCCCAGTTCTTGTTGAACAAGTAAGAAATATTTGTTTAATTTCATTTTTTTTTTTGGTTGGGAGACTTCAGACAAAGGGGAACTTCATCACAGTCAAGTATGTGTTATTATTGGTAGGTTTTTAATTAGGTAGCAATTACTATGGTGATAATATCAAGATGCCCCACTTTACAGTTAAGAATCTGTTGTGTCCAATGTAAAATGGCAAACCATGATAGAAAAGCAGCTGTATCCTTCTGTATTCTGAGATTGAATATTTCATATCTTTCCCTTAAGTTCTTACTGTCCCTCCCTCAGCATGCTTTGATGTCATTGTAATAGTTTGAGGGTGGCTTTTCTTTTGTCTTGTAGAGATTCACAGAGTCTAAATGTAGTGCTTGTGGTACAGGCACTATAGAGCTCAGTGCACAGTTCTTCACACCTGACATCTCAACTCTTAACTCTCAACTCTTATATGTACAGTTTGTTACACTGCTAGTTAACTGTTGTGATAGTGCTAGTATGGGTAATGCTGAGCCATCGAGCCTTTATTGGTGTAGGCTGGGCTACTTAGGGCTCAGAGACAAGACATTTAGAATAATTCTCTGTGATTCTTTTGTTTCACAGAAACTGACTGACTGCTTGCCCAGTGTGACTCCCGCACCAATCTTTTCTGAGGTGCATCTGCCTCCAACAGTGCCTTCTATACCAACCATTGTGCCAGCTTGGCCAAGTGAGCCAGCAACCTATGGACTGCCAGGTTTGAAGAAACATTAATGCACTTCAGAAACCACTAACCCTGGTGCAGGTTTTAACCATCTTGCTAAACTGAAAATCCTCCCAGGAGGGGTAATTTCAAGTAGCTTCACATCCTAAAGGCAAACTATCTAAGGGGATATAGCTACTCACTGCTCAGTTTGTGGAAGTTCTAGTAGATTGTTTGTTTGTTTTTTGAATTGCCCATACATATAACTCACCTGACTCATTATATGAAATGTGAAGGAGATGAATGTCCAGCTATCTAATGAGTCTGGTCCTCAGCTCACTTTTTTGCAAAACCAGTGCAAAACTTGCTCTGTTCATCCCCTGATGTGTGGAATTGGCTTAGATTCAATATTGCTCATTTAGCTAGGCACTGTATCTTATCCCTCTTTTATCTTTCTGTATGAGAACTGTCTTTGGAGTCAGCATAGCATGTTCGCGTGGTACTTTAGTTGCTGTAATTGTCTTGACATACCTGAGTTGACTGCATCAGTGATGGAAGGTGTGTAGCCCAGGCAATCTGGCCTCAGGTTCAGAGGTGATTAAAAATGAGTAGTCTGAACTAGAAGTTTAAAGAAGTATATGCAAGCTCCCTCTCGTTCTTTCT
The DNA here is from genome assembly GCF_059628265.1 of Tinamus guttatus. Lineage (NCBI taxonomy): Eukaryota > Metazoa > Chordata > Aves > Tinamiformes > Tinamidae > Tinamus > Tinamus guttatus. The sequence continues at coordinate 4,127,592 of NW_028288781.1, read as the reverse complement.
CCCCCCCCGCCCCCGCCCCGGCCTTTGTATTTTTTTAAAAAAAGTATAATCAAGGTTTAATTATTTCTGGGAAGTTTAACTCTTTATCCCTTCTGAACGCAGTTCTCTGCATTTAGGCAAATCTTCCTGTGTTCAACTTCATGACTCAAATATTTCCTCCTTTGTCTCCCAGAATACTTTTTTTTCCTTTGAAGCTTGCTTTCCCACTGTAACTGTTGTTTAAAGCTGTATATTTGAGGGTTCTCCTTTTTTTTTTTTTTTTTTTTTTTTTTTTCTTCTTTCTTCCCCCACTTAGGTATTCCAACTCAAATACCTGCTCCTTCATTGATGCCGGCCCCCCCAACGGGACCTGATTCTGTTGTATCCCAGGCTCAGGTAACATCTGCTCCAGTTGCTGGAGTTCCTGTGTCAATACAAGCAGTTAACCAGCCTTTAATGCCTTTGCCTCAGACTCTGAATCCTTATCAGGATCCACTGTATCCTGGATTTCCCCTTAGTGAAAAGGGAGAAAGAGCTGTTGCACCCTCTTACTCCCTGTGCAATACTGAGGATGACTTGCCTAAAGGTGAGAAGCTCTCTGACCTGTCTTGCACCATTTTTTTTTTTTCTCATGGGTCTGCTTGAAACCTAAATAAAGGCAACTTACTTGTTCTGTCTTGTGCTTTAAGCCGTTTCAAAAGATCTAGTTTTTGCATTTCCATTACTTTGGGGTGGAAGGGGAAGGAAGTGATAGAGTCATCTAGTCACTTTTCTAGTTGTGCATTAACATTGCAGTTTTAAAGTGATTACACCTAGAAATCTGATATAATCATTTTATGCTTGCTGGTTTATCCCACTGTAACTTGAGGCTTTGTGAATTTATAAGACTTTCTTCAAAGATCTATTTCTTTATACAGTAATGAAAATAATATTTGCAGTCAAGTTTGAAGCTTTTTCAACAATTTCCCTACTGATCTGTAAAAATGTGGGCTTTGGCATATTAAGTATATTGCAAAAAAAAAAAAATTCTTAAGGACATTCTGTGTCTACTGCATAGTGACAGGCATTTACTGACAGAACCTGGAAGGTCAGTTTCATAAATGGTTAAAGTGAAATTTGGATTGCAGGTAAGCTGCAGATATTGTTATGGTGACAAAAGAAGAGTTAAAGATGTGCAAGCAGCAGCAGCTTAAAATGCCAGTTTGTTTGTTTTTTACTGATGTGGAACTTTGTGGGGATTAATATTTGTATTAGATGAAATATGATATTGTAGGTCTTCATGGATTTTTCTGTTTTCTTCTGCAGATAAGAATATTCTTAGATTTTTCTTCAATCTTGGTGTGAAGGTAACTTTCTAAACATACTTATGTTTCTAGGTTTGTAATACCATAAAATGTTTGTATGTGATGCCCCTTTTGGAAGCAGTGCAGAGTGAAAGAGAACCCCCCCCCCCCACACACACACACACACACCTAGCTTCATAGCATGTCTGTGTAGTGGTCAAGCCTTTGTAGACCTTTCTCTGTGGAGGTTCCCACAAGCTACTTGCATGTCTGGCCTACCTATGCAGGCTAAGGGCAGTCTTTTAACTTTTGACTTTTTAAGTAATTAAAATAGTGATTGATAGGCATATGGAGTGCAATTTGAGAGGAGGGGATTGTCCAAAGAGGCAACATGTTATCACAGAAGCAACTGACCAGCCCTAACACAAATGGTATAAGTGTTCCTTTTTCCACATTCTCTCACCTCTTCTCTCAGGCAAACCACTTTGGAAAAACTGTTAAGCTCTCAGGCATGTTTCATGAGACTTTGGCTATAAAATGTAACGATTTTCTGTCATGTTTGCATAGGGAGGGAAGAGAATTAGAGGAGTTGAAAGGAGGAAAGTGTTCAGCACAACATACAAAGAAAAACTAGATTGGATAGCTTTATGTACTTAAGTCTTTTTTTAATTTGTTTAATGGAAAATCCATAAGTCATCAGGAGGTGTGATTGCAATGTAATTTGAACAGTGTTTCATAAGCCTATCTGGGATATGTTTTTTAGGTTGTCTGTCATTTTGGTGCTTCAGCACCATCTACTGGTCAAATTACCCAGTTTTAGTAGTACTTCGGTGACAAAATCTGGTTCAGTAGTTTATTTCTGGGACTCTTCTCTGTGGGTGGCACAGACAAGACCATGCCAGGTTTTGGCCTTTACTCCCTGCCTGGTTCTTAAATATTTTCTTTCCTTGTACCTCCAGCAGCTTTGCGTGCTGTTGTGTGGCCTGAAATGTGGACCTTGGCATTATGCTATTAGTATCATCCCTCTTGCACCAGTTGCTGTCCATGTACAGCGAAGTCTGTGCTGGTGAGCCCTAGCACTGAGTAGTGAAACTGTGTCCCTGCCTGCTGAGGAGGGATGGGGGCCATTCCCTGAGATGGGTGACTTGAGTGTTAAAGTCACCCGTGGCGTTGAAAAAGCTGCAGCTAAAAATGTTGTCTCTGGACAGGTCTGGAGTCCAGGGATTTCCAGACCCTGGAAACTATCTTGCCTAGGGATCAAGTTGGTACCCCTTATGAAAAGGCTTTGAGCAGGCTAATGAGTAGGTGTGTGAACAAATATAGGCTTTAATCCTTAAGGATTGTCCTTGGACAGTGGCCTCATTTCAGGTGTCAATGCAGGTCTATTCTTGAGGTGAGCATGTATGTATGGTATGATTTTATTGTGGTGGTGGTGGGGGTTTTTGCTAAGTGAGCTATTAGAGTGCATTAATAATTGTGATATTTTTTGAAGTGAGTTGGAAATTTATATCTTAAAATACATAACTAAAACATGGCTTACAGCATCCTATTTTTAAATTAATTGCAGGAACTGTGTGATCAAGTTTTTGTTAGTGATAACTGCTGCCTGTTCCTGCTGTATTTGGTGCAAACACAAAAAATGGGAACATGATCCTGAAACCCCAGAAATTATTTGAAATTGAGGGCACTGTGAAGCAAACTACTTTCATTTGTCATTAACTGTTTTGAAGTGGTAAACAACCTGTGTGCTAATACATGTACATGAATATTCAATAGACTTTTTTCTTTTGGTCTTTCAGGCATACAGCTGTCCCATGTGGGCGCCCCATTCTTACCTATACCCCCTGCATCAGGCCTATTTAGCTGCCTGTCGAATGTACGCCAATGTTTCCCTGCCTGTGTATCCGCACAACCTCTGGTTCCAGGAGGCTCTGCCGACTCTGAATGAAAATGAAACCGCACGAACAAACAGGCACTTTCCTCCTCAGAACGAGGCCAGATCCAATGGTCAAAGTTCCCACATTGACAGTCGGTCTCCATCACTGCCTCTGATTATACCTACAGCTCAGGTGTCAGAAAGTCGAGGACAAATCTGTGTGGAAGCAGAGGCTCCAGTGCAGACTCTTCACACAAACTATGATGAGTCCTTGAGAGGCAAAAATATGTTCCCACAACTCCCCTTTGGACACAGTCCCTTTATAGGAGCTGTTCCAATAGCGCCTCCTTTCTTTCCTCACTTCTGGTATGGATACCCAGTTCATGGTTTTATTGACAATTCAGCAGCAAGACCTAATGTTGTCCTGTCACCTGAGGAGAAAGAGGCGACCCCTGGCAGCTCAGCGACCGGGTATTTGGCTAAAGGGTGCAGCCCTCCGCTTCCTGGAGGGAGCTGTGTGGAGCAGCCCACCGGGGGCGGTGGCTACACCGTGGCACCGCTGCCTGTGGCTGGTGCTAGCCGTGAATGCAGTGCCCCGAAGGAATCACTGGCCAGAGCATCCAAGTCAGAGCCAACTTGCACTCCCACAGCTTCTGCTAGACAAGCAATAACTGGGCTGCAAAAACGTACCCCGCAAGCACAGGGGCTTGAGAGGCAGGCAGCGATGCAGAAACCTACTGCTCCACTGTTGGCAGAGCCACCAAAAAATGAACTGAGAAGCACCATTCCTAGCCGTAAGGAAAAGGCTGATAAAGCTAGAGACTCCAAGGGTCCTGGCCATGTACACACAGAAAGCAGGGCACAGAGAACACGCGAAGAAAGCTCCGAAGATGAAAGTGAAGTTTCTGATATGCTGAAAAGTGGCAGGTCCAAGCAATTCTATAACCAGACTTATGGAGGAGGCAGAAGGCCTAGACTCGAATGGGGTTATTCTAGTAGGGGAGGATACCAGTTCCAAAAGAATGAGGAAGCCTGGAAGGGACCGCCCAGCAGAAGCAGAGATGAAGGCTACCAGTACCAGCGAAATTTCCGTGGGAGGCCATATAGAAATGACAGGAGAAGGGCAACGCTGGGAGATAATCAGAGGGGGCATCACGCATAGAATGAATGGATAATTGAGAATTTTAAATGCAAAAAGTCATTTGATGTATATGTTTCAGATCTTAATCTTTTTCTTCATTATACGGCCAAGGTCTTAAGTTTTGGTAAGCAAAGACTTGGAGGACATGAACTCGTAAACTTTTTTTTTTTTTCTTGGGGATTACAAAACCTGTTTGGCTTGGCATTTTTTCTTTGATGTCAGATTAGAAAACATTGATATAGGTTTAGTTTTTGAAATTTTTTCCATTAAGGTTTGTTTGCGATATAAGATGGTTAAATGTGTTTCCTAGAGTGAAAAATTAAAGCATTTGCTGTGATCTGGATTCTGAAATTGATGGTAACATTGCACCAAATATAAATGTGTATTTTATCATCCAATGCCTTAGTTCCGAACTGAGCTAAAGGAATTCTCAGCCTACTGCACTGTTGTCTTTGATATGCTTCCAACCCAAAGGCCTTTCATCTCAAATCTGTCAGACTTGAATGTTTCTCTTCTGTGTATTACACATATGGCAGCCAGCTAACCTTGTGTCTTAGGTATGTTGTATATAGTTCTTTTAATATTTATAGGGTCTATTTTTGAATTTTGAAAAGCATTTGTTGAAATCAAAATCAAGACAAGCAGTCAAGAATAGCTGTGTATTAATTGATAGGAATGGCCATTTCCACCAAGAATTCTTAATGCTGGTGCGACTAGAATGGTGCCTACGCCAACTTAATAATTACAAAGACAATAAAAATGTAGATGCTATGCATTTCCAAAATAATTCTGAATCTGTTATAATAGCAGAAGTTTTTTTAATGCCACTTTAACACTAATGCACTGACAAATCCTAGATGTTTTGTGAGGAGAGATGCATAAAATACATGTTACTTTTTTAAGTTTGTATGATGAGCTACTGTTCAGTATTTTTTGTTGATGCAAATTTGTGTTTTGCATGTACAGCTCATTGCTGGAACTACTTTTTTAAAACCAACCTGGGTATAGTTTCCAAGTGTGCTCTGCTTTTCCCTAGAATTCAGAAGAAAGTGGCTTCTGCCGTATATTTTTACACTGTGTCAGAATTCTGGTTGCTGTTTCTTCTGACCCTGGAAGGATTGCTGCAGTGTTCCTCTTGCCTTTGCAGCTTGGATACTTGGCTGCCCAGACCCTGCGTGTGGTGTACACAGTATTCACACAGCTCTGTTGCTCTGTAAAATAAACTGTTGTGTATATTTTTATATCTCTGTATATACTAGTGTAAGAGGTGATGGTACCCTTTTATTAATGTCTGAGATTGTACACCCTTGGATCAGGAAGACTTGAGTAATAGCTATATGTGAAGAGAGAGAGGGGGGAAAAAAAATCCACAACACTTCAGATGCATGCTGTGTATAAACCCCCTAACTAAAATAAATGTTTGTCCTTCCACTTTTTTTTTTTTCCTTAAGTGATATTTATGCAGTGGAAGTCTGTGGCTTTGTTCTGCTGCTGCAAATAGTTGTGGCTACCCCCTCAACTACAACCAATGAGCAGGTAAGAGAGGGGCCAGGTGCAGCACACAGCAGCACAGGCAGGAGCTTTTTGGCTTCCTTGGTTTTTAAATCCCCCCCTCCTTTGGCTGAGGACGAAGTCAGCACTGAAGCCTAAAGTTACTGTGTGTGTGGTGTGTATACGTACACCCCCTCTGAACAGATAGGGTGGTTTCTTTTCATACTTTATAACCTTCTAAGAATGACAGCTTTTAAAGCCTCATCCTCACTAGCAATCACTGAAATTCATTCACCATGACAGCAGGCACAGAGGGCTGTGCAAGAAGAATGGCAGAACCTACTTACAGATCTTTCTCAAGAATTAATGGTAAACAGGCATGACAGTAGCAGGGGAAGACTGTGCTAGTAAATATTTTACATGTCATTTAAAAATTAAGTTATAAGGGGGGGGGGGCGGCAGGGAAGGGGGCTGTGTTCAGCTTTGCTGCTCTAGGATGGTTAAAAGAAGGCTCCAAAGCACAGAAACTTATTTTCCCCACTTTTACAGGTGATAAATAAAATAGGAGGAGAAAAAAAAACGTTTTTGTTGAAGGATGTGTTGGTTGACTGACCAAAACATCTCTCTTTGCAACCTCTCCCTCCCAGGAAGTTTTGGACTTCTGAATCCCCCTATGTATTATATTTATTATACACTGGATTGAGGGGTAGAGCTTCAGATATTTGCTAACCCTTAACTCACCCCTTTGCTCCTGTACCATCTTCGCATCTTGATAAAGCACTTTCTAGATAAGCACTGTTACAAGCACAGCACATCCAATAGAGGTATCCGTTGCAAAAGAGTTAAATGCTTTTAGTATTTTCTTTAAGATTTTATTCAAGTGACCACTCTGCTCTAGCTCTGGAGACAGAGGACAGAAGGCTAAGCCACAGGCATTGTTTCTTTTGCACCTTTTGCATGTTCCTTGCTAGTATGGAAGTGTCAGGGGTCATATAAAAATACACACACATGCACAATTAGTAATTCAATAATATTTGCACTGTATGAGAGAAGAGTGTTTCCATTTATTTATGAAACCCTCATCCAGAGAGATTCAGCTTTTTTTTAAAATAAGATTAGTTTCTGCCTCTTGTTATTCTCTGCAAGTCTTCATCTTACACAAGAAACAGCTCTAAACATTTTTTTTAAATTACAAACTCCAGGCATGACTTGGTACATGAGTACAATGTATTGAACTGAAAAATCTGGAGACACTTTTGCACAATTTTAGGGTTGTCTCTTTTGAATTATTACAATGAAAATACAGCTGTTACCATATCTAAAAAGTGGCAGTTTCTCAGACTAGAATTAACACTGCTAGGGGCCTGCAGTGTTACACACAGCAAGAGAGTTTAAGCTCCAAAAGCTGAAGTGTCCTAAAACCTGATTGAGTGTTTTAGCCCATGACTGTTCAGACTTCAATTTGCATTTGTAAATGCCAGTTACAGAGATGTTCAGATTCAATATTTAGTCATCCAAGAAAAAGTAGTTTCCACTCTTCTTTTGTTCCACATCCTTGGGAAGAAGAAGAATAAAAATAAAAAAGGCAGTGTTACTTAAAATAGTCTTTGGCAGACTAAACATAGAAAGCTGAAATGAAAGGCACTTATCTCAATGCCATTCTACTTTCCTTATTTCTACTACTCTTTTTATCCTATGTTTATTCTTGAGCACAGCAAGACCACCAGGTTAGTTTTCATTTTGTTCCTTATTTTCAAACCAGGCTTTATATTAAACAATCACAGTTTCAGCACTGTAAGTTCTCTTACCTTGATTGAATTGAGCTTGTTTATTCTTGGTCTGTAATTGTTGGGGTCTCTTCTAAAAGTAATTTCAAGTTGAGATAAAAACTTATTCATTCCAGCCAAAAGCGTCTGAGGACTGTTAAAGAAAAGATGACTTCAGAAGTGGTACAGGAATTTCCCTGCTGAATTTTCAACAGTTTTATACTTCTAACTACAGGTAGTTCTGCAGAGCTAGGCAGGCAGCTTTTATCTCCAGCCAGAGCTCATTGGGGTCTCTATGTATTCAGTCCCATAATGTCTCACACAAGAAGCTGTATCTGCTTCTATCCATCATCTTCCAGCATTATCTGAGCAAGGCTTCAGCATGTCTCCTCAGCATTCCCTATATATACAAAACACTTGCACGCACTGCCATACAATTAGTTGCTTTACAAATATGAGCTGCATCCTTAGTGAGGTATAACGAAACAATATACTGAAGCAGTTAAGTGATAACGATTAAGAACACTAATAACCTTGCACATACCAAAAATCAATGCGTTTATTTCATCTAGTAAATATTAAGTACTTAGTAGTTACACTGATTTGAGAATTTGATTTCTGTTAAACTGCTCCTCAGAAAGTCTCTAATTTGCATGAAATCTATAGAAACAGAAGTCAGAAGGGACAGCTTTTACAGTGTAAAGATCATAGCCTATCTACATGTCACTTTTCTCAGCTCATTTTTAATTCAGTTTAAGTGCAGCTTAAGGTTAGGTAAACAATTTCTGTGTTGTCCTTATGTATCTTGCTTACTAATCCAAACAAGTCTTACCTGTTGGCAAGTGTGTTCTTGGAAGGAATACCATCAAAAACAATCACACGATCAGCAAGGTAAGTGGCCATGATAAAGTCGTGTTCTACCACAAAAGCTGTTTTTTTAGCGTGCAGAATGAATCTGAAACAGAAATAAAATTGAGGGAGAGCTGAGTCTAAGTTTATTTTAGAACTACTGAAGATTTCAGGCAGTTTTCTCATTGGGTATAAATTACCGTTTAATGACTCTAGCAGCCATCAGACGCTGTTCAGAGTCCAAATATGCTGAAGGTTCATCGATCAGGTAAACATCTGCAGGCTTTCCGAGGCAGAGAGCTAATGCAACACGCTGCAACTCTCCCCCGGACAGCGTCTGAACCTAGTGAAGGAGAAGGATCAAAAGTAACCCATATTTAATTGGGGGACAGGTACGGAATTCATGAACCAAAGTTAAGATGTTATCTTGGGCAATTAATACCTCTTGGTCAATGATGTTTTCTATCTGAAGAGGTTTCATTACATCAGTTACAAACTGAGGGTGGGTATAGGCGTCTCTGATCTTCTCATGCAGTAGTTGACGTACGCTTCCCTAGTTAAAGAACAATACTACCACTTAGGTTTATACAGCATACCACAAGAAGAAAGAATTAAAACAGCTTTTTATTCATAGCATAAATAAATTCTACCTGTGTATTAAGAACATGCTTTTTGTTGCTCATACAATACTTAAGTAATAAATAAGGTTTAAACATACTGTAGATTTAGGGCTGATCTTCTGTGGCTTGTAGCTGACATTTAGAACTGGAACTTCACCTATAAAAAAGACAAAATTCCTTACGAAAACAAGAACCTTTCCAATATCATCAAAATGTGTTTCAAATTGAAATATCAAACACTACCTCCTTCATCAGGTGTAAGTCTTCCTGCAAGCATTCGGATAAATGTTGTTTTGCCAGTTCCTACAAAAATGTAAGTTATGTTATCTCTGGCATTCAAGTCATGGACAAAACAGAATAAATCGTTATTATTTAGACTACTTTGACAGCTCCTATATATTCACTTCAAGCAAGTAGCACTTGAAAAAGCAAGAGCAAGTGGAAGAGACACTTAAATATACACCAATTCAGACTTACTGCTAGCTCACCAGGTCAATAAACATATGGCTAATCTCAGTTATTAGGATGGGCTAACAAAGTTACAATATCATTAATATCAGTAACTTATTCACTAATTAGTAGGAGCTTGAAGTTTATGGCATTGATATCTTCCTTAGAGAAGAAGCAGCTCAGCCTCATTTAAACCCAGTAATTCATAAGCCTGCCTCCCAGGCTGAAAAGGGGCTTTAGCAGTAGTTTACAACAGTAATTCCACCTACCGTTTTCCCCTAACATCACCATGATTTCAGAATCGGTGAACTCTCCAGCCACTATGGATAGTTCAAATTCTCCCATCTTTTTTTTCATTCCTGGATATTTGTACATACACATCTTCTTCACCTCTTCTTCATTAGCTGTCTCAGCTACTTTAAAAACCAGAGATGCATCCCGAAACCTTAGATTTTCTGTTGGAACGTAGCCATCTAAGAATATGTTTATGCCTTAAAGGAAGGGGAAAACAAGATTTTTTTATTAAACAAAAAAAAGGCTACACAAAAACAAGGTATGATAGATTTTGATTCTTGGCCAAAGATTATCAGCAGATAAGGAGACTTGAGTTTTAAATGGCATGTGAAAATAGGCAACCAAACCTCTTATTTCAGAACACAGAAACCAAATTAAGTGAACAATAACCTTACAAATAAGCTATAGAAGATTATCCTGAAAGCCTGTAATTAGTACAGTGTGTAGAGTTTAAAGGAACTATTGCTGTTGGAACTACTCCTGTCAATCATTTGAAAAAATCATTTACTACTAACTCTCAACAGTGTTTAAGTCTCAATAATCTCTAAGTGTCATCAATTCAGTTGAACACTACATAAGTGCTATGCAACAATCTCCTGACCTTCCTTTACTATTTCTAGGGTCTTTTACAAAAGCTTTGCAAATACCCAAATTGCACTTGCAGTATTAGACAAAGGGCATTTTAGTCAAGGCTTTAGGACCAAGTTACACATTTAGAGTCATGGAAAACAAATTCTGCACAAATTAAACATTTTTTTCAATTTACTACTGAAAAGCAACATGGCAGGAAGAACACATGTTCACATAACATAAAACCCCTATATTAGCACTTCACCCCTTACCCCCGCATAGGATTTTTTTTTTAAATAAGGATTAAAAGCAACATATGGCAACACTTACCTTCTCTTACACTGAAAGGCATGGTAACAACACCGTAAGCGCTTGGCACACCGTACAGGCAGCAGATAAAGTCAGACAGATAATCCAACACACTTAGATCATGTTCTACAACAATAATGTACCTGAAAAACATGGCCACAAGGGTATTTTTACAGTTCATTACAAAACATTTTTCTTACTTTAGTCTTGCATACTTTAAAGCCACGATTTGCATTTTAATATACATTCTTCATACTAAGTAAGAACAAGGCTTACACCTCTGACAAAAAAAGCTTGTTCACTGTACAATAAGGAAGCATTCTGAATGACAGTTAAAAGCTCATCTTAAATTAAACTGACCGTTTCTGTATGCACACTAACTGAAAGGAACTTGACTGGCTGGAGTAAAAAATGCTTGATATATTTTAAGAAAATAACTCTGAGAAACAGACAGAATAACATTATTAGGGTGAAAAAATAATCATTATATTTTTATGCTCTTAATGACAAAGTTTTCCCCAGTGCTGAATTAGTTACTAGTTTCCAAATTGCAGGTAACAAAATATTATTGGTGTATTTTTAATATCTATTAATGTACCATAGGAAGAAGTTAGCACTTGCAGGGCACAGAACTAGATATTTTGCTCTATCATCATCATCATCTATTATTACAGACTAGCAAAACAGATCAAGTTGATGCTTACCTGTCAGGGTTTATTAGGGATCGAATAGTTATGGCAGCCTTCAGGCGCTGCTTGACATCTAGGTAGCTAGAAGGTTCATCAAACATGAAGCTAGGCCCAAAAGAAAAAAAAACGTTTCACTGAATGCAAGTTAAACATATGCAAATCTAGAGGACCTTAAACGTTAACCTTTCGAACACTAAGTCCACAGAACAGGGAGAAGGAGAGAGCACGCATGCAAGACAGAAGTATGTAGTGACACCTGCCTTGAATCTCTGATAACTCTAATAGGAAATTGTTAAACAGTCCAAGTTCAGTATTACCTTGCCAAAAACTGTAACAAAGTTACCAAATGCTAGAGAAGGCTGCAATCACAAATTCCATGCACTCAGTTCTGATTCAGCTTAAATATAACATGAACTGAAAAGTGCAAAAATACCAATTTTAGGAGACTGGAATAAGGACCTCTTCCAAAAAACAAACAAACAAAACAAAACACCCGCACATCAGTCTTTTGATCTTGTATTCTTGCACCCAAGGAGTCAGGAAACAGAGTAGATGGGACAGTAATTTCCTCGTTGCAAGATAAGAAAAGACGGAAGCAACATGTTCCCAAAGGCGGGCAAGGCTCTCCATTCTGTCCCTTAGTTATTCAGAGAGGAAGAGAAGCACACTGTCAAACAGGATGTATCATTTGGGATTAGGGAAAGGTTATGAAGTTGTGATCTTAAGACAGACCTCTGAACTTGGCCATTTCCAGCCAAATGAACTGAAGTATCAGAAAAAAAAAAAAAAAGGCTCTATATGGAAGAAATCTACATCCCAGCTCCTGAGCTGGCAACACAGAAAGTATCCAAAAAAAACCAATCTGTTTCAAACAAAAAGTATTATATCAAACAGGTCCTCTAACACTAAAAGGAAATAAAAAAAAGACCAAAACTCTGAGAGGAACTATCAAAAGCAGTAACAGATGGAACTGAAACATACATATCTGCCTTCTGAATGCACACAACTGCACAAGCGAATCTCTGAAGTTCTCCTCCTGAAAGGTCCTCTACATTTCTTTCTTTCAGATGGGTTAAATCTGGAGGGGGGGGGAAAGAAAAAAAAAAAAAAAAAAAGTGCTATACCCAACAGATAAAAACAGTTCACTACGTTTATTATCTATAGAAACGTAAGTTGCTTTGGCTTTTACCAATAAACATTAACTGATTAATTTGTACTGCTCTTTCCAAACAGACACAAGAGTTACATTCCCATTTGTTTTTCCATCATATATCTTGTGAACACTTCTGGGCCTAAAAATGAACTATACAAATTTTAAAAATGCTTCCCATTAAACCTGCCTGAAAAGCATATTTCTGATTCTCAGAAAAACTAAAAATGCCCCAAACGTTATAGCAACTGGGTAAAGCCAGTATTTTCTTGTTAGCTTCTTGAGCAGCAAATTCCAAAAATTGACAATTTTGCCAAGAAGCTGAGTGGGACTCCCAGACCACCCTCCTGGTAGCAGGACACATCTCTTCCTTTACCAAAGCAAAACTTGGTTTTGGCTTAGCAACAACTACCTTAGCACTGGAATCTGTTAACAGCTGACTCAAAACACTTTAAAAATGGAATGAGGCTGAACTATACAGATTTTCTTCTCAGATATAATCTTAAGCCATCTGAAAAGAGAGGCTTTTCACACTCAGATATTTTCTTTAAATAGGTATTTTGTTTACACAACAGAAAATGCTAATATTTTCCCAGAACTGTAAATGATCAAGATCAAACTGTAACTGCATTTTTTTTCTAGCATTTCCTACAGTGTAACAATGATTGCACTCATTTGTAATCCTATTAAATAGATTGTATCAAGTGACTTCACTATAATCCATTTTGGACATTAGTTCAGATATGCCTACAGTAAGTTTTAGGCTTTACACCAAAACATTTTTTACTTTTTTTTTAAAAAGTTCAAATTAAACCTACTGTTATATTAATGGCAAATTATATTTTTCCAGTAATTATGAATCTCTCAAGTACTTTCAAATTCACTTCTACAAAGCTACTGACCAAGTTGCTGACAAACAACAGTTTGTGTCTTCGTTTCATCCTTTCTATCCAAAATCGACCCCACTGTTCCCTGAAAGATAAATGGAAACAAATATATATTTCAGATAACAGTTTACTTTTCACACCACCTTATATTACTAAATAAAATCCTTAAACATGTGAGAAGTACTACAGAAGAAGCTCCTAGATTTGTTTGCCAAAGTTTCTTACCTTTGCAGCTTTAGGTATCTGGTCCACATACTGAGGTTTAATTATGGCTTTCAGATCATCTTCCAGAATCTTGGTGAAATAGTTTTGTAATTCGGATCCTCGAAAATAAGTCAAAATTTCTTGCCAGTCAGGTGGATCCTATGGCAGAATTAGAGCCTATGTTTATTTCTATTCTAAATACTTTTAAAAAGTTTAATTTTAAAATTCCAAACAACACATCAAATACATTATGCTTGCAAGATGAAAGAAGCCTTGATAAAAGCTTTGTACCAGCTTACAGCAGTTTCCTCCGCAATAATTTCCTTTTAAAAAAAAAAACGAGGGCAGGAGCTCAGGCTTTTTTCAGCTGCATTGTTGCTAGTTATTTCAAGAAAAGAACATTCTAAATTTGCACAGAGACAGCCAAACTGCTTCCTTAGAAAAACGTGATGGAACTGTAAGAGTCAAACTATGCCACAGGAGAATACATTGGTATAGATTGACCTAACTGAACTTATTTACAAACTGCAACTTGCACAGCATTAGCTTTCTAGGACAACTAATCGATAAAATTGGCCTCGCTGATAAAAAGGCAAAACAAAACCAAACCGAAAAAACAAAACAACAACAACAAAAAAAAACCCCACAAGAAACAAACACCAAACAAACAAAAAAAACACCACCACCCGTTCAGAGCAATAAGCAATCACCCAGGGAAAACCACAACTTCTACAGTGTCATTTCATGCAGCACTCCATGTGGTGCTAAATTAGTTTGATGGTAAAATGGTATAGAAACAAGAGTGACACAGCTGTTATTTCCAGACCACGCAGAGAGGAAATGCTTCATGAATTTTAGAAAAGAAGCAAGGAAGACTGAATTCATACCACATATTTCTGTGGTCATAATGATTTGGTTCTTCACACAAAAGTCTGATTTTGGAAGCATGGTAATTCAATTAAATATATTCAGAGAGTCAAAAGTTTTGCTATTTCTGCAATACTACCACCTGAAACAAGAAGTCCACAAAATAATGTATTTTCATTTATTTTTCCATTATTATTTAATGGAAAGTTGTTATTTTTCTGCAGCTTTAAGTGGCTGGCATGAAATAAGTTATTAAAATACCACCCTTTAAGATAAAGAAAACATGAAAAAGGTTTGAGAGTATTTGTTCCTACAATTGTTCTTTTTGGAAAAGAGTAAAAATGAGTAACCTCAATGGTCATTACTGATTTGAAAGTGAAAAAGGTGATAACTGAGACTATTATCTGATAAAAACAATCACAATAGCTATATATATGTATACACACACATATGTAAGTACAAAATTATTTCCAGTCTGTGCTTATCTTTCTGCACATATATACACACATATAAATATTTAAAACTGTATATAACTATTGTGTCTATATATGTGAGAGAAAGAAAGAGAGATTGATTGGTCTATTTGCCTAGACAGAGAAAGATACTAATATCTCTTTTCTCTAATAATATTTTCTCCTTGGACCACAGAGATAGGTAAACAAACTTTTGTAAATATTTTGCTAGCTGGTTTGCTAGCACAAACGCATAGGAAAAGGGCTTCTGGTTTCCCAGGCAGACTAGGAGTATTAAATGTCTGACTCAAAAAAATACTAGCAAAACCTATAAATATTTAGTCCATATTGCACAATTTGAAGGAGCTAAGGACTCTCAAAAATATACAAATGAATATACTGTGATATGTCTTCACTAACAACTTCTTAAGATAACCTTAAGATAATCTTAACTTCTTAAGATTTTATGAGACCATCTTTCGAAATCAAAGGAAAGAAAACCTGAGAGCAGGTTTAACAGAGTAAGCACTCATATCTGCTAGATTTGTTCAGAGAAAAACACGACTTAAAAGATAGAAACATGCTCTGATACTCTTCTTCAGTGTGTTATAATAATGATTTAGTTTGTAAGCCTTTTAGTTCTTGAATGATTATACAAAGTTTCAAAAAAAAAAAAATCTTTTCATAAACATCCCTTTCTTACTGCTGCTGGATTGAGCAGGCCACTGACAGTTAAGAGGTAAAGTGCCAGCATCCTTGCAAACTCTTATCACTTTCAAAGTTGTGAAAATTCCAAGTGAAATAATGGAAAACATGAAGAAAACTAGAGCTATGTACAATGCCAAATCCATTTTACTGACGATACGTACATCATATTTTCCAAGATTTGGCTTCTGTTTTCCTGCTAGAATTTTCAAGGCAGTTGATTTTCCAATGCCATTGGTTCCAACCAATCCCAGCACTTCACCTGGACGAGGGATAGGCAACCTGTACACAACATCAGTAATTTGTGTAATATTAATTTAATCAGACATCAACATTCGATAGAAATGTAAATGTTACAACCTGCTTTCAAGTGTGTTGATATTTCGCCCTACTTTGTTAATCTGCCAATACAGTCTTTCAATTAAATTAATATTCCTAAAAACTAGGAGACCATAAGTAAGATATAAGAACCATCTGTTTAACAGTATGACCACTCAAATTCCATTTCATTATAATGCTTTTAAATAAGAAAAACAGAATAATCAACATTCATAAAAGGAGTTATTGAGATGGTAACAAAAAAACATGCGTGATGTGAGCTTCTAATTAAAATGATCAAGAAGTTGGAATTTACGCATTTTTTACAGTAATTTGAAAAAAAAAATACCTGTGAAGTTTGAAGGCATTAGCACAATATCTATGTGTTGTTTCTTTCTCCAGGTTACTGGGTAAATTAACAATTGACAGGGCTCCAAAAGGACATTTCTATAACAAAAGTAAGATTACATATTATCGGTGCACACAATTTATTAACAAATTATCTTATGTGCTATGTGTTGTACAGAATATATGAATAAAATATTTTTAAAGGAAAATTTTAAAAGTTTCACTTTGTTTACATAGTCAACTTTTTCCAAAAGAGTTCTATACCACGTTTCCTAAATTAAAGTTAGTAATTTCTCTAGTCAGTGTATGATACAAATACGATACACAACATATGTACTATTGCTCTAGTACAATAGTGTTTTTCTAATGCTTTCCTTTGACACAAAAACAAATTTTATTTGTCACAAAAGCAAATCCTTTCCCCAACCTGACAGCTCAGTAATATGGTACAGTGCTTTGCTTCAAACAAACAATAACTGTTAACGAGATCCAATTACTTAGGGAAACAAAACTGCTTTATGCAGTTGCAATATGCATTAGTAAAGAGAACAGCATAATGAAGTTTCTTTTTTTAAAAAAAAATAAATAAAGCAGCCTAACTTTTACCTTGATGCAAATACCACAACCAATACAAAGTGTTTCTGAGATCCAAGCTATTTTGCTCTGTGATGTGACTTCTATGCAAAGTTTTCCTAGTGAAAAAAGAGTAAAATTAACTCCATAAAGTTTATGATTAATCAGATTTCCTAATGGTACTGCTGAATTTCACAGAGTAATGCGCATTAAATAACTATTATGAAGCCTCAAATCATCTAAAGACCTGACATTATTTTTATAAATAATTTCTGCTTGTAGTGATACTCATCTTATAAAAACTTCATAAAACAAAGACCCATAATGTTACTAAAAATAAAACACCTCCCCCCCCCCCCCAAAAAAAACCCCACCAAACAAAAAACACTTTTGCTAGCTCCTTCTACTAGGGATAGGATACTGCTAAAAATTTCTCCAATTATTTAAATACTTTTTAAAACTACTTCTCTTACCCATTCGAACCACAGGACAACTCTTTTTGCATTCTTGACGGCATTTCTTTGGCTTACACTTGTCATGGTTAACAATAGCAATTCTTGTTAGTTTGTCTGCCATAATGCACAGCTTAAACACATACACCAGTCAGATTACGAGGCGAAGGAATTGAAGACTTCCAGATCTTTAAAAAGAAAGCAAACAGAAAGGAGAAAGAGAACACCATGATCACTGGCAACACAGAGAAGGCCATACTCATCTAATGTTATTGCTGTCAGAGTTCAGAGATGTATGATCCAAAACAGTCTTCAAAGTGAAAATTTGTACCACCATACAGAAAAATAATCCAGTAAATGGGAACAACAGACATGCCATGAAGACATCTGATAGACATAAGCTTCATTTGTACTTGAACAACTACACTTAAATTCTGCATTTCCTAATGCAGTATGCGTAACTATAATAAATTACAATAGAAAACTATAATAAATTACAATAGAAAGCATCTTGTTTATTTTTAAATAGATTATTTCTAGAAGACAAAGCTCTTGAATTACTGAAATTACAAAGAAAAGCATATGAGCAACTGAAATTATGACGTGCATTCCTCTACACAACTGCCTGTTGCCTTGCCTGTTAATTCCTGAAATCACCAACTATAGCTGGGGAAGAAGAGGACAGCAAATACTTTCAGTTTTAAGTCTTAACAGATAAAATTGATTTCCCTCTTACTTAAAGAGTACTGGTAAATTTTTTTTTTTTGATCAGAAATACTCAAAGAGTATTGAAAATAATGGCAATGATTTTATCTTTGTAAGAGCAATCCCCCTCTCTGGATAACGCCCTTGTCTTGTTCCTAATCAAAAATAGAGAAAATAACTGAATTATGAGGCTAATCAGAAGTTCACAAAATGTATGTTTGGGACAGATGACAAACATTTTTTTTAATTATGTCTAAAGACAGACCACCACCATGGACAAACTATCTCTAATTTCAGTTTATGAAATTCAGCTAAAGAAAATGATGGCAGTCATCCAGCTGATGATGCCAATTTGAAACCATTTCAATTCAATGTACTATGTACCAGCAGTTCAAGGATATAACAAATCAAGGAATCTTGAATATTCAAATCTGTGCAAGGTCTTTACTTAAAAAAAAAAAAAAAAAAAAAAAAAAAAAAGGATTCCAACAGTTTTTATTAAAGTCCTTTCCATTAGACAATATTTCTATTTTGTTTTTCCAAGGAGTGCCTAATGTGAGGCAGCCCAAGCTCCAGGAAAGCCTGTGTGCAGAGCAGCCCGACTGTACTGGTCTGTATCCTGGGCAGGGCTTTTCCTGCTAGTCATCCTATCTCCTCGTAAACATCAAGGCTCTTTTCTAGAAGTCCCAGGAGACAGACTGTCTACACTAGTAGACAGACCTGCCACATTTCAGGAGCTACCTTCCCTGCACAACTTCCCAAACCTGTGCTGTGAATCAGCTCCTAAGTAGTACAGGCAGCAGATTAGGGCATAAACTCAGACCTCAGCCACCTCACCTTCCAGTCTGGCATCTTCCCTAAGATCTCAGAAGCAGGAGAGGGAGTGGGTTGCTAAAAGGCAAAGTCAAGCATGGCCTGAATCAACTAAGCTTTTCCACCTACTTCAGTGAGCTTTCTAATCAGTCTTGGTGGGAAAAACAGATTAAGGTTTACACTACTACCTGTTGGCTGACCTCTGCTAGTAAAAAACACCACAGCTTAGAATTTTTTACTTTGTATATGGAAAAACTTATTTATATGGGAAAATGCTTATCTATAGCAATGAGCTTTGAAGGGTCCACAAGTCACAGGTGTTAAGCATGCCAAGCATTTCTGAAGTACTTTATAAACAGGGGAAGAAAGAAAAAAAAAAAAAAAAAAAAGACAAGGAGGAAATAGAAGGATTAAACCAGGATAGAGACATTCATTCATGCCTCCCTGATGCAACCTACATGATGGAAGTGCCAGTTTACTGAAAACTCTTAGGAGGTCCTAAGACATTTTCAGAAGAAAATATTTTATGACTTCTATGGCTTCTGCAATTATTTTTAGGACTATATTAATGTCTAGGATAACTGTCCACAAGAAATACAGCCCCCTCCCCAAAACAAAAAATACAGAACAAACTTAAACTCCTGTATCTTCAAGCAATTTAATAAAAACATTATCCAAAACCAAGCTGAAGTTCCATATTTATATACAATTATTTCAGTGGCATTTAACATACTGAATAGGACTGTTTCATTTCACAGTGCAGACAGCGGCATTCTCAAAGCACTAAATATAGGTCAGCAACACATACAATATGTATATGCTACAATATAGCATACCAGTAATTGTTAGGTAGAGTCAGCAGTTTAAAGGCAGGAGGAACTGGTATTCAGAAGTGTTTAAATTCAGTTCCAAATTTTTATGTTCCAAACGATGAAGGAAAAAAAAAAGTGATTTTATAATTTTATTTTTTTTAACTAATTATGGTGTCATACATTAATTTAATGAATTCTGATAGAAAGACAGCAAGAAAACTCTCCAGGATGATAAGGTGGTGACACCAGGAAGAGAATATGAGGAAGAACAACTGCTAGCAAAATAAAGCATGTAACTAGGCTGTTACAAAAAGACAGCAGTTACCTACAATCTGTGGGAGAAATGCAAAGTCTTGCAGTCATATTTATTTCTTCTTTTCTTTTTTCACAGACGTTAAGAGTTAGACACAAGCACAATGTAATTTGCTGAATCAACTCAACTATGACAAGAGCACAAGCTGTAATAGCGCTGATTCAGAACTCAACATGCAAACGTTAATAATGACAGGGAAGAATTAAGCATAATCAGAGACCAGACAATTCAAAGTTTTAAAGGAGAGGTGTCCTCAGAAATGAGCCATACTTTAGTTACTTGGAGAGAAGAAAAAAAGAAAAAAAGGGAAAAATTCTAATAATTGCATCTCACCAAGTCTAGATGATTCATAGTGGTGAAAAAAGAATAAATAGCATTTTCACTTTCCTCTGAAAATCATTAGCCTCCAGAATAACCTTTCAATTCATCTTTAAAAGAATTACATCCAGTTATACACACAGGTACAAGAAAGCTACAGAATAGATATCCAATGGAAACTTAAGTGAAGGACATGAAAAAATTGTTTTCTTCTTATTCACCTGTACATTTACAAAAGCCAGAACAGAAATAATTGCAAATGTTTAAACTACAAACAGAGCCTACTAAGAATTAGAACTAATCTACTACAGCTTTGACATTTGGTTTGGAGACAAAGGTAATGTTGTACAAGGATAACGTTTTACAAATAGAAGTTTAAACCCATCTCAAACCTCTCTAACATTACTGCATTTATCTTGATATTTTGCTTAAAAGGCACAACATTAATACAAAAAGAAAAACGTTAACATGAAAACCATATGGTGAAGTATGCTGACATGACATGAATATGTTTAACTAGTGTTGAATAGTATTAATTATTTTCCTTTAATATGAAGTGGAATGCATAAGAATAAGCTTATAAACCAGTAACATCACCTACCATGGGAAAAGTAACATTTAAGGATCATTTCTTTCAGGCAGCAATTTAGAAAAACATAGTATAGAAACTTAAAGTTGAACTTGAAAACCATCACAGGAACTTGCAGGTGAAGCACCTAAGCGCACCCAAAGAAGAAGTGCTACCCAGGTCCTACAGAAAATCCCTTTCTGTATTTTTTAGGCATCTTGGAAAAAGACAGCCTTTCTTACTATCACATGAAATCTGCAAGATGTCTTTATTGTTTCACCACGGACTTTAACTTTCTGAAAATATGGCAAAACAGGGCTTTTTTAAAACCTCTACCAGAGAAATTCCTCAGGTTTCCTGATTTTCCCCCGTGAGCCGCCAGGCCTCGACAACCCCCTGTGCTCACACAGGGCTCCCCACACCTGCGAGCCACCCCCACGGCTCAGCTGAGATGCACAGCGATCCCCTCCCCTAGCCCCTTACTGTTTTCACCGGGCTGCTGCAAAGAAGGGACCCAAAAATATAAAAATGAGAAAGCTTCTAAGAAAAGTTGCGAGGCTCCACGCGATGAACTCCCGCACGGGGCGATTCCCGCTGGACAGTGCGGCCAGAGCTCCCCCGGCAGGGACAGAGAATCCTGCCCCGGCCGGGCACCAAGGGCCAGGGGGCTCCGCCGAGAAGCCCGTTCCCTAGCCCAGCCGTTATCGGCGGCGCCCCCGCTGCGCGCTCCGTAAGCCGCAGGCCGGGCCCGCTGCTCCCCGGCCTCCCCCGCATCGCTCCCCCTAGGGCCGCCACTGCTCTCTTGGGAGATCGCTTACCGGGAGGGGAAGGGAAGGGCAGGGGAGGGGGAGCCGCCGCCGCCGCGGGCGGGCCGGGCCAGAGCGCGGAACCACGTCGCCTCCTGCACGGGCCGGCGCGCAACGTGCTCCCGCCGCCCGGCCAAGATGGCCGCCGCCCCCGCAGGGCGGGGCCGCGCCGCGCAGCGCACCATAGAGAGCGGCGGGAAGCGCGGCGCACCATAGAGACGCTGGCCGGTTCAGAGCGAGCGGCATGACCGTGGGCTGGTGACATCATCTCCGAGTGACGCCGCCGCAGAGGGGGGCGGGGCTGCCGTGTGCGAGTGGTGCGTCGGTGGTCGCCGCCGCTGGTGGTGGTGGTGGCGGCGGCTCCCGCGGCTCCCTACGCCTGGCCTGCGGCGGCGGGGATCGGCACCGGGCCCAGAGCCGCTGCCGCCGGCCGCCTTCCCTCGCGCCACCACCGCGCTGCGTGCCTAGTGCATGCGGGCACCTGCGCGAGCGCCCCGCCCCCTCCCCTGCCCTTTTAAACGCAGCTCGCGCCGCGCTCTGCGCGTGCGTGTCCAGGCGGCCGTTAAACGGTCAGCGGGCGCCCGGGAGCGGCCGTTGGTTTTAAACACAGCTCTGCAAGCGCGGCTGGAGGCGCCGCTGCTTGAGGGGGCCGTGTGGTGCCGGGGCTTCGCCTCTCTGCCTTCCCTGGCTTTCGCCGCCGCACCGAGGACCAGGCCGGCGCAGGGAGGTTTCGCCGCGTAGCTCCCGCTCTCCTCAGCGTTGTCGCCGCGGCCAGGAAGGGGGGTGGCGCGCGCGGCTCCAGGTGCCGCGGGAGCTGTGGTGGTGCCCGGCGCAGCGGGCGGCCGCATGCGGTATGCGCGCTCGGGTCTCGGAACAGCGGGCGCGCCGCGTTTCTCGCTTGATGCGTGTCTGCTTGCTTGTCTGTTTAAGCTGTGATACCCTCCTGCCTGCCCTAGTTTGCGGGAGGGAGGGCAAGCGCAATCCATGTTTTGGGTCTGTACTGCTGCTTAATTCCCAGTATTATAACTACTGGGGAATCCAGACATAGCAGAATAGCTAAAGACCTATTCTGAATTGCGATTTTAACTTTAATTAAAGTCCTATATAGCAGTTGCAGGGCTAGTAAACAGGCCTGAGTGGAAGCGGCTTCATTTACCCAAGATTGTTTTATCTTCTGGTTGCTGTATTTTCAAAGACTGTTTTTATCCCTTCCTAAGGAACTCTTTCTGTCTGTCTGTCTTCTGTAAGTAGTATGTATGACATCCACTGTACAAGAGACTTGAGCCATTTTTACTATGTTATGGCTCAAATTAAAATTAAGTGTTCAGAAAGATATTAAGGGAAAAAATCTGAGGAAAAAATGTGTGGGAGGTGACTGTTGCTGATATATCTTGATAATGGAAAATAGGAAATCTGGTAAGATACTGCTTTCTGAATGTGTATTTAGATCTTTAAAAGCTTCAAGATCAAAAGTGGCATCACAAAAACAGCAAAAAAGAAGGGGGGCAGGGAAAGGGATAAAATGAGTGCAGCTAAGTAGCGTAAGTCTAAAAGTCAGGAAAGCTGAGGTATAAAATTTCCTTCCTGCCAGGAAGGATAAGGACAACTGCTTTATAAATCATGGGTATTGCAAAAAGGCTGAAAGAGTTAATGCCTCTTTATTTGCTCTTAATGAAGACATGGTCAGATTCTTGTTAGAATTGTGTATAATGAGACAAAAGGAATGCAGGTAAGAATCAAAAAAGAGCTATTTGGATAGGAGAAAAGCTTGGCAAGCACTGATAAAATTCACTATAGAAAATGCGGATAACTAGCTGCAATATTTTCTGAATTGTTAGAGATTATTTTAAAAACCTGTGCTAGTCCAACCTTTAAAGCCTGAAGAAGTCCAAAGATAGCCTCATGTTTTCTGAAGAGTGAGAACAGAAAATATGAGGAATTATGGATCAGTGATCTTAATTTTGATCCTCTGAAACATTCTGGGGAGGTGTGGGAAGAGAATTTTTTTTTTTTAAGCAAGCAGAAGCCTGTCTAGTTTTGGGTTATTAAGAACATTCTATTTTTTTTTTTTTTGATAATAGACAATGTAGTTAATGAGAAAGCAATAGTAGTGGTGTGTCTTGACTTACAGAGGGTTTCTGCCATTGTTTTGTTTGACATTGTTAAAAACATGCTGCTGAAATGTGGTCTTTTTTGACATGCGTACAGCTGCTTGAGAAATTACTTTTCTACAGCTGACTTGCAAATGATTCACTGTAAAACAGGGATATCATGAAGCATCATCCCAGAGAGCTCTGTTTTGAATATATTTTTATTCAGTTTTCTGCAATGGAAACAAAATGTGTAGCTGAAATACTGAGTGTATGGGGTAGAGTCAGAGTTGGAAATGCTCTTAAAATGGAGAGCTGGTTTGAAGTTGGTGAAATTCAGTTCAGTGGACAGGAGATTTGAAAGCTGAACACAGGCAGGAAAGGAAAGTCAAAGGTAAAGTTAGTGGAAGGATATAATGAATAACGAGCATTCTCCCCTGAGGGATACAGCGCATGAGGGATAGAGTTTTAGTAATTTTATTTGTTTATCTTAACATAGATAAGTGTTACTCTGGCATGTATTAGTGTGAGATTTTTATATATAAAACTAGGCAGGTAAATTCTGTTGATTAAGAGTTTTTGTTGGAGTGGAATCTCTTGAGTATGTAGCTCTAGACACTGTAAGACTATTAGACTGTTTTGTTTGTGAAGGGAAGTTGAAAGAAAAGGATACTCTTAACCTACAAACAAGGTGATTGCAAATCAGAGTCCTCAGATATTTAGGTTACTCTATAAAGGTTACTGAATAACTAGTTGTTCACTTATTATAGAACACAAGAAGAAATCATGTCTCTTTCTAGAGAATAATGCTTGGGTTGGTTATTAGGATTTCAATACACTGAAGTTGGCTCTCTGCAAAAGTAGTTAATAGCTTTTGCCAGAGAGGAAAACAGCTGGACAGACATCTGTTGGGTGCAGTCTGATCTCTAACGTCCTTATAGGTCTAAATTTTAATAATTGTGCATATGCAAACTTGGTGGTATTAGAAATTTTAACTAGTGGAAACTGCTTTGTAGCCCGACAAAGTTTCCTTCTACCTGCATTTGAATGGATCCTTTGCAGAAAAGGACCATGATGTGTCACTCTCTTCTGCGTAATGCAGAAGAGTACATGTGTGATCAGTAAAGGATTTGCTTTCAGATATGTTTCTAAGTCTGTTGTCTACGGGTGTATAAGAATGCCTTAATCAAAAGATGAGCGTATAGTACATTGGAAAGTGCCACAATGGAAGTGCGATATTGCTCCTGTCAATAAAACATTGAGATTATCATTAAGGGAGCAACAAGCCTAATAGTTTTTCAGAGTAACTGATTTGGAAAAGGGGGAGATGTTTTCAGTGCTTCTACAGAGGCAATACCTCCTTCTGTGTTGCAGCATATCCCAAAGACAAGGAGGAAGGCTTTTAGACAAATCCTTTCCACAGCCTGAGGCATCACAGGGTGGGGAAGCAGAGGATGAAGAGGATGCTGATTCTCATTCAATTATCTTTTCAGTCTAAGAAAGTTTCTTTTTTTTTTTTAAGAGCTGGTTCTTCTGCTAGTGAAATGCCAAAATGTTACTGGAGTGTGAGGGCCTTGGTGCAGTTCTGTTTTCCCTGTACCTTTATTGGCTCGCCAGCTTTGTAAATTCCTTGTGTATTAGGAAGCTTCAGCGAAGCTATCCAGAATGTATTGTTGCTTGCTAATGTGGTTAATCAGAAGTTTAGTCATGGAAAAATGCACATCAGTAGTCCAAGTCATTAGTTCAAACACTAATGATTTTCAGTCTATTATAATTCTAATGCATGATTTATGACAGTCTTGCTTGCCAGCAGTGGTTTGGAGCTGAAATCTGGATCTTTAGTAGCTTTGCCTGTTGAAAGGAAAAAAGCTCAGGCTGTGAAAATGGGAAGCTTACACTGCACTTCTCGCTGTATATTCCAGGCCCGCAAATGTATGCTTCAAAAGCGTATGGAGCAGTATAATACGAAAAATATTAATCTGGACAGTGTTAAGTTGTTTAGGACTTAATGTGCCTTGAGGCTTGTAAGATACCTCAACATCATGGTCTTCAGAGATTGAGTGCTTTATTTAAGACATGAATAATTGACTTTCTGAAATAATCCAAGTGAATAATGCAATTTCTGTGATTTACTTTCTTTTAATACTTTTACATACTACTTATGTCTTGAGTTTGTTATTAATTTGACAGTAGCTGTTCGTAAGAACAAAGATGTGATTGAGACTTGGAGTGTTTCTGATACAAGTGAAAAAAGGCGCTGAAAGATTTGCTTGTGATATTTAAAAGCTTGCAATTTATCTTTAATCTGGAAAATTAAATTTTCTATATGTGTTTTTAGAAGTAGGAAGAACTGAAACGCTGCTGTATAAAAAGGAGATCTGAAGTAAATGCAAGTCATCTTTTCAATTGTTTTGTTGTCACAAACTAACAAAGTAATTGCTGCAAACTCTGGATCGTAGCTTAAATCAGCTTGATTTAGACTATTTTCTTAAACTCATGAATGTTTAAGATTTTCTCCTAAGCTTTAATGAGCACATACTGGTTATTAGGGTCAGAAATGGCTGTGTGTTCAGGCCACAGAGTCACAAAATGATTGAGGTTGGAAGGGACCCTTAGAGATCATCTAGTCCAACACCCCTACTCAAGCAGATAGTTGTGAACTGCAAGTGTTTTGTATTTCTTTTATCACGAGGAAAGTTTATGTTCTCAGAAGATCAAAATACTTGTTCAGCATTGTATTTTATTGGAGTTATCAGATTTAAACATGTGCACATTTGCAACTAGAGTAAACTTTACAGTTTTTTAATGTAATTTGTTCTATTTATTAACATGTCTGCATGTCTGTGGTGTAACCAGTGTAATAGAGGGCAGTTGCCTTTAGAAGGGGTTATTGTAAATATCTGGTAGAGCTTTAAAAACAAGTAATAAAATATTTAAATATGGTGATTACCATATTTCTGAGAGGTTGATGTTTGAGCTTTCTGCTTGTGGTCTTCTGTGATACATGTTGCTGCTGGTACTTATTTTTTTTGAAACATGGGTAATTATTTCTTCATACTTTTTAATGGCGGTAATGGCTGTAAGCTTGTATGCTAGTGAGTTGCAAAAGAATGAAAACTCTATCTTCTCTATATATTTTTCATTTCCTAAATATAAAATTATTTTAAGTGAGAACCAGGTAGGAGATGTTTAAGCAAAGTTGTAGGTTAAGGAATTCAGATTTCCTATGTCCTACACAGAACTTCTATCTGCAGACCTATTCTTCTGTAGAAAATGCTGGTTTCTTCTGACTTATGTCATTTTTGTAGTGGCTGAGGTCCGTATGGCTGCCAGAGTAGTTCTGTACCTCATTTTTCTATCTTAACAGGAATACTTTTTGTGATTTAGCAGGATGAAATGTACTGACATCTGTGTTAGCAAAGGATGAGAAAGGTTTCTTAAGTGTTTTATGTTTTAGATTTTTAATGTAGTTCCTTGTATGGAGTTTTTCTCTTGAATCCTTTGAGGAGAAAAACAGTCTTTCAAACTATTTGCAAGGTAGAAGGTGCTTTGTAGTCAATGAAAAACAGTTGTGGTGATAGTTTAGGCAAAGAGACTGAGTGTGATTACTTGAGCAGTATATGTTAATGATTCCAGATGAAGTTGTGAAGTCAAAGATATGGACCATGGATAAATGCCTTGATGACCTATCCATGCCAAGTTAGGGACCTTTTTCTTTGCTTAAAACTATGGTTTCCTATATGATTTCCTGTATTTAAGGAGAAGTATCTTCAGGATGACTGGCTTGCACTTGCTTCTGTATAAGCTGTTGAACTTGAGAGATATGGGGGAGAGGGGAACTGCAAATGTAGGGGGGGAAAAAAAAGAAATACGCAGTACTGGCCTTTTAATCCACAAGAACTGTTATGATTTATAAAAGAAAATGAAACTTGAAACCCTAACGAGGTCTATATTTGTGAATAGAATAAGTAAGGAGTTTTATGAATGTGACAAGTATGCCTTAAATTCTTATGGACATTAATTTTTGCATGTATATAGAATGAAGTAAATGGGATGTGTGTGTATATATATATATGTAGAGAGAGAGAGAGAGGTGTGAGGCGAAAGAATTTAAGCTTTTCTATGAAATAACACATTTATAGTTGCGTGAGATAGTGCAACTGTCTATTTTTCCCATCAAACTGAAAATGTATTGACCAACTTCCTTATTTTCTTTTCTCAGAAATGACTACGCCAAACAAGACACCACCTGGTGCTGATCCAAAGCAGTTAGAGAGGACTGGTACTGTTAGAGAAATAGGCTCACAAGCAGTTTGGTCACTGTCATCCTGTAAACCAGGTAAAAACTTCCCCAAAAAATTGTAAACAGCTGAATGTAGTTTTTTTCTTAGCAAAACAAAAACAAAAATTTGCTTTTCGGTGAGAAGACATACTTTGTTCTTTATCTTTGACTTACGGAATAATAGATCCACAGTGTGGCATTAAAACTGCTTTGGTGTAAACTATATTGGGGGCTATTAGAAATAATTTTGGCCTAGTCTGCATTTGTTGCAGTTTGACAGTGTGTAGTTGTATCAGAAAATCCAACGGTGAAGAAATACATTAGCGAATTGGTTAGTCACTTCCAGAAGAGTGAAGGTGAATTTTTACTGCAGATTGAACTTCAGCTGCTAAGTGAAAATTGCAACTGATGTGGGCTATCAGGAAAAGAATGTGATTAGTAGAAGGCATTGATAGAGTAGGAAGAATGAAGATATGGAGTTCCTTTTTTTTTTTTTTTCTTTTTTTTTTTTCTTTTTTTTCTTTAGTTTGATAAAATTAGTTTTTAGGAATACTGTCACTGAGGTGTCTTTTTTGGTATCTTTGTTGCTTGTTTTAGGTATTTACTAGTTCAAAAAAGTAATAATGTAATTCAATATAAATAGATAAGATTTCAGCCAGATGTAATATTATGATAAAAGAACAATCTTTGTCAATGGCTTTCCTTTAGTTTAACAACGTGATTATAGACCAGGTGTAAAGGCCTGACTATAGAGTATTGTTCTTGCAGTTATTCCAGGTTACTACTTACTGTTTGTAACACCAGGGTGTGCTGAGTGATTTCAAATCTCAGTCCTAAATAGGAGATAAGGATGTAAAGATAGTCTAGTACTAAGGTTTTATTGTCAAAGTTTGCTGTTCCAGTTTTATTACAAAAATGCACCAAAACTTGGGTATTTAGAAATACTTCCTTCCTTGTTATAACATGGGGTATGTGTTTTTTGGTTTATAACTTTGAGAACTGTTATGCTTGATGACTGTGTCACAGGATGCTGAGGATCATAATCTTTTCTTTCTTTCTTAGGTTTTGGAGTGGATCAGTTACGAGATGATAATCTAGAAACCTATTGGCAATCAGATGGCTCACAGCCTCATCTGGTGAACATTCAGTTTAGGTATTAAAATTACTCTGTATGGGCTAGGGCTTTTTGTATAACTTTGTATTGATCACTCTTTGCAAAGGTAGGAAGTTTGAAAGTGCAAGAATTTCTGAACTAATCCTGTTACCTAGCTGGCAGGTTAGCCAGTAAGACTGTGTGTATGTATGTGTATATATGTGTGTATGGACACCTGCACACATGTATGTATATTTTTAATGATGCTATAGCTGCTATGTCTAAGTTAGCAATAAAAGGAATGTAGTAGCTTGTAGTGGCTTCATATTTATTGAAGGTAAAATTTTGATCCTTTGTCTGTAGCTTTCTTTGCCTATAATTTGTAGGGTTGATAACAGTTTTTAAAGCAGGCCTGTATGATTTAATACCTGGCTGTCTGAGACCTTTTCTTACTCTATTATGCTGTTCTTAGAATGCTTTCAATCCCTTTCTTTTACCAAGCTCTAAGATGAGGACAGGCATTTGGGTCATTTTTCTGCTTTGCTCTCTGGGGAACTCTATAGCAAGTATAGCAACAGAGCTCATGTTCAGTAAGCGAAATGCACTAACATGGCATGATATGTCATGTGAGTGTTTTATTGTCATCTTGACCTTTCCTTGGATTTCTTAGTATACTAACATTTGCATTAGGCAGGCAAAAGGTAACAACAAAGGCCAACTGTGTGTGAAGTTAATGTGTAGAAGTACTCAATTGCTGTAGCACTAGAGATCTTAAAAACTAGTAGGTATGTTTTGCTTATATAAAGTTTTACACTTGAATCCTCCTTGTTACACAATAGCAACAAGCTCTTAATGAATATTTTACTTAGAATACTTAACATATCTTTTGTTGCTTCTTGCAGAAGAAAAACAACAGTGAAAACTTTATGTATTTATGCAGACTACAAATCTGATGAAAGTTACACTCCAAGCAAAATCTCTGTCAGAGTAGGAAATAATTTTCATAATCTCCAGGAAATCCGGGTAAGTCAAGGATGTTTCACTTTCTGTCTTAACGGTCCTATTTTACTAGGTCACTTGGTTTAGTAGAGAGGATTTTGAATGTGAAGTATGACAGTGCACTTGAAAGACAAAAGTAGCTGCATTTGTTCTGCTGCTTTCTTTTAGTTTTTATTCTCTAAATGTAGTGCTATTCTCTAAATGTTGTGTGCTATTGCCAATATGGTTATAATAGACTTGATATGCTGCTCCTGGAATGGGAATGAGTGTGATTATATATGTGTGTATATATATATATTTTTTTACTGAACAGGACTATGAAGTCAGTTGAACTTTGATCTCACTTCAAGTATCTACAGACCCCATGCATGGCATACCTCAAAAGGGAGGCTGTGTTTTGTTTTTGGGGTGTGTGTGGTGTGTGTTTCCCCCCCCCGCCCCCCCCCCCAGCTATTGCAATTCTAGGCAAAAAAAAAAAAAAAAAAAAAAAAAAACCAAAAAGCTTAACAGGTGAATTCAGGCTTTCTTCACAAATGGGTTACTTAGCTATTTGTTATCAGCAGAAATCAAATATAGGACTAGAGACTTCAGTTATGACTGTGTTATCCATGGAAGTATCATCCATGAAAATATCTTTGCAGTCAGGTGGCTTTAGCTTTAGGAGGCTGAGTATACTAGTGGTCTTATTTTATTGTCTGATTCAAAGCTCCTTTTGAAGTTCTGGCAGAAAAGCTGGAAATGTAAGGCCTGATCATGAGTTACGCTAAAGTGTTTGTCTTCTGCTGGCTGAAGAATCTTTATATTAGTGACAGTCTGTATAGTTGCTAGCAACTGACTGCAGTTACTATTGTTGTTGAGACCAGAGCAATTGCAACACTATTCTGAAGCCATTTAAAGAAAGACACTAATATAAATTGGATGCTTAATGTAATTCAGTTAGATGTGTTGATAAGATATATTTTATTTACAGCTATTAGTTCTGATCATCTGCAATTTCTTGTGTGTGTGTTTGTTTTTTGTGTTTTTTAGAGTAGTCACTATTGTATTCCTTCTGAAATGTGCATATAATATTTTTTGTCTTCTGTCTATAGGTATTGCAAAATCCAATTTCTAGTTCTGTAAATGTAGAAATTTGTTGCTTAATTTCTAACAGGACATAACAACATGCTACGAAACCATGTTTTGGCTAACATTTCTTTTTTTATGCATACTAGGCTGTAGTAAGTCAAAAGCAGTATT
Organism: Tinamus guttatus; assembly: GCF_059628265.1. Lineage (NCBI taxonomy): Eukaryota > Metazoa > Chordata > Aves > Tinamiformes > Tinamidae > Tinamus > Tinamus guttatus. Next base: position 4,096,281 of record NW_028288781.1, on the reverse strand, counting down.
TATCCATGGTGATACCTTATTTAAAATGACTCAAATCTGATCACAATTATTCTATTAGAAAACCTTTCTACAAGCTTCGCTAATAATTACTTTTGTGGGTATGATAGTGTTTTGGTACATAGTAAAAGTAGATTTAAAGCAATGATGATCTTCATAGGAGCTGGCCTTGTGAGCTAATTGGGTATCTCATTAGCAGCAGGTATCTTGGACGATTTTGAGTTACTGTAATCTCATAAGTCAGATTCCTGATCTCAAGAGCTTGACAGCTACAACCTCATACATTGTGGGAGCCTTTAGCTTACCTCTCTTATATGGAGAATATTGCAGAAAGAAGTATCAGCAGTGACTAGAAAAGGAAGATATGAAGTATTTCTTTGGGGGTGAGGAGGTAATTTATTTTTTTATATACTTTTTTTTCCTTTGTTTGAAGACACAAGAAGAGCAATGACCTGTAAGCAGAAGATTGGAGATGCAGTGGGCTTAAGAGGTGTGGTAAACTCATGCCTATTTTACAATGGCACTGAAAATATATTCTTTCCTGATTTGTAGTGTGCTGTCAAGTTTGGGGTATTGTACCTTTGTCCTAAATCTAAGAGCCAAGGGTCTTGCACCATTTATTTTTGTAGTAATGCTTTGAAAAGAAATGAATCCTCACCTTAAAGTACCTTTCGCTAGCTGGGTATTCTGTCTTTTAATTTCCTTAGTTACAGGATTTGGGAATCACATGCTGTATAATAGAGAAAACTCCATCTTTTCCTTGTTAGGCTGTGGTTTTGTTTTCAGAGTGTCCACTAGATGTCATTGTGGTCCTTAATTATCAGTTTTCTGATTTTGTGTCTCTGTCTACTTATCAATAATGGTTAACCTTCTGTGGAAGTTTACTACGACATTCTGCATATAACTTCAGTAACATAAAAAGCTTCTTAAAAAGTAGTAAGCAATCGCTTCTGAGGGTATATGTGGCGTTAAAGACCCACACAAATATAATGCACGTATAGAGATATTTCGAATTTAAATGCTGTTGTTTATAAGCATATTAGTCTACTGCTGTTTTTTCAGGCTATATTTCATAATTTTTCCATCTTAAAAATAAGATTTTATGCACAATGTAATTTATAAAATACTAGTAATCTTTTCTGTATTTCTTTTATACTATATTAATGTGGCTGTAATATGTTGCATGAAACCAGTAATTCTCATTCATATGCCTTCTCTGCCTCAAAACTGAGCAGAAAATATGGTCAAGCTGCTTACCAGTGGCATGTAATACTTTACCATAAAATATTATATTCATGACTAATTTTGTGGCCTTTGTGGTGATGGTTTTTATATGTCTTAATCAAGTTTGATATTCAAAATGTGTTTTTGTGTTATTCTTCAATGCTGAAACTTCATTTTTTCTTCAGCCTCTCTGACCCAAAGTTATGTCATGAAAGCATTGTGAATTCTTCGGTGCTAATCTACTTAATTATACAGTGATTCTGTTGGTTTCAGGACTGATTAACTGAGTGGAAAATCCTACTAACTCGCTTTGCTTTTCCATGGACGCTTGCTTGGCTTGTAGTATCTAATGAAGATACTATGATGCCCTCATGTCTCTTCCTAAAGGTCTAATTCTCAAGGGCAGTATTAGGTTTCAGGTTAGGCTAGGTTTTGTCCCTAATAGGGGATTAGCTTCAGTATATAGAGTCTAGTTTGTAGGTATGTCCTTTTTGGAACTTAAGATGAAGCATTTGAAGCATTTTCTCAATGAAAGATTTTCCTCTGAGATGTCTATCCTGCAGTTGAGAACTGTCTTTGTAATGTGGCAGAATTCCCTGCTGAAAGAGCTACAATTAAGGTGTAGGTGCAGGTGGAAGCTTTCTCTTGAGTCCTTTCTCTGTGTTTGTATTATAGCAGTCAAGTATGAGGAGCAAATAACCTCATTTCTGGTTCCAGAGGTCCTCCATTTAGTGGGACAGTCAATTTGGTCTGCAGTAGCATTTCTGGAGCAGCATCCAAACTTCAGTGCATGATTTGTGTTACTGCACTTTCTCAAAGTGTGAAAGTAATCTGCTGTAAATGATATGAGTGAAAAGGTTACTGCAAGAGACTTCTGATCTCGTCAGGTGACACTGTCTATGTCGGTAACTCTCCAAGACATTCAGGACACCTGTAGTTCATCCCCCTTTAAACAAATCAAGTGCTATGATGTCAAGTGCAAGTAGGATGTCAGAGTGAGTTCACCTTAATGGCTTTGTAACAACAAAGTGCTTGTAAACTCTTCTACCAGCCAGTTCTGCATCTTTGGTATAAACACTCTGAGGTGTGAGACTTTCTGAAAGTGATAACTGACTTTTCATACCAGTTCACATCTGAGAAGACTCTGATGCTTAATTCCAAAACTAAAGCTGTTTATTGAAGTAGAGGCTCTGAAAAGAGACCCAAGAGTTCCATATTCTGCTCTGCCCCTTTATGGAACACTGCCATAGAATGCAGCATACGTGTCTGTGCAGTAACAAGAGAAGGCGATAACATACTTACAGATGAGACACTCTAAGAAAAAAAAAAATCATAGAAAGGGTTTTCTTCTATGCATTTATCTGAAAACATGATCTTTTTGATTTTAGAGCTGTTCCTGTTACGTCTTCTGGTTCAATGTGTGTTTTTCCTCTAGATTACTGTAAAATGAGCTTGATGCTAATTGTATTTTGTTTATGTTGAGAAATACATTCAAACTTTGTGCTATGTATGATTCTGTATAATAAAAATGTTGTTAGAGTTGTTAAAACGTATAGCTTTGCATTTAAGACTTTGAGAGAAATACTTTGCCTATGCACATTTCAGGGATAAAACATTCAAACTGCCACCTGCTAATATATACTGTTTTGGACAGTGACTCCACAAACACTGTTCTTTTCAGAGATTTTCTTCCAATTCATGGTGAACCTCACAGACCATTTTCTAACTGTTACTAATGTGGACCTGATTGGTCTAAGGTTAAATAAGCTGGAATATATTTTTTTTCTGTCTATTAGCATTAATTCTTTACTAAATCCAATTACACATGTGTAAATGATCTAAGACAGAATGACTATAAGTTGCCTCCTATTCCAGTAGAAAGGCACAAAGATGTTTCTGTTGTGATAAAGTCTTACAGTTTTTTGATTTTGACTTGGAGGATGTATATTTCTTAGTTGTTTGTCTGGTCCGGGAGAGCCAACAAGATTTGTGATAGAAACAAACTGTTGTTGCTAGTCATGGTGTTGCTGTGTGGACTCTCATCCTTTCATATTGCCTGAAGGTGATGATAATCCATCTGGAGGATAAGATACCTTGATGCTCAGACCCAAAAGCGAGTGAATTGCACTGAAATATCCCAGTGAGAGAAGAGTGGCAGGCCATGAATATGGTCTGTTTATGCAGTAGGGCAAGTCTGCATGTGAAGAGCATCATGGCTTCGTGCAACTTAAATGAGCAAGATATTTGTCTCTTCTGGAAGCTGTTCAGTCTGAAGTAGTGCTGCTGAAACAGGGTAACTTCCATTGTTAGCAAACAGCCTGTATAGGTGTCCAGTGATCCTCTGCCTCCCAGTGATAGATAAGCCTTATGTGCAAAGAAGGTGCTTTGCCACTGGGGGTCCTTTATAGCAGACTCTGCACTGAAGAATGATGCCAGTTTTGACACTTCTTTTTGGAAGAGGCTAAGTTGCTGTGTGCTTTATTCTTGGAACAGAAGCCTGTTTAATGTGTGGGTCCTTTGTTTCAGTTTGTTTATCAGGCAATATGGCTGTGTTGAGTAGCCATCTATTTTGTTTTCAATTTCTATTTGACCTTTTTTATTAATTTGTGTGTTGTGTCCAGATCCTCCAGACAAGTGCTGCAATGTCCCTGCTGGCATGTTGTTGTTGGTGTTTTTTTTTTTTTTTTTGGGCAAGCACCACGGACAGGGATTCTTCTTTGCTGGTATAACAGATGCTGATCTAGAGCAGGGAATCATCTAGCACTTAAGAACTGCACCTAAACTGAGGAGCTTTTAAGGATGTTAAGGAAGTCTGCACCCCACTTTGGTCTCTTTACTCAAGACTGTCCATTTATTGTGGTGAAGGCTATTTCCAGACCTCTTCTGAAATCCACCAGCTGACATTGTCATCCCGTTTTCTGTATGGGAAGTAAATTTAAATATGAGGAATGAACAAATGCTAACTTGTTATAGGACTACTGAATCAAGAAAATATACTTCTGGGATCTCTGTTCAAATATCTTCTCAGGTGTATTTTATGCTATGTTGCTCTGAACCTGGAGTGCTGACTTGTTACTGTTTTGTTTAGATCAGACTTCAGGTACTTCAGTTAGGAACTCTTCCTCCCTGATCTCAGTTTTCTTCTGTAGAAGAAAAGATGCAAAGATCCAACCCCCAATTGTTTTTCTGATTCAACATGTTTAAGAATTTTTTCAGCCTGCTAACTAAACTTCATAGTAAGTTTGTGAATGGATACATTCAGTTTTAATTTCATTGTCTGCCTCTAGAATACTCCACAGGTGAGGCTATCATACCTGGCTGTTTTGATTGTTATCTTGCTGTTTTGCTAGTTGGCATGGATTTACTGTCTTTTGGATGCAAACAGCATCTGTGGCCTGCATCTGAAATCAGCCAGTACTGGAAATCTTCAAAAGTCTCTTTTAAAAAAAAGAGTCTGCAAAAATCATGTTACCGTTTGTTCATCAGTTCAGTATGGATTTTAAGCTATTCTCAATTGTTCTGCATAACTTTTTCAGAAAAGTTATACTTATAAGTAGTGCTTTAACATTAATTAAATAGATCCTATTGAAATTTAAAATACTCTGTACACTTTTACATTATTCACCAAATTGTTAGCTTTGCAGAATCCATATTTACTTGATTGTTATTGCTGTGATTGTTTCTTGTGCTACAGAGTTCCTGAGTGGTGACAGTAGGTTTTTCAGTTTTTGTGGCAGCTGCACAATGTCCCAACTTGGTAGAATATATCTACAAAAGACTGCCAATTTTCCATGATAATTTAACCTCTTACCTGCTTTATATCTCTCAAGGCGTTAGGGCAAACTTGAATACTGAAGAGCAGTGTACTTTGAGGCTAGCCCCTTTACAGTGACTAATTAGTAAAAGTGAAGAAGAATCTCTGCTTTTCAAGAAGATTTTGTGCAATATAAGCAGAGCACAAGTATGTGATAAGTTTTGTGAGAGACTGGGCTCCATTACTTTTGCTCTTGGCATATTTCATCAGCAGCATGTCTATCACTTGTCTATCATGATTATCATGATATCACATGTCTATCATGATTAAAACTGCTTTTTGGCTTAAGAAAACTTCAGTGAGAGCTGTGTGTTGTGTGTGAGGTTTTCCTCTCCTACTGAATTTCTACATCTGTTCTTGTATGTGTGTGAATGTGTCTTGTCGGATTTTTTTTTTTTTTTTTGCTATTAAAACTTCTGTTATGCTGGTTGCTTTTGTGAAAGCGTGTAGGCCCATTTTATGTAGCCTTTAACCCTTTGTGCCACCAACAGCATCTGCTTTTTTCTTTATGTTTGGATAGAACAGAGATGCTGATCTGTGTGTCTGATAATGTTGTAAACTTTTTGGAGCTCCTAGGGAGAGCAATCAAATGCTCTTTCGCCCATAGGAATGGATCTGAATTAGGTATAATAGATTATATCTATTTAAAACAGTAGCCACTCCTCCACTCCCTGTAATTCAAGCTGTAATCAAACTTACGTACTATCAGGCTGAGGGAATGAAATTGTATTTTTCTTTTACATTCCCAAAATGTAGTGAAACCTCTAGTGGGACAGTTGTGTTTACAAGAGTAACTGGCTGCTTTCAATTTTGGGTTATAAATGTGCTTGCTTGAATAAATACACTGAGCTATCAGACAGAACAACCAATAGTTTGTTGGACTAATTGACCTTGTCAGTATAATAGAAACACTTGCAAATAAAATTCCTACTGCCAGCAAAGTTGCAAATGAACACCCCTGAAGAAGCTGTGTGTATCCTCTAGCTATCTTGGAATGCAGTGATTCAAGCAACAGACGTGGGGGGGAAATCATTAACTAGGAAAAAGTTTTTATGTACCAACATCTTTGAGTAATCTTTTTCATAGCATAAGGCTATATGCATTCCTAAAACACTCTGGATAGGGAAAGTAGACTCCTTAATGTTATATTTTCTAGCAGTTGTTACTACTTCTAGCCTATCTCGATTTCTCTTGTACGATTTGTTTTTCAGGTCTGGTTTTATTGTAGTGTGCCCTTTTTAAAAAAGACAGGGATGTTTGGCTGGTAACCACAGCATGTTGTAATGAGGGTGGAGTATGTTTGTCACTCTACAGTAATGGCTGGCTTGCATTAATGCCAGTGTCCAGCACCATGCATTCTGTAGCAGCATATCTTTCCAAATATGTTTGTGTTGCATGACAATGGAAAAGAATCACAGTAAATAATAAATATGTGGATTTCCAAGCAAAGTGTGCTAGAATCATTTTATTTAACTAGTGATGAGAATCATGCATCTCTCTTAGAGAGAAATATTTCACCCCAGAAATGTCTTCATACATAAACTACTTAAAATGAACTAGTAGTATATATGATGCGTCCTTTATAAATGTTGGATCATTTCACACAGGTCAAAACAGTATTTAAAAAAATGAAAGATATAGCCAACTTCACTGTGTACTCTAAAAATGATTTTTATTTTGGTTAGAAAATAAAACAGGAAAGATGGCATTTGGAAGAAGTCTGGAAAAAGTTTAGTTGGCTCTTGAATAGACTTCAGAGTTGGGGGCTTAAAAAAAAAAAAAAAAAGCTTGGGAGGCTAGAGGAGGAGAGGAAGGATGGTATATTTCACCTTAAGTAAGAGACAATGTGTAATAAGGGATTTTGTGGTTTTACAGCTCGGTGCATGTGTTTGAAAGCTGTTCTCTCAGCAACGTGGGTGGCAGGTTATGCTACCATATAATGTATTGTAGTTGGCTCTCCACACTTGTCAGGGTTAGCGTTCAACCATTCGGAAAATTTTCCCATTGTTCTATCATGTGAACCAAGGCTAGTGTTGAATTCCCAATAACCTTCTGCAGGGGAAAAAAGGAAGCTTAATTAGAAAGTCTGAAATTTGATTAAGTCTGTTAATGTCCTTTTCTACGATTTAGGTGCTTATCTGCAAATGCAGTTAATTTTTCATCAGAAAGCTGAAAAACAAACTTAACACAGCCCTGCAGTTGCTTCAACGCTTTTAAAAGCGTTGTATACTCAGTTCTGTCTGTCTTCAGCATTAACACTCTATTTCCATCTTAAACATGTTTGCTTTAGATGGATCATAGATTTTGGCAGCTACTGCATTTTTAGCAAATAATACTGTTTCTAGTAAGAGTTGCAAAAAAAAAAAAAAAGAGAGAGAAAAAGAAAAACTGTGTGTGAGGTCCTTGTAAACTGAACCTTGGGAACGTTATGTTATTTCTGTATTTTCCCTTCTTTTGTGCTTCTTCTCTATTTGTGTCATGGTTATAAATTTTATCATTTGAAGCAGAGAATTAAAAACACTTTTAGTGATTCCTGTAACTTAAAGAGAATGTTTGTTTTATGTGTATTTTTTTATTTTTACCTGTTATTTCAGAGGCTGGCATGTAGAGAAGTAAGCAATTATGGTATTGAAATTCCATTGTGCCAGCACCTTCAGGGCATAATCCAAAAAAAACAGAGAAATTGCCTGCTGGGTTGTATGCAGTATGCTTCTGTGAACATCAGTGTCTGCTGTTCACACATCATTTTTTACTGAAAGTTCCTGTTGGAATAAAGGTTCTGTGTTTGGAGAGTGAGTGCCCTGGGATATTTGTTGGTCCATGTGTTTCAAAGTTTGTAGGGATTTCTAATTGCAGTTTACCAGGATAGGCTCATTAGATACTTCTTGCAGATAATCATTAATGCTTCAAAAGTTTACAGATCATCATTAATGCTTCAAAAGTAAGAGAAGCAAGCAGAGGTTTGTTTTTTAGTACTATAAATATTATATCAAGGGGAAAAAAAGATGCTCTTTGCCACTGCATTTAAGCATTCTGCTTAAGAACAGAACATGACAATAAGGAATGAGGGGTGTGTGTGTGGGAGAGAGTTGATGGCATGGCAGAAGAGCAACTCAAATATTTAACTTGACTGTTTCAATATTTTATCTCAATTCCTTCTCCCTCTCTGCCCCATTTTAAAAAAATGTGCATTGATTAACTGACACTTAAAACAGCACAGTTGCATCTAGTATTTCAACTGATGCTGAGTTTAAGTGGTTAGGCTAATGTGGACTGTCTTCATGACACTAAATTGAATCACCCCTAGTTGATCAGAATTCAGTTTAACTAAATAACCAACTTGAATTTATTTGATTGTCTTCACTGACTTAATTGTGGGAAGTAAATCCCAGAAGGATTATTATGCGATTTCAGACATCACAGAGGGTTAAATGAGTAGTGAAAGGTCAAATCAAAGATTGATGCTGATCTCCTTTTAGGTGTTTGTAGTAGTCCAGTATAAAAAAATCTTCAAAGAAGAAAGCAAGCCACTGACATTTAATGTGGGTTAAATATAAGAAAAGAAGATATAACAAGAATGAGAATTTCGGGATGTATTAGAAGTTCTATGCTGCTATCTCAGCTGGTACTGAAGCTCAGCATGCATCATCTCTTTCATTTTGGCAACCTATAGGTAACAGCAGTATCTAGTAACACCCTGTGGCTGTCTTTGCCACTTTGCTTTAACAGCTTACTAGTGAGAGTAGGGAAAGTAGCCCCACAGAAGAAACTAGGAGTAAGTTTTTCTGCCATTTTCTGGCCTGTGTGTAGCTTCAAGGGTAGTTCAAGAGAAAATATTATCTGGCAGAGGGTACCTAGAATAAATACAACATTCTTAGGCAAGGTCAGTGACTGTTTTGAATTTAGAACTCTTTTTGAGACTTGCACACTCTCCTTTCGAAAGTTAGTCTTTCTCCCTTGATTGCTAAAATGATCTTTTTTCAGTCGTTTTCTAATGCCTGCATGGAGTTTTGCTCAGAATATCACTAAACAGTGTCTATATGGATTTTTTTGTGAAGTTTTGCAGAAATTGGATATATGTTTATTCTGTTCCCTGTCTTAAGTAGCCCATGGAAATGCTTTCATAGACCTAAAGTATAGGTTATTTTTTGTCTGAGGACTGTTCTCTACCCTGGTCTATAATAATACAATCAAGAATCAGTAAAACCTTTTCCAGATTTTCCAGTTGTTCTGCAGAAGGACACAAATGAGGTGGAATGAGTGGTAATTTAGCATTTGTGTCTTGGCTTGGGGATATATCTTCTCTAGCCTGTTTAATCTAATTTCTGAATTAGGTTTACCCTTTCCTCCTATTTTGTTTTATAATGAATTCTAGAATGTTCCATGTGACATTTTAAAAGAATGCTAACAAGTAAATTTTCTTTTTCCTGAAACTTTTTAAATCACATTCAGCGATTTATTAATCTTATCCTCAGAGGAGGATGGAGATTTACTTGTAAAGAGATTAAGCAGAGTACGTATCCACTAGACTGACATAAATGTAATCCAATTTCAACAGTGAGTTACTTATTTCATATTTGTAAGCAGTAAAATCATGTCCTATAGCATCTCTTCTTTTGGAGGTCAGTAGGCCCATGGTGATCAAATTTCATTTGACAGGTTCTTCTCTTTCTCTTTTCTCCTTTCTTCCCTCCCTCATTATCCTAAAAGAGCATATAAGGTAGAATTGCATTTCTATTCTCATGAGTTTGTCATCTGTTGGATGCAGCATTAAGGCTACCCATGATTATTCTTTTTAGGAGACTTTCTCCTGTGCAGTAATATAATTATCCTAACTGTATAGCTTCATGTAAATTCTTTTTTTTTGAACTGTTGGATCTTAGTGGGTTGGTTGCATTTGGTGTGGTGGCTTTTTTTTTTTTTTTTTTTTTTTTTTTTTTGTCAGATGTGATTCAAGGAATTTTTGACTCCTGGAAAGGAATTAACAAATAGAATTCATTCCGAGTGAAGCAAAGTCCAAAATTGGACCTCCTCAGTAAATAAGGAAACTTAGTCTTGCATTTTCCATATGGGTTGGTGAGAAAACCCAAGCAAGAGGTTAAACAAAGGAAATTTTGTGTCAATCCAAAATCAAATGCTTCCATTGGGCAGCAGTCCTGATTCTGGCTTTGCAAATTCATGGAAATGTAGTAAGGTGGCTTTAAAGCTACCCGCTGAACCTCTGACAGACATGCTCCTATTTCTCCTTTAAACTTCATTCGTAAGAAATATCTTCAGTGAGACATGTTTATGAACTTGGAAATTTTCTCGGATGAGACCTACCATTGCATTTTAAGTTTAGACAAATAGTTTTCATAATCATATATTCTTTGAATTCGGAGTTATAGCTGCTCTGTATTCTTGAACTGTTCCTCTATATTTGCTTGCTAAGCTGGTATACCATAACAAGCCTAGGTAATGTTGCAGTATATCAGATTTGCCCCACTCACCTTTTTGAATGTCTGTTTGGGTCATCAGTTAAATCTTTATCCAGGTGTAAAAGTGTTAACACTTTTTCTGTATTATACTGCTGCAGGAGTTATTTGCATAGATTTAAGGTCTTTAATGTCTTACCTCTAGGAGAGGCAACAGAAGTTTCCAAGCTATCTTCTGTCTTCTGTGCTTCCTCAAACAAATTTCTTTTGTACATTTTTCTTAATAAAGAAATATCTCTCTTGGCGATACAAGATAAACATTTTTCAGTAAGCCCTACTTTCTGTTTTGTTGTTCTCTTGCTGGCAAGGAATGAGTAGGAGATACTTTATTTGGTAGCAGTTAGGTATATTATTTTATTAAGGTTTTGTTTTGCTAACATTTAAGGTCACTCAGGAGCCGCGTTTTTGAGTAACAGATGTTGTGTTAGATCTATATAGTTTTGTGTGACTATCTTCTGGTAGAAGAATAAAAATATGGTTCTCTTCAGTGTGTAGTTAAGAACCCTATTTGCTAAGGGAATAGTTTTCATTGTGTTACATGGACATTCTTTCCTCCTTTCAGGGGGTGTTAGAGATCTGCCTGCTACTATTGCCGTAGACATTTTTTTGTGATGCTCCACATTACTCACTTCGTGAAGCATTCTAACAATGTCTGGGATGCAAAGTGTAGAGCTTAAAATTTAATAGTTCAGACTAAATTTTTTTGGATGAATTGATACAAGACTAATTTGGCATACCTAGATTTTCAGACACTTAAATGTTGAATATTCATTGCATAATTTGACTTTCTTTTTTTCCAAATACTTTTTATAAAACTTAACTGTAGCTATGACTAGAGGGACTTCCTGGGTATAGCTAAACAACTTTGAAAATAAATTATGAGCTGATTTTTTCTGCTTTCACCCAAACAAAATGTTTCCATTATATATGTTAAAACAAATGGAAACTTCATATATTGGAAGAAAAATCAGTTTTTCATCAGTTTGCAAAATCTTATACCTCTGCTAGTAAAAATATTACGGGACCATAACTAGTGATCTTATATTCACTTTGTAATAAATCTATGCAGTGTATCCATTTATATTGTTTCTACTTATTGCTTTTTATTTGATAGAACTCAAGTTAGTTCTAGTAGCAGTCTTCCTAGACATTGATAGAACCTCTTGCTTTATGCTCTGTCTCCTTGTTTCAGGTGATACTTTTTTTTTTTTTTTTTTTTTTTTTTTTTTTGTCTTTAGGGTCATCTTGTGAATGACCACCTCTTGAAATGTAATTATTGTAGGATTTTTTTCTTTTCCAGAGATTTCTAGCTTGTTACTTATAGGAGTTTCTCCTTCCTCCTTTTTCTTACAGTGCTCTGATGTTCTGTTAGGCTTCACAAATGGCAGCTGCCCAAATTACCACCACCTTATGCTTCCATTCAATCTTCAGACCCACTTGTAGTCTAAATTCACCTGGATTTCAGATTCTCGTGTATATGGAAGTCTCCTTTTCTGTAGTGTGTTCCACTGCTCTTCCTTAGTCTGTTTCTTTTTCCTGTATATCTGCTTTTTACTTTCTGCTTTCTCACTCCATGATTTAGCCTGATTCACTTCAGTAAGTGGCTCAAGTGCTGCCATTTTCCTTAAGAGTTTCTTGACTGGCGTGAAAATTGTGAGAGATGATCTTTCTCAGGTAGATGCTGTTTTTGAGGTTTTTAGATGTCAGTGCAGGAGTAGGTTGTTTCTTTTAAACTATTTAGATGAAAGTTTCTGCATTGGGTGGAGAGATGAATGTGCTTAAATGTCTTAGACATTTGAGAACTCAGGATCTCCTTAAGTTGCTGATCACATTGGAAGATGCAAGGTTCTCTGTTTGCTTGGAGAAGAAAATTAGACAAGCAGTCTATACTTTCTCCTCCCTAAAGCAATTAGAGTGTTTGTTATCCAACAGCATATCGGCTGTTGAGTATTTTATTTCCTTGACTATGTAATCTGTGGTATTTTACATTCTGGTTTTGGAATATGTGTTTTGTGTGCTCTGGAAATTATTACAGGCATGTTCAAGGCTTACAAACACATTAATCTTAATCATTAAGGATAACCAGACTTTTCATTTGAAGAAGGTGGAAATCTGGCAGTAGTTTGCAAGACTGAGAATGTTAGTGAATTTGGACAAGCTTTACCTGTTTAGTAAGCAATGGCAGAGAATTTGAGCCATAGCATTTAGCAATCCAGATTTCTTTGAAGTTATTGGAAGTTGCTGCAAAATTCTTTATCTTTGTTCTTAGGGAATTTGATCTTAACTGTAGCTGTAAAAGTTGTAGCAGTGATATTCCAATAGCTAGACTAGATGTGGAGAGGTCTTAGAACGTGAGGTCAGAGAGAACAGTCCATTTGATAAAGAGAATAAGCTGACAGAGGGGCAAACTAGGATGTCTGGTATGTGTCAATGCTTTGCAAGGAGACTTTTGGTAGTTTTTGGGGACAGGAGCAAGAAGGCTTGATTCTGGAAATAATATTGTTAGCACAAAATATTGAGAAATGCTGCTGTATTCTTTCGTGTTCCATAGTTGAATGAACCTGGCTTGAATGAGTTTTGTTCTGTAATGTCTGGGAATAAATTGAATTAAGTTTAAAATTTAACTATCTAAAATCAAAATGATCTGTAGACTTTTAGAACATCATATACTTCAAAAAATAGTTTTTCCTTTTATTGTGACTAGATATAGCATGAGGGAGGGTAAGGAGGGTGAGGAAACTGAAGTCGTTTTATGTCCAGTAATTAAATAAGGCACAGGTCTGCAAATAACATTTTCAAAGACATTTTGAGTAGTACGTTAACCTTAGCTGCCTTTAAACTGTGTGCCTCGTTTCTTTTCTTACGAAACCTTAGGCCACATCCTGACCCATATTTTGGTAAATCTGTCATTAAATGATATTTTGGCCTGTGACTAGAAAGTTTAAATGCAGAAAGTACTACCTGTAGAAATGTCCTACTACTAGGAATTTTTGCCCAAAGTATGATTTGTCACAGTCAGTCTCAGGTTTGTCATAGGGTACTTATCTGTTACATGCTATCTTCTGTATGTAGTAATTTGTCTGTAAACTAAAAAATGAACAGCAAGAACACATTTTAGGGCTGAATTGCTTTTCAAGAGTTAAAAGATGTATGACTTCACTAAATTAGGCTTGCGGGTTTTTTTTTTTTTTTCCTAAAGAATGCAGTGCTGTCTGTACATATGCTAGTAATGTATCTGTAAAAAATAAAATTTGCAGTTTCCTTTCTCACATGTGCATCTGCAATATGATAATTTTATTTGGGTGGTGCCCTGGTAAAAACGTTGTGTATTTTCCCTACATTGTCCCTCTGAGAATGCCTGTATTATGCAGAGCTCAAAGATTTGCAGCAAGTCATAGTTGCTTTTCCTACCATTCACTTCTTGAGACTAGACTCTCCAGGTACTGTCTGTTTCAATGTCTGCAACACAGACTTTAAAAAACTTAGGTACCAGAAGTAGGCAAACTGGAGCAGAAAGTTTGTTTTGGGCTGCATTACTTATTTTTGATGCTGTCAGCCAGACCACCACTCTAGAATGTAAGCTCAAGAATTTTTTGCTGCTTTTTCAGCTTCAGTGTACTATCTGCCAAGCTCAAGGGAAGTAACTGTTTTGCATTTGGAGCCAAGTCCCTGTAGGTCTGAAGGATTTCCCTTGGTAATAGGAGTCTTCTCAGACTTTAATAGCAATGCACCTGCAAACATATGGTGTTCCTAGATACTTTGACAGCTGCCAGCATAGAGCTGCAAATGAGCTCAGGACATGTTTGCTTTTCCTTTCTCTGCTCTTGACTGATTCTTAAATGAATAATGAAAATCATCTATTGTTAAATCAGAGATCCTAACTTTCACAACTGTTATGAATTATGTTGGTTGAAGATAGTATTTCTTCCAGGGATGGGTATCTGTTAAGATTAGATCTGTTTTGAGCTAAAGCCAAACTAGGTTTTGATGGCTAATTACTTAGCTAATTATTGCTGTTTAAAGGCTTGCGTTGACATGTTAGACCTTATGAACATATGCAACTTCATGGTAGACTGTCACTTTCTTTGTATTTATTGATTTAGTCCCTTTGCTTTCCAGAGGGATAAGGTAGAGGGTTTTAATATTTTTCTTATGTTCCAGTGGACAGGATAGAATGAGAGGCACTTCTTTAATGAGAATTTATTGATGTGTCAAGCATAGACCATCACATAAAAGCTCAGGTGACCAATCTATAGGAAAAATAGGTTTGGACAGTTGATTCACAACTCTGGTATCTTGAAAATCCTATCTACCATTTTTGCCTATCTCGGAAACTTTCTGTAAGTTTTGGAATCTGTCACATCTTTTTTTGTTATGAGTTGAGGTGCTTATACATAATCTTTTTTAGATCATTACAATTTTGTATGTGCAGGGTTTCTGTGTTCCCAGAGATTCTTTCTCAGCAGAATCTGTGGCAAATTCCTGATGGTATCTATAGATTCATTTTCTAGAGTCAAGACTTTTTTCAGTCAAATTTCAGAGGATGAAGTATTCCAAGATTGTCACCTAACATCCTATTTTTTTCTTTCCTTTTGCTTGTTTTTCTGCTTCCCAGAGTTAAGTAGATGATAGTTCCTCCAACTGCAATGAAGTAAGACAATTTTGCCTGCTCTTCCATGGTAGCTCTGCATTTGTCAGGCTATTCATCTCTCAGATTGCATGTACCTGATTTTGGGCATACTGCTGGCAGGCACTCTGACCAGATAGGTGCAGGACCATGAGTACAATGTCCTGGTGGTGGTTAGTGAAGTACCATGGACAGGGTCCCTCTTCTCAAGGCATAGGTCTGAACAATCTATATATCAATGTAGGGGACTTCAAGTGAAATGATTTCACCTGTCAGTTTTTCATGTGGGCAATTCAGTAGAGCTGTGGCCATTTTTCAAGTGTCAGTATTTATGATTCTTTATCATCTCATGCTTTTGAAGCTACTGTTCCTTTGGGGGTCCATGTCATGACAGTCTTGGTGTCCCCATTATATGTGTGGTTGTACTTTGTTTTCTCCCATTTGACAATTAAGTTTGTATGTGTTTATTCACCATAGGCTTTTCTAGTCTGAGACTTAATTGGCGTGCTCTCAAGACTTCCATGGATTAAATTTCAATGCTTTGTTTTCTGTAATTTTATTCATGTTGTGGTGTGAAATTCTGTTTGGATCAATCAAATACATTGAGACTACATTGTCATCACAGGAACAGGTTGCCCAGAGAGGTTGAGGAGTCTCCTCTGAAGATACACAAAATCCACTGATACTCAAAACCCACCGTGATTCTGTGCACTGTGCTCTAGATGCCCCTGCTTGAGCAGGGGGGTTGGACTAGGTCATCTCTAGAGGTCCCTTCTGACCTCAGCTGTTCTGTGGCTTCATATCACTGTTTCTGTTGCATGGCCGTGATGAACTGGTATTGCTGCTTAGTTTGCAAGTGAAAACAGTGAGTTGGATTGGGGGTTTGGGGTTGTTGCTGGGTGTGTTTTTGTTGTGTAGTAGATTTTAATTTGGGACCAGTCTTCAAACAGGCTTGTCATTGCTGGTATTGTGTGAAAAAAACTGTTCTTTGTGCAGATCTTTGTCTACACTAGTTCTATCCATCAGTGAAATTTCATATGCACAAAAATTGCTTGTGAGCTTTCAGTTATACTTGTTTAGAGAACTTGTTTGTAACACTGATTTAATATCTCATTTATGCTAAATGTTACATACTGTTTTAAAATAAAATCCTGTGTGGCTTGAGTTCTCTTCCCCTCATTCTGCTCCTTTGCAAGTTGTCAGGTGTATTTAAAATTTGGCAAGTCCTATTTTGAAGGATGAGATAGTCACTCATAGTGGAGTAACACTGCATTAACTGATGCTTTCTTCTTTTGAGGATATAGCTCCTGTCTTTGGGTGTGTATTCACAGTGAAAAACACTCAAGATGGTAGTGAGAACTTTTTGCTTTATAGGAGATTTTATAAAGAATATTTAAATTTGTGAGACTTTTTACCTCTAATTCAGAAATGAGTAAAATAAAAACAAGCTGTGGGTAACTCTGAACATGCATATATTGTCTCTTACAGACAGTTTAATTTTGTAGACTTGGGACATAGGATTATTTGACCATTTATACTTGTACAAATGATTTTGAGAGGATTCAGCAAGATATGCTGAAAAATAAGTGCAAATTGAAATCAGGTTTAATGAACTTTTTTCCCCTAAAGTATTTGGCATTTACATAGCATTTCCATATTGTGTTGCTGCTGCTGTTGTACTGAGCTGATGGAACACTGATCAAAATCAGGCTCAGGTATTTATTTTGTCTCAAATATTTATTGTGCTTGTGTGTGCAATTGTTTTTCTTTTAATCGGATACAATTTTTTGATATCTAGGCATTGGACTGTTTTCATCTTCAGCAGAATATACCAAAGAAAAAGATTCTTTAGAATATTTTGCAGGGATCTTTTCCAACCTCCCCAGTCTTTCCTAAAATTATTTCTCTTGAGTCATTTAAACAAAATAATGCTTATGTATAAAATGAATCTGTAGCATTTGCATGTTTCACTGCCTAATAATAGCTGCTTCTACAGCCTGCCTTCTCTCTGCCCAAAATCTTCTTGAGTGGTGGGCTGAGCTCCTCTTGACTCTTCAAGAACTACTGTTTGGAAGAATGGAAGGCTTCTGTTACCTAATGGACTAAGTGTGATTTCTTGACTGTTTAAGGAGGTGACTGTTTAAGACCACAGAGTCACCTCCTTAGGTGGTCGTTGCTTCCTTAGAGCAAAGCAGTGTGCTTTTCACAGTGCGCTCTTTGAGTATGTTTCTGTGTTTCTTGCTAAGCTGCTCATGTGGTGTCCCTCCTTTGACTCACTTGGAACTTGGGAAGTTTCTTTTGGATCTGCATTGCCTTTTTGCTGGAACTGGTGCATCACTGCTATTAACTGGTTCTCTTCCTTCCTAAGTGAAGTGATGGCTGAAGCCCAAACTCTACTACTTTGTGTGTTGACAGTTTCAATACTGGAATTATGCATAAGTCTATTGACTCTAAATCCTGGTAGCTACATGGTAGGGCATGGCAGTTATGGAAAGAAAATTTTGAAGACAGTCTGCCTTCTTTCTTCTAGCCAGTCATTGTGGGAAAAGTATTTGTGTAGCTGTAGAAACCATGGCTACGCAGGGAAAAGACTTTTCCATATTTGATCCCTTAGAGAAAATCTGTATTGTGATAAATACTTAATTTTTGAAAATGATGTTTCTTTCCTCTACAACTTTTTATTTTTTCTCTGCTTAAAAGAATACATTACTTATTGAAAGCACCTGCTGTTTTGAAAAGCTTTCTTTATGTAATTATAGAGAACTAGTAAAGCATATAGAACTATATCTATGCAGAAACCTCTAGCTTCTACTTTTAATTTCAAAGGTGGCTAAGTCACAAAAATGTCTGAAATATAATAAGGATTCGCATAACCAGTTTTGATACTTTTATGGCGTAAGTAGAAAGACCAAAATTAACTGTCGTTTGGTTTCACAGTATCTTTTGGAGGCAGTCATAGGAAATACATGTTGTCACTTTGATCTAGTAGTGGAGACAATCTAAAATAAAAATATGATGAGTTGCCAGCATCTTAAAGGGAAGTAAGTATGTTGTATTGTGCTAAAGCTGTAAGAGTAGCAGTAACTCTGAGTCTTGTGTTGTGGCATGTGTGTAGGAAGAATGTTTTTTCTCTGGAGGAGAAAAGTGAGATTGCTCTTCTGTTTTATATACACTTGGAGTAACTTATGCCCTTGGAATTTGGAAGCCTGGTCTAACATGGTCTGGAATGTGTTTATAATGGTTGTCAATTTGGAGAGAAAAAAAAAAAACAACACTTGAATGGTTTTATTCTTTCCTAGCCTTCACAAAAGGTATCTTCAGAAGACAGTAGAAGTTATACATTGTTTCAAGGATGCTTGATACTGCGAATAAACAGCTGAATATTAGAAACCCAGTAAAAGTAGCAGCTTGAATTAAATACCCCTTTGAAGAGACCACTGGGCCTAAAGATGGACCAAAAATTTAAGTAGAGAATAGAAAAAGCAATAGAAAAGATGTTTGCCTAAATTGTTCATTTAGGCATGACACAGTATGATTCTTGGGTGTGAAACAACTTGAACTGCTGAAGTGCTGGAGTTCCAACATGTAGCTATAAAGTACCAGGAAATGGGTATTAAATTGTGTGTGACACTAGAATGCTATGGGAATAACTGGGGAATGATCTAAGAAGACCTTACTGTCTTTTATTGGTAGATACTGTTTTAAGTAGTTGACTTTCGAGAGATCATAAAGGAGTTGCTACAGCCAAGACATCCCTGGATAAGAAAGCAGTAAGAGTTTATCCAGTCCTTGTTTCAGTTTATTGACCATCTAAAATTAGTATTTTTAGAAACTAGTGAAGACTTGCCAAATCTTATTACTACTTGGGAGAATTTATTTCAGTCTAATAAAGCTAACTTTTTGAGTTCATATTTTGAAATATATTTTGTGAGGGAAAGGCTGCGGTGTGATGTTGAAATTCTTCAGTCATTTTTTGCTGTCCATATTATAATACCTTTTCTATTGCCTATTTTATATGTTCTCTCACTTGTCTTCCTGCTGTTTGCAGGTAGCATGATTTGCTCAATTCTTTTTTGTCAAGCAAGCCTGCACAGTCTGCAAGCTGTGTGTTGGGGTTTTTTTTGTTTGTTTGTTTGTTTTCCCCTAATTGAGTTATCCAGCTTTAAGTTATTCTTTTGGGTCCAATTTATTTTGGAAATGTGTCTTTCATGACCACTGCATCCATCCTCTCTCCCGTACTGCTGTTAGACAGTTTAAATGTGACAAATCAACAATGAATAAGTAAGATAAATTAGTTCCTAACGTGTTTTTGAAATCTGTGGGTTGGCTAGAGGAGAGTTAAGTGCTGAGGAAAAAGTGCCTCATCTTCTCAGCCATCCTCAAAAGCAGCAGCAGCTGGCTGGCCAGGAGGCACACTGTTGCTAGTTGGCATGTTACAAACTGATCCCAGGTGCCCTTTTGCTTGTCGTACCGACCAGAGTGGAAGCACAGGGTCTGTAGTGGGCATCGGCGATAAATGTGCAGACAAAACCATTTCACTAGCTCTGTTCTTCTGGAAGATCTTGTTCTGTGCAGCTGTTCTACTTTGCCTCAGTTTAGTCAGGGTAGTTTATGCCTATCTGCTGCTCTTAGCCTCTTCATGCTCTTAAGTGAGTTGTATGCTGTCTATTTAGCTTAAATGACTAATGCAAATAGTTTTATGCTGCTGCAAAAACATTGATAATTTTCTTTCTAAAGTGAAGGAAGAAGTATGTATGGATGTTGATTTCCTCTTAAAGTATTGGTATCTCATTTTCTCGTATTTCTGAAGTCTAAAGTCATTTCAATAATCATCTTTTGATGATTTGCACCTTGCATGATCAAACAGTCATTACTTGCAATAGTAACTTTGCCAAATGTATATGGAACTCTGTAGACACCTCTGAACTCAAGACAGTGATGAAACCGTGCTATTATATTTGGGGGAAAAATCCCTTGGTAATATTTTTGCTTTGCTTTTCAAAATAACATGTATTACTGGAGTGAAAGTACGTCCATACATAAAGCTATAATGCACACAGAACAAAAAAAATAAAAAAGCAGTGGAGGCAGAACAGGAGAAGCAATAGATAGGAGTATATAACAGCAGCAAAGGACAGGTGAGTCTGACTTTCCATTTCAATTTTTACCCCCTTATTGTTCATTCTTTTTGTTTTATTTTCCTCTTTGGTGCTTTTTTGGACAATCAGTCATTACAAAATTTAGCTTACAGACTTGAGAGTAAGCTCTTAGCATATTATAGTCTAGAGTTGCAGGAACTGTCCTGCTTTACTAACATTTTGTTTTTCCCCCCCCTTTTTTTTTTTTTTTTTTTTTTTTTTAACTTTTCTGGTAAAAAGTGTATAGATTAAAATCTGGAATTCTTTGTCTATTTAGGTAATTAGTAACATAGCTGATATTTAAAACTTTCCTGGAGATCAGTTAATTGTGACCGAATCTTACTCAATGGATGACCTGCATATGAAAAAAAATTACAAGGCAAAAAAACTTTAAAATGTGGCATTTCTTCATGGTGAACTTCTGCTGGTGAGTCAAGGTAAAACACCATTAAAGGTGGCTAGTGCTTTTAAGGAATAGCATTAACAGCAGAACAACTAAAACGGGTTAGTGTTTATTATTATTATTATTATTATTATTTTATTCTAGGTAGAGCTGCTAGTGACACCTGTAGTGAAGGTTGCACAACCTATCTCATTATTAGGCTTAACTCTCAGTTACTTCATAACTTGCCAAAGTTCAGTTCAGACTGAGAGTTTCCATGCCGGATGTCTGCTTTGGGTTGAATTTTTTTTGAAAGTTTCAGCCATAACAGTTCTGTTCCAAGAATAAGGCTGGTGAAAAGTATGTTTTTGCTCATTTGAAAATATTCTGGTGTCCTTTTTCTTTGGTGGTTCAGTGCCCCCAAGCTCCAAGGCAGGGATTTGAAACTTGGCAAGAGTTCAGCCTTTGTGTTGAAGATGTGCCTTTTGCTTCTTTGTAAAAATTCACTCTAACTTCCCGGCTGGTTTACAAGGCTTTGAAAGATTGCCATTTGCATGAGCTTAATAAGAAATTCTTAACTTCTCAGCAAGCTTCCTTTAGATTCTGTTCACACTGGGAATGCTCCAGGCAGAGCTGAGCTGGGTATTTCATCCTATTTCTGCTACAGATTGTAATGGCTGGAGCTGGCTGCTGACATTGAACTGAGAGCAAACAATCTGTCTTGTACTACTACTGCCTATTCCATGTCATCCATGTCCATGCCTATTCTTTCCCACTGCTGTGGGACCTGGATCCTTTGAAAGATGGAACTCTTTCACTTGCCAGAAAGAACCTGACTTCTCCGGAGGGGAGGAATTAAGAATCATGGTATAGAGGCGGATGGAGGTGTGTATGCAAGAAAGCAGAGACAACCTCAATCAAAGCAGAGACCAGAGAGTCTAGGTCGCATTGGAGAAATTGCTGAAGATATGGGTGATGATTGTGGAACAAGGACTAGTAGCCAGGAATGAAAAAGAAATAAGGACAGATCAAAGACAGGTTGGGATGGAGTGGAACAGATTACCATACCCTTAGGGAAATGGAATAGAGGAGCCTTTATCAGAGTGGATAACCTTCTGGATCTTTAGTAGAACTCCTGATCTCTGCAGAGCTTGTTTTGTCATAGTGAATGTGTATTGTGTTGGCAAAACATCCCCCCTCTTTCCTCTTTCTAGAGGATGCTCCTAGATGATGGTAATTATTAGCCTGTTTTTAAACTTAAGCACTTGAGTGGGTCTCAAGACTTGAACCATTCTGCTGAACTGTCAGTGTCGTGTGTGGTGTTTTTTTTTTTTTTTTTTTTTTTTTTTTAAAAAAAAAAAAAAGGGGGGGGTGGAAGTTACACCTAGAGGAAGTTACATTATAGGAATGCTATTTAGGTAGCCAAGAATATGGTCTTTTTTGGGTTTTTGAGTTTTTTGTTTTACTTTTAAATCTAGCTACCTCAGACTTATTGCACTTAATGTGTTACTATACAGTCTCTAATTCCATCACAAGACTTTTACCAACTTTCCCCATTCCGATCAAATAGTTGCATCTTGGAAGAAGTCAATTTTGAGGATGAGTCCAGGGTTCAACAGTGAAGGATCTCTTCGTTTGTTACAGAATTTGGTACATGTGCAACAAGGGAAGCAGAAGAGATTTTAGGATTTAAAAAAAAGTTGACTTTGTGGCTAAGACATTTGCATGCTGCTTGAAGAGTTGTGAGCAATCTGTGTTTTAGTCATGGTGTTTTTACAAGATGCCCTTAAGCAGCATTATTCATAGGATGCAACTCGTGTGTTCTGCATGTTCCAGTGACTGATTTGAGATTTTCAGAACTGTTTAACCGTAAAGCTGCAAATAAATTTCATGGGAACTAAACATCATACAAAATACTGTTACTAAGATCTTTACAAGATAGATCTGGAATATCTCAAGGGATATTGAAACTAAGGGATATTTGCTCTAAACTGTCTGTTTTCTCTTTTTACGGATGTAGAAATTATTTGTCCCACAGCTGTCAAAAAGCTCAGGAATAAATTGATAGCCTTTTCAGCAGGAATGAAAAATAATATGCTATAAGTACAGCATATGACCACTTCCCATTGATTAGGGAGGAAACAAAGCATAATAAGTATGTATTTAAAAACTATATCTTATTGCAGTAAGGAGGACTTAGTAAAATTACACTGGCAACTTTTACAGCTTTATGACCCCAATAATTCTTAAAATAAGTGTGACTTTCTCTGGGGATGCAATATGCATCCAACTTCCATTTGTAGGAACACTCTTAATTTTGCCAAACTCTTTGGATCTCTTGTGGTTCTGGACCACTGGTCATAATTCTGCTGTTAGCAATATCTGTAGCAAGAAAGAGTACAGATCAGAAATAATTGAATCTAATAAAACTGAGGGTGTCAACATATAGAAAGTGGTATATTCCATGGTTTTCCAGTCTTTGAAAGCTTGGTTATCTATAACCTCTCTCTTTCTTTTTCCAAATCGTAAGTCTTTATCATATAACTTGTTACTGTGAATCTAGTCCCTTCTCAGCATGGACATGGAAAGGATACTTGGTCTAAACAGTTGGCTGCAATCTCAACCATGATAAGTTTCCCAATGTAAGACTGCTCTACAGTACATCATTTGTTTCACTTTGTAAAACCAACTGTTGCCTGAAGTGTAATATAAAAAACAAACAAAAAAAAATCTGTCAGATTTTATAAAGGGACAGGGTTACACAACAAAGCAGCAAAGGGAGCTTTCAGGAAGTCTAGAGGCCCCATGAGACAGTGTGCTGGTATGTCACTGACGTGAGTGAGTTAAAAGTCTAGTGCTTGTTTGTTTTGACATCAATTTCTGTAGAATTAAATTGAAAAGGGGAAAAAAAAAAGAACATACTGCACTTATAAGAAAACCAAGATAAAATGGACCTTAGGATGAAGTTAAATGGCTATAGAGGAATATTAATTAGCTAGGCATCTGTCTTGACACACAGCACCAGGTAACTGCATGTGAAGGCTGTGACCTGTCCTTTATTTGTCTTCTCTGTCACCTTCCTCTTCTCCACTCCCCCAACAATTTAAGGACTTCTGAAAACTAAAAGGTTGTATTGATTTATGTCCAAATATATCATTCCACTGTGATTCAGTTTAGACTGGATTGATCTGGATTGTTTAAACATGCATCATTTCTTTCACCTTCCTGACTAATCTTTTACAGTAATCTTTATTTTACTGCTAGAGCGGTAGAAATGGGCTAGAGCGCAAAATAATGGCCCACTTCTGAACGGCAAAAGCAAATGCAGCTAGTAAATTGAACGGCATGCAGTTACAACAGCAGCAGTAAGCTGTTTGTGAATCTTGAACTGTATTATTTCCGATTCATTTGGAAAATAAAATGACCCATGAGACTCTGTTTCTATGTGATATTTATATAAAGTATGTTAATTGTTCCTGAATGTTTTGTTTTTTTTATCTTGTTTTTTTGGCAGCAACTTGAATTAGTGGAGCCAAGTGGCTGGATTCATGTTCCTTTAACAGATACTCATAAGAAGCCTATTCGCACATTTATGATTCAGATTGCAGTTCTAGCTAATCACCAAAATGGAAGAGACACTCACATGAGACAAATCAAAGTGTACACCCCAGTGGAAGAGAGCTCTATTGGTAAATTTCCTAGATGTACAACAATTGATTTCATGATGTATCGCTCCATAAGGTGAACTTTCTTGATGAGAAACAATAAAAGTTTTCTTGATGACACATATTATTGTTTAAATATTCTAGTATTTTAAAATGTCTTTTTCTTAAATGTAACTATATCTTTACTTGGTAATTTTGAAATAAAAAAATCTTGTTACAGTATTTTGTGGTCTCTAACATTTTATTACTTTTGCTTGGAATCTCCAGGTGTTTTTGTATTGTCTGGGATCAAAATGCCTAGGCTTGTTAAAAGCATATTTCCTACCTGAAATGAATAACCTTGGTATAATGCTTAATCTTTTTTCCAGGTGATTTATTTACTTAATGATCCTGTGTGGGAATAATTGGTTATATATTGCTACTGTTTATTCCTTTGCCCCAAAGCTGGTCAAAAGAGCATTCATTTTGAACAAGCATGATTTAAAGATATTACCTGTCATATTAGTCTGTCCTTACTTATGGTAAGTAATGTGTTCTGTCTTTTACTATGCATTTTTGTATTTTTCCTGCCTTAATATCTCTGTACACACATTAAACCTTCTGTATAACCATAAAGGAGAGCATCAAATGAAGGAGAAATGGACCTTTCCAAGCTACTCAGTATAGTATAGAGATTGATGTAAAAATGTTGAGGGTAGTTTAGGTTGACTTTTTATTGTTATATTTGTGGTGACTTGCCAAACAATGATAGACCTCCTCCAGAGGAGGGAAGACAGAAGTAAAAGGATGACAAAGAAGTGTGAGTACAGGTGTTGCAAAATTATATACTTAATGAAGTACACTATGTTTATTGAACAGCCTTGACCTTTGGTTAAGCTCTACAATTTTTAGGAGGATAGTGATTTTAACATATACTCTTCCTGCTAATGGACATTTTAGAGATGTCAGTCAATGATTAACCTGAATCCTAAGAATCCAGCTGAATTCACTAAATTACATCTTGACTGCATATCCACTACTCTGGAGCTGCAGGGACGGTTCCAGAGATCAAAGATTAAGGTATACACAGGTTTTTAGAGGCTAAGTTTGTAGTTATGTTTTTTTGTTTTGTTTTTAATTCTTGGATATTGTATTCTTGTATTCTTCAGCAGATGAAATCTGACTTTAAAATATCCCAGCATATTGTTTCTACTTTGTCAGAAGTTGTCATCCTCATAGATGCTTCTTCAGATGCTTCTCTAGCTGCTTTCTAAAATTAATCTATGGAATCATCGAGCTTTTAAGTTGGATAAACTTTTATCATGTGGAAGGAAGTAATCTGTGATAAGAATGTGAGAGTGAACAGTGACTTCTGAAGGTAGGTGTATGTTAAAGGGGAGAGTGCTACTGGTAAACTTTTCAACCACTGCCAACAGTAATAAGATGTAGTTGTGCTGGAAAGGCAAAACAAAAATATGATTTTTTTATTACACTTTGTGTCTTTCTCTAATATTTAGTATTACTGCAAACAAGTGCAGTGACCATTCTAAATCCAGCCTAAATGTTTTCCATGTTGTGTTTCATAACACTTGTAGATACATTACACTGGTATTTAACATCTGCACAAGTATACTTTTTATGACATTTTGGTGCTCATGTAAAGGCTGCTGATCTCTAAGTCATGAGATCCTAGAGGATTGTGTCTGAAAATAAGACAAATTACTGTCTTGGTTTATTAATTCAGTACTTCAAATTTGAATTGGTATAAACAAACTAGCCTGCCAAAATATTGCAGGAAGTTACTGCACATACATTGTGTGTAGCTTCCCCTCCCCCACCATGCATCTTCAGGTGCCTAGTTCTCTAGGATCTTGCCACTTAATTTTGATACTTAAAAATGAAACTATCTACACAACTAAACCATTAGGCATAGTGATTTCCTGGAGACTGTCTTTGAAAACAGAAAATTCTTCTAAGGTTTATTTAGTCAAAGCTTATATATTATTCAGCTAAGTGCTTATGTGGAAGATTTCAACAGGTATAGTGAAATAGATGATTGGCAGTCTGTACTAAAGATGTAAAATTGCAAGTCTGTAAGAGCCTGAATGTATTGTGTTAGCTTGTGGTAATAGAAATAACGCACAAAACAGAATGTCCTTGTATCAGTAATGCTGAAGAGTATTAGAATAATTTTGACATCGATGTTTTTAATGAATTTATACTTTTGTCATGGAAACTGGAATATTTTAGCTCAATGCTCCTTCGTTTTTCATCCTCACTTCCTGTGGCAGTCTGAAAGGAAGCTCCTTTGCATCTGACTATTTTCCTTGCCTGCTCCCCTTAACTTCAGAAGGAGATAATGCCTATCACAAGATCTTTCCAGCAGACTCATGAATAAATCCCCAGATTTTTACAAGCTTTGTCTAACTACACATACCTTCTAGAAACTAAGAATATAATCAATGTTGTCTTGTTATTACTATAGCAATATCCAGTAATTTAAATTTACCAAGGAAAAGTTCTTCATGCAACTGAAACAGCAGATTTATTTGCTGTTTCTCTGAGCTGCATGTTGAGAGTAATACTTTTAGGGAGAGATATTCAGGAGGCCACTCTCTAAAGTTGCTTTGTTTTTTTGGAAAACATCCTCTAGCAAATGATTGAATGAGTATTTGTCTACTTTTTTTTTTTTTTCCCAGTGTAGTCAGTGGAAAAGTACTAATTCATTTCAATAAAGTTTTGAATTGGCTTTTTGCATATTTAACTAAAGGTACCTTTTAATTTGTCATTGATTTTCTTGTTTATGAAAGTGAAGTCCTGTGCCTTCAAATTTTTTTGTTAGAATTTGATTAGCAGCGTTATTCTGTACTGACAGTGTTACTTCTCTAACTTGGTTGAGAGCTTTAGTAACTAAAGAAATATCTCTTCCATTTTACATATTTATTATGTTAACAGAATTGCAGACCTCAGCTTAGCTGAGTAGCTGGCAGTTTTTTAACTTCAGACAACATACAAAAATCTTGAACTTGCATGAAATTGCAGTACTGAAAGCAAAATTACTGGGCAGTTGAGAAATGAAATGCAGGAATCATCTTGTTTTAACTTGTACAATGCTTTTTTTGTTTGTTTTCCCCTGTAGCTGCAGTATTGGCTTTCATTATTGAAACAGGCATCAGTTTATAATAAATTCTAAACAGATTTGCTGGAAAATTAGAATGACAAGAAAATGAATAAGCAACAGTAGTATATGTGAATTATTAGGATCAACTCTATTATGTAGCGAATGTGCCACTTTGATTACAGAATCTTCTTCTGCATATATTTTATTTTGTCGTCTTAGACTTTGCTGAATATTGTTTCTTGATTTTTTTTATGAAAAAACACCTGAGTAATCTTGAGTAGTGTAAGATTAATATTTGGAAATAATGGGAAATATTTGGAATATTCGGGAAAGAAGATAAAAGGCCTTAGTTGTAGGAAATCATGACCTGGCAATAGTGTTAAACACCAATTCAAATCAAGTCCTTTAGTACTTTTTCTTTTTAGTAATACGATTTCTACATATAACTCAAATTTCAGTTCTAAACTATCTTTTTATGTTCAATCTGTAGGTAAGTAAGTACGGTTGCCCACATTGTGTCTTTGAGCCTGTAGGATAGAGATGTTGTGGGTTTTTTGCTTTTGTTCAGCTTACTGTATTGCATTAGTAGACCTCAGATGGCTCTTGTTTATTTAGGCGTGACAGTTGTTGCAAGTGTCACCTGTTGCATAATTCTGCAGTTGTCAGAGTTTTCACAAATAGGCATACTCCAAGGCTGTAAGGAGCTTGAAACTCTAATTCAAGCCCAAGTTACTGGGAACCCAACATAAAATGATCCGCCTGCACGTCTTTTGGGTAGTTGCCACATAGGAAATTCTCTGATAATCAAAGGTGTAATTTATGATTAATGTACTGAAGTATAAGATTGAAATCTGAAATTAGCCCTTTTCTGGGACTTGCTTTCCATCCGTATGCAAAAATGGTGAGGAAGTATTTGAAGCATCATGATTTTGGCATATGCTAGTGAGTCAGCCAGATGCCAAGATTGCAAGTGTTCATTAGTAAAAAGGCGTGATCTTTTATGTAGTAAATTAAACACCAGATGAGACTGAAGGACCATGGAGAGCTACCCATTACTGAGAAGGCAAATAATAGTTACTTCATCTAATATGAAGTGAGCCACAGCCCCAAGCAGTATGCCAGTCCCCCCCCCTCTCAGAGTGGCAGCTATTAATAATTATGCAGTCAGTAATTATCAGTAAGTATGCAGACTCCAGAAGTGCAAGCAAATGATACACTGAAGGTTTTGCACCACCAAACTGTAAACTTGACTAGTGCCATGTGCCACTTACAGGCACAATCAGGCTAATAAGACTGCATCTATTACAGTTTAATCACAGTATGTGCTATTAATAAGGAGAATCAGAAGCTTCTCAAGAAATCCTGATGATTTGTTGTTGTCAACATAAATATTTGTCTTTGTTTCAGAAGGACCACTGGGTTCTTTTACAACTCTGGCTTTCAGAATGGATCTGCATTTGTAATATGAAAAGTGAGAGCTCATTGCAGTACCAAGGCTAGCTGTGAATGAAAGAACAATCACACATTCTTGTTCCTACTAAGTCTCTGTATGTAAATAAAATATGGAGATTATTTTTAGTAGATTTTTTTCCTTCAGTTTACCAGACTTACAACTTAAATATAACGCATTGGAATTCACTGGAATGATCCTTCCTTGATATCAGCATAACTGAGTGTGAGAAATGTTTGTTAGTTCTTGGATGGTGCAGCCATAACCATAACCCTTGAACTCGCTTCTAAATTTTATCATTATATGCAAGTGATTATTAAATACTCTGTGATTGGTTGCAAGAATTTGTATTGGTTGCAGTCCTTCAGCTGTTTTATCTAGTTGTTCCAACTACCATGTTGTTTTTTTTAAATGCTATAGGCTTTTGCTGGAGTAAAAGATAATTATATGAAATTTAACTGCTTATATTAAAAGAATGCACACTGTCCTCCAAAAATGGGGTTGCTGAGGCTTCCATGCAAAGGTATTGGGTGGTCTGCTGTTAGTTTAGAATACTCAAATGTCCTGTTTCGTTCAGAAAAGGTGTTAAGGTGCTTATATAAACTGTATAAACAATCATTAAACACTGTTTAATGGAGTAAGTTTTAAGTAATCCTTCACATGACATATTTGCTGTAGTTCTAGGCTGACATTTCAACAAGCTGCTTTAATTTGGCCTAACAATTACCTGTGACAGTTTCTCCATTTACAGCAAAGAGTAAATGTTTCTTACAGCTGGTCAACAGTGTTAGCTGTTTAGTTTAATGAAGGAGAAAAAAATTCAAGTAATGAAAATGATGCTAATGCTGTTAGAGGATATAATCCAGACACAAACTATGTATGAAATGAGAAAATAAGGTGGGATTCACTGAAGGCATTAAATATCTGAACTCTGATCCCCCTGAAGTTAATTACCACTAACCGTTAATTTCTGCAAGAAGCACTTAGGCCCATATTTAATACTTGAGGTACTTCAGTAATTTAAATGAGAGCAAGTTCCTAGCTATGCAGGTAAAAAGTCTAGTGTTGAGCCATTTTAGAAGATTTACTGATATGTTTTCTTAACATACAAAACTCATTTACTCTTAAATTTCAGGTAAATGCAATGGGGCATTTTGCATGTCTCTTGACATCTGGAATGTGATATGTTAAAATCAGGAGGTGAAACTTTGTTGTGAATGCCAATCATAAGACCTGTACACAGCTGAGGCTTTGAGTTGGTTTGCGCCTGTAGATTCAGTTCCAGTTGTGCTAGTTGAAGAGGTCTGCCATAATCCTCACCCTCAGCGGGTTATATCGCCCTCAATTTCCAGTAAAGCCCAATAATAACTTAGATTTACCAGCTCAGCTATTTATGTTTTTGCCTGTTTTCATAATGTGTTGTTTTCTGTGTTTCAACAGCTATTATTTTATTATTTAACTAGCTGAACTATTTAAGTTCATTTAGGAATTGCTTTCACGTGTATGGGATGGTTCACTCATGGCTAATCGGCATGCTGAACGGGTAGTAGCTCCTGGTGGGATGGTATGTGATGAGTGACTTGGCTTACAGGTGGGCATGGAGACAACAATCTTTCTCTTGTCATATGTAGAGCTGGGAGGTGTGCCCTTAACTTCAGTGGTGCTTAGCCTTTTCATTGCTACTTGCTTGAGTGGAAGTTTGGCTGTTGAATAACAAAAACTGGGAAGAAAAAGGACTGTGCTTTATGGAGCCACATGTTTCATGTCAATAAGAAACTCACTGACAATTATTTGAAAGTTTATGCAACTCCTTGATTTGCTTTTGGTTGCTGAAACTAGGCTAGTAAGATCAGAATTTAATTTTCTACTTTTCATCACTTTAATCAATTAAGGCAAATAAGTTTAGTATTTATGTATTAGCACTTGCATCAAAAATTTAATAAAATCAATGAACTGTCCCAAAATGACAAAAGGTACCAATGAAAATATTTAATGTAACCAGATATGCTTAAGTACAAGGCTGTAATGCCCCTGTGGGACAATATCTAGGTTACGTAATTGTCCAGATAAAATATGGAATGGCTGTATCATTTCAGTATTTGTCCTATTTAATCTATAATCTGCAAAAGCATAGGAGCAACAATCTAGAAAACAATTTGATACTCATTCATCCCGGAATAAGCACTTTAAGTAGTGATTTTTTTTTTTTCTTTTTGGAGGGGTGGTTGAGGAGGAAGGGGAGAAGTAATACCTAAACATTTTAATTACCTTCACCAGAAGGTTTATATTTTGCATAGGTATACTTCCTAAAGGCACAGTTGTAACTAAATCTTCTTGTCTCTTAAGATGGTTGTTCGTTGGAGAAAAGGAATTTAGGAATTTTTCTTTAATTTCTAACATAATCACTGTAGCTAAGTTACTTGAGTATTTTCATTGGTGGTTATGAGCATTGTCTGTTTCTTGGTTTTTATTGTCTGCTTTGAAAGTCCTAGTTCAGAATTTCTGAAATATTTAGTGTTCACTGATGTTGCTCAAAGTGAGACTACACTAACTTTAGCATGTGAAGTGTTACATAATGTCAACTACTCTGGAAAAAAAACGGTTATCTCATTCTGGATATCCAAAAGTAGAGGATAATTTTGTCTTAATCTGTTTCTCAAAGCCTTCATCTGTCAAGCAGAGATTAAACTGGGTAACTTCAGAAGAATTCTGTGGAATTAATTTTGGTAGTTTGTCAAGCATTGAAGCTATAGGGATAAATATTCTAGAACAACTTGGAAAATAATATATATGGATGTAGAGTGACTAGAACTGCATGATTTTCAAGAATAAAGCCTGAAATAAGCACCATGCATTTCATTAATGAGTTAACCTGTCAAAAACAGACAAACAAAAAAACCACAGAACAATTAAAGCCAACACTAATCCATTTATATAGGGGACCAGCGTTTACATTTAGTTAGTCTGTTTCTCTGTTTTCTGATATTAGGTGTAGATTTGCTGTTCATAAAGTCATTTTTTCTAAACTCAGCCATTTGTAGTCCTTGTTTCTTCCCCAGTCCCTAAAAGGGGCCCAGTCTGCTCCCCAAGTCGGGTTGTTTTCTCATGCTAGCCTTTAGTTATCCTCTGAGTCCTATTCTCATTCCCCAGAAGTTTCACTACTTTCCCAGATCTATAGTTGCAACTCTTTTGTTTTTTTTTTTTTTCCTCACCCAGTGATGGTTTTCCATGTTAGCCTTCTGAACCACTTGTTCTTCCCCATTTTGCGTAATATTCTTGTTCTGTCCGGGTTTGACTGAACCAGGGCTCTTTCTGTCCTACTGAAGTAGCAAATGGATGGGGTTATTGAGAGTGATGAATGAGATTTTCTAATTTTAGTTCTGGTAATTAACTCAACTGCGAGGATACAATACTTGAGAGTAGATACTATAGAAAATACTTAAATTCGCCGTATAGCTTCATGCTATGTCATGTGTTCAAGATTTTTTTGCAGCATCACATACACCAGCTGTGATTTTGAAGACCATAGTTGCGATGTGTGGGTATCTAATGATGTCTGTTAAGTGTAGTGAGATATAAAGGCTCAGATATGCTCCGTGAAGTTGGTGTTTTCACAGATACTTGCTTTTAAAACACTGTTTGCACTGAGTACGTACAGGTAACTTTTTCAGTCTTGGCAAAAAAGGGCAGATTTTTAGAAACATTGTTTTAGGTACTTCCCTTCTCTGTCCTTTCTTTCCCATCTAACCTCAACAACCCTACTGTAGGACATTTGAGTACTAAAAGTTTCCAAATAAAAGGTTGTCAGAGTATTTCTCTGAAATGGCTGAATAGTTTTTGGCTGAAACTTTCCAAAATAAATTCAGCCTGAGGCAGACAACTGGATTGGGAAATTTCAACTATGAGTTACAATTTGGATTAGTTTTGAGAAACTGAGAAGAA
Organism: Tinamus guttatus; assembly: GCF_059628265.1. Classification (NCBI taxonomy): domain Eukaryota; kingdom Metazoa; phylum Chordata; class Aves; order Tinamiformes; family Tinamidae; genus Tinamus; species Tinamus guttatus. Next base: position 4,063,468 of record NW_028288781.1, on the reverse strand, counting down.
ATTTGTGAAGGAGTCAAGCGTGGGTAATGTTTCACATTTTACCAAGTATTGTCATCTAAACGTATTCTTTCTTTGTGTACACTTTACCCTTTCATTGAAAATTGTTCTCTAGTAACCAGCTTCATGGAGGTAATTCTTGCTTGTATTTTCTTTGAACAAGATAAAACTATGGAAGGAAAGCTCTCATGTAGCATAGGGCTGTTAGACTTCAGTACTGTAGAACTATTTTTATATTTAGAATTTATAGAGTAAAAAGTCTTTGAAATTATTTGTTTCCCTAAATTAAATGAAGTAGCTGTAGGTAGTCTCGTTGTATTAGAAGTGTCTCAGTTCTTTCATGACTGTGTGTCACACCCTGAAGTTGTGCTAGAAGTAGCACTGTGATAGTTAGCTCTCTTTTAGCCTATCACTGTCTCTAGCACCATGCTGAGACTTCACTTCTTTAATGTGCTGTCTGCAGGGTCATGAAAGAAGCAAAACCTACTCCTCTTTCCCTGTTCTCTTCAACCAGTTCTGTGAGGAGACCTACTTGCACTGATCTCAAAGCTCTATCATTATAGAGCTTCTTTCTTCATTTTTCTTTGTGTTTTTTTTTTCCACCTTTGTTTTGTTTTTCTCTAACTCTAAAACCCTCTTATTTCACAGGATTTGAACCTGGGATTGCTTTCATTACTGTAGGCCTTTTTGGACTGAGTGATGGATCTTGATTTCTGGCATGTGGCTGTGACCTCTCCAGTCTGTTTTAAATTGCTTAAAAGCTGGTATTTTCTGTCATGCAAGGTTATCTGGCCTTGGATGGATGGATGTTCCCATCATTTTCATTGTCTCAGAGCAACAAACCTTTGAGTACTTTATCTGTCTGGCTGTCTCAGTGTTGCAAATAGGAGGGTTACTGGAGCTTCTAATTCTTGGAACTCCTAGACTCAAGGCTGTATTGAATTAGCAAGGAAGGCCTTGACAAAGGCAGGTCTGATCGTATAGAGACTTCTTGTGTTCTGGTGGTCCTGAAGCACTCAAACCAGAATGAAATCAGCCAGAAACATGTCAGTTTGTCCTTGTGTATCCCACTGAAAGCTATTTAAGACATAGAAAGTCTGTCCTTAGATATTTCATTCTAGCTTCCAAACCACCTATCCAGAGGGCAGTAGGACAGAGGAACAAAAGCTCAGGACAATCTGAATGTAATTTCTTGTTCCACAGACCTGTTAAAGTACTATATGATGTAAAAGCTTTGGGAATTGTTAATGCGATAGGAGGGTTCTCATGACTTACAGTGCTAAGTTCTGTGTGATATAACTTGTGGTTCTTTGACTCTCCCACTGATGCAGAGGTCAGTTTGTACTCTCATTGAGTTGGAAATTTGAAGACAACTTTGAACACCCCTTCTCTGTTTTGTTCTATCTATGCTTCTCTCTTATCCTCTAAACTTTATTTCAAAAGGTAGTGATTGAGCTTCTTATTTTATTCCTAGCCTCCTCTAGAGAATGGTTTGGTTACTATTTGGGGAGGAGGGGAAAAAAAAAAAAAAAAAACTACAAAGATGCGTAGCTGATGTGCTCAGCCTCCTGGTTGTCACCAACCTCACAGCAGCCTGGGCAAGAGGAGGGGTAGTTCAGAAAAGGAACGCAAGATGGGCACTGGGTGTTTCAGCAGCACTTGGCTGCTGCTTCCAACACGATACCCAGATGAGGTTCAAAGCATTGCCATTGAAATGCCGCTGTGCCCGATAGACTTGCTTGCCCTTCCCCTAACAATGTTGTTCTTAACTTCAGAAAAATTTAAATAGAAATGGTGTAAAAGAGGTCTAAAATATTTATTCTAGCAGAGTTTTTTTTTTTTTTTTTTTTTTTTAAAGTAGTTAAACTTGAAGAGTTATTTTTATGGATGTTAGGTGACTTTAAAGACAGAATATTGAACTATCCAGAGCAAGTGCATACCACTTACTGATAGGTAAATGTAAGTTTCAAAGGATTAAAGATAGGAAAAGAAGGAAGAGGAGGAGATGGTGTTCAGAACAGCCCTTAAGGCACTTGAAACTTGGTGAAGGTGTCAGAGGTTCAATTGGATACTGCCCAGGGACTCGTCAGCAACAGGTTGTTGGGCTAAATTAATCTGTTTTAAATGATATTGCTATTCTATGATCTTGACTGATAGAAGTTATTGAACATTGAGCTGTTGGTGAAATTTGCTTAGAACATGAAGCCAACTGAGTGTAGAAATGCTGTGTTTTCAAAATCAAGCTTTGCCTTTCTGTAACTCCCCAAAAATTTTTATAAGGGAACAGTGTGTTTAAGGGAAAAGGAGGGAATAAAATCTCTAACCTGCTTTCTCGTTGCAGCACACTGAGAAAATGGACAGATCTATAACCTTAGTAATATTATATTCTATAGAACTGGAAAGGCGTTGGTTCTTAGTCTGAATGCTATGCTTGTTTTGAAATTTATATAATAAACAATTTATATATGTGTATGTTTTAGCTTAAAATCACACTTTGTCAGATTTGGCTGTTAATAAAAGCTTATGGTGGAATGACACTCGTTCTATCCAGTGAAAATATGAACAGGACCACACAAAATGATTCCACTGTGTCATTTCTTTTACTGCTGTTCCATTAAAATTAACTTGCCACAGAAACTTACTTGTCACTTCCCACTTCTCAAAAATATTGCAAATAGTGTAGTTAAAGCTTTTCTGCTTTTAGCTTTGGTTTCTGCTTGTGCCTAAATTAGCATAGGATCTCTTTATATTCTTCTCTGACATTCTTTTTCGATTGTGTACATTACCTGATTTTAAATATACTTTGTTAATGCAGTTTTTGGCTAATGCTGCTTATGGCTACACCTGTGCTAATTAGACTGTGTGTGTCATACTCATTGTGGTTTCTGTGATCATTGATTCCAGGAAAAAAAGGATCTTGCTCTGTGTTCTTTTGCCCATGACTGCCTTAATATTTACCGAGAGAAGTTCTTCTGGATAGAGTATGGTTTTTGGTTTTGTTTGTTTGTTTTTCCTTGCTCTCTAATTAGTGTATTAAAACTTACCTAGCTCCACTAGGTGAAGTAAAAGGAAAGGTACTTTGTCCTTATGAGCCTTTAGTCGACTGGATAACTAGCTCATCTTTGTATATTTGAGCTCTCTCCTATGGCATGTAGTCCTATGTCATTCTCTTTTCTGCTAGGCTATTCTGAATCTTTAAAGCTATGGGTGTATTATTTTGTTCAACTCCTTGATTCAAATTATTTTCTTGAGAATGGAATTTTTGCTTTTTGAAGAGTGTAAGAACAATGATGTAATGCATACTTATCACTTTTGAGGGTTTTCTAACTAGAATCTACTTAGAAAGTAGGGGAACTGTTTTAGCAGATAAACATTCTGCAATTCAAGCACAGTAAGCATAAATGAAGTCACGAGATATTTGAATATCATCTTGAAACTTGACTATATAGGTGTGGGTAACTACAAATCACTAATGTGCAGAAAGTAAATTTGAAATTAAATCTTTCATGTCATTGGATTAAAGATTTCACCACGGTTAGCACACTAACCTATATTAATCTTAGAAAGAAAAAAAAATTAGCCTGCTTAACAGATGTGAATATTTTTCATGTTTATGTAGTAAAATGTATGTGCTAGCACTGAAACATATTGAGTAGGAGTGATTGTTTTCTGCATTATAGATAATTGGTCAACAGACTTTTTTTTCCTATTTTTAATAGGAAGGTAATCCTATAGGGAGAGGTAGTATCTGGTTCCAGGATCTTTCACAATTTCTGCTTTGTAAACACTACTTTTTTCACTTGTATGGCTGAAATGAATGCAAGATGATACTTAGTCACAAAATGTTTTCATGAAACTGGTATCAATGCTTGAGATGAACCTCAGCTAAGACCTGCAACAAGTGCATTGGTTCAAGTCTGTGGATGACTGTAGTATAGGTGAATTCTAATATTGCATTACTAAATGGATCCCTTTAAAAATTCTAGGTGAATTCAAAGAATCTTTGACTGTAAATTTGGAAGCTTTATTAATTACAGCAGAGAAAAACACGTGTATTTATCAGTGTTCCATAGTGTTCGGATGTGCTGATTTAAAATCAGTGACTGCAGCTGTAATCAATTATCAGTTAGGAAAATCAAAGACAGTTAATACCAAAACAAGCAAACAAAAGATTGGCTTAAATTCTGTACTGCTGTAGTGCCAATGTGTACACTGAAAGCTGCTACAGTACTTGCATTTTAAAAGGAGAATGTCTCCGTTCTAGCATAAGTGTGCAACTGTGTGCCCCCTTAGCAAGATGGGGGCACATCTTGCATTTATTTATATTATTGTGTTATGATGAGGCTTTTTAGCCTCACATGTAATACCACAGCAATGGCAAATCCTGGAATTAGAGAAATTGAATAGGAGGTTGTAGCATTTGATAACTCTCATTGGTCCATCATCGATATGTTCCTTTTTTCTCTAATCATAAGCACCTGTATTTTACTGATACTGGGTGGAATTATTAAATTAATGTATATTTACTGAAGCATAAAAGTTTCTTGTTTCCTAGTGTTTTGCTTAAAATCTGAGGATGAAATAGTTCGTCCTTATTCTGTGTGTGCTAGTATTAGTATATACCCTACTTGACTCTGGAATGAAGAATGTTGCAAGGAAGATTTTAGGATAAGTATTTGTCACATCAAAGTAGGTGTGACTGTATAATAAATTTATACATCCTATAGCATTGTATCACATTCAGCAGAATAGTTAGATGATGTTAAGGCAATCTCCAAAAGATTCAAGCGGAGCATCAGAATTCAAAGAATTGCAAGTGGTAAAAGTGTGCAGAACTGGTGTCCCAGTAGGACTTCTGCTCTGGTAGCACCAGACAGTGAAATGTTAGATGAGTTGTGAATCCATCTAATATAGGTTAGCCACAGGTTAAACCTCTGGGTTTTATTTTTTTATTCTTCAACCTCCTGAACACAAGTTCTTGTATTAAGCCTGATTCAGACTGCATTTCAGCTTGTGAATAATAGCTCCCACATTTGATGACCCTATAAAATTGTTGCATCTTTCTGTGCACATAGTCTCCAGGACCTTCCCTTAGTTTAGCAAGGATGTGAATAACGTGCGTTGGCGTGCACTGCCTGCAGTGCTCACAAGCTGGCAGGCAGGTAATATGAACCCTCAGGACTCCGCTTGAATGCATCACTTCTGCTGTGCTCCTACCCACCGCTGCGCCAGCAGCTGCGCGCTGCGCGTTTTCCCCTGAACTCACATCTTCTGGCTCATTGTCAGGCTGGCCATGCCAGCTGCACCGGCCAGTAAAAGCATATAGGAAAAATAAATTTGTCATAGGAAAAGTACAGAAGAGTGATTACTTTCATGCAAGACTACAGTAAAGACACTGTTAGACTTGGCTAATGCTGAAAAAGAGCTTACAAAATTGGTGTTTTTTGTCAATGGTAGTGTGCCTGAGGACACTTCCACTCAGAGTTAGGACCAGAATTTGTTTTTCAAAAGTGCTGTAATGTAAACATTTTTTAATAACCATATGAATGGATGAGATGCAGCAGAATGGTATCACGATATTCTCAAAGTCTTCTCTTGCCCACCCTTCACTATTAGAGAGACATGAGATGAAAAACTATACGTGATGGTGAAGAAATACTGTGAAGTAATTGCGGTTTCTTCAGTAGTTTATTAGATGTCCAAACAATTTTGCTTTTTCACACACTGTTAATATTGTGATATGAAATAATAGGAAAATATGAAGGTACTGTTGAAGTACATTTCTGAAAATGTGAAAGAAACTCTCAGTAGACTTTTGTGTTTTCATCTTCCCTAAATGTGCACTTACTATTTTCCCTTATTATAGGAAGATCCATTTACTATATAGTAATATTATTATAGGGAAGCCACATGGGATGCTTTTTTCTGTAATAGCTTCAGGATTTCTGTGATTTCTGTGTCCAATTCTTTATCCTTTAAAGAATTTTGAAGTACCCTGCAGAAACTGTGCTATTGAATGCTTTGGTTTTGAACTTCTTAGCCTGGGTGGACTTGTCTATGTAACAATGCAGTAGATGCTGCTTTTTGTTGGTGCTATTAAACATACATGAATCATCTCACAAAAATTATCAGTGCATCTAAAATCAACATTAGAATCATAGAATCATAGAATGCTTAGGGTTGGAAGGGACCTCTAGAGATCATCTAGTCCAACCCCCCTGCATACGCAGGGACACCTAGAGCATGTGGTACAGGACTGCATCCAAGCGGGTTTTGAAGATCTCCAGAGAAGGAGACTCCACAACCTCTCTGGGCAGCCTGTTCCAGTGCTCTGTCACCCTCACTGTTAAGAAATTTTTCCTTAAGTTCCTATGGAATTTTTGATGTTTTAGTTTCCGGCCATTTCTTCTAGTCCTATCAGTGGCCACCACTGAAAAGAGACCATCCCCGTCCTCTGCACTCCCTCCCTTGAGGTATTTATATACACTGATTAGATCCCCTCTCAGCCTTCTCTTCTCCAGGCTGAACAGGCCCAGCTCCCTCAGCCTCTCCTCATAGGGCAGATGTTCCAGGCCCCTGATCATCCTTGTGGCCCTGCGCTGGACTCTCTCCAGCAGCTCCACATCCCTCTTGTACTGTGGAGCCCAGAACTGGACACAATACTCCAGATGTGGCCTCACCAGGGCTGAGTAGAGGGGCAGGATCACCTCCCTTGACCTGCTGGAGATGCTCTTCTTAATGCAGCCCAGGATTCCATTGGCCTTGGCCACAAGGGCACGCTGCTGCCTCATGGTCAACTTATCATCCACCATGACACCCAGGTCTTTCTCTGCAGAGCTGCTCTCCAGAAGGTTGGTTCCCAGCCTGTACTGGTGTCTGGGGTTATTCCTCCCCAGGTGCAGGACCTTGCACTTGGCCTTGTTGAATTGCATGAGGTTTTTCACCACCCAGTTGTCCAGTCTGTCCAGGTCCCTCTGGATGGCAGCGCAGCCCTCTGGGGTATCGGCTACTCCTCCCAGTTTGGTATCATCAGCAAACTTGCTGAGGGAGCACTCTGTGCCTTCATCCAGGTCATTGATGAATAAATTGAACAGGACTGGACCAAGGACTGACCCCTGGGGGACCCCGCTAGCTACAGGCCTCCAACTAGACTCTGCACCGCTGATCACCACTCTCTGGGCCCTGCCATCCAGCCAGTTCCTAATCCACCTCACTGTGCACTCATCTATCCCACACTTCCAGAGCTTGCCCAGGAGGATGTTGTGAGGGACGGTGTCAAAAGCCTTGGTGAAGTCGAGATAGACGACATCCACTGCTCTCCCCTCATCTACCCAGCTGGTCATTTCATCATAGAAGGTTATCAGGTTAGTCAGGCAAGATTTCCCCTTGGTGAATCCATGCTGACTACTCTTGAGCACCTTCTTGTCCTCCATGTGCCTGGAGACAACGGCCAGTATGAGCCGTTCCATCACTTTTCCGGGGACGGAGGTGAGGCTGACTGGCCTGTAGTTGCCTGGGTCCTCCTTCTTGCCTTTTTTGAAGACGGGCGTGACAAAACGCCAATTAAATAGTGCAATTAGTGGTTGTCAGAATGGCCTTCAAACACTGTTGCAAGTACATCAATTATTTAAATTACAAGAGTAAGATCATCTCATTAATTTGTGTTTAATACATTTTATTGACATATCAGAGATCTAATTCCTGGCTGTTGGTCAAGGTCTAATCTATATGTGGCAGACAGCTATTGAAGATCAAGTGGTTTTATTGCACTTTGAGGTGTGTGGGTGGTGGAATGCTGTCACAATTCTTGAAGTCAAAACACTGAGATTAGAAGCTCTGCAGAACATTACAGGTGTTTAGATAGGGCAGTTGCAGGCAACCTTGTTGAAACTTTTATAAACTAATCTGCATCAAAGAATAGGTTTTCCATTTTGCTGGAGAAAGGTAAAATGCAGTAAAATCCTGACAGCAGTAGGAGTTTTCATTCCCTATGTGACAGAAAGCTAGCAAAGACTGCTTTCTCTTCTATCTACCAGTTCCTGATATAAGTTGATGAATGGACTAGAGTGAGAAGGCCTGGGTAAGATGAGGGAATGGAACTGGCAAACTGCACTGTGCCAATTCTTCTCCAGATATAAATTGCCTCATCAGTTTTAAAGTAAGGGAGAGTCTGGGGGTCACCTGTGGCCTGATCACTTTTGAATGTGCTTAATATGAAACTATATCAGGTGCAGAATGTTGCATAAGGCAAGCCAAAAAAGTTTTGTTTTTTTTTTTTTTTTTTTTTTTTTTTTTCAATAAAACAGTAATATGGTAAAACCATAATTTTGTTAGCATAGTCAATATAAGATACTCTGAAGGCTAAGGCTAATACTGGTGTAGCTTATGACAGTTTGTCTTGAGAAGAGGAGGCAATGCTCTTTTGGCTTCGGAGTATAGAAAAACAGGACTTCTATTAAGCATAGAGTCATAGAATGCTTAAGGTTGGAAGGGACCTCTAGAGGTCATCTAGTCCAACCCCCCTGCACATGCAGGGTCACCTAGAGCACGTGGCACAGGACTGCGTCCAAGCGGGTTTGGAAGATCTCCAGAGAAGGAGATTCCACAACCTCTCTGGGCAGCTTGTTCCAGTGCTCTGTAGCCCTCACTGTTTAAAAAAAAAAAAAAAAAAAAAAAAAAAATCCTTAAGTTCTGTGGAACTTTTGGTGCTTCAGTTTCCAGCCATTTCCTCTAGTTCTGTCGGTGGCCACCAGTGAAAAGAGGCCAGCACCATCCTCCTCACTGCCTCCCTTGAGGTACTTATAGACACTGATCAGGTCCCCTCTCAGCCTTCTCTTCTCCAGGCTGAACAGGCCCAGCTCCCTCAGCCTCTCCTCATAGGGCAGATGTTCCAGGCCCCTGATCATCCTTGTGGCCCTGCGCTGGACTCTCTCCAGCAGCTCCACATCCCTCTTGTACTGTGGGGCCCAGAACTGGACACAATACTCCAGATGTGGCCTCACCAGGGCTGAGTAGAGGGGCAGGATCACCTCTCTCGACCTTCTAAATTAATTTTTCTTGGTTGATCAGAGGATCTTATCTATTGATGTGAGGGCTTTGTGGGAGCTGAACTTAGGAATGCCGGAAAGATGTCTTGTGTTGCTAGTTTTCTAATGAACCTTCAGATACTTTAGCTAGAGCTATTTCTTTGATAATCTAAAACTCGACAGAAATTGTGTGTAAAGTATGAAAGCAATTGCCCGATTTCATTGTGTTTTGGTATGTAGTTTGAATGAGGAAAATTCCAAGAGATGCACATCTCAGAAGATTCTCAACATTTTGTTTTTCCACTGGGTTTGTTAAACCATGTGAAACCCCAGGAACTTCAGTAATTCCCATGTCTATATGAAGGTTTAAGTGCTGTCTTAGTCATCCTCCATTTCCTAATGCTTTTTTTTAAAAAAAAATCTCCGGATCTCCTGCTCACTTATTGGGCTATACCTAAAAGCTATAGGATCTATATTTTCATTGATTCCTTTTGAGTGGTGTTTTCTTCTGAGTATTTCTGGAATCACCGATGTCAAGATTTTAATCAGCAATGGTTATAATTTGCAAATGTGTGCATTTATATAAGAGCAGGGAAAAGACTCTAGCCAGGCTTGGATGGGGAAGGGGAAAAATTTAGTTCTGAGAGGTTTTTATCCATTAGTGAGCAGATGGATCTTGGAGACTACCCCCTCAGTCATATTTTGAAAGGAAAAAAAATGTTAGAAGGAACACTGCATCAAAATGTGAATCTCTGCAAAGTTGTGCTATTAATTGGAGCAGTAATTTACAAGGCACTCTATTAAAATGTATTTCAATAGAATTAATGTGTTTGAGATTACTGTGGTGATGGCTGCTTTCCCTGAAAGGAAAACAGTATGTTCTCCATGAGAAATCCCACACAAATGGATGAAACATGGTTTGTGACTTTCACTTATGCTCTCTTTTCCTTTTGGAAAGCATTCCAATTTTTCTTTTGAATTGGCATAAGCTGTTTTTGAGCAACTAACAACTTGTTTAGCTTACTCCACCCTCTTTTCCTGGATTTCTTGTGCTTCCAAATAGTACTGAGAATATGGTTGGCCATTTAATCACTGAATTAAAAGAGCCTTTTGACTATTTAAATCCTTTGCTTACTGCTTTTTGATGTACGCTTTTTGGTGTGTGTGTGTGTGGTTTTTTTTTTTTTTTTTTTTCTTCCCCCTTGGACCTCAGGGATTAAGTAACTTAAATTTATGAACTTGTCCCATTTTTACATGAAGGGGCCAGGACAGATGACAAGTTTCCCAGCAACTGAAAAAGATCTTCTGGCTATAAAAAAACCCTAGTCGACTGAGATTATATGCTTGAATTTTTAGGATTTAAACTGCATTAATTGCCCAGAATTTGGTGTGTAAAGTACTACTAAATCTAGTAGTAGTTTTCATTGATAGGAATGAGCAAATTAGAATGTGGACTTACTTTCTTTTCTTCACAGGTTCTGTTTAGTATCAGCCTCAGGCAGCTTGATTGCTAGTTGGGAATGCACAACAAAAACCATTGCTGACCTTTTTTCTATGTATAGTTCATGTTAGTTAGAAAGCAATCTTTGTACAATCTGTGCTCCCAAGGAAGGGGTTTTACAGTCTTCGTAAGCAGAAGATTGTACATTTTAAGGCAGAATGTGTTTTCTTTGAATACCTGTATATTTATTTAATTTTTCATGTCACATTCCCCTTCAGAATTTCTCCTGACAGGTCTTGGGTTATTTCATGATTAATTTTACTGTAACCTGTACTATTTATAGATTTTGAATACATAAATTGTGACACTATGTACTGTGCTAGTATGAAACATTGGTAACAATTGCTATAAGATGCAGCAATTCACTGGCATTTTTCTTAGAGAAAGACGACATTCTTTGTTGATAAATGTTAATTGTGCTTTAGAGTTTTAAATTACTTGCACTTTTCACTATTCAGAAAATGTTAATTTAGAGTTGAAGAGACTTTCCATTTCGATGGCATTTGGCACATCTCTCTGAGCAGCCCTTTGCATCCTAAGCTGCCTACGTGTGGTGCCTGGCAGCAGGTGTCTGGCAAAGACTCTGTAAACATTTTTGTGTCGTTTATTAACTGGCAACTTGTGAAATGAGTTTCAACTTCTAAGTTTTCAGGTCTGAGCCAAAAAGTAGGGAAAAAAGTGGAACAATACTGAAAAGAAAAATTAAGTAGCTTGTTTCTATACTGGAAAGTATAAGCAGTTCCATCAGAGGTTACTAAACGTCTTCCTTGCATTCACTATAAAGACCTCACTGAAAGTCAGTGGCGCTTTAATTGCTTTTTATTTAAATTAAGTGTGCCAGTTTATCTGCAAATTTTAAAAGACTGTGGTCAATGCTATGGGATGTTAGTAATTCTTCGAGATAATTTTATAGTAAAGCATGTTCAAGTTAAGATATATTAATTTTGTGTTGGCTACCCACACCTTTAGAGCCCAATTCATTTATTTTTTTATATTTGTATTTATATAACTAAAACCTGTCTCCTTTTCAGGACTCTAATGCATGAGTTCAGTGGGATTTTTTGTATTGCATCATCCAGTGTCCCTAATTTTGCTATAATGAGTTGTAAATCTGTGATCTTGATCCTCGACAATGCTGATTCAGTGTTTGGTGATAACCAAAATGCAAATAGAGTTCTAAGGACTGTGCAACAAAACTAGAAAAGGCCAGTAAGACACTGAGTAAATTTTTATAGCACCATTTTTGATGGTACTTTAGAAAGGGAAAGAGCGTGATAGTGACATGAGTAGTGCAGAAATTGTCGCACCTGACTCAGGTGATACTTCCCAGATGTACTTTCCTATGGTTGTCTGAGGTTTTTTTGTCTGAGGTTTTTTTGTTTTGTTTTTGTTTTATTTCCTCCTGTGAACAATCACCATGGCCACCTGCAGGTAGGGCTGGGACTGTATGTAGTGTGTGTGTTTATATATACATACGCAAATACTTGCATGATTTGTTTTGTTCTGTACATTAGCCGAGTAACAAGGACGTATTTGAAAAATTTGATCCAAAAGGGCGACAAGAAGTATTTTGCAAGAAGGCTATAATGTAATTCATCTGCAGAGTTTCAAATCTTGTAGTGTCCTTAAAAAGATTTAAAGCTTTTGTTTTATATATGCAGCTTTTGTATTGGACAGAAGCTTAACTTGGAACTGCCAGAGTGTTGAGAGACGATGTGAACTATGTTTGCACCAATATAAATCACTGTCTCTAGCAGTCGTGCCAAGAGGTGTTTAGGAAAGAAGACACTGGCAACAGTGCTGCTCAGCTTTTGTATTCTCAAAACAACGTGTTTGTTCCTTGAATGCTTTTATGTGCTTGAAGGATTGAGCGGAGATAACATGTTGCCTATAGAGGCCATCTAGGCGAGTTCCCAAATCACAAGACCTGTAATGTGTGTTATAGAGGCTTATGGTGTTCAGGTACTTTGGTCTTTCCAAACCATTAAAGGATAAATTTAGCACTACCAGTCACAGGCATTGAAAAGCTGAGAGCCTCCAAAAGTAGATGCTGTGAATGGCCCTTGTACTGCAACATAATTGCAACCAATTATGCGAGATTAGTATTAAACTGTATGGTCTAATGGAGAGTTACTCAGTGAAGCACAATGTTCATTGGGAGCATAATAGGAAAAGCTTATCACTGGATAAACTGTTAAAGCTAGAAACTCCTTTTCAAGATCTTTTTCAAAATTTCATTAAAATTAAATTGATCCATAATCACAAAATCATTTTGAAGTAGGTTGGTAAGCGAGAGATACTAAGTTTATTGTGTCTCTAAGTTGTTCAGAGTTTAGGTGTCTTCACAGCTCCTTTTTTTTTTTTTTTTTTTTTTTTTTTTTTTTTTTTAATGTATTGGTTGTCTTATGTCATGTTAGCCCTAGCCCTGAAAAATATTTTCAAAGGTGGGAGGAATATGTTGCCTTAGACTTGTTCTTCAAGAACAAGTTAGCAGTCAAGAAATTGCTATTGCATGTTGAATTTTTCAAGTATCCATGCCTTGTGCCAGAGTATCCTTACTAACAAGAATATGAATAAGCATATAGCGCCACTTCTTATTCTGCTTGTAGGGGTTTCGGCCTTTGGTGTCTTTTATAAATGAAAATGTGTTTTTTAAATCAAAGCCATCACGAAAGGGAGAAGAGAACAAAGTGCTTAGAAGTCTTCCATATTCTAAGATAGTATCTGTTCACATAAAATAACAGAATTCCAGAGCTACTGCCCAGCTTCCAGCTGGCAAAAATAGTTTTATTTGCAGTTATAGCAAAGGTGGTGGTTAGGCTGTTTTGCATTGCAGTGTTCCATATCCCATGTTGTATCATGTCTCAGAGTAGGCCAATACAAAATCAAGAATGAAAGAAACAAAACTTTGAAGATATTTTTTTTTTCAGCTCGGTAACTTAATATTTCATCAAGGGCCTTCTGGGAGCTGATCTGAATATACTGGAGAGAAGAGAGCAGCCAGGGAGGAACTCTAATGAACCCTCAGTGTACATTCCTGACGGCATTCAAACAATTTGGCGGCCATAATTTTTTAAAACATTCCAAACACTCATCTCTCATTGTCTTCTGTGGTTTGGACGGGAGATTGTTGATTGTTGGACTGGTTTTGAGGTAGTCCCTTGAGTGAAATTGTGGATCTACCTCACATGTTATCATCTACATTTGCATATAATTGAGACATAAGCTTTTTGGCGATCCGCAAAAGGAATGCTGTAGAGCTGTTGTTAAATTTTCTAAGAACAAGCACAATAGCAATTGCCTTCCTAGGATGTAGGTCAAGAATTTTTCCACCGAATATTCTTTATTAAATCCAGTGAAATCCTCTGGGTGTTGCTGGATATAAGTTAAAGGAAAGACCTGTATTCAAGGCATCCTTTTCTGAACTATGGAGAGTGGGATAATACCAGATTGCCTCTAGATTCTGTTTTAGGAAACCAAAATTATTTCAAGTTTGCCTATTTCTGATTTTTGACCCATTCTCTGAAAAGAAAACAAACAAAAAACAAAAGTTACATCATTTTTGTAAATAACGGCCACGCATGAGAGTGGCAGTGACAGGGGGTGGGAATCACAGAGGCCCTTTGTAATGAACAGATCTCCTGCAGCAAGTAGTAGAGTGAGAAGTAACTTTAGCAATGACTTATACTACATAATACCTCCCATCTGTCTGCAGATGTGTGAGTTTGTTTAAATGTTTTATGGGGTTTTTATTGCACTGTAATATAGTCCCAACCCCTCTGCAGTTGCCAGTTTGGTCACAAAATATAATAAATTTAAAAATACCTAATGCTTCAGCTATTCAATGATTTTCTGACAAGGTCCCCAGTGCAGTTATGGTACCACTCTCTCTGAACTACTTGTGTTTGGGATCTGTAGAATAGCAGTTTTAATTCTCTGCTGCTGCTGTAGCATTTGTCGATTTTTTTTTTTTTTTTTAAAGCCATTTTGAATGTTCTGTACGCATACTGAATCAAAAAATTGCTGTTCTCTGTTCATTCCTTTTAAGTGTTGTGGTAGCATAGGCTAGATGACAACCTTTTAGCCCCCCCCCCCCTTTCATACCAGCATCTTATTTTTCAGTTTCCTCAATTTTGAAATCCTTCTCAAATAGGCAAATAGAGCTTTAGTATTTCAGCTGACAGTTAATGCTCTGAACGAACTTGTGCCACTGAGGATCAAGGAAATAGGAGACACTCACTGGGAAGAGAAGTCTTAACTTTGGCATGAAGTCTCTAAATTTACGAAGATAGAAAGCGGGTGCACATACTGAACTATGAGGGATGTGAAAATTCTGTGAGATTCCTTTAAATGAGGAGAGGTAGGAATAGAAACCTTTGATTTTTGTAATCATCGACATTCAGACCTTTTTTTTTTTCTTCTTTTAAAAAAAAAAAAAAGACTTAAAAAAAAAATCCATACAGAATTATAGACTTCACTGATTTCACACAATTAGTCAATATGTCAGTATGGATCAGGATGTCTTAGACCAGGCTGTATCTTCTGGTCTGTATAAAATTATGAAGTAAAGAATGACCTTTTGTTACAGGTATGCTATTTTATATCACCCTTATGTCAGGTGTCTCCAGTTCAGTAGAGTGGTGGCAGATAGGTCACAGGACAGGGTTTCCTGTAGAACTGCAAGAGTCGATGTGGAATAATGCAGTGCCTTTTTGTTCTTCCCCAGATCAATAATCAACATGCCCGTGTCCCACCAAAGTAGGAATAATTGCCCACACATTTTCAGCCCTTTTGAATGCTTTGTAAATGCAGAGTTGTGTACGTATCTATGCCAACTATCTATGCTCTAGTTTCAGGGTAAAAGATGGCATATATTTACACCTTTTAGTATTAGCAGATCAGTCACAGCTATTCTTATGTGGAAAGGAGTCAATGAGATGTTTAATTCAAGACCAAGTATAACATAATATGAAACACTTCGGTAATTTGCTGTGTTTCTCCCCCTGTGGAAATGAAATATTAGCAATATCAATCTAAGTTGAGAAGAATTTTGTCTTAATTTTGGCCAGATGGAGACATCTTATGGGATAAGGTGGGAGATATTTTCCTCTTAATTACGGCTTTGTGACTCTGGCGAGGAGTGAGTGTGCTAGCTACAGGGACAACATCTGAAGCACATGTCGGTAGGTATCTTGCTTCTAAGGTGTGAGGCTGCTGATGCAGTGCAAAGAGCTGAGAAGTCCCAGGGAAGTCCCAGTGCAAAGAGCTGAGAAGTCCAGCCTGAGAAACAGATGTGAGGGGCATGAGTGATCCCCAGGCTCAGCGGAAGGCAACTCCAGTTGGTGTAAGAGGTAGGGAAAGAAGGGCAGGTTTGGGCTGAAGCTGGCTTTGCGTAGCTTTGTGAAGAAAAGGGCTGATTTTTTTTAGAAGCTTTTCCTCTGTTTGGGGACAGCCAGCCAACCGTCCCCTTTTCTGCTTTCCACCATCCACACAGAAGCTGGGCAGAGGGCCCAGAAACTCCTCCTCTGCTGTACCCGGGTGATGCACACAGGGTGCCAAGAGTCCTCTCCCAAGCAGTCGCAGTGGGAAAGGGCCAGCAGCTACTTAAGAGTGCCCCTTTCTCACAGCACAGATACTTCGGGGGCTAGAAGGGAAGTAGTAGAAGGCAGTTGGGAGTACTGCCAAGTGTCACACATTTGGCAGCTTTGTCACACATTCCTGTAATTTGGGATTTGACTATGCTGCAGGAAGACTTGCAGGTTTCTCCTTGAAGTTTTTCTTATTTACCACTTGGGGCCACTGTGGCACTCTTGAGCAGGAAACATGGAGCATCTCCTCCCTGCAGGATCTGAGGCAGGAAGGACCTCCTGGGAGGTAGCAGTGGCAGCAGTGCGTGGGCAAGACCTTTTCCTCTACTTGTTGCTTTGCTTTGCTGTAGCTCCCTGGAACAACCTGAGCATCCCAGGAATTTTCTATCAGTTCTTCACCAAGCAAGTTCCCTGGCAGCCCTGGGCTAGCACCGACTGATCCTAGAACTTGTTTGCACTAATCTGGTTCAGAGCTCTCCATCCAGCTGGGAGCACCTAATTCTGGTGCCAAGGGTTGTGTAGCTCTTTGCTTTGCCCTCAGGGCAGGGAGTGCTGATGATAGCATTAGCTATTTGGTTCCCAAAAATTACACTGGGGCAAACTGAAGACAAGATTATACAAAATAGTTCAACGGTAAGAGAAAGCTATGTTAGTGGGACAAGCTTGAAGTCATATAATTGCTATTAAGTGTATGTGATATGTTGAGGTAATGAAGTTCTCTGGTGGTGGCAAAAGGACTGGAGTTCTTAGTTAAACAAATAATCAGAACAGCATGCTAACTTTTATTTCATTAAGCAAATGCTGTTTAATTGAATTTAATAAGGCTACAATATTGGTTTTTATAGCAATACCTGAAATGTAGTACCACTTTTATAGATTTATTACATTACTGTTTTAGCATATAGTTAGGAAAGTAGAGGTTTTGTGCATTTGTATTTGAAATATTGTGGAGTTTAGGCTAAATTTTTTAGTTAGATCCATGCTGGTAAGGAGGCTTCCTTAACTATACCTCTTACTAAATGGTATTTTTTTATACAGTTCTCTACATGCTTCTGACAAATCGAGATAACTCCAGAGCCCTCATTGACTTTCATGTCTGTTACAAGCACGTATAGCTTCTTCCATAGAGAACAGGGCAGGGGAGACTATTTCTTTGAAGGAGCTGGGAGAAAGCCGAGCCTGTTTTTCCCCATGGCAATAGGCTCGCTGGCCTGGAGCAGTGAGTCTCGGGGGCCCTGACATCCACTTGAAGCCGAGCTGACCACACTGACCCACCGCAGCTCTGCTGCTCGCTTGCGGGGGAGTGCATCGGGGTTGGTTTTCAATTTAGACAAGATGTTGTGTGAGTCACCCTGCCCCCTGCCCTCCCACCAGTGCTATGAATAATAAACTCGGTGAGAAATTTCAAGCCAACTGATGTGCTGCCAGGGCACAGCTCCTTCTCCCTGCCGTCCTTTCCCCCTCTGCTTCTTGCTGGACCTGCCTGCTCTGTTGTGGGTGGAGGTGAAGCACAGCTGGAAGCGGCTGATGCAAATGACACTCGTAAGTGAAGGAGGAGGGTCTAAATCTGAGCCACCCTGGGGAAAAGAGGCTTAGGTCATAGGAGGGTAGAATGCAGAGTATTATTATGATGAAAAAGTGAAAAAAATTACATCAAGTGTTTGTTTAAGGATCAGAAGTCCTGACCCAGCCCCTTCAGTTTGCCAAATATTACATGAAGCTACATAAAAACCGACTCTAACCTCTTGCAGTCCTCCCATTAGGTCACATTAAGCTTTGGCAGGGAGGATGGCCCTACTTGGTGGTTTTCTGATTTGTGGTTTGAATTTGGCCAACCTTACTTATTTAAATTTATTTTATTTTGTAAACGGTCAATGATAGAGTAAAACTCTAGAGTAAACTTGTTCTAGCCAGCACTTATTGTGGAAACATTTTGTATTATCAAGAGATCTTTGCAGAACAGCTAACAAATTAAAACAAAGCATTTCAAGCACATATTGAAATTCTTTTTGTAAATGAAGGAAATGTACTGATGGCTTCAAGCCATCACTTTCGGTTGTTATCCACTTCCAGCCCCCTGGACTTTAAAAAAAAAAAAAAAAAAAAAAAAAAAAAAAAATCTTTTCACTCTCGCCATGAGGACAGCAGTCCCCCTGTTTGTGGAGCAACCAGGGGAATGAACCAAAACGCGCTCCCCTCCTTTTAACTTGTTAACTTTTTAACAAGTTTGACTTTCCTTCCTTTATGGATGCCTTGGTGAACCCGCTTGCTTACGTGGAGGCTCAGTTTGACTGTTGCCATTGAAGTCTGAAGAGCTTGTTCCAAGCAGGGTTTTTCCTAATGGGAAAGACTATTAACTGTACACATACCTAGCTATATTTTGTCCACTGAAAATAGAATTAAAAATATAAATCAAGCTTGTTGTTTTCTTTTTATGTCTTTTGAATGGAAAAAAAAATGGTGTGTCTATCAGTGATGTTTTCTTTCCCCAAAATATCACTCTTAGGAAGTGATAAATACCAGCAAGGAAATTTTAGTCCCACTGAGCTTAACTGAACATTTTTGATCTTCTTAAATTACAGAGACAGATTATTTTGATATTGAATTGGTAAGTGACTATCTGTGGTACCAGGATAATAGTCCTGTTTATCCTAGGGACTGTGTTCTTCTGCCATACCTTGTTCTGTTATGGCTTTTTCCACTGCAGTTGCCAAACTGTCACTGGAGGAAAATCTCCTAATGCTATAGAAGTAAAATATGTCCTGCATCAAACCCAAATAACAAGAGTTATTAATACATTTGATGTTTAACCTTCTTCCATATAACTTTCATCCATAGATGAAAAACATTGCAAGAAACTGTTAAAAATATTTTTCAGGACTTCAACATTTGTGAAGTGGAATAGTGGTATTTTCCTTGGAAGAGAAATTTGTCAACAATTGACAACATAAACAGCAGTCATGTATAGGAATTAGGCAATAGCCAAATTGTGATGTTATGTATATGTCAATAAAATATCAGATGTCACACTTGTAGGTAATATTTTTGAGAGAAACAACAAAGTTTAAGGAAGTGACTACAGTTTTGACTCAGAAGCGACATTGCCAAAACTCTTGATTTTATTCCGTGTTCAGATTTTGCATTGTATAGACCAGCTTTTCTCTAGTTTTCCTTGTGAACATAGGCTGCCTGCTTAGCAGACTGACAGCCTTGTAATCTGAAGATTATCCAGAGCAGGTACGATGTATACAGCAGTGCTCATGTGCTGTTTCCTGGACTTAGCACTTAAGTTAATCACTCTGCTTTTTGGCAGGGTGAATTAGCCAAGTACTGTGCTTTGAGATGCCTTAGCAGAATTGTTTCTAGTCCTGGAGTTAGCTTGTTGAAACAAGTTTGGATATTCTTATCCTTGCATTATAGTGCCGTCAGCAGTTAGACTTAAAATATATTGTGAAAGTAATTTGAAGAAATATTCTCTCTGGATATATATTCCCATGCAGTCTTTGGGTTTTTGCGTCCCCCATATGACAACTATAGCAATACCTTTCTACTCAAGCACTGGTTATTGATAGCCTGGCTAAAAGTGAAGAGTGACCCAAAAATGAGGGGGTTCCTCCTTTCTCTGAAGCTCTTGAAATGTTCTTTTCTCCAGCTTCATACTTTTGCCTTTGAGAGTGTTTAAATACCAGAAACATAGTGTTGTAGCTGTCATTGACTCTACAGAATTGGAGACACTTTTTTACAGGGAGACATATCCTGTAGCTTTTGTATTGTTCAGACAGATGTTGAATTATTTAAAAATTGCAAAGCTAAAGATTGTTGCAGGGAAAGTCTTCCAAGTCTGTATGGTGTACAATTTGGCTGCCTTATAACAACATTATTTTCATTTCTTTTTGAAGTATCTGGAAAGAATTGACTTTGAAAAGAGCTGTACATAATCACAATCAGTTATCTTTTTGTATGGTCTGTTGAATATATATATATATATATATATATTTATATATAAAGTCACACAACAGTGCTGGCCCTTTTTTTCCTGGTGTAATGACTCAGTACCTATTATGCTATTAAGATAGGTATCCCTGCCATATAATGGAGCAGTATTTACCAACTTTGGTGATCAGTGCTGCATATCAAAAGTATGAGCTACAGCACATAGTGATGCCAAGAGACTGCTTGTCTGCAGCTTTCTGAGATAAGGAATTAACTGTTCTTTCCAGAGCAAGTCAGTGCTGCTGCTATGACCAAGAGGCAGGAGTCATTAGGGAGGTCTTCTTTCTCTAAGATCCCTCCAATCTCGTTACCTTCGGAAGGACTTGAGTTAGAGATTGAATTAGATCTTGCTTAAGACTGAGTTGAATCTGTAACTTCCACAGAATAGAGTTTGCATTCTGTATGGATTTCAGAGGGCTAAGTAGATGAAAATGATGTCTCTGTTCATTAACAAGAATCCTCTGTTGTGGTTTGTACTTTGGCTTTAATGAGTTTGTAGAGTTTCAAAAGCAGAGGTAGCACTATGATATTTCTGAATTAAGGGTCAGTCTGAAAGCACATCAGTTGCTGCAGTTTGTATTTAGCTAACTTACCTGCTTGCCAGGGATTCAGGATCGATGTTAAAGCTGGGTGGTGTTAAAGCTGAGAAGATTATTTGCAGTTATATGAGTGAGTGAAAAACAAGGAATCTAAACAGTGGTTGTTCCATGGGTTAGTGCTGGTGGTTGCTCTTGAACTGCTGCAAAATAACTATTTTGTTCAAGTGCTGTGTGTGTGTGTTTTGGGCTTAGAAAACTGTACACTTAGCTCCCTCAAAAATCTGAGTAGAAATCAGTAGGGACCTGTGCAGTTTATCCTCTCACAATCACATTACTCCATTTGCATTATAGTGCTGTATTTTGATTTCTGAACAACCTTCTCTTGCATTTATACTAATTTTGGCTTTTATTGTGCCCCAGCCAGATTTAACAACTCTCATTTTACTTGCTCACAATCAGCCAGCAAGGTATAATGGCAACCTCCTGAAACGGGAATTATTTTCAGTCCTCGTATGTGATGCTCCCCAGACATGGGGAGGTACTAAATATTTACTGGTTTCCTTAGGATTATTTAGAGCTAACCTCTGAGTCATACCCCTTCATCAAGGTTACAGTATAACTGGTGCACAGATATATAACAGAAGTGATAAAAGGGTAAATGTGACCCGCAGTGGGGGTCCAGTTTGTCATGCTCTTCCCCTAAGGTACGCTTATGCTGCTGCTTTAGCACACTTGCATGTGGGCTTTAGAAACAAGCCTCACAAGTGTCCTGTGCGGCTCTGTGTTTGGGTTTGCATCCCAGTGATGTCTCACAGGACAAAAGCTGGTTTCTTTTAGGGGAAGTTTGTGCTCCAGGACTGCACCTGGAACACTCTAGACCTACTGGGTGTTCAGACCTTGATTTCAAGTTACAGCAAATCTGAAATAGAAGCCCTCACAATTCATATAGCATGGATGTCAGGTCCTCAGTACCAGTTATTTGAATCTATGGATCCACTCCTGTTGTATCACGTGGCTCGCTAATGTTAACATAGCCTTTCTTCTTCCTCATGATGAAGCTGTATCTAGTTTATGCAGGTATGCTAACAGATAACACTTTTTTGTATATTATTCGTATTCTATATCTGTCATAATTCTTAAGCTGCAACAAGGTACCTACACGATACTAAGAAATAGTTTGAAATTTTACTGTGACTATTCTGCTCCTATATGAGTTATGTATGGTGGTATTTTCTTTTTCTTTGAATGCCTGAGCTACCACTTTTCCCTGTTAAGACTCCCCTGTGGTGACAGTAAGCACTGCCAGTCACATGGCTAAGATTCAGAGCTGGGAGAACTGCCATAGTAAACTGAATTTGAACTCTGGTCTTCTCATGCCTCCACTGGGATCCATAACTGTCTAAACGCCAGGTCTGGCCAGAAAATTTTTGTGTTGCAAAATTACTTTTGATGTGCAGCTGGCTATATAAAACTTTGCTTGTTTGTTTGTCCAAATTCCAAAGCTGATTTAAACCACGTATTTTAATAATACAAGAGTTTTAAAAGCTATGAATATTTATATTTTTATTAGTTAATTTGATGATAGTTGAACCCAAGCACTTTTGCACATAGAATGCAACTGATTCATCATAGATTGGTAGCAGGCTGGCGTCTCAGCATATAAGCCATTGTAGGGCAATGACAAGCCTCAAAGAAGTTGCAATTGCCAGGGTTTTGTACATAAACATAAAAGTGCGCATCACTTCTGAATTATTATACATTACTTGTGAAAACGCTCTTTTTTAAACTGTTGAGCACAGAATCTTGTGGATCTTCTGGTGTAAAACAGCAGAGCTTCACTGCGTTCACATGTTTAGCAGTTGAAACCGAGGACCCTGCTCAAGCTCTTTAAGGAACTCGTTAGTGGAAAGCTGATAACACAGTGAGAGAAGAAATGCATTAGAAAATTTGAATTGGTGAGGCACATGCGCATTTTCGTAGAGCATTAGTTTGCTTATTTTTATGTGTTCCGGGAAGAAGTATGATTAAAGCTTATTGTTAAAGCTGATCAAACCACTTGAGATTAGCTTAATTCTATTTTGGTTGCATTCTAGAATTCAACATGAAGCTAGCTAGTATAGTCTCATTTAAAAGCTGTGCTAAGGTTGCCAATAGCGCCTCAGAGAGCTATAATAATTTAGGTAAGTATTTGTGTGCTTCATTCTCTTTCTGTCAGACCTGAAGAGAAAGGTGTATAAGGGATGATTTTTTAGCCACTGGTCAGTCTGTTTACCTCCAAAGATATAGCAAAGACCAACCAAATGTGAAATAGTGCATATCAAGAGTACTTCTGTGTGCATATAGCCCTTTGTGTTTCAGTGCTCACAAAATAGCTTATGCTTTATCACCCAGTTGGCTGCCCTCAGGATAGGGAGGACTTCAGATTGAACCTGCTGACGAGCCTTTCTCTGCTCCTATCTGTATAACCCCTGGCCTCTCCATATGTTCACTTCCTTGTCTGTGTCTATTTTATGGTTTGGGGAAATAGGCCAGAAGCTGTTGTTGCCGGGAGAAGGTGATCTGGGAAAATACGCGGGACTTGAAGACAAATGGAGGCAATTTTAGTTTCCCTGCAAGAGAAAAGAAGCTTCACTGAGGAAACTGAATTGGAGATTGGAGTAAACACACCTTCTGATGTTAACCTTGCTGGCAGAAGGCATCCTGCCATGCTCTTAGTGAGGCACATGTATAAAGGAAAACTTCCTGAAGAATGATTTTTTTCTCATTTTTTTCCAGTTTTGAATGGAAAAAGTCGATACAAAGAGCAACAATATAAGTTGAAAATTGTTATGCTGTAATTTTATACTCCCAGATTTATACACTCACTTTCTTACTGATCTTTGGGGCAAATATAAGGAAGCAGAAGATCTTTTCATAAGAGATTTTTTCCAGTGCTCAATCCTGTTTTCTGAATCATGTTTTCTTTGATTCTTTTCAAAAGGATTTTGATTTAAATTTGAGGCAATAGCTATAGAAATGAATTTGGAAACTTGGAAATTAATACTGTAATTTTAAGGTGATCTAAATTATTTGCAATAAATTGTATACAAGCTGTGCTGATTCTAAATGGAAGAATTTCTTCAGAGTTATAAAATTTTCAGTGTATACTCATGCAGCCTCACTTTTTTTATAGATGACTTGATGATTCATAGTTTTTTGCAAGCTTCCTAAATTATTATTTAAAATATTGCATTTAGCAGTTAAAAATTATTGGTGAGCTACTCACAATAGT
The DNA here is from genome assembly GCF_059628265.1 of Tinamus guttatus. Taxonomy (NCBI): domain Eukaryota; kingdom Metazoa; phylum Chordata; class Aves; order Tinamiformes; family Tinamidae; genus Tinamus; species Tinamus guttatus. The sequence goes on along the minus strand of NW_028288781.1, from coordinate 4,039,553 downwards.
ATGAAGTGATTCAAGCATGTTATGATTAAAACAGTTTTCCTTTTACGATTCCATTGGATCTCTTTTCCAGTTGAATATAAAATACATATAAAATACAAATACTTACACAAAGTACTTATAAACCTGACCCTGCAAGGACCCCTGAAAGGTACCAGCTTGACTCTTCAGCTGGTGTTGGAAGCAGATGCAATTTGATGCAGTATAAAATTTGTCCAAAAAAGGTAACCCCCTGCCCCTTAAGTATGTGGTCTGACAAAATACACACAGCTGGAGGAAAAAACTGCCAATTACTGTTAATTTACAACAGGTTTCAAAAGCTTGACTTAGATCATGAGTTGAATAGAAGGGGAAACACAGAAGGGTATGGTGCAGAAGTTCAGGAAAGGATAAATGTGGTGGGGAAAAATGGATAAGCAACAACATCTGGAAATGGACTTGAAAGAGGAAACAACCAAAAGTGCAACTAGTAAGAGAAAACAGAATCCGGACTGCAACAGATTAGGAAAGATCAAAAGTAGCCAAGGAGAGGACTTGGTGGTAACGTGACATGCCGCAGCACACAAATGTGGCTGTTCTTTTTAACCTGCAAGACCCCTTAAGTGTTTCTGTAAGTGTGCCACTTGTGTAAGGAGGTGGGTAAATTGCACAGCTTGCAAGGGCATAGGTGAACAGAGATTTGTGTTTGAAGGTGGGAAGTGCGTGGTCTCCCTTGCTTTCTTCACTGCTCTACTATCTGATACCTAGTGCCTGTGAGCTTTCTCTCCTGATGTGAGTACTGAGGTGGTTTGGTAATCACTTCACCAAGCTTGGTGATTAACTATGTTGCGATGTGTCACTAGAGCTTCTTTGGTTGTGTGTGTGAAATGGATTGTTAGATAAATATTACTTTGACAGGTTGGTCATAAGTTATGTTATCATCGCTTTTGCCAGTCATGTGGAGTCAATCATAGCTTTCCCTGGTCATTTTTAAAAAATGCAGCACAATCCATTCAAAACAGCCTGTGAACACTTGGTTTAACTGTTACCACAGGGTTTTGCTCAACCCTCATTAGTTTCTTAAGGCTGAAGTGGTCCATGTTTACGGCACTAGGTATCCATATGTCACTGCAAGCACTGCTGACACTTCTCTAGCACTGTTGGGTGGCCAAGGGCAAGTGTGTATGGGAAAGTGATTAGAAAGGTAATGGTCAGCTCAGTGATTCTTTCTTGCTAAAAGTGACTCTTCGTTTTAGACTACACCTTTCTTCTAGGTTTCTTGATTGAGGAACGGGTTGTGTGCCATGGTACCACAATGAGATTCCTGAAGCTTTGAATTCCTGGGGAAACCCTGTGATTTGCTTATATTTATGAAAGTACTGAAGAGGCTTCATAAGAAAAGGAAACTGCTGTTATGTGGATCAGGGGAATTTAATTTTCATGAGGCTAGTTAGGTAATTTTCCAGCTGTCACCATGTTGTAGAATATCTAATTCATAATTACATCTCCCTAAGGTGGAAGCATTTTACTTTCCCAATCTATGCATTGGTGCTGGGAATTGAATTTGTTGAGGATAACAGGAAAAAAAAATGTAAGGAATAACAAAGTCTGGTTTTGTTCACTTAGAAGATGCAGTATCTTTCTGCAGAAATGCTTCTTTTTGCAGAGACCTTATTTGGAGTCTGAAAATATTATTTAGCTTTTTATTCACTGGAGTCCTTTAGATTATCAGGCTGCATGGGAAAAATTATGCTTTTTTTTTTTTCAGAATAATATGGCTGTGAATCAGATGGAGAGTTTGGGATCTGCTATAGTATAGACAATATAATGTTGAAATCTAACTGTATGTTAATTTTCCTCCATAGATCCTTGATATCTATCTTTGTGACTCTAGTACAGTACAGTAGTACATATGTTAGAGGGCTCCTAGGTAGTCCTATTCTATATTTCCTTGGATTTTTATACTTCTCTTGAAATTTCTTTAGTTTATTATACACCGTGAATTCCACTCAAGCCCAGAATACTTTCCTGGGAAATAACAGTACAGTGAAATTACAAGTTTCAGTCTTTAATGCATGCCTTAGATGTACTAATTGGTCTCATCTCTCTTTGCATTTGATTTTATAGTTCTGCTACTTCAGTAAATATTTTCTAGATTATCAATGTTCTATTAATGAATAATAAATATTTTGAAACTCTGTAGGTTTAAGCACATCAAACCTTGCATGGTGGGCTAAGAACAACAGATGTGCTAGCAGCACTAATAGTGAATGAAAAAGCTGTTCTTTCAGATGAGAGTTCAAACATGAGCAGAATGACACGCTCCAGGGTGAAAACCAAACCGCACTGGTACTGGGCTAGTTGATTATGTGTTTCAGAACGTATTCATATGCTCCACTAGGTGGCATATTTTAGGAGACTTGGTGACATAGTGTTGTCAATACACGAGTAAAATTTTATGGAAAACGTGTTCTTATTTATCTTTTTTTTTTTTTTTTTTTTTTTTTTTTTTTTTTAACCCACGTGTATTGCATATGTTTTAGGCTTTAAAAAGCCTTGATTCTGCTCTGTGGACTAACATTATTTAATCCGATATTTCCTCTTGTGTAATGTAGGCTACGTTTTCAGACCAGTAATACATTAGGAATGTGTTAGTATGCTTCAGACTGTAGTACAATATCCAAAATAAAATGTCACCCATTTTATTAACCAGTGTTTGATGTGAATCCCTTTTCTTCACAATCTTCTGTGGCCCAATAGAACTTTAATGCTACATTTTTCATCCCTTCATTTGGAATTTATGTGTTTTTGTACAGAGTTTACAGTGCAGGATAAAAAGATAGATCACTGGTTCTTGTTTTTCTTCCACCAAAACAGTCCTTTCACCTCCTTCTAACTTTCAATAATTTGTTAAGTCTTGCCTCTTGCATGAGAAAGAAAAAAAATTAATCGCATCAAGTTAAGTTTAAGTTTTACAGGGAATTAATTTATTTTTCATTGGTTTCAAGAGTAATAAATTTGAGGATTGAGGATTACTATCTGCAAATTAAGCTGTGTAGAACTACTTGGTACTAAGTAACTTTTTGAAGCAAACTTCAGTGCTAAAGTATCACACCAGATTAAACATGCACTTATTTTCATTGTATTGTTTTGAGTGTTTATATATAAAGTCAAATATCCATGATATAAGAGAATGTAATTAAATAATTACCATGAAATGCATGAATCTTTTTAGGAAGTTATGTCTCCAATCGTTGATCAGATAACTAAGGAGTAAGTTTTTTTAGACAAGTTAACTGGTGGGTGGTCTTAAAAATATTAATATTAAAAGATAAAATCAAAGAATAAAAGCAGATAGAGTGAAATTGGTTAACCTCCCACTCTGTTTAGAAAAGTATCCTGTTTCAATAGAAGCCAATTTTTTTAAGAACACGACAGCTTTTGGCTATCTCAGCAGGCAAATAGTTTGTGGACATAGGTATGAGAAGCCTCTACGGATGTTTAGAAAAGCCTTCTAGTTTACCTGAGGTTTCATATCAAAGTTGATGTGAGGGACACAACCTCAAATGAGTAAATATCTCAGACCTTTCTCCAAAAATCATGCGGCAGTGCCCTGACGAACTGCATTGGGCAGTGGGACAAGCTACTTTTGCATGGAAAATGGTTCCTTTTCAAAGACAAGGAAGAACCTCCCCCCCCCTCCCCAAACAAACAAAAAAATGCCCATAAAACTTTCTTGTGCCCAATGGAGCTAATGAACTTAGCATGATGATTAAGATAAAGCAGGGAGGAAAAAAAAGGTGTGGAATTTTGCCAGTTGTTGTTTTTCCAGGTGTATAAAGCAACATTTTTAGCTTATATTTTTCAAACTTAAAGGTTATTATTCAATTTCAAAGCTGGCATGCTTCCAGTAACAGAAGTGGTGTGTTTTCAGAGGTAAGAATAATCAACATTGAAAGTCAGGTTCAGATTTTCTTTATTATGCCAGGTTTCTTTTTGGTTCCCTTTCTGTAAATTATATTTAATATTTACTTTAGAGAATTAATTAGCACTTTCAAAGTTATCAAATCTGTGTGGAAAGTGAACAGATAGATATAGATACAGGAACAGAACTCTTTTGGTAGCCGAGTGTGAAGAGAAGAAAAGACAAGGCAGCCATCATTATAAGGAAGATCATTTGCCTCTATAAAAAGTAGGTGTTATGTGTAGGAGGTTGTATTGACTTGCCTAATTTACCTGAATAAAACATCTTTACAGTAGCTGCAGTAGCTTTTGAGGTGTAGCTAGTTAAATCTTGGTTTCCATCTGTAGTTGAGTTTCAGGATTGTAGGCCAATTGCACTGAAAACACTGTAACTTTGAAGAGTTTTTGATAGATCTGTCACTTGCAGTCTCTGTCACAAGAGACCTGGAATTCTTGGAATTTCATACACTTTTTTTTTTTTCCATCTGGGACAGAAGTCAAATTTTGGATGATGAAGGATATTTCTCTCTAAGACCCTTCAAGAGGGAATCCCTTTCAATACTGCTGGTATAAATTGTTTTAATAATCTGTTGCATTATGTATGTAATTAAGTATTCCATTTAGTGTTTAAATATTCCATAAGTTCCGCAACAAATAAATCTTATTGTTTGTATAAAATATTAACGAGATCGATGTATGCTGCAGAAGAGTCATATATTAGTATTTGAATTCTGGTAGGAAGGAATAGATAAAAGTCTTCCAGGCCTTTAAATGCTACTACATCTGCTGCTACAGCAAAGCATTAGTGACATACAAGTGGCTTTGAGTAGTACCTAATTTGACCTAGAGGTGGAAACTGCCACTGCCCATGGTCTCACTCCTAACTGCTGTCCTGCGCAGTCCTGGTACTACAGAGTGCCATTTTCCATACTAGTATCAGAAAAAAATGAGTCTGTAAGATGATGGGATAGGTTTGGACATTAAAAAAACAAAAACAAAAAACAAACAAACCCCCCACAAAACTCTTTAAAAATACTATTTTACAATTACTACCTTAGGTTAGTTTTTTAACATGCTAGATAATAAGTCAATCATAGTTAAGCAGAAGCAATTCACAGCAATGAAATATAAGCAAGGATGTTACTATTCACATCCTTACCTCTTCAGATCTCATTATCCTAGGAATTCTTATTATTAATAATCTTTCATTCTCTTTCACATTTTTTTTTGACCCCCTAATCTCTTTCTACCAGTCTGTCTGCTTCCAGTTCCAGAGTGTTTGTTGCTCTCTAGTTTTTCAACACATTTTCTGTGGCTGAGGAGTTCAGAAAGAGCTAGCCATCATCTCTAAATCCTCTTCTGGAATAAACTGTAGAGGATGATGAAGAAAGAAAAGTTAGAGGGAGGAGACTTCTTAACTTCTTGATCGGAAGAAAATGCAAAGGGTAGTTTTGGTGCTTGTATTTTCTTAAAAATGTAGAAAGGTGGTGCCAAGAAAAGCTGTCTCTTCTTCCCAGGTTGTTCATAATATTCAAAAAAAAAAAAATCTTGATAAAAGTGATCAAGTAACCTCTTTTTTGTAGACATAGTACCTCCAGCCCATCAAACTGTTTTGAATGTGGGAAGTTGTGGTTCACTGCAACCTTACCAAGTTAGTTTCCTAACCTGGAAATGAAAGGAAAGCAGAAGATGAACTGCTTGAGAAACACTGGCATGGAAAGGGATTACCCTGTCTCATTTTCCCCAAACCACATTTTTCTGAAGTTACGCTTCCCCTGCGAGTCCCCACCCAGGCAGCCCTTCTCCTGGATGAGGTAAGGGAAGCCACCATCAAGCTGAGCTGGGAGCCCTCTTAGGCTTTTCTTAGTTGGAAGCCTCTGTTAATTACATCACACCTGGCTATATTTCAGAGGTTAATGAACAGCATCTTGTCAGATTTAATATATCGCACTGCTTTAGTTTACATTGACGATGTAATCATAAATTCCCTGAGCTGTGAACTACACCTTTAGGACTTGCATGAAGTTCTACGAAGGCAAGAAAAAGAAATGACTATAAAGTGTAGCATGCCAGTTTTGAGCAAAACCTGCAGATTTTCTAGGACATTGAGTTTCAAAAGAAGGATTACATACAGACTAAACAGAGAAGAAGTCATAAAAATTTAAAGACATCACAAAACATAACAAAAATAAGATCCTTTTTAGGTATGACAGAATACTAAAGGAAATTTACCCTGAATTATACCACCCAAGCAGACCCATTAATTAACCTAATGAGAAAATATGTTCCATTTCCATGGGCCTAAGCGTGTCAGGAAGCATTTGACACTTCTTTTAAAAGGAGGAGAGGGGGAAAACTTCACCCCTCCTGAAATTCTCAGATTTTTGCTTATCTATTCATACTCATGTTTGGACTACTTAGGCATTTAGATACTGACTAAAATACTGTGTCTAAATATGTCTAAAATAATGTAAGCACATTTTGTACTGTTTTTTTAAAGCTGCATCTCATATATTGAACAGTGAAAAGATTATCATGTCTTGCTGGCAAATCACAAGTGAGAACAAGTTCTTTGTTGTCAAAATATGAAAATGGTAACATTAACTTAAGAATTCTGATATATGTATAATGTTAAATCCATGACCCAATGCTATGCATTCATTTCACCTACTTGTAATTCTCAAGTTGTCAAGAAGGGCAATTTATAGGATCTGGCAATAAAAGCCAGACTTTCAAACTCATCTAGACACCCTTCCTGTGCAAATTATTTTAAGAATCAGCCCATAATTATGATTCTCAAAGTTTTGTGTATATATGTACACATACATACATATAGTACACATACATACATATATATATTTTAATCCTCACGTTATCCTTGTTCCTAAAACATTTCTCTACGTATTGCTTGGAAATTCGCATGGTTAATCCCTGCCTAGAAGCAAATTGAAAAAAATAACTTCAATTTTTTTATTGGGCAGAAAGCATGGAAAATCTCCTTTCGTTGCATGTCTGTGATATAATGGGCACTTGACTCTAAGAATGGGATGCTGTAGGTAGCATCTTGTGCAGAGGAATAGCTGAGGATGGTATCTTGGGTATTCAGGGATTGTAGCTTATCCCACTGAAAATTCTTTTTTTGCAGAAGGGCAGAGTACATTCTAGATTATATATTGCATTCATATTCAATTGCCTGAAAAAGCTTTACCTCACAGGTATGAAGCAGTGAGCTCCCCAGTGTCTAGCTATGTAAAATTCTCAGATAAAATAGCTGTAGGATACTCTTGTGTATATTGGGTATACACTTGTAAGGTACAGGATGCTATTCAAGCCATTATTCTGCAGTCTTTCTTAACTGAAGGGCAGACATAATTATATATGGCTAGTATTACCCATTTCTTCTTCTTCTTTTTTTTTTTTTTTTTTTTTTTTTACTTTTTTCTTTCATGACTTGCTTTAAATTTCTTCAAGGACGTATAGAACTAACCATTGCAAATGGATGGAGCTCACCTGAACTTAAGCTGGATGAAGGCTTTGTTTCAGATAATGGTCAATGTTTTTTTTTTTTTTTTTTTTAGACCCAAATCAACATACTTCTGCAGTAATATAGCAGTACAAAGATTTCAGCTATTTTCTTCTGCTTTGTAACATACTCTAGACATGCTGCTGGAGCAGTTTGTTTTAGTGGTTTTTATTTGCAAGTTGGCTAGTAACAGATTTTCTAAACTAAAATAAAGACATTTTCCCCCTTCTACCACCATTGGAAATAATTAATTCAGTGTTATCTTTTTTCCCTGTTAATTTGAGCTGTAATTCTCTAATCTGTGGAAAGTTTTATTTAACTGAAAAATTATATGTAAAAAGATGCATCGTTGTCTGTGTCTACACTGCAGCATGTAGTGGAAGTCTGAGAGAGGTGTCAAGTAAACAAGTTAAGAAACTGGTCACAGTCAAATATTGAGATACAGAGTTTTACAGGATTCCCTGGGCTGCTGCTGAGCTGCTCCACACGCCCTGATGCCACTGCCAGCCTGTTACTTGTACTCAAGCAAGCCAACTTCCAGTTATGTCAGGCATCTCTGTCCAGCTCAGTAGCCACTAAAAGCTTCAGCGAAAACATGTCTTCACTTTCACTGCCTTTTATGAAGATGGAAAGCACTTCAGCGCTTCTTCTGTTAGCTGTTCAGAGGATGCACAAAAAGATTCATTTCATCTTGGCTTTTAATGTCCCAGAATCTGTCAGATCTTTCAATTTGGCCTTTGTGGGGATATTAATTTGTCATGGGGTTGAAGTTTGAAACTCCTCAATGCCCCACAGTCCTGTTAAAGCTGACAAGCCCGTTATTGGTTGGACTTGCCTTCCAAAATAGCCGGTTATATTCCACCAGACTTTGATCTCTCTATGGGCTCGTATCCTGGCACCACTGAAATCACAGGCAGAGCTCCCGTGGGCACCAGCAGATAAGATTTTCACCATGATCTTTTTTTTTTTTTTTTTTTTTTTTTTTGTAGTTAGACTCTGAAAAAGTCTAACTTCTTTTTCTAAGAATTAACTTCTAGCTCTGAAGTGATAGATTCAGGAGCTAAAATATTTGTGTTGGTACTGCTTCCTTGATAAGTTTTTGTTGTTGCTCTGTTTGATCTTGTTTACCTTGTGAACATGTGCCCGGCAGCTGAAATGAGACTTTTATCAGGTGCATGGTAGCTCTTCCTTCCCTCACACCCAGTATTCCTGGTGAATAAATACTTCGAAGTGATGTTCTGCTTCAGCGAAGGACAAGGGAAGCAGAACGGGCCTTCTCAGCCCTGCCTGTTGCAAGTGGAGCAGTATGCGGCCGGAGAAGCTGATCTGATGGAAAGGCAGAAGAAGAGGGAGCTGGACTCTCATCTGGAAGGAGGATTCTGCTTCTTGGAGTGTGTATGACTGATTTAAAGATATATGTATATGTTTTAGGAGCAGAATTTTAGGCCTTTCTGCTTTCCAAGGAGCTCTCCAGGATCCATCCATTCTTTTTCTCTTCTTTTGACCCTATGATTTCTGTCCTTTCTGGCAGCGTAGTAGCTCCAATTCAGCTGGAAGGACTGCAGTCAGAGCAGTTTCTTGGGAAGTGACTGGAGGATTTCAGATCTGCCTCTTTGAGTTGTCCTTATCAAAAAACTGGCACCACCACCCATGAAGTTAATTGAGGTGTGGACTATGACTAACTTTTCAGGATTTTTGAAGGTCTCAAGTTTGGCAGTTGCATGTCTAAGCTTGGATTACTTTTAGAAGAAGATAAATATCTATCTCCACAATGTTCAGTTACTTCTGAGGATGTATGCCAACCAGAAAAATTTCCAGACAAATTAAAAGGTACTTAGTTGAACATAGGTGCCAGGATGTTTAGGTACTACTGAAAATTGAGTAGGCTACATGGCTCCTTAGGATTCAGAAGAGTTTACATGGCTGGGACCTGATTTAGGTAGACTGGATCAACAGTGCAGAATTTGAAATCTGATGTCTTGGAGGCAGAAGTGGTCACAAGCAAAAAAAAAAAAAAAAAAGAAAAAGCGTGTGTGTGTGTGTATATATATATATATGTATATATATATATATGACCTTTAATAGAGAAGACACTAGGAGTATTTTATCTGGGACTATTTCAAGTGAAGGCCTTAACAGGTCAAACTCTGATCCCAACAGTCCCGCTTGAGTATTACGTGATGTATTACAATGCTGGGCTAATAAAACAAGTGGAGAATTTATAATGCAGTAATAAGTTCAGAAAAATTTAAAATGGCAGTCTATCTCCACACTGAAAATCTAGTAATTCAAAAGAACTTCCATCATAAACAAAAAGCTGTAACCATAAATGCAAAGTAAATACAATTAGATTAATTCACTGGGGTCACCTTGGACACCAATTCATCTTACTACGAAGGAATTTAAACAGAAAAAGTCAGAAAAATGTCAGACAGCTGTATGCTTTGGGATAATTTTAATAACCTAATGAGTAATGAGTTTACTAGTTGTATCCTGTTGCCTGTATTCAAGTCACAGTGCGTCTCAATGACGTCAGGATAATTTTTCTCTTGCATAGCCAACTTCAAAAATATTTACACTGTTGGATAACTTTCTCTCCTTGTTTGCACTGATCTAGAACCAAATAGATTTGAAAAATGCCCTGCGATGCGTGAGGCATTGTGCTTGCGGAGGCAGCTGCATGTTTCTGTCACAGATATAATAGGCAATAGGCATGTGTACCCTGTACAGTTATAGTGCTTAGAAACCTCAAGGTAAGGTTGACATAAGTGCCTCCTGATGGCGTGCTAGGCAAGAGCCTTCACAAAGCTCTCCAGGGATGAATTTCTTAAAAAAATAAAAGAAGTGAGTTTGACCATATTTATTTGATATTACTTTCATAGGTGTAAAATAGGAGTTTATAGTTTTACTTGTCCATTTCCCTTGCTCTGGATCTGCCTCCCTGATCAAGACATTCAATAGCTATTAAAAGCTGCAGCTGTACTAACAGTCCTATGCTTTATAGGAGGCATTTTGCAGCTATTACTTTAAAACAGGCATTCTGTGCCAGTACAGATGTTGCATCCACCTTTCTCATAAGCACTTTATCTGCACCATGGGCATTACATTTCTGAAGTTTTCCTGAAACTGCTGAACACGCTCCAGAGCTGTGATTTATCTGGGCTGGTGTAGTTTAAAGACGTGGGAGCTGGATCTGCACCTGCTCTATTGATCTGACCTGGCAAGTACTGGGGGGGACTGCAGTTGGTGGAGTTTGGGTCTCTTCTTTATAAAACTCATACACCAAACGCTGCGCCACATGTGCAGTTCCCCTTCCCTGAAGTGGAAATTGCTTGCATATATATCATCAAATTCTAATCAAATTCTAATTCTCTAATATTGGAGGGAGAATGTACTACTAGATCTATTGGAGGACTGATGTACAACTGCTATGTTTCCTCCCTCTCTATTTCAGAGAAACCAAGCCCATGTAGTGAACAATGAAATGCTTAAAATCCTGTCTGTAAACAGGGCAAGCTCTGCTGGTATGATGACACTGTTTTGACTGGAAAATTTAATGGCTTTAACCTGATATTTTAAAACCAGTGGGAAGGAAAGTCAGCTACTTAAGGTAGCTGCCTCTTCCGATTCTCCTCCTCACTAGACTGTTATCAGTGAACTTGTATTTATTACAGTAAGTGGCAGTAGAAGGCTGTCATATGCCGCAATGCTTGGCAATAACCTAAGTAGATGCTTTTAGAATATCAAAATTTTAATCAATATGCAAACCATTCATTTAATTATGCCAGCTAAAGAAAATTGGAATTCAGAACAAAATCAGGAGTAGCCCTAGTTTTGAAAGACCAAAACCTAAAAAAAAAAAAAACCTCAAAAAAAAAAAAAAATCCCCACCAAACTCAAACCAGCCAAACAAGAGAGCCACTGTTGATGAGGTTTTTCAAAACCAAAACTATGTCCAGCTTTTGCCTGATTCTACCAGAGATGTATGTCATGTGTAGACATGTCATCAAATATGACTCAAACGAACCCTTCCCCCAAAATAAATAAATGCAACCACATAGACCAAAATTATTCTTTGGCCTTTTAAGAATTCTACCATATTTACTTGTGGTGTATTTTTAATTTAGAGTTAGACCAGGGGTTGAGCTCTTACTTAGTATTTTGTTAAAATAGAGGGGAAAAGCACTTGTGCCATAATTCATTTCATTAGAAACTTGCAAATCTATAGCAATTTAGTGCAGTAGAGTTTAGAAGCAGCTCTGCAATAAAGTAAATAAAGAACAGAAGAATTCAAGATCAACAGGGAGAAGTAAAGAGAAGGCAGCAAAAGGACAGAAGCAGCTTATTTGTGGGAACACATATGTTTTGGGAACAGTAGTTAAATAGTGAAGCAAAAATATTATTAGTACCTGTATTACTAAAATGAGATCTCCCAAATCATACATTTAAGCTCTCTGTTCCATCTGAGGGTTCTGATGACGTTGACAAAGCGTACAAGGTTCATTCAAGAGGCCAAATACACCTTGTTTAATTTATCTAAAGGCAGAGATGAATTTGGCCCATGATGTTTAGGATGTCATCAGAAGCTCTAGATAGAATTACAGTCTTGCTATACACAGTCGAGTGTACGTAACTCTTTATGTAAAATCCATGTGTTCTGTGTTGTAAAAGAAATGAAAGGTAGCTGTTAATTCCAAGGCTTATAAATATGTCAGTGGGTTTTCATAATGTCTTAATAAATTACAAGAGCAAACTCCAATGACTCATGATGTCACCAGAGCTACATGCTGCACTGTATTTACTATAATTATGTACTGTACCTCACAGGTTTCTTTTAATTTCCAACTGAATGCATAGATCCCACTAAATATCACAACAATCCCCATGGATTTGTCTATTTATTTGTCAGCTTTCAATTGTTTTTTTGTTCTGAGCTCCTCTTCAAATTAAGAAAATGCATCTTTTAAATAGATTGTATTTAAAAGAACAGTTGCTGCAGCTGTTATTTTTATTCATTGAGAAGCTAAAGTAAAATACAGTATCAAAATACCCCCAAACTTGGGTGAAGTTCAAATTTTCTTTGGACTGTAGTTCTCTGGCTGGCCACCATCCCATATCACTAATGGTATAACTAGCTGAAAAATGGAAAAACAATTTCATGAAAGTTTCAAGATTGTTTTGGCTTAGATCTGAAATGTAGAGATAGCATCACTACCTTAGTTTCAATAATCCTTCATTCTTCACTCTGGGAAATAAATACAGGTCAGGCTAAACACTTTGAGTAAGTTAAATGTGTTTAATAGTATTTTCAAAATCACTAATGTGAACTTAATGGGTGAATAAGCCCTTGGTTCTTTAGTGTTTCCTGCCTGTATTGGTTTTTACGTTTGCAAATGTTAAGTTGCGAGTGTAGTTTGTGTTTAATTGTCCTGAATAAATGTTGTTCTGTATTAAAGGTACCCCACATACTGAGCTGGCCTGTCTCCACGGATATACTTAGGTGTTGATTGCGAGAGAGCAGAACCTGTTACTTGAGATGGGGAGAAATTGGAAGAATTTTATGTTGCATTCATTTCTATGGCCTATACTTAAACTTACTGAAATTGGAAAGGGTTCATCTGAATTTAACAAACAGCTTTTTGGTAACGTGGCTCTTCTTGAAGATATTAAATAAACAAATTAAAATCCAGAAAGACCCCCAGCATTTTCCCCCTTCTTACTGAGCTGCTTCTCCAAAATGCATACTTCCAATGCCTGTTCATGACATTTCCTTGTTCAAGAAGGTATTTATGTATACACCGTGCTTGCAGTGAAGCAGATATATTTTCAGTATGGAGGTCTTAATTTTGGCTCTTATTTATCTATAATCAAACAAGAAATCCCATAAATTAACACATACTTCTCATTCCAAAAATATTAGCACCGTTCAGTGGCACTTTGTAAAAGTATCTTGTAAGTTGTTCAAATAAAACGAGTGTACATTTCAGAGGACATGTAAAATGCTGGCATTTTGGTTTTGCAGCAAAGATCAAGGAGCTAGTTCAAAATAAAAATTTCTATGAAATTTAAATTATGCTTTTAGACATAATAAAAATATGGAAAAAAATTAAAACAGCACAAGTCCATTATATTGTAAGATAAAGTTTAATATATTTTATTAGCTTAAGGGACACCGAATAACTATCTAACCGGAACTTTAGGCATGCATTTACATAAATATATTAAATTAAGAAAAGCAATTATACACTTAAACGTCCTTTTGTCTAAAAAATTATTAAATCCACAGATTAACAATAAAACCAACTCTATGCATTTATTGCTTCCACATACAACTGTTCCATTTCTCAGATATTACACAAATACATTTGTTAGAATTTATATGCATTATACATATATTATATATTACATAATAGTGTGTATACATACATGGTGTTCAATAATATAATAATAATTTGTACTTTTTATAGCACTTTTCATTTGAAGAGCTCAAAGCACTTTACAAAGATTGATTTCACTAATTTTTAGATGGAAAAGGGCGGCACAAAAATGCAAATATTTAATATTACATAGAATTCGTGACAGACAGTAACTGAATTCTCTTGTCTTAAACTTCAGCCAAATGTAGCCACTTCTAAAAAGAAATGCACATATAGCACATGTAATCTACATAGTTAGACTTGCAAAGGCTTGTAAGGTCTCAGACCAAGAAAGCACTTCCTAAATTAATAGTGTTAAGCACATGACTTCAGTGAGACTCATATGCTTAAAATCACTCGTGTGTGATCACTTGTGTGTGCTCCAGTGCTCTGCTAGATTGGTGCCTGTATGTGTTTAGTAGTATAGTACACTTTATAGAAGGTACTTGCACATAGTTTGAATGAAGACATTTTCTAAGCTGTTTTTCCACATTTCAGATGTACATACAGTACCTGATGGATATTATATAATAAAACTAGTTGAACAGAGGAGTGTTGCTACCATAATGTTCTCAAGTGACTGACTTTTTGTTACTTTCTTTTCCTTCTTTGCTTGACTCTCATTAAAATCTAATTGTTCTCAGATGGGAATTGAGGGCTTAACCTTACAGTATATTTGTGGGGTGCACCTAGTAGCATTGCTGGGGAAAGAGAACTCAGCGGGGTAGAATTACAGCTTCTGATACTGCTGGGGATCACAGTGTGATGCAGCTGCTGACTTAATACCAGATGGGTCCTCCTCTCAATATATCTCGATATGGAAGAAGCCCATTTTGAACACCGATTTTTACTCCACCTGCATTGTTTTAATTCTAGCAACTCCCTTTAAGAATATTTAGAAAATTGGATTTGTCTGTCAATGCCTTGCAATACAAATCACTTTTTTTTTCCTACAACAAAGAACTACAACATCCTACTTAAAAATATATATATATTCCTCTCTCTGTCTGCTTCCCACCCCAGAATACTGTTAACTATAGTTGCTGCATATGTTTGCATGCCTTAGCTGCCACCTTCCTTTGAAATTTCCTGGGAATCTAATCAAGTCTTCACTTAAATATTTTATTCACTTTTGTTTTCAAAATGAAAATAAGTGGGAATGAAAATAAATTTCATAGACTCTAAGATGAACTCAAATATCCAATACATGGGACTCTATTGGTCTGAAGTTGTTTTTTAGCTCTAGAAATAAAACTGTTCTCTAATAGTACAGCTTGCTGTTTGAGCACATTCTTAGCAATAATTCCCGATATGTTTGCTGTGGAATGGTAAGGAATTGATAAAGAAACGTATTATATATAACACAAAATATTAATTTTCTGTGAATATCTATGATTATAGATGATTGCTAGAACTGTATGTTTTCAGTGCGTGAAGATCTGGCAGATGGGTGCATCACTTGACTTTCAAATCAAATTGCACAGTCCAATGTGAAGAGAAACTGCCATGAAAGCCTACGGGAGTTTTATTCGGATTAAGGAATAACACAGTAATCCTCTCCTGATAAATAGGCCCAATTAGTAATGATTAATATCTACGGAGTGCACTGAAGGAAAAGATTGATATGTCAGCTGAGCCATTTATGCAGTGCTGTAAAATAGTAGTGTTTTGCTTTTCCAAGATAAGGCATTAAGGATGCCATCTAACTGGTCTGCCTGGTGTAAATCCATGAGGAATTAATTGCTTTGCTGAGGTTGCCTGGATGTTGTGTAGTGCATAAGAGGATGACTTCATGTGCACACTGAAGTCAATGCATATGCAGACATGCAAACAGACCCTTGCCTAGCGCATATGTCTGTAGGCACCTACTCAGGTCCAATCCTGTAAGAACTTTAACCTAGAATTTTAGTAATTCCATTGCTTTCAGTTGTGCTATTCTCATCAATAAGGGGAGAACAAAAATTTTTGCCAGATCGGCGTGTAGTCGTGCCTGCAATGTCACCCCATTGGTCCCACAGGCAGGCAGAGGTGGGCGAGCGTGCCCCTTGCAGTGGGGCTTCGCGCTGCCGTGCGCAAAGCGCCTGCGGAGACGGTCGGCGACGAGCGAGCGCGCCCGCTCGGCGTGCAGAGCTTCGTTGCAACTCGCGTTACCTGCATTTTGTAAAGGGGCACCACTGACTTCCTAGCTGAATTACTTTCCTGCTTAGTGGCATATGCTTAAGTATTAAAAAGGAATGTGAGCGTGTGGAAGAGAAAGAAGTGAGTTAGTTGCACAGAATGTTTAAAGAAGTATCAAAGAATATGATAGATTTAATCGGATCCTTGTGGGGCTGTTGGCAAGACCTTTAGGGTGACTCGAGAGGATTGGTTGTGTCTGGACTTGAAGGCTGGCCCAATTCTGCAACTGAGCCGGCAGAGCCCGAGCTGCAGAAACAGCCGCCGACGGATGATGTGGGCCCTGGTGTCTGCACGGAGGGGCTTCTGCCAGCTAAGGGGATATCTGTTAAGGACTTAATCCTAGAACTAATGAAGTCAATAGGAGAGTTTCAGCTGACATCAATGGATTTCAAGTCTGGCCCTCAAAGAAAGATTAAAGTAATCCTGTACTAAGCTTTTGAGTGGCTTCTACTGTTTCACACCTATATCCTGAAAAATACACTGGTGTTATTACACTGAATTACTCCCCTTCTGAAAACAAACAAACAAAAAAGGCAAAACAAGCCTGTTTTTTTTTTCAGTATTCTATAACACTTTTTTGCTGAAATTTTTTAGTCAACACCCATATTATTTGGCTCTGTATGGTCTCAAAATCTGGTTTAGAATAAATTTAAGATACTATTTACTATTTTGGCAAGACTCTTAGTAAAATACATATACGTACTTTATATTTTTTGACAAAAATCAAATAGTGATTACTTTTTAATATTGTAAAATATGAGAATATACTTCTTATTTTAATCATAACTCCCCGTTTTTTCTAAACAAAGACCATCTTTTTAGTTGGACAGAAGATCAATTAAGTATTATAGCTAACACCACTGCTAGTTAACCTAAAGGTTATGAAATTATAATGCTTTAATGTCTTTTGAAGTATATATGCCATTAGCAAAAAATAGTCAGATTGGAATTTCCTTGGAGATGGTTGTGCTAAGGAGGTCTGCTCTTACAAATGCCTATTTTATGGGCAGAATTATGCAAGCAGAATTATACATGTGAATATTTTCAACTATTGAGGCTTTACACATGTGAAAAATTGCCCCTGCTAAAGTGTTTCAGAATCTAGATTTTGCATACTTGTACATGGCATGGGGTTTGTCCTCATTGCTAAATCCAAGCTAGAGAAAGGGTATACTGAAAAACCACATGTCACCGTGCCAGTAATATCCTTCTGCTTTTTGCTGGAGGCATCTGACTATTGGATTGAAATCAGTAACTTTCTGTCTATCCTAGTGACTCTTGTTTGCTTGTCATCACAAGCAAATGTTTTTTTTTTCCCTCTTCCAGCTTTCGCATCTCTATCTCTGAGGTCCCCAGCCTGAGGGTGAGGGACTTGAGGCTTTACACAGGGCTGTGACTGAAGTTTAGCTCAGCTCAGCTATGTTAGCTGGTTAGTATATAAAATATCAAAGTTCCGACAGACAATTATAAGATAAAAGCCCAGTGCTCTGGGCAGTTGCTTTGAGGCACACCTCTATTTTGAAGTTTTAAAAATAAAAAGCAGTGACCGCAACAAGCAAGGGCTAACGGCCTTGCCTGTGGTTCTGGAAAGGAGTATCTACAAAGTCCTAATAAGAAGTGAAAAGAGCTGAAACAGCAGAGTTGGCATGGCTGCCAGTGCAGAATTTATATTCTTCTTTATACCTTATTTATGCTTTGGATGCATGAAACAGAATAACCTGCAAAGGTCTGAAGATGCAAAGGGTTTACCTCCCTGCCTGCTAATGGGAGAAATATATTTACTCAGGTGGGGAGGGGGGAAGGAGGGAGCTAATATGTTTTTCTGAAATGGAAGTGAAACTGTTTGGAGCTAATCTAACTTTTCTATTTCTCTCAAGGCTCAGCTGTGGACTAAAGATATTTCTCCCTATATTCAGATAACAGGCTTTCTTTTCAATCAATGATATCTTAAAAAAAAATTGCCCATCCTAAAATGTCCAAATAAGGGTTAGCTGAAAAGCAGGAGACATCTGCCATGGAGTTATGCTTCTTGCAGCAGGTATATTCATTCTCCTATAGCCTTAAAGAACACTTGCGGTGTACAATGTGCTGGGAAGAGACAAGGCAGTATCTCAGAATAAAGGAATAAATAAATGGAATAAAAGATTAGAAGAGAGACAGAGACAACTTGAACACATACATAAAATCGCTTCTAGAGGCCCTTATCTAATTGCCTCATTTATCTAGTTTCATTTATAAGCTCAGTTTTATTCTGGGACACTCTCTGAGATTGTGTGAGAGTGGCTGTAGGATGACCTAACTGGCAATGAACTTTCTACAGACCTTTCTTTTTCTTTCTTTTTTTTGTTTTGTTTTGTTTTTTGTTTTTGTGTGCCAATTCTCAGGGCAATTACTGCAGTTGCCCTTTTTCAACTAGCATCTTGGGTGGCTAGGCCTAGGGGAAAGGATTTTGCTTTACTCACTCTTTTTAACAGTGTAATTTCTTTTGATAAATAAGCAGCTAAGATTTTTTAGTGTCTTTTTTGAGAATACTTCTTTTCCATGGGGACTTCATATGTACCCTTAATGCAGATGCCTGCTTTCACATGATATAAAAGATGGCTTGAAAATGAGGCAAAACACATTCCACAAACTACTTCCCCCTTCCTCCCTTTTTTCACTTCTTAGATTACTTCTTAGTGTTGAAGTTTTGATGGAATGACTCAAATAGATTTTTTTTCTAAATAAACTGCAGTGGTTGCCTGAATTTTAAAAGTGATATTCTGACCTCATTGCAGTAAGTGGGAGTGTTTTGCCCTTGACTTGAATGAGACTGGACTTTCTTCCTTAGCTTTCACTAGAGTCTTATTTTTTTGATTTCACCAGCAACTATTTTTTTTTATTGTTAAGAGCCAACTTTTGTGCTTCTTGCTGTCCCTCCTGTAGATGACTGTGCTATTTTATCACTGGGAATTTTCAATTTACATACCAGGCAGTGTGTTTAAAGCCTCTAGGAACTGAGCAATGAGAAAATCACATCTCCCCAGTGGGTTACTGAAAATATTAGTCACAGCTGGGTTAAAATTGGGTTTATTTTTTAATATATTTCATTAAAGAAAGTGTTAAAGATGTTATCTCTGTCAGTTATTTAGATGTTGTTAAAATATTTCAGTGACTGTTTTCTTTCTTTGCTGTTTATGAAGACTCTAATGTGTAATAAAACTGCACGATTTGACAGATTCAGGCAGCTGGCTCATTCATGAGAAGTTCACGTTTTTGTCACCCACGTTGAATAAGGAAAGATTAGATGGTAAGGTCAATTTACAAAAATGGTTGTCAGGACATTTTTTAATTGTAAAAGTTTTTTGTGATGGAATTCAGGAAGAAGACTAAAGGCAGAAAGCAGCAGAGACAAAGAGCTGCTATTAACCTACAGATGCTACCGCAGGGTTCATTTTGAGATTGGTCACACTGCTTAGCCAATGAAGTTTTGGTGTGACCATAAGGGACCACCCTTTTCTGGGGTGAGAGGGCAATTTGGTCTCCATGCTCATTTAATCCTGAGACGTCTTTCAATGGACTGTCAGTTGAATCTACATTGTGCAAAATTATGCATGCAGTTTTTACGCAGCCTATTGTTCGCGGAGCACTTAACCAGCATTTCTCAACCAATTTCCATTTGGCATGAGGTCATTGGAGACCCAAGCAAACATATAGGGAAGGGAAATGTGACTTTCTGCTCCCCTTAACTGGAATACTTAATACAGATAAATACAAGCATCAGCCCTGCTCTACGTAAAGATTTAATTTTTAACAAATTACAGATGGATAGTTTTCCGTAAAGGAAAATTAGTTACATGTCACTGCCCCAGAAAGATGACTTCCCTGCTGGAGAGTAATGTGGCTAAAGCGTTTTAGAAGCTGGTGCCTGTAACGTTGTGAAGCCTCGAGGCTGGAGCAGCAGCTTGCAGAACGGCAGCGTGCGTTCGCTGCGGCTGCTCCCTTCCCTCCGCGCTATTCCCACATAGCGCAAAGAGGCCCGAGGGGTGGCAAGCAGCAAGCCAAGAAACTCTGCCAGGAACGGCACAGAGCAGGAGAGGAGAGGGCACCGATTCTGAAGATAACATCTAATTAGAGTAGTAATACTTTAAAAAACCTGACTATAGCATGTACACAGTATTTATTGATACATTTACAAAAAAAAAAAAAACACAATTTTATGTTAGCTCTTCCAGGAACATTTAACATTTACATTTAAAACCATATTTGGCAATAATTGTCATATAACGTTTTGTACAAGTGACATCTTACGCAGCCAAGATGTGCTAAGTGAGCTTTCGTCCAGTGAAGTTCCTTCCATTCAGTGTGAGATCTGTAGCAGTCTAATCGTGGGTAATCTGGCCCGTCCTGTTACAGTGAAAATCACTTTACGAACATTTTAATGATATGCTGGCATTTTATTGTGATTGGTTGGTGGTTGCTTTTTCATCCGTCGTAAATGAATACAAGTTGACACAAGGATACATTTCTAGATTAGATCCACAACACATTAAAGAGTGTGTTTGCTCTCTCATTCCCCGTCTTTCCAATTAAGTTGGTGAAAAATGTAACTTTAGTATTTTACAGGACATGGTAAAGCTGTCTCATCTAGGTGATGTCTATATTATAAAAATAAAATAAAATAATATAAATATGTAACATGAACCCAGTGCCCATTGTTAAATAAAATATATGATAAAAAGCAGACCTTCTAGGATGACTGGTTTTGAAATATGCGAATATAATTTAATTATTAAACACTTGAAACAGTCTTGATATTAAGCTGCAATAACCGGATTTCTGCATCTATGCTAGATAAAGAAATGCATAACATTCTGTAATGGAGTTACATTGACGAAGGTGAAGGTTACAATCTTACAATGAATTGCCTACATAAGAATGCATTAAGGAGATCTGAAATACTGTCTCACAATGTAGTTCCTCTTACCTTAGAAATTGTTACACCTGGATTTTATTAAATCCAGCAACTTATCTGGTGATATGTCAAAACTGCTCTCCTATTGCTATGCTCCGATTGGTACAGACACAAGGTTTCTGGGATGTCAAAAAATCCCCTACGATACCATGAAAGTCCTTGGTGAACATGTGCTTTACAGTGGAATCGCTGTGTAAACTATTTCTCATGAAGAAATATATATAAAAAATTCCACTAGCTGCAAAACCGTATTTGTGAGAGTGTGTGCATGTGTATGTGTGTACGTATTGGATATCTATACATCTGTGCCAATGTACAGAAATATTTGCACACATGCAAAGAATTTATCTGCACATTTTCAGATATTATAGTTAAATTAATAAAGTAAATCAAATCACCGGTATTTGTTGCAAGAAAACAGTCTTTAAAAAATGACAGGTTTCAAAATAAATGCCCGTTGAAAGTGTAGTTTCCACATAGTCCCAGAAACTATACAATGTAGCTGGTTAGGTCCAGCAAATAGGATGTCATGTCTAGGATCTGATCAAGAATACCTGCCCTTGTCACTCTTCGGATGTTTCTATCCACTTGTTCACACTGGGGGCCGAGATAGCCTTTTTTACACAAGCACTTATTAGGCCTTACACAGACACCTCCATGTCGACAGGCTGGGTCACATTTTGCTGCGGGTAAAACAACAACAATATTCTCATTAATGCTTTCAATCGCACAGAGGGCAGAAAAGGTACAGCATGTATTGGCGTGGCAACTACTTTTCTTTACAATTGGATAATGCAAAGACACACGCTAAATAAATAAGGAAGTAGGATGAAATGCAGAAGTTGCGAGGCATATTTTTTCAAGTTTTAAGGGAAGGAAGGAACTGATTTTATGTGCCTGAAAGAACATCATATAGGATGGACATGAAACTCAAACAAAAGGTCTGGAATATATCCAATTATCAGGTATGATTTTGGAGTGGAAGACTCGACTCAACCGATTTTAGGCTCCAAATAGCTTTTATCGCTTGAAAATGAGCCACATTGCACTAGACTATAGACACAGCTGTGGGAAGCGATGGTCTACCTCATCCCATTCCTTCTGCTGGTAAGTCAAAATGTCCCAGTGCGGTTGGGACAGCTCAGCACGTGGCCCTGCCTAACCTCAGGCAGGCTGATTTGTGCCTGCAGGGTTGTATGTTGCAGAAGCCCCTTCCACTAGCAGAGCCGTCTGCAACTGACTGCAGAGGGGCTGCCTTAGGGGCTGCCCTTCATTTAGGACTGGCAAAATTGAATCCCCTTAAAAAAAACAAAAAAAGGGTATTTATTTTAGATAGCCTCTGTCAGGCAAGTTTGAAAGTCTTTCATTTCTCTTTAATAGACGCCTGACAGTATACCAATACAGTTCTAGTCTGCTCAGCTGTCTTTACGTTTTGAAATTTAAATGCTACATTAAATTCTCACTACCGTTAGTAACACCAGTAATGAATAACTTCAGTTGTGGAAGAATTTTCTCCTGGCGTACAGTGATTGCACTGTGATAGAGAGAATGCAACTTTCTTTTTGAAGATATTTTACTTCTTCAGTGGTACCTAATACATATTTACAGAGATTTGTAGTATGGCATATAAAGTGAATTCTCTTGATTTTATTTATGAGTTTCTTAGTGACCTGAGAAGGAAACTGATGCCTCATAAATATTTTTTCTTATTTAAACTATAAAACTTGGAATCTCTGTTAAGTGCTGTGTGGGGTACAGTGAAGAACGATCCTCAGTCTATATGTCATTCTTTAGGTTTTGCGTATGTTGCATATATGAAACTCTTATCATAGAGCTGTAATATTTTTAAACCAAGCAGATTATTCAAGATATATTCATGTTCACATTGGAGAGGTTTTTTACTTTGCATGCCACTTGGGCAAGAGCCGTAGAGTGATACATAAACAGCAGCCTCTGGTACCCAGGCTTGCTGGTATAGGCTGCTGACAGAGCACAGGCACAAGGAGAGGCTCAGGGAGACCCTGGGAGCGCAGCTGTGGCCCGCAAGGTCACTTATTCATTCCTCTCAGCCCTTTGGTGGCCTACTCAACACCAAGTTTAATCACAGTTGCTTATTCAAGTAGCTTTTAAAAGCTATGTTATGGCAACGAGATAGGATTTAATAAAGGCATCTTGATTAATTATCATGGATAATAATTTTCAGATTAACTAGATTGTGATAAGTTGTATATAGAGTTCTCTAACAAATTAGAGTCATTTTATTTTGTAGGATCAAAAATAACTAGGCATCAAAACTCAAATAGCTGCATTAAATTCACAAAGGTTAAAATATGCAAAATAATAACCCGCAGGTCTGATTATCTCTCATAACCAAGTCCTCCTGTCTGACACAGACAATAATGATATTGCACAAGTAAGCAGAATGTATGGACACTGAATATGTACCGCTTACATTTCCTTTTATTTTACAAGCTGGATGAAAAATCACGAGTACTGTTGTTTGCCATACTTTGCTATTGCATTCTGTAATAGTTCACATTGCAGTAGATATTTAGTTTTTAGCTATCATTTATTATACTTATGTAGATTTTGCACCCACTACTCATTAGATCAGTATCTCTTTTATGGTGTCCTAAAACTAATGGTCAATGACACATACTGAGAATTTCTCTCAGCACATCATTCAGAGTAAGCTTATGACATGCCAGTGTTTTTTTCACTTGTTGCCATGAATCTCTATACGAACCGGTTCTGCAGAACTCTCCCTCCCAGCCTTGATTACAGCAGCATTTTCCGGTGGGGGTGCAGTGCCCGTTCCGACAGTGCCTCGAGCATTCAGATGTCAGCGGCTGTGCAGGCTGAGCTGTTCTTTTGCATTCTTCCGGGACTAAAGGTCTGTATGAAAATATACGAACCAAACATAGCGTTAGAAGCAAGGGTCAAGGAGAGAAACTGCTTTCGCACATGAAACACAAGATTGAAGTTCTTACTCATTAAAGCTGCTTAAAGCAGATTCTGGAGGACTGCACAGAATGATACAAAAAGAAAAAACAACGTTTCTTACTATGAGGGCTGGAGCACATGTATTTGCTGCTTACATTTAGAAGGATTCTGACAGTGAATGGGGAATGCAAATTTTGTTCTTTTTAGTAAAAGCATGCCCAATTCTGCTTTCTGATATCAATGGGAGAAATCCCTGTTCTGGATTTGATATTTTCTCAAAAACACCAGAAAAACAGAGATGGCATGTTAAACTACAGAAAAATACAGCACAGTCTATTCTTCTTTCCTATGACTGCCTTTGGAGGTCTTTTACAAGATTAGATATAGTCCCTGAGACGTTGTGAAGGTTGCAGCTGGCGAAAATAGCTTGCTGAAGAACATATCATGGACAGCATGTATCTGCAGCGCTCAAGGACTTGCTTGCCTATGAAAAGATTTCTGATTGATCTCAAGAGGGTAATTTCATCCAGCTAGACCCTAAGTAGATTTTAATAAACCTGAAAGGCTGTTTTGCTCCCATGGTAAAGTTAAGTGAACTGAGCACTGGACCTTAATGAAGAATGATATTATTCTCTGCAAGAAAGAGCAACTTGGTTCTATACTTTGTCCATCAGAGAATGGAATCATTTAACTCCAGCCAAACTGTAGAGTTTTTCTTCTCTTGTTTCCATTTGGAAATGTTAAAATTAAAAAATGAAGGAATTGAATACTGCGCCCTATTATTTTGGAAGTATGGGTGGAGGAAAAGTCCCTAAGATGCTGACTTAGAGTAATAAGTTTTACTAATATCCTTTTTGTGGGGAATTCTTCAATTTGAAAGACTTTTGTTGAGAAAATATGTGTACACATGTACAAATAAAGTGTATAAAGTAAAATACTATAGTTTTTTAATCATTTGATCCAAATATTGTTCCTATGGTGGTATGTGGTATTCAGTGTATGTCTCAAAAATTTAAAATTACAGCATTTCTTTTTTTCATATTTTGCTTATGTAAGAACTCACTATAATACATGCTAAATTCAACTGAATATATACCTTTTGTTTAGAGAGCATGACTAATTCAGTGCAGAATCTGATGGTATTTTTTTCTTGTGTCTTTTGGCTTTTCTAATGGACTTTTATATTTCCAATTATATCCTGAAAATAATAATCTGAACAGCGGCTTTTATGTCATGCACTATGACATGCACAATGATTTTACGTCCGTTTACAAATTTCGTTTGACATTGCAGATTTTTAATTTTTGTTTTTCTCTTGTGAAATCCTCTTTGGAATGTATATTTGGGTGCTTATTTAAGGGAACAGTATACCTGGACAAAGTCAAGTTTAACTAGCTGAAAGTTTACTTTTGATACTGTTTTTTGGGAGGGAGGGCAAGGTGGTGGGAGAGGGACTGGGGGGGATTGTTTGTTTGTTCTTGGTATTAGATCTTATGTAATGAAATTTTTATGTCAACCCATACAAAATATTTTGGATTTCCAATAGACTTTTTTCTATTTACAAACCACAGTATTATGTTCCTTAACAAAGAAATAACTGCAGTGTTTTCTGACTTAACTGTTGGTGCAACTTGAAAACATTTATACGTGTATTAATTCAGGTGTATTTCACCATACTGACCACTGATTTTATTTGCTCTTTGAGTTTTGCTGTTAGAGACTGACAGGAGGCTACAGGTACCCACTGCAG
Source organism: Tinamus guttatus (assembly GCF_059628265.1). NCBI lineage: Eukaryota > Metazoa > Chordata > Aves > Tinamiformes > Tinamidae > Tinamus > Tinamus guttatus. The sequence goes on along the minus strand of NW_028288781.1, from coordinate 4,013,850 downwards.
GTACCACAATTTGTCCCAGGAATGGGTTTAATTGCACAGGAATAACTTGAGACAAGCATGGGGAACTCCAGAGAGATCTAAACAAGTAATTGAAAAGAAGTATGACAGCAAACTAAATTAATTGGTGGCAAATACGAACTAATCCATTCTCAAGGAGATAATTTGAACTACTGCCATACTTTCCTAAGGTTGAAATTTGCAGGAAAAAAATTGTAATGTTTTCATGGAGATCTTACTTAAAACTTGGCTAAGTGTCCAGTTAGAATCCAAACAAAACAAAATTTTATGATGTAGTGAGAATAAAACAGAAAATAACATTTCACATTATACTCACACTGATATTAAAAAAAAAAAGTATAAGGAAATAGCTGGAATAGCACTTTTACACTCATTAGCCTATCAAAATGGAAGTTATTAAATTTCTAGATACAAATTCCTAGATATGGAATAAAAAATGGAGAGGCCTTAGAGTAGAGAAAGAAGGAGTATGACAGAGCTAAGGAAAACTATGGCAGGAAAAAGAGGAGAAAAACGATGGAGGAGGAAATATTGAAGAAAAAAATAAACTCAAAAGAATAAAATGAACATCCTTTCTAAAGTATCAGTGCAGCCCATGTTCCAGTAGGATTTTGAACAGATATTTCTATGCACAAGGGGGTGATTCGAAGCAATCTTAGTTCGGGTGGAGCTTCATTTGCAAAGTAAGCTCGCGTGGCTGATGCCCGCGAAGGCCGTCCCGGCAGGTCGGGCTCGCATCTTTCCCCCGTTCTGGCCTGCAGTTTGGTGGTGCTCAGCACACATTTTCTTGCATTTGTCTTTGGAGCAGAGTGGCTTCATGGTTCACGTGTTCACAAACGACGTGGGAGATTCACAGGCAATGTTGTTTTGAAAAGCTCCACAAAATGATAAGGGAAATCCCAGCATTGCTGCCTCAGTGGTTTTCATAGGAGCCTTGTTTAGATTTGAAATCAAAAGATATGTGTTCTAATTCCTAGTGCCGCAAAGGGAAAAATCTCGACTTGATTTTTTTATAGCTGTCTGTGTAGGAGGCAACTTTCTATCTTCACAGACTGTCTTAAGTCTTCACAGACTCTCTTAAAGCCCATTTCTTTCCAGTTATTTTAAATGGGAGTCTTCTCTTTTTCTCATCTGGAGCATCTCTTGGAAGAGAGTTCCAGAGGCATATCTTTAGCAAAGAGTGACCTCACCAGTCCCATAAATATATTATTTGTAAAGATAATGCTTTATTTTTCTTAAAAGATATGCAGTAATTGTCCACGATAGTGTTGGAATGTTAGGTTCTTTTTATTCGTATTTAACTGAGGAGAAAGAAATCCTACTTTTTTGTATCCACCAAAGCATGGCTGGTCTCTTTATGCTTTAAAGTTTCCTAAAGGTCTTGGTACATGTGAATGTAACCTTGCCTTTTATTCTTCCATCAATCAATAAATTGCACTCCTCAGCCTCGAATAATATTTATTAATGGTGGGGTGGAGTAGAAACACAGATGGAAAAAATGCTGGTTGGCAGAGTGCCTTAGGACAAGACTAATACAAATGCAGCTGCAGCAGAATCCTTTTAGTGTAGGAAAAAAAGCCCTGTTTTTCCCAGTTTGTATTATGGGAGAAGACGCACTTCTTTCTCAGGATTTGAATGCTGTGGCGCAAACGCCTAACAGGAAAATGTCCCTGCCCCAAACACTTTGTTTTGCATTCCTAGGGCTTTAAGGGGTGGAAATTTTGAGGCTCAGTATAAGCGCTTGAACTGAATCTCATCAAGAGAAAGTAAGTCTTGAAACTGGCTGTCGGGTCCCGATATTTCCAGCACTTACTTAGACAAGTGTATGATTTTGTTTACAGAGCTGGTGCTTCGCTGTGGCTCTTCATTTGGAAAATGGAGGCAAATAAACGTAGCCACCCTTTGGGCCAGGGAGATTTTTTTCCCTTGTCTTTCTCAATCTATAAAACTCTCAAGGGCACAGCTTGATTACTCCTACAGTAAGCAGTATTTGGCCTGCAGTAAGTCAGCCAAAAATGCAGCCGATAATGGCTATTTATATTGTCTGTACAATTCTAGTTATCTTAAAGAGCTGTTCATATATACAGCAGGGTACAGTATATCTTACTTGTTAATACACCCTTTCATAGGACTGTGTGACAACTCTAGATGTATGGAGCATGGAGGAAAAGTGGCACTGGGGGCTGGGGCCCTTCCTGGGACCCTGCACCCACATGCTCAGGAAAGGGAGATGTCTTGACTATACAGTGTGTCAAATAATTTTTACTGCACTACTACAGTTGGTATTGAAAAGTAGCCTTTACTCTTAGTTAAGATGAGCTAAGGCGTGCCAAAATATGGCATGCTTTAACAGATCAAAATTCATCATAGAGCTTCTTAGCGTTTCTTGCTGTCTTTAGTTCATCTTTGCACAGTTGCACTCAGTGCTCAGAGTGATTTAGCTGCTGTGTGCACTGGCCTGCTACTCACACGTGCGTAATCAGGGCACGTGGAGGGGTGAATTCAGCAGTAACATAATGGTACTGAACAGAGCGCAAAATTCCTCTCATCCTGCTGGTGACGCAATATTCAAAACGTATACTTTCTTGAAGTGGGGGAAAAAAAAAACATGCAGAATTCCTATAAATGTTAAAATTCAAGCAAGAGGCAAGGCCACAGAAATCCTGATTGTGGTACAAAATATGTGGAAGGAGTATTATCCCGCAGTTAACTGAATACAGGCTAGTCAGTGTTAAAATGATATCTAAGTATCCTACCACAATGTGATACTACTACTTTTTTTTTTTTTTTCTCTCTGTGAAAGAGAGAATTTCAAGAAAAAATAGTTTTGTGTCACTGTAATTTACTACATGTCACTGAATAAATATAGCATCTCTTCAGGTACAGTTTCTAAAATTAAAAAGTATACCTTTAGTCCTGGGAGAGATGCCAAAAGCTCGTTACTTGTCTCCAGATTTACTACTTGGGAATAATGTGGAAAAAACTCACAGCTTTTAAGATTTAAAATCAGCAGCATATCAAATTCATTCTTATATGGTATACTTGTTCATGACCTCTAGTCTTAAGAAATTCTGTCATGTTTGAGAACTAGTCCCTAGTGAAGCCTGTATCTATGTTAATAGCTAAGAGGTCAATGCAACTGCTAAACAGTTTGTATTACTGTCAGGGTGGTCATGAAAACAACACCTGCTGCATGAGCACTTGGCAGCTGGGTCAACAGGCACTGTGGGAATTTATCAATTTAGGGGGCCACTTGCATAACACTTTGACTGATGAATTGGGAAGGACTGGCTTACTGGGCTAAAGCTGCTCTATTATGTATGACTTTCTTTAGGGTGGCAGAGGCTTCCTGCAGGCTCCAGAAAATAAGCAAAAGATCGACCGAGCTGTTTTTTCCTTATAAAGCGGTAAAAAGGGAGCATGCTCTTTAACAAACAGGGCTAGAAGGACTAAGAAAATGGAAAACAAAAACAAAAACAAGAACTTTTACAGTCAGCGAGCTGTGATGTGATTAAAAAAATCCTCAGGTTTTTCCATCGTGGTTACAAAGGGGGTTTTGTAAGTATTTCTGTAAAGCAAAACTCTCTAGACTGGTATTCACAAAAAGCTCTAATTTCTCTTTAGTGTCTCTTATGGGAATAGTAACTGCATGTGGGTAGGTAAATGAGATAAGATTTTTGCATGCTAAGGCTAAACTAAATATAATTAGACATTAATTCTGGCTTTTCATTCCCTGAAATGACTTAAGGGATAGTAACTTTCAGAGCAGAAAAAAAGAAATACGGCCCACCTGGGTTGGTGAGAGCATTCACCAAAAAAAACCTGCCTCATTCTGTGGACAACTTTAAGCAGTAGCTTCACAATATATCTATAAGCCATAAGGACTGAATATTGTTATGCAGATTAGCCCAGCAGTGAGTGTTTCTGCATTTCCATTCCCACTGTAACTGAAGTCTACAAGAAGGCTACACTTTCATAAATGCTCTCCTTATGCCTTCCTATCAAACTCTTGACTGCCATACTAAAAATCACGAAGGGTCTTGAAAAGAGCCCAAAGAAGGTAAAAATGAGAAAAAGCCTAGATGTAGTCCCCTAAGGTTTGAAATCAATCTGTTTGGAAATATTCGCTGATAGTGGAAATCCCAGAAGGTGATGATGGAAAGGATGATAAGAAGAATTACATACTTTGGAGGGGCATGAAAGAGGAGTGAGATGGTTTGAATTGGGTTCAAGTTTCACTCCAACAGAAAGCAGCTATTCTGGCTGTTGATACAAAACATATTGAAATCCAGATCTATAAAGTGTTACACATATGGAGAAGAGGAGGGATTATTCTTCCAACATATGCGAGGTCATTTAATTAAGCTCTAGTCTCTATTGCAAAAGTTAACTGCTAGTCACAGGGAGCCACACTGGTCCCAGATTCACAGGATCCCAGATTCATGGGGTTTGGAATCATGGTCCAAACAGTGACAAATACCTAAAACTTCACAGTGGATACAGCAGAGCAGGACTGTCCTCCTATAAAGTTCTCTGGGCAATCTGCTTTTATTCTTGCCTTTTAAATGGAAGTCCTTTGCATTGTCTTCCACTTTTAGCACTCTCTGAATATCTTTTCTTTTATCTATAACTTGCATAGAGGTAAAAGTGAACATAAGTGTTCCAAAAGAAACCTAACAAAGCCACATTATGACTGGCCTGTCACCTTCCAAAGTTTATTTTCCTACTTTACTTCTTGATCTGTTCCTGTCTTTTGAAATGTGGCTTTCATAGAGAGCTCTAATTTGATGCTTAAATTACAGTTGATACGAACCTATCAACAGATATTTGTTGTCTACATATGCACTTTTTCATGTTGTCAATAGCTGATTTTCTCCTTTTACAGCAGTGCTATGAAAGCACTACTTTTTTGATTCTGGTAGCTATGTCTTCTTATTTTTTGGTCATTTTTTTTATTTGGGCTTAACACTATTTACTATTTCTTTTCTATGTGCATATGAATGTGCTTGTAATTGATAGTGGTATATACTTGTAGAAACAGAGAAAAATATGCTTGAGAAGAAAGTATATGGGTCACAAAGACTATTTAAAAAAATGCTAATTTTTGCATTGATCTTTAGGACATGCCACTAACACTGTGATGCAGTTGAAAAATACGTCTTTCCTCTTTTATCCTCAATAGTTTACCATGCTTGAAATTACTTTCCTTCTCATTGTATTATACATTATATTCTCTGATATATTGGATGTATTTTCAGAGGTGTGGTTTAACTTAGTAAATTTTTCTCTTGCCTGCTCTTTTAACTAACTAATTAATCTAATGCTATTTTATTTTATATTAGTTTATATTTTTAATTCTCAAGGCTTCCCAGATTTTCTCTAAGCCAAAGGCTAAATATGCTATTAGTTGTGATACTCTCCACCCACCTCAGGTTTGGCATTAGGCAATATATGTATATTTCGTAGCATCTCACATACCATATTTAGTTTTCAAATTGTGATTTAAATTTTTCTTTGTGTCTCATCACTTCTTTTCCTGACAAGTTCCAAGTATTAACCTATCCTTGAAATGACCTGGGTAGGAAGTGAAGGATTATTGAATAGTGTGCTTGTGATGAGAGGCTCTGCTCTTTAGCAGTTAGATAAAGTATTAGGAAACATATTATATGAGGAACTGAACAAAAATTACCTGTGGTACCTTGGATTCTATGATTCAAACTGCCTTCAAGCTGGAGGAATTCAGATTCTCAATATTGATCATATTTATCTATTTGTCCCAACACCACCTCATTTTTATTACATATGAAGCATTCTTTTAGGCTAAGGCCCTCCTATTACTGATTGCAGAAGCTGTGTGTGAAAGGTGAGAACCTTTTGCCATCTTCCTCTGATCTTCCAATGTTTTAACAACTGTTTGTTTTTTTTGAAATTATTTCTTGTTTCTTGTGTTCGAGTCAAGATACTCATAGCCACAATTATTTTTGAGAGTAAGTTTGATTAGGCAGCAGTTTTCTCCAAAGATGAAAAAAAAATCCATGTAATATTTATTATTTGGGATAAAAGAGTAATTTCATAAACTTGCAGCAATTTACCCATTACCACTATCACTTGGATTAAGCGATTAATTTCCAGCAAGGGGTTGCCACAAGGAATCCCACCGGTGTTCCTTTACACCACTCCATATGTATCAGGTCAGCTCTGCACATGGTAGAGCCTGCCTGGACCCGTTCAGTACAGGCTTTGTTAGCGAGCAGGGAATTTCTAAGCTGTGACAAATCAATTCCTTGATGACTTTATTTATATCTGATGCTAACAGTCTTCCTGTAGCATCTCTATTTTCTTCTCCATAAAGTTCACTGTGCTAGGATTTACACCTTTCTTTGATGGTGTAAGAGACCTACCATGGGGAAGACTGGAAGGAGCGATGAAATAGTAGTATGCAAAAAATATTAGTATTTGATAACCAATACTATTTTGTTCATAAAGCTAAAGCTTTATGCATGAATATCTGCCGAGGCCATGGAATGTGACCTGGCAGGGAACGGTAAGTTGGCTTGCAGTGCTCGTGTGTGCAAGTAACTGAGTATCTTTCCCCCAAAAACGGCGAGGACTTGAGATTGAAAAACAAAACAAAACTCCAAACTTTGCCTGAATGGAAATTATCCTATGTTTCTAAAACATCTTACGGAAAACTCTATCCCTTCGCCATAGTCTGTTTAATTTCAAATATGTGCCAATTTACAAAAAGAATCCTCTCGTTTTCTGGTTACTTTCACCGGTAACCGAGCACGGGCTTGACCCTTTTCCATGCATGAAAACAGCCAACCGTGAGTGCAGCGATGGGAGGTCTGGCCTTTCAGGTATGTCAGCTGAAGACCACCCTACTGGAAGAGGTAACAAGAACAAAAAGCCAAGGTCAAACAAGGGAGCCCCTTGTAATTAGATACTAATAGTGGATTTAAGGTGTAAAATTCACTTAAAACCATACACCAACAGACTAAACAATCCAAATAAGAATGGCACGTTTTGTTCTACAAAAATGTTTTTAATACCAGAAGGCATAAATAAAACACTTGTAAGAACCTTGACTGACAGACTGCAGTAACCTGCAGTAACATCTGCTTCCAAATTAATTGTCGTAGGTCTGGCTAGTGTGATTATAAATCACTGAAACTTTACTGTAACTTGTAGTAAAACATGCTGCCAGTTTCATGGGCTGAATTCACGTGTTGTCCCAGTAACAACTTTTTGAATTTAAATTCTGGTGAGAAAATAAATTACTCTGTTAAACAGTCAGCAGCAGAAGCATAAATCGAAGCCTAATTATGGTGCAAATGGGGAAACATGTTGAAGTAGATGCCGCACGAATAGGCAGATAGTAATTCTTAGGTTGCTTTTGTAAAGCCTGATGGGGATAAAATAATTAATGCAAGCAATTTAATTTCTGTTGCCCATGTCATTTTGTGTTATTTTCTGATGCTTTTGCAGGATGCTGTATGGGTTTGGACTGAGAGAGGAACAGGTTCCATCATTAATAAAATGATATTTCTCCAGCTAACATGAGTGTCTGTTAATCACTTTTTCTTACTGCTCCTGGGGGCACTGGGTTGTGGAGGGGACCGGCTTTGTGCAGTATTTCCAGATTCCCTTTTTAGCAGTCCTTGTCTTTCAAAGAGCTTACAGATGATCATATCTTCAGAAACTCTGTTCTGGTAATTTGCGCTTATTCTCATTTTATCGCTGGCAAATTAGTAATAACTATGCTGATTGTATTTATTCTGTATCATATAAATGATTTGGATGGAAGTCCTAAGCCTTTTGGAAATTGCTACTGATTGTTAGGAACTGTTAAAACATTAAGCGTATTTTTGGCACCCAGTCCAAGGGTAGGAGATTTCCTTCTCTGAATTCTAGCTTTGTGCTACAAATCTCCCAAGAGAAAGAAGTAAATGTATCAGTGTAAAAGAATATGGAAAACCAGTAAAAAGGCGACAATTCACACCCGCTGAGGAATCAGCTCTCTGTATTCTTCTTGGTTTGTGGTATCTCCCATGAAAAAAAAAAGAAAAAAAAAAAAAGAAAAAAAAAAAAAAAGAAAAAACCAAGAAAGACAGGAGATGCTTGGGGAAGAATGAGCTTATACAGAGAGCTTATGAAAAAACTGAAATTGTCAGACTGGCACTGACCCAGGAAAGCTTGTCCACTAACTTGTCCTGTCCAGTTAGCTCCTGGGCATACAGGGTAGGCACTGTCAGCTAGTAGCAACCTTCTGAACCAGCTTCACTTGGGAGCTGCCACACCACAGCGGCACTTTAAGCAGCAGCAGCACTAGAAGAGGTCCAGTGTTACTGCCTTCAGTAGATACTGCATAGCCCCTGTCATGGCTACTGAACTGCCCGAGGTATCTTCTACCTGCACTGATCCGTAAGGGCCTGTTTTAAATATGCCTAAACTTCAATGAAAACCATAAAAAGAATGTCAGTGTAAGCTGGAAAGAGATCTGTATTTAGAATAATGTCAAAGATTAAGAATTTCAGGAAGATAATGCAGGCTACACTTCATTCTGGCATTCAGTTTGTATGAGACAGTGATGACTTTTACAGTATCTATACCCCTTGCTGCTGATGGTACCTTTGAGCATCACAAAGTAAAGCTACATGGAAGAACTATATTTACCATTAGCTTTTTCACATGTTGAAGGAAAGACTGATCTCAGTGAGTAATGCAGTGCTTACCTTTTGGGGTCAATGATCTTGTAGAGTTTTCCATTGTGAGGTTGTGTCATACTTTTACTGCTTGATAATATATATATCTCACCTGTTAAGGAAGCCAATGCAATAGATTAGTTATCCTTTCCTGAGATGTCAAATGCCTAAGTCATGATTGTTGTTATCTAGCTCTATTTGCAAGATGAAATTGGAAAACAAAACAAAACCCTTACCACAGAAAAAAATCAACAGAATAATTGCCATTTGAAAATTTAAATAAGCACTTTCCCCCAAGTGATGCTAAAACTGTGAAAGAGTCTTCACCATGAACATTTCTTATTTCTTATTTCATGAACATTTCTTATTTCCTGCTGTACCAAATTGATAAAAGTATATAAAAATTGGGAAAACAGGAAGAGGGGGTTTATTGGCTCCTGCAGTATCGTTGCCTGTTAAACCCACGATGTTGAGAATAAAAGCAGACTGTGTCTCACAGGATGTGAGAGGGAAGGTAAGGACACTTGCCCTTTCCAGGAACCCTTTCTTTTCTGCGTTCTTCTTGCCCAGCTGGTAAGGGGTACATAAGACAGCAATCTAGGCCACTTTGGCAAAGGAAAGGCAAAGGCCTATAGAGTTTTTCTTTTCAAACACTAACTATAATTTTGAAGAATTTAGCAGACAATATTTATAAAGCTTACATTTTAGTAATTTTTTTTCTATTTACCTGACTCATCTTCACCAAATCCCAAGATGGGGCCCGAAAAGAAACCTCGACACGAACCGCTGTTGCCAAGACAGAGGGGCTTTTCTTGCCACTGTTTAGTCACAGGACTCTGTTGCAGTGTTAAAAAATTTCTGTATTCAAGAACACATAAAGCAATTTGTTATATTTCATTTTGAGTATGGAATTTTCACCATCCAGATAAATAATTAAACTCTTACAGGAAGTATCACCACAGATGCATCTGAGTGTTTCATCGTCTTACAAGTTCCTGCCTTGTGTTTTTCAGATGTTCAAATAGCACAGCATTTCCCTTCCTGTCACTCAGACATTGCCAAACTATCCTATATATAGCCATTTGTGAATACTGAGCTATTTGGCAAGGGAAGACAATGTCTCTTCACTTGAAAAGCATTCATTATTGTGCTCCATCAATAATGTTTCCGTAAAACTCAGAAAGCTTTCAGTATCTCTCATCAGTCAGACCCCAGTTTTGGCAAACATTTCCATTATTAACATATATTCCCACTACAGTATAAATAATATATATAAGTGTTTGCAGCACTAAAACCTTAAGTGAGCCTTGGTGTTAGTGTCATTGTCTCTGCTTCCTTCCAAGGATTAGATGTGTTACATATGTATGTTGCTATTCATCAAAATGCCCTGCTACTTCATTTCCAAATCTAGAGTTTAATTTGTGCAGCCACAGTGCTAAACTGGCAAAGTGCCATGATGTGCAAGACTGGTGGTGTTCTATTATCTGGGAAACTAAATACAGCCTGTTATAGTTATTATACAGGATAAGTAAATATAGCTTTTATGGATTTTTGTTTAAGATTGAGATTATAAGATACCTACCCATTACGGTCTCCAAATACATAACTTCCATAGAGCCTTTCAGACTGACAGCCTCGATAGACAAATCCACCAACCAGGGAGCCGCTGCTGAAGGGTTTGAATTCTAAAAGCGAAGGCTCGCTTTCTGGAAAGGAACTACCATAGCATTAGATCATATGCAGTTTCCAACTTTGATTCACGTTTATGAAAATGTTATTATTTCAAGATAAATGTTTAATTCCATTCAAACATTCCCCAAAATTCAAGAAGCATACCTGAAAATGAAGCATTAAGAAAATCAGAAAGTTAAAATAAAGGTTGTTTATGGAACAATGAATTGGGGGTCTAGATATGGGAAGGCTCTTATTATCTTTTTTCCATGCGCACAATCTGGGAGTATAACACTGTCTAAGGATTAGGTCCTACATTCACTGGAGTTGATGAGATTACTGCAATTAACTTTTATGTGTCGACCCAGTCTACAGAATAGATCTCTTCATGATTACAACAAAGCCACTTTTGCTGAAAAGTCCTTTAAGTATGTAAGGGGACAGATTCCAGTAATTTTCAGCAGAACTTGTTTTCAAAGCCATTTAATGCTTTGAAAACACTTTCAAAAATCACTTTTTTAGTGGTGCAAACATCTGTGTTGCTTTTGCAGTTGATATACTCTTACCACATCTTTTAGTCCTAGGAAATAGTCATCTTAAAGGATATCTGAATGAAAATGTTCCTATTAATACAATCAAAACACTGCTTCTGGTAAAAGCAGGGTCAAACTGAGATCCTAACTACATAATTTTAAATCCAAGCCACAACCAGTGGAGCTTCTGATTTTAGTAGGAATATTTTTATTAGTTTTCCATCTTCAAGTCCTTGATAAAATTTCCCAGATTATTTTACAAGAGTAAGAGTTAAAATTACATGAGGGAGAAAAAAGATGATGCCTTTTTATTTAGGCATTTGAGCCTAGACTTAATATTGTCTAGGTGTTCTGTGTGGGCACAATATTGCTTAGCGTACTCCATAGTAAAGATGCAGTCAAAATTCTGTTGGAACATTGGTTTACCAAATATTATTCTTTGGTTTGGCATTTACAAAATGCACACACAAAATACAGGCCATAACTACAGTAGAACAATTGCATTACACATTGGGATTACTGTACTAGCAGCACAGAACCTCTGCTTTCAAGTACAGCACAGGTGAGAGAAGACTAGGGAAGTGAAAAAAACTCTGCAAATGCTCTGTACCAGGGTATGGTCACTTCTTGATGCCTTTATACACCTTGAAATTTACCACTTCTTACTACCATCAGTTTAGAAGCTGTTAAAAAGTTCAGCCAAGGCAGATCATAGCTCAGAGTAGCTGTAACCTGTCTTATCTGAAATACTAAGGAATATTAGTAAGTGTTAAACATTAAGGATAAATTCAAAATGATGAATGATAGTCATACTGATTCAGAGACTACATAAAATGCATAAGTCCCTGATTAGGTTTGTTTATCCTATTGCAATCTAATCTAAACACTAGTCTATTTTTATGAGCTAGTAGTATAGTGCATTTTTCTAAGTTGGTCGTTTTAGTAACATTTAAACACAGAGTTCAGTCATTTCCCTGTTTGGTTTTGGTCAGTTGTTGTTTATCTCATTTTTTCCATTAATAGAAGGCGCATTACATGAGGCTTACATTCTGGTTCTTAAAAGGTTATTTGTGAATGACTAAGAATACATTCCCATCACTTCCTATTTTCCCAAATCTTTTCTTTATGAGCCATCACATGCAGCAACAAACAGTGAGATCTTTGACAGGCTATAAAAGCATGTTTCTTGAATCTTATTTGCATGCCATAAGACACCATCAAGAATACAATTCAATCGCTCAGCTTTTGTTCTGCCTAGCATCTTTTATCTACTTGTACCATATTTTCCATAAGTTGTATCTTTGGAAGGTAGCCTGCCTTGTCTATGCAGTAAGTTGCCTATCAAGACTGTACGGTTATGAAACAGTCATATATTGTTTTGTGCTTTCCATCTGTTTGTCCATGGACACAGAAGCCTATTGTTCCTAGTAGCTTTGCCCTGGTTAGAACTTACCATAGTCTTTCCCCTTTATTATTTGTAAGATTCTTGCTGAAGATCTGTTCTTTGCGTTTGAATCCGAGCAAAGTATAGTTAAATTGAGGTTTACATCTGTTGGGTGGCGATCCACAGCACATCTGTGCAATAAAAAGTATAAGAAAGTCCATGAGACATGAAGTGTAATTCCCCATTAATAGTATGAAACAAAAAACTCTAAAGAATTAAAATTTATTTGTGCTTCCTACTCATTTGGAGGACCTATTTCATACTACACCCAGACATCTGAAAAGTGCATCCATTTCACATGTGTGGGTTATATACCATTCCTGTCTCTGCACCCTTTCTTATAAAATGTGGTGTAAAACTCTGTATTTGTTCCTAATGGTAAAATGTGCTCTGCTCAATAACAGCTGGAAAGAGCAGTGCTAAATGAGCTGATCTATATGGCTAGAGATTTTGGACTGTAAAAGTCCTTATCTGAACGACTTGAATTTTTGAACTTTTTCAAAACATGACTTTAAATGTCACTTCAGTACTACCACCCACCTAATTTGCTGAACTGTGTGTTGTTTAGTTAGTGTTGCTCTTCTCCTTGTTATTGTTTAGCTTTCACCAGATGTTCTCATTTGTTCCCTTTTTTTCCTCCATCAAGATTCTACTGTTTTAGCTTTTCAGATTCTCATCCTCAGCTGTCTTTTACCAACTTTCCACTCGAAGTTTTCTTCTTTTGTAAATCAAATCATTTTATCTTCCATTAAAAACAAAAATCGACAACTTTGTTTTTGTCATTTCAGTCCTGACTTTTAATAGTTTTGCATTCTCTTCTTCTTCCCCTTTGCCAATGTCCATTTGCTTCTAACTGTGAAATATGTGTGGAGGTGGGGGAAGGAAAGTTTAAAAAGTTCATCAGTGCTTTTATTACTAAAATTTTGTTGCCAGACAAAATCATTTGTACTGCTTGCAAACAGTATGTGCTGCAGAGTCGTGGCATGCGGCTGTAGCTTACTTACCGGCCTGGATTGTGAAGTCCGTGTGCAAAAATTTCAGGAGGCTGGTTGGTGCTGTTGAAATGTGGGTTGCTCCGAGGTATGGAATAAGGGACACTGCACAGATCGGTATTCACATCAAGCCGTAAAACAGAACCTGTAAAATCACTGAGAAAGTTGGAGGATAAAATAATTGTTTTTTACGAGAATAAATAGTCCGTATAATACTACTGTGAACGAGCAAAAGGAACGTCCACGTTTCATGAATAATCACATCTTGATACTCCTGTGGTTCGGGCAGGTCCTAGAATTGTACAGAACTTATCAAAGATTCAGTTAAGCCAATATGTTGCCTTGTTATGTGCCTACTTGAACTCCTCTCATCATTGCTCTGTGAGGCAGCTTACTAATGAGAGCTCCTTTCTATTCCTCAGCATTGTTTGATGCCTTCAAACATAAGGTGATTATCCCCTTTACTATACTCACTGTATATTTTACCTAAAGTGTATTTGGCAGTATTTTCAATTCTGTGCTTGAATTCAATGATTTCTAGTGATAGAATACGTGACCTTATTTTATACTGACGTAAAATAAAGTATTAGAATTGCTCTTTGGTTCTGGTGTTAAATGTATCATTGTTGCAAAAGGCAGGAGCACCTGCTATTCTGCTGAGCCAGAGAGGCCTCAGCACGGCAGCCCCTGCTAGGCCTGTGAAGGCTCAGCGCAACACTTTCTCTAAATTAAAGCACATATTGGGCCGATGGGAGCGCAGCATAATGAAAGAGAGGGCCAAAGCAAGCTGACCAAACTGTATCGGTAAAACCAGAGAGGGATTGCTTCATATGTTCTCTTGACATTTTCCTGAGTGATATAGAGTTATTATTGACTCTGGTGTGTGTCTTTAGACACATTTTTAGTGCACGTGCTTGCTGAAGTCTTGTTCATAGAAAAATATTTGGAGAAAGATGTTGAATTGCTGTTTAAACAGAATTGCACCTACTGGTGAGGATAGTTAAATGGTTTGATAACACACAACTGTGGTGAGATATATTTCAAGAGTAGGAGTGTTCTGCAAACAGCAGCTTGCTAAACGCAGGCACTGAAGATAGTGATACGATAGGCAGTATAAGAAAGGTGAGTAGGATTTGTGCTGATCACTGCTGATTGGTTTTGATTGTGACCCCGAGAATTCTGTGAAAGCAGACAGAAAGTCTAGTTTTTGTACCTTAAACCATCCATCTCCTCCATATCATCTAGAGTGATCATGCCATCGCCAAGAAAAATGTATAAGAAACCATCCGGCCCAAACAGCAGCTGTCCTCCTAGGTGTTTTCGGTGTAGTTCTGCTACTTCTAAAAACACTCTTGCTGTTCTCATGTCAACTTGATGTGGATTTTTCCTGCAATATAAAGATATGAAAACAGTTTTTGTGGCTCACTGTCACTGTTTTATGTACTAAAAATAGCTTCAGTCATTCAAATTATACTTTTAACTGTGGATATTCTAATTTAGAAATGTAGAAAAATGTCAAAAGATAATTTCTGAGAAATTTCAGCTTTCTAGCATTCACAAAAATTATTTTCAACTTATGCACAATAAGTAGGATATAGCTATAATTAAAAAGGATTCTTAAAAAGAATAAAAGTGTGTACTTTTATGGTGTTCCAAAACTACTGTTTGAAATAAAATCAAAAATAATTTTTCTGCAAGTACCCAAGTAATGAATGATGGTTCATTTTAGGAAGGGGAAGTGCTATAACAAAGAAGACTCCTTATAAATACAAATAATATAAATATTTGTGAATTATAGATTTCTAATGGTACCTGGACACTGTGTATTCTACGACCCTAAGGATGTGGTCATGAGGTCCAATAGCCCACCGTTCTTGGTTGGTGGTATAAGACACATACAGCTTTCCATTTTTCTTGTAATTGGGATGGAATGCAAGGCTTAACAGTCCTCTTTCATCTCCTCCCTGCAGTCAAATGAAAAACACAAAGAATTGTGAAGTTAATTATGTTCTTTATTGTGTTTCAGCTGGAACCCAAAAAAAAAGTTTCTTTCTTGTGGATAATCTTTGCCCAAACTCTTTTATTTCTTTCCTGACTACTGCACAAAAAAGGATTATAAAACATTTCACTTTGGGGAACTCTTACAGAGTTAGAACAAGACAATTGTCTCGTGTAGTTATCTATGCACAAGTCTCTTACACCACTTTTGTGGAGTGATTTGTGTATGTAATCTTTGGGAAGCCATGAAGACAAGTTTAAGTGCTGTGAAGAATTCTTTGCTGGGTTACTAGGTTGCTTGTAATTCGTAGAAGACAAATAAAAAGGTCTATAATCAGCAGTCGCTTCTAATCCAAGTATCCAAAACCTAAAACACGGTGCTGGCTGCCAACTCCCACTGTCTTGGCAATATGTTTAGAAAACAGTTAAATTGCTTGTGTAATATGTAAACCTTTGTTTTACCCTGGAGGCAGCAACATCAGTTGTCACAACTATGGTGGTCTGTTCGTCATAGTTAGCACACTGTAGGTAATAAGCAGCCTTGGTCTCTCTGCAGAGAAACCAGAGTTTTACATGTGGCCCTTCAGTGGAAAAGTTTTTGTTATTTTTTAAAATAAAAATAGAAAAAGCTCCAAACAACTTTCTTTTGTTATTACGTTCGCCACAAAGACTAGTACAGTTATATGTTAAGCATCAAATCCATGTAATGTACTGTGACAATGCAAATACCCGCTGCACATAAATAGAAGGCACTTTTTATCCTTTGGCTTCTAAAAATATATGTAATACTACCATGGCTAAAATTGTATTTATATAAATATAATTGCATTGTATAAATTAAGAATATATCTTAGGTTCATTTGATGCTCTTGAGGTAAGGCAGAGGAGAGAAGCTGAGGCACTGAAATAAACAAATAATTAACAATTTGCATTCAATTCACATATGTGATTAGTCACAAACCGAGAGTTGCTCTGGAGTTTAACTCAGGATTTGCCAGCCTTTCAAAAGCAGCGACACTGCTGTAGACTCAAGCTCTCCAGCTGCACCCATAAGCAGGCAGCATTTTGCAACTCTCACCACACCCATGATAACTAATTATGAAGTTTTAAATTATGAGAGAGAATGAAGCTTTTTAAATGTATTTGCAATTCGCAGTGATGGATGGGCCTGTCTTGCTGTTGAAAGATATCCCACAAAAAGGCCTAATTGGGAAAGTGCACAGCTTTAATTTATTTTAATTCAGGATGATTGCCATACTTCCCTTTTAATCACAACATCCAAAGAGAAAGCGGATTCAGAAACAGAGATGTAAGTAGGTCAAGAGATTTCAGTACAAAGAGGCTTGTACAATGGAATCTGGAGCCTCCTAATTTGGAGGCAGCCAAAATTTGCTAATTTGTTTGCTAGAAAAATTTAGTTTTGGGGGTTATCAGTGAGGTTAGTTCGGAAGACCTCGTTAGAGCTGCCAGATCAGTTGCAGTCATCATGGATGAAGGGATTGGTAATCCATCTCCCTCTCCTTTATGAGCCAAAAATAATTGTGCAGCTGAGTCTAAACTGCCTGTAGATACTATTGTATGAGTTGCTCAGAGTTTTGACCGAGTTATTCTGATAAAGTCTGAAGCAAATGGTGGCAAATCAGTTGCTTTGGGAACAGCAAGGCATGATTCAGAGATTCCTGAGGAGGATTGTGCCCAGAGCTGAGTTTAATGCATTTAGGAGCCTGGGAATGTCACACTAAGTGTGCCATGCAAGGTGAGTTCCTGAAATTATTAGTTAGAGAGGACCGTTCTGTGCCTAAGCTGAAGATTGGATTTAGCACTTTTTGTTGCAGGAGCCCTGTCATTTCACTGGGAAAGGAAGTTGTTGCTGAAAGAGCAAACAGGTAAAAACTAAATTAAGAGCTTTGAATGAAGTACCCATGAAGGAGGAGGTAATGAATACGGCACATTACATTTACAGGATCAGGACGGTGTTTCTACTAATTGCCGGTTTTGCATGACTCATGGTCAGTTAGAAGTCTAGCTCATTTTTTTAAAAAACATTTATTTCCTCTGGTTTTGGAAAGCAATTGCTAATGTATATTGTCATCTTCTTCCGTAATAACCAAACTTAGTGTGTAACTGCTCTTAATTTCCGTAGCTTTTGAAATGATCTCTATTATGCAAGAAAGCGTGTAGTTTTCCAGAGAGCTACATTGTGGGGTAGACAGAGAGTTTAGCCAGCAAAATCTCTTAGCAGCATACATTTTGATTCTGTCAAACTGAATAACAACATATTCTTCAATTTCCAAACTTCAGATTTTCTCTTATGGAATAATCCTTGCTTTTAATTTTTGCCAGTGGACTTCTGATGTCTAGCTTAAGGACAGTATCCCAGACCTGAAACCTTTGTTGTAATTCTTTAGAATTACCTACCACATATCTAATATTCATATCTCTCCTTTAGCAGCTTAATAACCTATGGACATCCTTTTCTTTCTAAGTTGCCCCTTAGTGGAAACCAACACCAACAAACTGGAGACGGCACATATTAGCTTGCAAGAGATTCTGTGCTACCCTTATTTGAAGCAATAACTAGTAACATTTGTCTGTAGCATAAGGAAGGATGAGATGTATCTTCTTATTCCATTGGAGTGTCTGTTGAACGCAGTGAATGAAGGCTGGTTGAAATGAGTGTTGATTACCTAACTATACCGTGGACTGGGGCCAAAGAGAAATCTCTATCATGACTGAACTTGAAGGCTCACATATTTTATTTCTATGAGCATAGCTCTAGAGCTTGAACACTTTATCCTCTACCCATGGTAACTGTACATTCTGTATCAATATTACGTTTGGTTGAGAGCTGATTTTCCTTGTGCTAGGCTTCAGCTAAGGAGTTCGGTAAAAGGAAACACACTCTTTAAAAAACAATTTCATCTAATTTAGGAACACAAGCATGAAAGTATTTGTTTTAGTCAGAATTGCATGTTTATTATCTTAAATCAGTACAAGGCTAAGTAAAGGTTAGTTGAATGTATTTAACATAGAATGTTTCTATTCTATTCTATTCTATTGTTGGTTAGGTACATTACACCAGCCCTGAATATCTATTTTACCAATATAGTGCTCTCAGCTTAAATATATTTGGTATGTAAATTTGACTCTGTATTTTAATAGGAAATTATTGCATTGCATCTTTTGCATTGGAATTTTTGCTCTAATATATTCATGATTGTAAAAATCTTTGATAAGTGCACACCATTATATATTCTGTATTGTGAATAACACTAAGGGGAATAAGTGCTGCACACAGACACTAGATTATTGTAGAAGGGTGCTGTTTTCATAGAAGCACTGCTTACGTTTCCAAGCGCTCTCTGGTACGTTGCTGGTATGAGGTACATGCCTTACATGTATAACACAGAAACACACGTACGTGCAGCAGTGGGTGATACCAAGACATGCCGCCATTTCCTTACATCAATTATTTCCTATCAGAGAATACCATGAGAATGCTTTAAATGGTAAGATTATCATCATTTCATTTAAAATAGGTCAGATTTTAAGCATGACCTTAATTCCATAACTTTATTAGTAATTGATTTTTGTAAACAGAAGTGGAAATGCCCATTTATTTCTGCTACTTTATGTAGCTTAATATCAGACAATATAGATAACGGATATTCAGAATCTTCCCTTAAAACTAATTTCACAATTCACTTGATCTATGTAAGCTACCGGTACTTATGTTTAACAATTTTTGGTCTGGTCAGAATCACTTTTGTTTAGACAATGAGTATCAACTTTTTTAAAAGGAGGCGTGCTTAAAAAGTATATATTCAAAGGTTATTTTTGACATAAAGTACTAATTCAACGTATTTACATTATTTGTTTTGTGTATTATTACACATTCTAGGTCATTACCTTTATTTTATTTATTTCCTGTGTGTTAGTCCTGTGACTAATGTTGTATGCATCACCATCTGTTGGATTTTAAGGTGTTTTATTTGTGAAAGATTTGGGAGAAGGGATTGTGGAACACCTGAAAACTCTTACCAGGCAGTAGCATGTGAACTCTGCAGATAGAGTCACTCATTTGGAGATCCCAGAGCATCTCTGCTCATTGGAAGTGTCCTTTACTGAAGCCCCTTTGCTATAGGGCTGAAAATCAGTGTTGGATATTTTTCTCAGAAGCAAATGTTTGTTTAATCAACATCTTTTTGAAAGGTGGCCCCAGTGCAGAATGGAAATTTAACTGTAGCAGAAGCAAAAAGGGTGCTGCAAGGGCACACTTTGCCTTTCAGAGGTATATGAGCTATTTTAAGAACCATAAGGAGGATTTCCCTCAGACAGGTGAAAGGGAGCAACAATCACAGAATGGGAAAACCAGAAACTGATGGGGCTGTAGGCATGGTGTAGGAATGATGAGTCCTCCTGGAGGCCTGTTGGGTGTTGGAAACCCGAGTCATTTGCTATCTGAACATCTGTGGAGCCTGAGGCCTCTGGCAAGGGAAGGATTTGTAACATAAGACGTTCACCTTGGAGAAAAATAATTGCACTGATGTCATGGCTCTGTATGGTATACATACTAGACTCTATCTCCAAAGCATTTCCTTTTTCCTGTTGTGTTGCAAAGCTTCATTTTCTTCTCATTTATAATGGGCTTTGCAATTACCTAAGGGTTTAATTTTTAAGTATTCACTATTTCTTACTGATTTAACCAATACATTCTCTTAGTACCTCACTCACTTAAAAACAACTAAAGTAATGTTTAACAATTAGATTTAAGTAGAAAAAATACTTAAAAGGACATATTTTCTACTTTGAATTTAAGCACAAATCCTATTGAAGTTGGAAGTGTTTTTTGTTTATGTGTGGGCCAGGATTTGGCTGGAAGTCATTGAGGGCCAAAATACATCTTTCAGGAAAATGAAGTTGTCTGCTCTGATGCCTGCAGTGAAGTTTTTACAGGTAAACTCTCTAATAAAGTAACGAAGTCTTAGTCCTTTAGTGACTGGTGGATCCAAAAGTTAGACCTATTAAAAAGATGAATTTTCAGAGGAGCTTTTCTGCAAGTGTAGAAAAGTCAGAGTACATATTTATTGGAATTATGTGTATGGATATTTTGTTTTTCCAGCAAAAGAAGAGGTTTGGAGGGGCTATAGCTTGAACAAGTATAATAAAATGCTTTAAGATGTAAATGTAGCAGTAAAACCTAAAAAATAGTTTTGTTTTTCTTCTCACTTGAGTTGCAGCAAACACAAAATTTTCACGTGGCCTCCGTCACTTTAGAATTCATTCTTTGTTTTCCTTACCTTCATGGTCCATTGAAGACACCAGTAACTAAATGCAGGACCTTTCACTTCTAGTCCTAGTCCTCTGTACTCATTTTTTAATTCCTCAACTCCAGATTTTGCTGTTCTGCTGGGCAAGTCTTTAGCTTAATCCAAATGACAATCCTCGTCCCCTGATAATACAATTCTTTCTTCCCGTCCTCCTAAAGAAAGTATATGAAACTTATAAATGCAGGTGCCATCCCAACACAAACCCACAGCTTGCCTCCTCCACACTCGTGCAATATGACAGGAATCCTGCTTTGACAACTCTCCCAATTATCAGTCAGAGCAGCTGAAAGCGTTGAGGCTGCCAAGAGCCAGCCAATAATTGAGAGGTTTGGGGCAGTGATACACGACTGTGAGTGTGTTCGCAAGGAGGTGGCCGTGAGCCCATGTGAGGTCTGCATCTGGACTGAGAAACTTTATGTACTGTACTGCTTTAGGAGAATTGGAATAACAGAAGACAGTGGAAATCAGTCCCGGAAGAGGGAGATTCAAATAAAGACCAGATGATTACTGCATTCAGTAAAGCTGGCTCAAGGAGGTGTGAATTACACACTTTCCTACACCACAGAGGCCTCTTGAGCTGTAAGCAGGATTTATCCTCTGGGAACACAGGTGGTGATTCCACCTCTGTCCCCAGCTGGATTTATTTTCTAGGAAGCTTTACATTCCACCAGCAATTCAGTGAGTGGTTCCCCAGTGGAGGCCACTAAGGGAAGGCAAAAAAAAAAAGTATATTCCCTCTTATTTCTCTGGCCTTCCTCCACTGCTGGCCATTATTTATTTATTTATTTATTTGCCTTCTTTGCTCTCCTATACTTTTCCTCTTCAGTATTCTGTCCACCACAGACTGTCTTCTGACAACCTCCTGGCTGCACTGGTTTGAGGTCTATTGTGTTGTAGAAATATCTTTCTAGGAAAGTGATAAAGTTTCCTTGAAGTGAAGGAGAATGCAGTAAGTGTTAAGAAATTTACTGACCATTAAATCCCTCATTAATAGGGAGAATAGGCTTGGTGACCTTTGTGTTTGTTCGCCTTCTTTTGGGAGCTTTTAGGCCTTACCCACCTTTCCCTGCCACTTCTGTGATGAAGGCAAATTTTAATACTCGTTTCCCTGAGGAGGCCAATAAGATTGGCTTAGCTGATGCCCAAGAGCGAACAAGCTACATTACGCTAACATTCACAAATTCAAGACGTTATCAGAAGAATAACAACCCCTTCTTCATTCACCAAAATTGTGACTTTACCTCTTATATTTATCAATTGAGAAAAAAAAAAACTGATTCTGTTTTTTAGCTGGACCCTGTTTTAATGCTATCTAACACTTTTTTTTTTCTTTTTTGTAGAGACACAAATAATGCATGTTAATCTCATTTAATGATTTGCAGTTCTGTTTATACTCTAATTTGCCTATGGTCCTCTCAGGTTGTCTGCTTCGGTTTTCTCATGCTCTCATCCCTTGGCTATGTATCTAAATTTCTCAATAGCATGTTACACAAAATCTTTCTTTTTCTTTAAAACAATATCTAACAGCAGGGAGTTGTCAGAAGAGTTGGTTAAGGGTTATAATTCAATATATAAGTTGCTTTAAATGGCAAGACACTTCAGCAAATCACTGCTGCTTTTATTGTTACTTAAAAATAAAAAATACGCCATGAAAAAAAAATCTTCCTATAATGCAAAGTTCTCCCTGGACAACTAAAGTGAGACTTTTCAAATGTCCATAATCTGCAAAACTTTAAAAGGAACTGTGCGATTTTTTGTGCTGAGAGAGGGACAAAAAAGAGGATGTATGGTGACACATAGCAAATTTGACAGTGCTTATGTAAAATGAACCAACCTACAACAAATTCTATACTCCGATAATTGAAAACAAATTCATGCTGTTTTACCGTGACCACTTTATATGGAAATTTAGGGATATAATTCAAAACAGAATAACAGTAATTATCATACTCTCTGCTTTAAATTAAATCCAGAAATGTTGATCTGTCTAATTGCAGACATTAAAAAATAGCTAGTTTCTAAAAGAGAGTTGCAGATGGAAAGATGCTCTGATGACTTTACTCTGCCTTTCTCCTTCGGCTCCTGGTAGGGAACCGCTCTCTCTGAAAGTGTCTGCTTGCCTTTCTGCTTGCAAGGGGAGAGTTGCATCCACATGGGATATATATTTAAATACTGAGCAGGGGAAAAGTTTCTGAGCAACCCACACCCAACTTGGAGAAAAAGCAAAAGATCTCCACTTAAATGGAAATCTTTACTATGTCTTTACTATTGGCCATATGCTACAGAGCACTGCAGCTTGCCCGACAAGTGAAAGAGGACGTTGCCTGCACTCTGCATCTTGAAACCACTGCCACAGAAAAGCACACCTTAACCAAGGCCCCTTCACCAGAGTGAAGTAAAGGGCAGGAGCTGCTTCCTTCAGGCCGCGCCGTCCGTGTGTTTTTCCCCAGCGCGCTGCTCGGGCCATCGCTGGTATCTGCAACATAACCTCGATTAAACTGTGGGCCTTGTGAGCCTGGAGCTGGCACTGCTAAAACACCGCTCAAAGGGAAAAGTGATGTCAGTAGCTTATCAAACAGGTACTAGAGCTCACTTTAAAATACGAAAGCATTCCTCTTCGCTGAGGGTTATTCCTTTAGCACTTTTCTACCTTTAGTCATCAAGGCTTTGAAGATATTTAAAAAACCTTGTGGAAAGTTGTTGCAAGTTATATGAAATTGACTTTCCTTCTTATTTGTAGAATCTGGAAAGTCTTATTATCTGAATGGGTTTTGGTGAGAAAGTGGGAAATAATTTTAAAGATGAAAGTTCAGGTGACTTAAGAACACACGATGAGACTGGAAGCCCATGAAAGCTTCGATGGAGCTGATGCTTCTGTTCAACCTACAACCTCGTGTGTGATTCTCTCCTGCAGACAGAGCTTCCATGTAGAGCCTGAGCCTGAGCCTTGCCTCAAGGCACAGGAAGATGGAAACACTTTACCGTCTTTCATTTGCCAAAGAACGTGTGTGCAAATTCTAGAGATACACCAAATGCTACTTATTTCCCTAATATCCAAAGAACTTTCGGACTGCTGAAATCCGGATGCATGGAGAGGTGTATTTCAACTTAAATTTAGCATCAGCATTCAGCATAGTTTTGATAATGATGTGTCATGTCTCCAAAACAAATGCTGGTTGCATGTGTTACTGATTTTTTAGTGGATGATTATGCTAAACATAGCTCTGTAAGTAGTTTTCAAAGTTTTGCCATAACTAACACAACAGATCTATTGTATGAAGGCGACACAACTGTTAAACAATTTTGAAATTGTTTATACCTGTTCTTTGTCTGTTCAGTTGTCAAAACCAGCAATCAATCTCATATTATTGGCTTAAATGCAAACACAAAATAAATTCAGGTGTCCAGCATGTGATGTTGAAATTTAAGCTTTCACTTGAGAGAACTAGCGTTGGAAGCGTTTGCATCACCTGAATTCAAACTGCTTGAAGCCCAAGCACTGGACTTGGAGCCCTGACACAACGGCAGCCTGAAAAGCCAGAAAATGCTATTATTGCATCATTTTCAACAAAAAAAATGTGCATGCACATCACGTCACCTCTGGTACCTAGATGAAAAACATACTTAAATTAAAACATCACCAAAAAAAAAAAAAAAGGAAGCTGCAAAGGAAGAAGTTGTGAAATTGTCCGCTTATTCTTCCCAGTGTCACACTGCAGATGCCAGGGGCACCTTTAAGGTGCCTGCTGAGCAGGTCAGCCAGTTCCAGGGCAGAAGGAACATCCTGTTGCCCAAACAGTTGCAGTTAAGTGACAACTCACATTTCAAATACTGACCCAAGTAATCCGGTAATTTGAGTTCCCTCAGTAAATCTTCAAAATATACACATTTTAGCAGCTACACTAACACAGGGAATAAATAAATCCAGAAAAAAATCTAGATTTTTGCATGAACAAAATTTTGTGAACAAAAGAGGAAGCTAAAAAATACTCAAGCATTTTGTGGATCACTTCTTAGATCTTGCCTTAATCTCTTGCCTAACATTGTGAAAAATACTAATAATTTGAAGACAGACATGAATATTTTTGCGAATTGTGCCAAATGGAAAAACCAGGGTGGTAGAGGATATACGGTTTGCTCTTCATGACTAGAATCTGTATATAAGAGGAGAATGACGGCAATCCACAGCCGTGTTGACAATTCAGACATACAGGAAATACCCTTGTAGGAAACTAATACCATCTGGGTTTGGCCCAAGATGTGTGAATGAGAAATATGTTTCTTGTTGAGAATGCAAAGATAGTTTTGGACATTGCAGAGAAGGAATGCGTTGAGCATGCACAGTTATAAAACTGAAATAGGGTGAGGCATTGCATGCATATGGAATAATTAGAGGAATATGTTTGTGTGCGTCAATAGCTGCTGCAGGCTTAGACCTTCAGAATTCATCTTTCCTAAGACAACCAATAAATGGGGATGAAAAATGTCTTCAGGAGAACTGACCAGGAGCTTTCTGAATAAAGCCTGTTTCTGCAGATGCTGATTTGTCTAAGCCACAGCTTTCCTGATAGAAAGGAGTGCTTGCTTCTAACGCGTGTTGTATTTTTGGAAGAAAAAAAAAAAAGAGTTTTGAAATCATTGAAACATCCAGTTCTAATATTTGTAAAATTGAGAATTTGGGTTATTTGGATATTTCAGTGGGTTGTTTTCAGTTTAAAAATTGTTTTAGTCAAAAGAATGTCAGCTCTGAAATGGAATGTTTCGTTTGGCCCATCCTGAGAACCTTTCAGTCCGCAGTTGGTGAGAGTATGTTTTCAAAATCTCAGAATATTCTCACTCCTTTCTATCCTGTTCTTGCATTAACTGTCTGAGTTTTTAGTGTCTGTTCCTGGCATAGGAAGGCTCTCTGGTTTCTGAGGAAGCCATTGCCAGCATTCTGAGGTTCCTGAGACTCGCTGCCTGCGGGATGGATTTTTGCCTCTCCCTTGACACCCTCATCTAATTGTGAAAGCCCCAGCAGTGCTGATTTCTCAGTTATTTGTGAGGCCGATGAATGCCTTGCATGAACAGGGAAAAGTTCCGGACTCTCCTTTTGGTGCTTGTTTGACTTCTTCTCAAGAGTGGCCTTTGGTATTATTGCCCTTTCTCTTTATGTTCAATCTCTAAATGCTCTTTTAAGAAAGCTACTGAGAAGATAAAAGGTTCGCCAGTCTTGCAAGTGTGTCAAGATCCTGGATTAACCCTTTTCCAGGTTTAAGGCCATTCATTATGCAGGTAATCTGTTCTTTAACTGAGCTATGCTCATCTGATGATGGTAAACTCTTATTCTATCTTTATCTTCCTTTATTTTTCAGCACCTTTTTGACATACCTGAAAAGGTGCACTCTTATTACAGCTAAGCACTGGGGAAGACATTTATTTAAGTCATATTCATTGTTTTAGTGATTATCTGGAAGGCACATTCCAAAAAGAAATTAAAGTAGCCATTTGATTCTTTTATTTTCCACCCTTTCTTAGCATGTTTTTTAACCTGCATGACACCTGAGATATTTGGACAGAATGATCAAAGTCTATAGAATAAAATGTTATTAGTACACTAGTGGCATATCATTGCATATCTTTGATGGATTAAATTCAGGTTGGCATGGGCTGTCTGAAAAAGAAGGCAAACTACAGGCATGAATTGGAGCTTTAACATAACCTTTTACAATTGCAAGTTTGAGCACATCATCAGGTTGGAGTTCTGTGTTTGCTACCTTGTAGACTATGAATATATGAATTGATGATATCATAGCCATTCTATCATAACCATCTTGTATTAAATCAATTCCTTGTTCTTTGGAAATGAATTATCTCTTCACCTCTTTCAGCTTTGTTATCAAATGTGCATTTCAGGGATGTGCCTATGTTATTTGTAGGTCTTGTTAAATTATGGTTGTACTATGTATTTTAAATATTGTCATCTCTTAGTGGGTTGCAATTTTTATTTTGCCAAGCACTGTAAATTACTGTTTTCAATCAGAATGATTTTGATGGAGTTGGCAAACCTGTAATAATTTCTTGTTGTTTTTCACACAACTTACATTATCTTGCATATTTTAACTTGAAGCAGAATTTTTCCGTTGATGTTGATAATACTGTTCTGAATATAAACTGCACTCCTTTAGTGTGGGAAGGAGTCAGATTTCCTCCATGTAATGAAAATGATCATTACCTGAATATAAAATCTTGTTTCATAAGGCCCTAATTCAGAAAGCACTTAGGCATGGGTGCAACCTCCACTGGCTTTTTCTAGTGCTAAATGTGGCAGCTGATTCTTTCCTTTTTAGACTTTATCCATTCTTTGATGTCAGTAAATGAGATCTGATACACTGGCAATGAGGGATTTTAACAATTAAAAATGCTTTCTATTAAAAAAAAGCAACTCCCCCCCCCAAAAAACAGTGCGATTGGGAAAAATTGAGACTTTCTTTCAATGAATCTGACCCTGAGAATTCATAAATATTTCTTTATGGCCTGTAGCTAATATGGTGGTTATGCAGCTAAAGGCATTATCTTCACATCATTATAATGAAACTTAACACTGGTATCCCTGACTTTATTAGCCAGGCTTCATTGGTATCTGACATTATATATTTCCTATTATAAATCTAAATAAGAACTTACATTGACCTGCATTAGACCAAACATTAAACAATTTACTAAGATTACGACTTTGAAAGGGAACTTAAAAAAAAAAAAAAAGTCTTTCAGACCACCAAGAAACAACCATAAATTTAAGGAAATATGAGGTTTCCACCACGTGACTTCCCCTGCAGAGTTATGCAACAGACTGCTGTTACTTAAAGGTCATACATAAAAAATTTATGGTACATTTTTTTAAAGAGATTTATAGTGTTTCTATTTATACAGCTTATATGTCAACAATTTAAAGGTATGGTATACTAAAATAACAAATTAAGGTCTAATCCCTTTGAATCCTTGATAAAGCAGAATGCTCTAGTATAAGTCATCTATATAAAAGAGGTTTAATAAGCATATCTGCATTAATTGATGTGATACGTGTGCTACAACAGTTAGCTGTTTATTATGTGTTATGGATAATGTGTACATTTTTGTACCTTGTGTACAAGCTATTTACAAGTGTGGTTCGTTAGGGCAGCACTCTGCCTCATAAGCCCATTATATAGTGGTGTAACCTTGTTTAGAAGAGCTCTGCAAATCAGCCTCAGATCTGTCTTGCTTTCAGTGTTGAGATGAACGATGTCATTGATACTACCTAGACCTCTTGCTTCAGGATGTCTATGAACTCAAATACCTATCATTTACCCAAAATATTGTCACATCAGGCAAAAATCCATAGCATGATATGAAGGTACCAGCCCTTTGTTATTTCATGGACTTTATTCACTTTGCACTGAAATGGACTGGGAGCACTTACACATCTCTTTAAGCCTTAAAAGAGGCGAATCAAGCAACCCGAAGCAGGGAAATGAACACGGAGAGGGGCTCACTTCTCAAACCACTACAGCTACCTTAACAGTATTGTTTGATCTCAGGCAGAAGGGTCACATTTTCAACCTTGCCTTTGCTTACTAAGGCTCATCATACACTTACATATATTTAAGTTGAGGCTACAAATTCATCATTTCACGCCACTAGTTAGAGCCCCTTGCTGACACTCAGAGTTGCTGTAGGGACTCCCTTTGTTTGGACCTGGACAAGTGATACTTCTTGCCTTGCTATGGGAGATACTCACTGCTCTGCGGTCTCTTTGGCTACTCCCCATCCCCAGCTGCGAAGATAACAAGCAATGCCCGAGTGTCCCTTTGGAGCTGGAGCTGGACAGCTCTCCTTGGTAAGTGCTCCTCGGCAAAGCTACCCAGTAGACCTTGTCCAAAAACACTTGTGCAACCCTAGATTACTGTGTTGCTGCTGCACAATAAAGTTACACTGCTTCTGCAGATTTGGGGTGTTTCTAGAACTGCGGCAGATGATTTGCCTCTGCTGACTGAAGACACATATCACTAGTTCCTTGGCTAGCGAGCACCCCTTCATGAACATAATTCATTTCCATAGCAAGAAATTGTTATAAAGAAATTTGGCTACAACTGTTCCAACAGAGTTTATAGGTTCATAGGCTAACCTAAGCAGCAATTAATTTAAAAGAAGATGTGATCATTTCCTATCTTTTATGAGCATTAAATAATATAATATTTTTTGGCCAGAAATATTTGACATGTGAAGTGAGTGGAACAAGATCTGATGGCATCTATGACATTTTTACATATTAATATCTTACAAATAAGAAATAAAATCACAAAGAGTGTTAGAAGAGGATAGCAGGTACAGCATTTTAGAAGCTGTTTTTCTTTATAACTGTAAGTCTAGAGTTTCAGAGAGAAAACGCTAATAAAAAATAGTCATCACTATGATGTCATTCTCATAATTTCCCTTGAAGTAAACTACCAAGTACAAATAATATTTGTAATGTCTGACATCATCTATGTGGCTTTCCATTGCTCAAATGTTGGGTTAAATTTAGTGATGTTTCCCATTTGTTATAGAGAACACCTTTGGGGTAGAATGGATCCCATTAGGAAAACCTCTCTGAAGTTAGGCCACCTTTGCAAGTTGTTTGAAAAAAATATCAGGCCAGGAATCTTAGAAGTAGAACAGTAGCAATTTGTCAAAAATGTGATCATCTGTAACAACCAACGTTTCAGTCCTGTTTTGATAAAGTCTGTGCTCTCACAGGAGAAAAGAATCATGCCTGAAAAGTTTCAGTAATGCTTTCTTTAATAAGAAATAAACATTATCTTAGTCATTTTACCCAGGAAAGAATATTCCCGTCCATGTGATACATGCCCACTTATCACAGTTTGACGTAGAAAAGCTTCTTATAAATCATCCAACCTTTAAAAAACACTTTTTGTTCCTCTTGCTATGAGATGTTAAGCATTAAGGGAAATTTCCAAAAACAGTTCCATGTTTTTAAGGTTTAACTTAAAACAACTAGAATGTATCTAAGGGTTCCAGAAAGAGTGGTCAGTATTTCCAGAAAGCTCGTCTCAAGGTGTCCGCTGAAATACTAAATCCCATGTGAAATTCCTAGCCATATATTTATGATAGTTATGATGATAGAATTCTCAGCAACAGCAAATGCAAAGAACATACTTAGATACTGACAAAATTGCATTTCATATGATACTCTGTGGAGTGTATAGGCCAGCGCTGCCTGAGCAGTCTCTCCACCCCCAGAATGGGGAGGTGAGATGGTGGTGAGACACGGTTCCCTTCCCGAGCCGCGTGGGCCCTTTATCTCCATAGCATGACTGACTCATTGAGCTCCTTTGTCTTGAATATACTTTTGATCTAGACAAATATGTACCAGTTGAATTCATTTTTGTACTGAAATTATCTTCCACTGGAGTTATACCTTTCATTTCTATTCATCTTTCAGACATATGCAAAACAAAGATGAGCTGGACCAATTTACTCCTAAAGATTAATTGCTAACTCTTTCAGATACTAGATTTCATTACTTAATATGAATTTGAAATTTACATAAATACTACTCATTATTAATAATTTTTAATTTTTTTGGAAGACTTGAGCATGCATTTTAAGTGGTATCATTAAGTTACGCAAAGTAACTTCTGCGTTTGAATAAATTACCTAAGTGTGGCAGTTATTCAGAGCTGCAAAAATGACTAGTGTTCTCAGAATGTTGTGACACGTTGATTCATTATTCTTTCATAAATGTTTCCTTCTAGAAATTCTTTACATGCCAACATTTTGTGTTAGCTAAAGAAAAAAATAGAATTCATCCATTTGCAGTCTGTGCTTCAGTACTGAATGGAACATTTCCTGATATTAAAATAACCAAAAAAATGAAATGCTAGGTTATGTACGGCTTAAAATTTCTTCACTGGGCTATAGAAATGGTGTTCCCTTAAGAGGAAAAGAAAAAAAAGATTAACTTCTGGGAAAAAAAAAATGTGGCGGGCTATACCCAATTTGTTATAACTGGAGAGTGCAAACAAAACTGCCTAAAAATATTTAAAAAGTGCTAAATTCACTTTCTCTACAAATTCATAAACTCACAAATGTTTTCTTCCAATTATTAATTCTTGGAACTGCCAGAGGAAAATCTCCAAGGGACACACAAAACATAACAAGTACAATATGAAAATTGCCCTTTCCCTTTTGAAGCTTGAAACAAAACAAATATTCTCCAGAAAGCAGCAGGTTCCCCTATTTTCTGCTCATATGGTTTCTTTGCACAGTCTCACTTGCATGAAGGACTCTCACAAGCTCTACTGGGTCTGAGTGTGTGGAAGGAATGTGGGTGCAAACATTTGAAGACATGCCACAGAAACTCATCAATCCAGGGTTTTGAAAATTACAACTAATATTCCAATATTTTCTGGAATTGTCAGCTGCTTTGTTGTGCATACTTATCTAACTATATCCTGTAAGCCAGTGCTTGTAATTATATGAAAATCTTGCAAAGTATAGAAGGTTTTTTGAAAGCTGATCAACAGAATAAAACATTTCAGCAGTTTTTCAGTAGTCATCTAAAACTTTTAGTCTTCATGATTGCTGGAGTAAGCTTGAAAACACAAATCAAGTGTTTTCTGAAAAGTAAGAAGTCAGTGAATTTCCACTCCCCCTATTCCCAAATGGATTTAAAAAAAAAAATGCATGGCTTTTAAGCCAGTTTCATGATTTTGGATTCTGCCTCATGAGTGCCTGAATGGACAGGATTGAAGGTACTTTATATGGCTTATTTAAAAATAACATCCTAACCCAAGCCATAAATCAACCGTAAGTATTTAATGCCTTATGTATATAATAAATATTCAAGTCTAAGTGTCTGGTTACAGCAGTGATTAAGAGTTCTAAAAATCAGCCCCCTAAAAGACACTCTTCAGTGGGAGTGATGTTCAGCTCCGTGCTGAGGCTCTGTGCACTTGTGGAGTCCACAGCCATCGACTGAACAGCTTGACAGCATCTAGTATTTCTGAGTTATTATAACATTCAAAAATCTCATTTGACTATCAGTTTTTGAGAAAAATATAAAAATGCTATAAGAGGGAGAGGAGCCAGCCTCATCCAAAGCAGCAGCTCTAGTCCTTGTGGCGGATAAAGCAAATGGATGAGATTTATAGTGGGAAGGGGACAAAAGGATGGCTATGATATCTCAGAGGCAACTAACAGAAAACTTTTAATTAGGAAACTTGATCTTCACTGAAGTGGTGACGAGCTACCTCTGGTTAGATAGTCATTGAAAGAAGGAAGGGATTCGAACTACAGATATATGTGGACCTTACTTTTTCTTCCTCTTATCAAATCCTGTTCCATTTGCAACACCAGGCCGGGGGCTGACTGGCTGGAGAACAGCTCTGCTGAAAAGGACCTGAAGGCCTGAGCAGGCCACAAAATGAGCGTGAGACAGCAGCCAGGCCGCGCAGCGGGGAAGGGCGGCAGTGCCTGGGCTGCATGAGCAGAAGGAACCTCCTGTTACTGGGCCCTCGCGACGCCCTGTCTAGAATACTGCCTCCTGTCTTGGCCCCCGACCCCGGGACAAGAGCAACATCCATAGGTTGGAGTGAGTACAGTTGGGGGGAGCTTGCCCTGGGAGGAGAGGCTGAGGGAAGCCAGAAGAAAAGGCTGCGGGGAGACAGGCGGATGGCACCCGGGACGCATAACTGCATTACTAATGCTCGCCTAGGAGTTTCTGGCAAAACATTTTGTGGCAGTTACTAACGGAAAATCCCAATCAGTAGGAAAAAATAATTTTAAAAAAGTTATTAATTCTGACAAAACTATTGCTGGTGACTGTTCCCCTTAAGTTCTGATGGCAGTCTGTGACCTGAGTGTAGACAACTGATAGCTAATATCCCAGTGGCGGGGTAGCAGGCAGAGTGGGATTTGCTCTTCCCGCTGCAGGAGTGCACTTGCAATTCACACTTCCCATGTCAGACTTGGTCTGTCTAACTACTGGTTATGTTGTGATTCTTTCTTTCTTTTTTTAACTACAATTTCTACTCTTGACCTTATCCAGGTTTCCTCGATATGGAAAAGCGAATTCTTTGCTTGACTCATGGCAGAGACTACAGTCAATAACTCACACATCTGAGCAAGTGCCTTGCTCGCCAATGTAGAGCATGAGTCTCTTTTACTGACCAGTATTTAATTACTTACACACAGTAGGACAGCGGGTCTCTTTTTATGAGCAAATACCATTGACTTTTATGTGCCTTTGGAGCTGCTTCTCTGAATTTCATCTGTCTTATTTTATATCACTGTCCAGTTTTTTACAGTTTTATAACTGTCCCCAGAAGCATGTCTAGACAACCCTTAGTCCCTGTTAATAGTCTTGAAAGTGCTTGCAGTTGTACCCATCCCTCATAGAGAGACTTTATGTGTGGGTCTGATACCCTAAATGATGGCTAAGTCACCTAGCTTTTGCAGTATATTTGCGTTTTCTCATTCTTTAAAAGGTGATTTTGAGAAGTCTTTGCTCTGCTCCATACAGAAAAAAAGTACACACTTGGATATTCTTGGAGACGGAATCTGATGCATCTTACATGACATTTGTATAGATCATGATGCCAATGGAATTGCAACTTACCTACACCCAGTTTTATTGATCTATGATCTGATTTCCTATCAATAAGGCCACGTGGCCTCTGGAACTGCTTGAACAATTGGATAATTCCAGCAGTTAGAAAGCTGGAGGCTGGGCCTTTGTTACGTGGTAGTGAATCACAGCAATCAAACCAGCAGTGTGTAGCACGCTAGTGATTCTGTTGTTCAAATCACACTTTTATGTATGGGATGTTTCAATTTGCTAATCTCCTTTTTAATCAGTGAGAAATGAGGATAAGAAGGGGAAACAATATCACTTTCTCTGATAGTCACTACCTCACATATTTCTGCTACATCTTTTTTTTTTCTGAATTAAATATATTTTTATATGCCAACAAACAAAAATCCTTTCCATTCCCATTCACTTCAACTGTGCCTTGCTCCCAAGGATCCAAAGTGCTTCAAATTCTATTTTAAATACTGCATATTATCTGCTGTTCTATATTTAGACAGCTACACTGAGGTATTATTGGTGCTACTTCAGTATCTTTCAGGAGAGAATACAATACAGTAAGAACTTTTCCTGTGTTTAAACATTCTTCTTAAAGTGTGTTATGTTGGATTTAGTGTGCTATCTCATTACCTAGATTTATTTAATTTCTCTAGACCTCTTCCCAATATAGTCTAAACTTGTATAAAATTGTCTTCTGCCACTTAGCTAATCATGAACTCTCCTAAGTCATTAGAAAACATACTGAGAAGGACAAACTAATATTTTAGAAGTAATTCTAGATTATGCAATTTCTAATTATTTGCAGGACATCTAGTATTTATTCCTTCTGTTTGGTTCCGTTGCCTAATTTGGCAGGGTACTAATACTGGCCACCTGGCCAGAGGCACAGGTAAAGAGCAGGCCTCCGCCGAGCGCGTTCTTCTAAGTCCTTATTCTGTGACTAGCAATCTCTCATGCTACTTCCTTCAGAGGCACTATATAAAAACTTTTAAAAAACACAGCTGTTTTTTTCTTCATTATTTTACCAATTTGTCCACAAAATTCTATTTGTGACAGCAAGTTTACCAATAAAATAGTTTTTGCCCAATTTTGAATTCCCTTACTTTTTCTCATCTAGGATTTTTGTAAGTGCCCACTCCTCTGTAATTCCCAAGATGACCTTCAAGGCCCTTTTCTAGCCAAACTCTGAGAAAATAGTTATGTTTTCTAAAGATAAATAGTACTCCCCCTTTTTTTATCTCAACTACTACATTTTTCATTTCCTTTAGAGCTCATTTTTAGGGCAATTTATTCTGGTGTTTTCCATCATTTTTCTTTTCCCTCTTTCTTTTTTCCTTTTCCCTAGGTCTACTGCTGAAGAAAAAGAAAATGTTAAATACCAAGTATTTGGGATATGACTTTACCAGTCTCATGGAAAGAAATCAAGCTGAATCTTTTGTTTTTATAGTATATTGGTCTAGTTAATCAACCCCTGTCAAAAGCCAGCACCTAAATCAAGGTAATTCTTCTTTATCTTTTTTTTCCTTAATATCACAATTTTTAAAAAAAAAACTTAAAAAAATCACTTTAAGCTTCTCAAAGCTCTGAAAAGATTGTTCTACTATATTTATAGGAAACTCCTATTTACTTTGCCAATGACACAATGGCAGGATATGGCCCTTACACTGGTGTTCTGAATTTATATTCCACTCTATTAGTGACACTTGAGTTGGATTTCCATTTTATTATAGGATTATTGGTTTTGGGGGGCTTGAACATTCCCTTGTACCTTGCTATATTTCTCACCTTCTTGATTCCTAATTGTTTCAGTATATAGGTACTTTCTCTGAGTCTAATAAGGTACTTTTAGACAACCTCCATGCTGCTTCTATGGATTTTAATTTCCTAACTTTCCCCTTCAGGCTATTTCTAACTTCCTCAATATAAAAATCTTCCTTTTTGAAAAGTACTGTAATATTATTACCTCATGGTAGGATCCCATGGGAGGATGTTGAACTTAATTATATTATGGTCACTTTTATTTAGTGGCTCAACCACGTTAACTTCCTGAGTCAACTCATATATTTTACTGAGGAGCGGCGTCAGGACTGGATTCTCCCGCTCCGCATTCCAGAGCAAACTGCTGTCACAAAGGCTTGCCTGTGGTGTCCCCACAGACGTTAGCCGCGTGTTACATGGCGAGGGCCTGAAAAGGCGGGCCTGGGTTATACACATGAAAAGAACACC
Organism: Tinamus guttatus; assembly: GCF_059628265.1. Classification (NCBI taxonomy): domain Eukaryota; kingdom Metazoa; phylum Chordata; class Aves; order Tinamiformes; family Tinamidae; genus Tinamus; species Tinamus guttatus. The sequence continues at coordinate 3,978,323 of NW_028288781.1, read as the reverse complement.
AGGAAATATTTGTTCATCCAGTGCACTCTTAAGAGTGCATGAAGACTAAAGGGCATAATTTTCAATGGAAACACATGGAGTTTGGCAGATGCAAAGATTCGTGCGATGTGCGCAGATCAGACTGTAGGTTCAGTATGTCGCTTGCGCATCTAATTGACGAGGCCTGTGTGTTGAAATTCACATTTGTGTCTGGAAGGTTTGTTGCAGTTTAAATACCCTACGATTACCAAAAAGCAGCACATAAAAATCATTGATTCCCCCACCGCTTAAAGCCTAAACCCAACAAAGGAGTTAATGAGACAGCTGTAAACTCTCCTTATGTCTCTTGATTCCTTACATTACTAAGTTATTCCTGGGTAAACCTGAAAATAAAACTGTTAGATCGTTGATTTCACGACATATAGTAAATAGAAATTGTGATACCTTACAACTGAAAGGAGATTGTGATGTAGAGTAATAAATTGTTGTTAGGCCAAGAGTCAACTGAAAACAAACTTTAATCTAATAATGAACTATATGCTGAATTTTAAAAAGCACACTGAAATATGGTTTGTCTTTGAACTTGATCCACTGCTTTTCTGAACTTATAAACATGACTTTGAAAGAATGTACACTGTTTTCCTGATTAGAAGTCCCTTTTCTCTTTTTTTTTCCATTGCTCATCTATTTCAATCCCACTTTTAAAACCTAGCTCATTAGAAAAGCATTCTCAGTAGTAGAAGATGAAACAAATATAGACATATATTTCTTCATTCAGCTCAGTGCAAGACAGCTATGACTATTACATGTTGTAAGAACACTAATATTCATCTATACTGGACTAAATGTCTATTTGGTTTAAGATCCAAAAGTGATTTTTCTTAAAAGTAACTACTTAAATTTCCCAAGTGAAAAATGTTTGTTTCATTAATGTTATAATCTGTGGTTCATATTTCCAAAGAAAGCTAAAAATAATTTCTAAATAGTGTGTCTTGCTGACATAAAGACATTTAGTTTGTATTTTTTCAGTTTCCAGAATTGTTTCACTTGCATAAAGAAGTAAAAGTATTCTACTCTTTCCCTTTTTCTACTACTATAAGAACCAAGAAAGCAGGAATTTGTTTAGCTCATTGGCTCCATTTATCCTGAGCCAAGACCATGATCTTGGAAACCCTCTAACTTGGCTGAATCCAATACAAAGTCCTCTTCAAAAAGCCACTGCAATTAGAACAACACAGTGTATGTTCAATCTCAAAACTAAGACGATGAAGTTTCAAAAAGCTAGGGCTGAAACACAGAGTATCATGGATTCAGTCCTTTAATCAGTTCAGCACAAATCCTAATTCTGCTGGTTTTAATCAAATGAAGAATTGTGTAGTGGAGAACCGCATTCAGAAAGCGCTATTCTACCTTTTACAAATGGGCCGAACAAGTAGCACAGAAAACAAGCAAACACAGCAGAAGAAGTGTAAGTTTTGCGCCGCATCCTGCAAACAGTGACCATGTAGTACACACAATATCCTTTGCACTTTACGCTCTTCTATCTGCGTTTAGCGCTAAGCAAAGACACACATTTGCTCATCAAATTGATGCATTGCAGAGGCTGTGAGGAAATCTGGTGTTTCATTTTTTAAGCTTCTTTTTTCTTCCCTTCTCCAAGAAGCCTTCCCTCAACCCCTATCTAATATATCAAATGCGTGATTCTGATATTCTCTTAATTTTCCCTCAGGACATCTACAATCAGTATTTTAATGAATTACAGCACCTGAGAAAAGGAAATAAATCAAACTCAGTCCCAAGGACTCTAGCCTGTTGATCCACATGTAAGCCAGTATGGGCAGAGTAGTCAAGAGTGTGCAGATCAGGTCTTCCCTAGTGCAAGATTATTTCTCACTTGCTAAATTGTTCACTGGTTGCTGAAGGTTCAGTCTTGTTTTATTGAACAAAGATATAAATTCTCAGGTCTTATGAAATGATAACTTTAACAGTGCTAGAATTGATAACAGAGCAGTTATTCCTTTCATTGATTTTTTTAAACCTTTTTGTTTCTTTCATTTATTTTTTATTTTAAATCTTTCATATAAATTGGCTTAGGAAATTACTAATTAGTGACCAGCTAGTTCAGTTTATTCCCCCATGTCATCTGGCAGTGTTTTTTCATGTTGCTGGAGACTGAAATACTTACACAAATAGATTAATTTTATACATACTGATAAAATTTATGTAATTTTTATACAATAGAGAGGACTGCATTAATTACACTGAACTATGTTCCTTTTATTCTCTTGGCTGATTTAAATCCATATTTAACATAGGATTTCAAAAAGAAGGTTATGTATCTCTAGAAGAAACGCAAAATGTTGCAAGTTGCAAAATACTGATTTTTCAAACTACAGCAAAAGCATGGTTCTGAATGTTTCTCTAATTGATTGCAATTATTTTTTACCAAGCATTCATAGACTATGGGTTTTATCCAGGTGGATATAATCTGTGGCCTGCCCAGTCCCACAGACCTTTGAGGAACGTGGATACTGGCTTTGAAAGGATCTGGATTTATCCCAGGGAGGGGCAACCCAGTAGGGGGCTGAGAATTAACACAGGCTGCTCGTTATTAAAGCGTTCCTCGGTATTGCCCAGCTCTGGGTTTATCTGCTTGCTTTAAACTTCTGTCATGTCTGGAAACCTCACTGTGTTCAGCAAGGTAGTACAGTCTGGGTGACCTGTAAGCAATGGCATGGGCAGATCTCTCCAATTTTTTAGCTGATCTTGCTGACTGACTGTACTAAGCACAGACGGGCTTTTTAGAAGAGACCACTGACTTCTTGCTGTGTCCCTCAAAAGTCACTCTAGAAATACTGGCCCAATGATCATATCCTGTCAGTCAGTTATGCAGGAGGAGAGCAGCAGTAAAAGAAGCTGCCAGCTTTTATTTGTCACCTTTCCTCGAATCTGAAGTTGTATTTATTTGATTAGACCTTTAAAGTGTTGAAAAATTAATGCATGCACTAACATAGCTAAACAAAATAGTACCTCATGAAAATGGCCAACACTTCCAAAAACTGGTAGAGTTACTTCAGGTTTGTGTAAGTACCACTTTTCTTATATAGTTTGATCTAAATTTTTTTTTTTCTCTTTCCTGCATTTATCTGAGAGTGTGATTCAGATCCGTTCATCCTACAGCATTGTGATGTGTTGTCTCTGGACTATTACAGTAACGGAAAATCTAGTTGATAAAAGCTCCTGGAATTGTTAGGAATGTCAAAATATGAAAGTTTAAATGCCTTCTTTCCTAGGCATTCAGTTATCATAAAAAAGTGTGTTTATTACATAAATTTGCTGCAATTCAACTGTAGGGATTGAGAACCGATGCCAGTAAAGATAGATCAAGATTTTTAAAAATATCTGCTGTAAATTAAAAACAAATGAGTGAAAGTATTTTGCCAGGCTCACTCCCACAGATCATATATTCCATTTTCCAAATTAAACCTAAGAGTGAATATTACTTTATTGAGATTTATGGAATAATTTATTTAAAAATTCCAGCAATATGAGAATGCAGGCAGACATTGAGAGTGAAAAAAATAAGTGTCAGCTACTAAGTGGTTTCATCTTTTGGAGGGCTTTTTTTCAGTAATAGGAAAAATTAGTTCTGAGTGGTTTTTATAACTAAAATTATGTATAAACCATTCAATCAGAGTCAGATCATTTTATCCAATTTTAACTGAAAAGGCAATAAAATGGGTGGAAAACATGATAATACAGCCAGTGAGCCATTGGAGAAAGGGAACTGTTCCTCCCTTAAACCAACTTGTACGTCCTGTTTAAGGAAAAGGAATTCAGAGCTTGTGTGAAAAAATGTGGAAGAGGATATAGAGGAAAATTGTTCTGTGGCATTTGAGGGAAATTCATGCAGGTATAGATGATGGGCTGTATTAATTACTAAATATCACATGTTATTCAATCCTGAATCTTGAAGACAAGAGTCAGGACCCGTTTTCTCAATGGAGTGGTACGGGGGATGTAGAATCGTATAGCTGGGATGGACTGGGATGCAGAGACGAGGTCTCTGCGACCCTGGGTGTCACCTCGAGAGCTCCCGTCCTTCATGGGCTCCCTGAATTACTGTGATGGTGGATCTTGTAGCCATAGTGAACTCTCAGAAGTCCTCCCACTTAAGGAAATAATGTAATTGAAACTGTGCTGGCTAAAAAACATCCAATTCTCTACACAACTTTATGTCTTCTTTGCCATTTTTTGTTGGATATTGTGATCTGCCTGCTGTATTTCAGTAAATACTTGCCCTTTAATTAGATAATCACCATGTTATTTATTGATTTGATCACTTCTAAATTCAACATTCAGTTTTAACAAAAGCGTTTTCAGAAAAGATGATGCATTTCTACTTTTTAAAATCTGCTAAATGCTTAGAAAGGATTTGTACACATAACAGAATTAAAACAGGGATTATCTAGCACTGTGTGTGGGATACAGCTATAATCTATAGAGTGCATGGAAAAGAAACTGGCACTCTCAATTGCACTACACACATCTCAGTAATAACAGGGTACGAGGCATACAATTTCATGGAACACCCACAATGAAAATTATTCTTTCCAAACAGAGAATTGTTTTGGAATAAGTTAGGTTAATTGGCACCATGGGATTCCTCCCAAGGAAACACAGAACATTAAAATCTACACATGTGCATGTAAAATGATAAAGTATTATCTTCTTTCCCCTCTCAGCTCCTCAAGTCTAAGACATGCTACCCAAAATCAACAGAAACGATAATGTTTTGTTGATTCAAATTTCCGTAGAATAAACTGGCAATTCTTCATCTGGTCAGGTCACAGCCTGGGAATCACTGCACTGCTCTGCAATTGCTAGCTTGAGTATGGTTATCTAATTCAGTCTCTCATATGAAACTAGAGGTCTCTAGAGCTTTGGGCACACACATTTCTGTGATTTCTATGCAAGCAACAAATGCTATATGGTGATAAGGTACAGCCTCTTGCAAATGACTGTTTTATGTCCCTTAGGATAATAATCAAGACCTACAAATGTCTAATGGGAAATCTAGGCCCATTTCACTGCCATTATATAGTTCTCAGTTAAAATCCTCTTTGTACTTCGCAATTTCTGAATATAGTTTAAGTATTTTAAGTCCTCGCAAAAGTTTTATCACCTTCTCAAAAATCATGATTATAAAACACTCATCACTACTGGAGAAAAAGTCTTCCTTTTAATGCAGAGAGCTGAACTCCCGTGCAGGCAGTTAGCTGTAATGCTGCACTGTGCCTATTTCAATCATGTCTGAAGTCATCATAAACAGGGCCGTCTGTTTTATTTACCTTCAACATGCCCAGTATTTTTAGATTTGGCTATTTGCATGCCCTAACCATTACTTCTTTCCTAGTTTTCTGCCCAATTTATGGCAAGACGTTTAAAACCACTTTGCTGTGAATCCTAGCGGGCCGGTCACAGACGAGGGGCGGCCACAGAAATGGTGTCTGTCGGACACCATTTGCACGGATCACCACCTGCAGGGCTGACTGCAGCCATCCCACCCTCTGGAATGGGTGAAAAAGCCACACGGCCGGTCACCCTACCTGGCTTTGCAGGTAAGCCCTGCAATGGAGACCAGGCTCGTCACTTCCCTGCCTGCTGTCTCCCAGTGGAAACACGGTCTGAACGTGCGCTGGTCCCTTGTTGCTTACTGGCCAGCTCGGGAGAAAAGCAGCAACATGCAGAGTAGTGCAGCACAACTGGCATTTCATCTTCTCACTGAAGATGGCCAAGTGCCTCCTTTCATTACTCCAGCAGAGAGGAAAGCCAGGAAACCAAAAATAAGTACCCCCAAACTTATCACTATATTATGCCAATAAATGTATTTCCCTTGCCACCCTGCCTGCATCTATGCACATACCTTAAACAGACTTAGCATTTAATTGCATACTCCTACTTGGTAGGAGTACGGGAGCAGGACAGCAAATATTGTTTATGCTTAGCATAGGTGGAGTGCATTCTAGAATTAAATGTCAATGAAATTTTGCACTGCCCATAACGTGGTATGTGCCATATTTATATTCTCTAATGTAACACAGTTATTTTAGTGCACTAGCCTTATTTTTCATAGGTTGGGAGGTTGGTATGGTAGGACAAAGATGATTTATATCTCAGAGCCTTCACTGACACAGGGATATTTTTTAATAGTTTCTGCGTAACTCTGAAGAGTTGCAGGTCCATTAGGTTGAAGAAAGAAGAGGTTTTAATAGCAACTCCCAATTCTCCTTCCACTTCAAAGGCCTGGAGAGAAATATCTACTTTCTGCTGTCCCCATTCCCTCCATGCATCAAAATAATACTTCTTAACTTGGTCACAAATTTAGTAGCAGCTGCAAATTTGGCTTGTTAGCCAGAGATGCCCTCTGCGGCCATATAAACTACTGGTTAATGGAGCAGCCCCTACCTTGTTCTGTGAGGTCAGGGAAAAGAAGAAGTTGAAGGTGGTTTATTAGTTTCACCCTCACCCACATAAGAACTCAGAGGAAAATGCCTTCATTGAACTTACTCTGTTTTCATGGGAGAACTACTAGGAATACTGCTCAGGTAGTGCAGTAGCCTTTGGCAGGAACAGAATCCCACTTGTATCAATGCAAAGTGTAAGATTTAACTGAGCACAGACATGCATCAACATAATGCTAAAATAAATGTATATATCCACTGTCTAGGGGAATATGCAGGGAGTTTTAGTGATGATAAAATGGCACATAGAATTCAGCAAATAGCACAGACAAGCTGAGTCTATTCACACACTAAGTTTTAAACAGATTTTATGGGTTTATTTCAGTTTTCTGTAGTAGCACTCTTCACTGCAGAGGCTATACAACCTATAAAAAGCTTGAACCGTGCCATGTCAATGCTGGAGGTAGTGGTGTTTTTTTTGTTTTTTGATTTTTATGCTGAATGATCTGAGCAATATGTAATCATGCGAGTACATGTTACATCATGATGCAAACACACACGAGGGCATAGTAGAACTTTCATTACTAATCCTGCATTGCTGTAAAAAGTTGCTTATGGAGACAAGGTGCTCATTTCACCCTGAGAAGCTCAGGAATAGTTGACTCACAGCATCATAGTCAGCATATTTAATACCCGACACTCTACTCTAATAGTCTTCTACTGAGCATGTGAGCTGTTAGGGGTGGAAAATGGGTCTCCTGCATCGGCTCCATGCCACTCCTAAGGGCCTCACCTTGAATCCCCTTTTCTGTTCCTGCTCCCAGAAGATTCCCACCTGGAGTCACTCCTGAGTAAGGCTCTGCAGCACTGAAGGGCTTGTGCTCTGGTACAGCAAACAGCTGACAGATGGTAATGACTATATCTGCATTTTAACTCTTTGTTTGAATGTTACTCATAGACTTAAGTAAACACTTAAAATAATGGTGAGAAGTATGTATGCATTTTATTCCCTGCAAAGAGAACCATTAAAATAATTAAAAAGAAATATATAGGAGGAATATGGAATTTAAAAAAAAAAGTGGGCATTAGAAAATCATGTAAAACTAGCTTTACTGAGTAATTTGAAATTTAGTGTGTTAAGATTTAGGGAAAGTTGCTACTAAAATCTAAGTCTTTCCATGATACTCTAAGATCAGAGAAGGTGGTGACCATTGTCAAGGAGTCTTCTTAACTCATACTCTCAACAGCACCTCCAACACCATTTCATGGACATTTGCTGTCCCTTTCTGCCCTTCCTTTTCTTCCTCTGCCCTTTCCTCTCTCGGAGACTTTGCCCTTTGTCACAGTACACCTATGAGAGGGACTATTAAAACTTTATTGCTAGTTTAAAAAAAAATGATCTCTATGCAAGTGCAAATGGTAGTTGCACAAGTGCAGTTTTAAGGATACCCATTTTGGAGACGTTTCTGCTCTGGTCACTGTGTGAAACAAAGTGCAACAGAAAAAACTTTGCTTACAACACAGGCTGGCTGCAGAATGTATGACCTTACAGATACGGGATTTTAGCACTGGCGGTCGTGAGTTGTAAATTGTCCTCAGAACTTAGGACAAAGTAGCCAAAGTTGTCTGAGAACAAAGTTGTCTAAGTTCTGCCCTTAATTTTAAAAGGATGCTGAAAAGTGGCATGTTTGTTAGGAAAGACCACAAAAATGATGCAAGGATCGCGAGAAAATTCCCTTCAGTGAAAGCCACAGAGATACTTAAGCTTTTCAGAAGGTATTTTGGAAGATGATTATAACATTTGACTCCCAAGAGTAATAACAGGTTCTTCTTTTTTTGTTGCTGCTAAATCATACCTGGATGCCTTTGAACAATATATTTTAGACCAATATATGTCATAAAACTCAGTAGACAAGAAAGGGAGTGAAAATTAATGTAAATGGTTATATTAAAATGGTGGTTCCTTACAGTTTCCAAATCTTGGGAAATGATAAGATCAAGGCACAGTAGTAACAAAATTTGGAGTGGGAACTTCTAGAGTATTTCAGCATTTTTGTCTAAGTTGAATACAGTCTTGAGTACAAGGTGATCTAGTAATAGTACTGTTCCATCTCAAGGAATGGTAAAAACTAAGCATTTAGAATACTCTGATGCATTTTTTTTCCTCCTGATGGTTGCATTATAGGTAGAATTCATATTTTACTAATGATTTTTTAAAACATTCAAATATTTTGTCTTTTTAACTGTAGATTTAGATGCATCAAAGCTATCTTGATATATAACCAAACACCAGAGAAATAAAATTTTTACTGTAATCAGTTCAATAACTTCTCACTCAACCTCTCCATCTCTCTTATACTAGCAATAGTTAGAAAGAAAATAACAGAGGTGAAAATGAGCCTGAAAACAAAAGCCTATAGTAACATTTTCGTATTAAAATTGTCTTTAATGCAGAACTTTGAAGGAAAAACTGTACAATGTTGTTCTGTGACTAAAACAACTTTATTTGTCACAGCAGAGAGGAGCAGTAAATCACTGGGTCAGATGAAGTGTGTTGAGTGTAAAGCAGACTATTATAGACTTTGGGGCACAGGGTATCCGTTTTTGATGGTAAAATCTTATTCTTTTCCTTCTGCATCTATGCCACCTACTTGGTATTCTCTGTAATGGCACAAAATGGGCAATATTTTCACCACTCCACTGGGCTATATATTCCTAAATGGCAGAACCTAGGGTCATGTCCTAAATTCCAATCACAAGCTCCCTTAAGTCCTTTTGGGATGAGATGGTTGTGCTGAGCTCCCTTCTTTCACCATATTCTGGAGATAGGGAATAAAAAGCTACAGTTGACAGGGAGGAGTCAGTCAAGCAGCCAATACATCTGCACATACTATAACATTTGTGTAGCCAGTGTAACATAAAATACCTTGGAGAGAGCCACAGATGTTGATTTAGCAACTTCTTCATTAAGAATCATCTACAGTTTCCAACAACCAAGTTGAAAAACAGAACAGCAAAAACACATTCCTACTAACTGTGCTGTCAAAGAGTATTAGTAGTTGGAAGATATGCAGAGAAAAAATGCTCTTCAGATTCTGTTCTTTTTTACCTTCAGGAATCCTGCATCTAATTTTGTAAGACCTCCCTGAAGCTCAAGTTACCTTCATCCACTCATGGTGTCTCTCTCACCATTATGAAAACCATTTACATGCTTATGATAATTCCCTCTGAAATACTGACTACATATAAAATCACAATTTCTTCTCTTTCATTTGAACTTCCTACAATTAAATCACCTAATTCTCAGTAGATATTAGCGCAGCAGTAATTTTTAAGCAGAGACCACATTGACTTCAATGAGCATTGGAAGTCAACAGAAAATAAAACATAGGCATCAGGTTTTACCATCCTATTTACTTAATCTCAATTTATAGCTACAGACTTCCACCGGAATGACTCTCAAGAAGCAAATCGAGATAACCCTAACTGTGTGCTTAAGTTAGCAGCACCAGGGAAGCACCACCAGGAGCTCTGGAGCAAAACCTGAATTCAAATGAATTTCATCAACACAAGGACCAAAGAGGAGCAAAATAGCATCTTTTCAGGATTGTATCATGGCTGATTACAGTGCAGTCACCTCCCTTTCTCATTTTTGTATGCTGTGTTCCTGTTTATCTAAACACCAGATGAGGGAAATGATGTTAGTGAGATCGGAACTTGTCTAGTGTTAATTTTTATGAAGGAAATATGTTATTTCTTTTTCTTGCTTATACCAACTTCAAGACATGCTTTGAAGATTATTCTTTGGAAAAATCATCATTCACCAACCTTGCTTCTCGGTGTTCTCAATGTTACGATTATATCAATACTAAATTTCCTCTTTACATGTATAAAAAGAAATCAGTCACCACTCTCCTGACCCTTCTATCAGCAAATACAGAAGATCAGTGTTCCATCTAGTCTTGTCTGTGATTTCAGCTGTAAAAGTTTCCTTCAGGAATGTTTGTTTGTGACTGATAAGAGCTCTGTGGACAGTTTCAGTGTCAGTTTTCATCAGTACAAACTTTCAGGATTTTCAAATTAAAAATTTGAGTCAAGCTTAGATTGATTTGATCTTGTAAATGATCGTTAGTTACAGAAACAAAAAGGGAAGTGTTCAAGAAATCGCAGAAACATATTATTTCTTTAAAAAAAGGTGTCATATACTTCCTCTGTTTCAAAACAAAACAAAAACTGTCAGATTTCCTCCCAGAAAATGCTGTCTTATATTAAATTACATTATATCTGTGACATCATACCTAATCAAGTGATTAGTTAGAATTTAAAATGCATTTTAAATCAATATAGTTCCTTATGATTTTATTTAAAAATTACTTTGCCAAGAGTAGGCCAGTATAGCCTATTTAATCCATTAGGTTTCTTTATGGTGCACAGTCATGCCTGTCCTAAGCAAAACGTGATTGCAGTTTTGATTTGCTTTATATATATGAATTTTATCTGAGATGCTGCTGCAAAATGTGACAAGAAATCAACATGACACAACATTTATGACATTTCCTAAGTAAAATATCTCCCAGTGGACTTCACAGGTTTCTAGTGGTACTTACCCCAGGATTTATTTTGTCCTACCTAGGAGTAATTTCCTATCTCTGCCCTCCAGTGTATTCCCCTCATTGCCCAGTCACCACCAGCCCTGCTCCCATAGTGATCAATGTCAAGATCGGTCTTCCCATTAAACTTAATGAGTTGTTTCACCAATCAGCCTGCAAGGTGGAATTTAGAAGTTCAATCATTTTCTAGGTTTATCTCAAATCCTAACTCTTTGGAAGGGGCCTGTCCTCCAGGGCAGCTAGTGCCACATTTGAGGATGAGCACAAAGGGACTGAGCGCTGCTGCCCCTCTCCCAGGGAGTCCTCAGGAGCGCCCTAGACCCTCCGGCTTGGGCTCGAGCTCAAGCCTGAGCAGGCTGGGCCTTGGGCCAAAACTGCTCCCACTGTAATCCCAGAAAACTCTGCTGAATTCAGTGGGGTGGGAATGAATGCAAATGAGGAAAATATAAATATGGAGTTGTGTGAAGCTGGTGTTACATAGCCTCTTCGGAACTGAAAGTGAGGAAAAATGGAGGGACAGAGAAGAATGTGACCTCAGTTATTAGACGCTATCTTTTTACATCCTGAAACAAAGAAGAGTTTTCACTGTGCTTCACTTCTTTGTGAGTTAGTATTGTGGTGTCTGTTGTCATTACTCTTCTCTATATTATTTAAATTACAATACTTTATGGAAAAAAGTTTCTTGCCTTTCCCCTATATACAGGCTAAAATATAAACAGATAGAGATAAGTAAAAATTCCAACCTTTATTCCACTTTGAACAATCTTGTGTATATCCAAAAAAGGTTCCTTGATTATGTCTCCTTCAGGATTGAAAATCTTCACGTATCCCTCCTTTTCAAGAATGAAGAGGCGGTGAGATCCATCCCCACAATGTACTGCTCCAACAGGCTGCCGTAGTCCACTCACAACCTCCTGAATGCAGAAGCAGTTGTGCTTGTGTTTTCTAAAAAAAAAGAAAATTAAAAAGTGAACAATTTATTCTACCTTAGAATCGTGATACAACAGTGTGTCTAAGAGACACAAGGAATATTCTGCAGTGATATTACTGCAGGCTGCAAACACAGTAATAAAAGGCAGAATAAATTACTTCCTTGAATGCAGGAAAGGAGATTATATGGAAAGTCAATTTGAACCTGACTTCAGCAAAATTAATTTTGTATACAAGACAGAGAAAATTGAGTCATCCTAGATCTGAAATGCTGAGGAATAAGAAAGTAAATATATGATTAAAAGAAAGAGGAAAAAACATGTAAATAGAAAAAAGCTACCCTATAATTAACATAGTAAATTCCAGTAAACTCCACATTTTGACAAAATTTGGTTTCTACAGTCTATTTAAGAATAATAACTTATTATGGCACAGTTTATTTAAATAACCTAATTATTTTCACAATGGCAAATATACATTTGAAAATCCTAAAATAGATATTTTAGTAATAAATTTATTGTAATTGTTTACTGATGTAAAATTGAGATTGAAATCACTCAGAAGTTGTATACATGATCATAACATATCATCCATCACTTAAATATTAAGAGGTACTGAAGTACTGAAGCAAATGTAACTTTCCTTTTCAATGTATACTAGCAGCAGCAAAAGAAAATAACATCTGGAAAACACAGCTGCTGAGCATAAGCACAGACCGAGCTGGTTCACTGTGAAAACCACAGGCTTTGTTAGTTTTTTTTCAGATTAAACAGCATTTATCTTTATGAACCTGTTGATCTCTTCCTCTTTGTCATATTCTTCCATGTGGTCCAGGGAGTTAGAAGCTGGCCCTCGCACTTGCTTTCTTGGAAAATCTGGAAAGCATACGCCACCATCTTTCCTTGCATAGTAAAAGCAAAACTCATCAGCTGTAGTTTGGAGAAAACCTTAAAAATACAAAAGAGCATACAAATATTTAGCGTGCTGTCATGTCTGCAGTTTTGTGCCATCACACTGATCTTCAAACAGATTATATATTGAGTGGAAACAGAAACGGTTTTAAACAAAGTACCATCTGCAAAGGAGGCCTGCTCTGAGCAACTACAAAAATAGTGTGTTACCTTTTCTAGTTTATACATCTGTATTTGTATTAAGCCTTAATTGCAGTGTGCTTAAACAAGAAAAAACAATTCATTCAAAATAACAGCTCAGTCTTAAAAAAGTTTCAGAGACAAAGTTCAGAGTTAAGGCGGTCATACACTTTTCCCTGATATTAACCCTATGAACAAAGTGTAGTGTCTGCTGAAGAACAGCTAAAGCAGCTTACATTAAACTTCTTTCTTGCTTTGGGCTTTATACTTAATTCTTACTGGCCTTAATTACCTAAGGAAAACCCAGCATATTCTGCTACTAACTATTATAGCAAAAAATTAATGAAAGATGGTAACTCTTCACTGATTTGATTTTTTAAAAGTGGCTTGCTGTACTGAAACCTTTGGTACAGACGTCGGGAGAAGACATGCAGTAAAGATTTTGTGGAATGCTGGCACCAAAGGACGACAGCCTGGGAGGTGAATAATTAGTTGTCTCAGGAAGCGCGAAGCAGGGCTTCAATGGCACCTTAGTGCCGCGCTGCCAGCCGCTGCTCGGCTCCGCGCGCCGGCAGGGGCTGAATACACAGACCTGCGGCTTCCCTCGCCTCCAGCCCCGCCGAGGGGATGTGTCTCGCTCGGCGCTGCAGCTGGCTTTGAGCTGGCTGGGATGAAAGGTGGGCTCTATGTTTTAGGTCACGATGGGAAGGAGATTGAAGACCAGAGAAACAGGAGTTGGTAAAATGAGAGTCTGTGAGGAAAAACCCTGCCATTACTGATACTATACCAGTTTTAATGACAGCAAGAACACGCATTTTTGTCCACAAAATGTTTCTAGTTGTTTTCATCCAGTTTTTGATCATTACTATCAAATCTAAGACAGCAGAATTTGGCTAGTTATACGTGTATTATTTTACTATAAGATCTGTTAAAATAATCTGTCTTAAATCACTTTTATTCCTCTTTGCACTATTGGCACACTGTGGTAGGATGTACTATGGTCCAGGACTTAATCCATAGGATACACAGCATTCAGAATTATATGATACAGTATAGAGGTTTTATTGACATTTAATTGGAATTAGAGGCCTAATTTATGCATGGCTTTACCACTTGTGAGTAATGCTGTAATCCATAGATCTTGGTCATAAAAGCCCTGGCTTACAACTTACAATAAGAGCTGATCAGGGACAGATGTGTTTCACTGGAAAATGCCAATTTCTTAAAAGCAAAGCTATTTCAGAAACACTTATCAGTTTTGACAAAATTTGAGTTCAAATTATGTTTCTGGTACAAGCGGAACTTCTGGTCTAAATGAAAAAGAGAGAACCAGACAGCAAACCTCATGTCACTATACCCCAATGTCCTGTAATTAGGGTGTTTCATTAGGAAAAGGAATATTCATGTCAATGCCCCTCATCTGTCAGGCAAGAGTTTGACCCTAAGTCTCCCATTTCCCAAGTAAATGTCCTAACAACCACTTTATTAGCTATCCTGGGGTGGTCCCTCTGTGGCTTTCTTCATGGAAAATTTCGAAAGAGTTCAATTTCTTCCTTATGTGGAATAGGAAAATTTTTTAGATCCCAGAATTTTTGTGGAGTGGAAAGCCTCTCCCACCCAACTATACTTCTTTTCATATGTATCTTCTTTTAAAATATTGGACAAATAACATGACAAAGTCTGACTTTGGTTTCTGTAAAATAGTATGTGGAAACACATGGTGGTGTGTTGTGGTGTAAAAGTTTAATTACCATGATTTGGAGCTTCAGTAAATAATCAGCTGTGAGGAGCTGTTTTTAATTTATAGTTGTTAGTTGGAAAAAAATAGGAGATAAAATTTCAAATGGAACAACTGAAGAAGAACTCTGATATAATCATGGGCCAGTATTCCACGGTTTTGTAGATATAATGCCAAAATCAAAAGGTAATTTAAAATCTTGTTGTTGAACTATTTGACTTAAGAATACACAGTTTTCTCTTTAATAGTGTTTTGCTCTAGATGTCCTATATCAGTAAAGAAAATGCAATAGCAAATTAGATGAGTACAGTTTCTAAGTATCCTATCTACTAAAGATAAACTTGGAATTTATCTTCAGTAAGAACAACTGAAATCATATGATGATCATATTGTTTACTCAGTAGATATTCATTTCAAATTATAATCAGATGCAAACTCACTCAGCTAATGCCTTATGCAATGCCTTTTTTGCATGCAAGACTAATCCCTTTCTCCCATGAAATATTCTATCATGAGCTGAAGTATGTTATACTGCATTTGCTTTTTAGCAAACCCATCAGCAGGTTCCAGAGAAAAGTATGGCTTTTACTTTCCATTTTTCTTAGGAACATTCTTGGAAAGCAGGGCTTGAATTAAATCATGAAAATCTGCCTTATCAGTAAATTCTGAAATTATGGCATTACAGGAAGGAACGTAACCTCTGTAAAGACAGTTTCAGCTTTGCATCAGGGATGAAATTTTCTTCTGTAAAAAAACCATAGTTTACAAAAGGATCTGCTGCCATGAGAGATATGCTAGATTCCACATACAAACGGCTTCAGGAAAGACAGAGTTGCAATGCAGTTCACTTGTACTCGCCTATCTGTTCATAGTCATTTAGCATTTCCTTTGGCATGCCTATGTTTGAAAGGCTTTAGCAAAGAGTTTGCCATTTAGTTCACTGATTGTACAGTGCCCAGAATTGTCCATGGCAAGTTCCTCTAAGCATTAGAATTACTAACCAAAAAGTTCATTTTGCTCAATTTGAGTTTAGTCAGATACCTCTGTCTGACTGTCTTTCTTTAGTCAGTGACCTCTGTCACTGCCCTCTATGAAAAATGTGTCAGAGTAAAGACTGCAATGTTTGGGCCTGCATGAATTTCTCTATTATATTTATATATATATATATATATATATATATATATATATATATATATATGAGTACAAGCTTCCTACCAATTGTGAAGGTCTTGGCAGAGAAGTGACTGTGCTAAAAAAAAAAACCTGAATTGTGGAGAAAGATTAAACAAAATGTTTGAGAGTTGTATATGTCACGTTTTGCACAGGCTTTTGTGCCTTTAAAGCCTTCTGTCCTGCAAATAAGAATCTAACTATTCTTGATAAACAAACTTTTTAGCTAAGGTAGTTACAGTGAAGGCTTTCTCTGTTCTCATTTTTTAAAAAACACGGGAATATTGCATGATTTCAAACTCAAAGGCAGAACTTTTAGCAAAGTGACTTCTGTTCTCAGCTGAACCTCACCTCCTCTCTCCACTAGTATTTGTGGTCCAGGGTTTCCAAATGCTCTATGTGTCTTCACCAAGTTCTACTTCACTGAATTCCTTGCTTAACCATTACCCTGCCTCTTCTCTTTGATAAATTACTGAATCATCATGGTAGCGTTTATTCCAGCTCTTACAGCAAGTGAAGTTACTCTTCTCTCCCTTCCTTGTTTGCACTGCACACAGGATTGAACATCATCCACTTATCTGAGTGGACCTACACTGACTTAAATAACATAGGGGAGCAGTCAGGCTCCCCTACTCTTTTTCCTGCTACATTATTGATCTTGAACATACAGTATTGTATTTTGTTTTTAAAAAAAACTTTTTTTTTGAGAATTGCACTTTCTACAGCTAAATGTAAATTTGTTGATAGCACGTGCTCTCCTCACTCTTCTCATCTTGTAGAGAAAAACAAATCTAAGAGGTTATTCCCAATGGATTATTTCAGAACGTGATAGGTGCAGTGACAGCTCACATCACTCTTACTGTGTTTTCAAGTGACTATTTGTCCTAATCTTGTGATACTCACACATTGCATAACCTGCACACATGCAACGCCAGGATTAATCCTCTTGCTGCTCTTAACAGTAGCAACATTAACAGCCTCTACAATTTTTCTCCAAGTCATTAGTCGATGATGTAGGAACTTACAGAAGTGCTGAGAATTCCTCTGATGATTTCTACCATTTTGGGTTGAAATGCCACTATGCTGGAGTTAAAACAGTCACATTTAGTGCTTTTTCTGGTAACGCCTGGATTCAGATCTGGGCCTAGACATGGGTTCATGCACAGGCATCTGGAACCCCTTTCTTGTAAATAAAACCAGAGGGGGTTAACATAGTTCAACATCTTTCCAGTGTCCGTGGATGGCAGAACCGTGTCTGGCTGCGGCACAGGTTTGTGCCTTAGATCACGTTACTGCCATTGGCATGCATGAAGTTTCTGCTGATGCCTGCAGGGAGGATCAGCTAGGCCTCTCTCATTTAGCCATACTACTAATAAATATTAGGCAGTCTTCTCTTATGACCTTGAAGAAGTTAAAAATAATGTTGATTGAAGAGACTTCATTAGGTCGCTTCATTTGTCATCTGGGATGAATCAGGGAAGTTTTATACTCATAGATTTTTGTGAAACATTACACCCTCCTGTGGCAACATATCCATACAACCCTAACAGCTATTATCCTCTTTGAATAACAGAGCAAATACATTTATTGCCTGGATATTTAAAATTCCTACAAAAGTCAATGGGAATTCTGCTGCAGTCATAATTAATGAGTAGACAGTTATCTTTAAAATAATTAACTAGAGATCCACTGGAGTTTTTGACTTTGCAAATGGAAAAAGAAGAATACATTAATTTCTGGAGATTATTCTGGAGCTAACCTATCAAAATACTGGTTTATAGTTTCTCAGTCTTCTTGATTAATGTGTACTGTTAACATTTTAATTTCAGAAAAAAAAAAGATGCTTGACATGTTAAATCACTAATAATATTTCTAATTTATACAGGATTTAAGGGATAAAAACATTTTTGTAGTCAGCAATTTTCCTAAACTTCTTTGTATTGATATTCAGAAACAATTAGCACTCCTTAAATGGAGAAAGAGGAATTGTTTAACTTTTTAACAAATGCACTGGCAGAGACTTAGGATTTGGGGCCTGTTAATTTCCAACTCTTTCTTTAATCTTCCAGGCTATATTTAAAACATGGCTTCATTATTTTCTACTTTTCTTTCTTTCTTTTTCAATAAGCTTAATTATGGCTAGACAGGTCCCACAAGAACATCAGAAAATCCATATAAACTGTCATTTAATTATCTGTGTTTTGGAATGTATAAAAATATTAAACTATATTAAAATCTTACAGGGCATCTTCTCCAGAAGAGAGACCTGAATCTTAACACCTTTAGGAAATACAAGTATATGCACCAACAAACATATGTGCCAACTGAATCACCAAATTAATCCCATCAGCAGGTATAAGTACGGAACAGCTTTTTATAAGTACAGCCCACTTTCAGGTTCAGAATAATTATTAGCATCTGATCAATGTAGGAAAAGCCCTATTCTAACTGGTGCTGAAGTATGTAAACTCTTTTTCTGCAAAGCACAGTGCTCTGTCCAGTGCTAAAGTTATGCTTTCATCTGGTTATCTTTCAAGGCAACCTGGGTGGTCACAAAAAGCACTTGACATCTTGATGCACTTCAGCAGTTTTACATATACACAAACTTTGTAGAAAAATAAATTTGTCATTCGTCACCACATATGTTGATCTGAGGAGTGAGGTTCCTGTGGCTACAGCTCCTGTGCTGCTCAGCCCATTCTCTTTCTCTCTCCCTCTCCATCTCCTCCTTTCTCCCTTTTCCATCTTCCTTTTTCCAATTAAAAAGCTTGTTTCCTCAGAAACATAAAATTTCACAAAACAAATAATGAGGGACATGATCTGCAGAATATGCTAATCATTTGCGTTAATTATAAACTCATGTCAAAAAAAAAAAGCCTCTGACTTCTTATATGGGCCAAACATTTAAAATATCTAATCTGTTATCGCTGTTCATCAGGCAGTCTTGGCAACTATGATCTATTCTGCTTTGCTTTCGGGAATGTGATAAAGAGCAAGAAACAGCTGGTTTGAGAAAGCTTTAGAAACATCTCTTAGTTTATAAAGACAATAATAATATTTTCATATTTGAATGGGTTGAGATACATGTTAGACCACACTAAAGGAAAAAAGTAACTCAATTCAAAATGTTTTCTCAAGTCAGTAAAACAACACTGCAAAAAAACCCCTGCACTCTTAGAATCTCAGAGAAAACAAGTACACACTGTACACACGCCATAAAAAGCTCTCCTCCGAATCTAATCCACTTAAACTAGACCTTTTGCTCAAATATATTTGTTATATTACAAAACTTTGTTCGTATGCTAAAAATGACTATTCATAAATTCATTTTTCATATCTTTATCAACTTTGCTTTCTAGACTGTGTTGCCAGTAAAAAAAGCCCTTCAGTTATTGGATTATTTTCTCATGTGTGACATTATTTATAACTAATGTTTGGACCAGGAAAAAAGCATAGTTTAAAAATGACAATTGTAATGATATAAATAATTTACTATTGAGAATACCAAAGATGTTATTTAATATAATTATGATTTTTAAAATATTTCTCAAAGAACCATCTTCTGTGGTTACTTTGTTGATTTGGTTACAAGTGATAGCACACATTTGGTGACTGCCTTAAACAACACAGGTCAGATTCTGGTTTTGGTTATGTCCAGTAAATCCTGTTGACTATGAGTAAGTGTTGGCTTAGTTAAGAATTAGGTTGTTAACAGCAAGTTGGAACTGATTCAGAGATCACAAAAGTCTATCGAATAGCCGCCTTTAATTTCAATGGGCTTTAAATTCTATGGAAAAAAAAAACTGTTTCTAGGGTAACAAAACCAGAAAAGGCACTTTATTCATCAGCTTTTCGTATCTGCATAAGACAGCCAGGATCCTTTATTTCTTTCATTTTGAAGCTATCTATCTGCCATTTAGAAGAGCCTTTTTGGACGGGCAACATGCTTTGATATTTCAGTAAATATAAAAATTTCTGGTGCCTTTAAATGTTATAACAGATAATTCGGAGTTTCATGGAGAGTTTAATAAAAGGGCAATAAGAAAGTTGTCAAAATATTTACCTTGCTATGTAAGATGCACCATGATGGCCCTGAGATGTTCTGTCTTTGCTCAGGCCAAATCCCTTGGATATCAGGGGGTATTTTACCTAGTTAGGAGCTGGATCTATGACCTCTTAGACAATATCAACATTTCAAAGTAGACATCTTTTAGTCCCGTATTTTGTTAGAGGTTTTACCTGGTATGTGACCTCTGCAAGTATAATAGAGTTCTTTACAATAGTCTTTGCACAGGTAGGGAAGAGCTAGTTCTCTTTCGGGTGTCTCCCCTTTCTCAGGTGAATGGAACAGATTCTGAGCATGAGGTGAGCAGTGGGCACATTTGATTTCTTCCAGTAGCTTCGCACATTCTGTGTTGTTGGTAACAGAAAATATCTGCAAGCCACAAACCAGAGACAAATAAACATATGACCTGTTTGCCAATCTTACACAAAAAGATTGTATGACCTAATGTAATAAATAATGTTAATTTAACCAATATAGTTAATATAAATGAATCATGTTTTATGTCACCATCCTGGAATAATCAAATGCAAAAGTTATTACTACGAAGTGTTCAAAGCGTCATTAGTACAGTGAGATTTTAAGTACTTGCTTCTTTTTCCCAGACAAGGATATGTGTACTCAAGTTCTCTATGGACACAAGCCTGCAGCGTCTTAATGACGTAGGCGATCTCGGCACTAGAGGCATCGTTCATATGAGGATGAACGGCCTCTGGCCATTCCTCCAATGAGAATTGCTTAAAAGCACAACTTGGGAGTTTTTCAAACATTTTAAAGATTAAAAACTAAAACTCTGCTTTCAAAACACATCAGGAAAAGCATACATAGTGGTTTGTTAAGATATGCTTGTTGTTAATTACATTGTAGTCCAACTACTGAAATGATCACTCTGGAGTTTAGCAGGTGCCTTTGGGTTTTTTTTATGCTTCAATGCTGCTCTGGTCTTTGCTCTTTCTAGTGGAGACTATTTGGAAATGGGAAAAGTCATAGGTTTCCAAACATTTCTGTGTATGAGTAAAAAAGGAGCATCCTGTTTGTCTCCATAACTTTGTCCTGAAAAAAGGAGCATATATAATGCATAGTATTTAGAGAAGTACTAAACCACGATTCATAATGTGTTTAAGTAAACACAGGAGCCTAAGAAGCACCATGTCATCAAATTGTGAAAAATAATGTAAAACAGCATAGTCATATTTACTAGTCTTTGAATGCAGAGCACTTTGTTAATCTGTTGTTAACCACATGGATTGTTTTTGATAATTCATACCAATAGTGGTTGATAGGAAATGTGTTCTCAGTTGAGAGAACAAAATCTGCTCCAATATAAAAACAAAGCTCAGGTTCTTTCTGCTACCTGTTTAATGCAATTATAAAAAAAGACTTCAAGACACTTATTTTAAGAAACACAAATGCTGCAAATATCTGTATTTTGTAAAGTGTGTAAATATTTGTAAATATTGCATTTGAAAATATTGACACAATTTTGCTATGGCTCATATCTCTGAACAGATTTGATTACAATGTGTCATTCTCTTGCAGCATGAAGTTGATTGGAATTATCTAAATTACTTCAAATAATTCAGAATATCCAATATGTGAAGACTTCTGGTCTGTAACTTGAGTACGCTGCCTCACAGGCCAGCAGTCTTCGAGGATGCACGGTAATTCTGAACTCATTTTATTTACAGATTATAACTACATAAATATGAAACTGGAGGGAAATGTGATCTGCATTGTTTTAAATAGTTATATAATCAAAATATTATAAATGACAGGGCCTTTGTAGTTACACACAAATTGAAGGAACCTTAATTTGGAAACCATTTAGTCTCACCATTTTTTGTCAAAAGGTCATCTAAAAGTTTAGTGGCCATCAGAAAGTTAAACCACTGATTGGCCTGTATCCTTATTGCAGAAGAGCTGTCATTGGCTTCAGGTAGAATTCTTCTGAATTTGACAACATTAGGTATTAAATGTTCTGTCCTTTAGACTATCTACTCTGAGATTGTCCTCATCTTCACAGTACCTTTAAAGTAAGTATGTGACTAACAGCTCTTCCCACTTTTCCTTAGAATATAATTGTGTCTCATGCCTCTTGGAACGAGGGGCTGTCTTTTTCTGCCTTGAAGACAGTAATCAATTAACTGCATGTTGCATGTATGGTAAAAGGTTTGTCTTGGCCCTGAATTCTTGGAGAATTATTTCCACAGCTCTAGTCCCTTCAGCTGCTGAAAAAGCTCAGGCTCTTTTTGCTAGATTGCTCCTTTGGTCTGTAGTAGCAGAGCTCCTAACCTTAGTCATCTTTCTGATGACTTTTAGGTGTTCTTCTAGATACAGCAGAGGTGGGAAAAATGCCTTGAAGAACTAAAAATCTAATATGATTAAACATAAAACTAAATCTAAACATAAAACTAAATATAAATAAATATAACATATAACTAAAACAAATACATAATAACTGAAACTTTGAACTTGACTTGATATTCTTCAGCACCCCAATCTAAGTAGCAGAGAACAGAGTGTATGTGCTTATAGCAGTCCGTGCTGCATGAGTTGCACTTTCCTCAGGGGTGATGGCATCCTGAGTACCTTGCATTGCTGGAGAGCAGCGGCCTATACAGTTCAGTCAAGACCTTCCAAGTAGCAAAAAGCCTTAAGACAGCAGGGGATGAGCAAAAGCACTGTTCATAACTGTGAGCTTATCAGATACTGATGTTAGCCAAGAATCCAGGACCTCTCGTAAAGTAAGGATGAAATGACCAGTTTGGGGTGTTTCCTCCAGAGAAAATCAGAGCATGCCTACAAACCCTTGAGCTCTGTGTGCTTTCTCTGCTCGGGATCACCTGCTTTGCTTAGGTCTCAGATGTTTTCATGTGTGAGTCGCTCTCATTCAGGCAGCAGGCTTTCTTGTGGTAGCAGTGTGGTGGTATGTTTAGAAGTACAAGTAAACACTAGGTATTACTAGATAAATATTCAGCATGTTTATTGAACTAACTCCACAGTGATGCACACACAACACTGTATGTCTACTGGAAGACTCCAGAGTGCTTTCTGACCAGGAGAAAAAAAAAAAAAAAAAGACAGGATAGCAAAGCTAATTTACTGTTTCTTGTGGAAAACATAATTGACGTTGCCTGGTGATACAGCCGAAGAAATGCTTGCCAACATTTCAGTCGTCAAAGTTAAGACAAAAGGATCCTAATCCTCCTGAGCAGCTGCTATCCAGGAATTAACCACAGGAATTCACCCTCTCATGTCGTTTCTGGAATGAGTCTTGGTCATATAATAGCTAATCGGAAGATTAAGGAATGAGAGTCAATCAATTATCTGAAAATCAAGTATAATGTTATTTAACTTTCAGAATGCTCCAGCAAACCGAGGTGTTAACGTTTGCTCTGTGTGAGGTCTGATGTATAACTCTATACTGGGTGGGAGATAGGGCACCCGTTCTATCCTCAACCTCAGTAAACTGATAATCTGTTTACCCTCAAGAATATTAAAGCAGTTTTAAGCAAAAGCTAAAATACTTATTTGAATAAGGCACTTTCTGTCAGGCCCCTGCTTTCAAAATGACCTTAAAGTTGACAATGGCTTTGGTCTTCTGAAGAAATGTAAACTAATTTCCTGCTTCAGTTTTTAAAGTCATATGTGACTGCAGTGGTTTAAACTAACTATGCTCTGGAAAATATGTAAAACTTCCAAACATTTATTGCAACATGCCTAATAATGATTATGCCTGCTGCTGACTAATTTACAACATCTGTAACATCATCCTTTAATCTCTAGCCACATGAAAGTAAAATGGGTAGACTAAAGGTAAGATAAATCCTGGAATGCACAGGAAAGCATAGCATGCAAAATTGGTTTATCAACAAAAAGAAGAGTGCAAAGAAGAAGGAACAGAAGGCACCACTATAGAAAGAAATGCTTTACATTGACTGTAGTGCTCTGTTTCGTATACCTTGTTGTATCTAGTTTGAGCAATATCACTTCGTTGTCAGCAGAAAACAACAGTGAAATAAGATGTATTTGGCATAGAAGCATTTATGGCTAAAAATCATATGCCTACGAGATTGTTCAGCTGTTGGGTTGAACATATGCTTCTTCTGTACTATAGTGCTGGATTATGTCATTAAAGAGTTCGGTTTCAATTTTAGGGTAATATGTAAATAGATCATTGTGCTAAGGCAGCTGTTAAAGGGACCCCAAGATGAGTTATTTGTTTAGTTGGATGTGTTCAACAATAGTCTTTGTTCGTGAAAGAGCCAGAGCAAACAAATGATTGTAAAAGGGCACACTTGAAAACAATTACTTTTCAGCCATTCCTTGACAGCCTTGGCTGTGAAGCCATCTAAGGTAGAGAGAGATTCTTTGACTGTCCAGCTGTAGGCAAACTTTGATATTGCAATATTGGGCTGGGTGTAGTAGCCCTATATAAACATGGAGATATTCTAGAAAACTAGAAGGCAAAGAGTTAAATGCCAACAACCTTTTATGAAAATCTTACTTGAGACAGGGCAATGCTGTATCTGCTTATTAGGGGAGCTGCATTTCCGTTCCCAAAACCACAGGCAATGTAGTATTTTCATTGTAAATACAGATCAATAATTTGGTCATAAAAATTCTCAAACACTCAACATCTTAACCAAGAATCTAGTATGAAAAAGTCTACTGAGCATGCTCTTTTTTTTTTTAAAGATGCTAGTGTTCAGACCTCTGTTAGGGTCATAGCCACCCTCTCCTGTAGATACGTGATGGGGAAAAACATAAAAAAGCTTTCGGACTCCTAGTAGCATACAGAATGGAAGGTGCTTTTTGAAAAGTTCTATTCAAATGCATTGCGTAATAGTTTCCAAAGTATTTTATGGAATGGTCACCACCTTCTGCTAAGTATAAATGTCACATACTTTGACATTTTTTCTAAATGTACTGATATAATAAAGCAGATCTGAGAGTGTCATCACCGTTAACCTTTGGTTAAAAAAGTCTGATTTTAAAATCCTGTAAAATAATATTCCTGTATATTTATATTCATGTGTATATTTATATTTACAAAACAGGTTCAACAGCTCAGAAATACATACTATGGGATATATAGTCATGTTTTTCACATTTTGATGAGGTCTTAATACTATTAGTCAAAAAAACCCAAAGGAAATTAAAGCATTTTCAAGTAATTAAAGGAGAATAAACCCTACAACTGCCTGGAAATTGCAAACTGACTGAAATTCAACTTCTAATTTACTGCATTGAGCCTAATTAGTACAAGGGTCTACAAGCATTGAATAATTTCAGTAGCATATATGCTACTGAGCTACTACAAATAGGGTGAACTAAGGACATATTTTCCAGTCCATATTCTTTTTTTTATTTTTTTTCCCAGCTAGATCTTTCAGGTTATGTGTGTGTGGTTAGTTTATAGTTTAATTCAGTTATCACACAGGAGCTTAATGACACCGTCTCTAGACAACATGAAGAAATATATCTGCCTTGAATCTCAAACTGCTGCTGCATATGGTATGAATAAAGAGAGATCGGCAGCTGAAAACCTGCAGCAAGACAGTTCTCACTCATCTGGGAATAGGGGGGGTAGGACAAATGCTCCCTCAAAAGGCATGAACATTTGGACAGAGCTGGGGACTGAAGGAGAATGATGTTCTCCAGTTTCACCCATTAGTGAACCAACTAACAAACACAATGGTGTTGTTGTTATTCTTTTGCCATAAGCAACAGGACTCTGTGTGTGGGCAGCAGTTTAGTGGGGAGGAGGATAAGTCGACCCCTTTTTGTCCTATTGATTTTTTCCTATTTGCATGACTTGAGCAAATTAAATGATGCAATATGGCTTTTTGTTACAAAACAAAGTGAGAGATACCACCCAGACACATATGTTGATTCGTAGAAGCTGTTTACATGAGAATGGAGTGAAATCTACCGTGAACCGAGCATAAAAATTCGATTCAGGCTGGCTTTTTTTTTTTTTAATGCCTGGGCCAGCAAGGCAGAAACGCAACTTTTCCGAGAGTCTCCAGACCTTGACAACTACAGAGTCGTAACTGAGGAATCCTTAATGAAACCTAAACGAGGATGAAGGGAAAAAAAAAAAAAAAAGGAAAAAAAAGGTGGGGGGAGGGACACCTGATGGTTTCTGTGGCGTGCAGCGCTTCCCAACGCCCGCTCCGCGCTGCAGCCCCGCAGAGGGTCCCGCCGGGTGCCCGGGCGGACGCCGGGCTCGCTGCGCGGAGGGCAGAGGCGGCGCCTGCCCCTCCACATGGCGGCGGCGCCGCAGGTGATGTGCCCGGCACGGCGGGGGCGCCCGCCGGCTCCACAGCCGCCGGCACGGCGCGGGGCGTCCCGGGCACCGCCAACAAGTTTCCTCCCGCCGCAGCCTCGGTCAGCACCTGGAGACCCCCTCCCCGGAATCAAACACACGAACCGAACCAGAAGCGGCCGCCAAGCCCCTCGGCGGGATAAGTCACCAATAGAGCAAGGGAAGGGGGCCCGGCGCGGCGCCTACCTTGGCGTGGGCGCGCGGCAGCGGCGCGGCGTCGGCGCGGGCGCAGCAGGAGAGGCGCGGGTAGAGGCCGCGGCAGAGCCCCTCGGCACCCGGCGCCTCGGCGGGCAGCAGCCGCCGCTCGCGCTTCTTGAGGCGCCGCGGCGGGGCCCCGCTGAGGCAGCGCCTCCTCCGCGCGCCGCTCTCCGCGAACTTGGCGTCGCCCTCGAAGAAGCAGAGCACCACGGCCACGAGCAGCAGCTTGAACGGCAGCATCTTGAGCATCATGGCCCGGGGCGGCGGGCGGGTGCGCCCCGCCAAGAAGCGGGGGGGAAAAAGTGGGAGTTGGAGGGAGAGAGAAGAGTGCGAAGAGAGGGGGAAGAAAAAAAATATTTTAAAAAAAGGAGGGGGACCCCTCTGACTTTTCTTTGCACTTCAAACCGGGAAATCACCTCCCGAAGGGGAAAGTCGGCGGGATGATGGTTTAAAAAAAAAAAAAAAAGGCAATAAGGAGGGAAGGAACTTCTGTCACCCGCGCTTCCCAAAAAAACGAG
Organism: Tinamus guttatus; assembly: GCF_059628265.1. Lineage (NCBI taxonomy): Eukaryota > Metazoa > Chordata > Aves > Tinamiformes > Tinamidae > Tinamus > Tinamus guttatus. The sequence goes on along the minus strand of NW_028288781.1, from coordinate 3,951,231 downwards.
GATGCACGCGGGCAGAAATGGAAGGAAAAACCCGGGACGGAGCCCGGGCGGCGCGGCGCGGCGCGGCGGGAGGATGCTCGGCGGCGGCAGCGGGCCGGGGCTGCGCAAGTGGCACAGGTTTAGCAGTTGCCGCGCCGAGGCGCCGGGGCGCGGGGCGGGCCGGGCAGCGGGCGGCGGCAGCAGCAGCGCTTCACTTGTCGTCCCATAGGAAGGATGTGCCCTAGGTAGGACGAGCGGCGGCGGCGGCCGGCCCGGGCGATGCCCCCTCCGCTGCCGGCGGCGGCTACGGCTCACTAGGGCTCTCATGTTTCGCTCCCTCTTTTCTTCTTCTTTTTAAGCAGCGCGCGGGGAGGTGCTGCCACCGCGCGCCCTGCACGTCACCCGGCGGCACCGGCCGCGCGCGCGCCCCCGCCGCCGCCGCGGGGGGCGGCCGTTGGCGGCGGCCGTTGGGGAGGGGAGCGCTCCGGCCTCTCCCGCGCTTTGCCCGGCCGCTCTCCAACCGCCTCGCGCGGGGACCGTTACTGGGCACGCGGGGTCGCGGCGGCGCCCCGCCCTGTAACGGTCCCCGCGGCGGGGGCAGCGCCACGCGTCGCCTCAGCCTTGCCGCCCATGGAGTGGGAGCCCGCCCGGGGGGCCCGCCCGAGCCCTGCTCGCCCGCTGCCCGGCCTGCGGGAAGACGGCGGAGGGAGTGGAGCGCGATAGGTGGGTGCTGCCCCCGCTGTCCCACGGGGCTCCCGCTGCACCCCCCTCGAATGCCCCTTGACATGGCCGCCAAAGGTGCTCGGCTGCTGGTTGGGTCTTCCTTGCTGCCAGCCCCGACGGACTGCCAGGTTCCAGGGAAAGTTTTAGACGTGAAAGGCCACATGTGCGCTGATGAGGGGCAAGCCCAGGGAGCTACGGTGAGGCGTGATTAGTCTTGGTGTCTTCTTTGCACAGCTCCAACGCCATTCTTTCTGACACTGTGCAGCTGGCTGGCTTTCCTCAGTGTCCTTCAGCAGAGTAACACCCATATCTTGATTCTGCCCAACTTAAACGAGTTTAAAATTCTGCAGATGGATATTGTGTCAGTCAACGTGTGGCAGTTCCAAATGGTTGCAGGAAGCTGAGTGCAGAGGGGTGAGTCTGCACGTCATGGACTAAGAACGGGACAGTTTTTAAAATGGGAAGAGTGGGACAACCAGAGTGTCCAGGACTGGGTGAACAGATTGAGCACAGGAATCCATGGATAAAACAAAGAGGGAATGGGCAATCCTATGGGAATTTGGGCCACAGGAGAAAGATTCAGGGCACAGAGAGCTCTAGCTGATGAGAGGGGTCCCTAGAAAGGAGGTCATACAGATTCCTTGGAAGGGAAGAAGTTATGGCATGGGAAGGAGATACACAAGCTTCTTCCCATGCAGGAGATGAAGGAATGGAAAGTTGCCAGTGAAAGATGTAGTTTGGGTGCACCTAAAGCCACTGACTCAGGGAGACAGGGAAAGGGGGCAAATAGACCCCTCAGGGGTACTTGTGGGGATTTCGTGGTTAACCTTGAAATAGCGAAAAAAATCCCTTCCCTCCAGAGAGGCCTGGGGTAGGAGAGAGGAAGAGGAAGGAGTGCAGGCAGCTCCTGATGAGTGGTAATCTTGTTCTAAAGAAACTGCAGCCTGTTACTGTTCTCCTCACATTTATTTTTAACCAAAGAAAATGAGTCTCTTCAGATTTACTTTTGAACTCTATCTCTAAACAGTCCACAGTGAACTGAATCGGAATTTGGCATGGACAAAGAGTACATCAGATAAATCACTGAGCAGATAAATCACTGGGTAGACATAAAAACTGCTTCCTTTCCCTTCTAGTGCCTTTCTTGGAGGACAGTGGTTCCTAAACTCCTTACCACCACCTGTCTTATTACTGGCTCTCATTTGGTTGAAAAGGCTCCTGACCAAGGCTCGAGCTACCTCACATACAATGAATGAGAGAAGACCCTGATGCAGCACAGGCCCTAGCACTCGTGTTGATGTGTGAAATACAGCTTTCTGGCTTTGTAGTTTCAGAAAAAAATACTACTCTGTTGTACTGGGACTTGTGCCATAAGCAACCTGGCTGGCAGAATTGTAGCCGTGCAGTTATACTACAATACCTATGTCGTTTTTATTACTCTGGGTTATTACATAGATCATTGTGAAGTAAAAGTGATTATTTTATAAAGCACAATAACAGTATCATAATAAAGTCACTTTTATTCCCAGCAGCCTGCTTAGAATGGGTTATGCTGGCAGTGTTTTGGTGGTGTAGGCGAGTAGGTCTGTAGTCTGTATGCCTATTTCCCTCTGTAAGCAGAGGCAGCGTTCATATTTTTACATTAGACTTCCTGCTTCAGATGTGCATATACCTTACTGGAATGGGAACTCTGTGAAAGGAAGCAGCCAAGCAGCCACAGGCTAGATACCCTCTTGCAAAAACAAACGTTGAGTAAAAATTTCTGTGAGGAGCTGCGGCCTGGTCCTCACATTTCCATCTCTCTGAGGGAAGTGGAGAGAGGAAGTGAGGAATATAAATCTATATGATCAAAGTAGTATAGCTATTAGTAAATAACCTTTCTCCTCCTTCAAGTGCTGCCCGCATAAATATCCGTTTCTGTGTGTACCTGTACCAGCTCTTGGAGGAGGTGAGTTTGAGGTGTATTCATTAAATAGAGAATGATTTCCTGAAATGGGATTCAGATCAAGTTGCCAAAGTCAGAAAGAGCTGACAGTTTGTGAAGGTCAGTTTCTACATAGAATTTTTACGTACATCTATGGCAGAGACATTTCCCAGAAATTCTGTGGAATGTTCTGTTGACCTTGTATAATGTAAAGTGCTCAAAACTTCAAGCACTCTAGCAATAGAGGAATATAAAGATGTATAAGCAAGACTTGAAAAAGGTTGAATGTTCTTTAAAACTTCTGAAGTTGCTGATTCATGAGGTTTTGTACAAGAGTATTTTATTTAATCTTTTGTTGCTTTTTACATTTTTAAAGAAGTATACAATAGCTTCTTTAACAAAGTATTTTCTGTAGTCTGTCTGACATGTGGATTTATCTATAAACCTTTCTGATAGTTCAAAATTAAGGTTGGTATTAGTATTCGTCATTTCAAAATGTCAACCTCAGGCCACTTTCAGGCCTCTAATAAACAGAGATAAGAAAATACTAATAAAGTAGAATTGTATACATCATCGGAAATATAGTCATTAAACACTTTAAACACTTTTTTTTTTAAGGCAACCTATATTGTATTTCTAGCAATGATGGAATGTGGTGTTGCCATAAAAGATGGAGGTGTGTAAGTTCTCTAATTTGTTCAGAGTACATAGGAATCGTGTTTAGGTTAAACTATATGTGTGAGAGAATTGGAAAGTTTTTTTAAAAAGAAACCGCGCTTACACTGTACACTGTACTGCAGTGTTTGTAGCTAGATTCTCTTTTAGTTTTGTCTTGGAAGATAAGCAGTTTGCTTATTTATACCATTACCTTCATTGGTAATTCATTCAATATGTAATGATTCTTTCAATATATTATCAAAGATCATTATCTTTATCATGAAATATTATGATGTCCATGTCATGCAAGTTAAATGTGTCAGAATACCATTTGAAGAGCACATGGGTAAGATTGCGGCATACCTCTGGACTTTATTGTGTTTCAGATTATTTTGTGTATTCTCTTTACTTTCTCTGGCTCAACAGTTGAATTTGGAGAGTCATCGGTATTTTGCAAAGGAATTCTGTTGCACCAAGAAAGCTCCTTTAAGATTTTGAGTCAGTGAATTCCCATTTTTAATAGAAAAAAGAAATATGCAGTTCCATCTAATAGTATCAACTCTGGAAATAGTAGTTATCATATGAGTTTGCATGTTGGAAGAGAAGCTGGGAATCTCATGGCATCCTGAGGATCAGGTCTGATTCAAGTGATCAGTAGCGTTGAACTATCCTCTTAAGAGGAGTAGTCTGGCAGCACACCTTTACCTACTCTTAAGATTCACAGAAGAACTTCACATGTGGTCACCTGACGCTCACTTTTACAGCTAGGCCATATGAGATAGCTTCTTCTCAGCAGTGGTACCAGGGCCAAATGCCATCCTTCTGCAAACGTGCAAAACAACTGGCATGCCACCAGAAGGAATGCTGCAGCTTTGGAACAGGCAGGGAGATAAATCAATGCTTGCCTTGGTCTGTATCTGCAAGATACTGGAACAGAACGATCACTGTTTGGTGTCAGAGACATTTAACTAGGTGAAGCAGAAGGACTTTAGTTCTTAGAGAATGACTGCTTTTGCCTGAGCTGGCATTTGGGTTGGGCTTCTCTAACACAGTTTCTACTCTGTGCTTTAACTTGTTAGGAAAAAAAATTATTTTCAAAATGACTTCACTGTCAGAATAGACGAGTGTGGAATCATCAACATGGTATTTCTACTGTGTCCATTTTAACGTTATTCTTGTTATTTAAAGAACTCTTCCTAAAGTGTGAGACATGTCGTGAAGCCAATGATTGTGCTTCATTACTTCCATTCTTTTTGGGCCACTGTGTGTCATAGACCAGTGGGAAATGGTCATAAATCTTCCATTATAGATACTCAGAACTGGATTCCATATTCAATTCTGAAAAAAAAAAAAGCCTTAAGTTTTAAAATTTATAGGTTTCATTCAGGAAAAAAGTAGAAATATCTTTTCAAAGTAGTCAAAGTTGATTATTCTGCGACAGAACGGAGCTCTAGAGTCCAAACTCTGAGGCATGCGCCTCAGCTATGACCTCTGAAATGCAATGGACACATTTCTCCCTTTCCCTGGCAGCTAGGTAGACAGAGGCTCAGGAATCTGGAAAATTAGAGCGAGGACTTGGACAGGAATCTCAGTGGGGTTTTTTTGGCTTTCTGCGTTCCTGTCCTTCTAGTTTTCCTGGGTGAAAGTCTGAATGTTCTTGTAGTCCATCAGAAGTGAAGTCAAGAGGTTCTCCTGTCTCTCTACTGGATCTTGAGAGATAGGGTTCCCATGGCTTCAAGGCAGAGAACTGGAGTATCAGGAAACTTTGACTCTAGGACAGTCTTTATGGCAGGAGTTCCCCACAGCTGTTACTTTCCCAAGTCCATTCTCTAGAGCAGGTTCTCTGGTAATGAAGAAGGAAAGCTGTTGGAGTGGTGTCATTAAAATATTTTGTGGTTAGTTAGAAGTTTGTTAAACCATTATATTTTTGCTTATATTTTTGTTTGTGATGTAACAGATTTTTTCATTTTGGTCAGGGCATTTCTAGTTGATTCTATACATTATATATTATAGCTCACACCATTTTATGGTATTGAGAATAACATGTTGCTTGTCTTTTGCATACCACAAATACGAGGTGTGAAAGCTGGTATAACATGAATGAACAGGACTTGTTAGGATATTTTTTATGGGAAAATAGGTGCCCAGACAGTCACAGACAGGTTTTAGGGTATGTCTTTACCACAGAGTTCCCCTAAGCTCTTAATAGAAATCCTCTAAACCAGTTGAAACCACCTGGACCATTTGGGGCTATAAACCAATGTGTCCAGCCTCTAAATACGACTTCAAAAAAACCTGATTCCTTTTTGGTTACAACAGCAGTATTGGGCTGATTTTAGGCCCAGTTGATTGGCCCATCAGGGAATATAAACTACAGATTATTTTAGTACATCATATCAACTGCTAACACAAACCCTCAATTAGTTGTGTTCAATTGTGCAACATAAACTCAGCCAACCAGAAGGTAGATAAAGCAAACAGAATCATTCTGAGAGGGAATGAAGACTCAAGAGGCCCTCTTGCCTATGGACTGCGTGCTTTTACTACCTGCTGTAATTCACTTCAACATTTCTCTCTTTATGTGTGTTACAAAGAGACAAAGGAAATTGCCATGGAATAATCTTTCCTTCTTACCAGGAACTGTAAGCTCCACTGCCACTTGCAGCTTAACTGCCATGTACCGGCCCTTGCTGTAGTGTTGAAAGAATCCTCAACTTTCTGCAGGAACACTTTGTAGAAGATGTCAACAAGGAAATTTTTAAATATTTTTAATACTTACAGAAGGGATAAAGGTATTTCTGAATATGTGATTTGTGCATGACAAGACTAAATAATGAATCTAAATAGTTGTGCCTGGTATTCTTTGCTTGCCAAGGGTGGAGATGGAGGTTGCAGCCTGGCAGCATTAAGCCTCAGCAGGCCCAGGCTACACTGTCACTGGGATGTCAGACAGGCTTCCACGCTCTTTCTCCATGTTGGTAAAGTGCATGTGCATTTTGTTGTGTTCTGTATAAGACAGTATGAGTGAGTTCGTATTTGTTTTGGAAGCCTTGTTTGGGGAAATTCTCCATAGCAGGATGTGCATAATACATGCTAAGGCACCATATACGGCATTGCTGCACATAGTGCTTATATTCTTTATTAATTATGCGCTTTGAGGCTACTTTCCAAGCAATGAAAAACCTTTTTCCCAGTGAAAGAAAATAACTGTAAAATCAGCAACTGTTTTTACATATTTTCTTAGAACAACATTCAGCTAATTCATATGTGTAATTTAGCTTGTAGAAGGAAGATTTACTAACTTCAGCAGAATAATTTATATTTCAGAAAATACCTAAAAATTCCTCTCAAACATAAATGATCTTCCACACATTACTTTTAGAACTATAACATCCTTTGGCATGTGAGGGATAGTATCTATGTACCTAACAATACCTAACAATCTTTCTTAGACATATGTCAGCACCAGGCACAAAATCAATGGTTTTGGCTTGTGTTAAATGACCACAGAACGGTGCTGAAAGCTCCCTCCTGTTTCTGGCGCACCCGCTTCTGCAAGCTCATGTACACTTTTAGGTGTCTTCCCCATACTAGTGCAGGGCATACATAGTACCATCTTTTGAAGTGTCCGTTTACCCTGCCCTGACCTGGAGTTAGAAATTTTGCCCTAAATATTACTTCTCTGGAGGAGCTCTATCTGGGGATAGTATTGTGTTAGTTGACCTAAATCTTGATTAAATGAAGTCAGTCTGGGGAAGATTAAATGTATAGTTTGGGTCCCAGTCATGCACAGAAAAAGTTGGAAGAAGTAGATGATTTTGTAAACAGCTAATTCTTACAGAGGCTGTTCAGGGGAACTCATAATTCAAGTCTGGCCTGCTAGCCACCCCTCATCCTCTTGTGATGAATAGCAAATTTCAAGCGTGTGGATTTTAGATTATTTACTATAATCAATCTTTAACAAGAAAGTGGCGCTCAACTTAGCTGTAATTAAAATGAAATGTAGACACCAGTTTGGCTGGGAATTTAGGATGTGGTCATAAAGCTACTTTATCCGCGTGGAACACTGTCCAAACGTTAGGTTTTGGAACTCTGTGATCCTCCTGGCTGATAATATTTTGCCAGAAATGCAGTCTTTAAGGACAGATCATGTCCATTCTTTGCAACTTTAAGATGAAGACCATTAACTCTGGTGAGAAATAAATCTAAGTAGGTGGTAGGTTCACACGCAGGTGGCAACGTGTGAATCGTTTCTTTGATTTGACTGTTAAAATGTATGAACAAAGAAGACCCTTGGATAAAGATGTAAACTGATGTGGATGCCAGATGAACTTCAACTGAACTTAAGGCCAAACCATATTTTAAAAAATAAATAAATAAGCTAGGATAGGAGACACAGTAGCAGATGCAGGAACCATCTGTTCCTGAACAGTTCTAATAGAAACCTTCTTCTAGTTTTTTGTGTGTTTCCCTGTTAGCTGATGGTTTGCAAAAAGAATATGTTTCACCTCCTGTGTGCACTAATAGTCTCATTCTTTCAGGTTTTCTTGACGCAAGGAAGCATCTAGGGCAGGAAAGTTAAGAAGACCACGAGTCAAATTTAAGGCTGCATTATTGTCAGAACTGAAGGACAGAGCACCAAAAATGACATGAATCTGTCAGGAGCTACCAGTAAACCAGGTGCTCATTTTTATTATCTCATTAATCTTCAGGAATCAAAGTTGATAGCCAATGTAGGAACTATCCTCCATAGTTGATGGGGGGAGCTCATGGCTATAACCCAATACAAAAAATATTCTCCAAGGAACCCAGGAGCCCTCTTCCTTTGTGATGGAAGCAATAACTGTTCATGTTCACTTTTACCATAACCTCATTAAATGAAAATCTGCATCAAGAATTAAAAATCCAACTTCACGGTCTTCCAGTTGTCCAGTTATACTGGAAACATTGATTAAACTTTATGTATGATAGGTCATTTCCAGTAACAGAGAGCAAGAGCTGAGGTTTTGTAGTGGGTATAGCACCTTTCTGAGTTAGCAACTATGAAATAATAAGAGATTTACAAGATACATAGTTGATTTCACAAATATTGTCTGTCCAAATGCAGTTTGCCTGTGATGAGACAGGCACAAAAAGGTCCCTGAAGTCTGTATGAGTTGTCCTCAGTCCCAGAACCTTTATATGCAGCCTAACTTCTACAGGATTTGAATTTCTATGTATAATCAAGTGATTGAGTTAAGCCTTCCATCCTAACCTTAAGGCATGTATTACAATCACGATCAAGTGAACTTTAAGGATGAGCTGTACTGCTCCACATAATTCATTACAGATGTGAGGGAATCCCTCATTTCCCAAGGAATGGTCACTGCAGGCTAGCTGTTGCCTGACTGAGGTTAATAGACTGCGCTTAACCCTTACTGCAGAGGTTTGATTCTGATTCTGGCAAAAACAGGATTTAAAGTCATCATGATTCTAGCATTTTAACCTCTACTACTCCCCCATGTAATTATGATGATTTAAGTGTAAGTGGAGATTTAAAGCAGGGATCATAATGTTCCAGGGATGGTACAAAGGTACGCACTGCTTTCTAGCTGTGGGACAAAATTAATGGGTAGAGGTCACCACACATACGACATTGCTATCAATGAATTCAGCATTAACTTCTGTAAAATACGACAGTTGGGAATGGTTTTTCAGGCCCATCAACTGCAATACATTTTAATACGAGAATACAGTGGTTGCAGGACAACGTGTATTTCCTGGACTGATTGCGGGATTTTACTAGCAAATCAGTCAAGTATGGGTGGGAGGCAAATGAGTTGATGCTGCCATTCAACATTTTTTGGAACCTCAAGGTTCAGTTCATTGTTCCCAAAGCAATACTCTTCTAATATAAAATGTGAGATACTTACATTATAAAAGTATAATAATATAATATAGTGGAACTGTTTACCTGAATATACTTAGTGGAGGAAGGCACAGAGGACAGTCTGATCTTGTATGTGTAGCAACTTGAAGGAATTGAGGGACTGTGTGAGTTGTTCCCTCTGGACCTGTGGGTTCTTATATAACCTTACGCCGAATGTTCAGTTCTCCTCGGAGGCTTGTGTATCGCTCCACCAAGCATGGCTTTCTGAAGGGTTCACACTGTAACATTAAGGGCACTTTTATGTCTCAGGAGTAGGTAATCTGTACAGACGAAACTTTGGGAAGCTCTTCTCAGTGACAGCTGCATGCTCCCTGAGAGTGCTGTTGTACCAAGAAATCAATGAACTAGTCTGGAAATCTTCAGAATTAGACTGTTTTGACATAGCTGAGTGGACAGGTAATACTTCTAAAGTTCCTGGTATTCTGGGGTAGGAAATGGAGTTTTAAAGAGTTGCAATAGTCATTTTTTAACATGGTGTTTAAAATGTTGTGATTTCAAGCAGATGGCGTAATGAGTTACATATCTTTTCAGGTTTGTTATAGGGAGGGAGCCATTAAGTTCATTTTTTCTCACATGGGACGCTTCTGGAAAAAGGCCTTGATGGGCGAAGTCCTGTGCTTCTACTATTTCTGACTGATCTTTAATTTAGAGATTTGTCCAATCTATACAATTTAAGAGACACACTCTAGGTGACCCTGATGTGCAGGGGGTTGGACTAGATGATCTCCAAAGGACCCTTCCAACCTTAATGATTCTATGTCACCATTAAGCCCATTCTATGATGGTCCACGCAGTATCTTGAGATCCACCTGCCCGCTGCCATTAGGAATTGGTGGAGTTCAGACATCCTGCAATGTACCATTTAAATGCCTAAACTATGATTTTTAATATCATTTCTCAAAGTAAACAGAAATTCACCCATTGATTACTTTATACATTTATTTTATAGTAGATCTCTGTTTGAAGAAAATAAAAATATATGAATAAAAGGAAAATGAGTATCTCTGAAAAGTAGAAAGAATGAATGGATAAAAAAGGAATGATAAAATAAGAAGGAAAATGAATAATGAAGTCAAGGTTCTTATTGGACTTATTTTATCCTGGTGACTTAATCTGGAGTCCATTGAATACCTTTCTCTAGATTTATCAGTTATGTCTGGATCATTCCCTAATTATGTAACCTCCTTCTAGCCTGGGCCCAAAATTAAGCGTTACAACATCTTGAGACTTTGTTACATGTGACTACAGTGATGTTAACTAGCTACACATACAATGCCTATTTATTTATATTCTTGCTATGTATATACTTATGTATATACTTTACATACCACATTAACATGGTATGTTTTCTCTAGTGCACTGATAGGACAATAAAATTGGTTCATGTATCACTTCTTTGCTTTTGGAAGCCATGCTTTCTCGTTAGCTCTGAAACAGAAGTGGTTGTAAGGTAGCCTGGTTTTTATTTGGGAAAGCATTGATTTTTAAACCTGAGACGTGAATGTCCTCCTTTAGTGACCTGACTTGTAAAGTACTATGTAAATGCTAAGAACTGTTTATAACTGTTAAGAACTGTTTATAGGAAATCTTTCTTGTATTCTACTTCCTGAACTATCTAAGACCTTCTGGGAAGATGGTTTATCTGGGCTATCCTGGAGTTTTCCATAATGTTTAAATGAGAATATGATTTTATTGCATCACTTGGCATGTAAGATACAGTCACTTATTGCTGATGAAGAATCCACAAACTGGAAAAGAACTGTACCACTGCAGTTTATATTATATTGTCATATACATCATAAACATTTATTTTTCATCAGCATTAAGTGTTCTGCTTGACTGTTTTAATATATCTAAAAAAATCAATAGGTCTTGCACTTTATCCTATGGGCTTAAGAGAGAAATGAACTGAGGTTCTGTTGGATCAATATATGTCAGAAGTGAGTGAATACTCAAATATTTCTGTACAAGTGACTGATGAAAATTTCTTCTTTTTCATAGTCACTTTTTCTGCTATTTGTTGAATTGTTTTCCATATGGAAATACAGCTTTGCTAAGAGCTGTGTTGGTTGGTGATCTTGTTTACATTTCTTAAAAAGGAGACAACTGGAAATGATGATATCACTGTTTTACAGGTAGCCAAACCCCTTGGCTTTATGAATTTTGGCTGAGATGGTGAGGAGTGCTGGGACCCAAGTATGATTCCACCGCCAACTCCATCAGTGTTTCATACTGAGAATGGGTAATTAATTTTCTCTAGAAACTTTACTTGCCACTAAAGAATACAGATATTGCTACAGAATACTGTTAGCAGGACCTATATTGAATTTCTGGTAAAATGTACATCAAAATAAATTTTATTTTCATGTGCTGTTCTAGGTGAAAGAATAGCTTGAAATACCTAGCTTTTGGAAATGTAATGATTACTGTGAAGATATTGTGCCTTCAAATGAGGCATATAATGAAATGGAAAGCTGATTATAATATTTTAAGAACCTTTATAATCTAAATTGGTTTACTGTATTTGTAATCTCTTTTAGGCCTCTTGGACCTGATTTTTATCTGTATTTATATGTTGCCTAGCACAATGACAACATATGTTTGATTTTGTAATGTGATTCCTATCACAGTAGTCTACAGAGTAATATTAGAGTATTTTTAAAAGAAACCATAGATATATAGAGATTGTAGGAGGAATGTTTTTTAGAGCGGTGCTTCATATGCAGAAAATAAATGTACCTTTTGATATTAAATTAAATATTTGTAGGTAGTAGCAGACTTCCAGTTTTTGTCATATGATTAATTCTAAGTAAAGGATTACAGCTTACGTTTTATGAGAAAAAAAAAAAATATCTGTTACAGAAAAATAGAAAAAAAATCTAACCTACTGAGAAGTTCATACTCTAACATTCTAACCAATGAAATGATAATATTCAAAGGGGCCTTCCAACCTAAACCATTCTGTGGTTCTGTGAAAAATAGCAATAATTTAGTGAATTTAATTTCATTAAAATCAGTAAGTATTTTTGCTAAAACTTGTAGCGGAGATAATACTTGATCTGAGATAACTACATAAGCCATGGAAATTCTGGGTTAGGACTGCCTATCATCTTGTTCAGGCCATTATCAAAAATCGCTCGTAGAAGAGAAGCTAGTTAAAAGTGCCATATATCTGTTGATGTCGATTGTGGTAAATTCTCCAGGGTCTCTCTCTAAAGACCCCACAGTCTCTTTGTAAGGACATTGCAGACCTTTCAGATCTTCTCTGAAAGGCAACCCCTCCTTCTGCTCTATGAAACAACAAAAAAAATGCTTTGTGCTATATCCGTTGCATTATCCTTTTAGAATATTAAAGTGTAGTGGGATTGCAGAAGAAACGAAGATGGGATAGTTTATCACTGCCAGCCAAAGCTGGATCCAGTTTTTCATCATCTGTCTTGAATGATCTTAGGATGTCTTCTTTGCTTACCAGCAAAGCAAAGCAAATTACCATTCTCTCCTCATGCTGTTAAGTTACATGTATAGCTATATTATTATTACTTGCAAGACAGAGTAGAACTAGAAAAAATATCATTTTCAGATTACACTTGTAGCACTGAGACTTAAAAAGAAATCCAGTGCTGTTTCAACTGCGAACTTAAGAGGTTTGGTATACAACCATAACCACTGAGAGACAGTGATCACTGTTTTATTTATGGCACTACTTCAGAGACAGCCAGCTAAAAAAGTGCTGCCTTAAAGAAGCTATAGAAATACCTTAGACTCTGCATGTGTTGTTGGCCATAACTTTAGGGAGAGAGTAGAGAGTTCACCAAATCCAAAGGACTTTGAAGTGATAGATCTCCAGTTTGCTGTCCTGGGCACTTAGGCTCTGCAGTTCTTGCATGAAAGGAGTATCTTTTTTGAGGGGAGGGTAATGGTCAGATGGTGTGGAGAGAGGAGAGCAAAGTGCTATTCAGTGGGATTCATCTTGCATGGCAAGCAAGACATTTTAGGCCTCACATTCTGCCGCACAAATATATGCTGCATGGTATTTTGGTTAGCAGTTAAGTATCCTAGCAAGTCCTGCATAATAATCTGTCTGGTAAGGCTTGATGGTGCTTCACTGTGTTTAAATGTGTGTGTGTGTGTGTGGGGAGACTGTTTAGATAACCAAAGGGTTCCGGTGCTCCGGTTTGTGCAAAACTCCCGATACAGAAAGGTTCTGTCTTTAGTATCTCTCAGTCTCATGCCAGTGAAATACAGAAGAGGCATAGCTTATTGCTGTTTTCTATCATCGTAACATTAGCATGTATGGTGTATTGTGTGAAGTAAATGCATGCTTTATTTTCTATGTTATTGTTTATTGGATGACTATTAAATGCCATGATCAGAAAGCAGTTTCCCATCTTGTTTAGGTTCTGCAAAAAAAAAAGGTCATGTGTAGAATATCTAGCTTCTGTGCTAGCAATACAGGATTGTGCCATATATTTTTGAGAGCTGCTTCTGATTTTTCCAGCCTTAAACAGTACTATCAAATTGTAGGTAGTGTTATTGCTATTTGGCATTATATTTCCATTAAAAAGCACAGTACAAGTGACAGAATATAAGCTTCCATTATCTACTAGTCCAGGTTTTAATATCCCAAAGCTATAATTTAAAGGAACAAAAACTTCCAACTACAAATCATACCTGCAGTCACAAATAAAGAATTCCATTGAAGGTTCCAGGAATCTTGTTTCCGAGTTTCAAAATCCTATACTCTAGACACATTCTTTAACCTCACATCCAAGAAATTAATGAGTGGTTCTAGTAGTAGCATTGTTGTAGCTGTGGTTGTTTAGGATTATTTGTTTAAATGTAACTCTTCCTTTTCTCTCTGTCTTAGCATTATTTTCACTGTCCTCAGTGTTTTTGCTTAAATCCATCATTTTGATGATCGTAACTGGACAATTCTATTTCATGTACTTAACGGCACTTCATGTGAAAGAGTTCTGCCTACATTTCCTGTTTATTTTTCGTTGCTACTTTTCAGACTTTTTCCATCCCCTTGGGTTTTTTAAAATCCTGTTTGGTACAAACCAGGGTGGTCCAACTGGCAGCCCAAGGAACAGTTCCATCTGGCCTGCTGCATTTGCCAAGGAGGAGCTAGGAAATGCCTGTACGGGCACTGCACTGCCCTCACAAGCAAATGTTACCTATTGCTCAGATGCATAACCATGCTTAAAGCCAAACTCTTCTGCCGCGTACACACAGAAAAAGAGTGGGACTAGAATTATGTCTTTTTTCAAGCACAGACAAGAGTGTAAATGTGCAAGTTGTCCTTTCAAGACAAGCTTCAAAGAACATGCCATAAAAGGCAATTAGCACCTGTCCCTAAGCCAGCTTGGCCACTGTTGTTTTTCCTGGTTAGACTGATAATAGAGTGACAGGAAAGTTGAGCTTAAGCCCTAGGTGAGTTGCAGCTAATGGGAGATTTAATAACAATTTAACAAAGCTGATACATTAATTCCTAGAATCATTGCTGGCTCTGCACTGACTTCCTTGAGTACCCTCTGTCAAGTCACTGTATCTTTTTCCCTATGCAAGATGAGCATTATGATAACAACCAAGCACTATGCATTAAGAGCACCATAAAAACCACTGTATTTTGTCAAATTGTACAGTATATAATTTCAAATGGTTTCATTTAGCTACTGTGCACTTTTCCCCTTGTTGGAGACTATTCTACCTATCATGCATGGGTGCCTCACTTTGAATCAGTCCATCTGCCAACTTGCCTCATAAGAAATTATCTATCTCAAAAGCTGAATTTATCTGATTTTCTCCATTAAGACGTACAATAATAGCCTTTCAATGGAAAAATGAGCACAACTAAGCATGAGGTCTAACTAGTGTCTCATAAAACAGTAACATCACTTCTTTTGATGTGTATTCCATTTCCATTAAAAATATTTATAATATTTAGCAGGAATGAGGCAGACAACACTTCTTGGCACGAAGTAAGAAGACAATCAAAAACAATACACCCAAGTGAGCCTTCGCTCTTACCATATATCCTTGGGTGATGACAGCAGAGCTCTGCCACTTTTAGTTTCCTTATTGACGACACTGTGCCACATAGGGTTATAGGACAGCATACAGTAGAAAAATAAAACAGAAGACAGTGTGTAAGTTTTTTCTGATGCCTTTTAGCATCCTGCTTACCTTTTAAACAAATGCTGGACTAATGATCCTAACTTATAACTCCTTTCCTGTTCAGAGCGTACAGCAGCATAACTGCTCTATTCACTCTGCACTCATTTATTTTAAATTATTTCTTCTGTTTATTGTCCTAGGCCCTCTACACTGGCCTGTAGTGTTCCCCATTATACTCTGCATCTCCAATTTTGGTTAGAAAAAAAGCTTCTTTCTGATACAGATCATCACCCTCGGGGTTTTTTTTTTTGGTGCTGATTAATCTCATTTGTTTTCTGTCTCCTCTTTGTCTCTTTCTCTGTCTTCCTACTTACTCATTATACTATCTGTAGCTCTTGTATATTCCTCATGTCTTTCTTTCCATTTATTTCTTTTCCCACTGTGACATCACCCATTTTTCTCATACTGATTTACCTGTGTCTTCCTTTGGTATTCCTTTCCCCCTCTATATTTTCTCTCCACATCCTTCAGTCTTTCAGTTTTCTCTCTTCCTCATTCACTTTGCTTTCTATCTTGCAGACCTGTTTGTTTCTCTTTCTCTTCCATAACGTTTTCTTACATCTGGGGGATGACTGATGAAGTCAGAAAAGAGGAAAAGAGAAAATAACTGTAGGAATTAAGACATAGACTGACTTTCAGAAAAAGCTTTTTATTCAGGGATAAATGATTGAATGGAAGCATCAAACAAGGACATCATCATCAACAACAACAAAACCTGCAGGGCTATTAATTAGTGAATGTGAATCCTGTTACTCAAAAATTACAGTTAGCAATGTTATGGAAAGACTACATGAGAGCATATTTAAAAGCAGATAAAACTAATGTAGGGGCAGAACAAAAGTAAAATTATTAAATACTTGTATGGTGAGAGTCTCTGGCAATGTATGTAGAAAAACAAATGCTACTGGAGAATGAAGCTAGTAAAAGAAATAAGGACAGAAATAAGTATGGGAAGGTATGCAGTCATAACTGAAGTATAAAAACTTGATGAGTCACTTGCAATAATGACCTGCATCAAGTATTTGGAGTAGATTGAAAATGAGAAAAATACCTAAGAGTTGGGGGGAAAAAAAGTCATTTTCTGTTACCAAAAAAAAAAAAAAAGGTCCTCATCAAAAAAAAAATAGAAAAATGTAGGTCATACTTACCCACTGGACCGTGATTTCTCAATATTTTTTATTGATGATAGTAGCATTTTGCCCAGATTTTGTTTCTTTTGTTCTTTGTAGTGAATGAAATTACAACTACAGATAGAATACAGATAGTCACTGACAAAACTGGAGTAACAGACTTACAAAAATGTCACAAGCTTTTTGATCACACAGAGAATTAGTTTTCAAAATAAAAGATCTTTTTAGTAGATCTTCAGTCTTTCTAAAATGCTAGTCATTGACCATCAAAAATTATGATAAGGTGGTGTGTATTATCACCACCACCAACAACAGTATGTTGTTTCTTGAAAACCTCATAGTAATGCCAATGAATCCTTTGTTGTTTCCCAGCTTAGTGAGTAATAGTGATAGCATAGCCTTTGTGATCAGAACATTTTTCTGCCTGAAAGTTCTATTTGCTAGAAATACTGTGTTAAGAAATGATAGTACCACGAGAAATTAGATACGTGGTTCACCTGAGTACCACCAGCTTCACTGAATGAAGGCACAGGAAGTATATTCTTAATTAAAATATTAACAAGATGATATGCAACATTTTGCAGAAAACCAAATATACATGCAAAGGTAGAAAGGAAGACAGCCCAGATTACTGTAGTCTAAACTTATTCTGCTACAGTTTAAAGATAGTAACAGAAAAAAAAGACAATTCCAAAGAGTGAATGGTTGTGGGCTCTCTATTCTTGTTGACTGCAATATGCCCAATTTGCCTCAGTATCTCATTTATCCATTCGTTTGTCCCTTATTGCTGCAGAATGTATACACCTAGACAATTTTCCAGACAGGTGAATCTGTTCAAGGAGAAAGTCACCACTTGACAGAAAAGAACAAAACTTTGCTTCCTACCTATAAATTGAGTGAGGTCAATAATAATACGGAGAATGCTTACAACAGCCCTTTGATTTCCAAACTATTCTGTTGTCCTCCTTATGGAACATTAACTTTACTTGAGGATACAGTGGGTGAAAATTACTCCATTATAGATCTGTAACCCTTTTTACAGGTGCAGGTGAAGAAAAGGTGAACGTTCCTTTATTTATTTATTTATTTATTTATTTTTGCGTTAGACTTGCATCACATACTCATAGCAGAGAGATGAAGGGGATTGTTTCCCCCAAATGACACACATGTTCTGCTGAGCCAAGTCTGAGATTTTGTTCTTTGTAAGGAAGCAAAGAGAATGCCTATTTATGGTATTTTGCAGCTGCACTGAAGGAAATATTCTCTTCAGATTATGTTGAGTGGCTCCCTAGTACACAACGTTTGTGGTCCCTCCGCAGAGCCAAGAGCCATGTAAGCAAACTTTCATCCCGGCTGGACCTTAAAGATCCGATCCTTAGAGATGAAGACAGTCCTTCTCAAGTTTAACATTCAGTGAATCCAGGATTCCTGGCAATATGCAGGTTTACTCCTGTCCTTCTAACATTGTTTACTAAATTAGGTGCTGATTGTGCTTTTCAAGTATAACCTGTAAGAAATAGCATGTAGCTACTGCTCTCCAAAAGAGATAGAGAAAGTTGTACCCCCTACAGTATTTCCGAAGATGAAAGTAGAACCCATTGCAATTTTATGTTCTGGGCAGCATATTAGAAAGGAGGATGGAGAGTTAAGGGCTCATCTGCTTCCAACATGCAGAGAAGGTATCTGAGGATGCTCTCCGTCTGAGCTGGCAGTCCCAGCAATAGACATCAGAAGTGGGGATGTCTTACTCCTTTTGTGTTCCTGTAGTGCTACCTCCTAGTTCCTGTCATGGCCTGTTGTTTACAGGGATATTGATAAGTTTTGGGCAATTGGTTTGTTTTAATTAATTCAGGGTTCTCTTCTCTTCTATCTGCATAGTCTTAGTGAGCAGTAGGTTGTTTTGGGCCAGAGGGAATGGTGTCTGTCACTCAGACGACGCTTGTCTATCCGTATATGGTACTGTGTTGCTTGGTTAAATATACCTCAATTGAGTTGACAGCATAGCATAGCTTTGTGGTTGCATAATCAATGTTTTCCTCTTTTGCTTCATTTGTGACCTCTAGCCAAACCCTGTTTGGACTGACTAATTTCCATATGAGATTTTCTATGCCATTATTACTATACTAAATGAGTTTTTTGCGAACTTGAAGTAATTTATTTTGTGAAATGAGCTGCTGTCAGTGTCAGAAGTATGTGGCTTCTTGAAACACTGAGAAAGCAAACTCTCCTTTGTCAAAAATGTCCAATCCTCAGAACTTAGGAGACTTTCGGCCTAATTGCTCACAGAGCATGGTTTATAGAACCATTTGGCATGGTTTAGAGAACTTGAAGTGTGAAAAATACAGCTCTTGTTGACTTGTGCTGCTGAGTTCTGGTCTTCTGGCAGACTTCAGAGATAGAACACAGTTCCACAAAGCAGCCTTCCCCTTCATTAGGGAGACCTTGCTTTCTCTCCTTTTGTCTTTTTCTTGCCACAGTCTACTCCCTCACTGGCTGTAGTGCAGATCCTTCTCTCTGGATACCCTCCCTTTCAGCTGGACACATGAGAGGGGCAAACTTTGAGTTTGCTTGATCTTTCCAGGGTGCCATCCTGCTTCTAGAGCAAATGAGGCTGAAGTCTAATGACGGCATCCTCATTTAAAGCCCAAGCCTTAAGCATTCCCTAAACACAGTCCCTCTTGAGTGTTTTCTGAAATAGGGACCCAAAATAGAGTATATTCTTATAAAAAGAAGTGCAACACAGTGATTATGGATGCAGCAAGCAATTAAATATTGCATAAGTAAACTTAATGCTGATGTGCTCCTGTTGTGCTCTACATTTTGTGTTAGACTTGGCTATATGTATCGTATTTTATACAGATTTTAATGTGACATCTATCTTACAGAAAACAAAATAAGACTTTTCTGAAAAGCAGAATTGATGTTAAGTGGAACTATCTTGACTGCTGGATGTTGACTGCAACATTGGTTCCATTTGGGTTTCAAATTAGATTTGTAGCACAGCCTCGTGCATGTTTCCAAAGGGAGCATCTGGCACCCACCAGAAGCTATCATCTCTTTTGTGGGCTGGCCACAGCAAGGAGAAGATGCATGCAGTTCAGCAATGACTTTCCCAACCATTTACCTACAGCAGAGGAATATTGAGACTGAGAACTGTGGGTCCTATTCCAGGTTCTTGTGGGAAGTAGTTGTAGTAATTAAATTTTTGCATACTTTCCCACCAATTTGCCACTTTGCTTTTGTCCATAAGCATAACACACAGCTTGCAAACTTTACTGATAGTCCTTTGTCTCTGCTGAAGCCTTCCTATCCAATCTGCTTCCCTTTATACTCATTTTTTTATGAGCATCGTGTCTTCCAATCGAAATGATTCTTTCTGTGCACCGTGTGTATAACAAGAGGAACATTGAGAACACAGGAAGACTGTTTGCTTCTTTTCTGTTCTAGTGCCCAGTGCCATAATTGTTTCTGGCAGCTGAGAGGAGCAGTTGCAGGGAAAAGCCCTGCTCAGTCCTGGAAGACAAAATGTGAAAACAGACTCCATAGAGAATGTTGCTTGAAACCCACAAACTAGCTTTCCCTGAACACGTGCAAACTCTTGATTTTTGTCCATAGTTTATAACTTGTCCAAAATGGATCAGATTGTGTAGTGAAAATCACCCTACCATATTTATGCCCTTTCTTCGAAGAATGTAGGTTGAAGACTATCTCATTGAAATAGCTGTAATTTTTTTTTAAGATAAGCAGAACAGTATATTTTAGCTTCTTTACTGGTTCTTTTACAGAAATGGTGTTTAAATCTTAAAATTAAAGTGTGTAATCCTGTTCAGAAGACTCCTAAAGAAAGCATAATTTTCCTAACATTACAGAAAATTCCGGATTTAACTGTAGAACAGGATTTTCTGGAAAAAGTATTTTTTTCTGGAGAGAAAATTTCAGTGGGAATCTTTAACGTGTATCTGGCCGTCTGCATGAAATAAGGATTGTCAGGCCAGCTCTCCATCTGCTGTAAAATTAACATAATTCTACTAGCTGACAATTGGTTTCATTTCAAGGGAGAAATAGAAAAGGAATGAGTTACCCTGCTGCTCAATAAATGTAACTGTAAATTAATTTTCACGTACCAATGGGACCACTTTGCATTCCTTGAAAACTTTTCGGCAGTTCACGATGTGGTCAGCTTCAGTATCTGCAGAGGGTGTACTAGACCTTGAATATAAAAGCCTTGCTTTCGTCTAGAGAGTTGTGTAGCGTTTAAATGGTTTGTTAATCTCTCCCATGGTTGAAGACTATCCTTAAGTCCATCTGTAATAGTTGGGTTTATTGAAGAATAATAAAAAAGAATTTCTTACAGAGCAGGGTCCTGCTGTCTGATTAACAGCTGGGGAGAAAGAAAGGACAGATGAACAATCTAATGTCTTCTACTGGTCATTCTGAAACCAAACTGTTGTTCAAGAAGAAAAGACGAGGCCAAAAGTCCTTGCTAACACAGGTTGAAATGCCAAGACCACTCTCTTCTCTCTCTTTACCTGGGAAAGTAAAACCATTTCAGTTGCCCCAAAATGTATGAAGGGTGGGAAAGGAAGATTGTTGAGCTGCTTCCTGCAGTATGACCCTGTGTTTTTCCTCACATCCATGTAAATCGTATCCAAAAGCTTATTATTATCTCCTTTTGCTTGGACTATTCCCTTTCCCCTATATTGTCAGATTCATTGCTCTCTGGACTCTGGGTTCAGTCAGCTCAGTGTGCACATGTTTCAGGAAGTCATATAAATCCTATATGTTCATTACTAATCTACTAGTCTGAAATCACTTCATAGTTTGCTGTCCAGATAATATGGATAATGTTCTATATGGATATATTCTATAACATAGATTTCTTCTCAGGTAAAAAAACTAATAGATCATTTTAGTTTGCTTATCATTAAGAAAATAGTTTCTTCTCTATTTGAATTTGAGATGGTTTTCATGAATTAACCACTTTAAGAGAAATATTAACTAGATGGAATTAAAGCCAGATTCTGATGACTAGCAGAAGCAGCAATCTGTGAATTACTGACGTATGTGTTAAAAATCTCCCTTGAGAGCAGGAAAGTTCTTCAGATGTTGAAACTGGCTTAAATAATTTAAATTCATAAGAGTGGTGAAAATTCTTTGGCTAATAACGTTAATCTGATTTCTTCACTTCCAACCAAATCTAAAGTATTTGAAATAGTTGTTAACAGTGTTTTGATTTATTTGAATATCTTATTCAACAGAATGGTTTGTATCTTTTTACTCACACCTTAGAACTGATCACACTAATATTATCATGTGTAAGTGTGTATGTGCTTGTGTGCATGTGACTGCATGTGTATAATATATATGTGTTTATCTGTAGTTTATCTGTATAAAAAAAGATTATATATATACACATATATACGTATATATATATATAGCTTCATTCTAAGTAATGTAATGTCAGTAGTATAAGACATTGTGAGAACAGAGTCAAACTTCTATACCTAAGGCATAGGTCAAATTCAGTTTTCTTATATGTATATATAGCAAATCATATACATACACAGGCACATGCACACACAAGTTTTCCTGGGCAAGCTCCGGAAGTGTGGGATAGATGAGTGCACAGTGAGATGGATTAGGAACTGGCTGGATGGCAGAGCTCAGAGAGTGGTGATCAGCGGTGCAGAGTCTGGTTGGAGGCCTGTAGCTAGCGGGGTCCCCCAGGGGTCAGTCCTCGGTCCAGTCCTGTTCAATTTATTCATCAATGACCTGGGTGAAGGCACAGAGTGCTCCCTCAGCAAGTTTGCTGATGAAACCAAACTGGGAGGAGTAGCCGATACCCCAGAGGGCTGCGCTGCCATCCAGAGGGACCTGGACAGACTGGACAACTGGGCAGTGAAAAACCTCATGCAATTCAACAAGGCCAAGTGCAAGGTCCTGCACCTGGGGAGGAATAACCCCAGACACCAGGACAGGCTGGGGACTGACCTTCTGGAGAGCAGCTCTGCAGAGAGGGACCTGGGTGTCATGGTGGACGACAAGTTGACCATGAGGCAGCAGTGTGCCCTCGTGGCCAAGAAGGCCAATGGGATCCTGGGGTGTGTTAAGAGCAGCGTCTCCAGCAGGTCGAGGGAGGTGATCCTGCCCCTCTACTCATCCCTGGTGAGGCCACATCTGGAGTATTGTGTCCAGTTCTGGGCTCCACAGTACAAGAGGGATGTGGAGCTGCTGGAGAGAGTCCAGCGCAGGGCAACAAGGATGATCAGGGGCCAGGAACATCTGCCCTACGAGGAGAGGCTGAGGGAGCTGGGCCTGTTCAGCCTGGAGAAGAGAAGGCTGAGAGGGGATCTAATCAGTGTATATAAATACCTCAAGGGAGGGAGTGCAGAGGATGGTGCTGATCTCTTTTCAGTGGTGGCCACTGATAGGATTAGAGGTAATGGCCACAAACTGAAGAACCAAAAGTTCTGCATGAACTTAAGGAAGAATTTTTTAACAGTGAGGGTGACAGAGCACTGGAACAGGCTGCCCAGAGAGGTTGTGGAGTCTCCTTCTCTGGAGATCTTCAAAACCTGCTTGGACGCAGTCCTGTGCCACGTGCTCTAGCTGACCCTGCGTGTGCACGGGGGTTGAACTAGATGATCTCTAGAGGTCCCTTCTAACCCTAAGCATTCTATGATTCTATGATTCTAAGTTACCAAGTTCAACATTCAAATAACAGGAATTACTACATTATTGTGATCTGTGCAGTTGAATTTAAGCTTTGGTTATGCATTATGCTTACTTACATGATCTCGTACATTTTGTTCCACAGGCAAATACATATTGAAGAACGACTTCTACTGTTGCAGGTGAGCTGATGTTATTTCACATTATTGAATTCACCCAGCACCACCTATGGTGAAATCATGATTTTCATTTATGTTCTTCATTATATGCTAACCTTGAGCAGAGTTTTTGCTTCATATACTTTCCTGTGCTCCTTTAAACTGCATTGGATCTAGCTCAAGACATGGGAACGGATTAGAGAATCTGTTTTGCATATGTTCTTTCTTTCTTCCCTGCTGGAATTTAGAAAGGCAAAAAAGGCAAATGCATAAATAAAAGAGACTGGGACAAGAATAGCAGAGATATGGACAGTGGGGATAACGGAATTGTGATAATAGGTGGAGAGAAGGAAGGAAACAGAGCCTGGGTACTCTTCATGGATTAAACTTGGTCCCTCATATGTTTGCTTTTAATTATGAGATTACACTATTTTTCCATAGAATTCCTACCTCACACAGGATGCATGTGATGAGCAGCTATTAAATATATTGCTTTGACCTTATCTTGCATGGTCTCAAGCCTTTTTATTGCAGGCATTTCAAATCCTTGTCCAAAGGCAGAATTACTCGTATCTTTAGAAAATTTTGTAAGGCCCTTGTCACATTTTATATAGGTTTTCATCAACGACTCTTACTCTAGTAGCTGCTAACTTTTGAGCACTTAATGGTTTGCACTAAGTACTCTTTTTAATGTTGTCTGTATAATTATAAATATGCATACATATGTGTAGAATACAGTATGAGCAAACAAACAGATGCATAAGTATTACTTAGGGTCATAAAGATGCTTAAAGGTTTTTTTCATAAGGTGTGAGAGGTATGGAGTTGTGTGTGGGTGTGAAGAACTCAAGTAATGACTGCCAATCAGAAAAATCGAAGATACTCGTCATTGTTTTTAAACATCGTGTTACATCACATAATTCTGCAGCAGTTAGTCATCACATCAAAAGGGAATAATAGTGAAAGGCACTTGATGGCTTTTCAACATCGATGAGGTAGCTTAGTAAGAGGAATAAATGACTTACCCTTTCAGCATTTTAAGGTGAAATGGAAAAACTGCCGCAAGAAACTTGCATCTGTTCTGTTGTGTTCTTTATTTGCCTTTTTTTAAAAAAATACATAATTGCAATGTGCTAATAGCAGTGCAGATTTTTTAGGTTCATATAGGGATTGGATAGGTTAGCAGGTTGTCACAGTGTGGTAGTGTGATGTGTGGTCTAGAGGGTCTTCAATATCAGTTTGTAGCACCAACTTAAAATTATTGCCTAGTTAAAAGTTAATTGTCCAATACTGAGCTGAGGACCATTAACAAGAGCAAGTAGTGAATACCTAGGAATTTAATATATGAATTTTAATTGGATTGATCAAAACAGTATGTACTGCATTTTTTAAAAAGGTTATAGTTGATATGCATACAGTATTAATTATTTTTGAGAGAGCTGACAATGTATGACAACAAAAAATGTAGCTAATATTTTCAGTGTGTAATGTGCAATCCTGGCATGTTATTAGATAAGTATTAATAAGAAGGTGAAATCTTAATATTTTTGAAGCAGGAAAAATAGCTAAAGAGCAAAATTTTATCTAAACAACCCTATTTTCACTAAGATTATAAACTAAATATGAATGTGGTTTATTACAACTAGAGTAGAACAAGTGATAGAGTGCTTCATAAATCATGCTTCACGAACTAGTTCATCTGTCATCAACAACTATTTAATGGACTGAATATGAGCAATAATCAGAGTATTTTTTTGTTTGGATTAGTGTTAGTTCCCATTTTATTTAACATCTCCATGCATGAAGAAGATGGTGATCAGTAGGTTCCCTTGAGCTGCATGTGACTTCAAGGCTTCAGTTTTACAATTAGTGTAACCAGCTTAAGTCACCCTGCTACTGTCCCACCACTTTTCTGCTCCAGGCTATGGGTTATGCTGCCTGTCTTCTGCTGGCACCAACATTCATGCAGCTGTGTAATTGGTTGGAGCAGAGAGTTGATCTGTCTGAAAACAAGCTTTTTTTTTTTTTTTGATTTTCGGATGAATGAAGTCAATCCATCTGATCTCAGCAATCTAGTGCTGGCACAAAGCAGGGGCTAAGGGCTCAAGGAAATAGGAAGAACTTTCTCTTGGTGGTAGCATGAACGTGGATTGTGAAATAAACTGGTTATGCAACTGTGCCTGAGTTGTGATGAATAGCATGCTCTAGAGAGGACAGAGAAATAAAAAATGAACTAACAAGTTGTAAACGGGCACTGTAAAATCCGTGCCCCTTGTCCCCCTTTTTTGTTTACTTCAGTTTCTAAGTTCTCAGGTTGTATCACACAGGGAAGAGGGAATACTTCCTCTTGGTGGGCCTAATCCAGTGCTCTTAACAGTCAATATAAAAACCATGTTTTCAGTGTAAAATGGGTCAAGTCTTGTTTGATTCTAACATCATTCATATTGAATGAATAAAAAGAAAAATAGAAATGAAAAATGTACCCAAGGAAATATTTTTCACTGAGTATCCATAAAATAGTAAAATTGTGTTATATATATTTACGTGAAACTATTAACAAAATGTATCATAAATCTAGAATATAATATGGCTTGAATTTTGAAAAATATGTGATAATTTAGCTAATAATTATTTAAAAGGTGACTGCTAGTGATCAGAAAACTTACACATTCTTGCTTATATTTCCTGGTCAAATGCATGCTGTACATGTCATAAATTCCAGATTCTTAAGAAAAGCATGAAAAGCACGTTTTAATTTTGCTTTTCTCACTTAAGTTTAAAACAATAAAATAATAAGATAATTAATATTTAAAATAATAAGTTTAAAAGTTCCTTTGTCATACCAGCAATACTTGCTGAAATGAATGCAATATGAGTGTTATCACAAATAGTTAATTCCTAAATGTAATGTATCTTTATGGAGGTAGGAAAATTACAGTATTTAGTTAGTTATTTAGCGTGGAAAGCTAAGTTTACATCAAAGCACCAAATTTCTAGAAATCTTGCAGAGTGCAAAAATAAACTAGGCTACAGAAATGATCTAAAAGATAAGATTGTATGTTTTCAGGACAAGTGGTCAAGTAACTTGCTTTCCTGATAAATATTCTTGAAACTAATGTTGGGATTTTCTCTCTCGTTTAGCTAATCAGTTGAAGTTTAATAACTAAGCCTTGCTCTCCATGCCGTCTACCTTGCTTTCTCCACTTTTCCTTAACCTCACCTTCCAAGGATGCACTGCTCATGTAAAGCTGATAGCCACTCGGAATTAGATTTATAAAATTTTCTGGGCTTCTAAGCTGCTTTTCTCACATTCATATGATTCTCCCCTGCCAGCTTAGCCTTCTGTCCTCCACCCATCCCTGTTTTGATTAATTTCTCTCATGCCGCGTGCCTAAATATTGCCCAACCCATGTGGAAAGTCCTTAATTCTTGTCAAGACAGGGTCATGACTAGCCCACCCAGGAAGATCAGAACCAAGGCTCTCAAACTGGGAACAAGGCTCGCCCACCAGTATAAAAGCCATTATTCCCTCGTGCTCACCCAGGCCTTTGGGTTAGCAGGCAGCTTGAGCAGAGGCACAGAAGGTATGTGTTAGGAGGAATGGAGATGAGGAAAGAGTAGTCGATTTACCAGGGATGTAAAGAGGAAGATGTGAACCATGCAAGGGACAATTGGGCTGGGAAGACCTGAGTTGGAGAAGGGATGCAAAAGCAACTAAACTGAGGTCAGAAGTTTAGGACAGGGAGAGCCAGTGAGTGAACAGGGCAGGGAAAACAGATTTGGTTAGTTAGCTGGTATGTTTTCCCTTAGTTGTGTCTGGTCATTTGGAGGAGCTGGAGAAACAAGCTTGGCAGAAGAGCAGAAAGCCAACCTACTCCAGCTTTCTCAGCCCCACGGGGGAGCTTGAATTGAAAAGAATTACCGAGTAGACTGAGGCTATACAGTACTTAATTGTGGAACAGGGCCACCCTCAGTTATGTGATGCCTTTGGCCACCTTCATCAAAGTCTTTGATGAGTAGTGCCGTTGGTCCACTGGATCCTTCAGCAGTATAGCTGCATTAGTCCATGTTGACCTGTCCACAGTGTGTAGAATACTGGGAGAAATTAAAAAGTTAATATGAAGAGAAACAAATCAAGTTCTTCAGGGGGCTGGAAAACTGTAATCTGCCTGTTCAAGAATATTCAAGAAGGGCAACATTTTGAGGATGGTGTGAATGTGTTGCAGGACCTGAATCAATATTAGGAATACTAGAAAGCCAAGTAACCCTGGCTGTGCTTTCATCACATAATAGGGGAGCTATGGTATGAGTATAGTTGCCATCTCTGATACCAGCTTCTGCTCTACATATGTCTTTATCCAGATTTTGGGAATGATGCAGGTTGGTTCCAGGGCAGCTTTGACATACGCTCCAGCCAAGAACAGTTCTCCAATTGCTGACATCTTTGGTAGTGCTCCCAGGCAGCAGATGGTTCCAAGTCTTCTGCAACCCCTTTTATCTCCTCCCAGGTAGCAAATACACATAGTCTTATCTTTTCTTAGGCACATATTTTACTAGAGAAGTAGTTTCGGTCGGCCATCGCTTGAGTCTGCACACATTCATGCACCAGAAATATTCTTCACAGTGAGCTGCTAATGCCGGTTCACCTGGAAATGGATGGGAGGAGGCAATGCTCATGCAGGGGGGAGCTGTTAATAACTGTTAACTTGAATATTTTTGGACTACATAAAGTGGGCCAAATTGTGTGGCTGCCCGTACAGGGAGAAGACATGACACAGATCCATAGCCTCAACCTTTTTCTTATACTTTTCTTCCATCCAGTGTTACGAAGAGTCCTGCTTCTGGAGCCAGGCCATCACAGCTTATGAACTTCTGGTCCAAAGGCAGCACTCCTTTCTAAGAAGGCATTCTATGTAATCTATGCTTGTATTATATCTCATGGAATCTGGCCAAGTAGTATTCACTCCTGTGATATCTTTTGAAGTCCTTGACCTTTTTGATGATTTCCATGCAGTTCGTAATTAACCGAACCAGCTGGCCCTAAGTGTTTGGCCATCCTACTTGACTTTTGTGGCCTGGAATAATCAGTGAGATGGCATATTCGGCTATGGAGTGGCAGATTTTGGTTTCCTGTCATTGTTACTGAACAGGCTCCTATATAGAAATTCACTTTGGTCTTCTCACTAGCGTCTGTGGAAGATTTCTTAGGAGTTTGAGTATCAGAAGGTTTCTTTTAAAAACTTTCTTGGGGAATGGCTCTTTGTACATGAGAAATCTGCCTGCTTCCTCTCAGAACTCATTGCCTAATTCCCTGGTTCATATGGAATGACTACAGGGAAGGAATGGCAGAAACCAGGGAAAGACAAGGATGTACACCAGAACTGTGTATCCGCATGTGAAGGAGAGCTAGGGAGAAGAAAGGGTGTCCACAACGCTGCTCAGATGGTCAAGTATGACCATCTGAATTGCCAGTGAAATAGCCTGAAAGACAAGCTCTGGTGGTGATTCATCTTGGAATTGGAAGAATGGGAGATAAATTGTGGTCAGAGAAAAAAAAGAAACTTACTTGGCAGTTAAGAAATGGGCTCCTATCCAGTCTTAAAAGATTGTCTCAGTGTAGAAGTCTGTATTCTATTCAGTAGTGATTCAAATCCTCTTATGCTGTACAGTTAGAAAGCAGCATCCTTTTCAGTTATGCCCTACCTAAGGAGTAGGACATCCCAGGGCCTCCGCTACGTGACAGTTAGCTGCAGCTGGTGGGAGGCAATCGGGGAGATTGATGAGGGAGATCCCTGGCAGATTTGCTAAGGCCAGTACTCCCCCTATTCTGGGCTGTGCATGCAAACGGAAGTGAGGGAGGCATGGAGAGCGCTGGGTATACCTGCTTCCTTGGTGTCTTTGGCCGTTAGGGGAAAGAATCCCTATGTGGATGCATTCAGTAGAACCTGCTCAACATGCAAATTAGATGTATCATATAACATGGGCAAATACTAAGAGAAAATTATATTTTTTGCCCTGAATTCTTCTGTTACACCCAAGCGCATGCCCTTTGATTTTTCCTTTCATCAGGTGCTTTTCACTTCCTCTTTCTTTTTTTGACTGACAAAGGTGAAAGCATCTCCCTTCATTGTTTCATGAGCACATATGTTTTTTTCAGAGAGCCAGTACAGGGATACAGATGGTAATCAAAGATCAGAGTAAAAAGCACTTGTAAACTGTGTCTCTGGTGAGCAGCACAGATACAGAAATCTAGAGAGATTGAGAAAAAAAGGTAATTAAACCAGGTGCAGTGTCCTCTCTTCTCTGGTAATCATGGAAGAAAACCTCTTTGAACAAGTTCTCCTGGGCACATTTGTGGGCATCGAAGTATCAAAAGTGAGGTTAGGCTCTTCAGTGATTTTCATAAAAAAATCTTAAGGAGCAAAACCAAAAACTTAAAGAAAGATTAATAATAAAGATAAAGAAAGAAAATCTCTCTTGAGATTTCCCATCTGCCATTATTTTTCACTATGAAATGTAATTGTGACTTTTTATACTGATGTTCTGCAGTGATAAAAAAATGAATGAATGTGGCTACAGATTTTAGAGGCTTCAGTGTAAAGTGGCTTTGCTGCTGAGATTCTAGTTTACACCTGCCACTCACAGCAGAAGATTTCGGAGCTGCTGGTTTCTAGCTGCTGATACCATGAAGGCCAGTGTGAGCTCCACTCAGGAGGAGAGCTGAGAGTCCACTAGTTCTGGCTCAGCAGCCCTGCTGGGACAGTATCTCTTGCTCGTGTTACTGTTCCTAGACACCTGTGTGATCTTATATTGTGGATCTTCACTGGGCATGTGGTCAGCCCCAAGGCCACCCTGGGCTTGTCCTGTATGAGTAGGTACATTGCTTTTCATCTTTCTGAGCTTCCTGCGTGTCTCTAAGAAAACTGATTTATTTCACCTATGGCATGAAAAAACATTTTAAGGTGTACTTGGGATATGATAATTCTCCTGGTTAAGCTGATTGCTATTGTATTTACCTTTCGTTCTATTAGGCTGGTCTTTCGAGACTGTAATTAAGAACTACAAAGGGCCTATATTGTTCAGAGTTAAGTTTTGAGACTTGAGTGTAACTTGTCTTCCATTCTTCATGAGCATGTCAGGAGCTTCTCTGTTTATATCATGGGACCTACTGGTACTGTTTCAGTTTCTATCCGGAAAAGTGTTTCTTGTTTCTTTTGGCTGAATTTGAACTGGTGGAAATCGTGCATGTTATGCTATGCAATTACTAATTACTGGCATAGATGATGAGAGAACATTTCTTCAGTGTTCAGTAACCTGATGTATAGTTGTGTCAAACAGTAAGTAATACTTCTTGAAATCTATTTCTATATGAAGAACTACCAGATTCAATTATTTTGAGATAGATACTTGCTGAAGCAATAACATTACAATATCCATGAGTTTTTCATCTCTTATTCTAAATCTTCATGTTATGATTTTTAAGTAAATTAGAATAACGGAAAAATGACCTACAGTTTCTGTTTTTTTCATTTCACTAAAAATGTGAAATTAGAGTGAATATTAAATTCTCTAATATTTGTTTTCCCAGGGAGTATTATATGGTAAGCCAAATTATTAAAAAAGATACTTGGAGAAACTATTTCAATTGACAAAAAAGTAAGATAAATGTTTATTTGAGTACCTTGTAAACACATGGCCTTATTGCTCTACAAACTGTGGCAAAACATAAATTGCTAATACCATTTCTTAGACATCAGTAAATGCTGCAATTCCTTTTTGTACTGTCTCTTAAAATTTACCATATCTTTCCAGAACACTGCTGTTTAAACCCAGAGAACCTGGATTCTTTAAAATACAACATGTACTTTTCTGGATGCCAAGTTGAAAGTGCTTTTAGTAGGTTGTGTGACTGATCCATTCAGAGGCTCGATTATCTGATTGTGCTCAAACATTTTTAATTCAAATATGAGCATCTGCGGCCAAATGTTTCTAGTATCTGGTGCTAACTTCAACACATTACCTCTGAAAGGGCTAAAAAAAAGACAAAAAAGTTTTTTGATCACGTGCTACCCTTGATCATGTTACCAAACCTCGTACAGAAGCCAATACATTTGTTCAAAGGAAGCAGAACATAAAGGCTATAAAATTAAATCACTATATCACAAAGAATGAAGGGATGTCAATGTAATGAGAATAGAAGTGGCCACATTCTATTTTGTAGTGTTCTGTGACCTCCATGGGAATATAAGGGCTACTTCTGAACGTCGCCTCTGGATGTGTACAATTGTAGTTATGTAGGGGAATGTAATTACTTTCCCCCTCCCACAAGGTGTACAGTAATATGCCAGTAAACACAGTATTAAATTCTGAACTTATAGCCAGAAACACAACTGCCCAAAAAGCAAGTACATCATTATGTCCAAGTAAATATGCACTCATACAGTATATGCTTATATGTATCTTCAAACCTATTTCTGAAACTGAGATGAACGTTTTCTATCATCTGTGAAAGCTATGATCCGTGTATATGTGGCCATAGTAATGCTTCATCTTATAAAGCATTACTTTGTATGCTATTCTATTCTGATCTTCCTCATATCTGTTCACATTTTGGAGTCATCTGTGAGGGAGCTAGGAATAACTTCTTGAACGTGCTAACCGCTTTTAAATTACAATAGAAATATTTGTCTCAAGTAATGGACAACTGCTAAACTGCTGAGCTCAAATAGAAGTTTACATGCTACTTCAGACATACTAATGAAATCTAAAGATACACAGAGTTACTTTGGGGAAATTCAGAGTGGATTTCAGCACTCGTATTTATCAAAACTACTATTAAGTTTCTGGTCTCCATACAGTGAAAGGAGGGAGGACTTAGCTACTCCTAATGAAGGAGTACTTTGTATTTTGAGCTGGCTTGCCTGCACTGTGTGGTTGTAGGTGACAAATGAAACTCATTTGCAAATATAACGACCAAGATTATTGAATATGAATTAATGTCTATACCAGCAAATACCTTTACTGTACACTGAAGAGATATTAACAAATCCTAACTGCTTTTATTTCACTCTCTATGCAATTGCAAATGAATCTCAGGCAAATCAAAGGTATTTATGATATTGATCATATTGATCTGATCATAGGTTCTGACTTCAACATATTTATAAATGCTATCGAATGCTGTCAAATGCTGTATAAATGTCAAGAAGAAGTAGGCACGGCAACTTCTGATACCTATTCTTCTGGCAAATCTGGAATAAACATTTAGAAAGATCACAACTCATGTGAAACCCATCACATATCCTCAAAAACATTTTCTTGAAATATAATGTTACATCTTAAGATGATCTGGAAAACATTATGCTTTTCCTTTGCATTCCAGCATTAAAGTACATTTCCTGTCTGCTGATATCTTAAATTTACTAGTTTGCTTTCTTTTTACTCTTCCTTTTTTCAGTGATACTTGACTAAAAATAATTTTTAGTTAATTATTCTCACTGTAATTACATTAACAGCTTGAATGTTTTAAAATATTCTGTAACAATATATTTTTGTAAAAATTTCATGTTGTATTAGTTTGTCAGACGTATCATTGGCAAATTTTAAACTAGAGAGAAAAAGAAATTAAAGGCCATGTCAACTGTGTTATTTCTTATAGCCACATTTCAAAAAATTTTATAGATTGTTAGAAATACAGTACTAAAATATATAAACAGTTAATAAAATGTGTAACATACCATGAATGCACATCAGTGAAACTCTGGAATATGTTAGAATGAATTATTTTTGTGTAGCTTGGTGTGGCTTGTGCTTTTGAAATCAAGCATCAATTTTCTAGTTTTGACTGAAATCAGGACCACCCTGAAGCAAAGCTTAATTGAAAGAAATCATTTAAGAGGCTCTATTTATCATTTTGATATAAAATCGGCAGATAAAAAGATGTAACAAAATATGCAAATTAGAGAAGAAATAACCTTTACATTAAAACAAACAGTTTTAGGTATTTTGAATTAATCTCTGATGCCTGTATCCTTGGGAAGAGAGAAAATCACTGAAAATTGTTTGGAAATAATGCTAGTCTTATTTAGGATGCGTGGTGCTAGCAGATGCGGGGCTTTATTAATACAAATTTTAATCATTCTTTCATAATAAAACACTTCTGAAAAGACATAAATATAATTAAAAGTCTAAATTCATTAATATTTAGCAACATACAAAAGTTTCTTTTCGTCTGTTTTATTGATAAAGGAGATGCTCTATGAGTAATCATTGTGTAGGAAAAACATCACAACCTCAATATATTTATTGTCAGCTACTAAGAATTTTGAAATACTGCGTCAGCCACTGTCGGGCAGTTTTTAGATTAGTAACTGATATGGAGGATAATGTTAATTTCTGTCATAACGCCTTTAATAATTGGAATTTGGAGCTGAAGATAGATATTATTAAAAACATGATGTCACTCTGACTAAGTATCAAGACAATGTTGGTAATAAATTGTTCCAACAATAGTATCAGTTTATCTGATAGATGGCCACTGTAGGTAATGGCTTCTTGCTGTTGTTGATGTGTACTGTTGTTTTAATAACCAAGTTCTGGAAGTATTAAACCTTATGAAAACAGTATTTTAAAAAATGAAACTTTACATTTCCATGTGTCACAGAGCACAGTTTTGTAGATCTGAATAGCTAGCTGTTCATGTATGTATTTTGTGTTTGACTTTTGTTATAACAAGAGGGGGAACCAAGGTTATTACTCAGAAAGCATCCACATAACAAAAATAATATGTACCAATAAAAAACAGATAACTCAGGTTCTCTTATCCTGTTGTTCTGATCCTTAAGACAGGTCCAGAAAATACAGAAATTCCTACTCTTCATTGCTCAACAGGGAGAGCTTCCATCCTGGAAGAGCTTCCATGCAGCTTCCACAGTGCTTTCAGTTTGCCTGGTGGACAGGTAGCAGTTTCTTATTCCTTTCTTCAGTTTTCTTTCAAAGGGGT
This sequence comes from Tinamus guttatus, assembly GCF_059628265.1. Lineage (NCBI taxonomy): Eukaryota > Metazoa > Chordata > Aves > Tinamiformes > Tinamidae > Tinamus > Tinamus guttatus. The sequence continues at coordinate 3,916,880 of NW_028288781.1, read as the reverse complement.
ACCACCATTCTTGACAGCATCCCTTACTGCTCTCTGGCAGCTAACTGTTAGAGTAATTTTCCTTTGATTCTTCAGCAGAGCTTTTGAAACTTTGAAAGCTTATGAAATATTTAAATAGGGGTCCATGTAAAATATCTCAGAGCACTTCTGGTGTATCTAGGCTCTGGCATAGTAGAATTTTTCTACTATGTGCTCCGTTATATAGTATCATGGTTTGCACAAAGTGGTTATTAATAACAACACAGAGCTGCGTATTTGCTTGCTTACTGACACAGTTTTGCTTACAGAGTTTTGTTCTGTCAACTACACGGTGACCAAGTCAGAAAACAATCCTCCACATTACTCCAGTAAACTGTTAAAGAGATTAGGCAGCTCAAGAAACAATAACTAAGGTCAGGAGAAACAAAGAAAAACAAATGTACTTAGGTTTTTGTTTATATATATATATATATATATCTATAGTTGATAAAAGCTCAATATAAATATCATTTGATGAAATGCCTTCTGTAGTACAAGACACAGTAAGAATAGTTACAGGAACATGCTGATTGAGTGGTTACATGATACGGGAATGGCCCTGGTAGTGAAGCATGGTAACAGGGAAGGTTCTAAGCCTAAGAAGTGTAAAGTGGCTGTTCACATTTCAGAGGCAGATAGACTAAGGTGACCAGCTTTGCATTCTTCCTAAGATGCATCCATGGCACAGCTTAGGAGCTTGATCTATAAAACTCTGCTGTATTCCGTGGTTGATCAATCAAGTGTATTTGTTTCATATCTAAGTACAGTATTATCTATCGTCTCATAGGAAAGAAAAGCAACTGCACTTGACTGGAGATCGCTCTGGAGGAAGATGTGATATAAGGGCTTCATACTATAAGGGACAAATAATTGTGAGTTTAATGCATTTCCTGAGATGCATCGTAAATGGTATAATAATATCACAGGTATTTGATGGCCCACTCTTGCAACTCTTTTCAGTCTCAGTTTCTGCTATATTTCATGGCCTTAATAAAATGTCAGGATTAAGTTCTTATATTCAAATCATTCACCTGAACAGCTTCAGCCCCCAAGTTAGAATTTGTGCAGGGAAATAATAATGATAATAACTTGAGAACTGTCAGTTATTTACTCTCATGTATAAATTTATGCGTGAAAAAGTTATTTGTAATTGTATCACGGTAAGTTTAAGATTATTCCAAGATTTATGTTTACTGAAATTACAGGAACATTTTTAAGGGCAGCATTACAGTTAGGAGTTTGCAGGCAGTCCATCCATGGAATACTCTGCATGTATCACTTTTTGTTCCAGTGATAAAACATTATCTCGTAGATTGTATCAGCAGTTGAGTTAGGTTCCTATATAGTTTCACTGCACTGCCTGACAACTCTTGTCCAAAGTAAGCAAAGTTGGGAAGGCTAGCTCCACTCTTTAGCCAAATTAAAACAGAAAACAATTTATGTCTATAATCTTTTGTCAATATCTTCTATTCCAACAATTCCACTAGTACTTAAATTTGTAAGAGTGCACACTTATTCTTAGCTAGAAATTGAAGAATTTGATGGACCCATTTGCTATCAGCTTCTTAAACATAATCCTGTTTCAGTGCCAGCAGCAAGGCAATTCAGATGATTGATAGTTCGGTCAAGTCCTAAAATGTCCTCTCACTACAGTTCAGTTAAGTGAAATGCACCATTGGGGCATGATAAAGGTTCTGCATGGGAGAATGCAACTCGAAAATAGCAGAAGAAGAAGATGGAAGGATTTCTATGTATTGCATCACATAGCTGTCTTTTAACTCCAGGTTTCTGAGTGAACGCAGCTTGGTGAGTGAGTTTACACGAAGAGACTAGGCTCAGGATCAGACTAGTGTGTTCCCATTTCACAGAAACACAACATAAAAATGGGATCAATGTTTGCAATGGGAAGTACTTGAAAAATCCTGTGTGCCTCTGTGCTTAGTCAGATGCACTTACCAGTCTGCATAGTAGAGTTTTCCGCAGTATTGTTTGTTTCATACTAATTTAAAAGTTCATGTTGATTGATATTTTTCATACTTATTGTTTTTGATAAGGATATTGATTTAGAAAAGGCATAAAAAGTTGAGGTCAGTTGGCTCCATGTCAACAGACTCATATTTATTGGGAAGCAATTACATGAACAATCCCATTGTTTATTATTTCTGTATCTTTAAAATGCTGACTAGCCTGGAAGCTGCCTTCTTGGAAATCCTAATTATACAGTAATTCAGTCTGTTTATAACATGTTTTCAATTTTCACTACATATTCTACTGTCACAAAATCCTCTGACATTTGGTTTTATGGAAATATTTAAATTTTAACAGCAAGCTACTGCACTGGGACTCTGGCTTTTGGAGACAAGGATGGGCTGGTGAAATTGTTCTCTTGTAAGTGGGACATTTGAAAGAATTTCCCATTGATTTCAATAACAGATGAGTTAAGTCAATGTGGAGAAGATCTGAAATTCCATTGTATTTTAGTAATGTTTGTAAAATGAAAGTAACATATAAATATGCTGATAACCAGTGTTCAAATACTGTTCTAAATCAATATTTTGATGTATTTGTTCAGAAATGTAATGTTTTAACACAAAAAGTAAATATTATATATTTGCCTTGACCTAGATTTTTTTAAACTATTCCTGCTGCTCTTAACAGTGTTGCTTTTCAAATATGATAACTTTTTTGTTTTATTTCATATATATCTATATATGAAATCTATATATCTTCATATATATCTATATATGTTTGTATATATTTATATATGCTTTCTGAAATATGTTATATGTTTGTTTATATAAATACATGCATATTTAAATACACATGAAGGCTCATTTTCTGTTCTACTGTGTTTCGGTAGAAATTCTCTAATTCCTTTTCTCTGTACTGGAGATTGAGCTATATTTTACAGTTATATATGACTCCTTTCTACCTTCTCGTTACTTAATAAATATGCAAGTTTAGCAACAGCATGCAGTATTGACAATGTCATTAACAGTAAGGCTTTAAAAAAGATACCTATTGATAGTGGCCAGACTTGTGTATTCTCCCTAAGTAGCATTTACTACTGTCACAGTTGAAAAGGAAACACTGTGTTATATGGACTACTCTCTGACACAGTAAATTATTTCTTATTTTCATAAGGTCTTATGGTGTTAGCGGCTCAGTTTGGTTAACTAGATCTGAAGTTTACATAATCAAAGCCTTTACTCAGCTTTTGCTAATACTGAGTGTGTGCAAATGTCCACAGCCACTTGAATTTCCCTCTCTAAAATCTTCCGAATATTAGCTGTTTTGAAATCTAGAATTGTCTTAGTCTTGCCTGTCCTAAATAAACATTCACCTTGCTCATGCTAAGGTCCCATCAGGATCTACAGAACAGCACATTCCTCTCTCTAAGCTGCCTGCAGGGCCCGAGGGTTTACCAAGGTGGAAGGATTGGACTCTTGAAGATTTCCCTACCATTATAGAGGATTTTTTTTTCTGAATCTTACTAAATATTTAAATGTTAACACAAGGTGGAAGGGTTTCAACGCAGGATATGTGAAGAACTCTCAGGCTGGTAATTAAAAAATCCTCTCTTCATAGTGATGCTAACTTTATTGTCTATGGATTTGACAATGATCAATTTCAATTAGAATATTTAATCACTTCCTCTTCTCTTGAAATCCCTTAAAGCTTCAGCAACTTGCTTTGGATCCATCATGACAAACCTTTCTTCAATCACACGGTCACAACTGTTAGAGCCAAGATCTGCTGGCTCCAAATCATTTACATGATCAGGGTTCTAGACTGTGATCTTTTTAGGACTGAAATGTGTCCTTTTCTAACAAAAGTATCATACGTACCACTTTTTTTTCAATGCTGAAAATAATTTGCTATGGAAAAAGGGACAGAGCTGAACTGATAGTTATAATGGCAACCAAATGAAAAAAAAAAGAAGATTCTACACTAAAATATTTTTAGAAATATTGTCTTCTTCAAGAGATATTTTAAGACTTTCTCTGGTCTCTAAATATTTCAAGTAATAAATAAGAATTACGTCCAGTGAAAAGAGACCTTGGCAATGAGTTTAATGTAATGGGTCTTAGCCAATTTCTTGTCAAATTCATTCTTAGTAAAAGTACTTGCTTTATGGAACTTCTAAGGTCGGAAGCCAGGAAATCAAGAAAATAGTTCAGATAGTTCTGTATGATTCTAGAAGAGTTTTGATGCCATAATTCTGATATTTAGAATTATTTCAGTATCAGAATTGAATGCAGTTTTTTAAACACTGTTAACAAAACTAGTCATAGGAATAAACGTGAACAAGGAATAAATGTGAAACAACGAATTAATTTGTTCAGAATTTCAGTTGATGAAAGTCTTAGCATTTAAACAAAGCTGTTTGTAAGGTGTCACAACCCAAGACAGTATCAGGCCATGGATATCGGTTCAACTCCTTTCAGCAATTAAATGAAAACACTATTTTTATTTATTTCTAGCTTTCTAAGTCAGTAAATCCCGTTAGACTGCTGTTATTCTGGAGAGGGTGCATAAAACTCCTGTTCTCTCCTGTAACAAAGGAATTTTAACCCTATATTCACTGCTAGGCCTTAGGGTAGTCTGAACCACATAAATTTCTAGTTATGCATCTGTAACATAAATGTCAAGATAGCCAAAATAGTAGAACAAAAGAATTTCCCCAGTAATTCTGCCCCGTGCCACCCAAATGCAGTTAGAATCTGCACTCTATTATCTGACAGGAAGCTGTTCGCTGTTAGTGCCACTTTTCCAGAAAAATGTGTTTTTTTACATACACAATCTTTATTTAAAAGGACTGTCAGGCTCACCTCAAGAGCAGCGGTGCTAATTGCACGTGTCCTATATCTGATTAACAGTGGAGTAAGTCCCTAATACAGTGCTCTTGCAATTAGGCCATATTCAGCCTCCCCATGAAAACAGATGGAATTGCATCTATTCAGATAAAAGCTGTTAAGGACTTCCTCACCAGTTTAAGACAGTGGCCTCCGTCATATGCAGTTATTAATTTTTATCTACAAAAGCAGGAAGATTCATTCTGTCCAAGAATTGATTGGATTTGGTTCACCTGCCTACCTCGCCCCTGTAGCGTTAGTTAGGTTTGGATCTTTGCTGCTTGTCTAAACTTTAGAGTGTTTCTGCAGCTAACCACCTTATGACAAGTGCCACATTTCCTTTCCCAAGCAGATATGTTCACTCATGGTTCAAGTAATCCGTAATATATTGTCGGTTACTCTGAGTGTCAGAGCATTAGTATTTCTTTGAGTTACTAATATCACTGTCAGACAAAGAAAATCTCATTCATTTCCAAAACTGAGTACTATCGGCAGTGAAACTGGCTAAATACTAGTAGTTTCTCTATGGCATGGGACTATTAAAAGAGAAAGATAGAGAAAAAGAAATATTGTTCTGGAATGAGATCCCATCCTGTGTCACTGCTCCAGTATACCATGAGAGAGAAACAGCTAAAAATGCAAACAGAGGCTGAGATTTTTAAAGAACTTTTTGGCCACAATAATTTTGGTTTTGGAACTGAAAAAAGGAAGTGGAAAGAGAAGACCTGCCTGCCTAATACTGAAGGAGAACTTGTTTGTATCTAACATATTGGAGAAATTGTTTGAGAACAGTTCATTCTAGTGAAAATATTACTTTTGTAACACAGCCAAGATCAGTGTTTTCTCATTCATGAATCGGAGTTCTTTTTTTTTTTTTTTCATTTGTGGTTGCTTTCTTCTCATCCTCTTCTTTTTTTTCCCACTGTCTTATTACAGCAAAAAGTCATCAACAGCTGCCCAGGCTAAGCACTTGCTCAAGTCAGTATCAGTTGTAAGGGTCTAAAGAACAAGTTAGCTGAGCCTCCTGCAGTTGCAAAAAAAAAAAGGATTGATTTCGTACAGCACACTAGGATTCCTCTGAAGTCATTTGTGTCTCCTGCAGGAGAACTTGCATGTTTTTGGGGAAGAAGTGAGGACAAGGTATTGAAAGGCTGTCCTTACTGCAGATGTGGGGGGTCCAGCAGCACCTAAAACATAGTGGGGGCTTCAATCCTCACCGTCATCTGGGCCAGTAAGCCTGTGTTCATGGAGGAAAGAAGTGTTATATTTTAAGATGTGCGGGAACTGGGTAAAGGTACAGAGAACTGTAGGAGTAGCACAGGTGTAGGTGCCTGTATTTTAGAAACAGCTGAATAATGCCTAAAATGAATCGTCATTATAATGATAGCTCTGGTGCGCTACTACTACCAAACTTCTGATACTGGTACCTAAACTGATACTGTATAGGTGTCAGTAGTGTAGTAGCTTCCTTTGCCAAGATAGATTTGCTGATTCTAATTCTATTCTTTGGGGCCCTGGGACTCCTGACAACTATACATCTTGCTGGGTAACAAATCCAACTAAAACAAAATGATAGTTGGGGAAGAAGTGAGGGAGGAGAGGGAAAGAAAAGCATCTTTTCTTGCCGCAAAATGTTCCCCATTTTTTCTTTATCCCCCTAAGCAAAGGAACAGAGTGGGTCCTTTATGCACACAGGCCTGTGCAGGAAAGTTACTGAAGCACTGACACAGAAGGAAATCATACAAGATATTGTACCTGGCTCCAGTAAAATCTGAGTGTGTGGGTGGCATGGAGCTTAGTTCCATGTGCTCTCCACCCCACAGGCAGCTCCACAACTTCCTGTTGTGGAGGTTTCTCCTCTTTCATATGTGGCTTTGTGCAGTAGGCATTCCCTCGCTTGACGCATTTGCAGCCTGTGTACAGTAAGTAGCCTTGTGCAGTTTGCTCATCTGAGAAGACCGAATATAAATTTGACTTATGAACCCTTTAGGGTGGTGTTATGAAGAATTATCTCAACTAAGAATATTTTTTCATTAGTTAAACAGGAGATGACATAGTGCATGATTTTTTTTTTCCAGACTTTGAATATGTCCCATTCAGGAATCAGGACCAAAGACAATGTTATTTTAGTTCTTCTTGGCATATATTTACTCACTCCCAGTCTGTTCTATCCTTTTAAAATGACCCAGCTTTACTCAGAAAGGAGTATACTAAACATCATAGTGGTATATTTTCTGTATTAATATAAAGTGTTTTCTGGCAGCTTAAAAGAAAATGCTGCAATGAAAATCTGAGCTCACAGTCAAAGTAGTTGGTCCAGACTTTAGTGATTTGTAGTCAGAATTATATACCTACTGTCTTTGCTATGAGTTTTTGAAGTAAGGGTCAACATGAGGTCAAGCCATATCTTGCTGAAACACCAACAAGTGTGCCTGAATCGTTAAATTTATTTCTTTTTTGAATCCTCTTCGTTTATTAAGGCAGAGCACAGCAAATTGAACAAAAGTATAGATCAGAGACCAGATTTTCATCTTTGGGATTGGATTCGGATAGCAAGGTAAATGTTTCATGGTTGAATGCCTGTCCAGGAGTAACTAGGGAGATTAAGTAGCTCAATGTAATGCCTATGCAAGTAATTTTTTTAATGACTGGAAGTCTAAGTGTTTTGACCACTAGAATGAAAAGGTACAGAAGCTTGTTTGACGTTACAGGATATGGATAAAGAGGATGGGGGCTTACAACTTTTTATGTTGGAAATATTTATCTTCGTCTGTCAGGCATCATCAACAGGCATTCAGAATCTGTTGACACAGCAGTGTTATAGTTGTTTCAGCTTCAGTAACATGATGAGTTTGTTTTAAATTTCAAGGGATTTAGTTAAAAATTAGTAATCAAAACAAAATACATTTTGCCATTTACCATTTTGATTTGACTAATACAGGTCAAACAGCTTGATATTTTATTGCCTGGACATGCAGAGTGTACTATGAAAGGAATATTTCAAGGTTAAGACAAACTAAAGTTTTCCAAATTGAAGCTAATCACATGATTTTTTTTTTTATAATGTAAGTAGCATCAATAAAGCTTGAATAGGCACAGATGTCAGTTGTTTCATGTACCAGATAGTTTATCCAGGGTACCCAGCTTAAGTAACAGCTTTGAGGAAGTCATTTCATAGATCTTTAGAATAAGTACACACGCTATTTGGAGGAACTATAGATAGGTTTTGAACATGTAAACAGTACAGATTAAACACTTTCTTTTATCATTTATATTACTGGCAGAGTTGTCATGTATAGTTTAGCCATAATTGCATACAACTAAAACACAGAGGATAAAAATGATCAACCTCAGCTTTACTAGTGATATTGTGTGCAATTAAGTCAATTCTTGTTAGCTCTTTAAGCCTTTATAGAGTTCAACTAGACCTTATACCAAATATTTTGGAAAGTACGGGAAGGTTTACAGATTTTGATCATCAATGCAAATCTGTTAGAACATTTTGTTTAGTCACAAAATAGAGGGGATTTGGTGGGCCCAAGTACTAGGCATATTAGTCCCAACTGGCTAATTTGTGTGGGTCTTTCATCTCTACACCTCATTCCAGGCCACTATTTTTTCCCTTTATCCAGTCCTCAATGAGCAGCTGCATACACATTAATTACCCTAATGCTTGGAGGGCAGACAAGTAGTCTTTTCTATTTCTGCCATGAATGCCACTCGATGAACCAGCCACTAGGTCATGCTCAAGTGCAATGGAATCTTGTTTTTCCCTCCCAAACATCTAGCATCACCCCCACTGTGACTTCAGCTTCTGCCAGGCCAATGAAGCTGTTTCACAAATACGCTTTCTATGGTTGGCATAAATTAAAAATAGAGAGAGATAAAATATATGGAATTTATAAACATTAGCAGGAGCAGGATCACAAGGTATTGGTGGAATTTTATCTTTATTTTTCCAAAAATCTGTCTCATATTTTTAAATTACATATTTTATGACAACGTGCTTAGTATATTCTGCAGAAATAGTATTTTCCGTACTTCTGGTGTAAATACATATTTTAATTGAAAATATGTCATCAGAAGAAACATGGTATTAAAGTGGTGTGAAACATATAGCAAAAGGTTCTCCATACAATAGGAGTTGTGGTTTTTTTATGAGGAGTTCCTGAGTCACTAGTATGAAAAGGGTCTTTTGTATGGAGGAAATCAGCAGACGTATCAGGCTGAAACATAAATCCATTTACTTCAGATGTGTTTTTGTAGCTTTTCCCTACAGTCTTTCTGGAAATTAGAGAAGACATTTGCTTTTAAATAAGACTCTTTCTGATGGAAGACTTTTAAATCAGGAAAATGATGCCTTAACATTTTAAATCTATTTGAAGTGTGTTGAACATCTGAAATGACTGAGAACCATTGGCTTAAGCAGACATTACCTAACCCTCAAAAGTCTATGTTTCTGGAATTTGATGAATATGTGGAGAAATACATTCAGTGCAGCACTATTTCCACTGGGTTAATCAGTCCTATGCAGTGACCTCACCTTGATGCTGCGGCTTTCTCCAGAACTTCCCTTTGAAAAATCTCGTTTCCTTGGGAAATAGAGCAGTTGTGACAGTACCAATCTCTTACAAGGACTACTGCGGCTTTTTGTGACCTCTTCGTGCTATGCCACTTTGAATACAATCGGGGAAACAGCAGGAAAGTTGAAAAGCCAGTGAAATCAGTGTTTTCTCTTCAGGGCATGGTACAGATCATAGGAGGATCCAGAACCTACCTTCTAGATAAATTGTGGAAGAGGAGCTTGGGGCCAATAAATAAATAAAAGTCAGCTAGGAAAGAAAATAAAGAGCTAGAATTAGAAAGTTTAGCATGTTTAAGCAAGGTTCATTTCACTGTATCGTATTGCTTGTCTAGGTGCTGGTTGATATTTATCACATCACTGGCATTGCTGAGCTGCTTGGCTGATGCTTTGCAGTACATTTGACAGTTAAAAGAATGCACATTAGAAAGCTAGATGAAAAGAACATTAAGTGGTGAATTAATCATATTTTATATATAAGACTATGGAAAATTAATCTTGTGGTTGGTATTTAGCATATAAAATTTCCATAAAGGCCCAACTGTTGCTAGGAATCACAATGGAATATTTGTCTGAATGCCAGCATTTGGTAGAGGAATGGCAGAGCACAGGGTTGCGGCCACAGGAGTCTTTTACTGGTCTGCATCGGAGGCTCCAGAAGATGATTTCATGAATGCTAGAGGCTTATCCATTAAGGACAGCAGAGAGCAAGCTGTTAGGAAGGTGATTCTACAGCATCATTTATGCTGAGCATAACATCCAGTAACTTCTGAAAAGGAAGTTTAGACTGAAATCTGCAGTAAATCTTTTCTGTGCCTGAGAGGATAAATGAGGGATTTCCTATGAAAAGGCTTCCTAGCTGTGAGTAATAAATGGCAGCTCATTATTTCACTCCAAAGTGGATCCACAGTGACCGACTGTGACTGAAGTCTGTGTCTTGAAATAAGAATAAATTAAAAATTCATCTTGTGGCAGCAGATATTTGAGGCAAGGCAGGAGAAACTTGAGTTATTCATTTACATGGTGCAGAAGAGCTGTTCCTTTGATGATCTTAAGTAACCAGTGCTCTCTGAGCAGAGGTTTGGGTATGAATTTGCTGAGGATGTGAGGGAGCTTTGGTCTTTTCAAAAGTACCAATCAATAGGATGTCATGTGATAAAGTCCTATTTCAGACGTAGGTGATGACTTCATGGCTCCTTATTCATAGTAAACACTACAGAACAAGGTGGCTACTGTGTTACATTTATTAATTTCTCTGATGGTACAGCAGAAAATCAACGGAAAAGTCAGTTTAATTTTAAAGCCTATATGCATAGTTTCAGAGGGAAAGAACCTGTGAGTTTTCTAGTATTTTTTTCAAAGTTTGTTGCTCCTTGCTTTAATTTTTTAATAGTTATTAAGATTCATTGTTTTTGCTGAGAGTAATTGATAAGCTTGATGTTCTTTCCTAGTTTACACAAGACCTATTTCACAACATTGCAAAAAGGCAGAGTATGATTTCTTGAATATTTTGCGCCTTGCTCCTCTCTCTTTCCATGAACTTGAAGGCAGACAGAAAAATTAAGATCTGTATTGTAGTTCTGTCTTATTTTCCGTCTTTCTTCCCCTTTGAGGACTCTTTAACTACTTATTCAAAAGGAAATGTTGAGTGTTTATTATCAGAAAATATTCTGGACCTTGTCTGAGTCAATGTTCAAGACCTACAGGCTGAGACAAAAAGAGGGAACTATTTTGTGCTTAATTATTAAAAACAAAACAAAACACCTGCTGATTTATTTTGAGTCATAAACATGCAGCTAATTAACAGTTTATGCTTGCCGTAGAAGTAGTTGCTCTTTACTCTGCCTAACCCTAAAGTCCTCTTCCAGCCTTAGAAAAACCAATACATATTTTTTCACTTTTCCTGCAGGAAGATTTCCATCACCGTGATTTCTTTGAAAGTAATGAACTCATTCCATACTCAGATTTACATTGTGTCTTTTATTCTTATATGTATAAATTATCTCATACACATATGAGATAATTGTTGGAGAAGGTTGATCCCTGCAGGCAAGTCAGGAGCATTCTGTGGAGGCATTTTGAACTGCAAGGCAAAAAGAAAAAAATGTCATTTTAATATTGGATTAGTATGAAGAATTGTGGAAGACCAGTCATTGTGTAACTCTTCACAGTAATGTATTTCCTCTCTAGTACTACTTGTTTTTTTTTGTTGCTCCTTAGAAAACTGTTACCTGAAGAGAATAGATTGAAGTGGATACAGTGTCTACAGAAGTCGTGATGTGAATTTTTATTATTTTTTTCTTTGAAAACCTTTGTAGACATTTGAAAACCTTTGTACACCTTTGTAGACATGTTTGTTTCATATATTACATTTCATACTCCTGCACACCCATAATTTGTTTCAGTATAAAGCAAAACGGTCTTGCGTGGGCTGCCTTCAGAGTACTTTCATTTCTTCTTAACTTTAACGTTCAATGATCATTCCAATGAGAAATAATGATATTATTAATGTGCTTAAACTTAAGCCTACTGATGACTTTTTACAATTGGATTCTATTTTTTTCAGGTAAATCTGTGAAATTTGTGGAGTAAATTGCTACTGTGTCACTAAGGCTTCAGAATTTAGCCCAGATAGATAATCTCTTAGTTTAGAAAAAAACAGTGGCTTTATTTCCTCTTCTTATAGCATTTTCTTGGTCCAACAATTGTAAACACTTCAAAACCAGCATTTAATTACTGATGCCATTATTTTAAGTGCCTTGCTTAATATGCTTTGTTGTCTTATAGCAGCAGCCCTTACCTGACTTAAAATAGATTAATTAGAAACAACTATGGTATAAAGTAATTTTTTCACCATTCACATTATATTACAAGTGAAATGGTACTCTAAGAGCTTTGCCATAGAAAATGAAAAAAAAAAGCTGATCCTGGAAATACCATTAACATTATTTATTTTGAAATTGACACTGCTCAATTTCCAGACTAACACCCAGATTTATCTGTGTATCTCAGATAATCCAACATATACACAAATCAGCCTAAAATGTCTTTTCCTTCACCTCTGTTCTGTCCATTTAATTTTTGAAAAAGGTGAAGAAAACATAGATTGAGAAAAAGAAATCAACTAAGGAATTTTGTTTATTATGATTGGACGGCTGCAGTGGGTCCACTAAGGATCACTTCATGTTTTATTTTGATTGTGGAGATACCAGTCTGCCAACCATAATTTGTACTATGCAGCTATTGCCGTAGAAAATGGATGACCTTTTGCAGTAGACAGTGGTACTAATTAAAGTGCCATTGCTTGGCAAAGTTTTCCATATGTGACATAATCAATGGTGTTTTTTTTTCTTTTGATTTGAGTATATTGTTGTGTTACCAATTTAACCACTTAGCCTTTTTCAAGAAATGTATTATTCCATCCTTAACTTACATGACGTTTCATTCTAAGCTTCTTGTTGTATTAACTTAATCGCATACTTAGTAAATGTTGATGTATAAGGACAAGCTTGCACACATGCTCGAAGTTAATCATTGGTTTGAACGTCTTGCTAAATAAGGGTGATATTTTAAATTCTTACAGTTAGACTTTTTGGAGAAGACATATTTGTCCAAACAAATGCTAAACTTTCTTAAGAAAATAAAGTTTTTTTTTTTTTAAATTTCCGTCTTTATAGAGTACATTTCTTACATATCATGTTCATGGGTCTGCAGTTGCTGCCCATGTGGTTCAGCACCTAGCCTAGATGCCTTTATGCTATCTTTCTGCCTATAGGAGGACAGTCATTGTATAATTCTACACTTCATTTCTTATTTCTCCATCTCAGAAAACTGATTTGGAACAAAATTGTACTCTTACTCTGCTGCTGTTCTGTTGATTTCAAATGGAAGAGAATATTATTCAACAGCCATTGGATAGATTATGCAAATTTATTTTAAAATGGGGGATGATTTCACTCAAAGTAATTTCCTTAAGTCTATATAATTTAAGATAAAAGTAAGGAATATATTACTAGGTTTCCAGGAATATATTACTAGGTTTCCAGGTAGAAAGTAATACTGAATTTGATTTATGAAGACTGAGATTGCTGTTGTTGGAGCACCTCTTAACGATTTACCCACCTTTTGTTTCTCAAAAAAAGCATAAGAATATGTGAGATAGAAATATGTCAATGTCTGTTTGTTTTTCATCAAACAAATCTCAGAGCTGAAAAACTGCAGGATCTAGCTTTTCATGAACGAGACCAGTTAGTAACTTGAAGGATTCTGCATCTGGAATTTGCCCAGCTGGAGCTCAAATTTATTGGTCATGCTTCAGGAACAATTTGAACATACATTATGAATATTAGCATATGAGAGCTAATTGTAATCAGGAAAAAAAAATGTTTAAAGAATAGTAGGATAAGACAGACATGGTGTAAGATTGATGGGCTTTACTGTCAGCTATAAGGTCATATTCCGTTGTTAAAAGACAATTCTATTAAAAAGGCTCAACACCATTTAGAGAGGAGCAGAGCAGTATTGCTGTGATTCTATTGAGAGATTAAGCAAAAATGTTCTCAGAAATCCAAAACTCCTGGATTGCTGCACTATAGTGTTTTTCTCGGAAAATGTATTGAAAAATATCCATTTCTGGGTGTTAATAGAGCTTACTGCTCCAACTTTTACTCCACCATCGAATTTGATGGAAGTTTGGCTTATTTTTAGAGCATTTAATTTTTGCTTTTAGTTCAATAATTATATTTGTTAAACTAAATCTTGAAGTCATTTTAGTTTGTCTTTTAAAATATTGCCTCTAGCAAAATTCTCACCAACAACTGTGAGTTTTGGATCACTGAATACTTAGCAAAATAGAAAAAAAAAATCAGATTATTATTATTAAGCATAGCAGGATGAACTTTTGCTTCACTGTATAAAATGCTTATTTTTTTCAAAGTGCAGGATATACTCTTTGTCTGATATATTTACAATCAAATACGAAACAGGGATACATGTTTTGGAGAATGAAGTAGAGAAGAAGCATATGGCTCACAAGCATATTACCTGATGTTACCTAGTATTTCACTCTTCAGTCGTTTGTATGGATTTCAACGCTAAAAAATATTCAAAAATAGAAGACTTAGAGGAGCACCTACTCTCCTTTATAGTCTACAAATTCTGCCGTTTTCATGACTCTGTTACATAATTGTATTTGAACCAAATGTGTCAATGTACCAAAGCTAAAACAATTAGCTTTGATACTTCCTAGAGAAACACCCCAGTTTCTCTCTGCAGCCCTGGCCAAAGCCATTTCTGGAGTCATATATGTAAAAATGGGAGTAGCTCCACTGATGTCACTGAAATCAAGCCCGTGTTTACTTGTTTAATTAAACTGACTTCTAAAGTAATGTCAATGTGTTTAGATTGGCAATTCAGACAGTGTAGATTTAGTCTGTTTTTTTTTTCTTTTTTTGAGATATTCATATGATGATAATCCTTGTTCCTCTGAAACAGCCAATTTCAATAAACTTATTTAAAATATATAGCTTGTAGAAATGACTCACCGCTGTATCCCAGTTCTGGAGATCACTGAAAAGGAACAAAACAGTTACCATTTGTGCAGAATTGCAGTGTATTGGAAAACATTTTACAGTAAAAAAAATAGATATGAGGAATTCCATTTTTATTAGTCATGTACTTATAATTCTTCAAGTGCTAGGACAACATATCTTGCATATTGCTTCTACTTATTTTAAGAGGTTATTTGCTGTGATGCAAAAAATAGGACTGACACAGCAATTTCAAATCAGGGACACGCCAGCAGTTTTACAACAATCAGAGTCCAGGATTGCCAAAAAAGCATAAAAAGGAAATGCCAAGCAATGATGAGATTTTCAAAGTGGGAAGGGCAGCTGTAGCTGGAAGCTTGCCAGAATGCTTTTTTCAAAGGACCACATTGCCTAGGCTGTTGTCCTTAGTTACAATATGTTGTGGGGAGGATAAATGATTGAGTAACATATTTCAAGTGTGCTATAGTATTTATGCAACCCATCAGTTTTTAAAAGTGACTATGATTAACTAGCAGCAACACCAGGCCCTAAGGCTTTATAGATTGGTTATCCTTAAAAGAAGGCAAGTTATCTGTGAGTCAGAGGATAATGGAAAAGGGAACATATCAATAATGGTATGATTTACAGAAAATCATGATTTTTAAGCTCCACTACATCTGTGTAAAAAAAAAAAAATCACAAGATTGACCATAATTATCTACCTTAAGTGACCAGGACACAAAGACCCCCCATGCCCTCCTCCTATCCCTGGACTGCCTTTCCTCACCTCTCCAACTGACCACCACCACAGCCCTGTGCACTTCCATTGACAGCACAGCTGTCTTCAGCAGAGCGCCGAGAAGAGTTGCGCCTGAACCAAACTTTTTTAAGTGACCTGCTACTAACAGCCCGTGGCAGCGAGACTTAAAGATACGTACAACCTAGGAATGAAGAGAGTGCTCCAAGCGGGTCTCCAGTGCCAGGAGATCCATTGTCACTCGTTACTACCACCCAGTTTTCACTATGCACTTGACAATTGCTTATTAGTATTCATAGAACTACATGCAAGAGTCAAAACCACAGATCACCAGCATATTTGTTAGGAAATGCGACTCCTGAATAAGAAATGTGATTCTAATAATCTTATAGCAATATATTATCTTAACCTCTGCATATACTTTTGCCAATTTTATGGCAGAGCGCTGTTAAATTGAGTGGGTGGTGTAAGCTAGGAAGGATTATATGGGCCAGAGGGAACTGATCCCCCTAATGCTGAGTTCCAGATATTTCTAAGCTAAGAGTTTTCATAGGACAATAGTTTTGGAATAGCACTCAGTACTTGTTTACAGGAGGAAGCTGGACTTCACTGAAACATATGTTCAACTTTCCCTGATTTTCAAAGAAAGATTCTTGTTTCTTAATCCAATGTATGTAAAGAAGCTTTAAAGATGTGAAATGAATTATGTATAGGTTTGGGAAGACCTATCTGAGGCCCTTCAAAGCATTTTCTTCCACAGAAGTGTGGTGGGTTGTGGGAACAGAGGATGGTGAAAGGGAGCTGGCAGACATATATTCACATGGAATATATTAAGCACATTCCAGTCGCTCCTCTGGGTTTCCCCAATAGCTTGAACCTCTCCATCTGACTCACTTGGTTTTATGACCTCCTGTTGCCCCTCATTCTGTGTTCTTCATGTTCTTCTCCTTCATCATCTCTCTGTCTGCCCACACAATTTGTTTCCGTAACGCACTTCCCCTTGCTAGTAGTTGAAAGCAGTATCTTTCCTGCTCATATATCCTCTTAGTCCTCTCCCCATGCTCTGCACTGTGTTTCTTCAGCAGAATTTCACCATATTAATATTTTAATGAATAGATATAGTGCTTTTATGTTAAATATCTTTGCATATACTTGCCAGCTGATCTCTGACTTATTTTCGAATGTGATTACAAGTGTTATAAACTGTAATTGACTTCCCTTTTGCCCTCTGAGCTGAACTCATGTTCCCAGATTCCTTCTCTGCATGTAGATTGCTAAGTTTTTCTAAGAATACTGAACAAGCCAGCAGTCTTGCGCCAAATCGAAACTGCGAGATGCATTTCAGAATACCATTTGTAATTACGTTTGTCATTCCACAGCATTTGGCATGCTGCTGCTGGTGGCCTACTTGTTGACAAGTAGCAGATTTTGTGACAGGCCACACAATATACCATAAAATACTGAGTATCAACACTGGGCAATCAATCAAACTGGCTTAATAGTATGAAGAGATTATTATTAGAGGAAGAAGAAGTATTCTCAGGACCCTGCTCAAAGATGAAGATGTTTTTGCTGACTCATTTTGCAGTTAGACCAACCAAACCTACTTCTTTCAGTACAGAAGTACCAAAGAATGTGTGTGCTTTGTTGAGGTGGATGGAGAATCCCTTAAACAAGGGGATGAGATACAAAACAGACTGGCCTAGTAGTGAAAAAACACACGGAGCAGCCAGCCCTGGAAGAGAACTTGCTCTTTGATTTATGCTTTGCAGCCACTGCCGTGCAAGTTAAGAAAGACAGGGCCCAGGCATGGAAATGTTTGGACTATATTCCCTGGGTGTAGAAGCAGGGTGGGAACTGAGCACTTCTTTTGTTAAATCATTACTGAAGTAGGATAGGAATTAGTTGCAGTTTCTTAACTAAGCTTCTGTACAACCAATGTATCACCAGAAAAAATACTGTTTTTCAGGCAGTTAGCTGATGTGGGAGCCAGCTAGAAATTCACTTCAATCAAAACTTGATTTTAAAAGATGCTTTATTTTACAATAATTATGTGTCAGGAACAGCCACTCACGCTATGGAAGTTCATACAGCCCTTCTTAATAGAACATTCGACAAACTGGAGTATGGTACTGTAAATATGCCTAAGTTAACATGCATTGATTCCTTTGCTGCCATTATTGGATGAACTCATGTATACATATCTGCAATGTAGGCAATAGCCTTTTCGTAAAGCAGTATAAAATTATTGCCTACTCAAACAGTCATTGTTCAATGGAAGTTTCTCATGTTAAAGTTGCCTAAAAATGGTGAAAGACACAAGAATTATAAGTTTGTGGATAAAGGAGCTCAATGAATCGTACTGGTAAATTACTCTCAGAATAGTATCTGGGAGGAAAGACGAGTGTTAACTATGGAAGGAGATCACTGTTGAAAACTAAAGTCTGTCACAGTGCAAACTGCAGATGTCCATGCATGTTAGTCTTTGCTCATACTACCATGAGCACTACTTGGAACTAAGTCCCAATCCTCCCCAGCCAAGGCTTCGCAGATGACCAAGAAGCAGCTACATTGTTCAGCTTTGGTGGAAATGCTCCAGAAAGCAGTTGTCGTTTGAGAGGAAACTCCTGGGGGAAAAGACCACAGCTTACAGCAACTGAAGCAGCAGGAGAGAGCGTGGGAGGTAAATGACTGAGGAAAAGAGAGAGGGAAATGAGAAAGGGAGAGGCTGGCGATGAGCAACGTTTAAGTGTACCATGGCCTAGGTGTTTTTATGTAGGTACCTATAACAGTTTTCTGAAGCAATGTAGACAGCCTCATGGACTGCATTTCCTTTACAGCTAGACCACTGCCCCCACTGGTACTGAAGCACTTACTTAATGCTTCATGTGCAAAGAACGCTTAGTGGGACCAGTTCTGGTGAAATGGCCTAGTCTGCTGTGGGAATGTAAAACAGACTGCAAGAATGTGCACGGCCTTTGAGACTCTGATGCCCTGGTGCACAGATAGAGCAAGTTACCATTTTTCTTCCAACAAATGAAAAGCCATGTGGCTACTTTTTAAGAACTGAAAACTTAACCCGTGGGAGCTATACTTGTCCGTGTAGGAATGCATGACACTTCCAAAAGGAGGATGTACAGATTGGGCCCAGTGCAAATTGCTACTCAGTCACATTGCTATTGCAGTCTGAGACTGAAAAAGGGTTGCCAGTCTGGCCTAGGATGAAGAGCCCAAAATTCTCCTAACATGGCAATCTCGTACGTTCTCCTTCGTAGTGTCCATATGGTGCCCATCGTGGTCTCTTAGATCCCTTTCCATTAGCATGGTTGCACTCCTTTTGGGGCTGGTAGACACAGACAGGCACACAACTGTTAAGAGACAGCTAGTAAGCCCAGATGAACGCTACCGAGGTATGGTATGGATAGAGCTGATACTATAGACAAACTAAACATAATGTTATAGAAAGTGTTGGTTAAAGCCAGTAAACATGAGCCTGAAATCTGACACAGCTACTAAAAGTAACAGAAATATAGCCGAGAAGATCCCTTAGCGTGTCCATTTAGACTTGTTTGTGAAGTTGGGACACAAAACATTTTCCTGGGTTTTTTTTCCTCCAAAGTTCTTATCAGCATTTTCAATTAGAAGTTTTGGAGAACTGGTACACTGTGTTGTTAGCAACCTAGCTTTAGATTTATGGTTAAAACCAAGCCCAGATAAACAATACCTGTTTCAATCTTTCTCTTAACTAGAATGGATTAGAGATGCTACTGAGAAGAACTTTACGAAATTTCAACTTTTTAAAACTATTATGTGTTAAATTATTTGAAAACTGAGCTTCCTAAGTTAAAACATCTCTTTAGTATATTGAAATTAAGCAAAATGGAATCTTCAAAAATTCCATCTTCATGGAAATTCCATCTTCAGAAATTCCTTTAGAAATCTTCATGGAATTTCTGCTTCAGTTTTCACTGAAGTAAAAGTAGTATCTTCTAAGGGAGAAAACAAGGTCTGACTCATTTATGAGTACTTTTGGCATGCTGGCCAAAATGTTGGGGTGTTACAAAATTTTCAAAGAATATTATTTATTTTCATATTTTTTAAAATAATTTTTATGCCAGTATGTACGTTACTTAATAAATGTTTGGCAGTTGGCATGGAAAAAAGTCTGTTCTATTGCAATTACAGTCACTCAATATTATTAATAGTTGTTGGCTTTGAAGAACTTTTTTTTTTTTTTAAGGAAGAGTTCTAAAAATAAAATGAGTATTTACTGGGACATTAGCACCTTGAGAAACCTATGTGCTTACTCTGATCTTGATTGCACGTAGGTCTTTTTTAGAAAGCCTAAAAAGCCGTATGGCTATTAGACTATCATTTTTTGGTGAATGTCTTTGATTCTCATCTCATTTACAGCTTAGCACAGAAGGCCCTGTTATGCTAGTATAATGGTGTTTACCTTTTCCAAAGCTACTGTGAAAAGTGTGACTACGTTTGTCCTGTTGTTTCAGTGGCAATCATCTGTTAACAGAGAAAACAGAGCTCACCCATGGGAAGGACCATAATAAAAGCCTTTGATAAGAACATTTCAGGCAGGGGGTGCTGAAAGATAATTCTTTTAAGAAATTACTGCTACATGTTTGCATTTGCACAGAAGTTTTGTAAGATGGAGGAGCTAGGGTGGGTTTCTTCCTATGAGATTACCCTGTTTCTTAAAAGGACCATTTTCAGAACTTCTAATTCATCAACCAGTTAACAGGTTGGCTTAAAATACTCAGAAAATATCCTCTCAAAGGAGAAGTGCTATCATTTTGTAAAAAAAAAAAAAAAGAAGAAGAAGAAAAGTGGTTAGTTTAAGTACAGAAGTCAAATCATTGCTACTCTAATCAGGCAGTAGAACCCTGTTGACATCTCAGTAACTGAGGGCTCTTTTCTTTCAACCTGACCCATGAAGTTTTGGCTTATTTCTGTAAAGAGTGCAAATAAAACCAATAGATGTCTGGCAACAGAGAATGCTACTTCAAATAAGTCAGAAAAGGAGATTTAAATTTTCGATTTGTGAATCGTGATTAGAAAGCAAACTTTCTCAACTCCTTGAAATTGTTTACTCTTAAGATTAAAAAGTTATTACTAAAGCCATTAATATAACTATTACTACACATATTAATAATATATTAATACTGTAATAATTATAATAATAAAGATTAGCAAGTATAGTATCAGGAGAAAATTGTCAAGATCTAAAATACAGTTTATTGTTGAGCTCTCATTAGAGGCCCTTGGGAAGTGGTGATTGGGTCTTGAAGAGGCTAGATGCTCCATGGGCAAAATATGGGGGCAGAGGGGAGTGGAGGAAAGGGAAGAGTCCAAATGAGATGAGATCAGTCTTGACTGTTGCTACTAATAGTCATTGCTTAGGGGGATTGTGGAGAGCATTTGCCTTAGTGAGGCATGATGCTGTTAGTCCTGTCAAGAGATTGCACCTACCTTGTGTGATGCTGCCAAATAGCCTGGCCTGGCTTTAGGAATGGAGGAAAGAAGTTTTAAAATTTGCAAAACTCTGATTTTATTTAAAAATTGGAACTTCTCTGAAGTGACTAAACAATTCCTGTAAAATACTAGAGAGGGTGGTGGGGGAAGAAGGTGGCAGTTCAGGCTGTCAGGGCGACCTGGATTTATACCTTGAAATACCTACCAATGCTATTTCTTCAACATTTCACATTTCAGTTAAATTACTAGTGACTTCTCATCTTAGTGCCAGAAATTCTAGACTGCTTTCCCAAGTGGAGATGAGAAAATTCAGACTACTGTTCT
This sequence comes from Tinamus guttatus, assembly GCF_059628265.1. Lineage (NCBI taxonomy): Eukaryota > Metazoa > Chordata > Aves > Tinamiformes > Tinamidae > Tinamus > Tinamus guttatus. The sequence goes on along the minus strand of NW_028288781.1, from coordinate 3,895,328 downwards.
TGAGACTTTTTTCCCTTGAAGATTATAGCACATGCTCTCATCACTTGTAGCCTCTTGATTAAAAGTAATTGGGCTTTGGCAATTTTGCTTTCCTCTTTCTGGGACTGCTGGGTGTTTTGCGTGCTCGCCTGGGTTATCCGCTGGAGGTTAACACAGTAGGTTATTTTGTTGCCTGATGCCTGTACACCAGGGGTGGCCAAGCTTTTCTGACATGTTGGCTGCACGGTGATTTACAGACTTAGGCTCTGGTCTGCAGCAGTGCCAGCAAGGCTGCTGTTCTCTCTCGCTGACACATTGCGCTGCTTTAAGCCACAGACTCTTTGCTTACCCTTTCAGTCTCATTATAGTGCTTACCCACATTTCCTCTTGGCGCCAAACGCCTTATTCCTGCTTTGTGCTGCACTCCCTGCCCATCTCTGTCTCAAGCAGGCTGTGAAAATGACAGGACAAATAGAAGCAGGTGGTTGTGACCTACCTGTCTTGCGAAGGGGCCACACAAGGTGCCATTTCTGCCATGTTCTGGAGTACAAAACTGGGCCAGATGTTGTCCCTAGGTTAGAGGGTGGCCACCCGCAAAGAACTCTGTTTAGAGCAGGTGTTCTGAAAGGAATGCAGCCATGTTTTCTCTCGGAGATTTCATGGGCACAAGGGTTTCCATGTTTACAGATTAAAAATAATTCAAAAAAAAACATATGGAAGCATCAGCATTTCTGTGGGTGTGGTGTCCCTGAGTTTCATGGAGGAAGACCTGGCATTATATGAAAGCCTGAAATGAGAGGGAATGTGCCTGACTATTTATTTTTTCTAATTTTACTCAGCAAGTGCTAAGGACAGCTGTACTGGTTCAGACCAAGGGGCTCATGTATTCATGTATTTCAGCAGAAGCAAGTATTTCAACAGTATTCTGTTTTTTCAGCCATGAGCTGTGGGATAAGCCACAGGAACAAGGAAAGTGTATGTGATACTTTCCCCCTAATACTCTCCCAGCTTCCACTGATTTGTTGCTTGGGATTTGTGAGCTTGATGTGAATTGTCTACTTACTTACTTGCAACAGATCTGTCTTTCTAGTTCTTGTCCAGTCCCCTCTGGCAAAGAGTTCTATAGATTTACTACTCACTGCATTAAAAAAAAAAAAAAAAAACTCTTATTTCTTTGCTGTGTTTTGCAAAGGTGATTTTTGATTTACTTTATTTTGATTTGTTTTTACCCTGAGAAGGACTGTGGACTATGCTCATTGTTACCTAATTTCTCTCACTGGTTATACTTAAGTACTTAACCTTTCAGGCTGAATCTAAATACTGGTGTCCAAGTAATAAAGGCAGAATTATCACAGAGGATTGTAGAAAATATATATTTTTTTTAAGTCAGATGATATGTATCTGGAAAAAATTATTATTAAATCAGTGCACCTCTTACTGAAGGTGAATAGAAAGAGTCAGAAATTTTGGCTAGTGGCAGATTTCATTTTCTGTATTTCTGAATGAAAAATGGGCAGGGTGTGTGAGTGTGGGTCCAGGTGAGGCTGGTCAGGGCCGTTCAGACCTACTAGTTAACCCAGGGCCCTGACATATTACATGCACAGTGTGGCTGATGTGTAAACACTAGTGCCGAGGTAACTCTGCAAAGACATTTTTTGTCTTAAGTGAATTAGGAAAGGGTGAACTGATTTAGAAAAACAAACAAACCCAATCTGTTGTTTTAAAATGTTTACAGACTAATTCCAAGCCTTTTTCAAATGTTTGTACTGATTCAGAATTGTTTCTTTATTTTATTTTGCTCTGTCCCTTCTGTTTAGGTCTGTTGCACTGCTCTGGTGGTCTTATGTTGGTGGCAAGAGACAGTATAATATCCGCCACCATGTCTCTCAGCCTGTCTCTGTCTCCTCGGCTTTCCTGCCGAGCTCCTGGGCTCTTTGGGTTTCCCTAGAAACCCTGCAGAAAAGTTACTTAAATGGTTTAAACACACAGGTTTTGGGGAGCATCTTCCTTCCAACATTCAAATCCAGTCTAAACTTTCTACTAGCTTGAAGTGGGTCTAGTTGAAACCAGGAATAGGAACAGCTCCTTCCCTAGCAAACAAAAGAAACCTCATTTCAAAATATTAGCAACGGCTCATTACAAAGGTGCTGGTGGCAGCAGTTTGACACCCAAAGTCCCTAACTTGCGAACAGTTGCATAGGTGCTTATCATTAGGTACAGAAGGTAAAGGACTCTCGAGCTTTGAAATTTCTCATGTGTATGTACCTGGTTACATAGCTGGTTGCGTTAAGGTCTAGGGCTATGCCAGAGTTCTGTATTGGACCTTTAAGTCCTTAAGTGACAAATGTAGATGCTTCAAATAAAGACATAAATTGTACCACGGGGTGAAATGTGCTTAATTTTCTGTCTACCCCCGTTAAAAACAGTCCCCTGGCTTTAGCATGCGGCCAAAACCACAAAGCATCAGTAGATGAGTGGTAACTTCTGAGCACATTAGAAAAGGACATCTTAAAAGTGATTATGAAGCAATTGTATTTGGAGATTTACTTTATGAATAGTAACAAAGCGTTTGGTTTTCAGTAGAGTAAGTTAAAGATGTATCTGACATGAAGATGTGTTTGAAATTCATCCAGGAGAAAACATAAGTGAGGCCAATAAAGACCTAATTTACCTCCTCTTAAAATTCATGAGTACTAGTGATTTCTGGAGAGAATGGAAATAAACTTGGAAAAATATGGTAGTTATGAACACATTTTCTAAAAATATATGGTTTAAAGTTAGCACGAAAGGAGTCCAGGAGGACAGTAAACAAAACCATAAGTAATTAACAAGCACTGACTTAAAGCTACTGTAAGTGTATTAGATTTAAATTTTGCTCTTAGGAATGATAATGTGAAGAAGGTCTGCCTTTCATGTATGGCCAGAGCTGCCCATATGATAATTCTTGCCACTTTGATGTGGGCACCTGGGCTACCGATTTTGGAATTCTATGTGGTTTTAGTCAAACCAGTTTCTGACAGGGCCAAACTGGAGGGGAAATGTGCTATCCATAAAAGTCAACCACAGAAAAACTAGTCAAATAACATTAAGAGTCGCAATTAAATCCATGAAAGGCAATACACGTAATGTGAAACTTACTTTCGTAGCCTGATCTGTTGGGCCTGACTGTAATGCTCTAACATGATTTGCAGAAAGTTTTCTTGTGTGCAGGGAAAAAAGAAAGGATGGCCAAAGACATTTGGTCTTGCTGAGCTAGGGTATCCAGAGCAGTTATCTTAATGGAGGCTGCTATTGTTTTCATAGGAGGAAGCAGTATTTTGTGGCTCCTGTTGTTTCTCTTAAATTATTATTTCCTTGGTGCTATTTTGGGATGCCAAAATCCCAAAGTAATTACAAGACACACTCAGTCATTATAAAATTATGTGTGCTTTCGTTATGGTTTGTAGGTATCTACATCTACACAGACCATTCTGGAAACATGCAAAGCACAGAGGAAGTTGGCATGGAATTATTAGGCAAGGGTATGTTCTTGGGTACGAGTCGCAAGGATTTTGAATCCCAAGTAAGTGTGTAATTTAAAATGCAGTATGATAAATTAAAGATCATTTAATAATACTTACATGATGCTGCTGAACTAGCAGTTAAAACTCTAGTTATATGTACCTCTGTCCGCAGTTCTGGAGTCATCACTGGAAGTTCTCTGAAATCATCGTTGCAGTGTGCGGCAGCAGCCCGAGAATGCTCTCTCAAGGGGATGTAGTGCAGTTGAGGATAGTGCATAGGAGGGCAACTAAAATGATGAAGGGGATGGAGCATATGGTTTATGAATAGTGACTGAAAAGGCTGGGACTCCTCAACTTGCGAAAGAGAAGAGTGAAAAGGATTAGTCATCTAAGGTTTACAAAGAATGAAAGTGGTAGATAGAAGTTACGTAGTTGTTGTATAGAAAATGTTGCATAGCTGTTTTTCTGCAGTGTTAGAACTACAGGGCACTTTCTGGGACTTGCAAGAGATCCACCTAAAAGAGATGAACTACTTTCTTAGGAGGCAAAGAATAAGAGTTGTCTCAAAAGGCTGTGGAGACAAATATCTCCTGTGGCTCACAACGCTGGGCCAAGATGGGTTTGACATAGTGCAGCAGTTTTTAGGTTTTTGTAGTCTTGTAAGTATAAATCAAATAACTAAAGCTGAGAAAGGGTTTTCAGATGAATTCATGATGTTATATGGCAAATATTGGTGTTAGATATGTATTTGCTATGGAATACTGTTGATTCATAGCAAAAACACCCATTCCCATTGTATCCAATTGTCACCTTTAGCTGCTTTTTATTAGCGTAGTTATATTACTCTTAGGTACGGAGGAGAAAAATGCTCACTGAAAAAAGAACAGTTTTAGTTGTTCAGGCAATTCCAAGACTGGAGGGAAAAAAAAAAAAAAAAAACAGTTGCTTGTTTGAACTCCTAGCCCTTTTCCCTGGAATTCCTGCTCCAGGGTGTTCTGCATGCGTTCCAGCTTCAGCTTGTCAGGAATATCACTGATAAAGGGTCTCTTGCAGGAATGTGATACTTCCACTTCCAACTGAGATCAGAAGGTGTGGAGAAGTGTAATTTTTTTGCTTGTTTGTTACAGTTTTCACTCAGCTTTTAGAATGATTGCCAGTTGTCCAGTGATGTCAATATTTTTAAAAAAAGGATGCACTGTGGAAGTAATAAAGTCGAATAAAACACTTGTAATATTTTATTTGGATGTAGCCATATAGAACTGCATTTCATATGGTACCATTTATATTCTCTGATCATGATGAGCATGTTTGATATGACTTCATTAATATAACATATATTTTTTAATATTGTGTTTCATCTTCCTGTCTTCTAAATTTATTTAAGTATTTATTCATAAGAAGTAAGATAAACTGTAGGGAGAACAGTCAGTCTGGTTGCTGGGCCCTGCAGGTTCCTTCCGTCTATATGCAAGAAGTAAGTTTATAATTTAAAACACTTCTGTATCTAAACTGATTGAGGTTTCTATTAGAGCAGTCGCTCCAAGAAGTGAGTTAGCTTTGCTACTGTGTTAATTTCAAAAAACATAGTTGGGGCTTTTGTGGGAAGAAATAATTTGAAGGATTAAAATAAGAGCTGTTATTTAGTAGCATTAAAATAATGAAAAGCCTTTTCATTCTTTTATTTTCTGCTAAAAGAAGCTGTTTCCCTTTTGCCCAGTTACAAGAATCTGTGATTTCCTTCTTCTGATGGGGCATATCATTAAATAGCCCCTTCAGAAGTGGAGTCATTCCTGATCACATCCTTTCATGCATTGGCATAGAAAAATGGAGTTTATTTTATATGGTTCTGTGACAAGCCAGTGCTTAAAATTTCCTTTGATTTGGATACAAAGAAAATTGGTGATTTTTGGCACTCCATAAGATTATCATCCATAGGGTTTTTTTCTCTCTTTCCCATCTTGTAGCAGACTGCTGATCTTTCTGGATGTTATTCAATACATGCCTGAAAAAAAAATAGATATTTCATCAGAATATATTACTCCTCTAAGCCACCACAGTGGTTTCTGTTTAAGTCTTCTTTTAGTATTAAAGCCCATGAAAATTCCTAATAGCGCGACAAGTTAGGGACATTGTAGGTGTTCTTCATGGAATATGCTGAGAGAGACCACAGAGAACCAACAGCTGAAAATTCAGCTAAGTGGCTTTTAGTCTTTTGTCGCTTTGCATCCGGGTCATAATTTGGGCTGTCCAAGGTAGCTGTAAACTCCAGGTCTTCCCACCTTCTGCTCTGGTCCTTTAGCGTAGATTTGCTTAACTGAGTGGGCTTTCCCCATTTTTCTCTACTTAGGTGTATGGCTCAATGTGTGATATCTAAGAGTTCAGGAAGGCAACTCAGTAAAATGGTTTTGAGCAATGAATACTTTTTTTTTTTAATAAACTTACAAATTTTAGAAAACAAAGGGGTCTCCTTCGAAAATATGACATACATAACTGTTATTTTTTTTTCACTGCAGCTCTGTAAATATTTGTATTTTACCTTTAGAGGTACAGTCCGACTTCTCTTAACTCTTCCTTAGCCTTGTAACCAGATGCAAAAGTTATTTAAGCTTTTCCTAAGTGGTACAAACTTATGGAAGGAGCACAATAGGGCTGAATTCTTTTTCCTTACCTCCTCTCATCTCTGAGGGGAACAGCCCAAGGTAACTCTATTGAATATACTGGGATAGTTGTGTTTTTACTTAATGCCGTTGTACTCAGGACTTATGTAGCTCTCCCTGATAGCCCAGGACCTGTCACACAGACTGGTGATTGATATTATTCTTCACTTCCACCTTTCAATATCACATGAAAGCATGTGACCTCTGTCTCCAAAGCTGCAAGGAAATTCGTATTTTCATTCTTGCCACGCCTCGTACCCGCTAGAGGATGGTAACACTAAAGTATTTTGCTTCCCAGACCCAACAGTCTGACTTCAATCTAAGAAACAGATTTGTCTAGGTGGCTACTATGAGCTTTCATTGCTGAGCACCCAGCTAAAAAAGACAGCTGTCAGGGATTAAAGATTAATGTTGCTGGGTTGTTTTCTTTCTAACAAAATGATTGTTCTACAGACAGCAGTGAGTGATTGAGGCATAGGAAATCTCTGCATAAATGACTGTCTCTTCAAAGATATTGTAAAGCATCACTTCAAGGTAAAAGAATGTAGATGTTTGCAATTAACCATAAGTGAGGGGAGCTTCCAGTACTCTTATCTAAGTAAATATTAGGACTTGATGGAGAATGGTTTCCTGTCACATAAAATGTTGAGATTATTTAAGAGGAATTTTGCTCATTTTGTATATTGGGGGGCAAAACAGCTGAGGTCTGGGCTTCTGTAGCTACACTGTTACCTTTACCTTTTCTTAATTAGCTTAGTATTCTGATAGCATAGTGCACTTCAGAGTTCGCTGTGGCAAAAGAGATTGAAGAACCCTGTCTCATGATAAATTGTTACTAATGATGTGCACTGAAGGCTGCACTGCCCTGCCTGGTAGAGTCACTCCTGGCTGAATATTGTACTCTCTGATTATTGACTTAGGAGCTAATAAGCAAGCAGCAATAGAGTAGTGATGGGGGCATAAGCCATCCCCAGTCTGCCAAGTCCCTAGGTAACTTTCCCGCGTGGGTCACAGTGCTTCAGGTTCTTATGAGAACTTCCATCTCTTACACTCTGTCAGAAGTCTTAACCACAAGGATATTGTATAGTTTGATGTAGTGCATATCTCTTCCGCTCCAGTTCTGAGCCAAAAATTCCATTGAGGGTCTGAAGTACCTTCGGCCTCTCCTACCAAAACCACTATATTTATATAAGAAATTTACGTTGCAGTTGAAAAATATTGTGTCAAAAAATTACCGGTTACTCTGGCAATCACTTATTAAGTCTCTGTGATCCTTACTCTCATAACCCTTTCATTGACCACACTTGGTAAGCTAAGTAAAGACTGAGGGGAAAGAATTAAGGAATTTAGAAGTATGGTAAAAACAGTCTATGGATATAGATGTAGACAGTAGATGACTAAAGCTATCTTTGCTCATTAATGGCTTCTTACAGGGTAAGCAAAATAATGGAAAATCATTTAGTAAAAACTTGGCTTTTTATCAGACATAGATGATGGGAAGAATGTTCTCATAAATAAGGAATTGCTGTCTGTTTCTTCATCCTAAAATGATGCCCAGTGATGAATATCATTTTTTTACTGGCTTACTTTTCTCCAAACCTGTGTTAACTCCCATCTGGTTTTACTGGATTTTGTATATTCTAATGAATTCTTTAAGTGCCACAAAACCACACTTTATCAACAGGTTTTAAATGTTTGTCCATTAACTGTGCCTATGCCTTATCCATTCCCAGTACTTACTCAGTATAAAGAGAAACAGTAACTGACGATATGAAATGCTAGATTGGCTAAGGACAGTTTTATAATGCTTAAGATATGTCCTATTGCAATAGAGGCTCTAATGTAGGCAATAAAACCAAAATATTTTTAGAACTTTATTCAAGAGGGTTTTACAGTAGGTTGCATCTATCTTGTTGTCTTACTCAGACACAAGTAACACTACTATTGATTTATGTATGTAAGAGGTCTCTTTCTTACAAATATAAAAAAGCATTGTTGTTTTGTGCACTGAATATGAAAAAAATATACATGCACTACTGCATATGAAGAAGGTCTGTGCGGGTCTTGAGACGGGCATGGTCTGACAAAATGCTGAGTTTTGGTAACTTGCACTGACTTCATGGAGCTTTCAGTTCCTTTACATATAGTCATGTTTACAGTCTCGGTGTGCTTTTCTTTGAATGAAACAGATTGCATAATCATAATGTACAACTTGGAAATGTTGGGATGTCCTCCCTCTTCTAACATAGTGAAGCTCTCAGTCCTTCTGGGTCAGTGGAAAACAGTGAGCACCAGAGCAGTCTGCAGCTTGCAGCGTCCTTTCCAACTGTGTTAGGTGTTCAGCAGAGATATTGCAGGCTGTGTGCATCTCCGGGGCCATTCTAACTAGTGGGTAGTGAGAGTCAAGTATGACCATCATGGCCTTTGCAGCCCTATCACGAGACTAGTAAGCAAGATGCTCTAATCAATATGGCACTTCCTGGAGTACTGTAAATATCTCAGCATTAAATCAGAGACAAAATGTCAGTAAATACAGTTGAACCTGAGGATATTCATATCCAAATATATACATTTTTATGTTCTCTGTTACTGCATGAAACTCACAAAGATAATATAAATCTTGCTCAGGAGGGAGATGCTCGTTTGCATTTTACTTAGTCTGACAGAGATTAAACCATTATCATGAACTGTTGATCCTGAGTAGACTCTGTGCAATGTTAACTGGATGCTAATTGTTGAAAAGGCAGAAATTCTGAACAGATGATGTTTTCTTTGTAGTCACTACTCTATGGCTACTTGGTGTAAACATTTTCCAGAAGCATTTGCTACACATCTCAGTTTGGTTGAAGAATAAGCTGCAATTCTTGTAACTTTAAGGAATCCTCATACAGTATCCAGTGTTCCATTAAAGGTTATGTTACTCTAACATGGAGAAGAAAACATTTTCTATTCATGTTTATTATTGTTCTGGCAGAAGCACTGCTATGAACATACTCCTCAAGAAAGTGAAATAATTCACCTAGTACTCTAACATACAAGCTAATAGAGTAACTGAGTTGGATTCTTTCACTTAAATGAAGGTGTGACTTATGACTACTTGAATTCAATTGATATTGTCAACACTGAAAAAAGAATATCTTCAAATATTTAAAAATCTATCTTAAATGTTCCCAGAGATTTAAAGCAGAATCTTTCTCTAAGCCTATGGGCTATTTTCCAAAGGTAACTCCAGCTTTTGTGTACATTACAAATCAAATACTCCTTGCATCAAAAGAATAACTGAATAAAATTAACAAACTTTGGGGTAGATTCCTAATTTCATTTCCAAGTTCATGTGATTTCAGTACTGCCAAGAGTCATAGGCTTCTTAAAGGAGCTAGGCAAGCCATTCCTTTTAGGACACTGACAAAATAAACCTCCCTTGAACTCAAAGGATTAAAATCTTATGTTCTAATGATTAGAAATCTTATGTTCTAAAGTTCTAATGATACACCTGCTCATAAAGTTTGGCTCTGGATCCAGCTTTTCGGCAAGTTCAGAGGGATGACTGAAGTTCTGATTCAGGGTTGTGTCTACTTATAATTTAACCATATGGTAATATTGTGATCCCTTAAAGGACACATTAAGGGGCTTAAGCAGGAGGACAAAGTAATCATTGCCTGGTTGTCTGTCAGGATAGTTAACAATAGATAAAAAGTTTAATCAATAATAGTGAAGAATGCTATGTTGAATCAGTTAAAATGTAACTTGGTGGGAGCAATAGCACTTCCTTAAGACATAGGCATCAAAAATTAGTATCAGTGCATATGTACATATATGTATATACATATATGTGTACATATAGGATCATAGAATATTTTAGGTATGAATGTCATCTGGCTCAATCCCCTGCTCTAAGCAGGGCTTGCTTCTGTGTTGGATCTCGTTGCTCCATGACTAGTCCAGGAAAGCTTAGAATACCTCCAAGGAGGGAGATTCCCCTGCATGTATGGGTAACTTGTTTCCTGTGTAGCTACCCTTTTTTGAAACCGAATCTCATGAACCTTGCCTTGCCTCGTGAACCTTTGCTGTACACCTCTGTAAAGAGCCCAACTGTCTTTTCTATACCTGCTGGTGAGACAGCACAATTACAGACCCCCACGACTTCTCACACTCAGCTCTAACCTTTTCTCTTGCATCATGTGCTTTGACCACTCACTGCTCCTTCTCTGGACTCCCTCTAGTTTCTCAATATCTCTCTTCCTGGAGACCCTGGGACTGTCTGGGGGTTATATGTTTTTGCATCTATAAACTATTCAATAAAAAAAAAATTGCTTTGTACATTGGTAGCCTTCTAAACAGGCCTTTTCATCTTTAAACGATTATACAAAAGAGAAACTGTAAAATTTCTTCAAACATATTTTTGTACTCATTTGAGAAACGGCTAAGCTGAAGTAAATGACTATCTTCAGGTTGCTAATCCAACATTGTCAGAAGTCTTGCTGCATATTTTCTATCCGACAGCTGAGTAAAGTTATTCATTTTTCTTTTATGATTCCTGAAAAACTGAATCAACGTCTCAGTGTGTTTGTCATTATGTATAAAGAAATTCAGAGGCATCCAGTAGAATTGCTAGTTGTTATTTATTTATATTTTTATTATTTGAAGGTGTTTTGGTGCATTTGATTTCTTTTACGTAGTACAACTGAAAAAGGCTAACTTCTTTCACTGCATTTGTCTTATTCTCCTTCAGGTGTATCTATCTCTACCTCTTAATCTGGAAAACATTTCGCTCTCCTGGTTCATATCCCTGTGTACGTCATTCAAGAAGTGCTGCACCCACAAACATTCTTACACTGAATCACAGAACTGTGGGAATTATAAGTGACCGTTCACATGGTAAGCTCACATAAAGCATTTTCCAACTTAGGCCCTCATCTTCACTACAATTCCAAAGTGATAAGATGCTGTGCTAAAGAAGACCCAGCACTACTTTTGTTGGCTTTAGAAGGTTGATTTCAATGGAGTTTGGCTACATTAAACAGCCATTTGCACTTTGTTGTCAAGGAGAACTTGCCAGGGGACCTAAAAGGTCATTCGCCTCCACTTAGCACCATACAGTGCAGCAGATGCTTCATGACATGTGAAAAAAAAAGGCTTTAATGGTGTGTCAAGTGATACCAGCCTCACCAACTTTAATTTTGGTATCCTCTTTACTGATCTGCTGCTGTCTGGCAATGAGTTGCCGTTTTGTTGATGTGTGGATATCTACTTGTATGTACCAGTTGGCATTAAATAGGAAATTTAAAGAATTGTTGTGGCATAGCATATTTTAATCTTGCTTTTAGCAATGCAGCCTTTCAGGTACGATGAATTAACTCTGAGGCAGAATTAAAACTAGAAATGTAAATCCTTTGAGCGTTTTAAATTCCACCTGATAATTATAAAAGCAGAAAAATGAGCCATCTATTTTAAAACATACCTTAGTAACACGAGAAGTAGCATAATTGTCAAGTTTCTGTGTGTGCTACAGATATAAGTGTTAATGATCCACAGATATTGGAGGTGACCTATATGCAATGTAATGACCCTTTCTCAAAGCCCGTGCATTTGGTGTTTTGGGAATAGAAGGACAGTAGATCCAGAGAATGGAATCTGGGAGGACTGTTACAGAGAGTCCTTTGCCATTGCTGTCCTCTGTGAGTTGCTCTTTTTATTTAAATACACAATGCATGTGACAGAAAAAAGACCAGCTACAGCACGGCTTACCTGAGGAAGCTCTAAGTAAAATTTAAAAACTTAAAAGCTTAAAAAAAAAAAAAAAAAAAAAAGCTCTTAGAGAGCTGACTGGGCTGACATGAAAGAGATTCACTGGGCTGACATGTGAGGATCTCAGGTTTTATTTGGTAAACAGGCCAAGTTTTTACGAGTTTGAATTTGGCACTGTTTTAACCATCATGGTGGCCCTACAATGTCATTTTCCATTCTCTCTCTCATTTAGACAACTATGTCCTCAGTGCTTATAAATCATTTTAGCTAATCTGAGAAGTGAAGGTTTCCAAGAAAGGGCAGCCCCACCCTGCAAGCATGGCATGTGAGTCAGGATGCCTTCTATTTTAGGGATCCTCTGTTCCGCCAAAGAAAATCCCTCAGGAAGCCATGCCTCACCATTAGGGCCCCCTGAGTAAATGGGAATTTATCATACCATCTTGACACGAGCAAATCCTATCTCCGTTCCATCTAAATGGGGTTACAAAGTGGCTGGTGGTACCTTGTATCCAAAATTAATGATCCAATTTCACTGCCAGGCAATAGCTAAGGAGAAGTTCTTTCTCTCAGAGAGAACATCTGTGCCTATTCCATACTTCCTACATGTGAATGAAGCAACTGTGGCAGTGTCTACACTGTGAGAGAACATAAACCTCTGATGTTGCTCAGAGGAAAAAAAAACAGTAGCAAGTAAATTAAGGTTAAAATCAGGGGACATTTATTATGGTCTTTGGTAGTTTGCTGAATTAGATCTTTGAGATTACTGATAGCTCCTGCTCAATCCTTGTGAACCAAAGTCCGTACACAGGCATCAGGTAGAGCATGAGAGCCCAGCAAGGTCAGTATGTACTGTGTAGACTGCATGTCTACTACCCAGGGAGTTTGTTTGTATGCAGATCGGGTATGCACCAAAGGCTTGTTCTGTCCTCTGGATGTCTATAAATCCCTGACTAATGGTCAGAGTCCACTTTGTCTGCCCAGACAAAATTTACACCTGGAAAAAGGATGTCATGACTGGGAGAACTGAAATACGTAATAGTATCTCAGCTTTAGGCTCACCATGGAAAAATAAAGCAGAAATGGGCACTTTTTTTTTTTCCTTTTTTTGTCCTACTGCACCAGAGTGGCTATTATACCACAAAACAAAGCAATAACAGAAACTCTTCTGTTCTTTTTCTTTTTTTGACAGAGCCATTTGTTTCAATAGAACTGTATTTTAATTCAACTCAGTTGAAAATGCTTGCAATTTATAGGTAGATTCTCCTACCCAAGGTTCCCGTTTTGGCATAGACTATATCTAAATATAAAGATGGTCATGCAGGGTCCTTCTCTTCATTTTTATGATCAAAACAAAGTGTCTTTCTCCTGATTCCTGATCACAATGGGGACCCTCTAATTTGCATCTGTGCAGACAGACCCTTCGATTTTAACCTGTGATTTGGCAGGTAGAAATGATGAGGAAATGAAAACCATATAACTGAACAGAATTTCTATGGCCCCATGGAAAAAAAATGATCTGTGAATTAGCAGTATCCGTAAGGCAAACTTTAGAAATTGCCAGGATAGTTCAATGAAGTTTGATTTTTCATAGCTTTTCTTTTGTGGAGGTGGAGAGACTTGACAAGTTGAAAGTGAATTTTCAAGAATGAAAGCCAAAGGAGACTGGAGTGCTTCCTACTGCATTGTGACTCTTTATTTTGCTATATGATTATTTCACATCTAAAGAACATGAGTATGTTGGATGTATCAAAGGGAGATTTCCTAACATATGCTTTCAAAGTAATGCACCCTTATATAGTGGAGCAATTTTAAGGAAATTATATTTTAAGGAAAGGTTCATTCAAATTACTCATGCCCTTGCTTGTTTATCCTTGTCTCAGCTAAATGGCTTGAAATATCCAGCTATCCATAAAGTCAGTGAAAGATCTATCATATATTATTTTATAATAAATAATGTGAAATAGTCATGGCATTTGAAGAATTTGAAGGATATATTTTGAATATAGACATAGACACACATAGACATGTCTCAATCCCATACTTACCTTGTTTGTATTCTTGTTCTGGACTGAAATTCTGTCCTGAGTCAAACAATTATTTTTATTATTTAATTCACTTTGTCAGAATTTAGCTGTTATCATTTGAACCAAGACTGTCTTTCTCTAGAGCTGTTCTATGAGTGTTCACCATAACATAGAAAAGATCTAATAATTTATTGGAATGTTTTGAAAGAGCATAGTAGCTTCTTGCAAATGCATACTTTTTTTAAATACAAAAGAAACACTATATGTGCAAGAAATGAAGGAACTTTCCTCATTATAGGATCCATAACATAATTAGAAGGAAGAAGATAACAATAAAAAGAAAAATCAATAAAGCAAAAGGTAAGGGGATCTGAACAAGCTTCACAGTCATATCTAACTGCCAGCAGTGGAATATTTCAGAATAGTATTGTAGCTATTACAAGGTAAATTGTCAGAAATCTGAGAAATGAAAAGATCAAAATGTAAGAATCCAGAGCAGTGCCAAGTGCCATACCATGTGTATTTGCCTGGACAGGAAAAGTAGGAAAAGTAGAGCACTGATCCATTAAAAGCTCTATTAATGGTAATAGCTTAAATTAGGGTAATGACAGCTGAACTGAACTTTGGCAAAAACCCTGGAACCTAGTGGATCGCAGAGTATGAGAATGGGCTTGAGCTGCAGACTCTAAGATTGGAATGCATGATTTTCTGGACCACCTCAGTTTGAGTTATTGGAGTAACATGCAGGCAGTAGAAACTAGATTGATCCCTTTAGAATAATATTCAGAAGCAAAGGCAAAGAAGATGTGTTCTGTATTTTCCTTCTATGAGGCATCCCACAGTAGAAGAAAAGAGGGAAAAACCATGACTGGAACTCCATCCAGCTGACAGCAGGTCCCCAGGGTGTGTTGTCAGAAGTCATATGTTTTCTTATTACCTAGGGGTTTAGCTTTTGTTTGGGTTTGATGATTTTTTTATTTGTTTGCTTTTTACTCTGGAATGCATAAATAATTTTAAAACTGGTTTAAAGAAGGAGGAGGAGTACAGTTTGAAATATCTGGATTTTTCTTTTCTCTTTGCAAGAAAGTCTATGGAATTTGGCATCTTAACACAGTCTAGCCTGATCTGATCACCAACACAGTCAATTTTTTATTAAAATGTTTTGGATCTTTCAAACATGATATTGATAACTGTATTGGAGCAAAGAGATAGTAGCATCTGGTTTTAATCAATGTGGTCTGCTTATACTTGAAAGCAAAACTGTGCAGAAAGAGCCTGGAAATTCTTGCTCAAGGAATCAAAGCGCGATAGTGTTTTTCAATACCTGACATCTGTATGCTTAGAATGACCTGGGTGACTTTACTCAGCCAATTGTTCATACTTTTTTAGATTAAAATTCCATGTTTTAAACCTATATGTATATATATATATATAGCCTATTGTGTACACCTTTACTCTCTCCTACCATCCTACCAAAGCTCTTTGTTCTGGGCTCCATCTTATCTTTGCAACTTGGCTACCTTGTTCAATCTGGTGTACAGGAAACCTTACACTTTAGTGTGCATGTTCCCATCACTAGATGTTGGTCTAGACAAATAAGGAAATGCTTTGTGGAGATATTTCTCTCCTATATCTATTAGTATCTGAAAGAAAGGATTGAACTGAAACAACCTCCTAAACTGGAGATGCATATAGATGCCAATGGAAGACGTTCCCTGTCTTTCTGGAAGGAAATAAAAAGGAGGGCAGCAAAGCAAATTCCACACTAAGACCTCTCCACCCTACCCGCTACCTTCAGCACAAGCTTAAGAGCAGCATTTCAGCCCAGGCCCCTCACGGGCTGCTGATAAACCTTCGTCCATCTCCTCCAGGTACTCATTGAGAAGGACTGCTTGTCCGAGGTGGATAAATTTGTTCGGAAATGCAGCCTAGAGATCTGTATAGGTTTTACACTGTGAGTACTGCCTAGTCAAGATGATTGCGATGGATTTTTATTCCCTAAGCCGTTTCTCCATCACTGTCTTCCCAGTCTTACCCTCTCTCTCTGTTGAATCCAAAGAAGCAGTCACCAAGCCTATTTTTGTGCCTAGCACAAAAATGCAAAGCTCCGAGTAATAACATGAAAGATACAGTGGCCACTTTCCCTATCACAGAGGAATTTCATGCCTAGTAAATGCATCTAATTGTAAAGAATACACCAAGTACTTTAAAAGATCATTTATATTCTCGTGAATGTATCAGTGTAGTATCATCTTTTAACTAGTATTTGAGCATAAGCACCTACCTACGGCCTATCTTTTGAAGTTTTAACTCTGTTTTTTTCACATAAAAGAAGGAGGATAAGTGCCCCAATTAGTTAGCAGTATCTACATTCCTAAAGTTTTCAGCTTTTAAAGATGTAGTAAAAGTGGTTTTCACCTACCGCTAATGGCTTCTCTGAGTCCTTTTGTTATAAGCTCAAAGCTGAGAAATCAATGAGGTTGGCCAGTTTGATTAAATAATTTTCTTAAGTCACACTATTGTAAAGTCAGCTTTTAAAAACAAATATGCTGCATTGCCTTTGACCATTTACAGTTTTTCTTTGGCTCCACCAAGCATGTGGATGTCTAATCAGGGGATTATCAAGTAGACTAGAGAAATATAACAAAGTTCTGTGCTCTGGTAAATATTTGTATAGTACAAGCCTGGAGAAAGTCCATGTTATATTTTACTGTTGATAATTTAATAACTCTATGGCACGCCTGAAATCGTACAGTAAATGTCAGGATGTGTCAAGTGAGGTATCATGTAAAATATAATAACTTAAGATGAGTTGCATAGGTAGGTAACATTGTCATTGGAAAATGCATTTGGTAGTGTTTAGATCATTTATTTGAATTTTGCCAGGAAATAAAGTGAACAATGACCATCTAGCTTATCATTAGCAAAAATGACAAAATAAGTGACAAACAGAATAACTCAGGCAGAAATGATCGAGTCAATCAAATGCTGATGAGACCAACCAACAGATTTCATGTAATAGTCAAAAGATCTGTGATTTCCTCTTGCTATAGAAAATAGACCACAGTGTAAACAACTGATTAAACTAACTAAATCTGGGTTCCTTGTGTTTAAAGGATAGCATACAGCATGCTCTCTGCCACAGTAGTTTGTTTGCGCTGAAATTAAGCAATAGTGATTGAGGCACAGAGCATTTCCTGGGGATTAATGACCGGCTGAGAAGAGTTGATGGCCCAAAGAACAGCTCCTGGCCATTAACCTCAACCGATCATTAATCCAAAGGAAATGCCCTGCCCTAAGGTCTTTATTACTCTTAGAAAATGAAAACGAAGAAAAACAAACCCATAAGGACCTAGGTATTTGTTCTGGGTGGTGAAGTTTCACATCATTTTGTGTGTGCAGATTTTGATAAAACAAATACCTCACCAATTATTCAGTTGGACTGTTTGGATCTCTGTGGCATCTTGATATCATCTAGACCTACAGAGTTGACAAAAGGCTAATTGGAGAAACATGATCTTATTTCTGCTTTTATTAATCTGTTTCTCAGTATGGCATGCAGCTTATGTCTAATGTGATTTAAGAAAGGTGAATGTGTATTTCAAGTGAGTATCTTTAAGTAGTCAGTATTATGTAAAATATTTTGAGTAAGTACTGGCAGAACACCAAACAGACCTAGATATTGTTCTTCTTGCAGTTTAAAATCTTCTTTTTCTAATCTTGGGATCAACAGACCATCTATATCTTTAAAAGCAAAAATTTAAACTTAAAAAGTACCCAATAAATTATAATTTAGCAAGCATATGTATTGGATTTCTTGAGATAAATTGCAGACCATTTTTTCCTCAGTACTTTCCTGAGTTGAAGAGCACTTCAGATTTTTTTTTTTTTTAAAAAAGACTGTTCTTCAAATGTAAAGTTACTCTCCTCTCTGATGTCAAGCAAGATAATCTCTCTTTTTTGGCTGTTAGGAAATTTGTAAAAGTTCTTGTTTTTAGAAAATGTACAAACTCATTTCCATATGAGTATCCATTTTCAGAAAGTCTTAGCAATAAATGTCATCTATATACATTAATTCAATGTTAACATAAAATAGGGCAAAATGTCACCTTAAGTTTCTCCTTTACTGACAGGCATTTTATTTTGATTTCTGAACTATGCTAAAAATAAAATTAGAACTGTTAAACTTATTCCTCATGTTTGTAGCATCTCTGAATCTGAACAACTTTGATCAGTTAGGACTGAAGAGACCTAATGGTCTCTTAGTTTCTCAGTCCTTCTCTGTTACAGCACTTCCCTTATTTGCTTTCCAGAGTGAGGTTCTCCATAGGCAGGAGAGAGGCATTATCTTCAGTCACTGCTTAACGGAGAGGAGATGCAGGGAGAAAAGTTGTAATGAGGAAGTTCAATATCATACCATATAGGACATGTCATGTACATGCCATATACAAGGTAGAGATCTTCTGTTCTAGTTTCCATTTTTAGAGAAGAAATATATAACACAGTTGAGTAATGGGAGATTTTTTCCCTTTTGTTTCATCAATAACAAATAATTCATTTATAAATAAATATCTCTGTGTAGGTGAATGTTATGAGCAAGACAGCAATTTAAGGAAAGTGAATCAGAAGGTGTACAGAGATGTTAAGGTGTTTGTTTTTTATTTTTCTTGATATTTGTATGCAACTCAAATATTTCTGGGGTATGTTATTCATTTCACAACAAAGTAATGTGTGATGCGCTATTTTCAAAAATGATTATAGAACTAAATTTAGCTATACTTGTGGGAGGATGTCTTGTGGACATACAGGGACAGTGGCTTACTGACAATCAGAAGGCTCAATTTCTCTTGCATTTTTATCCAAGTAAGAATCTGTATGTGGAACAGAAATTTTATAATATAGAGCTCTTCATTCTAGCAGGGAAAGTTGTGACAAGTCATCACAACAGACAACTGGAAAAAATCTAACTTCAACTGAAGTGTTATTTTGAATAGAGAAGGTAATTAACCTTTGGAATAGTGTATGAACAGTTGGAACAGATTATCTGTCAGTGAACATTTTAAAGTGGTATTTATGTTTCTTATTCATATCCATCTATTTCTAGAAGATATATTTTATTTTAAATAAGATAAACCGTAGAGAGTCCTATGACCTGTGTTATTCATGAGATCAGTGTGGATGATTGCAGTGGCTAACTTGTATAATACTAAGCAAATTTGTTCTTTCTTTCATGTCTCCATTTCTAAAAATAAAAGTTGTAAGAATTCTATTTTGTTTGGAATATAATGTAAGATTAGATTATCATCTTAGTAGCAAAAATTAAAAAGAAAAATAAATCTCCTTTTAATTTGAAGAGGAAGCAACTGACTTCATTTTAAGCTCCTCTTCCTCTCATATACAGGATAGACTTCATTAGGGAAAAAAGCCTTTAAGTACTGCTAAAACAGGAAGTATATGGGGAAAGATAGCTTGGCACTTGCAAATCTAAACAGGATGTGCTATGTTTCAGAAAATGCCCAGATACTAAGACTGAAGCAGTGTCATTCCACATTAAGGGTCACAGTCCAGTGCTGTAATATGTAATTTTCATGTATGTGGCCAGCACAGTAGGCTAAAAACAGACATATTATACACAGGGAAAAACATGCCGTAGGCTCACCAGAGCCATTGAGCATCTGCAATTACTCAGCAGACAGTGATGAAGGCAGAGGTGAATGTTGAATCCTGCCTTAAGATGTTTGTGAGGTATTTGCTTTCTGGTTGGACCTGACAGAGGAGGTCCCTCCCCAAGTAGAGCTACCTACATCACAGAATAAAGGAAAGGTCAGTCATATTTTATTATTATTTTTTCAGTGGTTGTGACTGCCTCCAAAAATAATAAATTGACTGTTATCGGTGCTCATATCCCATACATGGGAAACTTGTCCTGCCTTTCCTGTGGAGGACTCAATGTTGTCCTCTCTTAGGAACTACTATTGGCCATGCTTGACTTGAAGAGATAAAGGAGCAGGTTCTTTTCAATCTGAACTGACTCAAGGATGAACTGCCTAAAGCAAGTATGAATGCTCTTCTCAGACTGCATAATTAAGCCTTCAGTCAGATACTGACTATGACCTTGAGAGTGCTGGAATCATCTGTTTATGGACTCATTCAATTTCTTTTTCATGTAAAATGAATCAATTGTTGGTGAAGCAGTAATCAACAATTCAGTTCTTCACCTTCTTCTGTTGCTCATTTTCTTATTACTCTCCACTGAATCTTGAGGTTTCTCCAGCTTCAGCATCATGCTGTCTACATGTGTATATGCCTTCCTTTTCTACCTTGCAAGGGCAACTGCCCTCACAAGTGAGGAATCACAGTTTGAGTCCTTTTAGGCAAAGGATGAAGCTGATTTTCTACCACTTTCATATTTGGAGGACTCTGTAAGTGCTAAGCTATTAATAAGACGAAGACCCTTTGCCGTGTCTGTAATTATTGTTGAATTGTTTTTGGAACTTCATCTAGAAGATGTGAAACTGCGCTGTCCGAGATCCTTGGGGTGCGAGTGTTAGGTAGGAGCTATGGCCTGAGCTGCTCAGGTCTGTAGCAACCTGTAGGTTTAAAGGCAGGCATGGAGGCTTGTGAAGTTACTCAAGAGTTTTGAAAATGAAAAATGAGGTGCTTGTAGTGTTTTGTATATTCAGTGGTAGCTGAATGGTCTTTACTTAAATTGCAATTAGGTTCCAGCATCTTTTTATCTTTTTTTTTTTTTTTTTCTGCATGAACCCATGGCTGTTCACTGAATAAAGATCAAAAGCACACCTTGTAGAGTTACCATATATGGCCAAAAGGCACTGCTTTTGATTTTCCATTTAACATCAAAGCACTAGAAAGAGCATCTTCACTGAGTTCACTGACATTCTTTAACAGGGTGGTCTGTAAATAGTCTAAAGCTTTGCTTACTGTATTAAAGTACAAGAAGGCTCCATCTAGCAACACTTAAATGGTATATTTCCTTTCTTAACTGAGAATTGCAAGATATTTTTGGAAAATATAGGAAATCTAATTTACCTGGTAATCATTTTCTTTCTCAGAGTGAAAATCAGGGTTTCTGAACTGTGTCTATCTGTATAGAACACATTCACCTGAAAAAGAGCATCACTTGCTCTTTAAAAATAATAATTTTTAACTCATATTGATGTTTTCAGAACATGTGTCTCACTTATGTCAGTCATGACGACATGGGAACTGCAACCCAGAACAAAAGGAAAATATAGCAGCTGTGAAAAAAACATGTATTCTGCACGTGCAAAAGAAACTGGCATTATAGCCTTTGGAAAAAAAAAAGGGATTTCACTGTATTTGTAAGGGAAACTTGACACAGTCTCAGGAAGCAACAACTCACATGCTGATCTTTTTGCATCCTGAGATAAATATGTATTGTATTCATTTTAGCCTAAGGATGAGATAGGGACCATAAAGTACAGATATATTTTATCATAATATGTTCCAACTATTTATCAGGGGCAGAATAAAACTCTCTCAACTTATCAAATATAACATTTACAGGGACAAAACTAAGAGCTGTAAAAGTTCTCCTGTGTTCAAGCTAAGCTACCCTTTAGAATCATCACAAAATACTTATGTGTAAACCTCAACTTTCAAACTGAGATAGGTGTTAGGAATGCAAAACTATCTCTTTTTCTCTCTGTATTAATTCATGTAACAAAATTCTGTAAAATGGCACACATTTACTCATGGGTAAAGATTATAATTGCATTTCAAAGCAGCTCTTGAAACATTCTAAAACAGATTATGTTCTTAAAAACTCTGTTCTTTACTTTGCATGTTTTAGTACCACATCCCATTAAAGCTGTGTTTGAAGTTACTAGGATTTGTTAAAAATTTGATAATGCCTAAGCAGATAAGAGATTATATGCTTTATGTATATATTTGAAGGATTTGTTCCAGCTTGGATACAGTCTATTAATTGGCCACCTACAGTGAGCAGCAGTGTTTAATATTTAGAACACTTTTTCTCACTGTTTTCCAGGCAGAAGAGCGTATAAGTATTCTTTTAACTAAATTTGCTAACTTTCTGGAACACATTTAAACAGTGTGTGCTACTTGTGTCATATTACATTAACTTCACTTCTACAGACAGGTTGTATACATATGTAATAAATAGCCCCTCAGGGATCAGATCTAGATTAACTGAGAAAAACGTACTCTGCTGTACGTTAAGTAATTTACAATATCTCAGTAAACATTAGAAAAGTCATGTTTGTCTCACCAGAACAGGTTAACAGTGCCTGCAGACTCAGTAATGATTGTAGAATGTTAAACTATCAAGTGGAAAGTTATAATCACTTAAATAGTCTAATTTTTTCCCCTAAAACCTCAGAGTATCTGGAGTTTGATACCATGATGTCTGTAATAACACTGAATGTTTATGATATGGAATGAAAGTAGTAAAGAAAGACACCAGTTCTGCAAAGGATCTAAACAGAGAGACTTAGAACTAAGAGAGGGAAGCTTTGGGAGAAAACTTGTTTAAGTGGGTAATCTTTTATTTAAATATTATTCCTTTTTACTCAAATTGTAATATCTGCAATTAGGAATGAAATACGTTTTAGGTGTGCTTGTTTTCTTTACATGTCACAAAATCCCTGCAGTCTCTCTCTTTTTATCTATCCACTTTTATCTGGTGATTACTTAAATACACCTATGGTAGCCATTGTATCGCCACCTTTGGTCTTCATCATCCCACTCCAAAGCTAATGAACAAAGAATGTGCTAAGTAAACCCGCTCAGGTTATTTCAAAAGACTTCGGATGTTTAGTATGAATGTTCATTGTAACTTCGAAACCTACATCTCACATTTGCCAGGTATTGAGGACAGGAACATATAGTGCAATAATTAATGAATATCCTATCTTGTTTTTTTTCCCCATGTTAAATTAATAAATGTTAGCTGCATCAATTGGCTGTGTAGGCATAAGTTTTCCCATAGCACTCACCACATGGCATTCATTTAAGCTGAGGATAAACCATTTACAAGAAATGGAATGATTTCGGGATTTTTCTGGTTACCTTTTCTTTCATATACAGAAGAGAGTAGAAAGTAGGTTAGTTCCAAGTGAAGAAGCATGTTTAGAATTCTGCTTTAATTGATCATTTAAGGAGAATTATCCTAATTCCTTAATTACTTTATTTGACTGTTTTAAAGTCAGGCAAGAGGCCCACCAGCATGGAGGAATAACAAACTGTAGTAGAAGAGTGGCTGAAGCAAAGTATCATAAGCCTTGGATTCTGGTGAAGCCATTTAACAATGTTTGCTTGTCCTGAACTAGAAATAATAAATACTTCATTATATTCAATTATTGGAGATCTTAAGACAAGAAGCACTGCATTACAAATAATCATTATTATTTCGTTATATATTAGCTTTGCAGCAAAAACAACCAAAGCCTTTTGTACATAGAGTAAAGGTAATTTAATACACATTATCTAGGGATGATTTAAAATATGTAATAATTGTATACAAAAATGTGAAAGTAACAGAAAAACAGTTGATGCAAGTGTTCGTAAACGTTGCAGCTCTCTGCAGAAGAGATAGAATTAAGTTTAAAACCAAGGTTTCATATTTAGTTAGTCATGTAGTTTGATCTTACAGAAACAGCTTGATTCATTGTACATGGACTGTTTGGGCAAAGGGAAAATATTTTTAAAAAATAAGAATCAAAAGGACTGTGGGCCAAATTTTACATTCAGTGACAGGGAAGATGGGTGGCGTATGATAGTGTAATATTGCTATCCGCCAGTGTTAGAGTCAGCGAGCACAGTTTGTTTCACTAGGCCTGACTCTAAATGGCATTTGGTTCAATACGTCTATAAACAATAAAGCATAATAACTTGTTTTTCAACTGAGGACTTGACATATGACAAATGCATACTTGGAAAGACGCTTGAAATTTTAGTTCAGTGGAATTTTACTAACAATTATGCCTTGTGCTTATCATCAAGAGAGGAGTGAATTCTGAGCTTTTCTTGTTTACGTATTTCTTCCTTGTGTACCTACTCCTTTCTAGCCAAGGAATAACTGGAGTCCAAAGCACAAGTGTCATGCAGTGCCAATAACTCAACATACAGGTTCATCCATGGAAAAAAAGAAAGACAACTGCTTTTTGGGGGGGGGAGGGTGAAGAAATTAGTAACTTAAAAATAATAGCATTGATTTTTAAAGCATCCTGAGTTGCATCAAATCATACCAAAAATAAGAAAGTAAATTACAAAACTACCATGAACTCAAGAATTATGTGGACACCGTCCCTGTTACTTTAAAGTGAGATATAAATCCAGAGATTTCTCATGCCATCATTTTGTAAATAATTACAGTTCTGCTGAATCTGTTGTATAAAGTTTACATGGGAGGTTCAGTGCACCCTCGCTCTTGTTTAGAACATTCGGAACCACCAGAGAGATGTTGACATATGGCTGCACTGTTTTAGTGCACGAGACATCTACTACATGGGAGCATAATAAACAGGAGCATAAAGACAGGTTTGTGCAAGCAGTTTGGATTGACCTTTTTGGCAGCTGAAATCCATCTAGAGTACATGGTGCTGATGTGGACAGACATGTAAACTTCGTCTTGTTACCACAACTACTAGTTTTACAAATATAGTCCAATGCTCAAAATGTATATCATTCTAAGTAAAGTGATTTTAAATGGGAGAGGAGGTGCAGCAGCAACAATTCAGAGTAAGACACAGCAGAAACCATCTCTTCAGCTTGTGGCAATACTCCTGTAGACAAATAAAGAGTTAGATAAGTCTATTTGACACCAATAAGATTTCTCTTGATAATTCAGGGAAATGGCTTATTTCATTTATTTTCACCTAGCAAAACATTTGATCAACTGGTATGGTATTTTAATTTTAGCATTAAAAAATACAATTTGTTATGTGTTATAAGGTGCAGTTCTCAGACCAGCATTCTTAAAAATAGGAATATCTGTGTAATAACTTTTAGTCTGAATAAAGGTCTCAGAATCTGGTCTACAAATCTATCTTTTGAGATTGAATGAATGCAATTGTATTATATTTTTGAAGAAACACCTTTTAAACACGTAACATTTTCTGTGTTTTGATGAGTATCTAGCATAGTCTGGCATACAAGGGGAGATTAAGACTTGTTGAAACAAGTCATGTCAGACTATGAGTCTCTGTGTATCCTTCTAGTAGTATTTGGATTTAAGAATATAATATTATCACTCATTATGGTAATAGATTATAAGGTCTAAAATGGTTGGATGTAGGTAAATGGCATTTCACAGTGAAACTGTATGATCCACATGTCCTCAGCATTTTGTGTGAAATTAGTAGAAGCACTGTCTGTGGAGAGTGTCCAACAGTTTTGAGTGCTTATGTAGGAATGAAGGAATACACCTATATTATAGTGGGCAGCATGCTGCTCACAGCTTTGCTGGATTCGTCAACTTGCCAGTTAATTACGAGCCTGAAATCAACCCAAATAAAATGAAAGAAGTCTTGCTATACTGCTCATAAAGATAGTGGCTGGTGAAGGTGCAGGGCAGGGTAGCAAAAGAGTAGTTAAGCAATAGGGCACCACAGGGAAGCTGGATAGCCTGAGATAAACATTATCTTGAGTATTGTGAGTTCAATGTAGAGGAGATATCTTTAAAAAAGAAGTGGTGCTATTATCGTGTTGTAACCACCTCCTGGCCTCACCATTGTGTTTTGTAAGGCAGCATATGGAAAGAGTGACTGGTTATTTTAATACGTGCACCCTAGAAAATAGGATGACTCAATTAATACAGCACTGTAGCACAAGCTCATTCTTTCTCATGTCAAACTGCAGTAGTACTGCTGCTGAATCAGCTGACCAGCATATTGCATTAAAAATGCATTCTATTCATATCTTTTTAAAAATACAGAAAACATGAAGCTTGGTGACAGACCCCAATTTGTGCAACACATGCAAAAAAGTCACAATTCTTCATGGCAATTAGTAACACTGAATTTCCCTAGAAGTTTTGAGTTGAAATTGCAAAGGTATTTAATATCACAAATTCAGTCTGGAAACTTGAAAATTTCAGGAGCGTTTTCTCAACATAATCCTTTTTTTTTGCAGAACATACTATGTTGGTTGGTTGCAGTATTTAAAGATGGCAGTTTCTTTGCAATTGTTTTGTTCATGACCTTTGATCAATGAGGGTAGAGGACCACGTATTCACTCAGCACAGCTTCTCCTGGGATTTGTATAATTATGCCTTTCTGTTTATTATTGTCATTGGCAGAGAAGAAAATGGTCTGATACTGTAAGTTTAATCTTGAATCCTAAATTCATATGTAAGGATGGGAATAAGGATATAGAATGGACATCGGTGTGATTGCTTTGATGAGTGTATACCAGAGCCCTTGCTATTTCATACATTTGTGTGTTACCTCAGTAGTACATGTAAGGGATTATGCTTTTAGTGCCACATATTATTAAGGACTAAATCATTTACTCTCTGTGTGTTTGTAGAAGAGCTAATGTACAATATGTAATATATATTTTATATATGTAGAGAGAGAATTTCTGTATTCTGGGAATGGCAGAGCTAAACTCACTTGAAAGCCTGGGCTGAGCTATGCACGCTCTCATAGAACAGCAGGCAGGCAGAGGAGGAGAGCGAGAGGGGAAACTGCCCTTTTCTCCTGCACCTGAACTTCTTGGGCATGTGTAACAGCTGCAGAGCAATTTCTCTGCCGCTTGCCTTGAGAAAGCCTTCTTTCCCTTCCGGAACTGCATTCCCCTCTCCGAGGTTTATGTACTCTGATTCTGGGGAGAGGATTTGGCTTTGGAATATTTGCATTGTGTTTGCCCATAGAGTAAGGTTGCTTTGAAAGTAG
Organism: Tinamus guttatus; assembly: GCF_059628265.1. Lineage (NCBI taxonomy): Eukaryota > Metazoa > Chordata > Aves > Tinamiformes > Tinamidae > Tinamus > Tinamus guttatus. The sequence goes on along the minus strand of NW_028288781.1, from coordinate 3,868,518 downwards.
CCAAGTTTGCATCTGTGTCGGTCCTTGTATTGCAGTCTTACAAAATGTTGCTGATTTTCATACATATTTTGGCAACAACATTTTTTATCTGGTTTTCATTTTACAATTATTGAAGTGGTATCCATGGTTCTTGAAGCTAGTGGAGTTTAATCCTGCTGTCCTCACTAGAGAAAATCTCCCAGTGAGATCAACACAAGTTTTGCCTGAGGAAAGGGTTCAAAACTTGTCTCACAATGTCCAGAGGGAGAAGGGAATTTTAGTTACCAAAGGCAGCTGAGTGATGCACGTCAGTTTGAAATCCCAAGTTTTAGAGATCTTTTGAGCACTCCGGTTTCAGAAAGGATGCTGTCTATGATCATCACAATGATGTATAAGAATGTTCTTTAGTCTTGTGGAAAGCACATGTGCCTGAAGATATTAAGCACTAGTCCTTCCACTGGAATGAGTGAAATCTTAAATTTTATAAAGTGCTGCATTTCTCCACTGAGGGATTTTTATTTATTGTTATTCTGGTTAAAGTGGTACTTAATCCTTCAGGTAAGAATTCCATGATAAAATTCAGGCTATGCCTTGGGTGACCTGTCAGAAACTGTATATCTTATTGCTTGGAATCTTTTGAGACTTGGGATTTGATTTTTCTCCTGCCCATATGTAAGATGTCTTTGGCAAAGGTCACACAAGTTTTAACCCACAATATTAAGTCACAAATGAAATGGATTTAAGTGGTCTCACTGTAGTCCCTTGTGAGTACTTGCTCACATCCCCAAACCACTGTATAATTTGTCACAATTCAACATGATTATCTGCCTTTGCTCAGGAGGACTATAATAGCTAAAGGGTAAGTTATATTGCAGGTAAAAATTTGGGATTAGCGGCAGAGCTGATAGAAGGTGCTTTCAAAGCGCTGGGCTAAAACTGCATTGGACCCTAGCCAGTTTCTTTCCTTTATTTCCTCTTTCTTGGGGGTTCTCTTGTCCTTTGTTTTTTTCTATTTTTCTTCTCTTTTTTTTTTCCTGGTTTGCTGTTTTTGTTGTTGTTGTCTTATCCTAGATTGCATAAAAATGCCAACACAAAAAGGGGGAGCAAACAAAGGTCCCGCTGACACCGCGTAAATAGACCCAGCGATCTTTGATTCAGCTGCCCTTCCTGCTCAAAAAAAGTGTTTCAGCCTGTAGCTGGTGCAGCATGTGAATGTTATTTTCTAAACACTGCATGTCCGAACCATCTAGACAGGCTCAGGGAACAGCGCAGGGCTTGAAAAGCTCCCCTCCCACCCCGCCCACCCCATCTGGGGGCTTTGAAAGACGGGACACGTTCTCCTTGCCAATCAAGCCCTGCTGTGTGAAGCCTTGCTTAAGTTCAGTGCACTTTTAAAAATATTTTGGCGTTTGGTACATGTTAAAGAAATGCTTAGGCCATGCTGCTTAGCATAATGAGCCGTGCATATCTTCTGCATGTGATAATAGTCCCGTGCTAATGGCTATGTTTAAAATTCCTTCTTATCTTATTTCCTGATTGATGGGAACATGAACCAACCTCGAGACTTCCAGACCTTGCTCAGTTGCTATCACTTTCATTGGCAGAATAAGTCATTTGATGTGAAAAACATTACATGCTATTTGGAGTCCCTGTTCAATGCCATAATGATGTGGTATCTGTCAATATGCAGTTTGTTTTATGCAGGTATCAGATGAGCTCTTACATTGTATGGTGGCCTTTATTATTTAAAAAACAACTAAGAATATTCAGCTTCTGCTATGGCAGCACAGGATAAAGGGATTGCATGCTGCTCTTTTTATTTTTCTCTACTTTTCTTATTCACTGTAGCTGCTTGGGTTAAAAGACAAACAAACAAACAGATCTCCGTGGACTTCAAAGAGATTGAATAAAAAAAAAGCAAATAATTTCTTAAAGCTAGGCAATCTTGCTGTGTTTCTCTCATGTTTTTCTTTTCTTTCTCCCCCCCCACCCCTGCTTTTTTGCCTTTTTTTTATATATAATTCTGAAAAGAAATAGCAGGCTGTAGGCACAGCCTGTGGCTTGCTAGCCTTGCTTCTTGTGTGGTCTCTGCAGACTTTATGATTTATTCAGCTAATGGGAAAGGAGCATGACCCCCAGTGGCCACAGAAAGAGAGCTGCATGTGGGTTTAATGCTTTCACCACAAAAATGTCTGCTATGACTAAGCTGTGTGGCTGAAGTCACTGTCTGAATGGTGCTAAAAAGGAACTTAGGCATTAAGTGTGCACTATTTACTATAGATTGGCTCTTGGGATTAGGCCAAGGGTTTCTTACTCAGTTTCAAAGAATAGCATGGAAGCTGCTAGGAAAATTAAAGCTGTGCAATTTATTTTTACCAGTCTCCCCAGTGAGTGACCCAGTGAAGGATTTGCCTCATAACACTTTTTTTTTCTTCAGTTACCAAAGAGCAATTCAAAATGTACTGGTTTGTTTGTGAGTTTTATGGGGCTTTTTGTTTACATTTTCCCATCTCCTACTTTTCTTCATGTTAACATGACTTTATAATATTGTTTTTCTTTATATATGCTTAGATCTATAAAGGCAAGCTGATTTGAACAAAATCTTAAGCATCATTGCTTAAGACTGGTTAAGCTTTTGCCGATGATTTAAAGGATGAAGTTGTGAGCTGCATTCAGATTCCGCCTCCCTCCTTATTCAAAAGAATGGCAAAAACTCTTTTTTTTCCCCAAAGGGGAAGGAATGAGGATCAGTCTGTTGTATCCTGATCCTAGCTTTATTCCACTTTGTCCAATTTTAAGGGCAGATTATGATATTCTAGATCTGTATGCCTAATGACAGATAAGCGTGTATGCCCACGAATGTGTGGAAAGATCTCTGTACTGACAGGGGGAAAAATAAATGTTTTATAGTCTTTAAAATTCATTTTGAAATTTTGCCTTTCCAATACCAATAGCTTTCTTCATGCTTTATAAGAAGAACAATGGAATGGTAAAAGTGAGTTACAACACTTTGCTTGTGTTTATTTTTTGCTGAAAATGTTCTTTGTTATTTGAAGATGGTGAGGACGCCTCTTAGAAAGAGATCTGGAATCCGAAAGAAGGAGGGTATCGTCTCTAGGGAGTGAAGATCCAGATTCCTCCCATCTTTACCTAGGTAGATCTTGGCTGGCTCGGGTGAGCTGAAGGGAGTCCACTATAACTGAAAGCAACATTTGGTGTCACTGTTTATGTGAGTTACTGAGTGACTAACATTGGGTATAGGGAGACTAAAATAGAGAAAGTGTGGTAATTTATGTATTATGTCCTTTTGATATCAACTACATTGGCCAAAGGTGACCCATTTTCTGCCATGTGCCTAGATGTGAAAAATGAGATGGGTGAAATTTAACAGGTTTTAGGTGAATAGCAATACATATGCATAAGGTCTATCTTGGCATACCTTTGCATTTTGTCTTCTAGGCTTGTAGCCCTTTGTCTTTGCCTTGTAGCCAAAAGCTAGATGGCAAATGGTGGGCTCCTAGAGGCATAGTTAGGCTCCTAGGCATATGTTTCTGTAAAAGCTTAGAACCCATGAAAAGAAGTGGGTAGAATGAAGGAGTGATGCAGGGGTTTTACAGGTTTGAAATTCAGGCCATTTTTACTTAGAAACAAAACTAGAAAAAAAAATCCATGCAGTTCATTTAGGGCAAGTTACGTTTGGGCATCAAGTGAAATATATTGTATACTTAGGCAAATATGGTGAGTTATTTGGCCAAAAAGGCTTCTTTGAAGTCCAAATATATTGACATCTATTGAAAGAAAATATTTCAACTTTTCGTTTTGAAGCAATCTTGTGTATATGTAAAACTTTTTTTTGTTTGTTTTTAATTAATTCAGAAATATTGCTTTCATCTTGTCAAATAAAGTCCCTGAAAACAAGTGGTTAATCTTGAAACATTTTTTCTTTTAAATCCTTTTTCCCATTAGATGGGAACTCAAAGAAGTTATTCATGCAGTTCTCCTTCATAGTCTGAAGACAGAAATTTGAAGTTTTTTCCTTGATTCTTTGGTTAAAAGTTTATCCAGCCCATCCAGTTCTTTGTGTCATCTGGAATAGGGTTAAAAGTCTCAAGCAAGAAGATTTCATCAAGTCTTTATTTTGTTTCTGATTCTTGCTCAGCCAGGAAGCAACAGTGTGAAGAAATTAGCTGAGATGTTGCTGCTTCTTTTGAATTTCTGTGCTTGAGTGAGGGGGCCCTGTAAGTAGAGGATCCTGGTTTTTAACCTTAGAAATGTTTGGTTTGTGTTTCCTGGTTTAGAGGAGGACTCTGACTTTATGCTACCCTGTAATCCAACACGAGCATGATGTAGTTACTGCCCTGTAAGTGGAGAATTTGAAAAATCATTGCTTTGGGTTACACAAGGCATTTTTTCTGATCTGTTATACCTTATGGAGAACTTCCCTCTTGAGGCCCTGGGGGAAGGGAAAGCGAACTAAACCAGAGCAGTGGGAATAATAATGCTAAAAGGCTATTCGGCTCTGTTGCAGACATCTTCTACCTACAGCATGCAAAGGGGTATGCGGCACAGATGACTTGTCAGCACAAGGCGTGGGATAGGACAGCTCTGTGTATCTGGCATGCAGGTGTTTCAGCTGGTAATCACACTGTCTATGGGCAGATTTTTTTTTTCTGATGAAGAAGGAAGAGACAGTGGGAGGTAAAGAAAGAAGACAGATCACCCACAGTCATTTCCCAGAATGGAAAAGGAGAGGACCAAGACATCAGTTCAACCTGTTTACACATTTGACTGGCTCAACTTTACTTTTCAAGTATAAATCAAATGGTACAGACTTGGGATGTTTTTCCTCCTCTGTGTAGACAGCCTCTTCATTTTTGACTTATGGGACATAGTGGTAGTACTCCAGGACTTCTAGGTTGCAAGCTGTAAACTTGACCCTGATCTTTCATGACTGAAAAAAACCCACATTTTTTCTCATGATTGGGTTTTTTTTTTCCCCTGGGAAGTCACACAGTGACTGCTTTGGTGACATGAAATGGCTTTAGATCTTTCCTTGGGAGCATCTTTTCTGAAGATCATGTTTCCCAGCATCATGACAGCATCTACCTTTCATGTCTAGCACCGTGAAGGACATGGAGAACTTCCAAAATTCTTTGTAGTGACTGACAGCTGATAAAAGCTAAAGGAGCTCTTGGGATTTTCAAATCAACTCACAGAAATTGCATGCACTTGCATTCTGTGATCTGCTGGCTTCACTTCACTTTTATGTGCAATTTAGGCTTTTGATAGCCTAAGGTCCTAGTATAAATTACTGGGATCTGCTTGTCCCCATATAAATATGAATATTGCAGTTAAAATTTGGTTTTCCTCTGTTCTTCTTTGTTTTTCTCATATAAATGTAACTGTTGGGAATAACATTTTACATCTATATTGGACACAGAACATTTAGTGCTACATCTGTTCTCTGCCAGTAGCCAATTTCAGATGCTTTAACAGGGAACGTATAGAAAAGTAAATTATTATTACTGTTATTTTATTTACTATAGAACAGTATTACTACCAGATGCCACTTGGGGGCTGAATCTATCCTCATTTGGGATATATGTTATATTGAAATCTCATGAGCCATTTTTCAGTTTGGTCAAAGCTGCATTGGTTTCTAATCCCACAGTGCTTGCTTATGCAGACTATAGAATTGGGTAAATAATTCAGGGCATACAGGATTGGTAGGACAAAGTGCAAATAAAAAATGGCCCGTTTCATCAGCTGTTTCATCGGTTAGTAGCTCTTTCATGTCACTCCATCTACTTTCCGCACTGGGTTGGCTATAGTTAGGTGCTTCGCTTTACTGCCCACCAGTTCTTGCTGCCAGTGTCCCTGCACATCCTTTTTGCTCTTGCTGTTTGTACAGCAGCAGCTCACACTTACTTGGTGTATGCTGCACAGCCGAAAAGGTTGTAGCCTGCTGCTCTGTTTTGTGCTCTTTGAGTGCCCGTTCTGCCAGAAACATCTGCAAAGCAGCTTGGTTTTGCTCTTAAGCTGTTCCCTCATGGTTCCCTCCTAGCTAATGCTAAATTTTGAAAGATTCTGATGTGTTATTTTGTGGGAACACTGTCTTTGACTTCCATGGTGGCAAAGACTACAGTACAATGCCTTTGCTCCCTGGAATTTCTAATACAGGTTTTGAGTGCACTTTGAGCATGGTTAGAGTGTTACAGCCAGTCAGCTGCTTTTCCATCTCAATCCCCATGGTGACTGTTGGTCTGATAGCTTTTAAGATGGTCTAGTTTGTCTCTTCATCCTCAAAGCATCTTTTACCAGTTTAGGGATCTGATTTACTAGTGTCATACAAGAGTTGATATTGAACATGATTAGCTGGCAAGCACTTGCTCTAGCAGAGAGATGATTGTGTGCATCTTCTTGGGCCAAATTATTGTTAGCAATGTATTATGCAAGTCAGAAATGCAGAGAAGGATTTTAAACAGTTCAAAATTTTGCTTTCTACAGTCAATATACTGAAGTATTTAAACATTTAAATTTTATTATTATATTAGATGTTAGACAGGTGATCTGGGTTTTATTTTTGGCTTTCTCATAGAATATTCTTGTACAAGTCACATCAGAATCATAGATCAGAGAATGCTTAAGGTTGGAAGGGAGCTCTAGAGGTCATCTAGTCCAACCCCCCTGCACACACAGGGTCACCTAGAGCACGTGGCACAGGACTGCGTCCAAGCGGGTTTGGAAGATCTCCAGAGAAGGAGACTCCACAACCTCTCTGGGCAGCCTGTTCCAGTGCTCTGTCACCCTCACTGTTAAAACATTTTTCCTTATGTTCCTGTGGAACTTTTGGTGCTTCAGTTTGTGGCCATTTCCTCTGGTTCTGTCGGTGGCCACCACTGAAAAGAGGCCAGCACCATCCTCCTCACTGCCTCCCTTGAGGTACTTATAGACACTGATCAGGTCCCCTCTCAGCCTTCTCTTCTCCAGGCTGAACAGGCCCAGCTCCCTCAGCCTCTCCTCATAGGGCAGATGTTCCAGGCCCCTGATCATCCTTGTGGCCCTGCGCTGGACTCTCTCCAGAAGCTCCACATCCGTCTTGTACTGTTGGGCCCAGAACTGGACACAATGCTCCATTCTGTTTGGCATTTTTTTTTCTTATCATAATGTATATATGGATATTTCCTAAATAGACAAGACATTTGTGCAACCTAATTCTTTGCTATTTGACTGACAATTAGAGCTCCTCAGATATAAGTCATGGTGGAAATTAGGAAAACAGTTTTTGTGGATTTTTACTTAATTTAAAGTTTCTTTCAAATTTAAATTCCATCTTTAACATGATCAAATGCTATATGGGGCCCTTAAACCTTTTGTTTCCACTCATAGCCTCCTGCTGCCTTTTTTTTTTCCTATTTTCTATTCGTTGCATCAGTTCTTGTCTTCACCTGTACTTTTCTGCATAGACGTCTGTCTCCCATGTGGAGATTTACCAGGTGCATCTTGTGGTCTCAAGACAGGACAGTCACGTCATTTCCCCTCTCTGCCCTTTTGCGACTCTCTGCTCAGCAATATGCAGATGGTAAAACCCAGTCTGTGAAAAGTTGATTATAAATAGTCCTGTGCAAAATGTTCTAAGAATTCAACTTGTAGCTAATCAGGTCTTCCTGTATCCAAGAAAATAGCAGTCTGGCAGGGATCAGTGCTCAGAAAATCTCTCTGTTGAACTAGTCTTTCTAATCAAGGCCATCTTCCTTTACTAAAATGTTCTACAAGACATTATTACAAGACATTATTCCTACGAATCGGCTCATTCCTGTGCTTGTCCCCAGCCACCTGTGCTTGTCTTGCCTCCCTGATTTCCCAGTTGTTGCATGCTCGGGACTCGCCATTTCATCTGACCTAAGGTACCCACTGGCTGCTGGTTGCCACCAGAAGAGTCCTCCAGTCTCCTTCCTTTCCCTTCTGCCCCTGCCTTACATGACATCCAGCACCTCGTGACGCTGCCAGGGGTCAGCTTAGCAGATGCAGTTCTGCTTTAGGCAGAGGAAGAAGCATGTTTTCCATGGGTCCAGTTCAGCCCGGGGGCTTGGGATCACTGCTTCTGACTGGAGGCGAGGGAAGGGGAAGAGGATTCGCCTCATGCTCTGGCGGGTGGGAGCAGGATTTTCCCTTTTGGCAGCCACCTGCGGTCATACGAGACTATGTATAATGTCAGCCGCGTTCTTAAACAACACGCAGTGTTTCTGATCTGCTGTTTGATGTGCTTAGTGGGGATCTGACTTTTCAAATAGGTCTGGCAGCAAGTACAGAAAAGCAGGTGTCTTCCAGATTGGCCTATGACTTACAGAGCCAAGAGAAGGCTCTGCAGAAGAGCAGCTACTAGAAAAAAAACAGTCATGAAACAAACAAGACACCATTAGTTTAAATGGGCAAAAGTTCACAAAGGAGGGGACCTGGCAGCTGACACCAATATTATGCCTGACTGAAAAGACATTCAAACTTTTTGGCAACAACAAATGTCAGGGTGTTGGATTTGAACAGGTAAATTTTATTATAACCTTTACACACAAGCAGTCAGAGAAAATCATTGTGGTTGTTCAAGTGATGAGTTTCTACAACAATAGGTAAAGGGTAAGTTCGGAATATAGAAAGTGGGAAAGTGCATGCAGGAACCAAGGCTTTCCTAAGAATTTAAGCGGCACAGAAAATCCGTGGGACTTCGGTGCCATCTTTTCGCTTTTGAAAAAACACAGGCCAAGCTCCCAGAGTACTGAGAAACTGATTTTTCTCAGCTCTTCACAATGTAGGCCTGTTTTAAACGCAGGGAAGTCATCATGTTTCAGGGCCTGAAGGGAAGTGGAGAAGGGCAAAGAAATAATCAAAATTTTAAGAAAGTGCTAGATTGTTGTTGTGCTCCATAAGCAGGTACCATAGGTTTAGATCCCTTCAGAGGTGGATATATACCTGTACACAATGATCTATATTGGGCTTACAGTGTATGTGGCAAACTGTCAGCTGCGACTTTAAAATTACATCCCTTACCGGAGTCATCTAGATACTTATGAATCCAATGGAATCTTTTGCAAGAGGGCTTTGCTCTTGTTTCTTTGGTGAAAACTCTTCTGTCGTATGTTGTACAAAAACATGCCATGTGTAAGCAGCAGTTTCTGCTATCTTTTGCTTCAGAAAGGAACATAAAGAATATATATATATATATATAATATATATATTCAGAATTACATGCATAACAATTACTGCTATCTAATAAATATACTCAGCACCCAATCTCAGTAAGAATATTTGAGAATTAATGCATACATTCATGCAAGCTTATGTACCAAGTAGAAGAGCATAAGATATATAATCACTAAGTGTAATATATTTCAGCTGGACAGCACTTACAGTTTCTATTCTAAAGAGAATACAGTGTGCAGCTGTTTTTAACATGCTTTCTGTGTAGAAATGTACACTCATATGTATTCCTGGCTTACTTTTGTGCTGCCCTAGGACATCACTGGAGATAAAAGATTTTATCTCAATGGGCCATTTCCTGTTGAAATATTTTAAATAAATAAGGGGGAAAATTGCATATCTGTGCCTAGGTACTTTATTTGCATATGCCTAATAAATAATCACAGTTTGTAAATTTTTGTTTGGAATGGAATGGAGATTGCAGTATATGATTTGCTTTTGAAGTAGGATCTTTTCTGGAAGAAGGGAGCTTGGCTTGGATATTTTACTTGAAGACATCTTTATATTTTTTCCAGCTGAGAGTGTGCACGTAGAGAAAAATATGTCAAGTGAGGCAGGGTTTAGTAAAGAGTTTAATAATTTAAAAGTGGCAGAAAGATACACAAGTCAACCATGTGTGCCCTCCTAACCTGATAGTTGACTTGCAGAGCAGCAGTGAAAGCTGGGAGGACAAGAGCACACGTTGGCAAGCAGGTGTTTCCCATATAGTGAAAGGATTTAAATACTCTTCGGAACAGGGACATATTCAGCAATTATATATTTGTTTAGTGTGTTACTTACTTTTCCCTGTGTTTTTAAAGTTTGAAAGACACTTCTTTCAACATCATCCTGTTTTCTCAGTTTTACTGAAGAAAGAGACTTATTTTTCTTAAGCGCTAGAAATGCTACTGTACGTGGGTTAGTGATGTTTCCAAAGCAGCTGCTGACAGTCCCTGACGTGCACAGATCCGCTGAGTGAGTCATAAAGCCCAGTCAGCTGTCTCCTGTGCTTGTTCATAGGTGAGATTTTGTATGTACTGGCTGAAAATTTTTAAAACCTGGCCAGGACCTTTGCCAAAAACCAATCTGAATGTTGCTGCTAAAAATCTAAAAATAAAGCAACATTAAAAATACCCTTAAAATTTAGAATGTAGTTTTTCCTGCAAGCAGGTGAAATGATGTTATTAGGAAAGCCGTTTCACTAGCAAAATTTCAATACATAGAAAGCTATTTTTTGAAATAGGATTGCAGAGACATACATGCAAATGTGTTTAAATGTGATAAATTATACATATAATAATAATGACTGTCTGGAATAAGTAAACTTCAAAGTCATCTTTTGTATGTTTATTTCCTAACTTCTAATGTCCCCAGCCTGGCTAAGTAATCCATGGCCATGGCCTTTCTAAAAAAGCTCCCCAGTGCACACACTTTAGTTTGATCTCTTGTAGAAAAGCTTCATTCCAACATTTTTCTCCTTTAGAAAGAATAGTTTACCTTCTGTGATTGGGAGAAACCTTATAACCGTCTCATAAGAAATCTGTGGCTCACTCGGTATCACTAAATTGATCTATCACTAGTTGATTTCTGTGTGAGATTCTGTGTGAAAACCCTAAAAATCTGTTTATGTTTTTTTTTTTTTTCTTTTCATCTCTGTGGCTGTGCTACTAGGAACTTAGCTGGAAACATCAGGAAAGATAAGAGTTTCCAATGAGAACAGAGTAGAGAGAAGAGGGTAATTCAGTTAGTTAACATAGATCCCAGGGGTATGAATTTATTCTCCTAAAGATACACTATTTCTTTAAAGCTTATAGATGGACTGCGTATTGCTTGTAAATGGAGAGGAATGTAAGCTGTCTATATATAGGCCTCTTACTGTAGACAGTCTCTTTGAAAGGCCAATTTTCAGATGCTCTCAGTTTTGAAACATTTTAAGTCATTTTCTATGGTTTTGGCTTTTTTTTCTTTTGTGTGAATTCCAAATTTGTTTGTATATTACACTTTGGAAAAATGAGTGAAGATTAAAGCTTTGTACTTAGTTAAGAACTTCATTCCACAGTTTGCCAACCTTTGCTTCTACAAAGAATTAAATTATGATTACTTACAGAAATAATCTGTATTTTTAAAACATTGTCTATCTACTAGTTTTGGGGGTTTTTGTTTGTTTGTTTTTAAAAAGAACTAAACAAGCTAAGATTGTGAATCTAATTGATTTCAGTGGGAGCTAGACACCTAATCTGCAAATCCTCCAAAGCTGCTATTTATATCCCCAGACAAAATGTTAGAAAAGCTGATCTTATGACTCTGCTATACTAGTGTGTTGTAATGGAGCCACAGATTGGCTTTACAAGGGAGTGAAAGGGCATACTAGTGTAAATGAAAATCAAACTCAGTTATTTCTTTAGTAGTATTTGCTCGTATGTTGACAATGCTTTTAGTAACTGTCTGGATGTCACCTACACATATCAGTAGTTTCTGGATGCCAAATACCTTTTCAGAATAAAAATGCGGGAGATATAGCTAGAGATTCAAGAGACACTGCAAAATAGGACAGGAGAGAGAGGACATCGTTTTCAAGCGCCTCTTGGTAAAATAACCAGAGAAGACAGTAAGCCATTCATAAGGATTAAGGCTAATGGGTGAAAGTAAATTGTTTTAATTAGGTTTCTGAGTTTTAATCCAAAACAAAACTTGCAAGAGGCATACTGTAGATATCAGCATTTGATCCTGCCCTATTAAATACATTTCCAGCATCCCAAGAAAAAGCAGCAATAGGATCGTCATCATCTCTCACCTCTCATAATATCTGTAGCACTCTTCTTAAATTATCAGCTGCCTCCCTGCCTGGCATGAAACTGCCTTGATCTTGATTTACAATGGTGGTAATGCTTTTGTTTAGTCTCGTGGTTAGCCATTTAGTAAATATTTTTAAGACCACATTTAGCAAAGATACAGAATGATAGTTCTTACGTTTACTGAGACTTTTATCAGGCTTCACAGTGAATAGACTCTACTTCACTTTTCATTGATGATGGTATTTCCTTTACCTTTACCTGTTCTAGGGCAAGGTATTTTGGAAGCACTATTTGAGGAGAATGTAGAGTGGGTTTTGTATATCTCCTGCTACTAGCCACCTTGCTCAGAAGGATTGCCGAATGGCAAGTTCTTTACTATGCTAGTCAATTAATTGAATACATACAAGTGTGATGATTGCATTTTATTTTCACTCTAGCACATATATGACAGCAGATAACAATGCCCCGGCTGAGTTTACAGACAGACAAGGACTAGCTATGAAATTTTGGCAGAGATGGCAAAAGAAACTCACATCATTTTTAGAACTTTGTGTAGTGCTCCTAAATAAAGTATAGCTAAAGAATAGAGCTTTTTTCTCCCTGCTGGTACTGCCAAGGAAGCTGTCGTGTCCAGAAGAGAAGCTATGAATGAGGACCGGGCACTTGTCCACACCAACAGAAAAATTGTCCAGGTGCAGAGGCAGACATGCCCTTCACCTAACTGAAAAACAACAGAAGCCTCTTGAAGTGGGCAGTCCTTGAGACTCCAGGAAAAAACAAGGATTTGTTCATCTCCTCATCTGTTCTTGCTGTATATCATTATTCAATGACACTTGGATTAGGTTTGTTTGCTCTCAGTTCTGTCACATTTAGACTAAACTCCAAATGTGCACGTCCTCGAGCATGATAAAAATTCAGTGTTGAGAAAACAGAGAATAGTGGCAGTCCTAATGTTTTCAAAAATAATTTTAATGGAAATGCCATTGCTTCTTCCAGTGTGAAAGGAGCAAAAAGTGATGGCCAAACTTGTTATCTGAACCGTAGATTCCAATTTTTAGAACATTTTAGACAATTTCAAAATTTTAGATCATTTTGTTGTTGAAATAATATTTTAGACTTTTAAAAGTTGATATATTTTAACAGTATTTTCAATGTCTCAAGGCCTTTTGATAGAATTCAGTCCCTTTTTATAAATCGCGCTGTCCAAAGTCCATCTGCTTTGCAGAACTTGTGTGGAGTCTGAGTGTCATTCTTTAAGCAAGAAGGGTATAGAAAGTCTTTTTAAACTTGGAGGGATGCTAATGAAAATCATATATCGATTCTGTCTAGCTTTATGAAAAGGTTATTTGAAACTAAGATTCTTATAAATAGGGCAGTTTAAAGCTCAAACATCAAGCAAATACGCACTTTAGGACTTATTCCTAGCACGGCTTCTGCAGTTAGTGGTTCTTAAAAGAGAGTGAAGCTCTCTGCTGCTGTTCAGAACAAAAAGGCAAACCATTTCCTTTTTATTTCTTATCTTTCGGCAGTATTAAAAGAGAGCAAGTGAGAGGACATATGCTAATTTTGGATGAAAAGAAGCTGAAGCCAAAGGGGAGCTTCCTTCGTCCTGTCACTCTCACCCAGGCAGCCCACACAGCCGTTCCAACCAGGCACCTTTTCCTCTGGCAGGAAGGAGAAGTAAAAAAGCAGTGGGTTCTTCAGCATAACTTCCTCTCTTCCTTGAAGTTCAGCCGCGGGTCTGATCTCCCAAAGTTTTTCCTGGCTTGCCTTGACTTGCTGCTCAGGCAATGAGCACTGTTTTAACCTGTCAGCAGCGGAATTGCTAGGCTGGCCACTGGGGTGGCAGTGACAGTGAGAAGCGCAGTGGACACATACCAGCGCAAGGGCACTTTCTGCGAGTGCCCCGGCAGAATCTCCTTCAGCTGCTGTCTGCTTAGTGCGTGCTCTAGGAGGGGAGGCTCTTACACTGCATTGTGCCTTTTGCAGGAGTTTTGCATTGGCATTTTTAGCATAGGACGGCTCCATTGGACCACATGTGCTGTCCAATGCAAACCAAAAAAGAAAAAGCACACGCTCAGCTTGCAGCTGTGGTTTTGTTTCTGTTTCTTCAGTTGTTTAAAGTTCTTCCTTATCTGTTGACAATGCCCTTTATCACTGGTAGATCTAAGGATGATAGAAAAGACCTGCTGTTTAAATTAAGCCAGCTCACGTAGACTGGAACAAGTCGGAGGGCCAAGCTGAGCATCTCTTCTGGCAGATCCTGGGGTTGAATTAGAGCCCTTCGGGGGCAATGATGAGGAGCTGAGAGCCCCTCAACTGGCTCCAGGAGCCTGGGGAGGGCTTTGTATATATAACCTCAGCATTGTTAGTCGTGCACGCTGCTTCTGCTAGGCTTCTGGGTCGAGCTCTCAAGCACTGGGGGCTGGGGCAGGGATGCAGGCAGGAATCATGTTGGATTGACTATATAAGCCTGGTGTTTCCTGATTTTTCTCTTTTTTCCCACAAATCATGGCATTCCCTGTTGCAGTGGTTTCAACCATAAATGCACACATATGTACATACAGATTTACATGTATGTATAATACTGATACTATGACTAAAATTGCTGACCACTGGCTAAAATCTAAAGCACTGTGTGTATTGATCTGTGTTCAGATGACGAATGTTGCCGGTAGCAGAGCTTCACTCAGAAAGTTACATGACAATGCAGTGTAACATGTTTAATTCATTGTACCCTTAAAGAGATGACAACACAACCAGATCAGATACTGCAAGCAGTGCACCCAGGCCTCTTGTATATCCAAAAGTGTTGTGTGGGTAGTGACATGCATAATAAGTATATCTAGTATTTGCATTGCACTAAGCCTGTTGGCTGCAATCAGCATCTGGACCCTATTGTGTTCAGCATTCTCCAAACACAAAGGAAAGTCTGTGCTCCAAAAATTTTATTTAACATTATTTAGATTTTCTTTTCATGTTTATATGTACTTACTTTGGTGTTTGTGTGTTTTTTAACCTCTTGGTGTATCAAGAACAACATTTGTTGTCACATCTGTACCAACACCTAAAAGATCATTTTTCCAAATGGTGGAGGTTTTTTGGGTCTTTGTCTCATGCTTACAGTTGATTTCTTGTTTCACTAATGCCTGCTTTTTATGAAGACTAATTTTAAAGGAAGATTGCACTCATAATGCTGTTTTAACATGTGTCCCACGAACCTCTCATTTCCCATTTGATGGCAGCTTGCAGGATTGGGCCCATGCTGTAGAATTTACACAAAAAGCTCTATGAGATTTGCTGGGCACAATAGTGAAAACTGTTCAGTATATCCTGTTTTCTAAATGTCAGCTTTTTTTTTTTTTCCCCTTTCATAGTGGGTGGGCTGGCTAAACAGAGCCTTTTTTACATGGTACTTTGCTGTTTTCTAAACAGAGGAGCTATGTATGCTATCTAGTTTATATACAGATTTTTTCTTTTTTTTCTTTTTTCTTTTTTTTTTCTTAGGCAGGGTACCCTTATAAATATGTTAGATTTAAAAGAAACTAGTTCTACAGAAAGTGCTTTGTTTGTAATATCTAAACGTTTTCTTGATTAGGGTTTTTTGCATATTTTATTCATTACTTTTCTGTCTGCCACTTTCAGTGTGTTTTGAAATAATTATGCATAGGTCCTACAATACAGTAGGGCCAATGTTTTTGAGAGTTTTTGTTCTGACACATAGCATGGAATGGAGCTAATCAAAACATAAGTGTTTACTTTGCACCACTCACTGCAGATTTTAAGATATGTATTAAACATTATTTTGGGCCTTACTACAGCATATGGCTTTAAAGCATTAAAGAAAGACCATTCCAAATTAGGAAAATTAGAACAAACAACCATTCTAAAATAAATAATTTGTATTCTTAAAATATATCGTATATAAAAACTTCTAGGGTGATTCTGCCACTATGTTGTTGTTTCTTTCTGGCTTGCTGGAGAGCCAAAAGCAGGCATGCAATCGCTGCGATTAATGCCTCTAAATGGACCACATACAAAATGATTATCCCAAGTAAGCTGCATAGCCACTGCCTGGATAATCCTGCAAGCAGCAGATCAGATCAGGTCCTAGAGGCAGAATTCCTCGTGGAATCAAGGGCTCTTCCAAACAAAACTTTGCTCCGACAGAGCAACTGATATCAGTGCTAGGAAAGTCACCAGAGAGTGGCCACTAGGGATAAAATGGGATCCTGCACATCTGTTGGAGACCAGGGCTGTATTGGTGGAGATCTGATACTGTGCATGCTGATCCCTCCTCCTACAGCTCTGCCCAAACAGTTTCATCTTTTTAATTCTGCGTCACCCTTTTCCTCCATTATCCCTGCTATCTCATCTTTTTTTTTTTCTGTTTTCTTCTCAACTTCTTCAGAAGTCAGTTCACTCCTGTCATAAGACAGCACAACTCTTGCTATAAACAATATTTAGAGCAAGACTGAACTGTTTTTCAAACCCCAAACCCACCCTATTCTTGACTATGATACTTCATTTGAAAATGTTTATTAGGGGACATTGCAGAATTGAAGGCAATGATAAAAATGCAGCTAGCCGGTTCAAAAACTTCATTTGAGTTCCACTTTGAAAAAAGGCTAATTCCTCCTGCATCAGCTTTATATTTGATTTCATAATACATTGCTATTTCTGTGTAACCAACATGACACCAACATGTTTTACACCTAGGTACTACCCTTGGATTGAGCTGAGCGTGATGCTATGAAGCTGCCAATACTCAAGTTGATCCCCAATAGCAGTGAACATTAGCTGTATGAAAACTTCCTGCAGACTAGTGGTACAATTCACGTGTATAATTCAAAATATTAAATGTTCTGTGTCATAGATGAAAAGGTCCTTCTCCGGAAATAAGCACTGCAGGGAAATTTCTATTTGGTATGATCATTTTAATCAGCCTGTTTTGATGTGGAGATGGTCTGTGATGCCTCATTTGGTCATTTGCACTATAACAGAAGTGTTCCTTGGGAGCCGCTGAATTTCATCCTGAAGAAATTAAAAAGGCAGCTTGTTACGCTTGCTTCCCAGGTTCCAGTGCCCACAAAACAGCATCGCTCGGTGGGGAAGTAGGAGGTTCTAGCATTCCTTTGGACGTGTGGGAAATGGCATGTGTGTTTATATGGCCGTGGTTTCACCTTACACATGGACCACCAGGTTTTAATGACACGCTTGGCCACAGGAGGTTCAGGCCAGTGACCACTATGTTTATTCCAATGAGCCAGCTTGTTGGCACTGGGAAACCTTTTACCCCAGTTTACACCAGGATATATAAATCAGACAACAGATTTCTTGTCTATAGTCACCTTGTCAGTGTTGGCATGGGGGATTCCTAGGAAAGACATTTTTTCCGTGTGCAACAGAACCTGTTAAAGGAACATGTCATGGAGTGTGTTTCGTCCAAAGGATGTAGCATAGAGTCAGTCTGGAAAAATGAGTTTAGGCAACAAATGTTTAAAGAAACTTTAGGATTATGAGGAAAAACAGTTTAACTCCTCACCATGTCCTGTCTCTGATATCTGTTTTGTTCCACATCAGATTCTTGCTTTTCAGAGTACATAATGCAGGATGTTGGTATTTTCTTTAGCAACCTTGTGCACATTAAGTCAGTTTGAAATAAAATAAATAAATAAATAAATAAATAAAACAGCATGAGAGAAGATTTTAAGGGAACTGAGCTGTTCATTTTTGAATATTCTTCATTATTTTTTTCAAATCTATTCTTAAAAATATTGGAGGATGAGAGAAATGAGATGTCCCCAAAATTGCAAGCAAATGCTCCTCTCCCCAGATAAGGTCCCCTTTTGTACCAATCAATACTGAAAGGCTCTTGGCTTCGGCAATATTAATGACTGACTAACTGATTTAAAGGAGGGATTACACTGAGGTGCAACTATGTGGATCTAGTAAGAAAGTGCTGTGTTATCAAAGTGTTACAGAAAATGGTCTTATGGAATTGGTTTAAGTCTGGATGAGTATAGTGTATATAGTATAGTAGAGTTATAAAGCTTAATCTGTTCTTGATTGAGTCAACTGACTGAAATATCTAGGTTGGGAGGCATTTGTATATTTGTTAATGAAATCAACCCTGAAAGCTTGTTGTGGGATTGGTGAAAGCCTGGTTGTGTTTGGTTCAGAATTTTTAACCGTGCTGACCACAGACTATCCAAAATATAAAGAGCCGCCTTTTTACTCAAATCCTTTCTGATGTAAAAAGTATTGGCTGTTTGGCAGTTTGACATGATGGAATTGCCCTCCTACTCTCTTATATGGGCTACACTTGTGCAGTAATGGCAAGTTTCGATTAAATGCTTCACAAGCTGTTGTTTATAATTATTTGTTTTAAGAGGTTTGAAAGATTGTGCCTGCCAGAGTCTAGCAGTCTTAGACATTTCCACAGTAATGAGGCTTTAGTTTTCATAGTGTGCTATCACATTCTCTTCTTTCCCTATCGGTCTTTCCCAGCTTCTGTTTAGAGTGCTTGGACCAAAAGTAATTAAATTCTGCCTACGTATTCTATGTATTTATTTTGTCATTCTCACTTTATCAACAACAATGGTTGAAATATAGACTGCTTACTGTGAATTCAAAAGCATTTGCTGGAATCCTTCTATTGACAACAAGCACTTTTTTTTTATACCGTTAGCTCCTCCTTCCTATCCACCATTCTGCAATGCAAGAAAAATGAGACAGCTTCGGAGGTCTGCAGCCGCATTTTTGTAACACAAACTAATTAGTTACTACATAAGTTAGGCAACCTCCACTCCTACTAGTTGCATTTAGTTTAGTAATGAAACACTCTTTGGGAATGCAGTGATCATTAATTAACATTCAGTATATTGAACTTATAAAGTATGAAGGCCCTAATTCAAAGCTATTTGAGCATGCGATCAACTCTAAGCACATCTGCTTTATTTCCATTGGAATCAATGGAATTTAAGCATGTGCCTGAAGTTAAACATGTACTAAATCACTTTCCTGAGTACAAACAAACTGCTGATTTAGAGCTTATAAAAGCTATCCTTTTTTCCCCTCAATCTATCAATGCAGTTCTTAATCAGACTGAAGATAAGAAGTTCTCTCTATTTTCTGAAAGTACTGTTCCATTTTCTTTCTTAAGTAAAATTTTGAAAGAATATGATGCTGAAAAGCTTGTGCAGACCATTACAAATTCTTATTCACTTGCATGGAGAGATTCCAGACTATGGTGGATAAAAAGTTGCAAAAAACAGACATGTGCCTTCTTATGATTCATATTTAAAATGGCATGCAATTAACTAAAACCATCTACACCATGAACAGTTTGCATAGTAGTTAAATAAAATAAGTTCTTTAGTTCTTAGTATGTCTGTCATTTCTGTACAAAAAAGACTAGTCCATGAGTTGTTAATCCATGATGTCAATGATAGCAAGTATGTACTTGTTTCTCTAAATATGTATAGTTCATTAATCATTGTCCTAGGGAACTCTGGACAACAGGTAGGAAGAGATAATAACAGAACCTACTAGTTTAGGACTGGTGTCTTGACTGTCATTCTTACAAAATTCCCACCATTGCCTTGCATCAGAAAAGACTTATGACTAAAACATTAATGTTAACAGACTTTTGCTTGAGCAAGGAGCTTACATAAACTTCTCAAATTGAACTATGTCCTGTCGATCTATAGTGAAGCGGTTATTATTTTACGAGGAACAGCCAAATTCCAGCTTGGCTTAATTTCACTATCTAGGAAGTGTAAAGACTCGGTCTGCAGATAGAAATCTGTGATAGTGGAGGTCTTCAATAACTCCAACAAATGCATAGTAGAAATTTCTGCAAGAGCCAATGTGTCTTTTCTTTTCTCCAGATGTTAATCCACCCCAACAAAATAGGAAATCTGGAAATGATCAATCTTCTTTGTGAGAACTCTAGTAAACATATAGCAGCTTCATTTCCAGATGGTGAAAATTGCATTCACCAGCGTGCCCACCAGACACAAAGATTCACCTGAATGAGCCTCTGTGTGTTCTTTCTCTCTCTTTCTCCCTCTCTTTCTGTCCCTCTCTCTCCCTCTGTCTCACATACACATCCCCTTTCTTCTCTTTGCAATCGTTCAAAGACAGTCTCACAATCAACTATACCCTAAATGTGGGCCCATTGGTCATTTTCCCATCATATCATATTTTACCTATGATATTGTGTACCTGGTGAATGACGGCCCAGCTGGCTGTTAAACTGTTTCATGCACTCTGAGAGGGTCATCCCTTCCTAGCAGCCATTTTTAGCCCTGGTCTCATTTTGTCCCTTGTACTTTATCAATCAAGAATTCTTAGACATCCTCTGTGTTTCATTTTTTAGTAACATTTGCAGTGGATTTCCAGCGTGATGACATGTAGGTGATAACTGATGAGTAGATGACTAGTGGCTGTGTAGCTTGACCAAGTGTTATTATGGATTGGACATAGCCCCAGGAATCCCTGAGCACAGGGAGGTGTGACAGAGGTAGAGAGGAACAAGGAGCCAACTCTAGGCAGAACATTTCAGAGGACAGGCAATCTTTAGCTATGTTCTGAAAGTGGAAAATGAGTGCTATTTTAAATATAAATTAATTAGCTTACAATAATGTACTTTAAGCACCATCAGTTTGCTCTCACTATGAGAGCAGTTGTGTCTAAAATATGTTTACTTGGTTACTATCCTTATTAACCAGTACTAATACCTTAGTTTAATGTTTTAAAAATCAGCTAGATTTTAAGGGATTTTTTTCTTCTTGTTATCACTTGGCAATGTTGAAGTATTTTGAAGATTTATCTAAAGTATCTAAATGACAAATGAACTTCTCCGTTGCGCTTGAATTCTTCAGATTCTTAAACAAAAATCCCTTATAAGTAACTACCAATTGAAACTGCATAAATCTTTTCTGTCCTTAATATCCTTTCATGAGAGATAAGATGTTATACCTTCCTTAAAAGGCTTTGTTTTCCAGAAACAAGGGAAAAATATGCTCTTTTTTGGTCACTGCAGGCATTGCTGTGTTAATTTTTAATAATGACTTCCATATCACATCAGCAGGGGTAAAGCTTCACTCTGAAACCTCATATTTCAGATGCCATCTACAACATGTAGTATTCTTTCAGCAATTCTTTAGCTTTCATGTACAAACAGGACTAAAAAGGATGCGCTACATAGTGGCATAAAAATCAAAGGTGGTCAGTATAATAGCCTCAATATACTCTTCCATCTTTTCTATAAGAGTTGGTCATCAATCTTTTGTGTCCAAAAAAAAAAAAAATCAAACCAATCATCTATGTATCCTCATATGCCTCACTGTCTACATCTGTTTTATTAGAATATTTTGTGGATAACTGTAGCTTACATATGCCAGCAGGTATTACCATTGTGTAGCACTTGTGAAGAAGTCATAAATGCCTGTTCTGCTTCCACCTCACATTCGTGACTGTGATTATTGTTACTATGAAGAGAGCATATTTTATTCCAGTGTGAAATGTTTTTAAATACTGATGTTACCAGTCATGAAATTATGCACAAGAATATTGTAAAGTGGCCTAATTTTATTTTGTGGTGTTTCATAAATTGAAAATGAGTACATTTTATGCTCAATCTTCTTCATCAATCAGTAATCGAAAGTAATTGAAAGATTACATACTATCAAACATAACAATATAGAATTTTCATAACAGGATGGTTAGACATTTAGAGTAGTATTTTTCTTACTTGACTTTGCCTATCTAGAAGTTAGACATCTAAACTGAGTTAATTACCAAGAATCTCTATAGCCTTGGGAGGAAGAGGTATAACATTTAACAAATTTCCATCCCATCATAAAAATGTAATAGAAAGAGATAAGGTGGAAATACCCATTTCTTCTACTCATTGTACTGGGAACCCAGTTGACTGAGGTCAGAGTCTAATTTTGAGTTGGCTAAAATTAAGTGAGATGAATCCCGTTCTCAAAGATAGTTTGGTAACTGACTCAGTTCTTGAGGTGTTTACTCTTCTCTATCAATTGCTGATAATTTTAAAGCAAAAATAAAATGTTTTATGCTGTACTGAATATCCTTCTTAATCCTAATGAGCAGATCCTCTTCCAGCATGAATTTTCAGAACTTGCTTGGCTTGTCCTAGTGATAAGAACATATTCAATGAGAATCTGAATCTATCTATCTGGTTAGGTTCTGATCTCATATTGATTTCAGCAGGCACTGACTCAAGTTCACAAGTCATTAATAACCCTAGTTTCGGTGGCGGTTTTAAACAAATATTGTGACTGCTTATTATTTTCTCCAAAATGTTTTATCCATTTTTATTTTTTTTCCTTGTATCTGTTTTTTTCAGATAAGTAACATAGTATGAGTTAGTGTTGTGATGAAACAGATCAAGCAAACTCAACTTCCAGCCACCAGTGGTGCTGATAGTCTCAAATGTTGTTTAAATAAATATTTAAACAAAGTGCCAACATGCTACTGAAATAATTAAGTTTTATTGTGGCAGAATCAGTGGTTACTAGGAGTTGTGGAAAACTATCCAGTCTTGGCCACCAATTGGATCAATGCCATGTGACAATGTATTAGACCGGCAGGGAGCTCTCATTAAATTACTCTCATGTCTTGGGTTGAGCCAAATCCATTGCCAGTGCTAAATTGCAATAATAAATCTCTACTACATTTTAGAATCAAAGTTCATATACGTTTTATGTTTGTCCTTGGTCTAGTTATTTTTCTTTTGTGCATGCCTCTCAACTTCCTAGCTCCGGATGAAAGCAGCAACACCAAACATTTGGCAAAATTTTCCCAAGTTTTTGGCCCATTTTTAAACTTGGCTTTGTTATAGTCTCAGGTACATGTTCACAGTTCCCAAGAACTTCAGTGGATATTATATATCTCAGGTATCTGAAGACAAAGCTGGGCCTAAATTATTGAGCTGTTGGGCTATCCTTAACTGCTGTGGGAATAGTTAAATGGAAAATAATTATATTCATAGAAAGCTTATAGATTCTCCCCACTATTCTCAATAAAGAATCTTTGTTGCCTTTTCTGCCCTTGTTTTACAGAAGTTCTGTAGTACTTCTGTTTAAAAATCTTTCTAGGTTATTTCTAAGGCTAAGCTGCCTACGTGCTAATTGGAGATAGAGGGGTTTTTTTGGTTGGTTGGTTGTTTTTTTTTGTTTGTTTTGTTTTTGATTTGTTTTTGGTACTTTTTGATGTGATTTCTTCTGACACTGATAATTCTCTGATAATTCCCAATTTATTTTTCAGGACTAGGGCCGTGATCTTTATTTAAGTTGTTATTCTCCAGTTTTTGAGAGAATTTTTAACCTTGAACTGGCTGAAATGTAACAGGAGTTGCTTTCCCAAAGTAAAGATAACAATAAAATGGATTCCCTTAAGTATGTATCTTCGTAGGAGCTCTGAAGAGCAGTAATATGATACATGGTCTCAAAGCCCAAGCTAAAACTGTTGCCCCACTGTGCCACACACTATAAAATGCCAAGTGAAATGGTTCCTTCCCTATAGAGTTAACAGTGTGAAGAGAAAAAATAGAAGAGTGGAAGAAAGTATCATTATTCCCATTTTACAGCTGTGGGGACCAAAATTCAAAGAGACTAAAGCCCTGTCTAAACTAAAATGTGTTTAGCAGGTACATTAGCTAGCACATTTAATTAATCTATTTTAAACTTCACTTGGTGATTAGAATGCATAAACACCATAGCATTTGAAAACCGGCCTTGATAGAGCTACTATTTTGTGAATAGAACCGTTTTTTTTTCCTTTCAGATGAACTTCAACAGCATGGCAGAAAGTGTCTGATTCCTACTAGCTCTGACATAATTATGTGTTCTCATTATATGTAATCCTGATTTTTCCAATTCAAATTTTTGAAAGGACATATATTCTGTATATATGGAAAGGACATACATTGTGTTCGCGGTATTCTTTGATTAATGGGAATATGCTAGGAAAAGTAGGAAAGCTATAGCACAGACTTAGGTTTACTTTAGAAGAGATGCATCAGATGCATCAATACGCATCAGAGAGTCAAGATGAAAACCATATTAAATACATTTTCCTGGTAATGTTATTGAATTGGTTAGATGAGTTTGGCAAAGGAGCTCAACTTTCAGAAATGTTACCAAGATCTTATTGAGAAATGTAGCTGTACAATTTTTCAGCACCTGTGTGAATGACTTACAAATGCAACTGTTTCTCTCTAGAGCAACATAGAGACTTGGGAGCCTAGTTTCCATTGAGTTTTAGGAGATCTCTGTTTCAAATGTTTGTGAATTTTTAAAACATGTACTAAAATAAAAAAAAGACTGTTAGATTCCAGAAGAGTCAATCAAGTGTGTAGTTGTTATGGTTTATTCCAGAGTAAATTTCTTCCAAAATACAGGTCTCAGAAACTTGCTAGCAAAGTTTCTTGCTGTTTGCTGGTTTAGGTGTTCTCTGCTTCTAATCAAACATAGTTTGCATGAAAAGCCCTCACTCAAGCTGATATAATTCCTCAAATAACTATACCAGAACCTGTAGAAGATTTTGAACATAAGGTATTTCTGCATTCAGCAGAAGGCCAATGAACAGACAAGCATACTAGATGGAGTGTCAGATGAATTTTTATAATCAGATAAATTTTTATAATCTTCTGGCATACTAGTGTTTGGTGGCAATATCTGAGATCAGTGGTCACTCTCCATATCTGTTTTGTGCATGTTAGTCACTGCCCTGAAGATCCTGTAACCAAAATGAAGGGAAACAAAGATCATATAATTTACAGACACAGTGCTGGGAATTAAGGGATTTGCTATAGGTTTTAAGTGGGAGCAGATACTAGACCCTCAAAGAGGTCATTTGGCAACAGCAAAGTTTCAGCACATGAATGGGCAGAAGACAGAATTCTAGAAGTGGCCGCTATGCATTTGTATCTGGTCTGCAGACTAAAACATGTGGCAAAATCATGAGTCCCTATGGATCAATTGGGTGTGTCGTCACTGATGTAAGTCAAAACAAGATTTCAGGCAAAATGGCATCTTTAGAATCATAAGTCTTAGGCAATCATTAAAGGTAGAAGAATCTACTTCAAAAAATGATCAGATTCCTTACCTACAAAACATGCATTTCACTTCCTGCATTTGCTCCTTAGGACAACTGTTAAGAAGAGTAGATGTAACCTGAGCCAGCCAGTTGCATTGTTAGATACCTGACCGTAATTTACTGATATGTTTCAAAACAGTAAAAACTTCACACTCCGATCCATAGAAGTTCGGTGTTATTTTCAAACAAGGTTGCACTTTGATTACTAGTTTGGTGTCTGACTCACTGGAATATTACAGTAAGTCTATTTTTCAAGTTGTTAAGAATATAGCATATCAATAATGGCATAAAGTAAGTCTTTGCTAAGAAACTTCTGTCAAATGAAATGAATAATACTTTACTAGCAGCTTAGTATAGTCACTACTACGACAGGATCAGTGCCTTGTGCTTTAAAAATAAACTTCTTTGCTCTGAGTCAACATCTGCTTTGCCTTGGCCTTCATTTAGCAGCAGGAGACCATTATCCTGTGATGACTTTCTATTCCACTGACATCTCATCTGGTGCACCGATATTCTTAGTATTTTACTCCCCTGCTGTGCCCCTTCCCCTCAGCCACACACACACAAACACTCTTTATCTCAGCCTGTAGAATGCAATGTTCTGCTATTTCTGTGAATAACAGATTACACATAATGTAATCAATCAGCTGCTTCTGCCACTAAAGAAAAGTGTGTCCTTCCAATTAACTTCTTATATCCTAATAAGCAAACAGCAACACTGTTGGATAGGTGCCTAAAATAGTGGGTGTTTATCTGAAATGGGGTTCTGCACCATCTGAGAAGGCAGACGCCCTTGCAGAAGTTTCAGATCCAGTCAAATTATTGCCAGGGAGAAGAAAATGAAAAGCAATAATGATATAAACCAACTAAAAGTTTTCAAAGGCTTGACTTGTTTTAGTTTTGAGGCAAGGATTTGGAGGCATACCGGTTTCCCCAGCCTTACTTGAATCAAGCTATTATTCAGATTTACTAAACTTAAGTTTACATTTTTGGAGTAGTTCGTTTGTAATGCTATGTCACTTCAATAAAAGAGAATACATGAAAGCAGGAATTTCTTCAGCTTGACTTCACAGTTTTTCTCCACAAAGAAAAGGAGAAGACCGTAACATGAGAATGTAACAATATCTGTGCTGGAGAAGTCCAGAGGTCCATTTAACATGAGATGTCTACAAGAAGATGCTTAGGAATGACTGTTAAAAACAGGGCAAGAATTGTGCGATTCTTTCCCTTGTATATCCTCCTGCAAGGACTAGATGGACCCTGCAGGCAGGGCAGGGAGGGAAATTGCTGTTATGCTTTGCAGAGCTTCTGGAAGCACTCAGTGCCTAATGGGGTGAGAAGTTTCTTCCTCTTTCTTTTTCTCTCTCCCTTACACAGACATGCATATCCGCACATGTGCTAAAGTAATGGAGCACCATTATGCGGTAGGAGCCTGTGCAAACTTTCTTTAAACTGGTTTGCTGGTTGCACCTAGAAATCACTCCGGATAAGTCAATTAAAACGTACTATTTTACTTGTGTGGCCTTGTGTGAAATGCCTGCAGTGACTACCAAAGCCAAAACCTGTATCTTAGCATTATTATTTTTAATCTAAGTAAGGCTAAAAGAGGATGTGCCACTTGATGGGCTTACAGACATGGTTTGAACCTGTCACTTTCCAGCAGCAAATTATGTCTCACATTAAAATATAACTCCCTCTATGTTGTTTATTATACCTGAGTGTAAGCTGATTGTGATGGACTGTGATTGTCAACTGATGCGAGTAAGCAAGACAAAGATGGCTTTGTTTGGTTTTCTTTTTTTCTTTTTCCTTTGAGAGGATTAAACTAATGTGGCTCTGTGTGATCAACTGGAAACCTCTCCCATTTACTTTTTTTTTTTTTGTCTTTTTCAGTGTAAAAGTATGATCCACACATTTTCCTTGCTTTCCTACCTTTTTTGAAAAAACTTTTTGGGAACTTGTTGGAGGATGCAACTGCTATTGCTGCCTTCTGCTTCAGATTATTTAGTGCATACTGCAGAACTGTGCTGTGTATTTTTCTTGTTCATGGATTGTTTCACTGCCACATACCTAAAAGCTAGAATGAACTAGCATTCAGTATTTGTATCTTACTCTAGGCAAGGTTAACATATAAGTCTTTATAGTAATTTGAAAAGTAGTTTCCATTTAAACTGCATTTTCCTAATACTGTTTTTTGCCTGTACTGAAGACTCATAATCTTCATCTGTTGCAGAATGTAGCTGACATTCTTGAAGAGGTAGCTAGTTATGAGGTATCATGGATTTGTTTGGCATGTTTTCAGAAATGATATTTTCTTCTTGGACTCAATTATCCTGTATTTGGGGATATTTGTACTTGTGTCATGATATAAACTCTGCAAGATTAGTGGTGATGACATCAGGAGAATGATCACCCTGATCTTGTGACTTACCACTCCCAGTGCCTTTTTTCATTTATATGTTACTCTAGGATAGAGGCAGACTCAGTATGTGCTATCTGTTGAGATGTCACAAGAGATATGTGAGGAAAAAAGAATTCTTGGAAAATTATTGTTTTTATTTGAAAGAGCATGCAAATGTCATTTGACCATGCTAGAATACTCTATAGAGAAATATCTCTGATTTTCTCTATTTTTGACTGATTTAGAGAGAGTCACATGTAAAGCATTGTTTCTGTTGTCGTTGTCTTTGTCTCTTTACTATGAGAAGCAAACAGATTAATATGCCAGTAAGAAAATTATAGTCTTATATTTTAAATTATTTTCCATATCTTAAGATCTTTGGCCTTACTGAAGCATAATTGTTTCCTGATCTTAACCTGGATTTTTCAGAAAGATGGACTGCTTGAATTCAGCTTGGGATAAGATTCGAATATTTCCCTTTCAGGCATCCAATATGTACAGCTGCCATATTTGCACCTGATTTTTGCTGAACAGGAATACAAGCAAATACATATTATCGTGCTGTTGATGTATGCCCAGTATGTTTGATAAGTATTTCATCTACTGCACAGACACAGCGAAGATACTGTGCATAGAGCAGCAAATGGAATTTGTTAAAGATGCACTGTACTTAATATACATTCACCAAACCCTGCTTATATCCTTTTAATGACACCAGGATAACAGATCTAGTACTTGTAGAAAATGTCAAGCCTAATTCCCAGGTGCTGTGCAGTAGAAATGCTCAATGACAGAAGCACCAGCTGTGCTGCCAGCTGTCCAAAACTCACAAACAAAGGTAAAACAACCACAAATTCCCCTAAAAAACTCTCGGGAGGGGGAAAAAAAAGAAAAAAGTGCCAAAAAAATCAAAATTTGACTTATCTTAATCCTAATCTGTATAGTTTTCTTTCAGATGAAAAACTGACTCATAATTAGTCTATCCTCTGTTTTATGCTTCTATGAAAAAGAAAGACTTTGAGAAGATCTGTGCACAAGGTGGGAAAGTCAACAATATTTGCACTCTTGCAGCCTTTCCTGAAAGGTTTTGTAAACATGGTCATTGAATCTCACGCGTTATACAGCTGTAACTTTTAGACAAAAATTCTAAAGCTCTTGTTGTGAGTGCTCAGTTCTATCAGATGTTTTCAAAGGCAGTAGGGTGATTTTATTTATTTCTAAATAATAAAAATTGCTTGTATGAATGATGAGGAAAACCAAATACCTTCTGAAGTACTTTGTGGTTTTATTCGAATGGATGTTTGTAAATACTTCTTGCAAAGAGTTTCTTTACCCTGTATTTGCTCAGCATTAGTCCTTGAAAAAAAAAATCCAGTGTGGTCAATGAAGAAACCCAGTAGAAAATTGACCTGCTGAAGTGCTTCTCTCATGAAGCACAATTTGTTTATATAGCATACTTCTTCAAACTGTTTTTGAAATCACAGAACCTCCATAAATAACCTATTCCTACAACTCTATGTCTATATTCCTTCATATCTTCTGTCTACTTTCTTTTCTCCGTCTCCCCATTTTTGTCTCCATACATGTTTTCCATGCTATTTGCTGAACATGGAACATCAACTTTTTACTCATGTGGTTTTACTACTTCTCAGCTCAGCTGACAATCTAATATGCATTGAAAAATACAATTTTGCAGTATCTTCCCTTACTGAGTCTTTTCCAGTGTTGACAGTACGCTAAAGAGGATCTGTAAGCAACCACTCTGTTCAACCACTTAATGTCCTCTCTGGTTACAGCTATGTCATCCCCTGCCCCAGTCACTCACAGGAGTTTTAGTCTTGTTCATCAGTCATTCTTTGATGCTTGGGGAATGCAAAAGATTCATTTCTAGTCCACAGAATATATATTGCAGAGTATGTAGGTGTACGGAAATCAGAGCTTAGCTGCTTTTTCGAGAACTGCCAAGGTTTCACTATAAACACAACTTCAAACAGAGCAGCTTTTTCTAGGCTTACATTTATCCTTGAATTTCACAATTTGTTTTCACTGTGAATGTGCTTGTGGGAAGAGTCTGTTACACTCTAGAGCATTTTTACCATTGCCCAGAAGTCACTTCAGAACAGCTAGGTGCAACTAGACTCTTTGGGCAACATAGGCTGTTCTCTCTGGGTTTTGTTGGAATATATTGGCACTGGATTCAAGCTCAGAAGGTGAGCTTGAAAGTTGATGCTATGTTTTTCATTACGACTCAAATTGGAACAGAGTCCTTTCAGCAGGTTAAGTTCTTGGCCTCTTTACACAAAGAGTAAACGCAGGCAGCATGTTTCAATCTTGGTTGAAGATAGGTTTGCAGAGATAGCCACAATGCGCCTGAATTCCCGGGAGCTCAAGATCTTCATCTAAATCTTCCTTTCACAATCATCATCATTAATCTTGATAGCAGCTTAAATAGACGCAACAAGACTTGCATTTTGTCCAATCCTATTACCCAGATAACTGCCAACAGTCAGGCAATATTGTGTTATCCTAGAATTAACAGATAAACCTTCCCCATGCGCTAATGCCTAAGTAACTGGAGTTTTAGCAGAACAGTTAACGTGACAAGTCTTATGATGTTAATTGGGGCAGAAAATGAAATATTTCTACTTGGTAGAAAAGAACAAATGTTGTCCTAACTTAGGATATGGACAAGTTTCTGACGTGCCAGCAACTTTAAAAGAACTGCATATGGCCATCTCTGTTGTTGTATGTGTTTCATATTGCAGTAGGTAAGGTGTCAAAACTGTTTTCCTCAGCAGGGGAAGAGGGGAGAAAATAATATTTCCCAAGAAACATTTTACCTGACGCAGTACTAGTTTATCTGAGCAGTTTACACACACATGTTCTATGACTTGTCGTCTTCTAAATTGTCTCTGTAGATCTGAAATTTAACCTTCTTCACCTTCTTCTTGCCCAAATATGCATGTGAATGTCAGTACATAAAGTTCATCCATGTAGTATGCAATTTTCTGCAGATGAACACTGGATAGCTTCACAGTAAAAATACATATATAACATATAACCTGTATGTGTACAGTTATGAAACAGATTTTTTTTTCTATGAATTCTTTTAAATGCAACAAGAAACATTTTGCTTTTAAGCTAAGTAATCTTCAGAAGAACTGGAGGTGCTGATAGAGTAATTGTGTTTGTTCTTCCAGTTTCACAATTTCTGTCTTATAAACATTGTTTTGCATTATTGGGCTCCACGTTTCCCCTTCTCATCTGATGTTTTACAAATATTTTTCTAATTGCTTGAGACAGTGTGGTCCAATAAAATTACATCGACTTTCTGCTGAACTTGTTTGTCTGATCCACTGCCAAAAGTTGTAGGCAGCTAGGCGGCATACTTGGTCTCACTTTCTTTCCCTCCCCCTTTTCTAAGGCAACACTTTGAGGGAGACCTGTACACTTAAAACAACATGTATCTGGTGCCTTGTAACTGGGAAGAATGCATTTTACATTTCTAAGCTATTCAAATGCTCTAGCAATATATGGAGTATACATATATATGCATGTACACTGAGCTCCTGCATTATAGACTATTTTCAGGACAATTGTTTCTGCTTCTCTGTAGATTGTTGTGTGGTGAAGTTAATATAGGCAAGTCATGGAAAAGTGCATTACATTTTAAAGCAGAAGTGGTTATTTTGGCTGTGGGCCCATTCATGTTTCAGCATGACAGCTACTCTACTGTTTCTTCATATGGTCATTAAAAAGTGTATAGCTGTCAAGAAGGTGAGGTACTGTGTGTTCTGATCACTTCCAAAGCCCTCAGAAAGAAGGCACAAGGAGGCAGACCAGCTGACAAGGTAGCAGTGACATGTACTTTACTCTTACAGTAACAGAGGGAAATTCAGAGGAGAGGTATAACCCTGTGGTTCTGACCGCCTGCAAGAGTTAACGGAGCAACCTAGTGTTACTCCTGAGCATTGATAACGCGCCATATAATGAAGGCTGAATAGCTAAATAGCTAGCTGGAGACTAAATACATGCCCTTGCCTTTTCGTCTCCTGGGTACTTCCCTGTTTATTGGTTTGCCAGGCACTTTCTCCATGATTTTGTAGCTATTCTATTTTCTTCGCCTTTGTGCAGTAAGATGAGTCTGTAATTTCTTTCCTTACAGAACACTGGCTTCTTGCTTTGTGATTTGGAATGATCTTGTGTACATTGTGCACCTCATTGCATGACTATTTTTGAGCATTTGCTTACCATGTGCCACTTTTTGTGTGATGGAACACAATCACGTCCAAGATCTCCCAGAGTAACTCGTTGCTCGGTGTCTGGAAGCATTTTAAAAAGTACCTCGAGGAAAATAACAAAGCAAATAGAGCTGGTTTACCGCAGTGGAACAGATACGATATGTGATCCGTTAGCTGCAGCCCACAGAATAGCACAGAGAGGCAAACTAGCGAGCATGAACAGATACTGCAGTATTGTTCTGCTCAGACCTAGGGCTTCGTGTTTGCTAAGTGATTTCTCAGTCTGAAAAGCAAAATAAGTTTCAAGTAAGAACAGATTAATTTGACATCATTTGGTATTGGTATCATTTTATTATTCAGCATCAATCTTTTCTTTAGCTGTCTTTTTCTGCAATAGGTTAATGAAGGCCTTGTTTAATAGGTGGCACTTACCAACGCAACCTCATCTCTTTTTTGAAGAGCTGCATAAACCATAAACATCTCTGTCTGCCTTGGGCAAATTACTTAACATCCTTAGTAACATGAGAATACCTAATGTTCATTTTAGAGAGAGTTTGTTGAAACCTCTAGAAGTCAGGGCTATGCAAGTGTAAAGTGTTATTCCAGAAGTTTCTCATAATGATAGTACATTGGATAGGAGGGCAGAAAAAAGAACTAAGGGCCAAATATTTCCATCCTTAACTAAGCTGAACTCCCTGAACTGAAGTCTATGTGAGTTTTGTTCAAATAAGGATTACATACTTAAATGTAAGTGAACAACACAAATCATTGCTTGTTGCAAGACCCAGTTACGTTAACAGTGCTCTCAGCACGAGGAGGCTCAGTGTGGCTTTACAGTAAACAAAATTGAACTTGATTAAGCGGTGTTCCCTGGCACTTTGAAATTCTGATCAAATGCAGGTGTTTCGAATTATTTTTGAACTTCATTTGAGCGTAGTCAGCTATATATTCAATGTAGAACTTGCATGAGATCTTTTTTGTTGTGCAATTGAATCCTACAAAACATTAGGTTTTCTTAATATAATAATATTTTGCAGTGTACATGTCACACAGTCTTCTGAAATGCTGCACAAGACAACAGGTAGATTATTTTTGGCACCGAACTGTTTGAAAGTTTCCATACTGCTTTTCATCTTCATACGTAACACAATGTTGTAGTTGTTTAGCATTGGTATATCTGTTTATATGCATGGAGAACAAAAAGAAGACTGATATTAGAAAAATACCATTTTCATTCAAATTTTTGATTAGAGTAAAACAATCAATCCAACCTCCTTACAGAAAATGAGTGTCAAAAGTACCAATCTGCCTGCTGGTGAAAGGCAAGCCTCAAATGTCTGTGATTTGGTTCATTTAAGCACCAAGAAAGTAAAATGTGTTCATGAACCTTCTGAGATCCCCACTTTGTTTCTACTTTTTTACACAGCCTTAGAGTCCTGAATCATCATACTCCTTTGTGTCCCTCTAGCTCCAATGCAGATGTCCTGGGATGGATTCACCGCTGTTTGCTTTAGGTGCCAGTAGTACAGGGCCTGTATCTGAATTAGTCACCTAAACTCCCTTTACAATCAATGTAAAAAAAGCAGATATTGCTTGGGTGTAGTTCATCAAACTTGTGCAACCTTAGAACAAGGTATCTTACACCTTAGAAGTACTGGTGCTGATTTTCTCCATAGACTGTAAAGGCATTCAAGTTTTTTTTTTTTGTTTTGACGTTAGTAGCCTTATTGTGGTGATGATCAACAACAGGCAAATAAATTGGAATTTTAAATATATTTCTAACCCTTTTCCTATCTCTCTATTCAATGATATTTGGGCCTTTTTTTTTCCTAAGTACTCCATGCTAACCTATGCTGTTTAGTGCAAGAAAATAAGAAGGCTGTCACTGCCGTGTTTCTATTTTTGGTGGATGTGTGAGTAAAAATACTGTTTTGTCTACATCATCTTCTAGCAGACAATAAACCACTCAACCAATAGCTATTTATTCAAAACAAAGGTCACCTTCTAGTCACGTTTATGTTGAAAGGAGTTGCACTTTCTTTGCAACAGCTGTGGTCAGTGGCTTCCTGCATACTTCCCTAAATTTCATGGGCACATCACCCTTGCCCATTTCCTCTGAGACATTGTAGGGCTTTGTAGAATGCAATTAACATTGTAGAGCCACAATTTAGGAAAGATTTGAGTACTAGAAAGCTGCAATAGTTCTCCTTACTGAAGAAGCATCTGGAAAATTCAGCTATTTTCATGAGAAATGCTGGCAACCGTAATGAAAATACCAAACATGATCAGATATAGTAGAAAACTCACTGGAAATGTTGATTTCTTAACTTCCAACAGCTGAAAAATAACTTAAAATTGGTAAGACAGTTACGTGGATGCAAGAATGATTTCTTTTTGCAGATCTTGAGTAATATTTGTAACATAATTTAATTTTACTCATTTTTAGATAATTCTCATGTTTCAGATGTTCATACTGAGAAGTTAACTGGTCTCACAGAAGAAGTGCAATCAGAAAATCTTTTGCAATTGGATTGCAAACATCCTTTTTCCGATCATGTAGAAGCCCCACAGACAGCTCTAGGATATTTACCAACAAAAGATACTGAGCAAATTAAGTTGCATTTTGCCTATACATTTAGTGGACAATTTAAAAGATGATGTGTTAGCAAAATCTAATGCTAAATATGATCTTTATGGTTTTATAAAGAAATTTTCTCAGCCTATGCACTAGACTTTCTTAACCAAACTACTTTACCATGAAGTCAATGGAAGAAAAATTTTTCAAGGAGACATCAAAAACTGCCTGTGTGAGGTACCTATTTTCATGACAGCATTAATAGATGCTAAAAGTGGTAGTGATTTACTGCTTACAGGTGGCATCTTGATTTGTTAGGAAGCCTTAAGAAATGTCTCCTTATTTATCAGTTATTGTCTGTGACTCACCATTTCTTGCTACTACGTCACACTTGCATTATAAACACCCACCTGCTGTTCTGTACTGCTGTTAATTAGCTCCACATTTCCAAGTCTTGAATGATGATGATCATGTTGCCTATGTCTAGAACTCTGGATAGGTAATTCTAGGTTAAATGAAATTGTTTCTAGTGAAGAAAAATATAATAATCCATTCCTCTTAGAAAAGTTAAACCAACAAAACATACTTACTATCTGCAAAGGTTTGCAGTCTGCAGGAGGTTTGCCTATCAAAACACTGAATTCTCTTGTGTGAGAACATTCACGTGACTCAAAGAATGGCCAGAGAAGATACAGGGGTTGAAAAGACTTGCCTTATTTTAAAATAAATAATAAAAAAGTGTTTCTTGCTATGAAACCAGCATTAGAAGTTCCAAACCAAATTGTTTTACTCCACAGAACTGAAACTGTGGTCAATAGATACACAGAAGACTCTATTTGTACTTTGATTAGAGATGTGACTGAAGTGTCTTATTCAGGTGGCACTTAAAGATGTGTGTAAAGCTAAAGGTAAATAGCAAAAAAGACTTTTTTATTACATTTTTATATTTCAGTGCCCTTCTGTGGCTTAGAGCACTCAGAATTCGGTTGCATTTCCAAATGCCATTGATACTGGCAAACCATTTTTTCTCCCATTTCTCCCATTTTCAGCCCAACTGCTGTTAGATTTGTCCAACAAGTCTAATATATTTATTGCTGAAAATAAAGACAGTGGTCAGCTGAGACCTATTTGAGCTACCAGTATTTTCCATTTTTGATGAAAATTGAATTAAACAGCTTTTTCTTTAATGCAGTTTAAAATAGTTTCTCAAAAAATTAATTTATCAGAATCCCATTTGTGTTTTCATGAGAACTTGCAGGAATCATGGCAAGGAAAAGCCAGTTTTGTATTCTTCAAGATGGGTAATACTTTAGCAATATAACACCAGAATCTCAGCCACATGGACCAACAATTCAGAACACAAACCATCAGGCCCACAGGAGAGGTTTTTTTTATCTGAACTTTGAAGAAATGGACCTATGAAAACAAACCAATTTATTTTCCGTCCAAATGATCAGCTAAAGGGATTCTTCAGAGAAGACCAGAAACAGATGTTGATGTCTTTTCACCAGGGTTGCAAGGCAGTCAGTTCATTTTCCAGTTTTCTCCTTTATGATAAAACCTCAAGTTCTCATCCAGATCCTTGCAGAGGAAAAGCCTTGAAGTAACTTGACACCTGTTTGATTTTCATCCATCTTCTGTAGATACTGGATGAGTTACCAGCCATCTTTATTATGGAGAATGCATTTTGACTTTTTCTAGCAAATAACCTCAGTGGGAGGTATTTTCCTTCCCTGTATAAAAAGCTTTTCTCCATAGAGATTTTAGAATACCATGCCAGGGAAGGGAAACAGCATTCAGTATCTGATACAAAGGTGGGTTATGGATCCGCTTGGTAGGGGATCTTGGTAGGCCTTGGTAGGGTAGGAGGCATCCCTGGATTTTACAAAAGAAGAGTTAAATTCTAGACTACAAATTTCAGAGTCTGGTGTATTAATGCACTGGATTTTCATCTTTTAAATAAATGGTAAAAAAACACAGCTTGCTGAAAAGTTGAACAGCCTGGAATGATTCTCTTTTCTCTATTATACGATGTAGCACAATTAACCACTAGACGCTGCTGAAGAAAGATCAGACTAGAGAAACATCTTCATTTCCAAATATGCCAAAATCCCTAAATATTTAAAAGTAAATAATAAATAATAAGGAGATGCAATTTTAATGAGTCAAAGAACTGAAGTTTTGCTAACATCCTATTGCTGACAGTTTTCATCTTGCTTTCTAATTCTATGACTCCTTGATATGATGTGCATATTCCAAATAAAAAAGAGATAATGGACTCTCAAAACATCAGCACATTTCTGGGGTTTTGGTGTTGTAAATAGCAAGATACTTTACATTTTTTTAAAATCTGTGGGTAAAAAGAAATGTCTTACATCTTTCATTTCCTCTAATAATGAAGTTTTAATATTAATGCGAAATGTGCTTCCAGTGAGTATTTTTAAAACATTGATGTGGGGAAAATGTCAAAAAAGAAACTTTCACTCCCAAAACATACCAGGGTACATATTACACTCAAATAGAAATTTTGATATTTTCTCTAGTTATGCAGGGTTCTACCCCACATGTCCAAATGCTTAGGTGTGCTCCTTCTCTCCTTGTCCTGAGAAAGTGCATAAAGAAAACCTAGATAACTTCCAGGGACAAGCTTCCTGCAGGAAGAGTACAGAGAATTTTAGCATTGCTATATGGGAAGTAAACTCCTACATTGCTTCTGGTGGAGCTCTACCAGTCAGTCTGAGGTTGCATAGCAGCTAGCAATTACTACTGATTATGTGTACATTACTGTGTTTGGATAAGTTTAGCAGCTATAGGTAAATGCCAGGACTAGATTTTCAGCTAGGGTATGCTCCTTTTTCTTTAGTTAGACAGTTTGTGCAAATCGAGTACTTGATACCCTAACTTTCTTGTTGTTTTGTATATGTTCCTTGTGTTCGTACTCCTCAGAGAATAGTAGTGCATTAATATAAAAACTAACTACGTAAACATGGTCAGAACGGAATATTGGCAGAAAAAGACATACAGCTTTTTATTGCTCTATCAAAATCTAACAGAAATCTAGAATTTCTAGTGTAAGATATATGTACCACAAAGAAAAAAACTATACATTTTCTTGTGTATGTCACTAAATACTCT
Source organism: Tinamus guttatus (assembly GCF_059628265.1). Classification (NCBI taxonomy): domain Eukaryota; kingdom Metazoa; phylum Chordata; class Aves; order Tinamiformes; family Tinamidae; genus Tinamus; species Tinamus guttatus. The sequence goes on along the minus strand of NW_028288781.1, from coordinate 3,831,024 downwards.
AAAGGGCCAGGAAGGTGTTAACTGCAAATTCTTGTTCTGAGGCACAAAGAAATAGGATAATTTTCCAAGACTGTTAGGATAGCCAGCCCAAGATAGCTCAAGATCCAGTCCAATACTCTCTGGATTCTGCACTCTCCTAAAAGCAATCTATTGTAGTGGACAGCCCAGAATGTTTTAACAGAATGCTACACCAATCTTCATTGCATCAGAAGAAGAGCAAAAGTTAGTGTAGCCTAGGAAGAAATATCCTGACCCAGTCTACTTTTGAATCTGTGGGTGGCCTATTGGTGATTTGCACTTATTTTCAGGTTTGGGACAGTTTTTTTTTTTTGCAGTTTTTCTCCCTCTATTTTGGTCAAAGAACAGCACATTATCCATGGCAACTTGTAACTACTTCAAAATAGCCTTGAAGCAGCAAATTATGAGAAATTTCATGCTCTTCAAAGTTCATTTGGGATCAAATATTTTAGGCTGAGTGATGTTTTAAAGAGTTTTCAAGTAACTTTTCTTAATATTAGCATTCATCAGTTTTGTCTGCTCTATTTTTATTAGAAGCATCTTTATTGTTTGGACAGATCTGGCAGTAAAATTACCAACTTTCAGAATCTTTGACTTTTCCCCTGATATATTATGACTTCTTCTGTGATCGGTGTTTTCAGTTATTATCCCTCCTTAATTGCTGAATTTTCTGTCTGAAATGCATGTATCATTGTATTTTCGGGAGATGTGAGATGTCCTAATTACAGGAATTCTGTGAGGCAAATGTATATGAATATGTACATATGGTATTGTTATACAGAGTGAAGGAAGAAGGCAGCACTGGTGAAAACCTATAAACTTCAGTTTCTAAGGCTTTAGTTTTTTGAGAAATGCTCTGGAGAAAGCAAATCAAACCAAACATCTGTCTATATAGTTGAATTCCTCTGGAGTAAGTAGTAAATGATAGACAAGTTGTTATTCCATCCCCTAAGCCCGAGGAGGTATAGCGTGAGGACAGCTCTGGCAGAACTAGCTTGTCTGGTGCTATCAAATACAGGTTGGGCAGTGACATAGATGAAAAAATGTGGCACTGAAAGAGAAAGTGAGGGAAAGAAATGTTACTTCTGTCTTCAGCAGAAGTTCCTATTTTGGGAACATCCCCAGAGGAGTTGCACTAGATGCCACAGAGAGTGAGATGCGCTGAGAGTTTTATCTCTCTGTTTCTGCACCTTCCCTAAGATATTCCTTTATTCTTTTTCCTTCACTATCCTCTCATACCAATGCTTAGGTATTTTGAGAAGGAGCTGGTTGGAAGCACTGGTACATAATGTTTGGGGGAAGACTGACGTATGAAGTGTCCTCAGCAGGGAGCTGAGGTTTCTGTTTAGAAAGGGTTGGAGATGGGAGGGGGTGCAGGGCTGCACCAGCAGACAACTGGGGGAAATGCTATTTCTTCTCTGCCTTCACCACCTAACAATCTCCTTGGTTTTCCAAAGAGTCCTATGCCTGAAAACAATGAGATTGTCTGTTAAAAATCTAGTGTAGAAATTAAAACATCTATCTCCACTGAACGCTATCCTTCAGTGCTTAGCTGCCCTGCTGTTTACTGAAGATCTCAATTGAGTTAGTAGGACCCGTCATAGTTGTCGTCACCTTTTATTTCCTGTGCTAATAGAAATTTTCTTTTCTTTTAATTAAAAAGTGAAGACATGTTCATAGGAGCTAACTACAACATTTCTCTAAAGCTGTATTGCTCTGCTACTTCGCTTTTTGTTGGCTCAAGTTTCACAAACATGGATCTTGCTCAGCATACAGTTTATCACATAATTTGCAATTTTGTACCTTAGAAATATATTTCTTGTCTAGACAATAATTATTGTTGAATGCTTACAATTTTGGATGTTGGTACAATATTAGTTAGTAAACTACCTAACCATTTCTAGCCTGACACTTTCCATCTTGAGAACTGTGAACGTCATTCCTGTAGGGCGCTTATTTTTTGTTTCAATTCATCCTATAGACCAGGATGTCCTCTCACCTGTTTAAAGGATTGAACCATATGAGCAATTATCTCATTAAAATCTGCAAACTGAGGAAGAGAAATGTATGCACTTGTTAGCTGAAAAATATCGGGTATGTATTCAAACAAGAACATCTTTGTATCTATCCTTATTTCTCTTTCTGAAGAGACCTGCCTAAAGCCAGCACTGAAAGATGTTGTTCTGGATGTTTTGGAAGTATCAGAATCATGTATCTTCAATAATTCTCATTTTCTAAAACTTACTCTGCAATGAATTACTTGAAAAAATCTATTGTTTCATCATTCATTCAACTGCCTTTTTGGGTCAGTAAAAAAATAGTAAAATAATAGTGAATCAAATGATACCTTTATGGTAAATAGATCTTCTATTTTGCAATTGGTGGTTCTGATCAGTTCTTATAATTTTGGATTCAGCTTGTTTTAATTAGGATTAAAATGGAAAGATATTTTGTATAAGAATTCTGGCATCTTTTCTGATTAATTAATACCATGCACTTTCAGAATATATGAAAAATAGAGTCTGTAAAGATGTTGGTTTTACATTTTCTTACAGTATACACCACAGTGTAGTAGTGAGCCAGAGAATGAAATATTACATGTCAGGCCACGTGATGGGATATACTTCTGTTACAGAGCTGAGTTTAAACTCACTTTGGCAGATCCATTGCTCACATTGTGATACAGTAATCTAATTTTATGCCTTCTTTGTGTAATCTAAAATAGAAATGCCCTATTCAAATCTGTGTGTGCATTACCTTCCCATAAAATCCCTTGCTCTAGAATGGTGACCCATGTTTCACTCTCTTCTAGGAGGCTCAGGCGTGTCTCTGGGTTAGATGGGAGATGCTTTTGGCGAAAGAGAAGATTTCAGTTCTTACAATAGCATTGCTTATTTCAAATGTTCCTTTGCTGAGAGGAAAGTAAAGCCTATGGAAGGCCTCTGCATGATGCCTGCTCTCTATCATAAACTGGTTTTGGAAAGGCCTTCTCAAATGAAGCTGACAGGGTAAGAAGGGAGCATGAGGGGGAGAGAGAGGAAGCTTCAACGCAGATGAGATTTCATCTTGCAAGCAAGGAAAACAAGTTCCCCATAACGCTGTCTATCAGAGGGATGACCAGGCCTGGCTGGGGCTGTGCCATGGGCCCAGCTGGGCCCAGTGGCCCTCAGCAGGGCAGCCTCTGGGGAGCTGACATCAGCTCCCAGCTGCGAACCTTTCCCTGAACTCCTCCTTGGATCTCTGAGGTGTCTGTCCTGTAGCTCTTGCACCTGTGGAAGGTTGGGTTGCAGAGTGAGGGCTGTAAGTTTTAAAGCAAATTTCCTTGTAACGTTGGGATCACTTCTCTCCTGCCCCTGCTCCCTGGCTACAGTTCGTGGCTCTCTTTCCTGTGCCTTAATAGTACAGGCCTTTTGCCTTGCCTGTTAACATCCTTGCTCTGCTCTTTTCCTTCTCTTCCACTGTTTTATCCCCCATTCCAGCTTTATTTTCCATCCTTTTCATTCTTCAAGATTATTTTTTGAGGGAAGGTGAGGGATGCGGAATGATGCATTTCTTTATTTTTCCACATGAAAATGAAGCTTCCAAATGAAGCTTCTGCTTCATTTTCCTCTCTTATTTTTCAGCTTTTCAAGCTGTCACCCTGATCTCCTATTGTCCTTTGTTGCATTTCTTTCCTCATCATGCACCTCAACATCTCCCGTTCCCATGATTTGGCTTATGTGCTCAGCTTCCAGGTACAGGGTATGGGGCAGTGCATAGGGCAGTCCACATCGCTGGTTGGACTTTATTTCTTGTTGCTTGGCAATCTCTAGTCTTCTCGCAAAAAAGTTCATTTGGGCTGAAATGATCTTTTCTATCCCTTGCTTCAGCAATACTAACTCCAGAAAACTCTTTACACCTATCCAAAATTGGGTTAAATGGAGAACGTGGAAAATGGCAAATGTAGCAGAACAGAGAGCAGAAAAGATGAGTAACTTGGCGAAGCACTGACAGAGAGAGGAATAGAAACCAGGAGTCCTGGTTCTCAAGCCTGTGTTCCAAACAGTAAACTATGCAATTTTTCCACAGTGTTATCTAGAAATTTCAAAGACAGAATGACATACTGTTGTAAAACTGATAATAGAAAAGTACCATCAGGAAAGCACTATTTATAAATGAGAGAGTGGGAAGGCATTCTCTATGCTGAATGTCATAAACAATGAGCGCCAAGGGACTAACGGAGATATTTTGATGTTTGTGTGCTGTGGAAAGTTTTATTTAAGCACAAACATTGTTAATAAACATGGATTTATGTAATGTTTTCTTTGATCAATGAACTCTGATAGATTTAAAAAATCTTGCATATCACATTCCTGTGGGTCAGAAAGGAAAGCAAGAAACTCAGGAACACATTCTTGAATCTGTTATAATCCTATTTTGTACAAGTTTACGCTACAGTTTTTTTGCACAAATGCAAAGATATTCTGGTATCATATAGGGCAACTTTTTTAAACAAAGGCGGCCTACCTTTCATCCAAAAAGTAAATCTAAGGACATTATCTTATATTTTGCATTCACAAAATAAAATAATACACAGGTATAGAATGAAGATTTGTTTTAATAAACTGATTTAAAGCCTACTGAAAACAGAGAAGGGAGAAAAAGTTCTATCAGATTGATTGGATTCTGGGTCAGGCCCCAGAATAGGTCCTATGCCAAAAAAAAAATCCACCCAGAAGTTATATGTGATCTATGTTAAAAGCAAAGTGGATAGCTAACCATTTCCTTTTCCTGTACTAAGCCCTTTCCTTGCTAGATCCATAGAAATGGAAGAATAAGCGTATTTTATTTTAAATAGTCCCTGAACTTTCTGTCATACATATTTCTGATGATTCCAGAGCAATCAATATTATATCCCAGGGATGTTGTTACTGCTTATTCCATGACTGTCACTTACAGGCTTATGTCCTTTCACTTGGTATGCTGGAAATTGCCTGCTGATCTGTGTCCTTCACTCCCTCCCAGGATTACTTCATGCTGTTTACATAGCAAAACAAGCCGTATAAGTTCCCAGGGGCCCAGTGCTGCTGCCACAGCACACCGGTGAGTCTCGTTGACAGGAATGGGATGTGCCTTCGCTTTATGATAGGAGACTCAAGCCCTCATCACAGCCAGCCAGTCTGGAGTGATAAAACTCGGGCTTCATGTTCTCTCTTCGTCTCTGTCTTTTCAAGGCAAGAATCCCTAGTTAGCAGTTATCTCAGATTGCCTTTAGCCTGATGCCTACCATAAAATAATGAAAATCAGCATTAATGTTTTCACTAAATCATTTAAGCCATTAATCCTGTTGAAGCTACTTTCAACAAGTTTAAGGTTTAAGACAATTCCTTGCTAATTGCTAGGGCTTAATATGAGGGCGTCACCTTATTTTCGCATACTATGTGCTCTGAGGGATGTGAAAGTACCTTGACTGAAATCCTTGCTTAAGTCTAATGTTTAAAGCAATTTACAGCTGAACATTTTTGGCTGCTTTGCCATTCCTCCTCTCTTCTGTGGAAGGAGGGACAGGGTTTGCTGCTCTGCGCAGGCAGAAAGTAACCTAGTTCTTTCCTAGGTGTTTTCTTTGAAGAGAGCTTATTTTTGCCTTGGGAGGCAGAATCCTCAGGAGCAAAACTGAAGAAAACTTCTAGATTAAGCTGGTGGTGACTACTTAGCCACAAAAAGGAGGTAGCAGTGCACAGCGTTAGTGGGAACACTGGCTTTCTGCATGTAGTCACTTCTCAAGCCGCAGAGGGCCAAGTTCTTTCTTGCCCACACGAGCAGGAAGGAGCGAGGACAAGAGTGAGTGCAGATACAGGCAGTAGGTATCAGACTACACCGCTGCTCAGGAAGTTGGCGGCAGTTACTGGGAGGGCATCCAGGCCCTCTCCCATGAGCCCTTAGAGGAAGGCAGAGCCACAGCCTGACAGAATCGTGACCCCCACTGCGCCATGGCTGTCTGGAGATAGTTTTTTTCCCTCCAGTCCCTCCTCTTCTAGGCCTCTATTCCCTCTCACCCACGGACTTGCTATGCGGCCCAAGAAGCCTGCAAAGTTGGGAGATAGGAAGGAGATTTATCTCCAAAAGCCACATGAAGGATAAAGGCAAAAGCAAGCAGGCAAGCCACTTGCGAGCCTCACGGTAGCGATGCAGGCAGTGCAGCAGGCCGTGCACCACATACTCAGTGAACAGCGCAGCATGGAAATACCACTGACTCAGCTATAGCAGATGGCTCTGACTTGCACTCTGACCTTCATGGAAGATCTCCCTTCAACATTCACAGCTTGCTTCTTTGAAATGAATCAGTGAATCTCCTGGAGCTGACTGTTTTCTCTGACAAAAATCCCATTCACTTGTAGGTGATGCAACAGAACAAATCCATGTAATACCCTAAAAATAACAAAGGTAATACAAATATTTTACCTTCATTGCTGCTGAACTCTTTCATCAAAACAAAAAGAAAAAAAAAAAGAGAGTGGTGGTAGTAGAATACTGAATATGCTCAGTTAAAATGTTATTTTTCTTTCCCACGGTAAGAATATTCCCTGAATATCAGGGGTGTGAAAGTCTGTATCGTGCCCCAGCACTGAAGGCCAAGCACAGTATAACAACAGGAGTTTCACGGTGCAGCTTGTCATGACAGACTGTGTAAAATAAGTATGCCAAACCTGCCCTGGGAGCAAAGGAGCAAGTTTACCATCTGAGCATGCCTGTGTGTAAGTGGTTTCTGGCTAATGGCATCGCTGGGTGAAACGATCATTAGGATGTCCACCAGTTGGATTAGTTTCATCAGACTGAGGCTATATTTTGATAGCCTTTTTTTTCTTTTGACATCAGCCTTGACAGAAACAACCCCTCCTTCCTGTCACTGCTCTCCAGCAGTCTGACACAGGGTGCTGTAGTAGTGCACAGGAACGACCTGGACAGACACTGAATTAGCGAGGACTGCCTAATAGAAGCCAGAAGAGCACTGCTGCTGAAGATCAGCTCAGTTCCTGATTGTCACCGCTTCAATTTAGGAGTCTTGAAAGTTGTGATGAAAATCTTGCTGTGAATTGCAACCTTAAAGATGCATTCATCCTTGTGGAGGAAAATAAAAGGGAAAAAAAGAAAAAGAAGAAAGGAAAGAAAACCATGGTGAAACAGCGTAACTGTTTTGTCCTGTTTTGTGGTTCTTCCTGTTTCTTCTGAAGAATATGAACTATTGTTCATATGAACTATATGTCTATGAATATGAACTATATGTCTGTGAAGGAGCAACCCATCTGTTCCCCCCTGCTGCCTAATACCCAAGGTATGCTTCCAAGCGTTGATCTGAGTAGCTGGCAATTAAACTATACTAATCTGCAGTAGTTCTGAGTGATGGTGTCATGGTCTCATGCTACATGCGTGTTGATGTGTTGCTTGCTCTTTTTTTTTCTTAATCAATGTGGTTTCCTGCTAGGCATATCAGTGATGACAGAGCAGTGTGTCAGCAGTGGAAAGGAAGCCATAGAGATTGGGGGAAACTTTTTGAAAATGTTGGTCCTGGCTGTTGGGAGTAGCAGAGAGCATGTATCCAGGTAATGCGTCACTCAGTGACTGGCCCTGGAAATGGTACTTTGAGTTAAAACTTGACAGAGAAATCATTTTGATATTCCTAGGTCTTTTCAATGTAAAAAATATAAGTGTACTCTCTATGCCCTCTTTGTTTGGCCTGCTAAGAAAAGGATAGTCTGTCAATCAAGGAAAAAGCTTCCAATTGTGTAGCCTGTTAGAATCATTTCGTTTCATTTCATTAATAACATGTGTTTACTACTGGGAGAAGCCAGCTCAGTGTGCTATGATTTTGTTTGTCAGTCATTCATTGGAACCCCACTGTTAATCGCATACAATGGTTTGTGGTTATGCCACAATTTAACCCAGGTTTAAAAATACAAACTAGAGCCTTGGTGGTCTGCTGAGAGCAGCGAGTGGAGCAAAGGTATTGGTTGAACCTGCCTTGTGGGCTGCTGGCTTGGAGTGCTGTACGAGCTAATCAAATTTATTAACTAGAGTCATGACTAGAATGCACATACTGGTGAGTGTGGGTGGGAGCACCCAGGTTAGACTACATTTTGGCTGCATTCTGCAAGGAGGAAGAAAAGCAACTCTTTGGCTTCCTTTCCACAAAGACAAATTGGAAACAGATATCAACTTGATTTTGGGATCTCTGGCAGTCTAATAAGATAAAGGTATTTTTGTTGTTTTTGTTGTGGCTATTATTTATCCATGAAGGGAATGAGTTAGAAAAAAATGAGGGCATTTCAAAAGTGAGTACCTGTGGTGTTCAGTGCATATGTATCACTGTCTTACCAAATTGTCCCCTGCATGCTGCTTTATTGCAGGCAGAATCTCAGGCTCCACAATAACGAGGACTGACTGAGTATGGTTGCCAGAAGAGGGAGAGGCATTTGGCTACTCAGAAAAGGAATACTGGAGAGGTACCCGTGTATCTTTAAATGAATCTTTACCTTCTGGCTGAGCTAAAGAGAGACAGAGTGACTAAGCCATCTTTCTTAATTATAGCCAGATTATGATAAGTTAAAATGCCTGTTTACAATGCATTGTGGAAAGTATCGTTTATAACTGCAAAGTTTGCAGTACTCTGAGAAGAATATATTCATCTCTAGAGAGAATTATATCCATTTTTCCATGTTATTTTACAACACAAGACATTTTGTAGGAACCTCTTCCAGATTTAGAGCCATGTAAGTGATATTTTTAAAAGACGATGTTAGGATAAAGTAAATCTCATGCATTTTTTATTCTGATAAAATGACAGTAGTTTTGATTCTTTTTTATATTATATAAAGATTTCATAGTTTCATTTATCCTAATCACTGCAATTATAGGTTGCTATTAGTTTGCTCTAATTTAGAAATGCGTAAACAGATTCATTCATGAAGGCAGTGGAAAATTTATAGTTGTTTTAATTGTATATGGTTTTGTTTATTCATGTTGCAGATGCTTAGGTTATTAATGTGCATTATCCTTTCACTGTCATAATAAAAACATTCCTTCCTAAGAAATTAAATTAAATGAAGTGAGTTTTGTTGAAGCTATTTGCAATAATGAAAGCATTAAGCTAGTAAATTTTTGTATATTCAGGGAAAGGTTAGATTTAACTCTGATACTAACAACGAACTGAGACCATGCTTTGTTCATCAGGTCATATCCCACAGAGAATCCTTCCCCTTTCCTCTCCTGCTCTATTTCCATCAGTCACATGATATACTCCATGACATAACTTTCTCTCTGGTTTTATGGGAGCTAGAGGGGAGCTTTGGTACTGAAGAGCATCTGGGACTGCTTAAACTGCAGCAAGGAAGTAGAAGACAAGTGCTAATAAGAGGTGAAGAGGTGAAGACTGAAACATCCTTACACCCGACTATAAATCTGCACCTACTATAACTATTAAAGTCAGTGAGAATATTATATGTGGTGGCCTTTTGGGATAAGACTGCTATATAAACAACTCCTTCTTCACAATTACCTTTAGAAAAAAACTCTGATGTTTTGAGATTGTTTGCATTTTGTCTGCAATACTTCTGACTGTTCCTTCAAAGGATATTGAATTATTTTCTTCTGTACTGTAAACCTTCCTGTGTACCAGCAAACCCATTTGCTGGCAATATGCACCCTGGTATAATTCAGACCTGTATCGTGTACCTCATATGTTACAGGGTAAGTTTTCAGCAAAATGAGGAGGAAGATGCTCTGGGTTAATTACTTTTCAGAGATTTAATACTACTTGCATGTCCAGCATTGAGATTAGTTGGATTTAGGCCTATGATGTCCCCAGTTGTGGTGGCCTATCCTGGCATGACGACTGAAATGTAGTGGTAGTAACTACAAGTTTGAAGTCAGTCAGGCATGCACATAGGCTGACCATGGTGTATTTTTCAAACAGGTTGGCGTGGGCAGCACCACTAATGGAGGATGACAAGACTGACCTGGAAAAATTCTGTGACTGTCACAAGAGTTAGCTTTGGTACTTAGATGTCATGATACTTGATTCAACGGTTGTTGAGAGCCTCGTAGTTGAAAACAGATGTCTCACTGGTGAGCAATGTTCGATACCCATTCCACCAAGGTCACTCATGCTTTCCACAACTTATGTTGACCATTCCTTTCCTTTTCTTGTAAACAGCATAAAACCATGACTGAGACAGTGGCATATGAGCAATTGCAGCTAATGTTAAGTAAGGTAATTTCTGTGTTTTCGAGCCAGTGTTTCTAGGCCTGCTCATGAAATTCCTCTTGTTTTGCTCTACTCAGTATCTAAGCTGCCTTAATCTGCGATTTTTTTAGAGACTCTTCTGAATAAAAAGAGAAGAAAGGGTATGAAAGAGAGAGAAAATAAGGTACATATAGACTTAGACAGATGTGGAGGAACGTGTGTTTTCCAAATTAATTTCATTAAACTAAAGTTAATTATAACTATCCTCAACAATTTTATGTGCCTATACTGCAAAAAAGAGGTCTTAACTTGGACTGGTTAACTGAGAGGAGCTAGACTGAAGGAAGAGCTAAGCAAAGTCAAGGAGGAAATATTTTAACCAAGTTAACATCTCTGATTCACCCCTCCATACTTTATAGGCTTTATAGGCATACTTTATAGGTTGATGGTCACAACTGTACAGTCTGTAAGTTTGCGTTCTTCAATGATTTGCATTTTTCTTTCCTGTTTTGACATACTCAGTGCTTTTAGAGAAAGGAAATAATACTTTGTCACTGAGAATCTCTAACTTGCACCTTGTTAACACTTTGAAAATCATCTGTTCCTGACAGTGTGTGCCTGTAAAAGATGAGGACGAATGGGTACTTATCCTCAGTTAGCTGTAGTTGTAGGCAAAAATAAAGCATGTTCACTGACATGGTATAATGTATAGAAAGTTGTGCAATTGAGGATACTCTGTGCACCTGCAGCACTGGCACAGTCTCACAATCCACAATGAATGGATGTTGTCATCCATTGTTACTGTAGATCTTTTTCTAGTCTACACAGACATGTGCTTTGTCCATCCAACATGTCCAGCTGGTAACAAGGAAACATGAGAAGCGGCTCATTATTGGCATGGTTGTGGATCATACTTCGATGTTTGCTTTATGCTTACTGCTGTTTTAGAAGCTGAGCACAACCTCACTGTCATCGACACCACAAGAAATGAATTCTCTTAATTGTGTGTCAATAGGCCAAACTCTCATTCAGATTAAGTTTGTTTGCCCTTTCATCCTCCTTTTGTAACGACTGAAATATAGATAACTTAGGTACTGAGCGTAAGAGCAGCCATACTTGATTGAGCAGCCAAAGGTTCCTCTAAGCCCATATGTGCTCTGTCACACTGGCTGACATCAGTGTTTGTCAAAAGGTGAGGAGCATAAGAGCAGAGCGAGCAGGTACCTTTGCGTGAGCAGAGCACTCTCAGACTCCAGCAGTTTGTGATCCGGGGACTTCCTGCGCCAGAGATGGGATCTCTGTGTGTAATGGTGTCCTCCTAGATTTTGTACTAGAAGAGACTGTGATCAATGCATTTCCCTGTTCACTTTCTGTGTGCCATTTATTTTATAGAGAATATAAATTCTCACCCTCAGTTGTCTTTTCTTTCAAATTTGAAGAGTTCTGGCCTATTTAATAAATCATGGCATGCAGACCATTCTGTGTTCAGATGTGTTCATCATCCTTCTTGTCCCGCTCTGAAGCTTTTCCAGTTCTACTATAACATTTATAAGGGGAGGGGACAAGAACAGCACACTGGATTAAAGGAGTAGATTTCCTATGGATTAACACAGTGATGTGATTATGCTCCCTGCTTTATTCTCCATTTCTTTCAGTATCAATTATTTACATTGTCTGCTTTTGAGCATTGGCTGATGATTTCATCAAGCTGTTCATTGTAAAGCAAAGATTTTGTTCCCTAGTAATACCAGTCATCTTAAAACCCTTCATTTTGTATATGAAATTAAGGTTGTTTTATTGCATAGGCATATTTTTACATGTATCAATATTGGATCTCCATGCCATCTTATCACCCACTCACTCAGTAAGTTTTTCTACATTTTTTTCAAACAGCCTTCATTTCTCCTACCTTGACAACTTTGTTTCATCTATTCACCCCTTTTCTAAATCATTTATAAATAAGTAGAACAGAGCATGCTCTGGCCCAGAGAGCTGCAGAACTCCTTTAATAATTTCCCACCAAGGTTAAAACTTGTTGACCCTGACCTTCTGTTTCCAACTGTTTAGTCAGTTCTTTATTCATATAAAGATACAGATATAAGACTTACCTATGCTCATCACCCCCTTTCAGCTGAAATAATTTGGCTATTGAAAGTGATAAATTTTTCCCCATAAGTTTTAGCAAGGAAAGAGAGTTCTTCTGCCTTGTCTAGCTGGACAGAAGGGTTTTTGATGCTATGCCACGAAGATTTCTGTTGAGCAAAAAAAATGCCCAGGAAGTCTGCAGAGATTTATGTGTGTCTTCTACAGAAACACCACAATTCTAGGGATTTTTTTTTCCCTTGTGAGGTGGAAAGGATTAAAATAACTGTGAGTTTTGGTCTGCATGGCTAAGTGAGCGTTCAGTCTGTTCAAGTCATTGCTTCGGCACCCTCCTCTGCGCAAGGAATTGAACAACTAATTCTGGCAAAGAAAATTTCGTGACATTTTGTGTCTAGAAGTTTTACCCCATTAGATTAACCAATTTTTCACACAGCTTTGTAGCATTGCTCGAAAAAACAACTATATCAAACACCCTGGAGAAATTGCCTGGAAGCTGACACTGCATATATACGTATTATGTATGTGCTTATATATATTTTAATTGGAGTGTTTTTTTTTTTTAAATCTATGCAGTTAGCTGTATTATGCCCTCACCCTAATGTACTCTGTGATTAATACAAACCTTCCAAATCTTTTCAATATCTTTTGCCAGACACACAAAACATACATATTTAAGGTTGCCTTGTGAAAGAAAAGAGAGTGAAATCCTTTGGCTGAAATGTGTATCAAAGCAAATATGTTTAGTAGGTTCTTAAATGAAATTGAATGTGTGTGTGGAGGAAGTCAAGCGTAGTTACTCACAGTGCTAAACTCTGTTTTAGTGTAAACAAGTGGGTCATTTTCCATTTGATCCTTAGACTTCTCCTTTGTTTTGCACATTGTATTAATTTTGTAGTTAGTGTTCCTGGAAAAGGATGGAATGTACAGAATTTGGATTCCATCACCAGAAAAAATACAGGTCAATAAAATCATTTTCTCAAGGCCGTGGATATCTTTCTTTGTGGATATGAGCAAAAAAAAAGTCTATCCATAAAGCACTTACCCAGCCTATTGCAAAAAATGACTTTTACCAGCACTTGCAGGGAGCCCATTCAAAGAACTGGTGAAGAAGCACCAAAGCGTGTGAGCCACATATGGAATGGCAAAAGATTGCAGGGAATAAACAGCTGGAGACATTCTTACTGTCTTGAGCAGCTCTAAGGTTCAAGACTCAGATCTACAGCTTTCATAGAATTTAGCACAAGGTATATAACTTTATGTATACATACTCATGGTAACTGGATGAACAAGGAATCCGGAGAATGGGTGGCACCTGAAACTCAGGCAAACACAGTAGTACCTAGGTGTGCATCAATGCTTGCCAGCTTTCATTGCCTCAATATTTCAGTCTGCTCCCAGTATCAGAACTTCCGTGATTTGGGATTTGTGGACAGCCCCCCCGTGTAGGAGTCTTCACCACTAGATGCCTCTGTCGGCTCAGCTCTGGGATGGACGTCCTGCATCGGGCACGGCAACCTGTTGCATTGCTGAAGGATTTGTCCACTCATTAAAGTGTTCTCATCTAATTTTGTCTCTGTAATTTTAAAATTGTTAATCTGTCATAGTAGAGTTCAACATGGATAGAAATAACAAGCCAGTTTGTTGCCAGAAAGCACACAGCATATGGCATATTTAAGTGGGCCTTGCCAAGGCTTAACTGCATAATGAATTGACTTTCACTGGAGATGTTGTATAAATGTCCTGTGGCCTGTGCAGCAGCTATGATATGTACGAGGTAATATACTTATGTCCCCTTATGTTTTTGCTCTGCCAGCATTTCCCTCGTGTCAGACCAATTTAGGTTAGATAGAAAGGTGGATCGATGCTGGCCCTACAGCCCCAGTCTGTACTAGGAGGTTGCACGCACAGAGCAATGTTTGACTAATAATTCTAATTTATAAACCATCAACAATCCGAAAAACAGATTAGCCAGCGAGGACTTTTTGTGACAAATACCATGGCACTTTTCCATGCCGAACCACATAAAAGGACTCTGGGTCAGAAAAATGCATTCATTTAGGATCAAGTCTAGCAGAAGTCCCATGATTGCCAATGGAACAAGAATAACACCCCTGTTGCCAGACTTCTTCTAGGCAGTGGGTGGCCATGGATATAGTTCTGTCCCTTCCCCCACCAACATAGTCTCAGTGTTATAAGTTGATTTCTGTTGCAGTCCGGCAGCTATGCAGTCTCAGGGCAGCTGGATATCAGCCTGTACTTGCATTCCTGCCTTGGCTGCGGGGACTCTGACAACAAAGGTAACCGTGATGGTTAACTTCACTGCTGGCACGGCACAAGACTGGTGGAAAACTTTTAGCAACTTTGTTTGCAGATGCATGCTGGGGTCCAGGAGCAAAGCACATAGGGAGCTCCAGGCCACCTCTGTCACCCACCCGGTGCTGCAGGGCTCACCGCTCAGGTCTCAAGTCTGAACAATTTTAATAGGCCCAAATTACTTACTTATTCAGCAAGTCAAAGCTCTTAAGAAACTCAAGCAGCCAGGTTCCTCTGGGCTTTTTTCCTTGAACACAAACCAGAGCTAGGGGAGGGGAGCTGCTTGTGAGCTGTACAGAGCGCCATACATGGCAGAGTAACTTTAGAGTTACCCTACTCTGCAAGGCTAGCACAAAACAGCTAAAGCAAGGCCAAAGACTGGGGAAACCCATTGATTCTCTGACAAGAGCGATTAGGGATTCAGTTGTTAGAGGAAAGATTCGGAAAACTGATGTACTTGGCCCATCTGTTGGGCTCACTGTTCTGAGTGTATATTCTCCAACCAGGGTGCCTTTTTTCAGCTGAACACAGCTTTCTGATCAAGCAAACATTTTAGACAGAGAAAGAACTGAACATCTGAAATAGAAACATAATTTGGAAAGATGATGAAAGTTAAGAAAATGGGAAGGGACCAGAAAGCATAAAATATTGGATTTGCCAGGTCCAATATTTACTTCCTCTGGTTCCAGAGCTATATGATGGGTGGATGAAGGTAAATGAGTCTTATTTATAGCAGATTTATGTAAATACACAAGAGCTTTTCCAGGACCTACATATATTCACCAGATATGAAAACCGCAGTAAATTTGTACAGTAAAAATGTCAGAAGCTTCCCTGAGATCAGCAAGGAAAAAAATCCTTAGTTCCTCCAACCCAGCCACATTGCCCCCATCTCACATGCTCATGCACTTGCCCTCTGCTAAGACCCACATCCAAAAAGCCTGAGATGAGCTTGGTAGCATATCCAGTATCAACACCTTTGGATGCTGTACACAAAGGGGGAAGTTTAGGGGCTTCTTTCACATCTTTTGATGCCAACTTCTGTCTTTCCATTGGCATATTCATGAAGTATATATTGCAGTTCGGTGATGACTTTTCAGTCAAGATAATTCAGACTTGCCAAAAGGTCCAGTCCCATCCTTTCCTTCCTTCCCTTCCTGTGATTGCTGTCTTGTGCCAGCACTAGTATTTGTACTGAGACATGCTTCCCTGGCCACAGAGAACTGATCCATCTGAAAAACAGTATGTTGTTGTTGTTGTAAAGTGGTTAGAGAGCTGTGTCTCATAATCCAGTAAGTCCCTTTCTTCACAGGTACTGCCTTGATGAGAGTGCACTAAGGTTATGGTAGAACATAACATTAAAGGAGACTAGGTCAGGCTTACAGGATAAACACTGCTGTCTGCAAAGACTACGTATCTGGAAGGTACTGATGTTGTTGGGCAGATCTGCCCCATGGTGAATTCCCCATGACAGGAGAGTTCTCAGCTGTTGCAGCCCTTCTTCCTTCTTCCTGCACATGCTGCCTTGGAATAAGAGATACCTTGGTTTGGTCAGGGACATGGCAGTACTGCACTTAGGCCACACTGTGCTCCTGTGACCGTGTGCTCGTGTTCCCTCTTGCAGGTGGCTAGTAGGAGAAGGCAGAGGAGAGAGGGAAGGAGCCCATGGACAGAAGCTGAAGGAGCCACCAAGCAAAGACACTGCACCCAGTTCTGTGTCCCAGTTTGAGAAAGCTTTGGGTTTGAGAGCCTTGAGCCTTACTGTTGAGCCTGAGCTGTCCTCCTTCCTCAACTTATTTCTTGCGGTGTCTCACTGATATGAGGATATATATGACATGGACCACATTCACATGTACCTTTGCTTTCTTTCCATAAGGATGTAAAACAGTCTGAACATGGCCAGAAGTCTCAGTGTAGCTTGATATATTTCTTTCTGTTTAACAGCTATCTAGGATTTGCAGTACATACGATATTATAGAACAAGGTTTGTAGAACTGCATTTAATTACACCTTTCACACAACTCGTAAAGCAGATTTCCAATAGCTGTAATGGATGCAGTGGAAAATGTGACTTTTGTGCTTTTCTGTATGTTTACAGCATCATAAATAACACACAGATCTGAAGTGTTTTAAGTACACTAATATGCTCTTTTAAACAAAGTAGTGAAAATATATAACACAGAGTGTCCAGTTGTTTTTACTTCTTTCAAGGGTAAGATTTCTCCTGCCTGCTTAATTTTTAACTTTGCATATCTTAAAGCATTCTTTATGTATTGTATCTCAAAGTAAAACAAGTTCAGAGTTAGATGAAACCTAAGTGAAGAAAGTAAGCATGCAAGAATGCTGTGGGGTATTGCTACTTAATGTAGATTTATCAAGTTTCAGTAGACTCCTCACCAAAATTTCAATCTGTGATAGACTTAGTATTCAAAATCGCATGAAATCCTTTGTCAAAACAGTCTTTGAGCTGGTATTTAACATGGGAATAAAGTTCAATGTACTGAGAAGACTTTTTGTAAAGTAGTAGTTTGCTTGTAGTCAGGCTTCATAATTCCAGTAGTTTTATTGTTAGATTGTACCAGTTCCATGCTTTTATAAAGTGAAGCACTTCTAAAATCCCTACTCTAGTTAGGATTGTGTTAGTGTCATGTGTTACATGAATAGTTGATACAGTATATAGATTTTGAGGTTGTTAAATTTAGTTAATAATGTGGTATAACATTTTAACAACATTTCTGTCTAGAAAGGAACATCAGGGTGTATTTTCTCTAAAGAATGACTGTGTTCTAGCATATCATATGTTGATTTCTGAGCACTTTCTGCCTCTTCACACACAGGGGAACTTGGGTTATTTTGTCATAAGTATCACTCACAGAAATGGAAAGTCCTGAATGTATTACGAGATGGTGTGGTCTCTTACTCAAAAAATGCAATTGGTGTTCTTGGATGTTCTGCTTCAGTGAACCCTTCACACACCACACATGGAACCAGTAAAGGAGCACTGTTTCTTTCTTGAAATGGGCCATGCTGTTTCATTTGAAACAACATGTGTTTCTGCTGGGTGTTCTGTGGTTCTGTCTCAACAACATTACTCAGAGCTCAAATACAGCAGGTATCAGCCAAGGAACTCTCAAGTATCAGGGGGACGAATAAATCATATTTTCAAGAGACACCCATCCCTTTCAAATAGATACACAGCTATACATCTGAGACGTATCGTGCTTGAAAGAAATAGTTTAATCTTCTCACTCTTCCAAAAAATGAGACGCCAAAGAACTTCCAGTAATAACTTAAATGAAAGTCACAGGAGACGGATTGAGGCCTCTCTCTGTATTACTCAAGATCGTAAAAACCGATCTGTTCCTCGTGTCTGCAGCACTGGCGACCTCTAGTGCCCGGTGACTAGAACACTAATTCAAAGTTTCTCCAAAGATTTTGGTTCAGGAATGCACGATACAGCAAAGTCGTTTTCTTCAATGCTAAAAAAAAATTGTTACCGGCTTTCATTTTGCAGTATTTTATATGCAAAGTGGTGATATGGAAAAGTAATATAGATAATTAAGCTCCATTAATAGCTGTGAAATATCTCCATGACAAATTCTCCATGAAATATTTCCATGACAGATTCTATGTTGTATTTGTTTAGCCTCTTTATTTTTCTCCTGTTGGTTTTTGATCAAAATAATTTTGCAGGGAAAGCAAACGATCTGTTCTAATCACAAGAAAATTACTTTCTTTTTTAATGACTGTAACAGTGTAGTACAAAGTGTCCAAATTATTCTGAAGAATAATACCTGAAAAATACTATGCAAGAATATTCACATTTGGGCTCTTTGTTTCAGACATTTGTTACTTTCCTGTTCGGTGCCTGCACTGGAGATGTCTTACTTCGACCACTGTGGACTGCAGCGACATGAGACTTAACGTAGGTAATGTTGTTACTAGTCCCTTGGAATTCAGCCAGGAAAATGAGTACCAGCTCTTAAAAATAACAGTCAAAAGAACCACAATGGTTCAGAACTTAAGATTTTAGTTACTATGACACCTCTTGTAATATAACACACTGGGACAGGAGGTCAGACTATATGAGATGGAACAAAGGTAGGAAAATGTATCTCACAGGTTTGATACATATATGTTATCATTCAAAATAATGTGATATGACATTCAAAATAATATAATATGCTGACCGGCTTTGAACTTCACAGCTATCCTATTATCTGTGAAGAAGAGCTACAGCTACAAAGGTCCAGGCACTGAGGCAAAGTGTCTTGGCAGAGCTCTCTTCTAAAGGATGCATGGAGTCTCCCTTGAAGTGGGTCTCTGTACTTCACTCAGATTTTAAGTAATGAGAAGTTTTCTTTAGCTAATGTTAACTTGATGGTGTGTAAACCATAAATAATACATGTTTAACAGTCTTAGCAGAAGTGTATTAAACTGTGCTCTGAGACAAGCAGGACAAAAAATAAAGGACTTAATAAGTGAATATATGCTTTACAATCCTATAAATGTAGACTGTATTAAAAACAGTATAAAGTACAGAAATTATTCTTAAAGCAGAGGTGGAAATTTTAGGATTTCTCCTTCCAAGACTGTACCTGAACCAACAGAATGAAGAGTTTTGTTCTCTCACCCTGTCCACTGGTTTTAAACCCTTTGCTGTACTGTAATCCAGTTTTAAAAGAAAGACTAATGCTTGCCTCCTGGTTGGTGATAAAGGATACTGGAGATGTGGGTTTGAGTATTTTCATATTGATAAAAAATTGATCTCTGAGTGCTCTGCAGTGCAGTCTAATACAGAAGAGGTGGGCAGTTGTCCTTCTTCTCTAACTACTTTATAAAAGAGAAGGATCCTGAGATGGACTGAAGACCTTGGATGGATGAAGATATGTTCCTGCAGGACTATCTAAGCTACAGAAAGCTTCAATAAGACACATAGCATTTCTTCTGAGATGGTAGCGCACAGATCAACATGCTGATATTTTAGATTGCCACTCTGACTTGTTTTCATCTCTCTGGGCATCACATAAGGACCCTCTGCATAATTCTGATTTTTTCTGCAGAGATCAGGTGCCTGAAACTCTTAGATGTTTCAGTTGTTTGTTAGATCTGTACAGGGAAGGCTAATGGCTAGGGTCAAAGAACTTCAGCATTGTAGTTTTTGAGCATCTCCGAAGTAAATGCATACGTATGTTTCCATGAGCAACTGAAATAGAGAGAGTGTGACAAGAAAAGGTGTGCAGAAAAGCTAGTCTTCTCTGTAATATAAACCATGCCAAAATCATTTACACACAGAGAGACCATAAGTGCCATCTTAAAATCTGTATGTTGAGTGGCAAAGCCAATTATATGACTTCATTTCTGATGTAATTTGATGACGGTGGGCAGTGAACATAAGCAACCTAGCTACAACTTTTTAACCTTTCTGCAGCTCATACAAGATCTTAACAGAAAAGCGAGTTACAATAGCTTGCTACATACAGGAAAACTTGGGAATGAGGAAACTTTTTTATTTAAAAAAGCAGCTTGGATCTTCATTCAAATGTGAGCAAAACATAATTATGGTAAATACTTCTATTCATGTTGACTCTCTAGGGTCCTAAGTCTAGGAGCTGTAAGATAGTAGCAATGCAGAGTGTGAGACCCAGTGTTCAAGGCACCCAAACAGTACATTTTTGGGAGTACCGCAGTAGTGCATTTTATTATCAGTGTGCATTGGGTCATATGTCAGAGAGAGATGTGTAGTGCCTTAGTAGAGCGGCTTTGCTCCTTGCAGTGCTCTTGCTTGTAACATACAGCTTTTCCCCCTTGCAGCCATGCAGCTTGTCTTGCCTGGTGCATGCCCAGTGAAGATGAAGCCTCTATCAGCTTCCTGAAGGTCTGTGAGAAAATAAATGTGGGAATTATTGGCCTATCAAAGCAGATTCTCCTGCCGAAACTTTCAGAAGTTTATTAGCAGACTTAGAGAAGAGGCTTGATTCAATTTCCCAGCATGTTTATTGCCACATGGCATGCCTTACAATGGTCTGCTTGGCCCTTAAAGGCCTTGGAAGGGCCATGAAAGGCATGAGGACTTGAAAGCAATGATCGTCTGTGGGAGATCGTATTTAAAACTGGAATTTTGAATCAGTTTTCTCAGAGCTGCATTCAGTAAACCACTGGCTAGCAGAAGGATCATGATGTGGAGGATAATCCCTACCCTCCTGCTCTCTGGCTCAGAGAAACAGAGACCCACTGCCAGCCTCCAAAGGCAGAGTGAACACACAGGAGCTTTCTTTCAGGGTGTCTCTAGCACTATTCTGTTCTTCTAAATAATTGAGTGTATCTCAAAATTTGAAACAACAGCTTTAAGGCCATATAAGAACTGTATAGGCTTGCTAAACTTCATTTTTATTTTTCTATTCTGCTTACACAAGTGAGAATAACAAATCAGGCAGAGTGGAATTAATAAACGGAATTAAACTAGATTAAATTTAAGAGTATTGCAGCCATCAAAAAATGAAATGTTTTACTCTTTAAACATTCCTACTAAACATCTGGGAAATCTTAGCTTAAAAATAGTGTAGCAGGCACAATGGAAAATCCTTGAGAGTGATGACAGCTCTGATTTCACATGTATTTATAATCCTGCACTTCGTTTATTTTCTTGGGATTTCTGAATTTGACGGAGACAGATATCTGAAAATAACAGACATGCTAGCTGTCAAGCCTCTCCTTAAAATGTGTGGTCAATACAGATCAAGGGAGCTAAAACACGAGGGGCTCAAAGTTATTCTCCGTAACAAAATGTAGAGAGGATGAAGAATTTTATAGTTCCTGAATGAAATGCTCCCATGCGAAAAAATAAATACCTGACAGTCTCTCACTTCAGCAACTTCTATATGGTGCTGAAGACAAACTACTACCTACAGCCTGTGGATGACAAAGGACCATGCCGCTGTAAAATAAACATAGAAACATGAATCTTAGAGCTGTGTGAGGCGTTTGCTACAGAAGACAAACTTTCATCTGTTATTGGGGTTATTTTTTTGCCAGTCATGTGAAAGAACAGTCCTAAATACCTTGAGATTGTTTTGTGGAATAACTTTGAGAGAATTCAGCTTACAGATCAATTTCCTCTCTTTCTCATAGGCATTATTAGGGAATCCATACTTTTGGCAGGCAGACAAGAGGGAGAAACAGAACAACCCTAAATCAAACTCAAAATGCATTGAGACAGAACTTTTGCATTATATACTTTGCAGTATCTGATAGAAAGAGGATAGATCTTTCACATTTCAATTTTTGGTGTGCTAACACAGACAGCTAGAATAATGAATTAATCAAAAAGGCCAACATACTACTTTCCATTCACAAAGCAAAGATAATAAAATGAATTTGGAAGTTCTCCAAATAAATGCAGGGAGACAGCAGTGGTTTCTGTTAACTGTCCACAATGCTGAGACTTCTCGTGTGATGTCAGAAGATGTGCCAAGGTAAGCAGGAAGAGGAATGAACTACTTACCTCCACATCCTATATCCGTTACACTCTACATAAATTTTCAAGAGAGAATCTACCTGCAAGTTTCTGCTGGTCAGACAAGGCAAAATTTCTTTCACATGTGACAGCTATGTTGCTTGTTAACCACTGAGATTTAAGAAGTCTGCTCAATTCAGAATCTTAGTTATAGATGATGATATTGTGTAAAAGGAGTATTGTACAAGTCAACAAAAAATGCCATTTAGCTCTCTGAAAACCTGTAAGCTTGCAGCTAGTCCCTCGGGGAGATCAACCCTCTTTTTTCAGTGGAATTATTTTGAGGAAAAATCAGCATGGATATCCCTGGAGCTTTAAAGTGCCTCCTTAGCCTCATGTGGGGTAAAGAGTCATAGGTCTGTGTGCATATGTATGGGTGCATGTGGAACAGAAAGACTGGCAATACTGCAATCTATGTGACTTAAACTTCAGCTGCAATCATTTTGAGCTGCCCTGTGGGAGATACTTTGCTACAAAGGCCTGTTGGGTTAGGAGGAATTTCACTATTTTATAAGCAAATAGAAGCTGCCATACAGTTCGATCCTTGAATGTAGAACAGTTTCTAATTTACATGGTTACAATTTTTCCCAGTCGTAATTATCTGTTCATACCTGTCTGCCACTATGTATCGTTCCACAGCTCCAAGCCCCCTGCAGCAATATAGGCATGAAAATAAAAAACTGCTGAACCACTCAAAAACTTCAAAAGATTGCTATTTGCAATCATGTGATACTGGAGAAGTTAGTTGGCAGCTTCTACACTACTGAAAATAATAATGATAATAATCAAATTCTGTAAGTAACGCCTAACCTACTGTGCAAGATGCAAAGCAATGCTGATAAAACCTTGCCATATGAACACTTTCTATTGGATTCCCTTTCTCAAATTAACTTTATGAGATCTATACGGAGAATGGAAGCAATCATGCATTTTTTTTTTAACTTGACATAACATACTATTATGTGAGATACTGGGCAAATAAGAAAGGTTTTCCAGTTTAAAGCTTTCTGTGGTTTGAAGACAAGCTTTCAGTCCCATAGAGCTATAAAATTCTATTCCATAAACATATCACATTTAATAGAATGAATTTTATGGGATAACAGGCTGTAACAAGAAAAAGAATCCCATTTCTAGTGGGAAGATACTATACTTCCTCTCTCTTTTTTTCTACATATTAGATGGTATTACTACTTTTTTTATAATTAATTCCCATGTGGGCAGTGGCTAATGCAACTCAGCTGATGTTAGTGGATTATCACTTCTCCCACAGTAGCATCTGGCAAATGAATAAGTCAGCCCTTTTGGATAATTCTTTGCTGATGATTAATTTACTTTTTGTGAAGAACTGTTTACTGATTTCAAATCAATTAGCTTAACTCAGCTCTACTTTTGCCTAGCAGCCTCTATTCACCCAGCCTTCAAGGTGTGGAGGCTTTGCTGCCAAGATGAATGTTTTCATGGCTAATTATTTCTCTGTCTTACTTGTGTCTATTTTGCTGTCACTGCAGGTGCCTTGAGGTACCTACATTTGAAAATGAATGACAACAGCCAGGTACATGACTAGAAATGTGAATATGGAAGTGAGAAGCATGAGAGGAAAGGATCCCAAATGTTCACGCAGCTAACAAAATGCTTTTTTATTTAGTATTTCCTTCAAAGAAGTTCACAGATGTTTTTTTCTGGATTTTCCATTCTACTTTATTCTGTCTTTTTCCCTCTTTTGCTTTTGACATATCTATTGCTGCTATGGTATATTTTAAATTTAGAACACTGGATTCACTCTCTGGCATCAGTAATGTCAATGACAGAAGTTTTTAGATATGGTAAGTGGAGTAGAGAGCAGGTGGGAAGATTAAGAGTATTCTGTGCTCGTAATATGGGTTCTAAGAAATGGAGGAAGAGAAGGAAATATCAGACCACTCATAGATTCATATTAGAGTAAAATATACTGGGCAAGTCCTATGTCTGTGAGCTTATCTTTTGCAAGTGAGTGGCAGTTTTGCCGCATCTGTCGTCCTCTGGCAATGCTGTCTGATGAGCAACTGTTCCTCAGCAATCAATAATCGGTCAGTGACAACTCCAGGGACATTTTGGCTGTTGATTTCCTTTGAAGAAGATATGTAAATGTTGCCAGCTTCAGGGAAACTCACATTCCCCTCAACAGAAAAAGGAAGGTTTATTATGAGCCTGTGTCTCGGCTCTGGGCTTGAGAACAGAATTATAATGTATCTGAACGATGATCACATAAATCATAAAATAGTGATTTAGGTAGGTTCACCTCAACCTGCATGCCTATAGACTATGTGTTTTCTGTGCAAAGTCAGAGGTGTGAAGCTCAAGCACTTCTTAAGCATTGTTTCCTTGTCAAACACTTGTCACGTTATGGCACTGCCCAGTCTTGCAGATTCTGTGGACTCACATCCAGTTCTTTTATGGACAGATGATCCATCATGACTAATCCCACTTTTCAAAATAAAAACATTACATTAATTATTGTCCCTATAATGTCTATTAAAATAAGAGAAGCAGTGTAAGTAAAATTTGGCAAAGATGGCCCAATTCCTACATCAATAACTTCAAAATTGTTTGATTTTAGAGATATATGACTGCAGTTTATGCCTTTTAGTTTGGTTGTTTTTTCAAATGTGGAGTGCCACATATCGAGCTGTTTGTTCAGTGCTGCTGTTCCACAGATGCTTAGATTCAAAGGCTTACTCAGCTTCCAGGTGATGAAGGGACGCAAATCTGGGAAATATGTCTTCTCAGTTGAAACTTCTCAACTTACTTCCAAGTAATACACTAGGGAACTTTAAAAATCCTGGCTGAGTGTTTACCTATCTATCAAACTGCTTATGAGCTTGACTTCCCTGGCTTCTGGACTTGTGTTCCCAAGTCCAAAACAATCTACATATGTGTCCTACCTGAACTGACAGACTCCGGGATTACAGCTTCCTAGGCAGGCAGGGGTTTAATGGTTTTCAATTATTTAAATTATTTCAATTTAATTTCAATTAGAGATTTATAAAAACCGAACCATGTCTCAAAACTATTTCAGGATCAAAAACATTCTAACAGAAATAATTTGCAGATTTTTTTTTTCCCTAAATAATTCTAATTATGCATATGGAGATAATAAGAGAGCTGTACCTGTGGCATAGCATCTAAATGGTTGCTCTGCGGTAGGAGGAGAAATGGAGATACTGTTGGCCCCAACTATATAATTACTTGGCCACCATTTATTAGGAACTGAACTTTCCAAAACCAGTAAGAAGTAATAGTTAGAAAAAAAAATACACACACACACTCACACACACACACGTATGCATACATATATATATACATATATATATATCTTTTTCCCTCCTTTGTAACAGTGTAGAAGTGACTTCTATCATTTAGTGAAGTGGAGATGGTTTAGTAGGCATGATATTTATTGAATACAAATTTGGGGGAATGTGCAAATATGTTTTCCTTTAAAACCCTTGATTTCAGTAAAAGAGGTGGCAGTGCCTTTCCAGTATGCACCACTTTGCCCCAAGTCCTTCCTTCTGAAAGGATTTATTTGACAGAATGTAATTTAGAAAAGGTCGTAAATTAATAGGGATTAGTACTTTCTGGTAAGTCTTGTGACCTAGATGAGGAGTATCTCCTAAAGTGGCTTTGTGAGGGTTTGGGTATTATTTTATAAAGTGTATACTGGAAGGAGATTGCTTAAATACTGAAAGATTTTTGCCAGGGAACAGTGGGCTTGATAATTTCGTGCTTTGAGACCAGGGGAAACAGAAGTATTGTTAACATAATGCTGATCCTTGTGGATTCCAGAGCTTCTGTGTGGCCAAAGGGAAGCTTTCTGTTATGTTAGGTTGAAAATTAACATCCTTCTACACATATGCTATATACCCTTTTATTCTCCTGTAAGTAGGTGCACTCATTATTCATACCTTTTCTCTCTCTCATATGTATAGCTGTGTTTGAAGAGAGATCCTTTTGGGACGAGTTAGCTTGTCCAACTTAGGCAGAAAAGGTCAGTCTCCCTAAGGATCCTTTTAAGTGGGAGGACAGACCTCTGGTGTTTAATAAATTCACTCCTAGATGGACTCTCCTGCTGAATTGCCTCTGTCTAGATAGTTTCTTGAACATGAGTCTTGCTTCTTCAGTTGTAGAGAGAGACTGCATGAATGCTTTCATCTGTATGGAAACATATGAAGATATTAATTTCTTAGCCAGGTAAATTATTATCAAAAGGGAGAGAAAATGGTGTTGTTATTGGAGATATTCTTCAAACAAAGTTGCAGAAAAAAAGCATTGGTTACATGATAGTTTGAGAGCAATTTTTGAGAAAAGAGAAAAGAAGAGAAAAGAAAAGAAAAGAAGAGAAAAGAAAAGAAAACTTAGTGAAAGTGGCTCCCTGTGCTTGTTATCGGTAGACTTGGAGGAGAAAAATGTTCTGCTATGGCCTGATAAAGAAATGTTGAGCAAAGAAGAAAAGATAAGGAAGGTATACTAGTAAAAAAAATTAAAAGCTGCTAATGTGACACATGCAAACATTATGCTGCCATTTCAAAGTCTTACTGATACAGAGAAACTGGAAACAAATAACAATTTTTTGCTTAATAATTGGTGACACAGCAACTTCCTGAAAAACGGTTAGCTAAGGGCAATTCTGAAACTGAATTTCTTGTCTGAACCCATTCCTATTCAGCTAGTCAGCTAAGAAAGTGATTCTTGAACCAGAACTCATTTTCATTAGAGACCTTATTTTGGTATTGACTGCATGAAGGCTTCTTTCAATCTTTACATGACTAGCATGGCATTCTATTCATTCATTCCACCTGTTTCAAAACAAAGTACACATTGAAACTGTGTGTTTCATTTCTAATTTATGATGTTGAAAAAACATCTTGTCTCTCTCAAACTTGAGGTGATTTCAGACTGGAGTCTCTAAAGGTCTAAATCCAATAAATCAACTAAGTATGGGTTAATTTCTGTGGTGTAGCCTAAAAGGTGAATCTGCTACCATGAGTGTCTAGTAGCATTTTAGACAGTCTAATGTAGGCTGCCTGGCCGCAATGTTCAGTTCCAGAAGAGTGCAGATCTCCCATTTCACATGTACCATAACTATCAGTCCCATGTGCATGTCTTTGATAAATTATGTTATCTGAAGTGGCGCTGGGCTCCTTTGCACATATGAATTGCTGCCAGTAAGTTTGATGAGCAAACATTTGTTTGCATAGCAAATATTTGTCTTACTTTCCCAAAATCTCCTGAAAGTAATCATGTAAACAGCATGACCTTGCAAGTAATGTTGCCTTGAATAGCCTTTGTAGAAATTAAATAGCTACTTTTTATTTTGATTTCTGAGGAACTCTGTGTTCAATGAGGTGAAAGAAGGACTCTATTATAACACTACTGTATATCAAAGAAACATGAAATAATTTAAGTTGGAGGCCCTCTGGTCTGACTCCCTGCTTTAAGCAGACAAACTTCCGCATTAGGTCATGTTGCTGAGGGTCTTGTCCTGTTGAGCTTTGAATTTCTCCAAGCAGCGGGGTGGGATTTAAAAATCCCTTTAGAGAATTCTCTTTGGGAAGAATTTTCTCCTTTATTTAGTCAGAATTTCCCTTGCTGCTGGGTCGATCATCTTTCATTCTGAGTCTGGCTCCATCTTCTTTATAATCCTCACTGTGTAGCTGAGGACAGCAGTGAGACCCTCTTCCCCCAAGACTTCCCTTCTACAGGCTGAAGAATCCCATGTCCCTCACTCTCTCCTTATAAATCATGTACGTAAATCGTGTGAGTATCTGACCATCTCAGTCACTTATTTGCTCCAGTTTGTCAATATCTGTCTTGTGCTGGTGAGCATTAAAGCAGCCCTCCAAAACTGGTCTCCCAAGCACCAGACCAAGGGAAATAACCACTTTCCACAAGCTGCTGAGTGTCAGGGAGCAGCAAAACAAGGCTGCTCCACAAGAGAAGAGCCAGGGGTGACCTCAACACAGGTAGGGCCAGCTGCCTCACTGACCTGGGGGCAGTTTCATAGTGACAGTGACCGAGCAGGGCAGGAGACATGGCTGGGGAAATGAGCTCACTAACAGTGAGTTACACTACAGTGCATGAGTCCATGGAGATGGAAGTATTTCGTTATGTGCTCTTGTACACTGTGAAAAAAAACAGTCTCAGCAGATGAAGAGGGTGGAATATTTGATAGTCTGATGGTAATTTGCCAATCAGACTCCTTTTAACTTGACAAATTTAATTCCTTTCCATTCTAGTCATCGTATGTGGTAGAAACTTGGATAAGATGCATTGGTTCCAGCTGTTCGGACAGCCTGAAACATTGACCAACTGTTCGAGATTTTGAGATTCTAGCTGTGCTTGGGAAGCAGTTATGGAAGACATAATACTATTTCTATAAAGGATCCTAAATAATCCAAGTATGTAATAATCACACTTTACAGGGTGATGATGATTTTGACTGGGATACCTATTTTAATGGTGCAGTGAATATTTAGGAATATAGTATGATTTGTGACTACTGTAAGAAAACATGGTTGTCTTTTGTGAGCAAGAGGCTTTTCACTTCACCTCTTCTGGAGAAACCTGGCCCATGGAAGGAGATAATTTTCCATGATGAAAATATGCTTTGATGTATACGGACAGTCTCTTTGTAAGATGTGAGAATATCAGCACCACAACTAGAATATTTTACTAAATAGTTCATAACTTATTTTTACATATGACTAGAACTTGTTATTTAGTTGTTAGTTTGTAATTCTTGTGCTCTTTGCACACTTCACTTTGTAGTATGCAAATTCTTTTTAGTACATCCAAAATTTCTGAAGTTTTGTAGCTTGTGTGGTGTTTAACTGCTTGTAACAGCTGTTCATGAAGCAGTGTGATCCAACCAATAAAAAGCTCAGGAAATGATAAGCACAGCAGGGTTGGTCTTTGGAAATCTTTTGCCTTTCTTTGCTGTGGGGACAGTGATGAGTTTATTTCCAAGTTTGTTTTCTGGCTTTTTTTGCACTGTGCCAGATACAAAAAGGAAAAATGAGGTTGTATATGATGATACCTGCTTACATTCTCCTGCTTACAGGTGAGTGAACATTTCTTTATACTTGCTTTCTCAGCCGTTACTTTCTTTCCGATTCTATTAATTACTGTATGAAGATACACCTCAATATATTCTAAATGGAAATTAGTATGAATTGATCTGCAAATCACTGTACAATCACTGTTCATGTTTTCTTTATGCACTATTATATTGTACAGTGTGAAAGATTGCTTTAGTTACATCTCTAACAGTAAGTTTAAAGTCACTTAAAATCAGGGTAAAGCATAAAGATATTTTGCCATGCAAATTTCTGTAGCCCTAATAATCAAACTTCAAGAATAAATTGGGTTGTTGTTTCTCAAAGAAATCCATTGCAGGCATAGAAAGAAACATATCAGTATTAGAATTAGAGGCATGTTGACAAATACACGTAATACATTTCTTTTATTAGCACTACTGATTGCAGGTACAGTGGCAATGTCTCAGCGATGCTGTAGAATAGAGCAAAAACACCAGAACGGATTCCTGGTTGAGGAATGAGTTCAGGACATGTAACCATGAGCTTATTTCATTTGTGTCTAATGAAATCAGTTTATGTTTTGAGGTTAGAATTTGTGACTGAATATGATATAACAGAAACCCTGTATCTGTTTAATTAATTTTCACTGGAATATTGCCTTCTTGTCAATTTTTTTTTTTAAAAAGGATTAAATGGGGGACTTTCTTCTTTACACCTTTGACCCACTAAAGGCAGCAAGAGAACAATAATTTAAGGAGGTTCTAAGAGATGGTGAATTGACCTTCTTATCATGAGAGTACCAGGAATCTCAAAATCGCAAGCCTGGCCGGAAATGTATGCTCTCTATTTTCAAAAGAGTTCATAGAGATAGGTATGTCTACAGGCCCAATCTGTGGAGTTGTGCTCAGTTTGGCATGAGTCTTACAAAGGCCTCTCAGAGATAAAAGCAAGCTTTTCTGCTAGCTGAGGAGCAACTTGAACCAATTGCTAACAAGTACAGCATATTCTCAGGAAAAAAAAAAAAAGGAGCAATATCTGCCTATAAATACTGCTTTTTTTCTTTTTGCAATGTCATGGGTGCATGTTTCCTCCTTTTCAGAAGAGTTGTGGACACTATACTTGGAGATTATGCTGTAATTCTAGCAAAACTGCTTAGAAAGCAAGATCTCTGAGGGTAGAACTATGTTTGATGGCATTAATTTATTTATGTGTCCAAGAATCTCACATGCTGCCACTTTGCCTGCTTCAGAATGAGTTATTGCCTATGTAAAACTTCCTGGGACTTTACTGACTAAACGTAGTGCCACGGAAGTTTTATGTTTTTAATGGCACAACTGACATACTATAAGAAAGCATCTGCTTAATGCTGCAGTAATGGAATCAAGCGTGTACTTTTTTCTCTTCTTGTCATACAGGAAGTATTAGAGAAAAGTATCTTTCACCATTCCCCAAATTTTATTTTTCATTAATTTGCAATTGAAATTGAGGAGGAGGAATTGGAAAAAAAAGGGTGTTTTCTTTTGTTAACTAAAGCAACCCAACAGTTGCATCATCTGTATTAATAAGATTGCTTCCCATAGCATATAAGGCAAGAGAAAACTGAGAAAGAACATGGATATCAACAAGCATCTCAGGAGAATTTAGCTGTCATATCCTAACAAGCCTCTTCAAAACAAAGAAGAAGAAATGGAATATCATTTCACAGGCTTACAGTTAACTGGTTTTGCAGACTTACACAGATTGCCCACATTAGTAAAGGATACAGCTTTGCCCCCTCTTTCTTTGCGGATTTCAAATTCTTACTCTGAAACATGGAAGCACTGCAATACCTGAGGAGGATGTCTGTGAAAATATATTAAACAATTTTAATCTGAGTAAATGATAGGCTTGCTTGGAAATGTTTTTCTGAGAAATGATGTAACAGTTTCAACTGAAATGTTCATAGAAGACGCCTAAGTTATCAGCATATGAAAACACGATTTTATAAAAGAAATTATCAGACAACCTTAGTAATAAATGATACATTCTGGTAATAATTGATATATTCCAGCAATAATATATATGTTTTTCAATTTAGGATTCTTTTGTAAAAATATGCAGTTTGCTGGAGGCACAAGAATATGCAGGTTGCTGGAGGCACAAAAACGAGGGAAGTGTGCTAAGTCATCTCATAACTTAACTACTTCTGAGCCACATCTCAGTGCACAAACTTCTGAACCAGGAACACACTCGGAAGATCCCATTCCAGGTTTGTTTTTTAATTATTACTTCTTCCAAACCCTCAGTTCCTTCTTCAGTGTCTGCACCTGAGTCTCATGAATTCACTCTTTCATTTTTCCCTTGTTGTTTTCCTCATGGTGACTCTTGCACAGTTATCTGTTCTTTCTGTGCATTTACTGTGGCCTATTCCTTTTTGATTTTTGTCCTGCTGAGTCTTGACATATTGTCGGTTTGATAGAAGTTGCTCCTTTTCTCAGTTTCTGCCAAGCCTGTTGACTAAGTGTTACAAAGTTAAAAGTTTGCTCTCTTCTCCTAAAGACTCAGCAAATGCCAGTTTCTTGAAATGGAAGACTTAAAGACATGGTCAAGCTGATGGCTACCGCTGGGGGCCAAGCAACCTTACAACACCTGAAGCCTAGTAATAGATAATGTCAGCTCTATGAGCCTGTCCCAAGCACAAAGTAAAACCCGTTAGTTTAAATGTTGTGAGTTACTTCATGATTGGAGCTAAGAATGCACTTACTGACAGTAGCTGTCTCCATGCCAACAGATGAGAACTTCTTTAGTCACTTGATTGATCGTACTCTACAGCCATGTTTAAATGCAGGTACAACTCAGCATAGTTAGGTAAAGACAGATGGTTGTAGGTACCTTGGCCTTCTTTGTCAACTGTTATAAGATGGGACATGGGGTTGAACCTGTCTTCTGCTCTAGGAGCAACATTTAAACAAAGTCAAGTCATTTTGGTATCAAGATGTTATGAACAAAATTCATAACACTTTACCACTATTTATCTGTACTATAATGCATGCTGAATGTTGAATATGCCACTGAAAGTACCTTGATGGTGTCTTTGTTGTATTGCAATACAAATGAATTTGAATCTGTCATCTTGATATGCCTTTGAACAGCTCTTTTTATCCAAAATTCTTCTTGCAATTCTTCTGTTCCTGCAATCTAAAAACTTCAAAGATGAATTAATTATCAGCAACTACAACTTAAACAGTTTTCTTCCATGTTTTTAGAGAGGTTGAAGCTGAGGCACAAAGAACATTAAGACTATCAAGCATCAGAAAATAGTTGTGCAGTATAAAATATCAGGTGCTCTACATGATCATTGGATAGGCTGGTTGATTGTGATAAAGATAGTTTTGGTAAAGGTTGTGGTAAGGCAGCTGTTCAGGCAACTTTGCTATTAGAAGCAAAGTGAAATTCCTAGCAAAGGAATTCCTTTGCTAGGAATTTCACTTACCCTGTTTCTCCCTCATGTCTTCTCTGTTCCTCTTGTGTTTAGACAATACTGGAGGGTGGGTGGTGAAGGTAGAGAGAAGAAAGGCAAGAAGGAGGAGGCAACTTTTGGTGGTGACAGTCTTATCTGCTCCCTCCATCATGCAGCATAGCAGGATCTGAAGAAAACTGCTATTTGGATTTGGGCTAAATGATGCTAACTGTATATATATATATATAAATATACAACTCTCTAAATGCACGAGAGTTCTTGCACATAGAAGCTACCTGTCAAACAGACAAAGCACATACGAAGGAGGGTAAAGGAGAAATCAGCATGTAAGTATGATGAATATAGCCCAGACTAGGTTGCAGTTAATAGCTGCAATCTATTATTTTGACGGGAAATAATGATTTACAGTTTGCTTCTAACATTTAAGCATAATTTTGGTGCTTTGTAATCAAACAAAACAAAACAAAAACTATGGAAAAGTGCATTTGGTTTCATTACATATAGCTGTACGGTACATATTCATGGCTCTAATTTTTTACCGTTTTTCTTTTCAACAGCAAGCGATACCTCAAGAATATTAGGTAAGTTGACAACTTCAATATATTTACTTCTGCTTAAAGGAGGTTTGAACTTCCAACTTCTTTTACCACAGTTGATTATGAAAATTAAACCTGGATATGGACTGCCTGTGTTAGCCTGAGAAGTTATCCTTTTATGAATGGGGATTAAAGACACTTTCCAATTGAAAATCATTGTATTTTTCCTGGAATACTCATTTGAGTAATAAGAATGTCACTTTGCTAGACTAGAACATAGTAATTTACTGATTTCAGAATTATGATAATGTGCTAGAGGTGAGTTGTGTGGAGCTGATCTGTTAAAATTTAATCAAGATGAAAGTTACTTTGCCTGCCAAAATTAATTGCTGACTGTAATAAGTTGCAATTTCCTCAATTCATTTCTGTGTTTATCCAGATTTTAAATAGGCAAGACTTTTGTTTAGAAGTAAAATCAAGATCTAGGTTCTGCTTTAGCATATGACTATTCCGTGTTGCATGACCAGTGTTAATTATTTCTCTTAATGAGTTGGAGTAATGGTACCTTTCTTTTGTTCTTCTAGTGGCAACAATCAGCATTTCCTTGGTGCTCATTTGTATTATTATTCCTGTTTGTATTTACTGTGTACTAAGAAGGTCAAGGGTGAGTAATTCTTTACCTTTCGATATTTGTTTAAGACTGTATAGACGGTCAGCTTCCCACTTTCTTCACTTCTCACACAGATTGGTGGTGCTCCTTTTCACTGTACTGGCTATTTCTTTTACATTTTGCCACTGCATAGACTTCTGCAGACCAGCCACCCTTTAGTCAATGTATCCCTCATTTAGCTTAGCCACTTCCCTTCCCGGCCAGTACATGCTCACATTTTCGTAGCAATAGATCCTAGTTTGCAGAGGTTTACTCTCTTTAACATTATTTTTTTTGTCATTAAAAAAGAGACCTGCATCAGAGATGATAGTTCACAAGTTCAGGTGTGTCTAGTCTGGGTTATTTTGGGTCTCATAATTATTTTGCAAACACAGGCTTATTGTGATAAGTTAGCATTTCTGAGAAATTCAAATCATAGGTCACTTATCTAAGAATAAAAGTAAATATAGTAACAATAAAGATTTAGGCATGCAAAAATAGTCTGCCATATTTAAGAAGCAAGTTAATATAGGGAAAATACCACCAGAATTAGCACTATTATTATACTGACTTTATTGATTTTGTATTTGTGAAGCTTAGATGTATGCTGCAATGAAATACAAATAATATATTTGCATTTCTTGCACAGAAAGGTTGGGTTGAAATTAATTCAGACCCCTCTGGCGAAACTGGGTTGTCCTTTAAAAACATCAAAGCATGAGAACCAATTTGAGGTAAAAGATGTTCTTTTGAAAGAACACTGCAATTTCATGGAGCTCTGTGTCGGTATTTTTCTGTTCTTCAGACAGTGTTTCAAATCACTTCAAAATAATTTGACAAGTTGACAAGAACCGCTGGCACCAAAAGTGTCTCAGCTGATGTTATTAGGTAAAGCCTTAAAATTAGGAAGGTCTTGACATATAGAAGAACCATTTGATGGTGGTATTGCACTCCCTGCAGTACGCAGTAAGGAAGACTTAAAACTGCTGCAGAGCACTGAGCTTTATAAACTCTTTGCTCATCAATACCAGAGCTAAATTCAGTGCTGAGAACTGTATGATACTAGGGGACTTGGGCAAACTTAACCGTTGGTGTTTGTGGCCTTTACCATGTATTTGATCTGTTATGTGTTACAAGATGTATTTTCATCCTATTTCTTACTTCAACATTATTTTTCATATTTCTCTTTTCTTATGTTCTTTCAGGAGAGAGAAGTAAATGAAGTTCCTCTCAATTGATAGCAATTTAAGCAGCACTTCCCACAGAGCTGAACCTTCAAAAAACTAAGTTCTTGAAACAAAAGAGATCCTAATTACAGAAAATGTTGCAATTAGACCTGGTTTGTTCTAATAAATCAATTCTGCCCAGGAAAATTCCTACTGCTGCAACTAGCTGGAATAGCCTTTTTTATGCTTGTACACATACAAACTACCTATTGGGAACAACGCCTGCAATGTTTGAGCTGCCAAACTTCGGCCAGGGCCAAAACCAATTTCCTTGCATAAACAGTAGCATTCCAGTGGCTGTGAGTATCCTAGGCATTGTTTAATTTATTAGTCTAGATATATGGCCTTATTGTTTAAACCTATTTCAATTGACGTATTTGATGTACAGATGCCTGTAGTGACAGGTTGTAGCACAGATTAACCAAAGCTGGCCACTACAAACCTTCCTTTATTCATTTTATTCTGTTTTCCTGCTTCACTGTAGCTGAGTGGAAAGCCAGTCACCTGAGTTTAAGGCTTGTTAGCAAAAGTGTATCATGGTATCTTAAGCTAGGGAATGAATTTACAGAGTTGAACTGTATTGCACTCCTTGACTATATAGCAGATCTTATAGAATAAAATAGTAGAACAGTTTCACATCTTGATCTTAGGCTAAAACCTAGCATCCACATTAGCTTAATATAGAAATTTTAAAAAAATGGTAGCATATCACTACATTATCTGTGGAGATAAGTACATTGAAGAGTATGGGATGTATAAGACCTGCAGTAGCGAGACCATGTAAGAACAGTAAAAATGGAGGAAATGACAGCTTCTGTTTGTCTGTAAATCACCTCAGGCCCGTTAGTGTTCTCAGTAACAGTAGAGAAAAGTATCATAGCAGCTTTTAATTTTAGACGATGATCTATGCATAAAACCATTTTTTGCAAGATTTAGACTTCATGAAAGCCAAAGAAATACTTTCCTTTTAGTAAAAAAAAGGTAATTCCTAAAAAATAATTCATAATGCAAAAAGATGATTAATAGTGTTAGCCGTTTTTTTCTTTTGCTCTATAGGTAAAGTTATATATTTTTTACTTTCTGTGTGTTTAAGAATGAAATAGTTGTATGAAATGTATTTTGCAACAGCACTATTTGTGGTATAAGCTTTGTGCTATGGCCTCTTACTCTGATTTGTTTTTTAATGTTCTTGTGGTTCTTTTCCATTAAATGGAGGTTCAGTATGTGCTTAAGTGCTTTACTAGATAAATGTACATGTAGGAGTATCCTGGCAACAAGCGGTGTTAGCTGAACACAGCAAAAATAAGAGTAACAATTTGTCCATTTTCAAGCAATAATTCCTATAAATCAAGTTTATATTGCTTTCTTTTTGACATTTGTAAACCTGTATGTGACTGGCTCTTTGCTTTTGGAAAAGTTTGCAGCACAGCTGTGTTTTGTCTGCACTTTTGCAGATTAAAGTATTAGAAATAATATTTACTGTTTGTTATTTTGTTAATGCACTATTTAAAATTTTTGTGATTGCCGAAGTAATTAGAAAAATTCTCTCTAGCTCACTGGACAAGTTGCACGGAGCAGTGCTGAGCATGCAGCAGTTCAGTACCTGAGACCTGGGAATGATTTGTGTGAATGAAGTCTGTACAACATATAGCCTGGCAAATGCTCTCACAAAGCAGTCAGTCTGGCTCACTGCGCTGCAGTTCTTTCGGGTGCTGGTGGGCAAGAGTGGCTGGTGGGAAGGACATACGGATGGGGTAGATGGCACTAACAGTTTGCTGGGGAACAGTGGGAAGATGGTATTTAAAAGGCAGGTTTAGACAATAAGGCAGCAGGGAAGCTGGAAGAACAGGGCAACAAGGTGTTACAGGGAAGCATGGCATGAGACTTTAGGTTGGGCTTGGGCTCTCATTTGTAGAAGTTGTGGACATGGAAATCATGCCCGTTGATGTACACGCAGCACACACTAGCTGTGGTTTGATAAGTCCCTGTTTTTAAGTTAGTTAGCAATCGCCTTAATTTGCAGGAAATAAGCTTTAAATTAGATACTAGAGAAATCTTTTATGAGAAAAGCAAACTACCCAAATTAGTTTGAAACCTTGCTCACTGGTGGTTATATTTAAAAACAAATTAGACAAAACATCCCTAATTGTGGCACAATGAAGAGTAGGTTGTATTGGATCATCTCTGCAGGTTCCTTCAAGCCCTGAATTTTTAATTTCTAGCAAAGACCATAGCAGAAAACTCTCTCTGTTTGCAAATAACCTGTGCAAAGTGAAGAAGCTGAGAAATAATTCTTCCCCCTGAAGCAGATGTTAGATATGATGATCTTCAGAGACTGATATATGTGCTGTAAAAAATCATTTTATAATCAGTTTTCTTTAAAGGTCCAGTTTGTGGTTTGGTGATATGGCCCTGAGCAAGGCATGGTGAGGGCATACCCATGCATCCAGCTGCAAATACAGTTTGAAAGGCTTTTCACCAGGCCATCTCCAGTGGCTTGCCAGCAGCTTGCCTTGCTGTGCTCTGCCAGAGGTTACTTTTGCCAACATAACTATTCACATGAGTTCCCCTTATCCTGTTTCAGTCATAGTAAGCCAAATTTCCTTAGCCAGTTTAATGGCAGGACTTTGCTAACCCTGCCCATTTTGTCTCTAGCAGGCCAGGGGATGGCCCCTATGAACAGCTCCTGAGCAGATCTGGAACTAGTGACTGTAGCTGAATATCCAGTGGCAGAAGTCTCTTCTGCGGTGCCAGCTGGCAACAGAATAGGAGGTGTGTATGTGCAGACTTGTGATAACCTCTCTGCCTCTTCTTGCTCTGAGGAGGAGATAGTATTACTCCTGGTTGACACCCCCTAAAAGGTAGAGCTGTTTACAGAGGCAGAGTCAAATGTCTGGTCCCCCACTGTAGAGTTGCAGATTTTGCCTTGAGCCAGAGGAAGGTCCAGAGAGAATGGCTTTAAAAATGCACGACTTTCAA
Organism: Tinamus guttatus; assembly: GCF_059628265.1. NCBI lineage: Eukaryota > Metazoa > Chordata > Aves > Tinamiformes > Tinamidae > Tinamus > Tinamus guttatus. The sequence goes on along the minus strand of NW_028288781.1, from coordinate 3,792,932 downwards.
TTAGTCTTGGACTCCTGCTGTCACTTTTAAAAAGGAAACACAAAGACTAATTACTTAATCCCTTTTGCAGTCTTTAATCTAAATTGCAGTAGTCTGTAGCTTCTGAGCTCATTTGGAGAAGGATTATTGTGTTTTGTTTTGTTCTGTTTTGTATTCTTACCTGCTCACATTTAGCTCTGCAGAGGTAATAATAATCACAGAGGAATATTCCTGTTTTGTGTCTCAGTAAATCAAGAATACTGCTGCATTCCTAAACACTCTGGAACAGTTGACATGGATTACTATTTACAGAAGAGTTGAAATCAGCTGTTTTTATTATTCAGTACTTCCTAAGAAGGAAACATGGTAAATGTTAAAACAGTAAGTGAATGTCAAACATCCTGTGGTTCAGAGTGTTCCATTCAGATTGGGGAAAATATTTATTTCTAGCACAGCATCTGAAGAAACCATGAAAATTTTGTGACAGAAATCTTGCCACATATATATGGACATGCCTATCTTTGCAACTGTCTTTAAGCCTCAGTGGCATTTGTAGCTCTCTGAATCAACAAGTCTGGAAAACTTGAATGCTGCTGTATTTTTCCTTCAATATTATTAGTCAGGTGTTAGTCAGGCTGGTAGTAGGGTTGTAGGGTAGTAGGATCAGCCGCAAGGTCAGAGACTGCAAGGAATAGTTCTTGTTATTGCTTCTCTTCTATTAGTAACTAGTGAGTAGGGTCATTCTCTGGAAAACTGTGGGCCAAATTATATGAATTTCTCTCACATGAGTAATCCACTGGAGTCAACAAGACCAGTCACATGAGAAATTTATTGAGCTTAATTTCTCTTCTTCCATGCTATAGATAATGTTATATCATATTTTCTTCCTCCTTGACATCTTTCTTACAATTAAAAGTCTACTTTCAGATCTCATTTGTGTTAAGGAAGATATTCATTTTAATATTTCACTCAATTAGATGTGTTCTTTTAAAGAATAATTTCACAGTTGCACATTATTTTTAGTTTACAAAGTATTTTTGAACAATAAAAATTAATCTCAGACTCTCAGCTAGCAGTGCATGGACCTTATACCAAGTAAGAATCTCTCTCTGAATAATAAAAGAGAAAAAAAATATCATTCTTCGGTAGAGATCTGCTATTTCAGCAGCAGATGGCTCAGTACAGCAGGGCCTCGGTGTGTGAATAGCGACATTGTTATTCATCCACCAGTCTCATTATACCTAGGCACACTGTCTGTGCCCTGTTACAGGCACCCCATTGTAACCCCAGAATGCATTTCGATCAAGATGTATAATCCTGAAATTAAATAAGTACCTTCCAGGATGGGATTATCGAGGGGATGATTAAGACGGCATCCCAAATTCTGATTCTACTATGAGGAGGAAGCAAATGAATTCATCACCCTTGCAATTTGAATCTTAGCACCTTGAGACACACTAGTGAGTCAGAAGGCTGAATATGTTTTCTTATTTGCATATTGAAGACTATGATAAACAATGATGATAAAAAAATAGTCTGTAATCATCAGAAAGGTGCTTATAAAAATAATGACACTGAAAAGGCTTCAAAAGTATAGAGGAAGTATATAGCTTCTTTGAAGCCTGTAGATTCAGTACTAGATATAGAGGATGTTATGGCTAGCTTTAATTTAGCAGCTGAACTGAAGTGAAAACAAGAAACATATATCTGGAATTAGGGGATAGCATGTATAAAGTTTTTGAAGTAGATTAAAATACACTTTGTTCAGGCTTTGCATTTGTCATACAGTCAGGAAAGATGTAGGCTTAAGGGAAAAAAATGCCTTCTAAATGGTGCACCTATTTTTTTAAAATTTTATTTTATTGATTACAAGCTTGTCCTTAAAATTTCAAGTATTTTCAAAGTAATCAAGTATCCATTCAAAATGGATTGCAATACTTTTGTTTAAGAAGCTGAACTACTTCCTAGGATTCTCGGTTCCTGCAGGCTCCGAATGTTTGCTTTCCAACGCGCAGTCGGGTGTCACGCGTGGCTCCTTGGGAGGGGGTGGGTTTCTGTATGAATGTGTGAGTGCCCGGGCTGTCTGCAAGCTCCGCCACGTCAGGCCTGGAACAAAATCCAGACCTGTAGCAGGGAGCCTCCCACCTCTGCAAGCTGCTGACCTTACCATACAGGAACACCCAGCATAGATGAAAAGCGGTGAAAAAATCAGGAACGCAGAGAAAGATTAAGGTGTGGGATGTGGTGGGACAACCACAGGTAGTGGCCACCAGCTGCAGTAAGTGGGGCCAGGACTATCTGTTGCCCCTTAGAAACTTAACTTAACCTTGTCTCCCTGAAACAGAATCACAGAATGATTAAGGTTGGAAGGGACCTCTAGAGGTCCTCTAGTCCAACCCCCTGCTCGAGCAGGGACACCTAGAGCATGTGGCACAGGGTGGCATCCAGGCAGGTTTTGAAGATCTCCAGAGAAGGAGATTCCACAACCTCTCTGGGCAGCCTGTTCCAATTTGGGATGTACATTAAGAAGCAGTTTTGAGAGGCAAGAAAAAATCTAAAAGATTTATATACACACACTCGTAATTGAAATACTCAAGGCATTGAGTGGGGAGGACTGGGGAAGGAAGGCAAATTGGAGGACACTTAAAAAGACAGGGAAGGGACCTCAGATATCTGTGCTACAGGAAAGACCTGTTCAGCTCTCAACTGAAAAGAGAAAAGTCATCACAGGAGTGTGTAAAGCTCACGGTTATATGAGAGCACCAGGAGTAGGAGATTTTGTTGATGAGGGTAATGGAGAAAAGAAAGCAATTTTGACAGTAGCTTAGTAGTGACAAGACTAAGTAGTGATGATGAAATGATATGAATGAAGAATGTTTGAACCACATTTCTCCACAAGAAAAATGCCCAGGTGAGTCCTGCTGAGTTGTCTCTTACAGGTTCCCTACGTCACCTGATCTCTCAAGCAACAAGCTCCTTGAAGTGGGACAAAGTAGATATCCCCATTTTATTTTGAAGAGCTCTAAGAGTTTCGACATTTCTATTTCTATTTGTTCTATTTAAACAGAACTCTGTTTTTACCAAACAAATATGTTTATGTTATTGTTTGATACTTAAATTTGGCAAGCTTCTGTCCTCCTATGTTTTACTTGTTTGCTTTTGTGTTGTTGGAAGAGATGCTGTGAGGCTTAATGTGTATGTATGCTATCATTACACCATTCCTGCCGTTGTTGCTTACATAAAGTACCCACTGCTGTCCAAGTCAGAGCTTGAGGGCAAGCAGGGGCTGCAAGGGCTCGCCTGCCTCTAGGTTTAAATCATTTCTTAGGGGATTGTTTCTTATGGAGGGAGAATACTTCAATCATTGCTCAATTCAGATCCCAATTTAAAAAGTTAATGTTGCTTCATTTGCTATTGCAGATTATAAGGATCTTAGGCAGAGATATGCCATTTAAAAATAATTTATATATTTAAATAGTCTAAGTTACAAGTCATTTGTGTGTTGGTGGAATGGGATTTAGCAATCTAAATTTAGCAGATGCTCAAAAATGTACAAATTGTTCCACCTGGAAATCCAGAACGGTTTCTTCCCAATAAATAATGGGTTTCTGCAGGTGGAACTGAGATGCAGAAATCATTCTAATTGTTTCGTGCAAACTAAGTAAAAGGTAAGTACGATTCCTTGGTTTCCAGCTACTTAGCTATTGTCAGGAAGCTTAAAATGATTTTAGAAATGGTTGTGGGTGTCGCAGTATCATCGGAAATCTGCATTTCAGGTTGCATTCATAAGTTTTACTAACACCTGCATCAATGAAAAACATGTTTGTTTTCAATACACATGCATTTGCTAGACAGCAAGCTGAGAAAATCAAGCAGTTTTGCCTATGCTAATTATAAATATGACTGAGAGCATGATTGAAGTGGATGCTAATGGAGAATATCATCCAGAGCATTCACAAATGCACCCTTTTTTCATCCCAGAAAAAGCCTAACAGTTTGGCTTCTCAAGTTGCCTTCAGCTTGGTGCTGTACCAGGGCCAGCTAAGTCTGCAAGTTTCTCACTGATAATGAATTCACAGCAAAATTGCAACTCCTGGGCCAGTGAGCTGCTCTGAAATACCTTCTCCTGTGAGCAAGCATTGCTTGCTGAGAAATGCACAAAAATCCTGTCTCGTCTCTTGAAATAATCTGTTTGCCCATGCAAACAAAAACAGCCACAGAAGAGTACGGGAAAGATAACTTCGGAACCAAAATAAAGCCATTTTAATTTTTGACAGTCCTGAAAATGTTGGGGGAGGTAGTGGCAAAGCCCTTCACTCGTCCATACATAAATCAGAGCTGTGCAGAGTGTTTCAGAGGTTGTTTATGGCAGCCACAGTTGTCCATATCTCATAAAACAGACCTGGAATCGACAAGTCAGGATATGACTGTGCTAAAATAACATTTGGGGTTTAGAGGAGAAAACAACTACTGCAAACAAGGACGAAAAAGCTGTACTTTCCATCTTCCTGACTCCAGTGTCTTAAAACTTTCTTTCACGCCTGGTTTAAACTCACAGTTATTTCATGGCCAATGAAGGGCGTACACTGAGAATGCATGAGGTGAGATATAAACCATGAATGGGGCCTACTTGAAAGGTCTTGCAAGCATCTCAGAAACTATATGACAGTATTTTAGTCCCTCTCTCTTCCCTCACTGTGCTCATCCTGGGTTCAAATACCCAGCCAAACAGAGAGGTGGTCTGAACCTAGCCCAGATGATGCTCATTAATATTACAAATACTGAGTGCTGTTCACTACCTGTTCTGGACAAAATCCAGTTAATTACAAAAATAAATGGAATCAGGGAGATTATAGTATCAAGAAGTAGGCTCTATACTGCTCCTCTGCTGCTGCAGTGCTTTATTTTCTGCCCTTTATAGAGGTGCAAGTGGGAAACGAAGACCAGGAACTTTCTTCTACTCTTTATTTACTGGGGTTTAAGAAATGGAGCAAGAGCCATTCCTCTCCCCTGGGAGATGCATTGCACTTGGGCACAATATGGGCACTACATGACTGGGATCCTTTGGTTCAGTCCTAGCTCCTGGGAAGGCAGTGTCTGGTGCAGGATCTGTCTTTATGAGAGCAGATCCGTTTCTCACAGAATCATCAGTTTCCTGTCTGTAAGACATATTAGCTATGCTCTAATGACAACTCCAGACTAGTGGAGGCTGGTGCTAAGAATTTTGCAGCTATGTAGATTATGCCAAATTCAAAAAAGCCACAAGGCGGAAGCTGTATGTCAGGTTAGAGGTAGATGCAGTTGGTCCAGGCATATAACTGAAGGAAGTGGATATACCAACAGGCCTGTGAATACTAGGGTAAGCTTGGCTTTTACCACAAAAAATAATTTCATTTGGACTCACAGTTTAATATGTGTCTGCTGTGTGTACTCACGTCAACTCAGAATGAGCTGTCAGTGGAAAAAACGACCTTCCAAAATTCCCTTGTGCTTCTCCACCACACAGACTCCTGGAACCCTCAGAGGTGGTGTGGACACACCAGACAATGCAATGTTCACCCAATGTGCATGACCAAAATGCCTTTTTGCATACAAATAATACAGATACAGACACAGGTGTACCCCTTTGTCAAGATGTAAGCAACCAAAAAGTGCAGTTCTAAAATGCTATGGCAAAAAGCTGTGTTTTTAATTTAAAGTAAGAGCTGAGAGCAAGCAAATAATAAATGAGATGAAGAGATTAAGCAAGACTATGGGATAAATATTCTGGTTTGGATGTAAAGGCTTTAATGACAATGTTGGAAGCCTGTGGGGCAAGACTGAAGCAAGGGTCAGAAATTGCTTACAAAAATGAAAGCCCAGAAGAGTATAAGGACAAAGAAGCAAAAAGACAATCAAAGAGGCAGTGGCTAGATGAACGGTCACTTAGCAAATTGTGATTTGAGGACTCAAAGTGACCAAGATAGTAGGTTTCTAACAGTGGAATCAGAGAAGTAGAGAACTTAGAAGTGAGGGAAGACAACTGAAGATGAAGGCTTGGATAGTTACTACTGAAGGAAATAGAAAGCAAATGCAGAGATTTAGAAAGGAAAAAAGAAAATCAAGCACATAGATGATGGCAGGAACAGCGGGTGATTCTGCGCAGTGAGAGTGACTTTGCCAGTCAGCTGTGTACCTGGAGGAACTTGATGAAATGCCAGAAAACTGTGAGGAAGCAGAATGACCATCAAAAAGTCTCCAGTCTAGTCCTCGGTCCTTGTGGGGATAATTCTGATGACAGGCACAGGAAGGGTAATTACCACCAGACTCTGCATTCCCCATTTCTTTCTCATTTTCCTCTTAAAAAAAAAAAAAAAGCATTTTTTGTACCTTCAACAGCTTTGCAAACACAGCTGTTGGGCATAGGCTTCAAACACATTTAAGTCAGTAGATTATGAACAGCTTATGAACAGCTGCCTACAGAATGCATATGATTGTTTTCCTTTAAGGCCTTTTTAGTTAGCAGAAAAGTCCAAGTGAAAGTTCAAAACTGGTGTTTCCAGTTCAAATTGAAACCAACTCAATTTAGTAAGTCTGTTTCCTTTTCAATTATTTTTTTCTTCCAAACTCTGAACTTTACAAAATGGGTGAATAAGGAAATAGGAGCTTTGTCCAAAGAAGGACTGGATGTTTTTAAATATGTGTCTTATTTTTTCCTAATAGTAGAAGTCATTTCTGTGGTAATTTCTACAGTTTCTACAGTGGTGTGGTAATTTGGTAGTTTCTGGTTATATGGGCAGACATATTGACTTCAAAATTCAAGAAGTTTTGCAGCCTCGCAATATTCCACCTCTGTGTTCTGATAAAAGGCAGATAAGGTAGTGATGAGTATCGCTAAGTGAAAGGGTAATAATACTCTTTCTTCTCTTGAGGTGAATTTCTTGCTATTTTCTCGTTCTGTCCTGAACCACTCTCTGCTTCGTCACTCATTTCTGTGTTAACCTATCTTAAATCCCTTCCAATGCAAAGGTTATTCTCTAGAATAGACTCAAATTTTTGAAAGCTGTCCTGAAGAGTCCCAATATACTTGGTGTCAAATTACTTCCTTACATCACAAAACAACTGGTGAAACTCTCTGAAAATCACTTTTGCATACAAATTTGCATTTCAGTAGCTGGCAATTCCATAGTGCAAGTATCTAAGGAGAAATGTATTTTACTATTTTTGCTACAGCGCATGCACATTTTTATCTACAACTGACACACTATGGACTTTTCAGGTACTAGGTACTAAGAAGAGCGTGTCTCTTCACAGTGAAACTGATGGATACTTTGAAATGTCAGGGAAATCTAATTTTATATTCCTTGTGAAATACGATTATTTGCAAGGGGGGTGTTTTATCAAATTAACATGCACAGGATGAAAGTATGCAATGACAGTTCTCATTTTTAAAAAGCTATTGTCACTCCAGTGGGCACCTATCTTCATGTAACTAAGCAGTCTGGCTTCCACATAATTGGAAACACCTGGTATTTCTGGTAGGTTTCCTACACAATCAGTGGAAGAGCTTGTGGAGATCTGCAGGGAAGCTAACATTTATCCAAAGAAATGTTAGTAAATACAGACAAGTAGCTTAAAAAAGAACCACATTCTTTACTCCTTTCCTTCACCCTTACACCAGCCTGCTGGCTCTGACCCTTAATTACATGTGATGTAATATGTAGGCTAGGTCTTTACTAATCTGTGAGTGAAAGCAGATTTGACTAGGAATTGGCAAAAACATCTACATACCTACTGTATTTAAAAAGCATATTAAAAATGAGGAGTTGAGATATGCAACTGTTTAACTGAATATTCAGCTGGGTTTCAGAATACCTGATCTCAGTGTACAGGCACACATACAGATGTTTCTGAGCTTCAGATACTTCCATTTTGTTAGAGGAGGCTTTTTCACAGCTGTAGAATCAGATGCCTACTACCAAGAACCCTGATTCCCTTTAAAAAGATGCTTTGAGAGATGAAAGTGAAAAGCACTCATAACAACTAGATAATACTGTTTCTATGTGTTAGAATCTTTCCCTCTAATGCGACCCACTTACAAGTCCTCTGAGACAGCTGCTCCTGCTCTCTTAAATTGCTTCATAACCCTATCAGTAAGCATGAAGATTAAAAATCCAGGTACAAAAATTTGGGCACATAGGTTCAGACACCACAGAGAGGAAAGGGGAGGCTGAAGATGATAAAGCATTTCATTTTAAACATGTAATAGTTATTTTGAAAAACTGTACTTTCCATTTTTACATTTATTTAAGCTTTTTCATTTGGGGGGTTGAAAAATGAAATAAAAAAAAAACCATAAACCATCTACTGAAAAGTTTTAAACGCAGTGAAAAACAAACAAAAACAGTGTTTTGGTTCAACCCTAACCAACATTTCGCTTCATTTCATTTCATTCAAGTGATTTTGTGCTCTGATATGAAAACATCTTACTTTCCTCCTTTTCTCCCAACCATCTTAACACAGAATCATAGAATCATAGAGACATTATGGTTGGAAGAGGCCTTCAAGATCATCGAGTCCAACCATAACTAAGAGACTTTAGAATAATAATTTAGAATGTAAAATTTTTGCAGACATGCAGCAATATGCTCTATATGTACTTTAGAGAATGATTATGTTAGAAAATGCCATGAGGATAAGACAAGGATACATGATTGTTATGTTTTTTTAGAAAAACATTTGTGGGTTGTTATGGTGGAGCTTTTAAATACATATTCCACTTCATTCTGAAGCCAGTCCATCTTTCTGAAGATGATATCTAATAATATGGTTTACATATATAGACTGGTCTAAACTAGAGACATTGTAGATAATTTGGATTGGAGATGTCTAGATTTGTAAAGATGATTGTAGAAATGTTTGTGTAAAGGTAAAGAGCTTCAACATGGATAGAATTAATATTTTCACTTGTGTAGAAGGCTGAGTGGTAGCGTGTCTCTCTAAGTGTTTTGTAAATATTTTGAACCTCTACTTGAGTTTGCAAAACTGTGGGTAGAAAATCTCACCAGCACAGGCATGTCCATGAGATTGTCAATACTGTCTGCTGCTACTAAAGTCAGAAATCAGAGACTTTTCCTCTTTATAGTTCATAGTTCCTAGATCAGTTTCTGGTTAATTTTTTCTCTCCCCCCGTCCCCCCCTTTTTTTTCTTGTAACTGCCCTCCCTCCTCCAAACATTTGTACTCTGTGTCTTAGTTCAAAAGTTTAGGTCATATCCATTTCACAAAAGGACACACACAAAAAAATGCTTATTTTTAAGTGGCTGCTGGCATGCAAAAGCCACGACAAGCAGCTAACACCCATATGCACTCATTTAGCGTTGTTTTTGAGGAAACGCAGCCCAGTGCCAGCTCTGAAGCCTGGCCGCAGGGTGCTCAAGGCTAATTGCATGGAGTTTCCGTGCGAGGCCGCAGTCCGGCCTCCTCCTCTTCCTCTTCTTCCTCCTCCTCCCATGCAGGCAGAGAGGAGGCTGCTTCCTCGGGGCTTTGGGCAGCTGCTCGGAGCTGCCAGGATTTCTCTGCTCACTCAGCATTAACCACGAAAATGGCCTCGCGCGGAGGTCAGCCTCACTCTGGCAATGGCATGGCCACCGCGCGTCTGCTCCTGGGGACAAGGCACTGCTGCCTCCACGCCACAGAAAATGCTCTGCTTGGGCCACTGTGGTGACCTTTTACTAGTAAACCCCTCCAGCCACATTGCCTAGTTGTATCTCAATGCCAGGCGTAATGTCAGAGATGTCATAGGCCTAGATACAATGGAAAACTTCAGCATAACTTTTAATTATATGTATTTTAATTAACAACTTATTGAGATGCAGATCTACAAAGTACCACACAGCACTGTATTTATTCCTATAGATAAGTAATATGTCATCCAATCGAAGTTCTGCCTGGTGGCAAAAGCCTCAGCTGAAGCATTGGCTCAGTCAGTAAATCAGCTTTACTTAATCCAGCTGTGGCATGTGGCCCCTTGCCATAAAAGGGCCATTTGGGCCTTTGAGAGGGTTTTCTGCCACATCCTGCTGTGTAAGGCCAGTTACTGCCTCTATTCTTTTGGGCAGAAAATGGCTAAGAAAAAATAACCACATAAGCAGGCCAGGATGGAACAGCAGGACTTAGAGGGCAAGTAGGGGGACGGGACTGCCACTATCTTGGCACTAGGTTTGACAAGGCATCTCTCCCCAGGCAATGCCGCGTGGCGGAGGTGGAGGCGGACAGCACACGGAGCAATGGCAGCACTGCCCCTCGCGGGGCGCGCGGCGCCGCCATCTTGCCGCGCGGTGGCAGCCATGTTGTGAGGCGGCGCGCCGGCTGGGGGCGCCGGCAGCCTGCAGCGCGGCGCCCTTTGCTCGGCGACGCCCGGGCTTTTCCAGGGAGCCCCCGGCGGAATTTATTCCCTGCCTCCAGTCAGAATTGCCATTGTTGCAGAGCTAGAGCAGGTCCAGGTGGGTGTGAGTGTGGCTGTTTGCTTGTGTGGGGCAGCTTTCCGAGGGAAATGTTACTGCCCACGTGCTGTGTGGGCTCGACTGGGGGAGCGTGCGGGCTGGGACACGATAGGCGCGCTGAGAGCATGCTCCTTTTTTGTTGGTTGTTTGTTGCATAAATCTGATTAAACTTGCTTGTCCTATTGCAGTGTCTTGTACGGCATCATAGAAGAAGGGGGCGGGGGAGAGAAGCAGTATTATATGGAAAAATGTCTGTGTTTTCTTCAACTAGCTCAATGGGTTACCATTCTTACCTTGGTTATTACCTTGTTTAATTGTGTAGTATTTTGAAGCTGACCTGCAATATCGAGACTCTAGTTTGGTAAATGTTAAACTTATCTCAGTTACATTTATGAAACAAAATTTATATTTCTGAAGCAGCATTTTATGTGCATATGGAAAGGTGGGGGAGGAAAACATGAGTTCTGGTGTTTGTTCTTATACGAAATATAAGCAAGTACTGCTATAGTATCTGAAACAAACCTTTTGTTAACGGAAGATGTCTTCTGCTGCCTGCTTAGCATTTATAACTATCTAAATATGCTGTGTGGTTGAATTACAGGGCATGTGTAATGTGCATTAAACGGGGCAACTGGAAAATAACTAGCAGTGGTCTGTAACTTAAAGAGGATCAAAACCAAGAGCTGATTTGACCATTGGGCTCTAATAGACGTAAGTAGTTTGAGTGCTTGTCATCTGCCCACATGATCCTCATGTTGGCAGCCTGTTGAAAGTGATGCGTGGGAAACTAGTGCAAAGTGCTGATTTATTTTATGCTAATGGCGAGAAGTCCATATTGTTCAAATTAAATCCTAAAGCAGAAACAAATCATCTGACTGAGCCCATCCTACGGAGTTTCATTGAAACAGTTAGTGGTCTCTTTTGTGACCTCAGAGTTGTAAAAATTAAACAATGTTACGGGGCTGCTGTTTTCAAGTGCCTCTGGCCGCTGAAAGCGGCTGCGATTCTTGTACAGATGGCTATTTAAGTTAAAAGCCAAATGGAGAGATCACAGCAATTAGAGCATATTGGCTTCTAGCTGCATTGGAGTGAATAATGTGGGAGAAGCGAGCCAGGACTGTGCCTCGCTCTGTGCTTTTTCCCACCAGCCCTTCTCAATTAAAAAAAAAAAAAAAAAAGGTGGGAGGGGTGAAGAGGAGGGAGAGTTTCTTGCTGCTTCACTTGAACAAAATAAGAGATTATGCAAAGATAGACTAAAGTGGGAGGAAAGAAAAATATTTCAAAGGAACAAACAGTCTACTTGAGGGCTCTGAGTGAATCTGTAGTACAGAGTTTTTTCTGCCTTTGCCATAAACCGCCTCCCTACAGGCTTATTGCAGGCTCGTTGTAGGGATTAAAGCTCTCCCACTTTTTTTTTTTTGTTTTTTCTTCTGTGTAGCTTAAGCCCTAGGAAAGCCTAATAGGACTTCAGTATTTTGAAGTGAAGGGCAAAGTGATTTATAACCTTTAGGAATTAGAATTTCCTGAGGAAAAATGGAGGGGAAGGAGACTTATTAACTTGCAATTCATTTTATATTGAGAGAATTCTTTTGTATAAGAGATATAAAATGATATAACACAACTTCAGTTTCACTAAAATTCTCACAACATTATCCAATGAGAGGCAGTTATTCTGTCATTCCTGAAAATATTTGAATCTACATTTTCTTAGTGGTTTCTAACTATCTACTGCAATGACTTAGAGCAATGAGACTGTGTTAGGAGATTTGAGGAGGAGATTTGCTCTTAGACTTCAAGCCAAGAAATGCATCTGAAGGATGATCAAATATAAAGACAGTGTTATTTCCTTCAGGTCCTCTTCATAATGAGCAGGCAAAACATTGACAAAATATCTCTGTTTCATGGCCATTTTTGGTGCAAATATTCAGCATTTGCCTCTACCAGATGGAGTTATAAATCTGTTTGTCTTATGCTATTTAGGGGCTTGTCATTAGCATCTTGGGACTAGTAATCAGTAAATTACCATTTATTTTTACTGATGCTAGCGTGGAAGAAGGTTATCCATGGAAAAATTAAAAATGGGGGTTGCTTTCTACACTGCTGTTAAAGCTTACTCAAAAATGAGTGAGGGTCCTCAACTAATAAATCTAAAGCAGAAATGCTCCTAATATTGTCTGAAGAGCAACAAGGAGACACCTTGTGAAAATCTTGGAGGGATGGTGGCAACTGGGGAGATTTCTGAGGGCTAGAAAAAAGCAAATGTCACTCCCATTTTCAAGAAGGGAAATAAGGAGGACAAAGAGAACTGTAGGCAAGTCAGTATAATCTCTGTCTTTGGTAAGACAATGGATCAACTCATCCTGGATGCCATGAGCGTATGAAAGGCAAGGCAATCGAGGGTAGTCAGCATGGATTTATGAAGGGAAAACTGTGCCTGACCAACGTGAGAGCCTTCTACAGTGAGATGACTGCCTCAGTGGGTCAGGAGGGCACCATCTCAGAGGGGAGAGCAGTGGATGTAGTTTACCTTGACTTGAGTAAGGTTTTGGATAATACCTCCTGTAGTGCCCTCACAGGCAAACTGATAAAGCGTGGGGCAGGTGACTAGTTTGCTGGATCAAAAACTGACCTAACTGCTGGGCTTAGAGGGTTGGGACCAGCAACATGAAGTCCAAATGGTGGCCAGTCACTGCTGATGTCCCCCAGGGGTCAATCCATGGGTTATACCTGTGGAGAATAGAAACCACAAAATATGTTCTGCCATGTGAGAACACTTGACAACTGCATGTGCCTGGAGTTTGTTTTGACTGTTTCATTTCATACCCAGGGTTGTGGAAAGGATCCAAAGTGAATCAATACCCAGGGGCACAACCAAGCTACTTCAGGATTTAGCAAGTTATTTTAGGTAAAGGTTACTGGGGCCAAAGAGGGAAGCAAAACTTGTGAGGAAGAGAGTCTCAAGCTGATTGCAAGCTCCTGAAAGAAGAGAGTAAACTGATGCCAGCCAGCTGTGAGAGCTGGTGAAAAAAGCAAGAGGTTATGGAGCTGACCCTTGACACTAGCCGTTGAAACTGCCTGGTATGAAACCTCCTGTACTGCTGACAACAGAGAGATGGGGAACAACTGCTGGTGCCAGCAGGGGAGTGAGGAGGAGCCGCCAAGCTGAGAAGCAATTCCATCAGAATTTATTTACCCAGAGATGGGACGAAATACGAAACAATCCAGAGGAGTCAGCCTGACTGTGTCCAGCAACACTGGAGGGATTTGCACCACTTAGTGTAGGAAAGGAGCCACTTAATGTAGGAATGTTTGGGAACATGGCTATTTACAACCAGGTGGTAAATGACAACTATAAACACTACCATGGTAAAACAGTTGGCTTGTAATGCTGGTGAACAACTTGGGCTATTCATTTTGTTTCAGGGCAACTCAAGATGAAACTGTAGCCTAGCTACAGCATGTTTGTTTTTTCTTTTGTCCTTCTCTATGGTGTATTGTAGCACAATTATGGTGCACTTTTCTCCTTCCCCAACCCCCATCTCGATATGAATTCTCAGCTACATACGTGCAGGTCACACCAATATTTCTTACTCCTTTTAGACCAGCAAAGCATTGCATGTTACTTATCTTTTTCCAACACATGCGCTTTAACTGGTGCTCTTAGGTATACCAGTATCAGATGAATTTTTAGCAAGTTTCCTATTGGGCTTAGTACACTGTAACTTGTATATGCACCCCACTAGCCTTGGTGTTAGCCTCTTCCTTCACGTTAATGATTTCATTGCATACTTCTGGGAAGTGCCTTAATTTGGAAGAATATGTGATATGCTATGTTAAGAGAAGAACATTAGAGCTTGTCTGTGGGACTGTAGGAATTATTCTCTACAGTGCCTTCTGCAACAGAAATACTGTAATCTTGCAAACATGAGGGTGATCTTAGATGATGACCAATCGAAATACATGGAAACCTTTCAAGTTTTGGCAGCAAAACTAATTTGTGATTGCCTTCTGTTTCATACTAATAGAAACTTCTGTTCAATATGTTAATATAAAATATAGAAGATTTGTGGCTAAATTAACCTTTCTGTAATGTGTTGATTGGACGTACTTAGCATACTAACCTGATGTTGCATTAATGCGATTTCTCCAGCAGTTCAGGATTGACATTCAGTAGTCCATAAAGACAGTTCAATAATAAGCCAAGTGTGCTTAAGGAGTCTGTGGTTTATCATCAGTCTGGAGTGGAACTTATCCCTTTGGTTTCTTAAATTTGTCTGATTTTAGTAATGTTAATGTTAATAACCTCACTACTACATTAAGGATTTTTTTTTTTTTTTTTTGCTGTGTACTGTGGTGTAATACCTTAAAAATTGTGATACATAACAGCAAAATTCCAAATTCAAAATCAGAAGTGACTGTCTTTATGTTCGGGAAATGGAAATACACACTCTTCTACCCTTCGCTAAATATGTTTCATCTCATAGCTGCACAAAATTGGACTCTGCTACTTTAAGAAAGTCTTATTGTGTTGAATACCTGAGATTCAAAGTGTCATTTCTAACTCATTAGTTACAGGTTGTTTCCTTTCCCCATTTTAATTATAAAATCTGCTGCAGGAAAGGGATGACAAAATTGCAAGTTCTGGGCACTGAATTATCCTTTTAGGAAGATGTAACTAGGAAGAGGTACTTGACTCCATTTACTTTTTTTCATGTGAGGAGAAGTTAATTCTTTCCTTTTGAGTGCACAGACACTAGCAAAAATAATCTGAATTAATTCTACTTGAATTTGAGGTGTTCTTTATGTATGTTTCAAATGTGTTGACTATAAGATGAATCACATATTTAGAGATTAATAACACTAAGTGCTCTGAAACTGGAGAGATTAGTGATTTGAAAGTTTTATTCTTACTTGTGCTATGTGGGCTATCAGACATGTGCTGCAAGGGTAGTAGTATGTTTTGATTCTCTTTACCATCTTTGGAAGGTCTGCTAACATCTTTGCAAAATCTGTCTCCTCAAAATGATCTCATTATTTACCCTTTTAGGATATTGATGACCAGCTTGGTGTGTGCGCGTGTGGTGGTCCATAGTGTGACACTTTCTGTATGTCTTTTGTGTGATTGTGTTGGATCATGGTTTAAGTGCTTGATATATGGAAGTATCAAGTCCTTAGTCTCTCCCAACATGCACTGAAGAGACTCCTGTTGATGTCAGTGAATTTTGAATGAGGTCCTCATATGTAATTGCACTTGCCCTTTTCATGCACAAGTTGATGGCATTGATTGAGGAAACATATGTACTTCAGTTGCTGTGTTTTACCATCTTTTGATAACACTTTGTAAACTATGGAATTTGTCTAGAGATAAAATCTGTGTGATTATATGTACAGAGCACTAATTCATGCCATATTACGCATCTTTGAACCTGGTATACTGGGCCTGTAGAATTTGTTTTTTAAAAAAATCATCAAGATATAAAGCAAAGATAAGTGACAAAAACAATATGTATTTACATGTCTTATTGCGCAGTACTTTGTAGAAAGTAGACACTTGATAAACTGGATTTATTAATTTATTAATTTATTTTTTAATTAAATTGCAGATCTTTAGTGTCTTGATAACTGACACCGAAAAGGGAAGCTGTTGCAGAACGAATTTGAAACAGCTCGCGCTAGGGGGCAGTGTTGGCTGCTGCACCGCTGTCAGTTCGTGTTAGTGGAGAAGGGTTTCCACGAGTGGGGTTTTGGAAGGGCTGAGCATGACATTAGCATCATTTGTTTCGGGAAACTAAAAAAAAAAAAAAAAAAAAAAAAAAACAAACAGACATATACTGAACAACTTCAGGCCTCATGTATAAGAAATAACTGCTTCCCCTTCTACCCTGCAGGAAAAACTTATGTATGATTTGAACATTGTCTTTTCTTAGATTATTGAAAAAACTTTTGTGAAATGTCGAATATCCATTTGTCATCCCAATTACACTCATCTGGTTCAATATATTTTAAAATAAAGGTTATGTGCTGTAAGTAACATCCTTCCATTTGCAGATTTAGAGGAGCATTCTCCCATGATATGAGGAACTAGAAGGGTTCTGGTAATACAGATGCTGAGTAAAAGGGAAAAGCTATTATTCATTCTACTCAAAATATGTTGCTTTGATAAACATCAGATGTCTGAGGAACAGCTAAAAGAGAGAGAAAGCATCCATGATAAAGGCTATTTTTTTTTTTTACTATTATCTGCTGTTCTCTATTCTTCTGTCTTTTAAAAGCAAACTGTAACATGTTTGTGATTATGCTTGAGTATCTTGATGTCTTGTTCTGTCATCATGTTCCCGAAACAGGTAACTTTTAATTAGTTTAAAGACTTAGCAGCCCAGTTGTAGATGTAAATTAAAAGGTACAAAACAAACATTTTCTTTATATGTAAGCTCATGCTCATAATTTTGGTGTTTAGAAGAAGAAATAAAAAAATCAGGAAAACAAATACATTTCTGTTACTGAAAACTATACAGCTAAGCAGCATGATGCTTTATCTAGCATTTTTTTGTTGCAAAAAATTTTTTTGTCTCATACTCCAGAACTAAACCACAAATCAAAGCCAAACAAGAACTGAACACCTTGTTCTGTAGCTTTAATGACTGATGACAAGTGATTGACATCCTCCTCGCTAGACATATCACATGTGATTTATGTTACTCTTCCATGTCGTTCAGCCTTCAAGCTAGGGACAACGAAACCCTCAACTGAACATGCTATATCTAGACTGAAGCTTGCTTGCATATCTCTGTGAACAAATAAAGCTGTATTTCCAGTCGATTAAAAATACAGCATAGGTCTTGTGGAATCAAGATGTGTACCCCGGGATGCAAAAATGGAAGCACTTTATGATATGTAATGAAGAATTGGACAGTTTTCTTCTATAATCAATGGCTAGAAAACAGAAAGCCGGGGGAAGAGGGTAAGTGTGACTAAGATGTGATCTCATTTCTTAGAAACATATTTCAGTGATTGGTGTTAGATTACTGTTTTAAAACAAGCCCTGCAACACCCAAGGAATTAAATGTAGAATCTTAGAACATATTAGTAACCACTTAAAGATGATCAAAAAAACAAAGTAATGACTTAACCTTTGTGCTGACTACTGCAGGACTAGGTACTTTCTCAATCTCTCCTTTTAGTCTTATTGAATAATTTGCCCAAGCCAGCAAGTAGATGGATAGACTTTTGCACTGTGGCTGTCCTTTAAGTATACCAGAGTAGTTGCAGACCAATACCTGAAGTCCGTAATCATCTTATGGCATAAAGCATTCTTAAAAGCAGAGTATTTCTTTTAAGAGGTTCAGGTGTTACTATCTGTGGCTTTCTTCAGATTTTAAAGTATCTTGTATTCAGCATGTACTGTCCCAGTAATTAGCAAGAAGAAATAGGGGCAAAAACCAAGAGATTTTATTATTTCTGTAACAAAATTGAGAAGAATATTCTTGGTAGAAGTATTACCTGTTCCTACAAACGTTTTGCACCGCTGTGAGTACTTGTGATATAATTCAGACATTTACAACTTAGCAGCCAGCACTATATTCTCACAGCTGTGATGTTAATGGCTTATTTCCACTTTTGGTGGCATTACGTTGACATGCCAATGCCAGGATCAGTTTCTCCCAGCAGCAAGGTTCTCTGTAACCAGAATTAAACAGAATCTGTCAGAAAGCAAGCTTTTTTTTTTAGAAACCATGTCTGATCGTGATTTTTTTTCTTTCCTTTGCCAAGTCAGAATATTTTGAGAGCTATGAAGTGGGCAATGAAAATAAGATACAGTTGTTTTTTTTTATTATTATTTTTTATTTTTTTTTTTAGGAAGCACTTTACATACTGTAAATGTATAGATTTTTTTTTTTGGTAGTAGTTTTACCATAACAGACAAATTCCCTCTTTTTTTTTTCTCTACAGTTGAGCAACTGAGATGCACAGAGAAAGTGCTCACTTTTTCTTACTATTTTCAGTTGCCATAGTAGTGTAAGACTTTAAAGATCTACATCTATCAAGAATGTGGTGGTACCTTGCACAGCTATTGCAAACTGGTCTTTGCCACCTTTGCTTGGGCACTGCACACCCCCCAAGTAACTGAGGTCCTGCTCAGTACTGAAGTCCAGTGCTGCTTCTAGATGAGTGTATAGGGTCTCTTCATGGCATTGCAGTGCACCAGCTTGCGTAACTCTGGTATTTTTGTGTGAGGAAAATGTGCACTGTTCAAACAGTCTAAATGGTTTGCTTGTGGTCACAAAAAAAAAAAAGTTTGCATTGAATCTAGATTTGACTTCAGATTGCTTAAGGTCTTGCATTACTTCAGCTCATATAGCCAGAATCCACTACTACTCAATCAGTTGTGCTGTAGATATTTCAGATTCAGGTTATATAGGCTGCCTTATTTTTAAGGCCTAGATAAAGCCTCATGCAGTCACCTTGATGTCTAGGTATGTTTGCTCATGTAATTTATATGTGCATCTACAATGTACCTCAGTGCATTCTGAAGTAGGACTTTTTGGACCTAAAATACCAATCTGCTGAGGAAGGCATACTACAAATTTGACCTTACAATGTTGATAGCTCAGAAAGGAAGCAACACTGGAATTTGTAGAGTGGTAAGTTTAACAGTGGTACACAGTGGGGGGCATATATAAAATTGTTAGATCTTGTGTTATTGCCACCTAAGACTGATGTTTTATTGATCCCTATACATTCCAGTCTTGTAGATAGAGTATGTTTAGGGTAGGTGCAATATTTTCAGGTAGAATCAGGTCTCCACAGAACAGATGAATGGAGATCTTCCTTTAAAATGAAGGTAAAAATGATGATATTGATGTTGACTTTACTCTTTTATTGCTTGTCTGGAAAAGGGGAGCTGTAAGTGCAAATCCTACAGCCTATATAGATACACATATGTAGGTCAGTTCCAAAGGAACAGAGTACACGTACTTTTAGGTTATTGACTGTTCTGGTTGGAGGGGCCCTCTTTCCCCAAATACAAGACCGAACTGCACTTCAGACTCCTGTCACATACTCCTTTGGAAACCCTTTCTCTTCTGCTTGTACAGACCCTGGTCGTAGTCCCAGGCAGGATCTGACTTCTGTTTTCATACATGTGTAAATCCAAAGCTTCTTGTCATGGGAGAGCCCATTTTTCAGTTGTGATTCAAGAACATAGTCTACAAAGCAAAGATGAATTCTTTCACCAAAAGGAAAGCATGTTAATGACAGGGTCCCACAAGCAAATTCCCTTACCGAGTTTAACTTACCTTCATCTCAGCACAAGTTTTGTTCACTGGCTCAGAAGGGACATGTTCCTTTGCCTTGGGCACAGATCCTAGGTCAGCTTAGAGTCTGTCTGTCTTTCACAAGGCCACTGGCTTTTAGGTAGAGCTTTCCCCCAATCCAGGGTCTGTTCAGCTGCTTTCATTTAAATGAGGCCCAAATTAGTACCAAATTCCTTTAAAGTGGTATCTCTCTGGTGTCTTGCCTTTGTGTT
Source organism: Tinamus guttatus (assembly GCF_059628265.1). Classification (NCBI taxonomy): domain Eukaryota; kingdom Metazoa; phylum Chordata; class Aves; order Tinamiformes; family Tinamidae; genus Tinamus; species Tinamus guttatus. The sequence goes on along the minus strand of NW_028288781.1, from coordinate 3,772,944 downwards.
TTAATCCTATTTTTAATTCAGCTGCATAGATGTTAATCTACCATAAACTGGACTCATCTTACATTCCTAGTCTGCTGCTGTCTTTTGCCCCTGTATGTGGGCTCCAAATGCCCTTCTTTCAGCAGTGCATGATATGCTGGGTTTAGCTGCCTATCCTGCTGCTTCTCACTCGTGAGGATTTTTAGAAGGCTATTCAGTGGGAGTCTTCCCCATTTTTCTATGCTATAACACTTGCTTGTGTTATGGTTAACTCCAGTTAACCCTCTATAACATATAAGCTGCAAACATAATTTAAGCTGTTTTATTCTATAGGGCCTCTGATAATTAGACATGACTTCATAGAGGAAAGCAGATGCAGTTTTTAATGGCAGTAGGGATGTCTGGTGGTTTCCAGATCGAGTGAATGAGAGCAAGAAGAAACTGAAGGTTTCAGTAAATAGTGAGAGGCCTCAGGATCTAGGTGAATGCAAGTTTTCTGGCTCAAGTTAGGGATAGGGTTATAGCACAGTATATACCGTAGCTGAAACAGCTGTTTTCTCCCTCCCTATGGTACAAAATGATCTGTAATCTGCTTTTTACTTGCTGTGTGTTGCCACTTTACAAAGATAATACCTTCTTTGTGGTGACTAGTTGTGCTACGATTCAGAAATAAACCTTTACTAAGCTTGTATCTCAAAAATCTTTTTGATCCTTTAGCAGCCTAGCTGTAAGCAATGAAAGAAGTAAATATTCTCAGACTGAAAATAGTCCAGGACAATGTTCTTTTCCTTCATTATCTGGAGAGGTGGCTTTTTTTGTAGCCAAATGGGCATCAAAGGCTCACATATTTGAAACTGCAAGTTGTGTAAGATTATGTAGAAAGATTGCAGGGAATCCTTTTACTATGGGAGCTGGTAGGGTACACCCTTTGGAGTTCCCAGTTCAGTATTTGTTACACAGAAACGCTATGCTAGTAAGTGAAATGTTGAAATGTTATGGAATCTATTATGTTTAATTTTATAGATTGTAACTAAAACCATTGACACGCAATAGAAAATTTTAATGTTGTAGTTTTTAGGCATGATATTCAATATCATATGTATGTCCAAGATAGTTCAGTCATGACTATGTTTCCCATAACACTGATTATGGGCAAAGTAACAATTCTATTACTGTATAGTTTAACAAATAAGCCCCACAGAGATTGAATTCTAGTCCAATAAATATTTTCACATAAGCGATGAACAATTGCTAAGTATTGCAGAGCCAGCTGACAGAATGAGTATATGCCAAAACACTAAGAAACCAAACCCTGCCATGTATGTGCTATATGAACTGCTGGGAACGTTGTAATTCTGGGTGTTCCCGCCTGGTGCCAGAGAACTGTCATCTTTCATGGTGCTCAGGGGAAGATACATCTTTAAAGAGCACTGTCTTGCTGACTTGTTCGTCTAAAAGAAAATGTAGTTTTTGTCCTTTGAACAAGCTGGAGAATGTATGTTTAGACCCCTAAAGTGTGAGGAAGGGGAGGAAAATCAGCTTGGGAACAAGTATCTTAATTTGTATGACTTGCTTCCAAAGGAACATAACCCCTTAGGTTCAGCTAGACCCTTGAAGTCATGGTTAATGCAAAGATGCTTGAACTCAAAGCTAAGAAAAAAATATTACGTTACAAATTCATCCAATTTATAATCTGATTATAACATTTGTAGGAACGGGTGTGCTGAAGCCAAAGGAAAAAGCCCAGTATCTCTACCTTAAGGTTTGTTTCTCTTGGTGCAGTAAGGCCAAGGATTTGGCAAAGGCTTCATGGTATTCCCACATGGGAACTTGTTGTTCATCTCTACAGCTTCATGATACCTTCACAAATGACAGTGCAGACCCAAGGAAGCTCTGCAGCGTAGTCAGAACCAAACACTTGGATTCAGTTCTTCCTCTCCCAGTTAAGCCAAGCAAAACCTAAGTAGAAGGGAGCCTGTGCTTAAATAGCTGATGTTCATGGGACCTGGCCTGAAGTGGTTCGTCTGCTTAGAAAGTGGATGACTATTTCCGTGTTCACTGAGCTCTTAAAACAAGTTCTGAATGCATCATGAAGTGTTGTGGAAATGTTCAATAAAAGCTTTTTGTGTGACTTGCTCTTCATGCTTCTGCATCGATAGATTCACAGGCCAGAATAGAGGCATGTCATGGATCTGACCTGAGACCAATTGTGATACCACTCGGGAGAAGGCAGGGTTTCAAATCCTAGCTTGGCATTTCAAGGCTCATTTTGACATGTCCTCGTAGAGAGACATTTTTCAGATGAAGTCTTTGGTAGTAAAAATTAAGGACATGACACAACATTATCTTCCTATTCTATAGTTTTCCCCAGGTCATCTTAATTAATCAAGAATCCAAACTGGTAACGTGCACTCCAAAAGAATGAAATACGAAAATGTCAGTCACTTATGAGACTACAGCACTTCACTGCAAACAGAGAAAACTTAAATTGCTTTTGCTCTGTGGAGCATGGAAGTCTAAAACATAGACAGCTATTGAACATGGAAATCCCAGAGGAAGTTATAGAGACTGCTGTGGAAACTGCACTCCAGTAAACATAAATGTTATCCTTTACTCATTGCCTTCTAAGCCTTTTTAGAAAAGTGTGATAATCTACTTTCTGTAAAATCATTTACAGGTTATATCAAATTGTCAGTAAGTTTTTAACAAGCCTTTTAATCTTCAAAGGCTTCTGAGTTACAGTGCCAGTGAACAGGCTTGAGGGAAAGTGCTGTTGGAAATGTTTATTGCACCAGATACTTCATTGAGCAGAACTATTTATGATTAAGAAGCTGAGCTTTTGATCCAGGACTGTCGCCTGGGCACATCTAAACCTTACTTGTAGCAGATAGGCTTTGGAACGGGACAAAGTGGATTTGGAAAGGTGAGTTTTAAAGCTCTAGAGCTGAGGCTAAAACTTGAACTTTGCTGCTAGCGTAGCAAGGCTGTCATGACCCCGCACTTGTCGTGGAGCAGCCTAGCAGTGCAGCGAGGTGGATGCTACGCAGGCCCCTACCCCATGGCATGTGCACATCTGGATGCTGCTCTGCCATGTGAGCTCTGTTCCCTGGTGGGGTCCAATGAAGAAGGGAGGTGCAGGGTAGGGGCTGTGGGTGCAGGAGGTGTGACAGGGCAGGTCAAATACAGTCAAGGTAAACCTAGTTAAGCTGGCGAGTAGGGTCTTGAGCTTCGTTCATGTTTTATGTTCAAGTGCATAAGGGGACCCATGAAGTGAAACTGAGTGAATTTTCTTCCCATCTATGCTTTCATTCCAAGAGTACAATTTTCAGTTTTGTGATCATGCTAAGTATTGGAAGGTGGCAAAAAGTCAGAAGGACTCTCATCTGGAAATGCTTGAAGCTTCTCTGTAACGATAGTAAGAGGGTGGGAGAAATGTACAATTGTTGCTTTCACCTGGTGTTTGTCACAGCAATTAGTCCTAGTTTTCATTTTAGACACAGAAGCTGCTCTTTGGAAAATATTAACAAGATATTTACATTTTCAGTTTTTTTAATCAGCTGAATAAAAAGAGCAACAGCTGCTTAGCTGTAGACAGCCTTTTGAAGAATAACCTAAGTAAGTGCTGCTGTAACATTTGCTTATTTTTAGATCAGAGAAATGTGTGGTGCTGGACACACTGTTCTCTAGCAATCCAAACAACAGTACAAAAAGCAACAAGCAAGCAAAATGCAAAGGAGAATCCTTTGTTGGAAGCATCTAGACCACAGCAAGCCCAGCCTAAGCCTCAAGCAAAAACAAATGAGAACACTGCTTTATGGAAGTCCTAAAGCTTCCTAGGGGTTTTGAAAAGCACTCTTGCTGCAAATAACTAGAGAAATTCTTAGCACTTTAGCAGTCTTTTTAGTCTATCAGGCTGATACTAGCCTGCCACCAGCTACATCACAAGTCGGATTGTTTATAACTTGTTCACTGGCTTCTCATTCTCGTTTGAAGTAAAGTGTGAGTGCAGACACACTGTTGCATAGCTACTATTGTATTCAAGGGGTTACAGAGATTTAGATTGCAAAATTACTGCTCCTTTATGTGTAGAGTCATTGGCATAGTAGCAAAATAAATTCCCCAAACCAAGGGATGGAAATACTTGCTAAGACTGAAATTTTGCTAGATTGGATAACCATTTCCCATTCAATTATGTAGATGTGTTGAAGAGGACGTGTTGAACATGTCCTTATCAGACATCCTCAGTGACAAGAAGGAACTGAATCAAAGTGATAGCACCAAAACTGTTCCAATGTTGCAGATACTCAAGCCTGGTCCTTTGGGACAGGAGTCCTAGTGAAGAGTCTGAATGAGTGAATGTGATACATTTTGTCCAGCATTGGTTTTAAAGAACTTAACAGTAAAGGTAGTATGGGAGAGGAAGGGAATTTAGCCAGAAAAGAGATTACAGATACGCAAATAGAAAATGTTTGAAAAAGCACTTCCTTCTCAAGCGCTCTCTGCAATCAGTACCTGTCAAGATCCAAAGCATTTGATCTTGCTGATCAGTCATGATAGAGTATATTCCATTATTGCTGCTCACAGATGGCTGGACCAACTCGTTCTTCTGAAGTGATATAAAAATTTGTAGCATTTACCCTGAGTTTAAATTAGTCACTTTGCACTTGTAAAGGCCTAAATCAGAATGATGTTTGGTGATGTAATATATACAACTGGGAATCAAATTGACTATGTAATCATCACAAGAGGTGTGTTGTTTTGCCTGCCTGGGTGGTTGTTTCTGTGCCACAGTGTTGGACAATAATCCTTCCCCTTTGCCATTGACTAATTACTAGTGAGCTAAAGAAATTCACTGCAACTTCTTTGTAATTTTGAATTACAAAACAGTGCTCTAAAGAAAAATTGCTGCCAAAATTAAGTAGTGTTTCTCTTCAGCAGTCAGTGGCACTTTTGAGAACTGAGGCACTCAGCAGAAATTACAAGCTAGGAAAACAAATTCCGATTCCTCTAATGAGCGTATCTTCTTTTTTTTTCAATATGGAATTTTATCTCCTGTTTAAATCCAGTTTGTATTTCCTGACATCTACAGCCCCCTTTCTTATCATTTATTTCAGATAAGTGGTCTAAGGCTAACATGATCTGTATTCTCACTCAGGGAATAATGAGGAGCTTTATTTTTCATTTTTCTTTGTTGGAAGAAATTTGTGAATGATATTTTCAGTGTGATTGAAACAAGAAGCAATAAATGTATTCAAAGATAAAACAAACAGTCTTTATTCAAAATGTTGAGTAACTTTTTTTTTTTTTTTTTTTTGGTGTTTAGCATGTTTTTTTTTGCGGGGGGCGGGAAAAAGTCTGACTCTTCCATGTGTAATAGGGCACCTTGTCTAGACAACTGATATCCTGAAGATCTGATAAGGTCTGTTGTTACGGTTTTGTTCAGGTCAAAGACCCTTCCCATTTTACTAGTAATAAGTGACTGAGCAATTTGTATCTAATATTACATTTGTAATCACAAGCAGACAAGGAAGAGGTTTCCCTTCCTGCAGCTGTTAACTTGTCATGTCACCAACCCAGAGAGATCAGCAGACCCTGATAAAAATCTTTGTGGGTCTTGTTGAAGAGGCAGTGTATTTCCTATCTTTTTCTTGACAATTTTGGACAATTCCTGGCTATACTAGTTGAAAAACATGGACTTTAATGGAGAGATAAAGGAGGAAGGAAGAGGGCAGCATTTTGTTTCAGCCAAAAGTACAAGCTAAAGTTTCAGAATTTTAAAAACCAGTTATGCAAAGTTATGTAGATACCTGATTACATTTTTAGCTATCAAAATATTGCTGAAGCTATAGCTCTGGATTGTGGTGAAGCACTTCAGTAAGTTTTGTAGTTCTTTTTTAATTCTGTAATGATTCACTACTGACAAAAAGAGATGCACTTGCAGTCAAGTTTTACCTTTTCAGACACAGTTTCCCTTTGTGCCTGTTGCTGAATTGAGCTCAACTCCATGAGTGTGAACAGCACAGGGAAAGAAAGAGCAGCAAACTGGGAGGATTTCTGGTAGGTAGAGCATGGAAGAGGTTTGTAGGGTTATGTGTAAGTGGCACAGTGGAAGCGTGCTGGTGGGAAGCTCTGGGAGCTGCAGCTCGTTCCTGATAGATTGCTGGCTCAGGTTTCCATTTTAAGCTTTCATCCACTGCATACCTCAGAGCAATCTGTCCATCTATTCAGAGCATATGAAAAGGTAAAAGTATAGTGATATTGATGGCAGGAAATTCCCTCAGCTTCACTTTCAAAACAGATGGAAATCTACTGCAAAATAAATACTAGGCCTACCTGTTTACAAGCTACTATCTGCTTTTGAAAATAAAGTCCTTTCTGTCAGTTCAGTACTAGCCAGATTTTATCTCCTTATATTATTTTCATATATGTTAAAAAGCTTTGGAATGGGTGCTGGAAGCTGTGGGGTCTAGAGAGGGAGTTGTCATTTTCTAAGAACTTTAAAGCAATGAAGTGGGTTATTTTTACCAGCCAAGTAGTTTAAGATAGGCCTAGAATACGCTTTTAAAGTTACAACCAACTATTAATTTTTCTATTAGTTTAATGACTGTAGTTAGCCCACAAGAAATACTTTATCTTTTTGTACCTGAGTGTTTCTTTGCCAAGTCGAATTCTCCCAGGATAAGACAGGATGATGTCGTTCTCTGGGTGGGTAGCAATACTGCCATACTCAGTTAATTGGGGCAGGGAAGTTTACTATGGAGAAAAATGCCAAGGAAATAAAGGGAAATTATAGGGAATATAGAAATAGTACTGGTGAGAATAGTGAGAATAGTACCAATTTTAATTAGCTTAAGAAATAAATAAATAATCTTATTTTGGTGATTATGGAAGGGAACATGGAGCCTCTTTATCCTTGAAAAGGCAGAGAACACAAAGCCAAGTGTCTTAGGGCTGCCTAGGCCTCTCAAGTAGGAGATAAGTATCTCCATAAGTACTATGCAGTAGAACTTATTTTCCAGAAATGTATATTTTGGCTTTAGATGTGTTTAAAGAATTGCCAAAGCATTTTCTTCAACTTAATTTCCTTTGCCTCACTCTGTTCCTCTTGCCCACATATACATTCCTATAGCTGGACATGTGGTGTAAGCTTCAAACGGAGCCCTTGAGATAAACTGTAGGACTTTATGGTGTTCTACAGCTCACAATGGAATACTCAAGCTGTAAATCAGAAAGTTAATAGCAGTAAATACTTATTGCTATAGCTTTAATGTGCATAATTCTGAACTATATTTCGCTATAGAGACTTTTTAAAATAATTGCCATACCAATATTTCTACTGGGGTTAGAGGAAGTAAAGAGCTTTTAAAATAATTGTTGCCACATATATTATTTCCTCCTCAGCTATTTTAATTCTTTTGTCTTCTGTTTGAGTTGTAAACTTTATCAGCCATACGTGGAGAAGTTCTTTAACAGAGTTTTAATTTCTCACATACTGAGAGCAGAGGAAAATTTTGCACACATTGAAAAAGAAAGCAGTGATGGAGGTAACATGTGGCACTCAGTTTTCCAATAGCTGATCACACAACAGGGACAGTTTTTGAGCTTTGGAGGAAAAAAAAAATCTTATAAAGTGCTTTGGAGATGAGAGATGTCTTATCTACAAGGAACCGACAAGCCAGTTCTGAACTGCCACTGTTGTGGAGCTGGGTACGTACACATAAAGGGTGATAATCAAGTATTTGCAGAATTTCCTCTGCTCATTTTTCCAGTTTTTAAACTTGTATCTCAGAGTTTAGAGAAAAGAATCCCAGAAACACTTGGAATATTATATTTTCCATCTCCTTGAGGCCTGTGTATTCCTCTAGCCTCAGAAGGCTAGAAACGTTGTAACTGATATTGCAGGAACTTAGAACAATTTTTAAAGACTGCCTAATTTTATGTATAAAAAACTTTGAGCTATTATTTTAATATATTATGCAAAACTTTCTGGGATTAGGTTTATACTTTATGCAGCCTATCTCTTGAACTTTACAGAAATCATGATTAGTGCATAACAAAACCAAACTGTTAGCATATGCAAACCATAGGTTTTCCAAACTGATAAGCCTGTGCCTCATTCTAAGTAGACCCCAAAAATAATGTCACTCACAAAAGGGTTATAAAGCAGATAAGGTGAGTCATTAAGTAAAACATACTGCTTCTGAAGCCCTGAAAGATAAAAGTGTTTGGGGCAGCTGCATCTAATTTTAAGCGTTCCTTCCCCATGGATGCCAGCTTTTGTACAGACTGGCTAGCATATTACACCAAACAAATTACTCATGAAAGCTGTTTAGTAAGTGGTTTCTAAGTGGTAGCTCCCGTGTAACTTGATAAACTTGCAGAGACAGAAGTCTGTCAATCTGTGCAGTAATTGAACATGTTCTAATAAGCTTGATCCTTAATTTTGTGTGTGAGTGTGTGTTTTCTGGTTTCCTGAGTTAAAATGAGCAAATGCGAACAGCTATATTCGTCATTTCCTTGCTGGGTTCCATATAGCTCTTGAGGCTTCATTCTAGCAGAGTGGAAAATGCTTTCGTTAACATTCAAGAACACTTTTCGCTTCGAGCTGCGTCACGTGCCCTGGAATGAGTTCACATACTCAATCAGCCAAGCACTCAGTCGTGCAGCTTCTGCAAAAGGCATCTTGAGTTACTTGCAGCCAGGCTGCATTTAGTGAATAGTGAACATCTGTCAAGCCATTGCCAGGCTTGGCAATCTTTAAAGACATATGGCTGCATTCTGTCTTTGGATACAATTTTGAAAGAGATTATACAGACCTGTTTAAGAGGTAGACATTTTCATCTCTCTCTCTTTTTTTTTTTTCCCCCATCTTTTCCCCCTTCTCTCAAAAATGTTGATAGTAATAGAATAATCTGAACTAGCCAAAGTTAGTATTTATAGAAGTTCACCCTTTTTAAAGAGGCTTTCAGAAGCAGGCTCCGTCTCACTGAAAGGGATACAAGGCAGAGTCACATCACGGATTTACCTGTTGTATAGAAGGAATATAGACTTTGCCAAGCAAAGCTAACAGGGTCAGTTCAGCCTCATGGCATCCTTTTAGGAATTAACCTTCAGTATGCAAACTGACATCTTTGCATTTACAGAATTGCCATTTCAAATGCACATATCCATGAGATAAGTTCTGAAACCTGCGTGTTGTGACGCTGGCAGCAATAGTTAAGTGAATTACTGGCTTGAAGCTAAGTTATCCAGTCCCCTGACTTGTGAGAAAATTGAGTGATCCGTGGTAAGGCCATGGTGAGTGCGGGCATCAGCTTGCGAGCCCGCGTGCGCTGCCTGGGCCTCGGGTGACCAGGAGGCAGCCTCTAGGCAGCGTCCTGTGCGAGCAGGAGGTCTGCGGCTTGTTCCGGCTCGTGAGAAAGGTGCGGGGACAGAGCGGGGGCCAAGTCTCAGAGTTCACAATGTTCTGTGAGCATTAGACAAGGGGGTGCTGTGGAGTCAGGATGGAGCAGAAGAAACATGGTGTGGAGCCAGCCCTGGATGTCAGTAAGACATGAGTAAGAGGATGGTCCAGAAGGCAGAGTGCCAAAGATGACAAAGTTCATAGGTAGAGATGCCATCTCCAGTTAGCCCAACCAAAGTCAAGGGAAATTAGAAAGCTTTAGGCAAGCAAGAGATCACTGATCAAGTGCCCCTGGTTTTTTTTAACTATCTGGAAATACTGCCAGTATTGTTAAACTGTCCTGACTATACCGTTAAAACTGCTAAAATACTGTTAAAACCACCTTGGACTTGCATGGAAAGCTTAACATCTGTTTGGTTAAAAGAGATTTTACACTCCAGAGAATGCAATTGTTGTAAACAATTATCTTCCAGGCCTCTTAGTCAAAAAACTAAAATTCACCCCAGAGAAATAGTAGAGAGAGACACAAAAACATTTTTACCTTTTAATTAAAATTAATTAAATTAAGTTAATTAATTAAAATTATCTGAAAGTTCTTCCTAAATATCTAGTAGAATTGAAAAGCAGTTGAGTGGCAGAGAAAGAATCCTAAGTTTTCTTAAGACTTCAATGTAGCAAATATACAAATAATGAAAGATACCAGCTGTAATGGATTTTTGGTAGTGATCCACTGAATGTAGTTAAGGAGACTCCACAGTTTTCTTTGAAGAGTTTCCTAATTTGTCAAGGCCATAAACTTCTTATCAGAGTAAGACAGTAACGGTGTTGTTGGATGGTTGGAGTGTTTACCAAAGATGTAGTGAGATACAGAAAAGAAGGTGAATCTGAATCTTATGTGTGAGTACCCCTCTGGAAGACTATCCTTGCGTGAAGGAGAAGCACAGTTAGGTCTGAGAGTTTTGTTACACTCTTCCTTTGGAACGGTTAGGCAACTGATGGCTGCATTTGAAAACTGGGCTGTTTCTGTAAGTCCTCTGTAAGACCTGGTCCAGTACCAGAATTAGCAACAGGATTAGTAGATTACAAGGGAGTCCAAGGAGGTGACACAGGGACCTCTGTAGTTATGGAGGCAGTCACAGGAACAGCCCGAGAGGACTTTGAGAGCAGATCTGGGAAGAGAGTGCTAAAAGAACAACTTTATTTTTATTTATTTATTTATTACGATTAGCTTCTTCCAGGAACTAACTAATTTCCAGGAAATATCCCCTGCCTGCTTAGTACTGCTTCAGTTAGTGTTTGGTGCACTCAGTTTAAATTAAATACCATATTATACAGTACTAGATAGAGCAAAAACTGACTGTTGAACACCGATCTCCACCTATAACTTTTCTTGTACTGCCAAAGATCCTAGGGTATATTTTTCAAATATACATATTAAAAAAAAAAAAGAAATATGTCGACTCAGAAATGGATGGATTTTAGTTATTCTGGAGGTTGCATTTTTATTTTTTCCTTGTTATTGGTAGTGTTTTTTTTTTTTGGTTGGTTGGTTTTGACCTGAATATTATGGTGGATTTATTTATTGAAAATAGTTTGGGCAGGAATTCCAGGCAGAAATTTTGTTGTCCTTGATATTTTGTATGTACACTAGGAAAATGCAAAAAAAAAAAAAAAAGTAGATGATTATAGGTAAACAACAACAAAAAATTATTGCCTTCACAGAAAAAAAATAATCTACAAGAAATACTGTCTAGCAAGTTATTGCTGTACAAATTACAGCAGACTTGTGAAGAATTGCTCAAATTCAACTTGTGGTCCCTGCCCCTGCAGAGCTCTGGCACAGGTGCCAACGGGGCCACTCAGGGCGCTGTGGTCCCACCTGCTCCCAGCAAGTTGGAGACAGCAGGTTATAGTGCTCCCTGCTTTGGGGAGAAAGCTGATTTTAGAGGGCAGGAGTCCTAAAGCAGCACTGGCAACTTTGTGAAAATGAGTATTTACAACCAGTAGTGGAGGTAGGCAGCTCTTCTTTGTGTAGATTTGAGTGATTTTAGCAAGTTTGGTGTCAGTTTTCAAAACTCAGGATCTTTGTCTTACTAGCAATCTGAACCCAGAAATTTGTGTTAAAATCATGTCTTCCCACTTAGCTTCAGTATCTTGATATAAACAGGTTTTGTTTGTTTTCTGGGTTTCGCGGTTTCAGACAATAAACCCAAAATAACAATTGACCTTAAAGAGGCCGTTTTTTCAGAAGAAGTTCCAAGCTGCCTCTAGGGGAGTTTCTCCCAAGAGCTGTGTCACGGTCACCCTCTCCATGTTTCTCAGCCCCAAAGAGGCAGCCCATCAGGCCTCCCGCTCTCTCTGGAGAGCTGCCTGGAAATGGGGCACAGGCAAAACCTCACTCACTGTGTGGGCCTTGCACACAATTTCCTTTGGGGTGTTGCTTTCTGGTTTTAAATGGGAGCTGCCGTATAACGAAGCAGCTGAGACAGCCTCGGGTGTTGTGTGTAGCTCCCCTAACGGGAGCCTGGAAAGCGGTACTAATGGAGCCAGGCAGCCAGAGGCCCCTTGACTTCGTTCTGGTCTTTGAAGAGATTGGTCTTGCCTTAAAAGCAAACAAAACTGTTGCTTCATTTAGCTATTATAGTCAATCCTCCAAAAACCCAGCCAATCTTCCTGTCAGGGAGTAGATGGCAAACAGCATTTGGCTGCCCAGTTGCCCAGGTCAGTGTGATCTAAAGTGACATTAAAAACGGTGCTGGTGACATCCTGCATCCAGCATGAGCTGCTGTAGCTAGCGCTCATGGTAGGGCAGTAGCATAAGTGTAAATACGTGCAGTGGCCTTTCGCATATGTCGTGTACTTTCTATTTTATGTTTCTACCTCTGATCAAATGTGTGAACTACGGGAAGCACAGCTTTCCTTGGCATTCAAGGAAGCGGAGCCTGGTTTCATGGAAACACTCATTTTCATAAAGCGAAATTAGGAATCATGATATCACAACTGTGCTCTATCATTTGGGAGGCTTACAAAAATAACCAGCGCTTAATACTTTATAGGTGGGATTTATCTTCTGTGTTGATGCCATAGAACACATGGGCTGTTAAATCTAAAATGCCATATGATGTCTAGATTTCTCTTAAACGAGTGTAGTCCTATTCTAGCTTTTCCTTTGTCAACAAATAAATCAGTATTGCTCATAGCTCTTATTGATTAAGTTATTGCTAGGGCTAGAGTAGTATTTATATTTTTCTGTCATGTTGAATAAGTATGTTACTTTTAAAATTAAAACTATCATTTGTAAATATAAATACAAGAAAAGTCTGAAAGTGGCAGTCTTCAAAAACTCAAACTATAAATAAGAAAAACAAATTTTATTTTTCCAGACTTTATGACATGGATGAGGGAATTGCTTGTTATTAGCCACAGTGCCTGTGATTGACTAAAGGACAGAATCTAGGGAACTAAGGATATAGTCTTAGTTGGCTGTGGCCTTATTCGCAGTTCAATGCAATATTAATAATTTAAATCACCTGAGATTCTCTTACCAGTTTGTATTAACCTTGACTGTAGGTAAGTGCCTTGTGGTTGCAGCTGTACCTGTGCACAGCTGCTTCTGCTTAAGCCTCTTAATTGCTCTCATGTGTCCACACTGCTAATAAGCTCCTGAGGCAGGTTGTAGGTTGTGCAAGCTGCTATCAATTGTCTGTAAAATTTATTATCCCTGTCTAAAGAATTGGATTTCAAAGATAAGTGTGTATTTAAATGCAGCATATATACTTTAATAACTTTAGTATGGAGTTTTAGCATCAATAAGCAGGGAAGAGAGGGCAGTAAAATAGAATGAAGTAAAGAATAGGTGTCATGCTCTAGGTGACCCTGTGTGTGCAGGGGGGTTGGACTAGATGACCTTAAGAGGTCCCTTCCAACCTTAAGCATTCTGTGATTCTATAATTCTATGTCAGTAGTGAAGTCATATTAGGTGCTTACAAAATTTCCATGATGTTTAACATTGGTATTTGTCTTTCTACAGTAGAGATGTGAAGTATTGTGTGTAGTGAACATTTTTAATCTTAAACTTGATAGCCTCTGCAATGAACTATATTAGTTAGTCTTGAAAAAGCATTCCAGTTCGAAAGTAAGCATTATAGTCAGAGCAAAAGTGTGCTTGTTGGTGAAATCGTTAGGAACTTCCGAGTTGTTATCTGATTACACCCTACTATCTGGATCCCTAGCTGCTGCAAAGTGATGTTGATGAGCTATTTATTTATTTATTTTTATGAGACTGGCAGACTTTTTGATCCTTTACTAAAGTTTAGAGAAGCACACAGACCTTAAAAATACTATCCAAGTTCCCAGCATGAAAATTCTGATACTTGCAGCTTTGCTTTTAATTTTATTTACAAATTTTACTAATTTTAACATATGATTATTTAGCACTCTTCCTTTTGAGGGCTTTTCTAATCTGATATAGTTTGAGTTGAACAGGATTACAACTTTATAGTCAGTGCTAAAAAGAAATACAAAAGTCCAGGGGTAGCCTGCAGTCCTGTTTTCCATACACTTGCATTGGCTTGCTGACCACAGAACTATCAAACTAACTTCAAATGATTTCAAACACGCAATCTTTTTATATTAGGAAGAAGAGCGTTTTTTTCAGAAGGAACTGGTTGCTGCCTCTGCACAGCATGGGACTCTGAACATGTGTATTTTTTTTGATGCTTATCCTAGAAGAGACTATGTCACTGTCCATATCGATGTCGATATCTATTGGAAAATTCACCTGGCAAGTGCTAGCCTCAAGGCTATTACTGGAACATGCTGAAGGTCAGTTAATCAGAAGCATGTGGAAAGGTTGTTAGTCTTTAGTACTTTGAGACCTGAGTGACAGGAATCCTTATATTTAGAGTAGCGCTGTGTAGGTACTTGCACATTGTTGAAGGACTATTGGTAGGTGTAACCTGTGCTACTCCATGGATGGTGCCTATTTCTGGGCAGGTGAGGGCAGTTAGGGGAGGCTCATGCCACACCTGCAGTGTTTGGGTCTTTTTTCTTGTAGCAGCTCTTACTTTATGACAGCTACAGAAGCTGCAGCAATGCAGTAGTGCCAGAAGGATGGGTTGGTAAATCTCATTCTGCCTTAGCTGCAGGCTTAGCTGTTCCTTTTCCATACTGAGTTGGAGATAATAGGAGAAGAACTCTAGCAGCTAAGGAAAAACAGGCTTGGTGCATGGTGTCCTCTCTGTGGTGATTTGATCAAGGAGAGGGTGAGATTCTAAAGAAATGGTAAAGCTATTAGGTTCCTGAAGATAGGAAGAAAATACTTGGCCTATCAGCCATTTGCATTTTGCAAGGGAGAGAAAAATTGATGTGGTGAAATCTGGAAAGATACATGTCAGTAATTTATCATGACTGACTTTCTTGAAAATGATAGAGATTCTTTTACTTTCAAATATATTTAATGAGTATAATATATTACTGTTTCTGCATTGGCGTAAAATACATGGCATTTGCTTTTACCTAAAGCTTCTTTAGCTTCCTTGCATGACCTTTTATTTATTTGTTGTCATATCTACTGACTTCGTAGGTGCTGAGATGTATCCTAAAAATGTATAGTTTCTTTTCCAGAGCAACAGCTGGTGGAGCCCAAACCTTTCAGGTAAACCCTAGTAAGTGAACAATGCTCCTGTTCTATTACACGAACTTTTTGCATCTTGGCTCCATGCCGAGGTGAGTAGGCAGCTCCTCTGTGCGCATGAAGGAGTTAAAGCTTTCTCCTACCACCGCAGTTCAGGTTGAACTGGGGCTTCATGGGGCTTCTGTCATGAAAGGTTAGCCATGAAAGATTAGCCAGTATATCTGAGCCGATGGCTGAAAATAGCTATTGATTCCGTAATCCTGTCTAGTGTTGGGTAATGCTCCTGTGAACAACCTCATTTACTTCTGAATTACTGTGAAGAATACTAAGTGGTATTAAAGAGTTGAAGGACTAGGCTATTCATTTCAAAGAACCTGGTGCATGGTTTGGTATTTGCTTATTTAAGAAGGAAGGAAGGTTATAGGCACCAGAGTATTCAGTCAGAGATTAATAAATTAGCAACCTGACCTACCTGGGCAGTAGTTTGTCCATGTGCATTTTGTTTGTTTTTGTTTTATCATCTGGGAATATCTCACAGGCAACACTTGGAGGATGAAGAATGGAAGGAAACCTGTACCATGCACTTTGCAAACATGCTCAGGTTGCTACTCAGCTAAGAAAAGTCAAACATCTCTTTCCTTCAGTTTAGTCTGATAATGAAGTGTGTATACAGGTAACTGATTTCTTTTTAACCCTGATGAGCAGTAATATCAGAATAATTTCTGTTTTTTTACATTTTTAAATGGCACACCTAGCCAATGGGATTGTACAACATAGGAATATAAACACTACCTTAAAAGATGGATATTGTACAGAAAGGAAATGTCACATTTACAAAGAACATGAACATATGAAATAGCAGTATTCTGTTTAAGTTTGATTTTAACTATTGGTAATGGTTTTTAACTATTTTCTCTCTTGCTCTTAATTGAGCTGTAATACAGTATCTGCCTCAGGTCTGGACTGTCATATATAGTTAGAGCATTTATCCCTGGTTTTATTTTCTTGTATAGTTACTGGCTACATTCACCCTTTAAATTGTGAAATGTTGATTAGGAAAGAGTTCAAAATGTGCTTCTTCCAATACAGCTGTCTAGCTATAGATACATGTCTGTAGCTGTATTATCTGTCTCTATGGATAAACAGATGTCTGCACTGACACCTTGAGCAATTATTGTGAATCCCATGAAGCCCCTTCTCTCCTGGAGAGAAGGTAACGGTGTTTGGTATTATTATTGTTTGTATTAATCAGCCAGCTTGGGCATGCATTTAAAGGCAAACTGTTTCTTGTATAAGGAAGAATACAGAACTAGATATAGAAGGTCTTTGACTCACTATTTTCCCTTCTTCTTTTGAGAAAAGTGAGCAGAATGCACTGGATACGACCCCAGCGCTTCAGATTAAGCAAGCAAAATGTTGGTCTTTTCAAAGTCTGTAACTATTTCCAAGGCTGGTCTGTGTTCCATGGAATGCTACTGTCAATTAGCAGAGGGACAGCCAAGCCATGAGTTTCGGAGCGTTGTGCACTGGGATGGTTCCTTGATGTCTGTATGTGTCACTGCCCAGTTGCTCCACCTCGTCAGTCAAACTCCAGGAAGCCGCTGGCTCCATCGCAGGGGAGCGTGGTGGTCTGCAGTGTCTGTTGGAGCCTTCCACAGGGAGCTCCTGGCCTGCGTTTGTGCTCTGCAGCTGGGAGATGGAGACGGTCTAAAGAGATCCCGTGCACGGCAGCTGCAGGGTGGCCTGGGGTTTTTGCTTCCCTCTTGAAATGGAATAGACCTCCCTGAAAAATGAATAGTGTCCAATCACTTACAAAAGCAAATTTATCCAGTTGCATCTGACTAAGAACTGGCCAGTTTGTAAGGAATGCAGTAACTATAGGTGGGCTACTTGGTGCTTATGTTTTCAATGCTGATATATCAAAGGGACCTATATATAACATAAGTTGGTCAGACACTGTTTGCTTAGGAAATTTTGTCACAAAGTGTGTGACTGCTTTGTAATAGCTACAAGGATCTTTGTTAGGAATTGTATTTTTATAATAATATCCTAAATTGTTATGTTTGTTAAATATAGTAATAATATGCTGAGTCTAGCAAAGCAATGTTTGACGCTTCTACTTAGGAATCGAGATCTTAACTACTTTGTGGGGAGTGGGAGAGATGGCTAATTTGTTCATCACTGCATCTCATATGGTCATTCACAAATAAAACAGGTGCATTAAAAAAAAAGATATAGTTATGCACTTAGCAAAATAGCTGTATTCCTGAAGTTAATTTAAAAAATGTTCTGATAGCTTATTTTTACATTTTCAGTGTTCAGATTCATTCTTCTAATTTGAAAGCCTTCAAGTGTCACTTCCCTCCAACTAGTGCCTCCAAGTTCGATCCAAGACAGTCTCTTCCTCTTGTCTCAGGAGAGATGCAACCTACAAAAAGACGGACCAAATGCCAGGACCTGCATATTTTTATACTGAAACCTCAAATACAGTTGAAAAAGACTTCTAGAGCACTGATGAAGGGTTCAGACAGTAAGGTGAGTGGAGACTTCCAATCACTGCTGAAATTAGTGGTTTTTT
Organism: Tinamus guttatus; assembly: GCF_059628265.1. Classification (NCBI taxonomy): domain Eukaryota; kingdom Metazoa; phylum Chordata; class Aves; order Tinamiformes; family Tinamidae; genus Tinamus; species Tinamus guttatus. The sequence goes on along the minus strand of NW_028288781.1, from coordinate 3,755,349 downwards.
GAACTTGGCAACAAATACCAAGATAAGCAAAAGGATTCATTTGTTGATTTGTGTATACATTTTTATGGCCAGGTAGATGGACTCTTGTCAAAGGCTTTTGCTAGGTATGAGAAGGTAATTGCACCATCAAAGGGGTTTTCAAAGGATGTACTGTCCATTTTACAAGAAATCACTTAATGCAAGTCTGTGTCTCTATTTGTGAACTCTGTGAAAGGATCGGCATGTGACATAGCTGTTACTATGAATCTAGTTCTGTAAAAGATCTATCTGATGCTTTGGGCTGCGAGTCATAGTTGCTACCGTAATCGGCTCTGAAATCTTGGCTCCAAACACATTAAAGTGTTGCCCCAGTGAACTGCCAGAAGTTCCCACTATGTATTCAACTCCTAAAGGCTAATGTATGTGGATCAGTGCTTGTGCATTCAAGATTAAACTTAGTAATGTGATTTAAAAAAAAAAAATCATGATTCATAAGGAACACTGGCAAGGAGTTCCTTAACGTCATATTTTCTTTAAGCGCAATTTGAGGAAAACTTAGAACAGTATGGCTTAATTTCTTTAATGAAGCAAGTGGAGACTTCCCATCTCAGTTTAATGAACTCTGTAAATAAGGGTTCGTTGACTATTATATAAAATAATTTTGCATTGTTTAGAAAATTATCCTTAGATATTTGAAGACCTAGAAATGTGTATGTTGTGCTGTACCGACTTTTGAATGTCTCCTATCTATGAAAACTTTCATTTTTCTTTGAATGCGGACAAGAAGCCTAAGTCTTCTGTAGTCAGGAGTATTAATTACAAAAAAAAAAGTGTAGAACATAAAGGAAAAAAGTACAACAAGATTTTTGATTGTAGTTACACTATCATTATACTGAATTAATATGGTCATAAATCAAGACCTCTAGAATCTTTCACAGATATCTATAATTTATGCTTTATATGCTGTCTGATCTCTGGTGTTAGTCATAAAACTTTAATATGGTAATACAGTTATTTTTATCTAAAATAAGACTGTAGGAAGAAGATTACTCCAGCTTACATCTATGAGACACAAAGGAGCTGCTTGAGCAATTAAAAGTTGTTGTTTAACAGTTCTTTGAGCTTGATTCTAAATAACTTGTATAACATTGATCCAAAGCCCATCAAATTTGGCTAAAAGGTGATTGTAGAATTTAGAGGGCTTTGAATCCTGTCTGAAGAGCTGTAAGCACAAATGTTCTTTTCCAGCAGATGGGTGTTTATGAGAGCCATCTTACTGATTTTAACAAGGCTGCTGGTATGTAATATGAGGCTACTGGTAATATAATATGCATACTTTCAGGATTGGGCTTTGGTGACATAAGCAAGAAGAAATAACTGAAAAATTACTGAGAAAGTTTTCTCGTGGTGTGTGAACGTATAAGCAAGGCGATGAGAAACATTCTGTGCTGTTTGCATTTAGTCTGTTGATGTTTTATAATATCAGCTTTCCATAATGCCATGATAAGTAGTATACAGTTCTGAATTAATCTAGTAGTGTACATTCGTGTTTGTAATATATTATACAACCATCTTTCACAGCTTGCTGTAACGAAGTGGGTTGAGCAGATTTCTCTTTCCATTTATTTTAATGGGGGAAATACCTTGTCTTCAGAAACACTCAGGACACTGCTCTGTTCCTTAACATCAAGCCCTTTATGAGAGCACTTGAAGGAAACCTGCCATGTGTTGGGTTTTACACAGCCGTTACACACTGGCACCATTCCCTATCATAGCACGAGTACCCAGGTTCTGATCATTGTAAAGGACAGTGTAGGATTCCTGGCCTTTGCGAGCCCTGAGTGTGCACACATGTACACACGAGTCTGCAGGCGATACCTGTTCCCAGGTGCAGCTCTACCAAGGAACAGAGTTTGCTGCATTGCCTTCAGCTCTGGCAAGAAGAGAAAAATCCTTTCTACCTGTAAATGGTTATTCAGGAATACTTTACTGACCAATTACTGACCATTGCAGGTATATTTGCAAGAAATATCCTCCTGGCTTGAGAAAACAAGGTATCTGAAAAGACAAATCCCAGTAAAATGGGTTAGTGACAACAGCACCACTGAGTCAGTCCTCACTACCAGGTAGAGAGGTGCAGGCTGTGTAAGTGCGGGGGAGCGTTGTTTTATTTTCTTTTTAATGTGAGGACTTTCCCTATCTTACAAAAAAAAAGCCATTGATAAAATAACGGGTGGTTGCATAAGCCCTGTACTAAAACAAGAACATATATTTGGTCTCTCAATGCATCCTTTTCATCTTGTAAGGAAGCTGGGTCGCTTTCTGTGTTAATAGATGCCGATCTTCCTAGTGACACCAGAACGTGAAGGTGTCAAGCAAACGCGTGAGCAGGAGAAGCCCGGTACCGTTTCCTTTAACTTAAGAGTGGCACAGCCGTTGATTCTCCTGCAGGCAGTGACAGGCGCTGCTATTTTCCTCAAGGGCTCTGGGGAAACCCACCAGAGCACTGCGACTTTGCGCGCCGGGCTCAGGCACGGCAGCGCGCGGGGCGGCCGCATGCCCCCGCTGCGCTCGCCCCCGGCCCCGCTGCCCCCGGCCCCGCTCCCTGCCGCCCCGGGGCCGCTCCGCGCAGGGCTGGGGCTCTGCGGCGCTGCCCGGCCCCCAGTAGCCCCCCAGGGCTGGTTCTGAGGCACTGCTGGCCATGCCGGGGGTGGCCGAGCCGAGCGCTGCCGCCATCCTGGTGGCCACCCGCGGGCTACGCGTCCCCCTGGGCTGCTCGGCCGTGCTGGACCCTACAGCAGGGCTGGTGCTGCGTGTGCTGCCGGGGCACCACTGCTCCGTGATGGTGCTGGAGGCTGGCCCAGGCCCGCCGCGCTCGCCCCGCCGCGCTTTCCGTGTGCCTTCACCTGCGGACAGCTCACCTGCAGGCCCTTCGGCACCGCGTGCGCCTGCAGCGGCGCTACACCTCACCGCACCGCTGGCGCTGGAGGTGCTCTTCCAGCAGCCGTGCCTGCTCAGCTGCAACCTGCCGCTGCGCATGGAGAAGCTGCGTGGGCTGGATGCCCCCCTGGACGCCAGGGTGCTCGCCTCTCCTGTGGGCAAGCCCCAGAGCGCTGCTCCTGCTGCGGCCCCCACCGCTGCTGGCTCCCTGCCTCCCTACGGACTGGACACCAGCTACAGCGGCGACTGCCTGGCCGTGCTGCAGGCGAGGATCCGCTACGAGCACATGGCAGCCACTGCCTTCCCCAGCCGTGACCACATCCCCATGTGTGTGGCTGTGCCCGCCGCCAGCCCTGAGGAGCGGGAGTACTTCCAGGTGCTGGTGCGCGTCCGCGAGGGCACAGACAACACGCGGCCCGAGGCCAGCTTCCTGGCGTTGCTCATGATGGAAGTGGACCAGTTCGCGCTCACTGCCCTCACCCTGGACATGCTGGCTGCTGAGGACCTGGAGACACCATCAGACCTCCTGCTCTTCAATCTAACCTCGCCCTGGCGCAGCAGCCCATGGCAGCAGGGCTACCTGCTCAGCACTGATGACCCCAGCCGGCCCCTTTCTGCCTTCTTGCAGCAGGAAGTGAGGGAGCTGAAGATCGCCTACCAGCCCCTTACGCTGGATACAGACCAGGAGCAGCTTTTCCAGGTGGAAATGGAGGCACTGGACTCCAATGGTGCCTCATCGGAGCTCTTTGCTTTTGTAATCCTGGTGAAGCCCCTGTGTCTTTGAGCAGCGTGAAGCCGTGCAGCACACTGACTGCTTGGGAGAACAGAGCAGCTCTGCTCGGTGGCTTAGTGACCTGGACCTGTTTAGCCTGGAGAAGCAAAGACTGAGAGGAGATCTGATCAACATGTTCAAGTACCTGAGGAGTGATTGTAGGGAGGATGGGGCCAAGCTCTTCTCGGTGGTGGCTGGTGACAGGCCAAGGGGTAATGGGTGTAAGTTGAAACACAGGAAGTTCCACCTCCATGTGAGCAAGAACTTCTTTCCTGTGAGGGTGACAGAGCCCTGCAACAGGCTGCCCAGAGAGGCTGTGGAGTTTCCTCCTCTGGAGATCTTCAAACCTGGATGCCACCCTGTGCCACGTGCTGTAGGTGTCCCTGCTGGAGCTGGAGTGGGAGGGTTGGACTAGATGATCTCTAGAGGTCCCTTCCAACCTTAACCATCCTGTAACTCTGTGACCGGTACTGTTAACCCCTTGATAGACAGATACTTCTATATTACCATCAGTAGCATTGATATGGTCTTCCCTGAGGTGATCAAGAAGGGGGTAACTCTGAAAGACGGTGGAAAGGTGACGCTCACAACTGACCTGCTCAGCACAAGTGATGTGAACAGTCCTGATGGGAACTTGTACTTCAGTGTTACCCGGTCTCCTGCCTGGGGCCATTTAGAGAACTCAGACAGTCCTGGGGTACCTGCTGTTTGCTTTACTCAGCTCCAACTTGCTGGCAGCAAGATTTACTACATTCATACAGCAGAGGATGAGGTGAAGATGGACAGTTTTGAATTTGAAGTGACTGATGAATATAACCCAGTCTTTCACACCTTCAGGGTCTCTATTACAAACGTGGGCAGTGAAAAGCCAATTCTAACTATTGGGGACCTGGTAGTTGGTGAAGGGAGAACCAGACTGATTACCCCTTTTGAACTGTCTGTGGAAGACAGGGATACACCTGACTATTTACTCCTTTTCACAGTCACTCAGGTTCCTGTGCACAGCTAGATTTTGTACAATAAAAGCCACCCGGTAACCACCTTCACCAAACAAGACTTGAACAAAAACCTTATCAGCTATAGACATGATAGTATAGAAACCAGCCAGGATAGCTTCTCCTTCTCTGTGACCGATGGGATCCACACGAAATTTATGTTTTCCCTGACACTGTCATGGAGACCCATCAGTCCCAAATGCTGAGGATTCGGATCAGTTTGCTGGACAACGGGTTGCTGCAGCTAAGGTGCCCCCACCCTGAGGAGACTTCCAACGGAGCAGCTGGGCTTCCTCATCACTAGTAAGGCACTAAAGGCAGAAGACTGGGACAGTTCACACAAGCTGTTGGAATACAAAATAACGAATGGACGAGAGCATGGCTTCATCATTAATACTGGCCTTGGAAATGAGAGCATTAGAACATTTATGCAAGGTTGGTGCTGGTGATTTTGTTTGCTTGTAATTATTAGACACAATGAGGCTCAATTCTGCATTATATAATTTGGATCTCTCTGTTTCAGGAGATTTAGGATGCAGTGTGTTTCAGTTATACAAAATATATACCCATGTACACAATTAGAAATACATACATGTAAAAATGAAGCTTGATTTTACCTATCAAGACCAACAGGGAAGTTCTGTATTTTATGTGCATGCATTAATGTGTTTGCTAGTGTGCCTTAAATGTATGTTTTATCATGTGTGTGGTATGGTACTGTTCATGAGGAGACAGGCTAAAATCTGAAACAGTGATTTACAGATCTGGCCCTGGTTTCTTTTCCAAGACTGAGGTTCCTGTTTTCCTTCCTGGAAATTAACCCAGGCTCAAAAATCATTATTGCTTTTGGTGGAAATTGTTTGGAAAAGCATCAAGTGATTTATTGTCAAGAAGGTGAGTGGGGGAAGCACAGTAGTTTTGGTTGCATTTTGGGTGTTCCCATTCCACAGAGAAAGCTGTGTACATAGGGATCTGCTGCACCTCACCTGTGCTGAGAGGGTCAAAGGATAGTGGAGCTCAGTGAGAGCAGCAGGTCTCTGTGTAAACAGCCCTGTGCTTAAGCAGATCCCAGGGAATTTACGGGCTTCAGGAATGTTATTCACTGTCCAGGCTAGTATAGTACTTACTTTCTCAAGAAAATCTCCAGTCAGGCCTCTGCCTCCACAAGTGTGCTTTCCTCATCATAAGAGTGACAATGTTTTCAGTTGACAAGAACCCAAAGTTGTCACACGAGAACAAGGGCAACTGATAACTCCAGGGGGGTAAGTCTGCTAATACATTGATATTAGCTGGAAAAATACTAATGATTTCTTCTTACTCCCTGGGAATTTCCCAGCAAAGTTGTATTGACTTTTACAATTATTTGTGATTAAGAAGGAAAATTTGCTGTGCTCTCATCTTTGTTGTTCTCATCTCTTTCCTGACCTGTAAAGTTTTTGTGTGTAAGCAAAGCTTAAAAGGATTGATTAAACTCATTTTTAAAAGGTGGACAAATCTTTACTCCTGGTACATGCAATTCAGTTATGGCAAAGTGATTCTTCCTAATGTGCTAAGACAAAAAATGTGAATTTAATATTTAAAATTAAATATTTTAAGTAAAACTATATCTCATTGGCTTTTTACCCTGGTTCTTCAGATTAGAAATTAAACTCATATTGTGTTACTGAGCCTAGAGCAACATAAAAAGTCGTGCCACAGTATACAAGTTTAGTCGCTGAGACAGTTTGCCACCAAGTAAGTAATGAAATCCTAGATTTAGAATGATGTAAGTTTTGTATTATGCTGTGTAATGCTATGATTATTCATGTTAAATATTCCTTTCTTAGCTGATATTGATGAAATGAGGATAAGCTGCATCCTGAGAGAAGGTGATAATGCTACCAGCGACATCTTCTATTTCTCCATTGAAGACAGTGGTAAGATTAAGATGCTTATGTATGCGTATTTTAGAATTGCTCCATCTGGTGCATGTGAGAATGTGCCTGAGAAGTAAGCATTCTGTTATGGCTTAATAACTGCAGCACTTGAATAAGCTGAGATACTTTGATTAGCTGAGATGATCCTATCTGTTTTATTAGTTAGAGATGAATATATTACTTTCTCCATCCCATTTCTAGTGCAGTATTTAAGATCTTCAAACCATGCACTAAGAGTATTTATTAGCAAAGCGATGAAATGTAGCAGTTGTTTATTTCCAGTTGTTCAGAAATAATTGAATACTTGAAACAGGTCAATTGCTATTGACACTTTGCTCATCTATGAAATATTACATAGCTTAAGGGAAGTTAAATCATTTTCAACTGCAGTGCTTTTTCATGGGAATCCTATTGCAGCAAGTTCCTCATGTTTACAAACAAAGATGGAATAGTCAGCAACTGGAAATGCACAGTATCCATAATTGCTGAATTTTTTTTCCTTTCTAGTAAAGATTTGGGTAAGCGAATCATTTAGTTCAGCTGTAGTTACATGGGGCTTCTGGAGAGTGGAAGATCTCTGTTTCATAATCAAAGAATGCACCAAGTCAGCCCTCATGGCTGGCACTTTATATCCTTGGCAACTTTACAGATGGAGAGATCTTCTCTTTTAGGAGCCCATAGAGTAAGTGAGAGACAAAGCTACGAGGGACTGCAAATGACTTTTGGTTTGTGCTTCGTCTGGTTATGTTGAAAGGTAAAGGTCAAACATCGGCTAGCTGAGGGGGATTGAAGAAACAAGCTGGATTTCACAAGCCAGTTACTTTCTAGCTCTTTTTGTGCAGCTGATGCAGTTAAAATCAAATAGGGCTACTCATTTGAGAAAGATTGGAGATCATAGAATCATGCTAACATTTCACTTAGCATGCAGCAGAAGGTGCTGCAAACAGCTACCTGGGTTTCTTACAAACATCTTATTTTGCTGTCAGTTGCTGAATATATGAATCTTTGGTCATGGCATGTCTAAGTGAAGTAATGTGATAGTGATGAGAAACAATGAAAAGAAGAATTACATGGCTGAACAGATGATTTTCATTCCTTATACACTAAGGAGCACAAGGGAGGCAGTAGATGTTTTCATTAACAGCGCTTCAAGTCTTCACTGAACAGCACGATGACACCATTCCTTCACCTAGACAATCATCTCTCTGCTGCAGGTCTCACGAAACAGAGGAAGCTGTGACAAGTGTGTTTATAGATTAAGGTATTTACTGACTGTAGGGGTATTTGTATACTGAAATGATTGGCACAGCTATGGGAATGCCTGGCTATTGTCAGTTAGAGTCTGAGTGAGTAACATCTGGGCATTCACTTGGAACTTGTTTGATATGGGAAGTGTTCATGTTCAGTCTTGGGCCAGTCGTTCATTCCACAGACCAAGTGAGGGTAAAAGTTAAATACAAATAGGTAGTTTCTTAATTATTTTCTTCTAGGCTTGATTATAATTTGGTAATAACAATATGTTGTTCAAAGATGTATAGTGGAGCAGTGATATGCAGTAAACTCAGAGCCGGTTAATGTTGTCCTTATTATTATATCTGGTTGAGGAAACTTCTTTTTTGTGACCCTCTGACTTTCATGCAGATGTCAGCACTAAGCAGTGCCTCTCCACCCTGTTTTATGCTCACTCATGTTTTGTATGAGGAGCTCTGCATGTTTTAATTAAGGTTGTAGTCTATTACTCTCGTGGTTTGCAAGGTTCTTAAACAGTTTTCAATTGTACTGACAGTATAAATGATGATCCAGCTTCATGTGTGTTTTTCACTGTATGTTCATTGTTCCTATCACTACTAATGCTAGTGAGGCTTAATAGTGAGGGAAAGTGAGGAGGAGCTGAGCACTTGCAAATGTGGGCTATAGCTAGATGGTACAGGGTTTGCTAGAAACATCATGGGCTTTGTGAGCAGAGCTGTGCTGGGAGCAGGAAGTGTTACCAGACTTGTGTGAACAGCCTCTGGTATCAGCCCTCTGCCCTAGGAGGCTGCTGTCGCAGACAGAGCTGGCTGAGGGACCCGTCTGTGTGCACTGGTTCTGTGTAATAAAGTGTTTTAAACCATTAGTAAAGGTGGACCTCGAGTACAGAAAGATGAATTTTGTGCTAATCAAAGGCACCCGTGCATCTTTACTCCTGGCCGTGGGAGCAGCAGCAAACTGTTGGGGAAGGAGCAGCTTTCGCTGTGACAGCTCTTAGCCATTAGCTCTTAGCCAGTTGGGGCCATTCATTTCATGTTTCTACCAATTCTTTATCTACTAGGATAGGCTGGTTCACACTAGGATTGTGGCACAAGAGGGGTGTGGGATGGGTGGGGGAGGGTGTCTTAATTTAGGAGACGAGACCCAGTTTTGGGCTAGTCAAATAAGTGGTCAGTTTTGGAGTTAGCACCAGCATTTTCCAGAGTTGTGTGGTCAGAGGTGACAAATACACAAGTCACAGCAGCAGCTCACACTATCTTGTTTGTTTGTTTGATCTTGGTCTTTAATTAAATGAAAGATCACATTCATTCCTGCCCCCCGCCCCTCAGTTAAGAGGAAGATAGTCTGTATAAATGTATTATTTTGCTGTTATATTTTTAGTAAGAAGCATGATGCTATTGGGATAAAATTTAACATTTTGCTTACCTGGAGCAGGTGCCAGTAAATACAGATAAGCCCATTTATTTTGTGTGTGTGCCAACCTGTAGGCCTGCAATCCCAAGTGTTTGGACTACGAGAAGACTGGATCCCTTTGTGCCACAGAGAACATCAATGATGCTCTGACTCGGTACCGCTGGCTTCTCAGTGCTCTGAGTGGCAGCAACGGTGTCACCAGCCCAATGAGGGAAGTGGATGCCACCACTTTCTTTACCAGCACCAAATCCATCTCCCTGGATTCGCTATGCTTCCAGGCAGGCTCCAGGCTGCAGTGTGCAGCACGAGCTGTGAATGCCATCGGTGACGCAGGTCTGGAGCTGCGGAGTCCAATTTATACAGTAAGCAGAGAGGAAGGTGAGTGATAATTGCAGGAAGATGGTGGCCTTTCCTGGGCAATAGCATCATCAGCTTTGGTATTTCAAGAGTTTGTACCCATCATAGCTCAGGTGTAAATAATGGGAGGGTGTCCTGGTCCACCCACGTTAGAGCAGGAGCTTGACTTCCCTGCATCCCAGAGTTCACAGCCAACCCATCGCGTGTTTGGGGTGGAAACATTCCTCTGTGTCTTTGCCCTAAATTGTTTGTTTTAGGGCAGGTAATGCAGGGTGAGATTCACTCATGGGGTGAGAGAGGCACTACCCTGATTACAGGAGGGAGCAAGACTGTTCCACACATGCTTTTATCAACCTCACAGTTGAGAGAACCATGAAGAAAACTGTTTTGCACAGTTCAGTTCTGCTGCTGCACCAGGCCGTGTTCCCCCCACCTCCAGCCACCGTGCAAAACCCCAAGGGAGAGTTAGACTCTGTGAAAAGAACTGTGATGCCAGGATATTAGTGCTAGTGCCCTTGTAGCTGTGGTGGTCTGTCAGAAAGGCAAGGCAAAGTCTGTGGATGGAGGTGGTGTTTTTTATTACGATCAGAAGTTGCTTTTGAGCATACAATCCAGGACTGTCATGGTTTGAGACAGTTGTGTTCATACTCAGTGCCTGAAAAGTAGCTCCCTCAGGACTTCTTGCACTTAAAAAAAAATTAGACTGTAGCTTGTGAAGGTTGCCTGAGTCTCCCAAGTGTTAGGTTTACCCTAGAGTGGTAACTATATATCTTAGCTCCTCTGTGGATTTATCATTCCAGACCCAAAGTTGTTTGGTCTTTGCGTAATTTGATTAGAAATTATCTTTGTTTTTCTGAATGAGGAAATGAACCCAATATATGTCACTAGTGGGAGGGGGGAGCCCGCAGAACAGTGGGCCAGAGGAGTTTACCTGCCCTGTGACCAAACCTCACAGATTTACCTAGAAATAAACAGAGTGTACAAAACTAGAGATATGTAAAGTGTAAAAGAACTGCTGGTGGAACGAGAGAGCCATGGGAGACGAGCTCTTCCTACGGAAGGAAGAGAAAAGCAGAGAGGTGGGCAACACCAGTGAAACATCATTCAAGAGCAGTTCCAAATCAAATTGGTGACATTCAGTTGTTACAGCCAGTGCTGTGCTGGAGAAATACAGCTTCTGGTTTGCATGATTCCCAAGATGGCATTTCACTGAGAAGACTCTGTCAGACCATTTGAACCAAAGGGCTGGATGGATAGTGGTCACAGTAACTGCAGGCTAAGGGGAGAGACATCCTGCACGTGCAGAGACTAAAGGCACCACACAGGACGTATCACCCACTTACGCCTGCATTAGAAAACCGAGGTGGTCTCTTTTCAAAACTCATGCTGAGGCTTATCTCCGAGCAGGACAGGGAGCAAAACAAACACGTCACGGCTTAGGCTCCTTTCTTGAGGAGGTGCAGGCTTGGGTCAGCTACGGTCTGCGAGGGGATGGTTCTGTTCTGGTCACACAGGCTGGTGTGGGCGCCTGCAGAGCTCCGAGTCCCGTAGCCCTTCACCCCAGCCCCGCGGTGGTGGCTGCTGCCCGCGCCGCCCTGCGAGGGAGGGAGGACGGGCACTCGTCACAGAGCGGGGCAGGTTCCTCAGCCTCTGCTGGGAAATGAAGGTTTTCCACGCTGCTCTCCCTGCATCTCCAGAAGGGCCGTGCCTTGCTGTGGGCACTGCACGGATACGTGAGGCCTTGGCCCTAGGGGTTGCAGTAGCCAGCATGGGCAGAGTTCTTTTGATCTAACCTGGCGCTGTGGCTATTTTGATCTAACCTGACGCTGTGGACAGACACATCCAGACTTCTTAAGCAGTAACACAGTCCATCGGATGTCTCACAACCCCCCTCAGGCCTTTGTCAACCTCACGTCCCAGGAACAGTGGGAGCAGAACCTTTCTCTGCTAAAACTGATGATCCTGACTATCCCAGTCTGATCCGACTGATGGTCACTATGCCTCACATGGACGGTAAGCACTGAGTGGCCAGAGCAGCCTCTTATTTAGCACACATTGCTTTGGACTTTCTTCTATGGCAGTTTTTCTGTCAAAGTAAAAGCAGTATTTTGGGTCTAACCAGAGATAGACCAGAATGCTCTTACATGTTTAGCAGACGTGTTCTAACACTGCAGTTTGCTGCATTGCATCAAACCATGAATGATCTGTGTTTCAGCAACAGCTTACCAACTGCAAAGTTAGTGTATGGGTGAAACATTGATCATCCTGATTTCTTGCATTTCCAGTCGCCAGCACTAAAAAGTTATTCACAAGCAGATAATGAGTACTGTGGATGCTCCCTTTCGTTCAGGGTGCTAGTGGACCATGTGGCTTCTGTGTTTCAGACCTGTTCCCAGTTATCTCCACACGCCCCTTATCCAACTTGGTCCAGGCAGCACTCGCGTGGGACACCACAAGTGCTCCAACCTCCTGGACTGTGATGAGATCCAGACCAAGCATGGCTTCGTAAGGCAGGGAACCGAGAACCCCAAGGTGGTGGAGAAGCATCACCCTGGCAGTACAGCCGCGCTCTGCGCTCCGCGAGGACCCCACGTTTCTGCCGGCGCCTCGGCCTGGGCTCCTGTCTCGGGGCGTTCAGCAGCTGCCACGACGCGGCCGAGCTGCTGAGACGGGCAGGTCGGACGGGCGGCCCCTTCCTCCCGGCACTGGTCTTGGGGGGAGCAAAGGCTCTGGATTTCTTTCAGATTGCATGTGGTAACGTGGACCTCCGTGTTTCCCAGGTCTCAGGTCTGGTGCAGCCCTAGGTCACGCCGCGGGCGCCCCGTACGTCTCTGATGTGTTCCGCTCCCGCGCTGCAGCGCGTGGCTGGCAGCGTTTTGACTTGTGGTCTGAACTGAGGCTCACCTTTGTGTACGACACTGCCATCCTCTGGCAGCAGGGGACAGGCAGCAGCCCCCCTGCAGCGCAGCTCCAAGGTGAGTCCTTCCCTCGCTTGTAACGGCCACCCCACTGCTGGTGGGAGCCTCTCACGCATAGAAACAGCAAGCCAGACTCCCCCACTTAAAACGTGCACCCTAAGGACCATGATGTTTGTTTTTTAATGCCATATGTTATTAAATTAGATGGTTTGAATCTTTCTCCAAGTGCACACTGCTTTTAATCTTATCAAAAACTAGACAAAACAGTGCACAGGTCAACTCTAAGGCAGGTATTCTTATGGGGGTTAAACTACTGTGCTGAACTCGTACAGAGCTAGGAAGCAGAAGAGGCATTTTCATATCGTTAGGATGCAGAGGAAGCATCTGAATGTCTGCAAAAGGGGCCATGCTGGGGCGAGTAGCCTTCGTGTCTGTGCGAGAGGAAAAAAAAAGAGTCCTAGACTCTGTCCCTTTCCTCCCTGCCCTCTGCTCCATGGGCAGATGCGGATGTGCTTCAGGCGAGTCTGTCCCTATGGCTGCACAAAGGGGAGAAGAATGTGGCCCAGGGGAGTAGACTTGTCAGCTGGCATAAATCAGTGTATTTCTTTTGAAATTGGTGGGTCTGGAGATCTGTCCCTACACAGTCAACAGGACAGGTTTTAATTTCTCCAAAGAGCACCAGAACTTATGGAGAAGGTCTTTTTTCTAAACTGTTGGGAAACAGAGCTGCCCGGGGCACATGGGACACTGGGTGGTGGCATCAAGGGTTCCTCATCTGCAGATTGCTGGATCGTGTGGGCCGTCGTTCAGGTGGAACGAGTCGGTGCCGGTCCTGGTTCTGTTTTGATCCGGCTTTTATTGGCCTCTTGCTCCAAGGCCTGTTCGCTCAGGAACTTTTGCACGTGCCACTGAAAAATATATTGCAGGTCTGCAGCTGAGGAGGCAGCTGTGCACTCAGCACTATTTTTTCTTAGGAATCTTGAAATAAAGCACAGGTAGGTGTTCTAATGGGCTGTAGTAAGAATCGCAGAATAGCAGACATGGAGTGTAGGAGTGATGTTTGCAAGTAAGATGAAGATGTTTTTCATCATCTGATTTCACTTATCCCCACAGGTCAGTGACCCACAGGCAGCAGAGTTCAGTCTAAATACCCACATGTTCCTGCTGTCCAAAAAGAAGCTTTGGATATCTGATGGGTTGATGGGATTGGTGCTGATGGGACTTTTGCTGAAGGTATGGAAAATAAAAAACAATGGTTGTGTATTCAGCCAGTTGTGAAAGCTAAAAGCAGCACCACTTTTAACAGGCTCCAGCTTTGTATTTTACTGCTTTTTCTAACTCCTTTTGGCAACACCTTTGTTTTGTGTACATGTATTTCCATTGGAAAAAAAGAAAAAAGTAAAAACATATAAGCAGTAAACTACAATGATAATTTAGTATAACTGAAAGAGGCTTTGGTTCTAAGTGATTTGTTGGGAAAATAATTCAAAAGATTCTGGAGTTCTGCAAAACTTCTGCTCAACTACTGCGTAGTCGCAGCTTCCTCCTGCCCTGGTTAATCAGCCGAAGCAGCCTGGGCTCAAACTTTTTGCCCTGTTTTGAAAGGGATAGATAGTTTCAGTGCTTAATTCGTTCTAGTCAGAAATGCAGAAATTGGATCTGGCTGTGGCCAAACTGCTCATTCAGACGCTCTGCTTCGAGTTGCACTCAAGGCAGGGGCTCCCGTGCCCTGTTCTCGCTGTCTGCCTGAAGCTGTGATCAAGTGCAGAACTAATTTTGTTTTTATTGAGTCCCTTATTTGAGGCATCGGTCTGAAACACAAATACTCTATGAGGAACTTTATTTTGCTTGATATATTAGTGATCAGGTTGGGTAACTTTTTGTTTGTGAATATGGGTTGCCCTCTAGTGAAAAGAAAGGAAAAGCTTACTTGAAAAGGGCTGCATTGTAGGCCCCGGAGGTCAGTCCAGGCTTTCAAACAAGCACTGAATTGACTCCAGCACTGAATTGCCTGGTATAGTGCAGTACATGTGATGTGTTTGCTAGGATCTCAAATCTACGGCCGAGTGATGGTGGAGCCAGTGCAGCACCTTGGCGCTGCCGTCAGCTGCATCATCGAGCGGGTTTTCCTTTGCACCGGTGCCGACGGCTACGTGCCCAAGTACAGTCCAGACAAGCAGGAGTACGGCTGCCTGGCTGACTTGCCTTCCCTCCTGTGCACATTCAAGATCCGGGTAGGTACATTCAGAGCCCACCCGCACACCCTTGCCCTGTGGATTCCTAAGTGAGTCAGGAAATACTGAACTTACTTAGTCCTTTTAGGACAAAGCTCAACCTGAGACTGAAGCAAGAGTCTTTGGATACCTGGAATTTCATGCTGCCCTAGCAGCTGATCATGCAGCTGCTCTTCCTTTAGTAAACCAGCCTGGCTCTGATGGTTTCAGCCTGTCTTCTACTCTGCTCTTCCAGGTAAGCTGTCTGGTAAGTGTATCACACCAACATTCTTTCATAGCAAAAGAAGAAGGCCCTAGCAGAAACTACATGGCTAATCTAATCATGAGAGTGCTCTTTCTGGCATTTTTAAAATATTTTTCGATAAGAACCAGCTAGCATTTGGACAGTTTTATTTGGAAGAGCTTTTGTAATACATGACATTGGTCTTCATTTTGCTTCCAGGCTTAGATTTCTGACTTAAGCAACAAGTTTACTCGGTTCCCTCCTGCTAAAAGCATAGAGACCATGAGAGCACTGCTTTGTAATCCTGAGGTACTCTGCTGCAGCCTTGCTGAGGTACAGCTGTGCCTGGGAGCAGAAGACAAATCTTGCCTCCCAAGTGTTTTCCTTTCCTTGTTTCTCCTTACAGGTGGCAGCAGGCCGGGAATGGTACATGGACGCGATCTACACGGTCCGATCTAAAGCAAATGCCAAGAGTGGCCAAAGGAGCCTCCCCATCAGTACACACTGTCCTCTGCTGCCCGCAGAGTTAACGCCACGGCCTTGAAACGCCCCCGAAGAGCCAATCCAAAGGCCCCCTGCTTTTGTGCAAGACATTGGGGCAGACAAGACCAGGGGCACCAACATTCAGCAGTTGCTCTTCACCGGGCCCACAAAGCTGCGCCTGTCCCAAAAGCCGCGGCCCCAGCTGGCAGGCCCTCCCCTAGGCAAGCTGGGGACCTGACCAGCGAGGACGCTGCAGATCACCTTGTGCCTGTAGCTGCAGGAGTGACGGGGTTGCCCTTTGTGGGCTGCACCGTGGGTCCAACTGCCTTTTGGCTGAAGCACCAGCCCTCAGCTGGGAGGAGCAAAGGGCCCACCAGCCACCCCAGCAGCAGCCGCGCTCGGAGGTCTAGCCCGGGCCCTGGGGCTGGGCCTTGGCGGGGCCTTCCCGGGCACACGGTGCTGCACCTGCACGGCTGCTGCACCTGCATGGCTGCTGCACCTGCACGGCTGCTGCACCTGCACGGCTGCTGCTGACGGGGCACGTAGGGTCGAGGTGAAGGACTCGGCTACAGCACCCAAATGAGTACCCCGTGAGCAGAGCGTGGCTGGTTTTAAACCTAGTCAGAGTTTGAATATGCAGCTGTAAACGTGCCTTATTGTCCCCATGGAAAGCTGGTGCTTAAAGAGATATGGGGGGATTTTTTTTTTTTTTTTTTTTTAATTGCAGGTGCTGATTTTGTGTTTTTGTTATGTTTTATAAGGACTTCCAGGTCAGGAGGAGTTACTGGAGAATGGAAGCTAAGTAGCAGAGAGGATTCTTTTACATGAGTGATACCAAAAAGTTTGTCTCAAATTTCAGAGAGGACCTCAGACCTACAGCCAGCAGCTGAAGACTCACACAGGTACGGCTGTAATTGCAGCTCTGCTGTAACTATAAGGAGATTATATTATTAACCGTATGATTAATAAGAATTAGAACTATATTTTAAAGTGACACTATTATTAAGGCTTAGATATTGCCTTAACTCCTTTCTAACATTGTTAAAGAGGTTGGAGCACTTGTACAACACTACTTTTGACTTTCTCCATACTGTATGATAATTACCCCTATTAGAATTGCCCTTGTTACATACATTAATATAAAAACAGCATCTAAATAGGGGCAAATACTTCTAAAAGGGAGCTTATTTTGTCAGTTGTCCTGCCTCGTTTTATTCTGGAAGTGGGCAACTTAACTGTACAATTTTGATTTGTTCTATTAGTAGAGACATTTTGGAAAGTTAGTGCTTAGCTCATTTCCTTGTCTTCATACTTGAAAATTGGGTATGCAAACGGATTGCTGCCCAGCTCTCATGGCTGGTTGTTTTCCTTGTCTTGGGCCTTTTTTTTCAGTCTTGCAGCATTTTTTGTTTAGGGGACATTACACATGGCCATATTATTTACAATGTCTTCTCTAAGGCTGCCACGACATTACAGGGTGAAGATTTTTTTTGTAAATTGACTCATAATTCTGCTGTACACAGTAAGCTCTTTCGGATTTATAACCAAAATATTTTTACTGAACCTGTTCTCATCTGCTGGCTGCAAACTAGCTACCTGCAAATAGATACTTGCTTCATGTACCAGTGAGACTAGTACTGCTGGCCATGAAATGGCTCTGTGTAACTGCTCAGCTTTTTCTAAAGCCTAGGGTTGCCAAAGTTCAAAAGAGATAGGTGATTTGCTATGGATTCAATCCCTCCGTGTCTACACAACACTGATACTTTTGATCTGTGTTCTTGAACAAGCCCAGATTGAGTAAAGCAATCTATGACTCAGGACTTTGTTCGCCTGTGAATTCCAAAGTTAGATGGTGGCACTGGGGAGCACAGAATTTACTCACGGTGATGATGTGCCAAAGACACACAACTAGGAGAGCAGAGTGGTGGGGCCATGGGCCTAGCTTGGCTGGACAGGGTGGCCTGGCTGGCTAGGAGGTGGCAATACAGAACATAGTGCAGCTTACACTGAGCAGCTCTCTTGCCGCATCAGTTAAGACCATCTCTATTTGCCAAAGCTGTTAGTGCAAAGGGGTTGTTACACACACTGGTTTCTGTCCTGAGTTGCTGCTGTTTACCAGTAAAAACAGTGCTACCGTTCTTAGGCCAGTCTAATTAAGTACAAACTTGTAGTGTCACCTTTCCACTTGTACAGATTGCAAGCAGAAGAGTTCATTTTGTTCCATGTAACACATTAATCAGATGTTCCTGAGGCAGTGAGTAACCTGTATTTTCCTGTAGTGTCTCTGGATTCAGCTCAGTAAAGCAAAAGTCAAACCCACACAATTTCAAAACAAAATGAGTCTGAGTTGGGGTACAGGTGTGAGGTGACTTACTTATAAAGTAAAAACAAATTACTCTATTGATCATAATGGAAAAACAGTTTTCCCGTAGGTGAAAATGGTTTGGGCTGAGGAAATGAATGGGTATTCCAGTGGAAACATGTAGGAAAAAAGTCAAGTGAACCCTTATTAATAAATGAAGCCTATTTATTACTTCAAGTGTTAATGGTAAAAAAAATTCAGCACAGCTGTTGCATTTAAAAAAGTGAACCTACATTAAGTACTATGTTTCTAGTTCAGTAAACAGATGAACCCGATGTCCTTTAATGACATAATAGTTGAGCATTATACAGTACATCTTATGAAGACCCGTAAATTAAAGAACTACTTTTTAAATTTAGTGATTACAAAAACTCTCCATTCACAGCTTTAGCTTCTTTTTTCTTCCACGACCATCAGCAGTACCATCCATCTTGCGCTTCTGTGCCTGCAAGGGAAGGTGTTCAGTAAGTTACTGGGGCAGGAAGAAGGCTGCCAAGTAGCATGTTTGCAGTCACAGCACATGGTATGATGTACCCAGGCACTTATTAGCAGGTGATAAACTGCAACTAGGCAGCACGGTAAATATGCACATCCCCCTCAGTATCAGTACAGCACTGCTACTGTATTTTTCCAACTCTGGAAAAGTATCATGAAGAGAGAAAATGTACAGCATCAAGTCAGGCTGTAAAAAGGCTTAAGCTGCTTGTAACTCATGCCCTGTAAGTTTTTCCCAAATAATGTAATGCATTGCTTTTTCCAGACAGATTACTAAAAGTAGCTTGTCTTAAATGAGCTTTAGCACAGAAATGCCTTATCAAATCTTACCGATGAGGGTTTTGGTCCACGTTTCTTCTTTTCTGCTTTTTCCTTTTCTTCCAATTCCATGTTTTCTCTTTCAATCAGGGTAATTAAAGTATTGCATCTTCTCTGCAGCTCCTAAATTGCAGGACACATTCGATCAGTTAGGCAGCTGCTTAAAAAATCATATCGGAAGATTAGAAATCTCTATGATAAGTTACTGTATTTCACCATGCAAAAACTAGACAGTGAAATACCAGTGAAATCCAGAAATGTTCCGTGGTAGTTACTGGCTGGCCTAGCAGGATTGGATTTGATTGCAGATGTTTGCTTTATTAAAACAGCTGTTGGTTCTGAAAAACTACCTTGGAATTTAAAAATCTTCTCCTGAAAGACTTTGTAGTTTACTGTACTTGCAATTTGTTACATTTGTGGAAAAGGCTTTATAAAAATCAATGTATGTTACACATGTGCGTGCGTACATAGGCGAGAATGACCTGCTAAAGCTGCCTTGTCTTGGGGGAGCCTCGCGGAGCAGGGAGCGCGCGAGGCTACGTACCATGGCAGTTCTGGACTTGAGAAACCAGTCGAATCGGAACTGGGGCGAGTTCCGGATGCACTGTCTCAACTCATCATACACATTTTCTTTATCAAAGCCCAGCTTGTGGAGCATACAGATGAGAAAGCGATCCTCCTCCTCAGTGTAATTCTTCCCCTTATTGGTACCATATGAGATCCTTAACTGGTGGAAAGGGGCTTTGTATCTGCCAATCTGAACAAAGCGAAAAAAAAAGAGCGTAAAGAAGAGAAAATGCAGAATAGATGAATGAGATGATAGATAAAAATTAGATCATGATCTATAGTGCTAGGATGTGTCAGTATTTGAAAGATGTGATAAAGATACAGAAAAGGGAGCGGAAAGAAAATAGGGAGAAAGGACTACCTTTGTGTCAAGTGCTTTTTTAATGCTGATCCGCCTCTGAATTCTGGCCTCTCCTCTTTCTATCTGAGCCATGATCTTTTCTATATCCTGGAGTTCATTGCATCTTTCCCAGAACACAGCTAAAAAGAAGAGCCACTGGTTAAGTTTCTTAGTACTCAGCTTACAAACCCTTTGTCTATCCATTTCTCAAAGGCAAACCTACTTTTGAAGCACAACCTGCTGTAACAACAATTCTGTAACAATAGGCGGAAGAGGGAGGATCACTGCAAGCAACCAAAAAGCACCACAAGTGTCTGAAAGACTTGAAGGCTTTTCAGGACTCTGCCACATCGTAAGCAGCTCCTCCCCTTGCACATTTGGCACAGGGACCTTGCAGCTGCTGACCCGGCAGTGGAAGATCCCCCTCCAGGACATCGGAGGCAGGCAGCCACGGGCGCTTAGGCTGCCAGAGCCCAGGGTGACCACAGGCACTGACAAAGCACCTTCTCATCTCCACACCCTGTTCTTCCACAAAGGGATAGCAACAGCGTAAAGAGTTAAGGAAACTACTCTTTGGCTAATGTGAGATCTCCCTGCCTAGTAAGCACATTCTCTCAGCATCTTCTTTGCAAAAATTACGAAGATACAATTGGAGAGAGCGGCCTGTCCGAGTACTATGGATTTAGAATATTTAGAGGTGGACCCATACAGGCTTGTAGGTATGTTTCTGTGGAGCTATAATTACACAGCTGCTGAGTATGCTAAAACTTCAGACACCTCCCACATCCACCACTGAAATTCCACTATGAATGTCTCAAAGATCAATATAAGAAATACTAACAACACGTTTAGCATGCGCACAGGCATTTCAAACTAGAAAAGATGGCACTAAATACTGATTTGCAGTGTTAAGCACTTTCTTTTTAAGTTACCTGAGTATTCGATGACTTCCTCTGGGGTTTTTCCTTCTACTTCTCGTGCTATATTTTCAATGTCGTCACGGCCCCACTTCTCATTCGCTTTGATGAACTGGTTAAAGTCTCTCTTATTCCAGTTAGTGAATCCCTTTATAGCAATAAAAAGCAAACAAAGGCACTTCAAAGAAAGCTACTGAAACAAATTTGGAGGAAGACAAATGGTGACCTTCTGTGCAATAATATTTCTGTCATTCCAACAATATTAAAACTTTTTTTTTCTGTAGTTTAAAGTTAATAGAAAAAAGAAAAAAAAAAGAACCACATGCTTTTCTACTACGGTTTTTCTACTGGTGGCTCTCCCTCTACATACTGCAGCATGATTAGCACTGGGTCCCTGCTCAGAAAAGTGGTCAGTGCAAACTTGAGAAACCGGAGCCTAGAAGCTGGGACCATTCCCACTTACTCACTGGACTTAAAACTAGGTAGGCTGGCAGGCAGATGCAGCAGCAGCTCCATGCACTAGTTGGGTGGGCATCCTGCGAGGGCATCTAGGCCCATGACAAATATAATGCTAAATTTCTCTCAGTCACTTTTCACAATGAACCAAAACTTGCAACCACATTAAGTAGAGCATTTGTGACCCAGTAACAAAAGAATTTCCCTACCACAGTGTAAAAGAGAAAGCATGCTGATGATTTAGATTTCACTAAAGCCTCACCATACCTGGGTTAGAAGCTTCTCTTTTTCCTCTAATTCTTCATCATTAAGAGGCTCAGCCTCATCAATCTTAAGCTGCTCTTCCTTTTGTGTCTGGGCTGCATTTGGTAGGTCGGGATTACGAGGTACCTAAAAGGTTTTAGATTGTGTATAATTTGGCAAATAAAACAAATGCTAGTCATAGCCTCTCTATTGAGGTTTTTTTTTTTTTTTTTTCCTATTACCTTGTAACCTATTGTTTTCCTGTAGTAGAGGATCTCTTTTTCCAATAGTTCAAAGAGGCGTGGAGGAAAGAACTGGAAGTCCTGAACATTTGGCTGCTTCGGAGGTCGTGGTGCCTGAAATGTATAGAAAGTTTGCATTTGTCTCCCTTTCATGTATAGAAGTTGCTTGCTTGTAATAAATGAATGAGAGTTCAGTTTGTGAGAGACAAAAGCTTAAAATATGCAAAAACAGCACTATCCTTGATAAAAAGTCAACAGTCAACACCAGGCAAACTCAAGCATCAAGGCCAGCTTTAGAGGTCAAGGAGAGCGGGTCCTTCAGGGAGAGGGGGCTGGGGTGGGGAGAGCCACACAGGCACCCCTTAAACAAAGCTCAGGTGTCGGAGTAGCAATAAGGAAACCCTGCAGGTAAGGAAAATCCAGCACTACTTAGGCAAAAATAAACATTAAAAAATGTAAAACAAAATGAGAAACACCCTGGTTTTACCCTGCCTACGGTCTTCCTTTTCCTGGTAAAGGTTGAGTCCACTCTTAATTCTTCCTCACAAAAGTTCATGTTAAACCCTTTGGATCTTTCTGAATTTAAGTCCTTCAGGTATCTCCTGCCCTTATGAAAGTCATTCTGATTTAACATCAATCCCTTGCTTTCACAGCTGCCACCATTTCTCATGTTTGTTTGAAAGAGTCTTTAATGAGTCAACTCACCTTGGGAGCCTTTGGCTCGCTGACTCGCAGAGCCTCTCTGAAATAGGCATCCACAGCATAATTGGCTTTTCTTTCTCGTTTAGGTGGTTCAATCCACTCTGTAAATGCCATCTACAAAAACAAGGCACCCCCAAGTACCCCAGGAAATATTAACAGTAGATCTTACAAAACATTAATAATCAGTTGTGAGTTCCATTAAAAAAAAGGTCAATAACTGCTTTACATGTAAAAGCTGTAATTAATCTTATATACTTATATACTTATTTTTGTATGTTACATTTTTAACAAATCCACATTTTAAATAAAATGTGATTCAATCTTATAAAATCAGTGCTTTCCTCTAAAACAAATTTAATTGTTACCTTTTGTTTTTCTCTGTAGTCTTCTCCTTCAAAATTATATACACTGGACTCTGTATCCATTGTGAAATTCCTGAGTGAGCTCTCACCCATCTTGGAGAGCTTTTCATTCATTTCTGCAGTCTAGGAGGGAGGCAAGGGCACAGTAACAATTTTGGAAGAACAATAAATTACAAAATTTATAACAATAAAAAACAAAGCTGTTTGATGAATACAAAGTTTCGTAATAGCAAAACCCATAGTTGTCCAGCCTACACTGAAGTTATGGTCCAGGCAGATACTATATTACTGTTTGTTAGTCTTTTTGTTTTTAAAACTTGCTCTCACCTTCTTTGCACCTCTTTCCAAAATGTGATCAATGTCTTCATCTGTAATCTCACTCTCCTTTGATGCAAACACATGTGTTGCTCCATGTCTGATCATTTGCAGCATTTCATCCTTCCCAAGTTTATTCAAGTTTTGATCCACCAATCTTCCTGCAGATAAAAGCAACTTGCTAAAGAATTTACTGAACAAGTAACAAAGTAATTTTTTTGTCTTTCCAAGTCAACCCATCCTTATGGAAAAATAAATTTCCAAGGGGCTCAGGACTTTGCACTCTATTCAGAGAATCTCATGAGGGCAAAGGCAACATCCCCATTAGCTCTTAAGGGGATGAGTTCATTGTAGTTTGCAAGTTGTGAGAGAAAGAGGCACATGATCACTATAACACAGGAAGGGAGAAGCTGCACTCATGCACTTGCCTTGCTGAATGACTATGGAATCGAGCCGGAGCTTCATTTCTGCCCGCTCCACTATTCTTTCTTCCACTGTGTTGTCTGTGATAAACCTGAACACTCGAACAGTTTTGGTTTGGCCGATTCTGTGCGCGCGATCCTAGGCAAAGGGCACAAACACAACATCAGTGCTTGCTTTCAAGCGCATACACACCATCCCGCGTTAAGTTTTGCTCTGTGGATTTAGGCACTACTCAGTGCTATATACAGCGTAACCCATGGTATTTCTTCCAGTTGAAATAATTTTATAGCCCAAATGTGACTACGTGTTCCTCAAAGTGAAAGCTGCACTGGACCTAAAAATCAGTCTTAGGATTACTAAATAGCACAGAAATACTGTGCTAAAACAGGAAAAGTAGCAACTCAGTGTGGAAATACTACATTAGGTCACACATACATGTACAGGAAAGCTGTGTGAGACAGCAGAGACAAAAGGATAACATTTCCACCTCATACTTACCATAGCCTGAAGATCTACTTGGGGATTCCAGTCTGAATCATACAGAATTACAACATCAGCAGTAGCCAAATTGATTCCAAGACCTCCAGCCCGTGTACTCAACATGAACACAAACTTTGAGCTACCAGGTTCATTATATGCATTAATAGAAGCCTATATAAATAAAAAGAACATGTCAATTGAACCAAACATTTTAGGAATACTAGTTTTTACCTAAGTAAAATACTTCAAAATTTAGATACCTGTCTCTCATCATGAGGTGTTTGACCATCCAGTCTACAATATTCATAATTTCGCCACATACAATAATCTTCCAAGATGTCTAAGACTCTGGTCATCTGACTGAAGATTAAGACTCTTGAACCTTTTGGGGGCAAAAAGCTTTTATGATTTCACCAAAACTTAACACTTACTGAACTCTATGAATTTGCCTAATAAAAAGGGGAAGGAGGGCAGTTGCATGTTACTATCAACAAGAGAAGTTATAAATAAAAGGACTCATGTAAATAAAATAATGCTGGTAACTTTCAGGAATATATCCAGGGATATATTCAGGAATATATGCATAGAACAACAAATTTAGACAAACTCTGCTATTTTTATTGACCAAGAATCAGAATGTGAAAGACCTGGTAACATCAAATCTTTCTGTGAATCTATAATGCAGGGCTGCAGATGCTGCTACCAAGTACTGCAATGAACAC
Source organism: Tinamus guttatus (assembly GCF_059628265.1). Lineage (NCBI taxonomy): Eukaryota > Metazoa > Chordata > Aves > Tinamiformes > Tinamidae > Tinamus > Tinamus guttatus. Next base: position 3,730,924 of record NW_028288781.1, on the reverse strand, counting down.
CCAATATTTTAAATATCATAAAGACAATTGTTTTTATATTCTTTAAATATAATTTATACTTATTCTGCAAAGGAAATTTTCTTGGGAAAACTGTGGAGATTTATTGAGGAAAAAAAATGTAGCATAGATAAAGAAATCTCTCTACCAAATATATATAAAAACATATGAAGAACAAAATTTTTAAGCATTTGTGATGGAATCAGTCTATCCAGAAATAAATTTGTTCTTAAAGTCAATTTACTTATCTGCCAAGAACATTAAAAATGTGAAGTAATTTATGCAAACACACAACTACTTCCAGCCTACACTAGGGCTTTAACTACAAGCCAGAGTATTACAGAGCTTCTGTTTCCTTTCACATCCTCCCAGTCTTGACATTTAATCATTAAAATAAACAAGCCGCAAGACACAGAGTGTAGTATACCTTGTTCTTTCAACTTGGGTAGTAATTTGTCCAGTACTACCATTTTGCCACTGTTGGTGACCAAATGCATGTCTGTTGTGTAGGGTGGGCCGGGTTCTGCTCCGTCGAAGAGGTACGGGTGATTGCAGCACTTCCGCAGCTGCATCAGGATATTCAGGAGCCGCATTTTGTCCAGCTTCCCGGCAGAATTGAGAATGTCGATATCCTTCATTAGGATCCGTGTATACCTGTACCAAGGAAAACAACCAAGGCTCAAGCAGCTCAGACCTTCTGAGCGTCAACCACAGCACAGCCAAGCACATGAATTACCATTCTCGCTGCATTTTGCTGAGACCCACATAAATTTTAACTTCCTTCTTCGGAGGCAAGCTTTTCTCTACATCAGCTTTAATGCGACGTAAAAGGAACGGCCGCAGCACCTGAGGGAAATTGTGTCATGAAATATATTTTGGAAGCCGAAATACAGAACATGTCTATGACAGAAGCAGACAGATACTCTCTGTTCTAGATGCTCAAACTGCAGAGCTATTACCTGATGCCCCCCACATGGAAAAGCCTCAGACACACAGATGATTACACAAGGGAATAAATATTGTGCCAAGACCCAAAGATTAAGCCTTTTTTTTCCTGCTTGACTGAAATCTCCAATGCTACATTCATAGCATTAAATATAATGTTTACATTAAAAGTAATGTAAACATTAAAAAACCCAAACTATCAACCTTCTCCTTCAATGTTCTCCTGCCTCCCCGAAGCCATTTCCCGTTCACCTAGGCAGTGAATCTTCTTATGAGTGTCTCCAACCTGTTCTGAAAAGCTACCATTGTTTTTGAAATGACATCAGACAAATTACTTTGAACCTAACTTAAATAAATGTAACATTTACACACAAAGCAGAAACACCTACCATATGGAGACGCTCCACCAACTTTTGATCCCCTAGACAGTTGTTTGTATCAAACCACGAATCAAAGTCCTGTGCCAAGAAAATAATTAATATGTATGAAGTTCCCTTTCAAGGTACATTGCAATGTCACTGCAATGATGAGTAAGAACCACTTAGTGATTCTGTCACACACTCAGTAAAGGAACAGGGCACCCATTCTGGTCTATCTCGCTTTGCTTTCATCGTGCAGTTCAGCAGTACCTCTTCATCTACCTCAGCTCACCATGAACCTTCCCAAAGCCAAAACCGATTTACCATTATGTTTGTGTTTGGTTTTTGTTTTTTGAATCTAAGCTGCTTTTGTTATAGAGCAGCTTGAACACAGGCACAGCAATAACTATCCTCCCAAGTCGTTACTGTGATAAACTTCTCAGCAGACACACGGTTCTGCCGCTTAGGGGAGTCTACTGCTGTTTAAATACTGTCTCCCCACTCACAGGAAAGCACGCAAAAAAGTACTTAATGGAAAAAGACCAAGTTAGTTGTTTTAGCTATCCATATGCTTAGTCCTATTTTGAAATGCAGCTGAGATCACCTTCCCATTGTGATTGCTAATACCTCTCACATCTGCTAATATTACAATTCAAAAACAGCCACGTCGACAGAAGTAGCATTAACTACTACGCTTTACAACTTTACAAACATTTACCAGCCATCAATCTCTCGTTATCAGATCTGATAAGAGATCTGATTAATTATAATAACACGGTGACTGCAACCTGAAATACACAGCATAATTCTCAGACCTATATATATATATTCAGGTCTATTTTCAAAATCTGGAAAAACACCAACATTCATATGCTTTGACTAGCAAAAATTATGACTTACTTCAGACGAATTAAACACATCTGGCAAAAGGAAGTTAAGAAGTGCCCAGAGTTCATGTAAGTTGTTCTGAAGTGGAGTTCCAGTCAACAGCAACCGATTTGTAGTCTTGAATTCCCGCACAATTTCTGATAACTGAAGGAGACAGACACACAAACAGATATAACAATGTTACCAGCCTTCCCTACACACCTACCTAACCCACGCAAATATCTGTCAATGAAAGCATAAATTACCTTAGATTTTTCATTTTTAATCCTGTGGGCTTCATCTATGACTAGGTACCTCCAGTTAAACTTTTTGAATACTGATTTCTCCTTGATGAGCATTTCATACGACGTTACGCAGACATCCCATTCTCCTGGCAGCAGCACATCTCGGACAAAGGCGGCCTAGATGGCAAAGCAACAGTAGTTCATTACTGAGGATTTCTCAAAAATAAGACAAAGAGAACACATTAGTGATGACAATATTTTAGAGCAACATTGCTGCTAAATTTGAAATTAAGATTAATTATAGATTTAATATATGACTGTTCTAAGACTTCAGAATTTTGTCAGTGCCAAAGCTGCTAAGACTCCTGTGGCAGAGCAGGGAAGAGATTTCGGCTCTGAATTCTGGTTTGGGAAACTGCTCATGACTGTACACAGGAGTTTCTCAACAGCTGAACTCTAACAATATTGAGGAAACTTGAGGAAAGCCCTCAAAAAAATCAAGTTGAGTTCCACTTTAAAACACTGGAGTTCCTGTGCATCAAAAATAATCCCAAACACAGCTGCAGTAGCTGCCTTTAGAATAATAATTTAAAAACACTGCCGATGAGCAGATTTAATGACTTCAGTAATAATTACTCCTTCCATAAATAAATGAACTCCAGCTGACAATTCTATAGATGCACCACCCTAATTCAACTAAAACAAAACTTTCATTTGACATGCTAGAAAAACAAGAGAGAATGATTCAAACAAAAGTTTGTATGTGGTTGAAAATATTTTCTTGTAATTGATAAAAATCAACCAGAATAAGATTCATCTGAGCACTACTTTTTCCAACCAATCCCTTTAGACACTAAGCTCACAGATTGTTTTCAAAGAACAGTTACTTGGTGAGAGACCCACAATCCTCTTAAGAACCACTATCACAGCTGTACTATAATGAAGCAGTTAGAAACAAAATTACTCATTTCCAGGTTCATATACCTCACACGATTGACAGCACTTTATATCAACCCTATATAAATAGAAGGTAGGAACACAGGAAAAATAACCATGCCAAAACTTACTCGCTGATCTTTGTCACCGATCAAACAAACTGCTCGAAGGGTAGGTACCCATCTCTTAAATTCATTCATCCAGTTATGGAGAGTGGATTTCGGAACTAACACCATGTGGGGACCAGGAATATTTCTGTAGTGTTTCATATACCCAAGAAGCGAAATTGTTTGCAGTGTCTTCCCAAGACCCTGCGAGAGAAATTAACACATCAGAAGAAATTTCTGAGGAAACACCTTTAAAAAACCTCCAATGTGATTTCAGAGAATGTGGCAGAAGACACAGCAGCCTGAGTTAATGAAACTCATGCTGCTTCTCTCATGTTAAAAAGAAAAAACATTTTTTCAAACCGATGTTCATGTTCATAAAAGTTAGACCCTTGTATTACGTGAGGCATATTTTCAGAAGGCAAAGAAAGCTTTACTTTGTTTTTTTTGTTGTTGTTTGTTTTTGGTTTTTTTTTTTTTTGTCAAATAGGTGCACTCTGTTTATTTGGAGACCAATGAAACATTACAAACTTAAATTTGAAGTAACGAATCCTCTAGGACAACTCTGATAAGCCACCACATCATTTCAGTTCTTCTGAGAAGAAATGCAAACTTAAGCTAATGTAAAAAGCTGCATACATGAAAAAAACACAGTCAGCTTCCTTAGAGCACTTTTTAAAAGTGCCCTGTTCATTATTCGGCAGAAATATTAAAGATTTTCAGTATATAATGTTATCGCAAGAAAACTGAGGAAGACATGCATAAACTGGATCATTCATATCATTTCAAAAATTCAGAAAGATCATGACTTGGGATTAAAAAAACCCCATACTGCACGTTATTTTTGGTTTGAGAATTAAATTCTGTTTTCAAAATGAGCACATTTCACTTAGTGAAGAAGAGAAAAAATTTTTACAGGCTATGTAAAAAGCATTAAGCAAGACAATGAACATTTAAAAATAAATCCACAAATATTTAATAGTAAATATTTAAATTCCTCAACACAGGATGTATTTTGGAGTACAACAGATCCATTCATTTATAAAATGTCCTAAACTACTTTGTTAAAATAAGCCTGCTCCATTTACAGCTGTACTCAGCAAAGAAAATCCTGTATTCCACGGTCATGGTAGGAAAGACCTTTTAACAAGCCTCTCTTGCTACATCTACTTTAACATTGTTTTTCCCAGCAAATTTGCCACTGTTGCACTCCTTGCTGCTGGGGATATCAATCCATACAGGACACCCCTAGGCTGCCATCTTCATTTCAGTCTAAACACGACAGGGAGTGTTCCCACATCTGTTGCTCTTTTCATACATGATACCCTTTCACATAGGGGAGTTTCAAAATATCGTAACAAAATAACTGCAATTTAAAGAAACACAGAAAGGATGTGCTATTCTGTAGAATATCTTTATCCCAGAACTGTATTCTCCTAATAGGATAGAGAATCCATTTTCATATGCCTACTTCATAAGCTGCCTACATGGCTTATTTAAGCTAACAGATAAATGTGGTGTACAGTGTTTTAACATTACTGATTTAAAACATGCTAAAAAAAAACACGGCAAATTATACACTGCATGTTATATTATTTAAAAGAATACTCAGCTGAAGTAATTTTTTTTCCTGCATGAGTTGTGCTCCCACCCCCAGGACAGAAATGCAGGCTACCGACGTACCATTTCATCCGCCAGGATGCCATTGATGCCATTTTCATACAAAGAGATGAGCCAGTTCAGTCCTCGGACCTGATAATCGCGCAGCTTTCCCCATTTGACATCTAAAAGGCATGGAAGAACAGACTAAAAGATTTGTAACAACTTACCAAAGAACCTTCCCATTCCTCTTGACTGCTAATTGAGACCGATTATCTACGCTACAGAACAGCATCAAGCAATAAACTTCAGGTAGTAAATTCCAAAGGATCTTCGAGAGATCAAAGACACTAACATGCACATTTTGTTTCTATATGCATGAGAAGCAAGACCCCAAGATATGTGAAAACTCTTAATTTATAAACCCTCCCAAATCAGAACATACTAGAGCATTAAAACAATAGCATACTAAACTCCCTATTAAACAAATCTAAAGCTGCTGTGTACTTTTAATTGTGCCAGAAGGCATATTACATGTGGAAAAATTGTAAGATGGTCAACTCAAAAGCAGAACTTTGAGTGCAGATACAGCTGGCCTGGGAAAGAGCTGCAGCTAGCCGTTCCCAACCACTGAGATGTGTCAGCTGGGCAAGACTCACTGCACTCCCTTTCTAGCCTGAAAACAAACAGCTCCTTGCTAATGTATTTTGTTCAGTTAGGTTGCTGCTGGTTAATTTTCTTCCCCCCACTCCACCAAATCAACTCATTTCCCATGGAAGGGTGCAAATAAACTTCATTTTAAAATACACAGGTTTAAAGGAAAGGAACTTTCAGGGGAAAAGGAGAAAAGAGGAAACATACATGATGGAGATTCTTCAAACCGAGTGCACACATTGGTTGCCTTGGAGCTTTCTGTTAAAAGCTCCTCATCTTCTTCCTGTTCTGTTCTACGATGCCGGTAGCTTTTTAAAAAAAAAAAAAAAAAAAAAAAAGTTTTTGAAAAAAGTTTCTGACTAACCCAAAAGACACTAAACTATTTCAAAGTCAAATCTGAGATCAGTGTGGTACAGACATAAACACCTAAAGGAGCTTCTTGAAGGTTTCTTTAAATGAACTGATCCACTTATATGCCACTTCTTTAATTTTAAGAGCCACTTCCTAATGATAAACTGTTACATTCCAGCTGAGATTAGCAGTAGCCTCAAATATTAGTGTGCTTAGCTGCAAGAGAGACTTAAGACAGTGCACTTCAGGAGCTCTAGAGCACCTGCCAAGAGCTAGAGATACTGCAATCAGACAAGCAGCAATGAGGACAATCCAAATTTCTCGATTCCTGATTTTCAAGCTGTCAGTAAGACACAGAACACTGATGCTCTCCACACAGCCTTGCAACTTATAGCCATGGAGGCTCTACTCTTTTGCCCGTTTCTCTTCATGCTGGAATACTTTTAACCATGACAGTACCTCACCACAGCACTAAATTTCTACAAGTCCTAGAATTCTTAAACAACTCTACTCAGCTTGTAGGTGGGAACTTTCAAAAAAAAAAAAAGGCACACACGCTGTAATACACACAGCCAAACAGAACAAAAGGCTAGCCAACTTCACTTACATTCCTGAAGCAAAATAAAACCCGTAATTACAGTACAAACTGGCCTACATGTCATCACTTACTCGCCAACTGACAGTAAATTCTGCTTCTCATCCTTCTTTATTCGTGGACGTCCTGGTTTCATTTTCAAAGGTGAAGTAGGAGTTTTCTGAGCAGCAGGCTGAATGAAGTGAGCAAACAGCTCAGTCTGCTTCAGCAGATACTCAAATCTGTTTGCTCTATCTGTTTGCTGTTGACAAAGAAAATGGAATGGAACAAGTGTAAGACACTGCAATATGCATTCGATTTTTTAGAAAATAGAAAATGCTTTCAAACCATTTCGATTTGCACACCTACAACAAACACACCAACAATGCAACCACCACGGACACACTCAACACTCTTCCACTGGCTGAAGGCTAACCTCGAGCACACAATAAAATCTAAGAGGCAAGCCAGGCCTGCCTAAGACTGAGATCTGGCTTTAGCGCAAAGATTGTGAGGGTGTCACTGGACAAGGCAGCATGGCTCATAAAAAAAGAGTCCCCCTCCCAGAAATTTTCTCCTCACTAAGATTCATGTGATTCTTTGGTGAACTCGTTCACCTCATCAGCCTAGCAACAGCCACTTTCTCTTTTACTGCCTTAGTTTCCTGTGTGCTCACACTCCCTGCTTGCTCAGCGGGATAAACCACCTCACCTACCTTTGATGGATAAGCTAAAGAGGCAGCACGAAGGGCAGGCAGAAGGGGAGCAGAAGAGCCCCGAGCTAGAAGGCAGAGCACCCATTTCAGCAGCAGAACTGCCAGATATGCTCGGCCTAATTTGTCACACTGCACCCTTTGATATGAGACCCTGTTTCTGCTGCGCAATATAGATTACAGGAGACAACGTTAATATCTAAAAGGGTCAACTGACCCTTTATGATGGGTTCCACTTGGAATCAACTCACATTCCCACGGCCACTTCGACTACTCTTCTAAAGTCTCTGTAAGTTCAGAGACAAGTGAGAGAGAAAACAGCAACCACCTGATGCTGCCAGGTGCCAAACACAACCTGGTGTTCAGCAGCCTGTGCAGTTAACAGGCAGCCGACCTCCTTAGTAGAAAGGAACAACACTAGCTACAGCATTTACAAGTTCACTTCCTTCACCATTTGCCAGGAAAGAAATTAGGAAGAGAAGACTAAGTAATTTTCTTGTGGTGACAAGAAGAAATGTAGGCAGCAACAAACTGAGAACAATCAGTTTCACATTCCTCTGAAGAAATTCTGTGTGCAGTCACAGACACTGAAATTACAAACTGGAAGGAAAGAAAGTAGGAAGAACAGAAAAAGGAAATGTGATGAGATGGTAAGAAATGGATGGCTCCATCCCTAAATTCAGGATATCCTAACAACTACAAAAAAAAAGGAAAACAGCAATTTTCCTCCTGCCCAATCAGCACAAAATTACCCATCTTCAAGTTTGAGGAATCTAACCAGAGCTTTGCAAAGAATGAATTAAATTGAAAAAAAAAATAAAAATAAAAAAAGGCTATCAAGATCCCTTTCTCTTTAAATTAATGATAAAGTGTAGGAAAAAAAAAAACAGCAGCTTAGCAGCAAAACTCTATCAGCTTCCTGTGAATTTTGAAAGCACTGATTTTAGGAAGTTCCTCTTTTATTTACTTAGACCTGTAAATGATACTGTTTATGAGAACCTGTCCATTTTGAAGTCTTCCTACTAAAGTATATTTCACTCGAAAATTTATGTAAGAATTTACAGTATCTACTTAAAGTCTTAGGATAAACTTTTTATTTTTCTCTGCCCTACCTGTTAATAAATAAATACATATATATACACACACACACTTTCGTGTATATATATATATATATACACACACACACACACACACACACTCATACACACTTGTATAAAGGACTGCTATTCCTGAAGTTCAAGATTTTTCTGTATTTGTCAATAATATAAAACGTCAGAGACTTCAACAGATTCCATACGTAAAGGAAGAAAGGTAGTAGCCGGTCAGGATGGACCCTCTCCTAGGGGGGAGATTCTGTTCCAGAATCTTCCAGTTTCTGACTAAGAAAGTGACCTCTTTATGATCCTCCTTATCTGCAGGAAGGACTATTTCACAGACAACTGCAAAAGCAACGCACAATTCTTATTATGCCTTTTTCCCTGAAGATGCCTGAATACTTCTCATTCTCCCATCTGTCCTAAATCTAGACTGGTACAAGACTGCTAGGACTATATCTTGAAACAGCAAAACACATTCACAGCTGCACCAACACATTACTGCAATGGCAATAAAGAAACAACAGAAAACAAAACGCTAATAAGGGAAAAGAGATTTTCTTAGACTTTTTTGGTTTCAAATTACTTAAATGTTTCTGAAGGACTAGACAAAAGCCTATACATGCCGTTAACAGATTTCAAAAGAGCCAAACACAAAATATTAACCGTTTAATACCAGATAGCTGTATGCATTCCCAAACGCTACATACCATTTTCTCTTCATACGTAGGATCTGCTTCCTGGATTTCTTTTTGTTTTCCTGGTGATGCATCATCGAACGATTCCTGAGGGGAAAAACATTAGAAGTAACTTCTTTTCTGAACAACAGACTTTGCCCGTGTAAAGGTAAATAAGCTGGATACAAATTACTATCTACCCACGCCGGGTAGCGCCTCCTTCTTGTGTTGCTGCGGTATAGCCACGTTTCCATTAATTACTGTGAAATTAACTAGGTCACAGATCCGTGATCCCTCCCACAAGAGGAGGCCCAGAGCTAGCTCTCCATAATCCAATCTAGCTCCATCCCTGTAGCATCATGCGGGTGCAAACAGGAGAGCCAGCCGTGGTCCAGGAGCCCAGCCGGCCACCTCTAGGACGCGGAACTAGAGCCTTCCCAAAGCTGCCCCTGGAAAAGGAACTGCCAGAGAACCGGCTCTGCGCTGGAGGCAACAGCAACTTCACGTTCTGCCCTTGTTGCGTGTGACCCCAATCCCTCCACGCTCTGCTCCAAGCGAACAACTCCACGTAAAGAGCTTGCCCTGGAAGCAGGGCGGCATGTTGGAGATGCCACATTCTTCCCTCCTTTGTTTACTAAATCAGCAACTGTTGTGGCCAGGAGAGGACAACGGCGTTTGTTTTGACAGCCCCTCCTCATCCTCCTTCCTGTCCACTCCTTGGCACACTGCCTTCAACTTGCCTTTCAGGACAGGGTTTTTTTTGTCCTTCTCTCTTCCAGTTAACTCTTTCCCCCATCATCTCCCACATTTAATTTCCTCTTCTCCCGTCACTAGCACCAAAAACATGACAGGATGTCCATGACAGGATAGTACTTTACAAAATACTTCTTGAAAGGGTAAAAAAATGAAACGAGATGTCGAGTAGTCTTTACTCCAAAATCATGATTCCAATGGGGAATTCAATGAATTCAATCCAGAACAAAGAAGCAGTGTGAAACAAAGGGAAACAAAACAGGGGTTGCGCGTGGGGGAGTGTCACCTTGCCAAGCTCCTGCAGGTACGTACATGTGAAAACACCGACACAAACGCCTCATTTGCCAGTCAAGAGACTCAGCACAGGAAGTTACAGCTAAGGATCTTTCAGAATTTTGTTTTCTCATCTCCCAGTGTATATTTCACAACCATCTTTCACTGGGCACAAGGAGGACGGAACTGTCTGAACCCCTCGACAAAATTCATGTCTCTCCAGCGATGCTGGAAACTTCAAACAGAAAGAAAACACCCACAAAAAAAAGCAGCAACCTGCTCTGACCTCTTCAGATGTGACAAAGACAGCAAAAACTTCCAATTTACATAGACAGCAAGAAAAACAACCTCAATCTTTTAGCTGACTAGAGCCATGAGGAAACCATTTAAAAGGAAAGCTGCATTTATGCGAGGCTGAGGCTAACCCCTTCCTCAAATAAAGAGCAATTAACTTTGGATATACACGAAAGAAGAAACCATCAGAAGCAGGCGCTTCCCAGCATCCGTGCACTCTCTGCCCGGCCTGGAACGGCCGTGTTTCGTGCAGGCCCAGGCCCTTGCCGTGCATCTGCTGCCACTTGCCAGCGCGCGCAAGGGAGGCCGTCGCACCGCACGGCGCGACGCCGAGGGCAGAAAACGCCATGCAGCTCCGCATGGGGAAAAGCAGGAGCAGCCCGGGGATCCACGGAGCAGGCTGATCCCTCGGGCCTGGCGCGGGGAGGAGGCAACGCTGCCATAAGGCGCGCTGGCCTCTCCCGGCGGGCACTCGGAGCCCCTGGGAACTTCAGGAATAAGCACCTGTTGCCGAGAGTCAAGCAAAACAAAGTAAAATAAAGAAATAAAAACTAGAATAAAGTTTAGAAAATAGAGCGAATAAAAAATAGAACGGCACAAACGGCAGTGACCCCGGCCGGCCCCCAAGCAGCCCCCGCGGCGCAGGCCGCGCGCGCTCCCGCCGCCCCTAACGGCCGCTCCGCCGCCGCCGCTCCTTTGTCCGCGCCGCACGCGGCCGCCTGCGCCTCATGGCGGCACCTGCCGCGCCGCTCGCTCACCTCCATGGCGGGCCCGACCGCCGCAGCGCCCGCCGCGGCCTCGCCGGTGTGGGCCCCCGGGGGCGGCGGCGCGTGAGGCTCGTCCGGCGGCGGCGGCCCCGGCGGCGGCGGCCCGGCGGACATGATCCCGCGCGCACAAAGCTCCGCCGGGCGCCGCGCGGGCCCGGCGCGGGGCTGCGGGAGGGGAGAGGGAAGGCGGAGAGAGGAACGAGGGCGGGGGCGCGCGCGGGCCGGGGGCGGCGGGGGCGCGCGCGGGGCCCGTTCAGCGCTGGCGCCGGCTGCCTGGGCGGGCGCGCGCCAACCAGGAAGCGAGTCGGCCGCCGCTCTCGCGAGAGCCGCGCCGCGAGCGGGAGGCACCAGCGCGCGTGCGCCAGGCTGTGCTCGCGCCGCGGATTGGAGGCGCCGCCGCACGGGTCCGAGGGCTGCGGAAGGGGGCGCTCTGTGACGTCACCGCATTCGCCGCCGGGGCCGAGCGGGCGGGGTGGGAGGAGGCGAGCGCGCGCGCGCGGCGTGACGTCACGAGGCCGTAACGGCCGGCGGGCTCCGTAACGGCTCCCAGCGCGGGGGCCTGAGGAGAAGGCGGGAGGAGCAGCGGTATCCGAGGCCGACCTTGGTCATTAGGGGAAACGAAAACGGAGCCGGTAGAAACCCCTCTCTTCCTACACCAGGCTCGTAGAACCAGACTAGTGCATGCATGAGGAGGGGTCTAAGGTCCAAATAAATATATCGATAAATAAAATTTAAAAAAAGAAAGCTGAAAGAATAGAGGAGGAGAAGAAAGAGATACGTGTCCTGCCACCCTCTGCCAGGGAAGGGTAACTCAGTCCTGCTGCTGCTTTTATGTGTGGCTGTGGGGAACTCCAACTGCCTTTTTTTTAATGAAAAAGAAATGGTTAAGGTAATTCCAAGGAGTGTGCAGTGTGCATGCCCTATTAGAGATAATACTTGCTCCTGCTACCCTGCAGGAGTTGCAGCCCAGCTTCCTCTTGGCCCTGCCTTAAAGCCACTACATGGAGCCCCTGTCTGGTGCATGAGGTCAGCTCACAGCACATCCCAACTTCCCCCAGGCTGGTGAAGGCTTATAACTAAAATACAATTGGTAGCACCAGGACCTGTTCCAAAAGAAAATACCAGGAAGATGCCAACACTATGAAAATACAACTCACAGTTCAAATTGCTCTTTTCTCTCCAGTCAGTCACACTCTCGTGAATGCACAAAATCCAAAGACCCTGAACAGGCAGCCTGAACATGGAGACCTTAAATTAAAAGCAATCCATAGCAAAAAGAAACTCCTGACAGAGATTACTAAAATGCTAAACCCCAACTAATGACAAATACACATCAAGGCATTATAAGCCTCCCCTAGTCATCAAGTTTTAAAGTATAGAGACAATTACTTGTTATTAACATGCTTATGAAGTTAGTAAAGAACAGTTTAATTACAGATTTTTGTCAAATTTCTTTGTCATGTCTTTTGTTGCTTGGTGTGTAATAATAACTTTTTAAATTAATATTCTTTAGATGACTTTTGTTTAATAAATAAACACTAAAATACCACAAATAAGAGCTACTCTAGAATATACTGTTAGCTGCATAGCAACTACATTAGTAGGCACTGCTACACATATCAACACTATAAATTTGATAGAAAAAAATACTATATATTTATTTCAATAATTTCTTAGTGCAATGGTGACAATATTCAAGATAGTTTACCACATAAACCTACAAGAAGGTATTCATGTGCTCTTTAGATTTGAGTACTCTCAAGATAATATTGAATTTAAAATTACAGTGCATGTTAGCAAAATTAGTATTCTATGCAAAGTAAACAATACTGAGTTAATTTGCAGTGCTGTCTCATAAACATTCACAAGCCTGTGTTTTAGCTCTGTCTTCAAAAAAATTCTAAAAATAATGCCATAAGAAGACCAAAAAGTTTTTCAAATTTAATACTTATAACCACAAACCAAGAACAATTTGGCAACAGAAACAGTCTGTAGCTTGTCAGACTTTGCTTGTCTCTAATTTAAAGCAAGGCACCAGATGTGTATCTAGCAATAACATTTATCCATGGGAAAAAAAAGCTTTATGTCTCTGATAGAAATCCTTGAAGAAGGGAGATTCTGTAATAAGTAGCTCTCCCACGGAAGAAAGTCAGACTACAGAAAATGCTTTTAGGTTTTATTTGCACAGTGTTGTGACTGAAAAGGCTCAACCACAACCCAGATTTATGTTACTTCATTATGGATGCTTCTTTCATTACACATGCAGACCTTTCTCATTCCAAAACTCCCCATCCTCCTTGGCGGTCAGTTCTTCACTGACCCTCCTTTCTCGAACCCCAAGGTTTACCTCTTACCATCAGGTGCAGCAATGAGAGTGACACAAGGCGAAGAGAGAGGATCCCTTGCAAATCCCATACTGCACAAATGGGCATTGGCACTAAGCCACCTGACCCCCTTGTGGGGTGGTCGTTCTTTGAAGGAAGGAGGATTTTTATGAGGTTGCTATAAACGTGGACTTCGCTGAAAGAAGGGCATACATCTGCAAAGAGTTTTCTTAAGTAAGGCTTATTATTTTAGCATTTTTAAACTATAAATAAAAATGCTGTTCTATTTATCTACAATTTTATGAAGCTGCTGGGATTCCACATATACACAAGTATCTGCCTGTAATTTCCATGGTGTCCCTGCGTGTGCAGAGGGGTTGGACTACATGACCTCTAGATGTCCCTTCCAACCTAACGATTCTGCGATTCTACCAGACTAGGACACTCAGCGTCTTGTAATACAGCTTTTACTGCAGGAATGATGTGTTCTTATATATGCCGTAGACTATATTAGTGTATAAATATCTTTCAAGTTCTTGGTTTTAGAAACAGATACAGGTAACACATCTGAATTCCTTTCTGTATTAGTGGTTGTTTTGAATAACAACAGATTATTTGATATGTTCAAATTCTATGCTTTCTGGCGAGATAAAACACCTATGGTGGAAGTAATTAGTTTTCAAACCTGATTTAAGGGATTTTTTTTGGGGAAAAAGGTCAGAAAAAATGAGAAATCGAAGTAAAATCCTGCCAAAGAACCGAGGGCATAGGGGAAAATGTAATACCATGTGCTCTATTTGTTATGACACACAGGCAGGGGATTTGAAATGAGCAACAGAAAATAAAAGCATGACAGGTAAGTGTGGGAGTGATAAATGATAGATAAGCGGATAGAGACCAAAAGAGCCCATCAAAGCTACTTCTGTAGCTCTGAGCAAAATACCAGGGCCATCAGAACAGACACTTGTCAGTTACGTTTTCTGAAGAAAAGAGCAAAGGCCCACACAATTTCAGTTAATTTGAAAAGATGATGGTCGGTCAATACTGATAGAAGATATTTAATAAATTAGAGAGTTGAAATCATTTTTTTTTCCAGGGGAGTGGTAGTGGTGCTTGAGCTCTCAGAGGATTTGGGTGGTTTGTTGGATTTTTTTTTTTATTATTACAATTATTTATTTTTTAAATTTTCATCCATTTACTGCACAGAAACTCAAGAAAGTCAAGTTATCTGCATACACTCCACAAGTGCATAAGTCCATGTACACACTAGCACCCAAGGGCAGCTGGAAAGAACCTCAAAGAGCATTTAATAGAATATCATTAAAATGGTAATCAATATCTTATTGTCCCTCTTCAAAACTGATGCAATTCACATTGCCTTTAATTGCAGAGGGAACTTAACAGGAAAAGGCTCAGCAACTATGGTGGATGCTGTAAAAATCTTCAAAAATAAACTATGGTATTAGTACAGATACTGATTTTATACCTAAAAAAAGAAAATTTTTGAGTGTCTACTTTGTATTTTATGTTTATGATTTGTATTTTATATTCTAGATGTTATGATAATTTTGCTATTGCTTCCTGCCCTAGTAGGCTTAGATACACTGAAGTCAGAGGGGTAGTTGTTTTTAACACACATGAAGGCATTAGCCCATGCCCCATAGTCTAGAAACAGGAAAACATATTGTTTTGGCCTACTACATTTGGCATCATAATGGGACACTTGTTTAGTAAGCTGGCTTTTGTAAGTGCTTAGTGTTTCTTAATTTATGGGTGTACACAGCAGGTTACGCAACTAGAATACTTCAGCTAACCTCTCTTATTAAGAAGTCAACAAATGAACCAGATCAGTCCTTTCCAGTTTCCATTAATACCAAAGGTTTCTTTTAAAGAGTTTAAAAATGAACCCCCTGGGTGTCAGAGCAGTCTAGCTCTGGTCACCAACTGACAAGATGGCAAGTCCCTCAGCTAGTCGTACAGACAGCACCAGCTACTCTGCTTGCTGCTGTTGCTGAAAATTACTGCCAAGGATGCTGAACCATAAATATACACTGTGGAAAATTGCTCATGTCAAAGACACTATTCGTAAGTCCCATTCTTATGGGGAATAAGAATGTCCCATTCTTTGTGCCTTTCCGGGTTGAGACCTATGCCCAAAGATACCCGGTTACTCCTTCAGCTGAAGCCAAGACACACAGAAGCATCCAACAGCCTGATCTTCTGTTCATCTGCACCCAAATCAATGCAGTGCTTTTGTGGAGCACTTCATACACACTAGTGGCTGGATAAGAACTTTTTTTGTGGCAGTCACGGATAGCATAAGCATTTCTAAGTAATAGGAAGGACAACAGTAAATGAATCATGAGTTTATGAAAGGTTTGGTGCAACACAGATCCCCAGCTAACATAAGAAATAGAGGCCAATCTCCAAGGCTGGTAAGCTTCCAGAGTAGCTTTGCAAGACTGGACAAAAAAAAAGTATATATACATACATACACGCACACAAATTGTTGTTGGTTCTACCCGGAATGACTTTTAACTTAATTGACTGTTGCAATCAGTAATAGCTACATTCAGTTTAATTGTGATAAAAATCTTGCTCACATAGTGCAGTGTGAAAGTTCTGGAGGGGCCCATTGCTCCCCATTTAGCTATATGGAGCAACAAATTCTAAATTACAGAATTACAATGGCAAGACTAACTTGTTTGTAAGCCCTATGTGCAGCATGATGTTGTGATTGTCATAGATGAATAGATCATTAAAAAAACTCTTTAACTCACACCTAACCAAAAGAGACTACTGAGCACAATGCTCTTTCTTCATCTTTTAAAATGTCCTTTTTAAAAAAAAATCCCAGCAGAAACACCTGTGCTTTTGCCCTTGCATGTTATGGGGCAACAGTGAACAAGTGACAGTGTGTTCAACTGAACCTGTGAAGTATAAATGTCCCTCTGCTATCCCTCAGCCTACTAGTCTTGTAGTAGCTAAAGCTTTTGAGGAGATTTCCCAGTGCTTTCTTGAGTTAAGAAAAGCAGCCTTCTAGCAGGAATAAAATGGTCAAACTAAAAATTTAAAGAGCAGCATTCCCAACTGAGCACGGGGGTGACAGGGATGAAGGGCAGGCTGGAGGGGTGCAGGACAAGCAGCCTTTTGATGGCCCTCCCCCAAATTCCCCTCCTACCCATGGAGGGAAGAAAGAAACACACGTTTCAAATACTCCGAGATCAGCTTAACCCTCAGGCATGTGCCCACGTGAGCACAGGAACACGCAAAGCGACCCTTTGCCATGATGATAAGCACCAAGAGAACTATGCAGGGGAAGCCGCGCGCGCAGATTACCTAATCGCAGCTGTCAAAATCAGAAGCAGCTCCGCAGCGGAGATGCGCCAGCCCACGCTTAGAGCCAGGGTCCCAGAGCAAGGCTGCCTGGAGCGCGTTTCTGAAACTACCAAGTACTCACCATGCCCACGGACGCTTTAACTTACCATCGGCGAAAGGAAGTTTGATCCCATTAGATAAAGGCTTTGAAGCAGCGTAGATTTATTGCTCCAGGATCTTTAAAGATTTGAACTAGTTATGCTTAAGTAATGGAGCTCCCCTGAAGCCAGTACACTGCTTTTCCTGGCTCCCAGGAGGCTGGGACTTGACTTCATTTTTGCTGTTTCGAGGGGGAGAAAGTTCAGAGACATGCTTTAGAAACTGCTATATTTAATCTTTTTTTTGAGAAGTAGTCAGTGTTGTATCTAAATCCACAATTGTGAAAAAATGTGGTTGGTTTCTAGATACCCTTACACACACACATTGAATATTGCTTTGCCATTTCACGGGACAGAGTTTACACATCAAAACTGAACAACTTGATTTATTTAAAATTCACCTCAAAATGCATTGTGTTTAGTTTTTTTTTTTTTTAAATGAGCATTCAAAGCATCAAAATTACTAATTCAAAAAGAACCTTTGTTAAGAATACATTAATTTACATACTGTAGTTTGTGGCTGTGAGGGGAAAGAAACAAACAATAGCAGATTAGGCACAGGACTGACACCAACATGCCAGAAAACAACACACTTCTCAACTTTTAAATGATCTGGGCAAATTAAAGCAAATGGATCAGGGAGCAGGGGAAGGGACCACAGAAAAACAATTTACTTATGAGCATTTTTGTGTTTAAAAAAAACAAAAGATGAAAAAATGTTAGTAGGTTTTCTATCTAGACCAAAGTCATTCACACATTTAAAGAACTCTCTTCCAGATAACAAAACTGTTTCTAAACCAAGGCAGATTATTATTTGGAACTGGCATAGTAAAATGAAGGATCACAGTATACAGAGCTTAAACTCCTGTACCAGGAAAAAGCAACAAGTGGTTTACAAGGGGATCAGTTAGGTATATTATCTAATTTTTAAAAACAGAGGTATAAAATATCAGTTGCATAGGGATTTAAATATAAGGCAAAGCAGAAGATTAAAGTAAAATAAAGATCGTAAGAAGGGCACTATGGTGTCAAAACATAGTATTTCCATTTGAATTAAAGGTCTAATTCAAAATCACAGTATTTTGCTAGTACTACAAACAGTGAATGTCAAACTGTCCCATTAATCTCAAACTGAAAACTGACATTAGAACTTCTAAATAGTACAAAACTAAAGCTCACTGTCTAAACCTGATCAGTGTATTAGCACAACAGTGCTTGGTACGTACCTGATTTATATACTCTACCTTCCGTAAATAATATAAAGGTTATTTCTTGTTAATAGGTGTGAGATCACAATATTACTGCATGCCATCAGTGGTTTGCAGGCTTACTTGATATTTAATTACTCAGTCTTTAGAAGGTGAGATCCCACCCTGCAGAATCTTCACCCATTGAATACAGAACACTGTCATTAATAAAATACAATAGAAGTTCCACTACTAACAACTAACATAGAAGCCAGGATTGTAGGTCTAAACCCAGTATAGTTCATTATTATTAACTCACAGCAATTTTTGTTAGGAAGGTAACCTGTAGACTTCCAAATCATCTTGCGTGTATTAAATATAAACAAGTATGTAACTACCGGTCATCTCTTGACATTTCAAGTAGATTATTCAATTGTGGAAGTATTTCCGCAAAATCAATTTTAAGTTGTTTAACTGAAGTTCAAATATTAATTCCCATATCTACAAGTAGCTTAATTAACCTAAAATTGTAAGGAATAGTAGTGTAAGGAAAAAAAATTCTCCAGATGAATTAGGCATTAAGATACACTAACTGGGAATACCTGAACCAACATCATAACTGAAAAAGTGCATAAACATAGTAATACTACAAATGTGTTAACTACCGAACAAAAGGTTTCCGAAAGCCAAGCGATACTATTGTACATGGTATTTACAGGTTGCGAACTTTCCAGAGACCACAGAGCCAATTTAGGATCTTAAAATTCCTCCGATGTATCTGAACATCCTTTGGCTACCGTCTTCTTCGGTCAAGAACCTATCCACACACCAGTGAATCATCAAGCGCTGCACAGTCAATCAACACTGCCATCGTGGTTCTGTAATTCTCAAAAATGCAGAGCGATAAACGACGCCTCTTTCTGTTCTTTGAAGCTAAAGCTGTGTTTTCATTTTACACTTTTGGAAGGTGTTTCAGATTCTGTAGACTGCCTCCCATCAGTCCATGCCTCTCGTGTGCTCTTCAGTGCTAGTGTTTTCTGCTGGTCAACCACAACATAATCAACTCTTTCATCTGCCACGCTGCTGCCTGAACCACTGCTCTTTTTCTGGAAAAGGCAAGGGAGAGTGAAAAACCCATTAAGACAAGTCAAGGCAGGTCCCAAACAGATCCAGGGCGAGCAGAGCTTCCTCTGAAAGGTACAACACACTCTCTCTGTCACATGCTGTTTGACAAACTAATGAAGGTGATCTTGCTGGGGGCTCACCATCCCAGCAACTGCTTGGGAAGAAATGCTAAACTCTTCAGGGCTGAAGTTCAAGATTTGCTTACCTTACGAGGCGGGGTAGATTTCCCAGAATCTAGGTCCAGATCTAAATACTCTACTTGCTTATCTCCTTTAGGTTTTACCATAGGACTGCTTCCTCCATCAAGGCTGTTGCTACCAAACAAATTCTGAAATTATAATATAAATAACTTCAGCTGCAAATGCACATTGTCATGGGCCATATTATCAAATACGCTTGCTGCAAACTGCCTAAACATTCAAGGTTAAAGACCTGACTGAGTGCTCTTGCAATGTGCTAAGCCATGCATGTTTTATTGACACTGTGTAACAAGCAAACTTGTTCCAAGGCAAAACTGGAAAAAAATAATGTTGAGCTTGGGACACAGAGTCAAAAGCCAAGGCAGGAAAACCCCCCAAACCCAACGACCAAACCCACCCCCACTTAAGGGTGCCACCAAATCAACCTGTGCTTTCCACCTTATACCCCTTTCGCAGCATGAGATCTGGATGGAGTCTGTTTTTTTTTTCCTGAATATATATTATCTCAAATTTAGCATGATTTAATTAAAATTTCTGTATACCTTTACATTAATTTCAGAATTTCAGTCTTACAACAGTGACAAAACTTCAAAGGAGGCTTTTGCATGAAATGCAAAATAAAATGAAGTGCGTCATAATTAAGCTGAAAGTCAAAAGATATTATTCAATGGCTAAAAATGAAAGATTACGCAAACTGAAAACTTTGGGTGGGACTGCCTGAACTAACATTGTACTGCATGTACCTACATTTCAATTAGCCCAGACTTTTACAACCTCACCTCCTCTGTCCTCTCCCAGCCTGATCCCTGCCTCTTAACAGGTGTTATAGGAACAGTACAATGGAAGGTCTCTTCTCTAAAAGATCTAAAATATCTAAAAGGAAGACAGAGGGCAGCAGTCAGCAAAAAATGAAGAGCAAGGCGTAGGAAAGACAGAAGGGCAAAGCTGACAGCAACTTGAAAGAAAAAGCAGAATATTGCTCATTTTATTAAGTAAACCAGAAGTATGACAATCCAAACAAGATACTCCGAAGCTGATGACAGAAAAGGAAGAAACAGTTCGGGCTTCTTCCTAAGGTGTAGTTACAATAAATAAAATTTTTCAAAATGTCCATGGAATTAGCACATTTTAAGACAATGGCCTTGAGATATCTGTAAACATTCAGGTTCTCTAAGAAATAAAATACTTCAGGGGTTAAAGCTTAATGGGCTTGGCTTTTTTTAATGAGAGTTATTTTGTATTACATCTGCATCACCCAACTCACTACTAAGTAGTAACAAGGACAAACACAAATGACCAATACGAAGTTCAGTTTTGCTGCCCAACTTCTCTAAAGCATATTTCTTAGTATTTAAGAGTCAGAATCCTTATCAGTTTTCAGCATTAAAAAAAAATTGTTCTTTAAACAGAAAAGGGTCTGTACTTCACACAAACTAGGCAAGTATAATGTATGCATTAGAAAAAAAAATCAATACACTTAAACAAAAACAAAGAAAAGTCTTCAGAACAACCTTGAAGAATGAATGATGCAAGCAAGCATAAGATGATAATGCCAGGCCATCCTAGCTGTGATATTAAACACAGCATCTTGGCACTCAAGATAAGCCCCTAAATGACATTCTAAGATTCAGCAGAAATCCCCACTTCTCCTTGTGATTCTACTATGGCCAGAAGTGCAGGTACAAGGCAACTTGCAGCTTTTGTGTAAAAGCGGACGTCTCCTGACTGCAGGCTGGGATGTTCCTGGTTACTTACCAGTGCCTCTCGCAGAGGGCTCTTGCGGGAGGTGAGTTAACTTTACATGGCGGAAGGCAGCAGCAGCAGCCGGGAATGGGGCAGAGCACGGGCCAGCACCCTCCTGCTGCGCCCGTGAGGCGGCAGCCAGGCCGAGCTGCTGCGGGGGCCGCTACCGGGGCGGCATCCAGGGACAAGGCCGGGAGCAGGGAGGCGGCAGGGAAGCTGGCATGGCAAGGGCGGGACAAGAAAGCAGCACAAGGAGAAGGGAGAGCTGTGGTACAGCGAAAGGGGACAACACATGCCACACGTGAGAGCAGACACACAGGCAGAGCAGAGAGGGTGGCAGGCCCTCCCCTAGAGGAGGCTGGGGAAAACCACAGCTTGCGTAACGCTTTGAAGATGAAAAATGCTACTGTGCTCTCTAAGTGAGAATCCAAGCTGTAAAGATAGAGTGAATGACCCTGAAAGGATGGCTGGGCTAGACGTACAACTAGCTAGAGGGCTACAGCCTGGCCTAGAGCTTTACTCTGAACCGCATTTTAGTTTGGGCTTGAGGCTCATCTCACCCCACCCCTCCTTCCTCCCCCCCTTCCCTTTCTTTTTTATAAGAAGCCTAATAAATGCACTTGTAGCTCAGATTTCATAGACTGGAAACCACAAATATCAATTATTTTCCCTGTTCTTCCCACATTTCTTGGAAGATCTTCTTTCAAAAAAGGGTTTTGAAGTATGCCTCAGAAGTTCTAAAACAGTTTATTTCCCATAATGTCACAACCAGTCTCTATCCTGGGACAAACAACTACAAGACAAGAGGAGAGAGTTTGTAGGGAGGAGAAAGAAACGTGAACTGCTTTGTAGAACAGACATGCATACTGACCCTACCCTAATTAGAAACAGTCATGCTCTTATTTTTGTCAATGCAATCTTACCAAAATTACAGCTGTTTTATAGAGAGTTGCCTTTTTTTTTTTAATCTAGAAATGTAGAGGGAGGTGATGTTGAACACTTGAATGATTTAAAAGTAAGGACTGCACAGGAAGAGAGTAGTTAAGATGTAGATATTACATACTGGGTCTTCAGTGGACTGATTTGGGTTCATGGATACATAATTCTCTTCACTGTCGTGCGAGTCACTGCTGGAAGTTGTGCTATGAACTGAATCCGGTCTGGGAGACATGGGAAGCCTGGAGGAGCTAATTACCAGGAATTATTTTACAAACAATACATCGTTAATATCTTAAACCTCCTGGTGAACAACAAAAATAAGCATATTAGAGCTGAAATTTTCATTCAAGTTGTATTTTCCAGTTACACAGTTCTTAATATTAAATACTACAAAAGAAACATTCATATTGACACCCTGTTTCAGTGAATCTATGCACACTATATATACACACACACACATATATACACACATATACACAGATCCAATTACAAAAGAAATCTCAATCTGTTGCAAAGGCTAAGGAATTCAATAGAGAAGCACATATATATTTGCACTCCAGTCAATGAAAATAAATGAGAAAAACTAAGAAACTTACTCTCGTGCAAAACTTCTGGTGATAGGAGATCTAACTGGGGCTTGTAATTCTTCCCATTCAGGCAGAGGCTTTATTTCTAGTGGAGCTGGTTTTGCTACATAGGAAACAGACATTCTTAAAGCACAGAAAATTTCTAAACTAAAACAGCTTTTCAAAGTCTAAATACCAAAAGGAAATACTATTTTTTTAAATAGTAAGCACTAGTAAGGGAAAGGAGGCACTGCTCAGCTCTCAGAAAGTCGTGATATATTCACCTATATTTTAAACCTTCCCTTTATTGAACAGCAATTAGAAAAAACACAATTTAAGAATTTTTGCAAGATGCATTTGTACATATTAATCTGTTTCAAAAATAGACTCTGAAAATGGCAGTGTCATGTTCCGTGCTAGTTGTGTCACAAGACTTGTTGAACTGACAAGCACAGGACAGGCTTGATCAAATGTCTCAACTTAAACTGGTCGCATAGCCAACTCTGGATACTTTTCTTGGCTCATGGACAAATGTTATTAGGTAAAATTTGCCCTCACTGTGTACATGTGCACTTACTGATTAGGTTTCATGGCTGAAAGTGTGGGCAGAATCTTGAACTACGATTAAGTTTGCAAAGCTCACAGATGAGTCAATACCTAGCTTAAATTCCAGAGGTGCTTGCCTTGTTTTGGGTGCTCAGCAAGCTCCGAGCTCATCAACAGCAGAGCAAAGCAGCAGTGCGTCATTAAGGCAGCAAACGTGACGCTAGAGAACGTGCCATTTCCAAATTCCATTTTCGTAACAGAACCACAAAGCAAGTATTAGCAAGGAATACATTATCCTTCCCTCCCACCTCTTTTGTTTTTTTTTTTTAATCTTTTCTAAATGTTAAAAGCAGAAGTTTTTAAAAAAAGTGGACCATAGAACTTTTTAGGAAAACTTGTTACAGTTCTAATCTCAGCTCCATCCTCCCTAAAAATATTTTAACAAAATAAATTCTAAAGCTGCTACAACAACAACAAAAACAAGTCAAACAGTTTGTTGCATACTAACAGATTTACAAGGTCAAATTTCGGGTGTAAAGAACCAGTTCCTGGGGAGTAAAAGCAGTCACAAGTGACCACATGAGGAACTGAGAGAAATCAGTTGCTTAATCAGTATGGTCTTCTCGTAAGGAAGAAGCAGAACCGTACAACAGTCTACTGCCATTATACTTGCTCTTCAGATAAAGTTTACATGAAGAGTCAGCTACCTTATGGATTCGACCTGAAGACTCATAATTCATTTTTTCTAGTTTGAGTCTTTAGCACCCAGTTTTCTCCATTAGATTAAAATGCCATAATTACTCACATATAACACATCATGCCTACTCCGGTCATTCTGCCACTCTAACTCATTTAAGCATAAAGCCTTTGCCACATACTCTCACAGACTTGTAGATATTCTCCTGAGGATCTACACCTGCGTCACCTGCATCAAGCTATAAAGTCTCATGTGAGACAGGGTGGCAGAAGTGAACTTTAGGGAGGCAAGATGATACTAAAGCATGAGTGACACAGCGAGACCCCAGCCCGGCTCAAATGCTGTGTAAAGGGCCTGCGGCCGCGTGGCACCTACAGTCGGCAGCCGTGTACAGCACTCGGGCATAAACAGAGCAAGGATTTTGTCCAATGCCCCTTGAGGACAGCAGGAACAGCTCATCCAATTCCAGGGAGCTTTAGCAACCAAACGTGCTGATCAATTACAGTTGTGAGAACCTTTACACATTATTTGCAATTTGCTTCGGCTCATGTACAAAGCACCAGCTCGGCGCCTTCAATAAAGCCAGTGTGACTCTAATTGCAATGCTCATAAATAGCATCTCTGCACTAATACATGATCACTGTGTTGATCTTTTTGCTGCGCTACAGCACTTAGCCAACAGCAGGAGACCCAAGTGAACTGTGGTTTCAGGTTGTTGCCTCATCAAAGTTATTTCAAGCAGCTTACAGGTAAGTCACATATACTTGTTTCTAAGTAAGCAGACACAAAAGTAAACCTGAGATACGAACAGATAGAATTTAAGAGATCAGAAGACTTATGTCTAGGAAAAGTTTCCCTGCGCTGTTAAAGACAGCGAGGTTTTTTCTTCCTTATAAAGGAAACTTGCTTGGCAAGGAAACAGCATTCATGATCTTAGATTGTAATAGAAGGAAAAGATCTTACATTATAATAGAAGCAAAAAAGGCTTTATGAGAGTTCAAATTCTAGAAAAACATTTTTCTTAATGCTACTTTTAATTTTATAAAGCTCCATATACATACAGTGCTAAAGTACATACCCTTTCTTCTTGTAGTAAAGTCACCTATGGTTTGTGAATCAGTTCGCTCTAAACCATGTGGTTTAGGTCTTAAAATTTTAGGGCTTTGACCTAATTGGTAAAAAGAAGACTCTCTTAATATATTGTTCTTTTTATAACTGGAATATGGAATTTTGTACATAAGCAGCAGAACCCCCTGCAGAAAGGTTAACGCCACAAGCATAAGCAAGCTGCCGAAGGAGAGTTTTACAGTCTAGCTGGGTCTCACACTAAGGGCTTAAGCACCAAACTTGCAACAAACAACACACTGCATGCAAGAAATTTGTCGGAGGCAAGCATAAGAGGTGTACAACTGGCTAAAAAGGGCATTAAAAACACTGTAACTGATCTTTACTATTAAATTATTTTCAAGTCGTATTACAGTAAAAAATGCTGTATTTGAGGAATATCTAAAATGACACAACAGTCATCTTTCAGATATAGGTTAAATCACTGTAAAAATTTAAGCCTTTTTATTCACCATATTACTTCAGAAACAGCAAAGCTTGCAGGAGGTCTCCTCCCCGACATGCCCTCCTCCACCCGCAGTGGACCCACGGATCTCCACTCCCCACGGATCCTTTTCCATACCGTAGTTGTTAAACATGCTCCCCAAAGGACTGCATCAATTCATACCAAAAACTTCACACATTACAAGCATCTCTCTGCGCTTGTAGAAGTGGAGTGACCTTCAATCCAAACTCCCAGCCTGCACACCAGCCCCCTGCCACAATGCAACCCAGCCTACACCGCAAACGGCTCCAACAGAAAAAAACACACTTTTTTAAGCCATTGGCGTTTTTGTAAGGTGTGTATGCCTCTAAGTGGGTGTAGTAAGTACTCTAGTTGTTCCCTAATATTTTATGCTATCCTGTAATGTAACAGTTTAGATGAATGTAGTAACGAGGTGAAGGGGACAGAGCAAGAAAACATATTAGAGGCAGTAAGATTTTTATAGACGGGAATATAACCCTTTCCCTTTAAGTAAGTAGTTCTTACTCAAACTGACAAAACACTGCAAGAAACTCAGATCACCTGGTCTATTTTAAATAAATATGATCGATAGTGCATAATAACCCTAATCTTTCTTGAAAGCGTATCTAACGAAGTGTTTGTTTAATATTAGAAAAGATGAGCGCCTTCAGGTGGTACACCAAGAAGCCATATGAAAGGTAAATCTTGACAATAAACCTAATAAAACATTGTTAGGTCTGATTATGTTTGAAAATTGCCCTGCAGCACCAAATGGAAAAGGACTGGCACCAACTCAGATGCGGGCTGGTACTACCAGCAGTGAGTGAGAACACTTGGTGAAAAAAACAAATCTGGCAGCAAACACCAGAAGTTTGCAAATCACTACCTGAAGGGTTTTGCATATGAAGGGTTCTATTACTGTTATCACTGAAGTATTGGGAACAATCAAGTAAGAACAAGCAAGGTAAATAGAAAGGTTTTGTACCATGTTGTTAACTGTTATGCAGTGCTGCTGAGTGACCATGCAGGTAGGAAGCTTGTTTATATTTATTAATACCACTATATAGCAACTTCCTTTAAAAAAAAATACAGTGATATTCACATAGAAGGTTGTTTTCTAATTTCTAAGACAGATGTTTCCTTAAATGGCTAAAAGTGCTGACGAAAAGACCAAGTGGTTGGGCAATGCTGACCAAAGGCTCAGATTATACAGTAGCACAGCAAAGTATTTCTGTAAAGTATGCTGCTGACTGGAACCAAGTCAAAAGCATGACCCAGCATGTTGGCCAAGTTTACTCCGAACTGATTTAATATTCTTAAGTACCTTACCTACAGTCCTAGGGTGGAAGCTTGGGGATATAAAAAGATCAAGATCCCAGAATGCACTGAACAGATTTGTAAATTCAAATTCAAGCATCATCTACAAGTGACATTCTATGCTAAATATCATTATCTAATCACATTAGCTTTGTGTTCCACAGTTTCTAAGCTGATTAAACAGAAATTTGGGCCAATCCAACCCAGTTTAAAAGATCAACCGATGCACTACCCTATGAGCAGAGATCTCAAGTACAGTGAAAAATCTAGCGAGGTTAACAGTGTTAATAAACTACTTAACCAATATGTACTTAATGACCTCTCTCCTCTTAACAAATGTAGGCTCGATTGCCTGAAACCAGTAAGATAAAAGAGCAATGAACTTAGCGCTGTGACTCATTATTTCTACTTTTATAATGATTCTATCTGGTCTCATCAAACACTTTCCTCAGTTACAAGTACCCCCTTTTGTAAAATATGGGTATTATGTAGATGCTTCTCTCATATTCAATTTAGCATTTAAAAACTCTTCCCAAACTCTCAAACAAACTATACAAAAAAGCATAGATTTCTATGATACCCCTTTTTGCATCAAAAACATACAAAATGTTCCAGTGTAAAATATGCTCACTGCATTTTCATCTCCTGCTACTGCAGGACAGTGTGACCTAAATACCAACTGGGTGGCAAAAGCGTTCGCTGCTACTAACCAGCCATAATAATGCAATTCCTTAGTATGTGTCTGAGAATTAAAATGCTTGTGCATTTTTTTTCTCTCTACAAAATAAAAAAGCTGAGGAGCTTATAATTTACCGTAGAAGAGATCTGACACCAGACGGGGAAGGAGGAGGAAAAAGAAAAAAACCTACAGAACTGTGAGGTTACTTATTTTACTATATATTGCACAATTCTTCCATCCCATCCTTGCCATTTAAGAAGCTAAAATAATGTGAGTTAAGGCACAGAAAGGGCTTAACACCTTTTTTCAAAAGACATGTATTTAATAAATGTAACATCAGTTTTTAAATTGCCATTCTTTATCTAAAATTCACCAGCTCTGCTGCTAATTTGACCAGATCTACAAATAGAAATACTCATTTTTAGAACTGAAAAACTTAAAGAGTGATTGAAATTCATGGTGCTGATCCAGAATAACCTTACTAATTGACTCTGAATTTACAGTTCCTCGAAGCTTAGAGAAGCAAAGAGTTGAGGATAACAACATGCAAAGTATCTCATAACTGCACAAGAGCCTCGTCTCCAAGGTTTATGCTATATAGAAATAGTATCTGAAGACAAACTCCATAAGGCCTTTCTTTAAAAGGAATTGACCAAAAGTTTAAAGGATCTTTATACAATAAGCCTGGTCCAAGGACTGGCCAAGCACTGGTCAAGTGGGCCACATACACCATGGCACAAAGACTGTCCAAGGGCTCTCCAAGTTGAAAAATCACAGACGAAGCTTATTTTTTCTAACAAACAGCCAGTGCAAAAGTTGCCAGGTGAACACATGCTGATGCATCTAGGGCTAGGCTGCCCTTGGACAGCGTGAGCTCCACTCCCGGCACTGCGCAGCGTGCGTCAACGCTGCCTTCGCCCGAGAAGTCATCACAGAAGAGTCCACTCCATGTGTCTGATTTTTATTTTCAAATAATGGCTTACCTTGAAAAAACCTCTTTTTTTTTTTCTTTTTCTTTTTCTCTCTTATTGGCCTTGCTAATGCAATCTCTTTCCTAATTTTTCAGAAAAAAGCATGGAACATAATGTGAAAAAACACGTGTGTGTCTGCAGAGTATGTGGCTCCTAACATTTTAGGCTTTTTGGACAGCAGTTGCTCATGGAAGAGCCTCCTTTTGTTTCTGGTTACAGCCTTGAAGCGCTAATAACTGCAAGATTTCTAGTAAGAAAGCTTATTTTCTGACTAGCTGTTTGCTCCATTACGTGTTGGCAATGGATTTTATGTCAGGAAACAGCAGACATCTTCATGAAAGAGGCAACAGTATCTAAACACCAACCATTTCCAGCTAAAAACTTCACAATCTACCAATGTGACATAAAATTAAAGAAGTGCACAATCTGTTAATGCTATTTCCTGGCCAATAGGACTCTGATCCTCATGAGACCAGGAGAACAGGCACAGGAGGGTTTGCCTTGGAATGGGAGGTTGGAGGGCAGGAGAGAAAAGCAACCACACAGTTGTCCTGCACAGAGGAAAGGTCTTTCAAAGAGACATAACCAACAGCAGTTCACGTGTGTGTAACTAAAGGAAAATTAAATTTGACTGAGGTGGTGTATTCCAGTACTCAAACTGCTGTGGCTTTCTCCTTAAAAAAGAGATGAAGCTCTAATACATATTAGAAAGATATATTTAGTTTTATATTTATAGCTATATTAGTGTTACATATATATAAAATATACACATATATAATGCTTATATATATATGTTTATATAAATAAATAAATAAATAAAATCCCTATCCATTTCCATATTAGTATCTAGCAACAAATAGAATGAGTACCAATACATGCTTAGTTCTGGCCAATGATATCTCATGGATGCTCTTGACTACAGTCTCTTTTGGACAGTAAAAAAAAAAAAGTTCAAAACAGCTTATACAGGAAATATTATGATTTTTTAAAAAACAGTAAACTAAAGAGATGTTCTCTAGTACTCTCAAAACACTTTATCTTCTCCAAATAAACTCTCAGAGAACATTAGTACTTTTGGACACTTTGGAATTTAAGAATGAATTTAGAAAAATATCTGATTCTTAAGAAATCTAACTGTATCAGACAGCTAAAGTTAAGAGGTATTCCTAAAATATTTACCAACTGCCACAAAATTATTCGAGAGAATACCAAAGCTATTAATCAGCCAAATACTATTTGACTGCTCTGACTTGCCAATAATTCTACATGTCTATATTTAAAAATCCCCCAAAGCATGATGAATTGAAAGCATTCAATAACATGCCCAGTGCTTTAAGACCAAAGTGCACAGTGCTCTAATGCATCTATTGATTAATAGTTTTACAGTTGCACTGAGCTTCATAAAGTACAAGGGATACTACGGTGAGGTGTGTCTCAATTTTAGGAAGCATTTTTTTTTTAATTCTTACTTGTCTAAAACATGAAAAAGTGAGTCCTTTTTTTGTTTAAAAATATGCAACAGAATTAAGATAGTTCAGAACACTGCAATATTGCCAGCTTTCATTTTATCTGAGTGTATTTGGTAATTTTTATTTTATTTATTTAAAGAAATCTCAGGTCCTGACGTAACAAATGCCTTAACTATTTCTCTGAAGTTTTAATATAGGATGCTGGAATGGTGTTGCTGTTATATCAGAATGTGCAGTATGTTCACATAGTCCAAAACTGGTACTCAAGCATGTAAATATTTAACAAGAAAATTATTCACCGACTTCACAATTAGTGAGAGTTCATTTTCTTAACAGCTATTTTGTTTGGGATTTTTAAAGTACCATACTATGAATAGAATGATTACATGGTCACCTTAGGATCCACTGTGATGCTTTTGGATGACAGGAGGAGACAGACACTTACTGTCACAGTGAAAATCTTGTATATAATTCCTTCTTCAAAATGGGCTTACAGTTCTAAATGCTAAGCTTGATGAAAAACTAGAATTGTCTATAAAGTTAAAATCTGGGTAGAAATGCTCATGAATAGTCATAGCAAAGAGACAGCCACTTTTTTTTTTTTTTAATAAGAAGCCCACATATTTGTGGCTTGACCACACGAATTATGTCATGTAACATCTTAAATGAGAAAAATTTAGAAGAAAAACAACCAAATTTAGCATCTCTGCTTCAAAACGAACTCAGGGGAAACAACATTTTTCAAAAACAACCACAGGAATGAACTTCATGAGATTTTTTTCCTCTCTTTTTTTTTTTTTTCCTGTTTGCTTGTCTTCAAGGTATGCTAGTTCTTTAATTTGCATGACAATAAACATATGCGTCACTTACTGCCTCTAAATCCTATCTTACCACTCGCTAGGCTCTAAGTTACCAAAGACCGACCATTTCTTTTAATGATAATGGTATGGACTAAAGGTTATATACAATTATCTCAAACAAAATTCTGATTTGTGTTTTCGCTGAAAGACAAATCTTTTGCAAAAATAAATGCAAAAAGACACTATACTGATTATTGGTTATTTTTGCAATCAATGAACTATAAAAGAAGCTGTGAAATTTGACCCAAATCTAAGACTGAAACCTTGCCCAAAGGAGAAAAAAAAAAACACTTAAATATAATTCAACTGTAATAACATTTGGACAAATATTGGACAAATACAACTGTTATTCAAGTATTCAAGAGGCAAGCAGCAGAATCCAACAGCATGTTGAACGTAATAAGAGCGGGTGATCCGGAGATCTTTACTGTCTCTGTCAGCAATCTGCTTGGCGATCATGAACACATCATTTTATCACAGCTCCCCATGACCCCAAATGAGGTTCTGTAAAATGTTTTAAGCATTACAGATGAAAATCATTACCAAAGTGGTAGCGTTGCACTCTGCTAAAGAGATTTAACTTTTTTCATTCCATCGTGGTCATGAATCATTAATTCAGGCATATATCCAAAACATATTTTTCTCTCTAGAAGTCTAAAACCCCACTTTGATACAGAGAAAATGGAAGCTAATAACTAACAATAAGCAGGGTATCAAACCAAGACTTGAAAGAATTCCATTCTGCCATTGTCAATTCCATCATTAAGTGTTTTATTCGAACACTGAAAAATCAAAAATTGACAGTTAATATGGAAAACATTTCTTAAGAGCTTTGAACTTTTAAAGAGATTGAAGCAAATACTAAATGTTATATAGCTCTAAAGTTATCTCCTAAACAAGTATTTTTCAAAACACCACCTCACTGTGTAGTTCTTTGGTCTTGAATTTGTGCTTTAAGATCTCAATTCCCCCCCATAGTCCGTCCCATTGAGCCACAGAATTGGGGGCTTCATTATTGTCATGCTCAGAAGCTCAGACAGCCTTGCTCTCATTCCAACGCTGCCTCTGCTGAGTCACCAGAGTTTACACAGCGGCCAAAGCAGAGCCCTGCTGCCACTCCTGACCAAAGGCAATTCACACTCTGCCTCTTCTCTCATCAGCCATTCCCTGTCTTTGCTCTCTGCCCTACAGCACATCTGTTGGGAAGACAGCAACCACTCAGACTGACAGACCTCCACCAGGTCCTCCACTTCCACAAGGGTCACCAGCACAACCACCTGGGACCAACCTGCTCAATAACTCTCAGGACCACCCTGAGAGTTCCCTGTGGAACTAGGTAACATTACCCTTTCCAGATGTTTTGAAGAGCTCAAGGAAAGTACAGGGTATAGAAGAGAAGAACCAGGTTGTTCTTTGCAGCTTTCATTTTCACAGCAGTCTATTTTCCATTGTATTCAGCTACCTGAATTTCTACTGTGCCTTCTTCAATAAGTGTTACCTTGAAGAAGGAACTGTCTCAGTTTTGAAAGAAGACTCTCTCAAAATAAAATGTTGTTGAACTCCTCTGCAGCGGAACTAGATACATAGCCTTTGAATGATTCAGAGAGCATGACCCAACTGCACAGACGGAAGCAATATATTTTCCATTTAAAATCTTCTGCTAGCAATAGTGCTTCCAATTTAGCATCACCACTGCATGCAACTATGGCAAGCTAAACCAGCCAGAAAGCAGAAATACAAGATGAACACAAACAATAGTTCTTTAAAATAAATCAAGTAGTAACCTGGGGGTGGCGGGGGAACACATAAAAAAATATTTTATTATTTTTGTCATTCAGTTATAGGTAAAAGCAGAAAAGCAGCTGACCAAACACGCTCAATTTTGGCAAATATCACTTACCTTTGGTAGATTTCTCTAAAAAAATATTAACATGTTTTGATTCAAGCTACTGGGGCTGGAAGCCAATAGTGTGTTTTGAAATTACTTTCAAGCCTTTCTCCACTTACAGAAGCAGCTGTGAGCCAGAAGAATGAAACTGCCTGAAAACGTAGTGTAATCTCAAGACTATATTACTGTCTTTTCTTTACCTCATGTTCTTATCTTCTTTCTACCTCATGTTCTAAATCTTTTTTTTTTTTCCTGAAATCATTGGAAAAAGACACAAGCTATCTCACAGGTCACAAGGCCTCGTGGCCCAGACAATCTGCACAAATTTAAAGACAGAAGAGCCTCAGGCTTTGAAAGCAGGGGCAAGCTGAAAGTTCTCCCCGGAAGAACGGGCATGTAAATTAGTGAATTTTAGATGTATTTATTACCTACATTTAGTTTATCAATGATTTTAATTTTCACAACTCATTCTTCATCTCAGATTGACTTAACAGCAATACAGGAGGTTACACATGGCAGAAGGCCACCGCCGTCCTTCATTTCTAACACTGGCGAACTCTGCTGTTAGTGAGCCGCCAAGTTCCTACGCCAAAGAACAGAGGAGGAGGAGGAGGAATACAAGCCCCGACGACAGAAAATAGAGCATTCCTTGTTGTGCTAGCTTCACCGCATTATTTCTTCGTCAAATTCAATTTCAGCACCGTATGCTAAATTTCTCTAGCTTACACCTGAACACTTTTCTAAGCTACAACTAATGCATACGTTAAAGGTGATTATGCTACTTGGCCATAACAAGAATGTCTACTAAAAAGGAATTGCAGGGCTCACAGTTTATTTACAGCAATATCTGAAACCAAAAAACGGGTTACAGCAGCTTCTTCAGACAAAATACAACACAGCCTTCATGCACATGGAGGCCTTGAAATTCTCTTTTGTTACGTCTCTTTTAGAGAAGCAGCATTTGTCTCCAGCAGAAATTCTCATGTCAATCTCATGTTACATATTACATGAATTTACCTCTGCTTAAAAGGATTAATATTCAGTAAATGGTTATTTCATTTACCATTTCCCCCCTCCCTCTACATCTAGCTAGATTTTATGACAACACACATTCTTATATATTTTCTTTCCAGATGCTAAGTGTAGTTTATTTCACGGATAGCTTTTTTTAAAAAATGAATTCCTCTTTTAAAAATAATAATTAATCATGCTATTTTAAGGAGACATGGTTTCCAAACGTCTACAGGCAAAAACACAGCTAGTCAGTATAAGTCGTACTATGCAACTCCACACTCATCAAAAATGTACTAGTACATCTACAAGTCTTTCTCTCTTCCCTGATGCTAGCTAGGTCTTCCTACACACTGCAAGCACTGCGGGCTGGCAGGGTATCAGGAGCCTTATGTGTTGCTCTCAGAAGGCAGAGTACTAACTCGTTTTGAAGAAAGATGCAAGAGCAGCAATGCCACCTCTGCAGAAATCCATGCGACCTTTGCACCACCAACAAAAAGCAAGAAGCTTTTCAACACAGAAGTTTACCACTTTGCAAAGTCCACAAACATTTTTATCAGTTGCATACACAAACCGGCCAGTCAGGGAAAATATTTCAAAGCAGTTCAGTGTTTATTTTGAGCATATTTTTCAGTATCAGGTTTCTTCAGTCTGTTACTGTCCAGTATTTCTTATGAATTAAACAAAACTACTGTCTGGTAATGAGGAAGCAGTTAGACAAGAGCAGAGAGTCAAGGTTTTGAAAAGGGCTATGCTTCATTTTCTGAATATGGACAGTCGAAATAAGATGTGGCACATCCCAGTTTACACAGGATACATTGACAGTATCTACTCCTGTTAAAAATCACAGGCTGTTTTCACTTAATGGCAATCATACTAATTTAAAGTTTCAGATAATAAATATCTCTGGCCATCTAGGAATTTGACAATGACTTTTCTCCAAAATGAAATCAGCCACTCTCAGGTTTGTGAACACTTTGTCAAACATATAAAAGTAGGATGCATTCAAATGCGAAATAGTGTAGACATTTGATCTAGTGTTCTTTAATTATCACCTATGCAAAAAGTTATCTAGCCTGAAGAACAACCCTGCAGTTTGCAGATTAACTGCACCATCATTTATCTATATTTCTGATATACTGATGAAACTTTTCAGATCCCTGGGAAGTCCAAGATCTGTCAGTCATTTTCTATGCAAATCTCTCATATAGTCACATCACAATAGTGTCATCTTTGTTTCTCCAGAAAAGACTATGCTATTCTCTTAAACATTACATGAGGAAAAGTAAAACAAATGCACCAGATTCTTCAAGAGATTTATTTTTAAGGAAGTTTTGCATGGGTTCTCTAAAATTTGGCTTTTTCCCCAGTCATTTTTGTTTCTGCAGTTATTGCAGTTTCCTCAAACTCAGAACAGGTTCTTCCCTACATTCAGCAGTTTAAAATACTTCCACATGAAACTCTTCATTTGCCTGTTTATTCTATTGTACTCTTAAAGGCAAGGAAACCCAAGATCTAGGCTGATGCTATGTTTTCACTTAGCTACAGTTATCTGAATTGCATGATAACCATGACACCCACCTCCTATGACAGGGCAAACCTGTCTTAGGGACTGGCTCAGCTGAGCAGTTTCCTCCTCCATTTTGGACCCAAGGAAGATATAATAAGTGCCTGGTAACCTCACAGGTCACCAGGAAACCATCTTCCTGTGGCTGCTCCATGGGGTCACTCAGTGCTGGGAAGCCCCAACACGAAGCAAGAAAGTGTTTTTACTTGCTTTTATAGATTGAAATGAAGCCTTAAAATTATTTACCTTTTAACTAACACTACTCATTCAATCTTTTTTTATATATATTTAAAACAGTTGTAAGAATTATTCTATAACTGTTGCATACATTGAATTGGATTAGTTAACAAGTAGCACAATACAACTCATTATATGACTGATTTTTAACACTATTGACAACAATAGGATGCATCTAAAATAAATTGAGTCATTTTTAATTCTTACAGTGAAAACTTTTATTGATTCTTTACTAAAGACTGCTATGCCTATAAATTCTTTTTAAAACCAATTCCTAGTGTGCTATCCCATCATCACAAGTTCACTTGCTGTACTTTACACACAAGGATTAAAACTTACACTTCTGTATGTTAGCAGTTCTAGGCCACTTTTTCGTTAACAATTACAGCAGTGAAATGTAAACCTAAGGTTGTTTTCTGCACTGTTATTTTAATGTTATAAAAATGGTTAAAATTGTTATAGAACTCCTTCATCTTACAGCTACTTCACAGGATAAAAAAGGGTTTTGTTAGAATTTTTTTAAAGTGATCATTTTCTCCTAGAGTTGGAGAGCTATGTTATCTTACTAGGTGATAAAAAACAACTTCTATTGGACATTGTCCTCACCTTTTCTGTCTGGTTTGAGGTTCCGATCCACTGGTGGTGGTTCACATTCTGCAACAGGTACTGTCCGTCTAGGAGGGGTCTTGGGACTGGACCTGAAACCCATGTGAGCGGGAGGAGGGACTTGCTTTCCAAATAACGGAAAATCAAACGTGCCTGGTGTCATTGGTACATAGTTTGTTTCCTGGATGGGTTCAGTGAAGCTGCTGGAATGCTGTCGGGGAGGAGAGCTGGGATTCATTGGGACATAATTTTCATCTAGATCTTCACTTGAAACACTTCCCACTGTCAACATGCTTCTGTTTTTCTAGAATTAACATATATTTCCTTTAACAAAATAAGTTATGCAATCAGCTGTGAATCATATGAATCTTTTAACGTACTAACTCAGATTAATATAAACCTACTGAAAGTGAAAATCACAAACATCGTACAGCTTGCTTATAACATGGGAACAAAGAGCATTCAAGGACTCTGTCACTGTTGTCTCTCCTGACATCAAATCGTACTTACAAAGTGGTTATGGAAGCCTTCCAATGAGTTAGATCGGTCACTTGGGAACGTACGTGGAATACTGTAACAGTCTTGAGAACTAATTTCTGAAGAAACAAGAAGAGAAAGTGGCTATTTACTTCTTCATCTCTGTTCCTGTCATTGAACACCAGGCCACCAAAGTCTTTTCAGTATCTACTGTCTACTCCCGAGAAAACACACACCCCGCCACCCCCCCCACCTAAAGCTGTGGTTGACAGATTTTATCTACATATTTGAGAGGATACTATACCATATGCTTGTTCACAGACAAACTTAATAACAGTATCAGTTACAACTTTAAGCTCTTGTGGTGTCATTTTCCATGGAAAGAAATAAAGTAGCTTTCCCATTTCCCTTAGCAAAGTCTTCTTGCAAACAGACAAGCACAAGAGTGGGTTTTGAGATATGAGACCCTCAAGAGGGAATTCTGTTCTAAAATAAATGATCAACAGACATAATTTAAGGGCTAAAGTGAACTTTTCTGACTCAACCTTCCCTTCTAAATTGCTCATTCAATAGAACTTAGTCTCTTGTAACAACAGGTAAATTCCTCTCAAGTCTGTACAGAAAGTGTGCTGCCTTCCCTTCTGCTCTCAGTTCCCCTGTAAGGTCATCAGAGACTTTCAGTTTGAATACGATGCTACAGATCCAAAGTTCTCACATTTTTCAGGGTCCTGACTCTTGGCCATCCACTCAAACATGTTCTTCAGTGTTGTGATCGGGGTTCACATGGGAGCACTGGGTATATACTAACGCTCAGTGATATCAGCCAAACACCAGCAACCTCTCTGTGGATTTGGACACCTAGATGCCAACCTTACTTTGCAACACCAAGCAGCAATGCTGAACTCAACTACACGAGCTTACCAACAACAACGATTAATGCTTCCCCCTCTGTCTTCTGAAGATTAGTAACACCACAAAGATACCTAGTGTTTCAAATATGTCCAGCTAAGACTGAATGCTCTAATGCAAACAAGTGCACTTAAGCCACAATATGTGCTTTGCTGTTCTGATGTTTTGCTGCAACTTTACTCTTTCCTGTTTTAAATGGCAGAACCACAGACTGTAAGTGCGAAGTGCTACACACTTCTTGAAGGCCAGAACTGCCTCTCATATAGTCCAGAAAAAAGGTTGAATGGTTCTAAGTTTGTTTTAAGACATACATCAACACCTTAGCAAGAGGGGAACCCTCAAATGTCATTTAAGAGAAACTCCAGCATTTCTAGTCCATGGGATGTTATTTCATTAAATTAAGCTTCATAAACTTAATCTCCTCTTGCAGGTACAGCATTATTTCTTTTTCTTATTTTTAGCCATCCTATCTACTAAATACAGTCTGAAAATTAAGCTGAGGCATTCTATCCTTTGCCAACCTTCCTTTTTCTTGGCAAATACTGACATCAGAAGGAGATCCTGCAAGCCAAATCAGTTATTGTTACATACCTCCAGATCAAATTTGAGTTCTTTCCTCCTGTTGATGACACATAAAAGAACAAATTCTACACAGTTTCAGCATCTCCAATCACATGGTGGCTTACTCAAGTTACAGCCACCTTTTCTGAAGCCTGCCTTACAGAAAGTGCAAAGTTTTTAGATGCTGCCTTAAAGCAGCTGACCTTAAACTGCTGAAGGAAACACTGCAAGGAGCAAGCTTGTGCTTACCAGACCATCAGACAAGTATAAAGAACTTTATACTCGGAGGCACAAGATTAAGATCATTTTTCTTCTTCTTGAAGAGCAGAACAAAACAAGGAATACTGACCTTTACGGAAGATATTCAAATCTACAGTTGAAATGGTATTACTGCGCGAGGGTGGCACTCCTGCTGAAGGGATGCAGTAGCTATTATCAGTGTCTGAAGCAGCGTGGGTAATGCTACAGGTTTCCACAGGAGATCGATCCGAAGAGTGGTGAGGTTTTGGTGGTCGAGGTGGAGGAATATCTGGAATCGTCTCCAGTTTTGAAGTCTGAGACAATGATCCTTCTGGAAAAGTTCGTGGAATCTGGTAAGTACCTCCAGGCGTGGGGCGAATGTCATAGCTAAGGGAGATATGTCTCATCTGAGCATCTAAGGAAGATGTTGCTAATGGGGTATTGAAAACATGTTGCTCTCCTTCTGCATCAGTCCCTGATGGAGACGCTGCCTTTGGTAAAACATCCTGTGAATAACTCCTGGGAAGGTTATAGAGGCTGCAGTCCGCCAGCGCCAGTCCGGTACGAGAAGGCGGAGAGTCATAGAATGCTTGCTGCTGAAAAAAGCCATTGACAGCGTGCTTGCCTGCGGCCGGAGCGGCGCTCCTGTGGGAGGGCACGTTATCGTTGCAGTCTGTTTCCGAGGAGGTGGATTTGGCCGAGTCAGCATGAGATCTACACATAAGATTGTAAGATTAGAACGCTGATGAACATAGGAAAAACAAACATTCCATACTATAAACACAACTTTTAAATACAAACAATTGAAAAGGCTCTTTCTTTTTTTTTTTTTTTTAAATAAAATGCAGGAAGTCGATTATTAAATAAAAAATAGTACTTAAGAATAATGATAAGTAATTACACACATACAAACCCATGCATGTGAAACACAGTAACACAACAGTGCAGCTTTAGCAGCAGCTCAACAAGTTGCTGTTCCATAAAACCTGTGATTTCTAGAAAGACACCAAGCCAATTTGGAGCAGGGCTTGTTTGTTCTAAGGGGACGGGTGGTAGGGTTTTTTGTTTGTTTTGTTTTGATTTTTATGCTTTTAAACTTCTTAGTGCATGCTGCAAACTACTAGCACTTTAATGGCACTACTAAAAGTGAAAATGTTGCATGCATCTCCTGATTTTACAGTACTTGCTATTTTTCAATTATTTTTTAACATGAAAAAATGCTAAAGGAAAAATATGATTGCCTGCAACACCATACACTGCATGCCTGAAGTTGTTTACTAACAAAACAAATGAGATTCAAAATATATAAAGGAGAGAAACAACAGATAAAACAAGAAAGGGGGAAGGATAGCCTGCTCTTACAGAAAAAAAAATCTATAGAGTACATGTGCAAAAACTGCTTTTGTCTTGAACTGAAGGTATCAGTGCTAGATAGTAGACAGTGGTTTGCCTTTGATTTTTTTTCTTTCCCTGGGTAGAATGATGCAAGTTAGAACCATGGCAAATATTAAAGCATATGAAATTAATTAAGTCCGTACAGCTTTATCATTCTTACCATGATATTTCATATTTGCATTACCACATAATTGTACTTATTTGCATTACCACATAATTGTACTTATCTTTATATGTATATGTGTGTGTGTATTCTCACATATAAATATATATATATACACACATATAAAAATAAGACACCTATATTTCAGTGTACATGTCATGAATAGCTGCTGCTTCTAGTCTCAAACTCTTTTAAGCAATTGGGCCAAACAGTTTACAAAAGCTTTCTAAAAAATTAAAAAATCAGCAGAGCAAGTACAAGTGCAAAATTTCTCCTTATTTTAGTAGACTCTCTTTCTGAGGTGATCACAGTCACTATGTATTACTCAGATTTCAATTTATTGATATCATCAGACACAACTTCTTAACTTAAAGGAGGGCTGGATTTATCTTGGTGGGTTCTAGTAATCTGAGAAGAAAGGAATCCGGTTTAGCTATTCATTTAGGTGTCCTCTGTTGTCACTGAAGAAATGGAGACAGTCAGAAACAATCCATTATTCTTGGATATCAATCTAAAGCTAGCATGAACTACTCCTGAAGCAATGCTTCAAGATTATCCCATTATACGTAAGCAATGATGCTATCATGTTTAAATTTAAGAATTTTTCTATTTCTGACTGAATGTTGTTTCTTATTCTTTCTTGACCACAAGCACTTGTGAAAGCAGACTTTCCAAAACCATGACATGAAGCAGTCAAGCCAGTCACTGGATTTTTCAAAATATGAATGGGCTGAAGACAACCCAATTTCCCAAGTTCAAGTTTTAAGACAGTCTGAAACAAAGGCAGAGAGAGGAGCAATTCAAATAAATGAAAACAGAAAATCATCTATTAAGTTTAAATAGTTTTCAAAAGACAATATTAATTGTTTGTCATGATAAAAAGAACATGTATAAATTCAGAAATCTAACACTGCGAATTTGATTCATATGTTACCTCTAGAGAAGTGAAGTTTGGACCAGAGCTTATGAACAGATTTTATTTGTAATTATTTATAGTATCTCAGATGCAAGCCGAGATTTTTTTTTCTTTTCTTTATTGCACTTTTATTGCAACAGTTCTAGAACAACAACAACAACAAAAAACATTTGGACTTTTGTGTTACCAGTGGATAATCCATTTATATAACGAGATCTGTGTATTTGGAAGTGGAGAGGCATATACATTGCAAGAAGGTTTCTGAATGGATTGATCATATAATATCAAATAAGCAAGCCTGCCCCTATGCACTAAAAAATAAATGCCAACAGAGAACTTGGGTGGAGTTTTCAAAGTGTTTAAGTCTGAGGAATATTCATCATAATTTGAATATTTGGTCTGGCTTGACCACTCCTTTTTTTGAGCTGATTTTTTCCCCAAATGCAGCAATCAATACAACAGATCAAACAGAAAGCAGCAGCAGCAACACTGGTCATGTGTGCCAGTAATCTGCGGTGCAAAAAAATAATAATAATAATAAAAGGCAATACGGAGTAATACACGAACAGCTCTATCCTAAGTTACTTCTAGAAAACAGAAGTTAGGGATACATAGTTTTTTTTCTCCTATTAAAATTTACAGTACACCATGCAGGACATACCAAACAAAGAATATTTTCAGGCAAGTTAATGGCTCTGTGATTAATTTCTCACACATATTCCAAAAAAACAGCTGCTGTTCACTCACTGCAAGGGAATCTTTTTACTTTCAAAATCTTCTAATAGAAGGTATTCTTGCCCTTCTTCAGAGATAAAGGATGACCCTTGGCTGCTTCACAAACAGAAAAGACGAGGAAGACAGCATTTAAATACCTGAATATACCTCTCAAATGAGCCAGAACAATCAAGTTTGGGGAAGAGATTTTCATAGCATTTTCATACTTATTATCCAAACATGAACTTTTGAATCGCACTAAATGCTCCAGTCAAACAGTACTCTTTTTCAAGTCAGAGGAGATCAGGGCATAAAACTGCATTATTTTAGACAAAAAAACAGCACGATTAGTACAACTGCAAATAATGTTGTGAGGATATCACATATTATGTGGTACACTGGAGTTCATAGCAATAAAGCACTTGAAAAGTACTTATTTGGTTAGATTCAAAACACAAGAACTCCCAGCAGTTCCCACCGGGCGCCTTAGCTAATTCTATTTTTTTTTCCTTGCAGTTAACTACCTTATCTGTAAAAGAACTCCAAAGCCCTGAAATATAATTAATTCACAGATTATATATTAAGTACCACTCAGAATAGAAAGTGTGCTTTCTGCATATTGGAAACTTTCAGGACTAAAGGAAAAAACCTTATACAAAAGAAACCATTCAAGTAATAATATCTGCCTATCACATTATAACTATTATGGTTTTCTTCTAAGGAGTATTGGCATACAAAACATTTTCCCCACAAAGACATAACAAAATTCATCAAATTCACAGATTAGTTTTTACAAGTCTAGGAGTTAATGGGAAAATAATGAAGTTGTTTATTTCTTCTTCAGTTAGTGGGGGGTAGATTGGAGTAATGCACACAATATTTTCTAACTGATCATCTTCATAATAGACTACACACTTCCAAGACCATAGGAAAGGGTCTAGATCAACTACATACTGGCCCAAACTGAGCCAGACTTAGCAGGCTGCATCTTGCTGCATCAAAGATGAAACAAACAACCTCCTTATGCAGAACTGAAACTCCAGCATAAGATCTGTTTTTTTCATTACTGCTTTCTTGATAAAAGGACATACCTAATTAGCCAGCTTATTAAATATAATACAGCAAGCCCATCATCCCCAACTAACCACAATGCCTGTGCTCACTGTCTTCACATACTTCTATAAAAAACATCACTTATTTAAACAACCTCCATGCTCCCTAATACTTTATCATTCCTTTACCAACTCGTGGTT
The DNA here is from genome assembly GCF_059628265.1 of Tinamus guttatus. Classification (NCBI taxonomy): domain Eukaryota; kingdom Metazoa; phylum Chordata; class Aves; order Tinamiformes; family Tinamidae; genus Tinamus; species Tinamus guttatus. The sequence continues at coordinate 3,688,114 of NW_028288781.1, read as the reverse complement.
TCCTCTGCTTTATCTCCATAGGATATTCTGCCTTCCCTAATCTCAAAATACCTACTCTCCTGTGGCACAAAACCTGCAGACTGTGCACTAAAGGACTCCACATGTTGACCCATTTTGTGCTTCTTTTCAGGGTCCCCTCAGACTTAGCTCTTTCTGCTTAAGCCACAAACCACACAACTGCAGAAGTTGTCACATCTTAACCTTGAAGATTAAATAAAAAAAAAAATCATGTGATTTTAGAAATCCTTTCTGTGCCCACTCTTTGGGGGAATCAAACTGGCATCCTGACATGCTTCTGATAAGTCAGGGCCCTAAAACGGAAACTCATGAGTTTTTAATTCTAGAAGTGAAATGAACCATCGTAGAAGGGACATGACCTTTAGCAGGAAGGGTAACATCCCTCGCAGACACTGTTACCACCAGCCTCTATGTGTCACTGAACATTCAAACCTCTGGCACTTTAAATAAGTGGGTATTGGGTCCCCCTTCTCTTGCAGGATGTTTTGGGCGCACTGTGCTGTCCATAAGCTGCACACTCCATAGGCAGGGGGACCAGCAGGCTCTTTCTGCCTTCGACTTTACACGAAGGACTGCGAAGGGTGGGTGCTTTCCTACCATAAAATCATCAGTAAATAGAGCAGGAAAGTCCTCAGGCATGACAGAGCAAGAAGAAAACACCAAGGGAGCAGAGGGCACATGGCACAGGTAAAACTGGCAGAGCATCAAGGTGTTGATGAAGAAGGCACCACCATTAAAAGATATGGCCCTAAGCGAGCTTGTGAAACACTCACAAAAACACTTTCAAAGGAAAATTTCATCAGCCTTCAATGCACATTTCCACAATCACGAAAACAGTATGCAGTTTTATTTAGTTTAATTTTTCTGGAAATACCTCAGAAGACATTTTTTCATATTATAAAAGAACATATTGCTCTTATAATCAAGGCTGACAGAGGCTTCTGGAGGTCATCTGGTCTAACTCTCCTTCCCACCCCAAATTCCTCTAGGCAGAGGCAGCTTCAAAGTCAAATGAGGTTGCTCATTTTGGTCTCATCCAGCCCACATTTTCTAAATCCTGAAAAATGGAGATGCCACAAAGTCCCTGTGCAGCCTGTCCCAAGTTTGGTGACCGTGTTCCATTCTGAAAAAACACTAAACAAAAAACACTAAATTCTTCTAGCTTTTTCTAGTTCTAGATCAGACTGAAGCACCACAGGGTGTGACTAAAGAAAAGGTGGTACTTCATACTGTGTGCTTCAGGCTATGATGTTGTCCCTGGAATCGCTGCGTTAATCTGACACTTCATATTGAAAATTACCATACACACTTTCAAAAAATGCAATATAGGTCTAGTGCTGAATAAATAACCTACTACAGCCACAAGAAGTCCAGGCAGAGAAAATAAAGAGAATTAACACTTCCCTTAGTCTCCCCTAGAATACATGCATCCAAATTATTAACGATTTGTCAATTAAAAAGAAAAAAAAGTTTAACACAAACATTCTTGACCTATGCAAGTATATGTTATTAAGAGAAAGGTCACTTACTTTATAGGTTCAGGCTTTTTACTCTGACAGTTTATTAGCAGTAGGTAGTCTTGAGGATCTTCTTGACCAGAGGAAGACTCTAGTGGGGGGATGTTAATAAGCTGATAAGGAGGAGGTAGGGAAGATTCTGCTTGTGAAGGTGGTGAAGTGTTGATGGGCAAGGGTAACTCAGCAGATGCTTGTAGAGAACCAACAGGTGGCTTCACAGCATCTGCAGGCACAGAAGCACAAAGCTCTTTTTACAATGATCAGATAGTCATACAATATTGCAAAAGCATTTCTTAACAAAATACACATAAGGAAAGTTGGCTTTTTAATTTTAAACTACAACTACATGGACGTAAGTAAATCTCAATCCTGGATATTTCAGAATAAAAGCATAGGTCTTATGCCTTAACTGTGCGACTGACTTAACCTGACTTAACAAAGATGCCGAGTGCTGTTGTACAATAGCTAAGAACACAAATCTTGTTTTAATCAAGAACAGACACGAGTCCATCAGGTTGCTATTTTAATTTGGCAACCTGAATCCACACTTGCGTATATTCCCTTTTTGACCAAAATCACTTCAGTATCCAAGGTTATTTACCAGTCAAGAAATGGCCTCTCTCAATATCTGAAAAGCATCAGGAAAGATTTGGCTTTTGCAACGGAAAATCCTTTATAAAAATCAATACAGAGGTACAATAAGTACCATATTCCAAAAGTTTCCTTTGTTACATAACCTCATGTTTTATTTTAGTGATGGAAACCAAGTAGTTATGGGAACTTTTTTCCTTTTATCTTCTCCTTATAATTCTCTACTTCGTATTCACATATGTGCCAAATAAACATATCCTGACAAATTATCTGGGAGACTGGAAAACATTGACACTACCCAAGCATTACACAATAAATTCACTCTTCTGCAGCGTCAGTGATGCATGGAATGAGGACATACTTATAGCAAGTGATTCCGTAAGCACCCAGATTTTAAGCTGAACACAAGCAGCAAGGCAAGCCTGGCACAGTTGACCCACTTTGGGGCAGTCTGTATATTAGGGACATCCCAGGGCAGAGGTTGCATCCACATTCTGCTTACCAGTCTCTGATAGACTTTTCCTCTTTGAAATTGCCTTCCCCCTCTTGAGCACATTAGTATTTTTGACCTCCACAACATCCTGCGGCAATGAGATCTACCATGTATTGAAAGGAGTACTTCCTTTTATTTTAAAACTGCTGCCTGATAATTTCACTTTATATCCTTCAGCTCTTGTTTTCACAGAAGCAGCAACAATTGTTTGCTATTCATAATCTCCATTCTGAATTTTATAGACTTTGCCGCAGCTTCACTGAGTTGCTGCTGCTTATTTTCTCCTGGTGCAGAAGCCATTTCAGACCTTGTTCCCCTTTGTTCTCACCTTTCCACGTTCCACTAACTCCTTCCTGAGAAAGGAAAATTATTATTGCATGAAATGCACATAATATCTTCTACTTATTATTTACAATGACATAATGTTTCATACCATTTCTATCATAACCTCCCATTTGCCTTTTAAAGGGTATTCAGCATTAAAGTTGACACTGTCTATACTATCTAACTACCCAGAAGGTTGCCATGCTCTCATTTCTGAGCAAAGATAGCTCATTTGGAACCCACTGACGTTAATGGATAGTTAGGGATGTTTTTCTCATGATGAACTGCCTCATTTATTTTGAAATAGACACCGCTTGACAAACACCCTGAGCCCGGCTAAATTTTTTTTTTTTTTTTTTTTTTTCTGAGGAGGAGGAGGAGGGTGTGGACACAACACAAAACTATTGAAGTATCTACTTTCTGATCTGAAATGCACCTCATAAATGCATTTTGCACATGTCGAATACTGCAAGCTAATTCCACACTAAGCTAATTCCACACAAAAGCAGCTGAACTCAGCTTCAAACACTTCACTGCTGGGCTAGTTATTAATTCTTACTTTATCTATTCAAACTATGTAAAATTACACTATCAAGAAAACAGTAATGTTAGTTAACAACTCTCTCTACTAATAAAATAAAATGAACGCTCTGTTTGCTTATTTGGACACTCACAAATATTCTCTTTATCCACTTACTCATGTATTCCACTATGATTTCAAAGAGCACAGTAATCAACTTGCTTCATTTTGAATTAGCAGATTTTTAGGGAAGGGGTCATCTGCACACCAAAGAGCCTTCTAAGTCATTCAGTTTGTTCCCAGAGCTCACACACTAGGACTGCTTTGATATAACCAGGGGCTGGAAAAGCATGCAGAATATTTAACATGCAAATGAGTAAAACAAGAATCCTATTTTGTTTTGATAATTCGTGCATTCAGCACAGCCAGAACAGGAAACTTTCTTGGAACAGGAGATTTTTTCTTAGTTCTTTTGTTAACAGCAGTAAGTTACACCATTTCTTCTAGAATTTATTCTCTCTCTTTTTTTTTTCCCAATTAATTTTTTAATAAAATTAATGGGAGATAAAAAGAACTCTTTTTCCTACAGGCAGAATAAAAAGCTACCCTCTTGCTTCTGGAAAAAAAAATACATATTCCTTATTCCTCCCTCCCCTCCTTTTCTACAAAGGTAGAAATTAAATTGTTTTCTACATCATGGGATACAGTCTCTATTCAATATTCTAATTATAGAAATACTTGTATGACATTTTCTCATGAAGTGAACAAGATACAAAAAACTGAGAGCCTTATTACAAAAAACACCATTTAAATGTCAAAGTTGCATCGATGCAAAGTATAAAAAAAGCATTCTTTACAGAACGCGTGAAAGACTAAAATAGAAATGGGATTTTCCCATTGTAACAATGAATCAGCAACAGATATGTAATTGTATGATTCTACTATTCCTCTCTGAGATGACTCATTCAATCTATTTACAGCAATGCAGATGTTCCAATTAAAAATGGCCAACAAAATATTAGAATAATAGCCTTCAACAAAAATTTATAGAAAATTGTAGTTGCCATAAAAATATACAACTATATAGAAAATTTGTAACTTCTGTTTTTATATTACTCATCTTTCTACATGCATCCAGTACGCAAGGGGCACATAAGTAACTGAAAAAAAAAAGACTAGGGACAAACACATCACCTGAATATTCTGAAGCATTCCTCTTTAAAATTAAGTCTAGTCAGTATATTCTCTAAGCCACCATCCATGCATCAGTTTAGCAGGTAAATGACTACCTTTATGTAACAGGAGATGCACCACGAGCTGCAGTGCTGGAGTTCCCTCCAGTGTCAGCTTCTTGGTGGTTTCCAGAGCTCCTGGAAGGGGCAAGGCCCACGTGCGGGCGAGCACGCGCACGCGCAGCGCGGTGCCAGCGCCTGCTGCTGCTGCAGCCAGCCAGGCCCGGCAACGCACGGACACGCCAGCCTGGCTTTGGCAGCACACCAACCCTTGCCAAGGGAGGCTTTCAGCAACCATCGCAGCACCCGATCAGTATGAAACCTGTGCAATGAACCTCTGTTCTGAGCATCTCTGTTGCTGTCAGAAAAAGAAATACTTCTAAGTAATCTCTAAAAAATTTGTTCATTTCATAGGGTTTTTAAAAAATCATTCTAAAGCACCTTTTCTCTCTTTTTCTAAAGATACACAAAACATCCTGTTTTTAAAAAGCACTCCAACAATGATTCCAGTACTTACCTACTTTATTTCAAGCTCAGGACAGCTCCATCTCCATAAGAACCTCCCTAAGAACCATAAACATAACTGAGTCCTCTTAGTTTCTATCACTTGCTAAAGTTTCTGATTTTCAGAGCTCACATGGGGAATTTTGTACTTACTGTCTGCAGGGTATACGTAATTTTAAGCTGTATTTTGGGTAAATCACCTACGATTTTAAAATTCTGAAAGCTTTTGCATTCAGTATTTCTCCCCACACAATTTTCTTCTGAAGACTGTTCATTTATAAGGGAAAAAAAAATCTTTAGATAGTACACAGGCTGGAGTATCCACGAAAATTAGTCAAGAATTATTGTTATAGGGTAATTTCTGTAGGTGCTGGCAATGATAAAAAGCACAGCCCATCATGTAAAAGAAAAAAGAAAATCCCTTCACTATAAAGGCCTATATAGCCTTTTTTTCCCCAAAATGGGCTTGCTACAGCTACACAGCAAGTTTACCCAACCATGGCAGCGCCAATATGTGCAGATTCAGAGGCACCTGGAGACTACTGAAAAGATGTTTTGAGCACTCCACAAACACCTCAAAGCCTTGTGACTCAAGAATTCGCAATCTGTGCAACAGTTTTCCAACCCAGCCTCCTGCAGTCCCTTTCTTCATGCAACTATTAAGGGGATTTATGTCTCTCAACTGGTTCTGCGATGTATAAAATTGCTTTGCCAAATGTGCTAGCCTCCATCATCTACCTGTCAAAGCCAAAAAAAAAAAAAATCATATTTTTTATTTCTTAAGGGCTGCCCTTCTTGCTGGAAGCTCCACACACTCACATCCACTATTTATCAACTTCAGTTCCCCAGAAAGTATCTTCACTGTAACCTCAGAATTCAACAGTAGTCCAACAACTGATGCACTAAGAGGACTTTTTTCTCACAACAGTCCAAACTACCTTATTTGCTTTTACCTCTTTCTATGTCTGCTCATATGTTGACTCATCTTATTGCAGATAAGACATTCTTGATGGCAGGGCCTGTTTTCTGCTCCACAATTGCGTAACAGGCAGCACAGTGGTAACCTGATCTAAGGACTTGACTATTATCTCAAAATGCAGCAACAGCAATGGCTACCGGTACAAAAAGGTTTATTCTTGAGAAGAATATAAGGAGCAGGGGGAGCAATAGGGATTTCTGTGCATGCTGCCAATCACTGATTTTACATCCAACCTATGATCAGCTCACAATGCCCATGTACAGCGCATGTTTTGTCAGAATGTAATTAAGAAAAAAAAATTGTTATCTAAAGATAATTTTACTGTGTAAAATATAGAGGACATAAAGCAAATGTATCGGATAGCAATTGTCTGAACAGAAATACTGCAGACTTTGAAAAAGTTGCATGTGAAACAACCTCTAGTTCTTTCAGAGCACGATCCATATTACCATTATATTTAGATACATAATTTCAAATGTAATTAAAGAAAATAATTTCTGTTATCACGCAGACCGCAAATTTCAACATCTTCTTGTTCTTCCCTTTTCCTTTTTTCCTTCATTCCTTCAGTTTTATTACCAATACCTTTACTCAAATTAATACGTGCAAGTAACATATCTGCACATGGTGTGACTATTTCCTCCTGCCCTTGCCCTGCCAAGCATGCAGTTCACTAAATTACAGACCATGGAGCTGTAAAAGTCTATTGTGAGATAGGATCATGTATAAAACATTCATGACATCTGTCTGGTAAATTCTAGGGAAGGGCTTTCACAGTCTGTTCTCAGGTACAATCTATGCCTGTGTTTAACAATCCTAATAAAGTTGTTTATCACTGTCTGACTTCACATACTCAAACCAAAAACAGTCGCTTCTCTATTCAGCTACTGGTAAATGTGGATTACAATCAGTCCATGCCCTGGTTATCACAACTTCTGATGCTTTTCAAGCAGTTCTGCAAAGTCCTCTTTCCTTGGATATTTTCTTAAGGCCAAGATCAAATCCTTCATCTTTTTTTTTCCCCTCATAGATCACTTAAAAAAAAAATCATTTCTATCTACTGTTCTTCGAACATTTATCCTTCTGGATGTGATTCAGACTACAATATTTCAGTGGAGGCCTTCACAGCACCGCATTTCCACATCCACTTCCACTACTCCATTCAAAAAGGTCTTCCACTAGATTTTATTGCCCAAATTAGCAGGAACACATATTTTTACCTATAGTTAATTTCAAACCTTTTGAAGTGTTTTTCTTATTGCCCGTAATGAACTCAAGCTATACTACAACTACAAGACTTTGAGCGATCCTATCTTTTTTGTACCACACAGTGAGGATGTGTTTATTTGTGCTCTCGTACACACAAGGGCAGCCAGGTAAGTACATTCCTTCCTCACTTTCCAAACTCCTACCTTGCCTTTGATCTCTGAATGTCTCCTGCCCACAGCTGTATTGGTGCATCATTAGAAACCACCATCACCTGCCTGCCTACCTGTTGCCCATATGGATGCCTGGCAGACAAAATACTGAATCATATGGCAATCACTTTCAGAAACATATTGCGGGAGGTCTCAGTTATGATCAGCACACCATAAAAACAACCCCTCACTCAAAACAACTACCCTTTATTGATTTTTTTTTTATGGGGATGGTAACTTAAGAGACTCAAAAAAAGGTTGTGGTGATAGTTTTTCTTCCAAACTGGAAAGGAGGAGGAAGGAGGAGGAGGAAGGAGGAGGAGGAAGGAGGAGGAGGAGGAAGGAGGAGGAGGAAGGAGGAGGAGGAAGGAGGAGGAGGAAGGAGGAGGAGGAAGGAGGAGGAGGAAGGAGGAGGAGGAAGGAGGAGGAGGAAGGAGGAAGGAGGAGGAGGAAGGAGGAGGAGGAAGGAGGAGGAGGAAGGAGGAGGAGGAAGGAGGAAAGAAAGAAAAGGTCTTTCTTCAGAATGCAAGAATACTAGAATACTTTCCGGTCATTTTTGGAGATTTGGCTGGAGTAGAGGAGGTGAAAGCCTGTTTTCCCTCAATTCACAAAAAAACAGGGTTTACAATTTTAGCCCCTTCACTCAGAAATGTTTTATTTATAACCCTCTTACTATTTAATCTCTTCCAGGGCCTGTGTAAAGAACTACAGCAAGTCATGCGACCCATTAATCTCCATGAAGAATGATGGAATAGTAAGTAAATAAATAAGGATAGATCCAGGACAGGCAATGCTGGTGGCCACAAGGTATTTGTATGAATTCTAACACGCTCCCTTGTTTCCTGCCAGCTGCTTTCACACAATGTCTGCCTGCAAAAGATTTGATCAGGCAAGTAGAGGAGTACAAGTTATTTTTTGTTTTGGGGCATTGTTTTTTTTAATGAGTTGCAGAGCACACAGAGAAATGGTAATATAGCAGAAGTCTGGGATTTTGCACCCACTCCTGCTTGCACAGTCAGAGAGTTGTTACACCAAATAAGATTCCTCAGGTGGGAAAAAGATTTTCAGTATAAGAATTATAGTGTACTTCAATTAGGAGTAAAATGCTATACAAACACACTAAAATGCACCATATTAATTGACAAAGATGTTCTTCTGTTTGGCCTGATTTTAAGATTTTTTTTTCTGTACTTGAGATCTAATGTCATGCAAAAAAATTATGCAAGAGCCTCCACATCACTTTCTATCAAACACATGATTTGTTACAAATTATCAAGATCTTACTTAGCGCTACTTACTTTTCCCAAGGTAGTAAGTAAGCTTTCACAGCCAATACATATGGGTTTTAAAATGTATGTTAGCTACAGATTAATATCTGATCTTGGAAACTTTCTTTGCTTGGAGGCATAGCAGAGTTTGTTAGAAAAGAGCAGAACTTACCTTCATCCGTAGGGTTGAACCCACAGATATCACAGATACATCGGACCCACTTGTTCATCTCCTCCTCGCTGTCTGCCACCAAATAGAAAACTCTGTCTATAGTGTTGATATCAAAAATATAACTGTTTTCAAATTCTTTTTTGTTAAACGTTAATCCAGCATCCACTTGTTGACATAAGTTTAAGTCAATAATACGGATAGGCTTCTTGGCATGGTCATTTTTGTAGTATTCCAAAACATCTGGATCCCCTGTTAAACGGCCGCTGCGAAGTACAAACCACCTTCTCTTCCATGCCTAAAAATTGGAGGAAAAAGAATATAAAAAGGAAAATTAGTTGGGGAAGATGACACTTTAAAATGCATTGATGTAGCAATGGACTAGATGGACTAGAGTATCAGTGAATTTTAAGAAGCTTTTTGTCTTCAATATTTGAATTTTGCTTCTAGAAAGAGAACGTATACTTAAGTTGCTATTTACAAAAGAGAAAAAGATTTATCCAAGGCTTAAAAAAATGTCAAGAGGAGGAAAAAAAAGCACACAAACTTTTAAGGGAAGCTGCCACAATCACGGGGATGAAAAGATGAAATATACCAAAGTGTTCCATTGTGTCTTCTTCCCAACACCTGCTGATTCAGGCCATTGCACTTGTGCTCTGAATATTCCATCTGCACTCAACACTAGTGACCTACATTTAAAGAACCTGCAGCACCCACAATACATGCTCCTCTGGATGTGAGCAGAACGCTCTAACCAGGCCCTCAGATTTCACATCAGCAGTTGTTACAAAAAACAAAACAAACAAACGAGCTACATTACTATTTTTTCAGAACTACATAGAGATGGAGAGGGAAAATACAACTGAACGGTCTCATTTTATCACTTAAAACCAGCCCTTGTGTAAGGCCCATCCAAGGAAGAAAAATTTCACAACCGGACACTGTGCTTGTTAACACCAGCCTTCCTGCCACCGCAGATGCATAGAAGCTAGTTAAGGAGAAAAGCACCATCAAAGCATCTTCTCCCTCGCATAATCCTGTTGGGATGTCACCCCCATTAACTTCATTCCCCGTCTCAGCTGCACTTCAGCTCCTCAGCTCTAGCAGCAGTGATGTGTCCAGCACGATCGGCTCCCTCGTGCTCAAGCACAAGGGTAATGGACGCATAGCAGAAACTAGGGGCACTGTCACTACGCTATCCCTTCACTGCTTTCACACAGAACAAAAATGTGAGAGCACAGGCAGGACACACTGGGGAGATGCCACCTTTTTTCTACTTTTTATTAGTCGGAGAACAACGAAAACCAGAGGAGTCACCCACCACGTCTTACATTGAAGAATCACCTGGTGCCCCCAGATGCTCCATTTTCAACTTCTTCAGGGTGTCGAAACAAGTTGCAAGTAAGTCCTTAATGAGGAATTTTAAAAAAGCAAAAAACAAAATCCAGGCAAACGGGAACCGTTATTTCGGCTAATCCGGCTCTCCTGCTGACACAGGCAGGAGAAGAGGCTCAACGAGAGCAACAGAATCAACACGGGTGGTGCCAGAAGCAGCAAGATGCATGGTAGCATTTACTCACCAAGACCTAGCTCTGGAAGTAAAAGTTTTCTTACTATACATGAGGAAATGAGCGTGTCATTCTTGAGGAGCAGGAGAGTTCCCGCTTCTTTCATGCAGCCATTCCCTCCAAGAACAAGCTAGAGGAGGGAGGACACAAAGGAGCAAGACTCAGAACCGTGCTGCCACATCAGCGCTGAGCTCTGAGCCGCCCGGCAGCGCGGACGCACAGAGCAGGCCTCACAAACCCCTCTTTGTCAGGCGCGCAGCCATTCCCTGGGTATCGAGCTTCGGGAACTGTTATGAAAAGATAATACAGAAAATGGAAGAAAGGGAAAAATGCCAGACAACTCAGTTAAGGTTGGCAAGCCATTCACTAGCTACCAAGCCTTTAAAAGTTAAGTTTTAAAGGCAATTTTTATACTTGATTTTCAATATTAAGTATGTTTATTGTCATAAATGCGGCATCTGTTTTTAAATAGCAAACTGTGCAACTCTAACTGTTCTGCAGCACAGACTTCCACCATGCTAGTGAGCTCAACTAGGTGACCTGTAAAGCACGAGTGGAAGATTGAACAAAAAACACCTTCAATTGCAATTTTAATTACAAGCATCTTTTAAGGAATAGCACTGCTGATAAGCATTGTATAACCATGGCCTCAAAACACTGCCAAAGTTTGTTTTGTTTCCTGTTTCCAAATCAACTGACAGCTCAGATTCTGGGATAACAGGAAACTTCAATATTGGAGGCGTTCTCTCCAGGCAAGCTCGATCACAGATACGTGTTCTGAACTGAACCACAAACCTTTGTTACTTTAAAAAACAGGCTATCTTTAACCTCAGCCTTCAGTTGTCCAGATGAAAATCTCAACGCTTAAATCAGCAGGAAAGAGATTAGAGATAAGACAGAAAAAAGAAAAAAAAAAAAAAGAACTGAACAGCGAGATATATTTGTACTTGATATTTTTTATTACTCAGGTTAAAAAAAAAAAGAAAAAAAAGAAAAAAAGGAAAGAAAAACTAAAAAGAACCGATCAAATATGCCTCTTTTGGAAGTTTATTTCTAATGCAGTGTCAGCGAATCAAAACATTTCTGATCATTAAGCCTAATAACTTCTGTTGAGTATTAATAAGTAAATAGGAATCTTAAAATTTCAGAATTCAGTCAGCTAAAGAGAACTTGTTTTCACCCTGCCAAACTATAAAATAGCAACTATTAAGTATTTAAAATACTGAATTTAGCCTACCAGCACCTGCTACTATTTTTGAAGAGTTTTCACATAGTGCATATGTGTTTATTTCAGTCATACAATGAGTCACACTCACTGAAACTGGCACAGATTATATTCAAAAACAAATGCAATTCCATAAACTACACACTAATAAGGCAGATACAAAGGTTCTCTGGATTACAGTACAAAGCACAATTTAGCAGCAGAATAAAGCTTAAAGCTAGACAAGAGAACTGACATCAGCATCCTTGCTAATCATAGTACAAAAGCGCCTCTATATTTTGTCAAAGTGCAAAATGAGCCCACATAAATCACTCTTTGTTATTTGAAAATATCTGGGATTCTTAAAGCTTGATCTATTTTTAACGTTTCAGTATTTGTCGTTGTAATGAAAGCCGTACACTGCCTTACTGAAGTGCAGAACACTGTGCTATATATGTGATGGAGAGAGCTTCTTCAGTAGTCCCTTTCCAAAAAGAAGCCTCTAAAAGAGAGTGTGCACATGTGCAAATCAGTATTCACGCAAATTTAAACGCCTTTCTCCCCTTTGGGGCATTCTTGTTTGAAAATGTTGCTTTTTACTCCACAGTGCACAACATAGATCCCACAAAAGAAATCACTAAAAAGATGTGCAAATGGTTTAGCCACATTAATGCTACAGGTGCTAACAACAGGTCACGTCACTGATTCTACCAACTATTCATTATCAGAGAGTTTTTCTGTAATAAAATCCAAATGGATGAAGCCAGAGAAGTCATATATCCAAGTAGGTTGTGCAACTTAGGCATTTGTCTCATGCCAATATTGCTCATTATGGAAAAGACATTTCGGGGAAATAAGAAATGAATCATTTTTCAAATGAAACTATTATATCCATAGTTAGATAAATTTTAATATTTAATATTAAATATATACATGCACGTAAATATAAAACATGTAATCACAAAACACTGCAGGCAGATCAAATACCTAATCCCAAAGTGAAACTGCTCCTTTTAAAACAGCAACTAACAAGGCAAATGTCACAGGAATCAAGCTCGCCAAAAGCCTGTGTAGGCTTCGAAAATACATTTATTACAAAACAAGGTTGGCCGCTTTTGTTTTAGACTAAGAAGGGACTTGTGTGCGCCTCAGCTTGTTTCTCCTTGGAGGCGCAAAGCGCATCAGCTGGTCTAACACAGGGCACGGCCACTCTTGCCAAACATTGTCCCGCACAGATCAGCATATCATGAGACCATCATAGCTACAGAAACAGGCTTGTTTGCTTCTTTTTGAACTAGTCCAAAATATGACAAGCGGCTCACCCACAGATCGTCAAGTGATCAAAGTAACAGCGGAATTATTTCAAATCCAGTATTTTGAGTACAAAGTGCTGATATAAAAGCGAGCAAGTCAGTTAAGAAACTGGTAGAAAGCACCATTTCAGCTTTTTTGTTTTTGACAGCACACAACTAAAGCGATACGCAATACAGAGAATTTGCATTATAAACTCCTTATTGGATACTAGTCCTCTGAAGAACTTGTCAACCACCCTTCAGCTATAGCTGCCTGAATCTTGTTCACTTTTACGTATTACAGTCCCCCTCATCTCTCCAGCTTTTGGCTTTTATAGATATTTGAAAGGTACCTGCTTGGGCTGTTGGCTCGAACTCAGACAGAAAGGCAATTGGGTACGTACATGTAAGCGGAGAAGGGAAAGGAAGGAGGGAGGGACAGGAAAGAGGAGAGAATTTACACTTGGACTTTGAAAGGGATTTACCCTTCTATTTGAATTCTCTCAAACTGTTACCAAGAATAATACTCCTGTAATATCATCAATCCATCTTCAGCCAGGAATGGCTGGTGGAGTTGGGGATAAAGCTGGAAGCCTCCGGACTTCCTGCTCCTCTCTGGGGGCGGCAGACTGCTCTGCGCAGCCCTCCCCAGCGCCCCCGAGGGCTGCGGGAGCTGAGGGGCAGGAGCCAGCAGCTGCTCTTGAACTCTGCGGCTTGAATCAAGGTTTTACTCTCCTTGAGCTCCTCTTGCCCTTTCTTTCAGCCTTCTATCCCTGGACTTCTTCCTCAGCCCAAAGGTTAAATTATGAAACAGCTAAATATCTTTGGTACAAAACAGGAAGAAGGATCACAAACAGGAAAAGTATCTTGTTTCCCTCTTGTCACCACACTGCTCTTTTCCAGGTGTTTTCTTCCTCCAAACGGCAAAGGAGCCACACCGATGCTGTGGCGCCCGGCGTCCTGCTTGGCCTCGGGCATCCCGCTCAGAGCCCGCACACGATCGTGTGCGCTCACCCGCGCCAGGCACGGACGGGGACGCTGGCACCACGGGGCCCTGCGCCGCACGCAGGGAGGAGCGTCGCTCTTCAGCCTTCAGTGACTCAAATGGTAAAACTTGAAAATCTCTAAGCTGAAGTTTTGCCAAAAACTAGCACCTGTAGATATCTACGTGGAAATAAGCTAAGAGCTATAATTCGCAGAAAGAGTTTTCTGGAAAGTCTAAACCCTTCCTAAAAGACTTTATCATGAGCACCAAAGAGGAAGAATATGAAAGAAGAAAAAGTCCTTGTTACTGCTGAAAACCTTTGTCATACACTTACTGGCAACCAGCATCCTCCTCTCTAAAAAATATGCCCTTCCGTTATTGCTTTCGTTACTTGTACTGACTTTATGCTTAAAAACAAACCCAACACACAAAAAAACATGTTTAGTATCTTATTCTAATAGCGGAAACTTGACTTCCAAGACCTCATACTGGCCCATAAGTTCTATTTGCCAGTTAAACATCAAGAAGTGCCAACAAACTCCTGCAAAATAAACAGAGGTGAAATGAGGAAAATACTGGATACATTAGGACTTTCTTTAAATACTTAAGACTTGTTTTCCAGGAAGCACCATCTTTTCTCACTGAGCAAAATAAGGAAAAAACAGTCTCAGTGGAAGTTTCCACTCTCCTGGCCATCATCCTGATCATCTGTTCCGAATACACACAAGGCCAAAATTTCTGTTTTCAAACTATTGTCACCATTTTTGAGTCTTGTGCTGCCGATTCTAACTTTAGCTTTGTTAAATAAACAAAAGAAAACACTGAAAATACAGCAGAACAATACTGCCAAGCAGACTGACTGCAAGCAGCACTTCATGGCCCATGTTTAAGCACAGGACCTCAAACTAGCCTCCCAGCACTATAAAGCTAATCAAAGTGCCAGAAATAAAGGGCAAGATACGAGAGAGAGAGCGCGCGCGCGCACACACAATATTACACTCTAACCACTGCCGCCTTCTGAGAATTGAACGTTTGTGGAACATTTTGACAATCTTTTAGATTTTACAAGGGTTTTTCTTACCCTCCCCACTCCTCTCAGCCTTATGACCATTCCCAGCGAAGCCAGGTCTGCATCACCTCACCTGCATGACAGGCATCCCTGTTACGGCTGGTGATAGCAATCTCCCCTCTCCTCACAAACCACTTTATTGCTCTTTTTTTTTTCTTCTTTTTCAGTGTTTCAGATATTTGGTAGAGGCAAGCGCTAGCTGAGCTCCACAATACCCCTGCACAGCAAAGACTTATTATCTTCTCTTTTACATAGGAGGAACTCGCTCGGAGAGCTAATGCAATAAAGCAGGTAACTGAAGTCAGGAACAGAACCCTCAATTTTGCTGTTTTCAAGCTAAGCCCAGCAACCAGACCATGTTTCCTTACTCCTAGATCGTCTTATCTCCCTTCACACACCTACAAATATCCTGTTATTTCCCATCACTTGCAAACTTACTCTCACACTTTTATTTCATCAAACTACTTGTCCTGTCCATCCAATACCTATTTCTTCCTAACAGCCTTGTCAAAAACACATTCCATATCACCACAAATTAGCTCTGCCATCTCCTTTGACCACTTGAAAGCAAAAAAAAACACAATGCCTGTCTGTCGTTAATAGCAAATGCAGGATATCTGTTGCATGCGACTCCCTGTTTTGCTGCTCTTTTTCTCAAAACATTTCCAAAATTTCATCTTTTTCATGTCATTAATTCTCCTGCTCTAGCCTTTCCCATATCCCTTCTGCATGTATTAAAAAAAAAAAAAATGCCAAGACCAACTTCCTTCACTAATCCTGGCCACGTCTTTTTCCATTTCATGCTTCTCCATCAGTGTCTTGGTTTATTGCAGTTTACAGCTTGTTTTTCCCCCCATTTCTAGGCCAGTTCTTAAGAAAGTCAAACTTGACTCCCTCCCTCTCCTCCAAGTGAACTCTCATCGCTTCATTCTACCAGTGACACCAGACTTCATTCATTTTTCTTCCTCTCCTGCATCTCTCTTGGTCTCCCAAAGGCTCCCAGAATCAATGAGCAAGGGCATGACATTGCCTTCCTTCCGATTCCTCTTCAAGATCCGTCTCTGTGATAGTACTCATCCAGCCAACTACACTTTGGCTTTCTGTCAGATTATTTTTAAAGTAATGGTTTTGTGTATTTATCAGCCATAGCTGTTTTTTTTGTTTCCCCTCTCTAGTCACCTCAATCTTTTCATCGGCTCTTAATAAAAATACCTCCCCCTCTCCCCTCTCTACCCTAAGAAAGCAAGACATTCAGAGTTGTTTTTTTTTCCTATAATAGGTGTCCATCACCTATTACTGTACAAGGATTACTACAGTGCTGAAAAGACCCCTGAACAAGAAAAACAATCCAGAACTGACCGTAGGCACACTGTCACTAGACTAAGTTTTCAATGTCTTAAACTCATGAGCATACCTAGTGGCAAACAGCAGGAGCACAAATCACTCAAAAAGGTTTGAGATTTATAAAGCTGCAACCAATCCAAAGCAGAAAGATGAGAGCTACACTCTGCTGGCATCAACCACTGACTTCCCACCAGCAGCCAGGGATGAAAGATGGCACCAGGCCCTTCTCTCTCGTCATTTCTCATTTTGTAGCAGGAAAGTCTTTGTGAAGAGGTGCTCATGACTGCAAGGCTTTCCAAATGCTAGGTGTGAAAAAAGTCACCATTCTTCAAGTTCACAAGCCATTTTGTAATATTTTGCAGAGATTCAAAGTTTTGTTTTCTTTTTGTACTTGCCTGTGCAGGTATTTATCTCCGACATTTGTGAGGGGCTTATGTAAAAATAAGGACAAGCAAGGCACTAGGACTATGTAAAAACCTGCAATTCCTGATGCTATTTTGGATCCTTTCAAGGATGCTGAAGTTTCAACAAATACACAACATGTGCTTCACCATTATCACTAACTGAGTACACTTATGCTGTGTACAGATTTCTATAGATGACAAGAGAGATCAAGCATTTTCCATATCATCTTTGTCCAAGGCCTAAATACTGTCTTGAACTCCCCACAGAAGCAGCAGTTTCTCCAGCCTCAGCAGAAAATGATGATTTGAGGGGGATTTGACAATGGTTCAAAGATAACCCACAAATAGCCTCCTCAAAATAGCCTGGTTTAAGATCAGTTAATTGTAAGCCTAACGGAGGAACTTGCCAGATCACCATTAACACACATGGAGAAATCTCAAAAGAAAATTCAAAACAGCATTTTAAGCAATTCTTACAAATTAAACTTCATACATTTGACACTCCATTCTCACGCACTCTTTGCGAGAGAAAGACTGTATCCCAGCTGACATCTTTGCAAAGCAAATGTCTGAAAATTGAAGCAGCAGCCTCTTCTGCAAGTGAGAAAGCCCCTACCTGAACGCTGGAAGGGCCTGAACACAGTAAAGGAAAAGCTAAGGAAATGAACTGTTCTGCCAAAGTATTAGACAAGGAATCGATCTAGTGACTCTTAAATACTGTGAAACATTCCAAGGAAAGGGAAAAGTTAGGAAGGACATGCTCAGTGCTGTTCATATTTGAAGATCCAAAAATTATCAGCTTTTGTACTATAAACCATCAGATCTACAACATGCATGAACATGTGTGAAGACATGAAAAAAGGGATGCTAAGAAAAGCCAGTAGTAGGTCTGATATTTTTTCACACTTTAAATCAGTGGGAAGATCGAAAATCCTTGTTCAGAGTGTTGCCTGCACAAAAGAACTCACTGAAAAAACTACAGAGGGGAAAAAAAAAATTACTTCAAAGCACAAAGTCAAAATTATTTGTAATATATTATAATATGTGAATGCTAATCAAGTCGAGTTTCTATTATTAAAAACAAAAACAAAAACCCCTTTTCCAGCAGGGAGAACAAAACATTATCTTAGTTCCAGATAACTCACTACTAAGTTTCAAAATGGCTAGGAGTTGAGAGAGAAAACAAACCAAAGCCAAATCAGCTCTAACAAACCAAAAACAAGTTTAAGTGCACACTGGCATACTTGAAAATCAAGATGCTTCTGTACAATTACAGCTCAAGTACTTTATAAAAAGCTACTTACACTTCTCATCAACTCATGTAAAAAAAAAAAAATCTATCATTTCCTGGACTGTAACAGTACAATCATATAACATATTATTAGATCAACAGTTTTGCAGAACTTAATCACCACAGCCAATTCTTTTTTTTCTTTTTTTCTTTCAGTCCCAGAGCAATCCTATGAATCAAGGTCTGTTCTGAAACCAAATCCTTGGGAGTATTCTGCTGCCATCGCCCCCCCAAAGCTCAACACTGCTGCCAGAAGAACCCTGAGTGTCCCCTAAGCAGTCCCCAAGTTGGGCAGTGCTGCTCCAAACAGCTCGGTACAAATCTCCCCTATGGACAAAACTCAAGGACCAACAATACTGCCTTAGCAGACAAGATCTAACTTTTCATTCTTGAATAATGATATGAATATCAAAGGAAGCAAATGCTTCAGAGGATTGTATTAGCACACATAGTATGCCCACACACATGCTGCCAACTGCAACAATGTATTAGAACCTGCACTTTGTGGCTTTTTTCTTTTTTTTTTTTTATTTCTTTTTTTTTAAAGTGATATAGTAAGAAAGAGATCTAGGCTGGTGCTTGAGATATAGAACTTAAAAGTCACCCAATAAATAAAAACAAAAGTGAAAATCTCCTTTAGTACTAAGAAAAAAAAAACACACATTCCAAGCAAAAAGATAACGTGTTTTAAGGAAATACTAATGTAATCCAATTCACCTAAACCAAAACACCTAAGTTCAAAAGCAGAGAAGTAAACAACATCAAGTACTATTTTTTTTTTTTAATATAGTTTACCTCTTTAAGTCTTCAGAAAACTTAAGCAATGTCCTGGTCATTTCTGTAGTTGTGTCTACCCCAAAATAAGCAAAGCTCTCTTTTTCCTGTCGGCTTTCCATCTCGCTCTACACCACCCTATCCCAATAACCTTTGACCAGCAGGAAGTAGACACAATGGACTGAAAATAACAGCAATTGTAAGATTTAGAGTGATTTAATACATGAGGGGTGGGTTTAAAATATGAAAAAAAAAAGCCTTCACTTGCTCTAATTTATAAACAGCTGCTTAAAAAGCATGGTAGCAACATAGGTTCAATCTCCGAAATCAGAGGTTGAACAAGGCTACAAACAATGAAACACTGTGCACTAATTTACCCCGCTCTGCACTTACTAGTACACAGCAGGGCAAATTCTTGCAATTATTAAGATTCTGCATTAAAGTCATAGTCACTTGGCTATAACACCTCATGGACACCAAGTTTTCATACAGGGTAAACAACGAAATGCAGTGGAAGTTTTATAGCTTTCTAACTTTTTTTCCCAAGCATCTGTAACTATTACTCATCAAGTGCTCAGTTAAAGCATTTCCTTCATTGAATAATACAAAATTCTTGTAAGAAAGGTAAACAGTAGCCCATTTAAACACTCAGGTTAAGAGTATGTGTGTGTGTGTGTGTGTGTGTGTGTGTGTGTGTACACATTCCTATATGTGCATATGCATCATTTAAAAACTCTTACAATGAGCATTTTGTCAAATAGGCTACTAACATGAAAAGCACTTCCTAATCTAAGACGTTAAAGCAACTCATGCAAAAGCCCATGCAATGCCCTCACAGGTATTTTCGCTACCAATATAAAATTGCCCTTTAAATTTTATTAACACCTTGTTAGGAACGCTTGAGAATTATAGGATCCCAAGTCCAGACGGGCAAGTGAAGTATTTCTCTTTGTTATTTTTAGTGTTTTTATCTTGTATTCCAAGTGCCTGTTGATCACTATCCCGCAAACCCACAACCTCACCCTGTCCTTGCCATCCCTCCAAGGCCTAGGCCTTTGTGTTCCTCCCCCAAGGTTACATCACGACACATGGGAGTCACGATGGTTAAGACAGAATAAACTAATTCAGAGAGGTATGCACCTCTTGTATAACAGTTTTATTTTCTGGAGAGGAGAATGGAGGGAAAATATCTGTATTGAGTTTATATGTATATATACACTGACTCCTTGTCTTGAGCACAACACAGTAACCAGACAAACAGCTCTTCAGAAATCACAGAAGTTGATTATGTCCTCTGCCTTGTGAATGCCAAAAAAAAAAAAAAAAAAAAAAACACAGGCTGGAGACATTATAATGGCATAGTTCTGATTATGTCAAAAGAGGAGTTTTTAAATAATGTTCTCCCATAATTTTCAGCTTATTTGCTACCCCATGCACGCACTTTTTCATTCTTCACTGTATGTCTACGTACATGAGGCCCTGCTTGTTTTTAGAGGCATTTTAATCATAGATCATACTAGGAATATGTCTTTCCTTGAGTTGGGGAAACTTGGGCATTGAATTTCTGCAGTTTAAGGCAGGATTTAACCCAACAATACAGTCTTTCATAAAGACCTGCAAACACGCAAAATAACAACTAGGAAGCCCCTCATAAGGTATCTCAGCGCCGAATTCTCAGTAACTTACATATATAAAATGCCAGTATTACATATGAGCAAGCTTGAGGGTATAGCAGCAGAAGCTACTAATAGCACGTATTATAATAGTATTTTGAAGCATAACTGGTTCAACAAGGACGTGATGCCCTTTTTTAGTTTGAGAATCCCTTGAAACCACTCTGCCTGCTAGAGCACCTCCTCTTCCCCTTCCACTATCCCAAGACAGAGCCTGATGCCATCACACCAAGGAATAACAGAGAAAGGAAATCCTGCCTAGATTTTCCATTAGACAGATCAAATCGTCAATCCAGAGAGGTCTTTGCTCACACACACGGTAAAAAGAAGATGCTTCCAACTGATAAACTCTGAGAGGAAGCAAGGTTGGCTCCATGACTATTTTTAAGTAGTTAGCATTCACACAATGGTTTAAAATTAATGGCCAACCCCTAGGGTCCATGAAGATTTCATTCAAAATACTAAGGAGCTGAGCATATTTGAGAGGAGAAAAAATAATTTTTAAAAAAAGAGCTAGAAAGTGGAAAATATATTCACACTTCTCCACAGACTCAACTTGAATTCAGCTTGTACACATAGCCTAAGTAAGTGCAAAGATATGAAGCTTTCTGTTGTTTTCTCCAAAATGAAACGTTCCCTTTGACAGTTGCTGGGAGAAATCTTACCTCATGGCTCCTGTCATTTTGACTAACATTCTTTTCTGACTAATACTCTTTCACTGCAAGTATCATATGACGAAAAGTAAACACCGAAAAATGCTTATTAGTCTTTATACAGCTGTACTCTGAAAGGAGGGATTTGCTTCTCCAAGCTAATTCCCAAGGCCAGCTATCACAGCTGCGCTGCAGCAGGGCTCTTTGCTAGAGGACTGAGCTTCCCAACTGAACAGCTCCTCTCTGCATTTCACCATCCAAAGGACAGAGGCCATTTAGTTGACAAAACGACTAGCACTTCATATTTCGCTCAGTTAAAGCAGCAACCCTAATCTAAGGCTTCATCCAAGTGTAATGTTTTAAAAAAACTGTATTTGGTGCATCCGGAGAGTAGACAAATACAGACATCTTTGGTATTACCTAAAGACATAATTTAAGGGGCAACATTTGGATGTTAAATGCACAGAAAAAGTAATTCTAATGCCAGGCATTCCTTAAGATAAGTAACAAGACAAGGCAAAAGATCCTTTTAGCTCACCCTTGTAACCTAGGAAATGCCCAGAAACTCAAGGCATTTTAAATATCCAGATTCATCTCTGCCACTAACTGCTGAGAAAAATTTCTTTTAAGCATTTACCCTTTTGAAGATTTTTGCTGTTGTTGCTTTTTAGTAGCAGCCTCTTTCTGATCAATAACTGCTAAAAGAATCACAGAAAATAAGAATTGCCCAGAATCTCTAACTTCACCACAATATATATTTCCCTCTTCCTCAGATAAAAGTGAACAATTAGTTTGTGGTTTTCTCAGTGCAGTGAGATTGTTCATTTCTACATTTATATCAAATCACAACACATTAAAAAATAGGAAAAAAAGAAGAAAAAAGAAAAGAAAAAGAAAAACCTATCAACAAACCACAAACACCACCTTGAGAACTGAAAGTTAAATGCTATGAGACTGTTTTCTTTTAATTTTGAGTAGATTCAAGTGCTCCAGTCCCTTGCCTTCATTTGGTTTGCAAATTGCTTTGCAAGCCAAAGCTTTGCTCTTTGAGATGAAAAGCAAGCACTGCATTATCCAACTGCTTTCTACACCTTTTTGTGAGAGTTTCATAATTAGTTTCACTTACTATAAAAATGTTTAATTTTTAACTTACAGGCAGCAAAGGAACTCTAAAACTTGGGTGCCTTGGTACTTTATTTGTTGGTGCCCTATACATCTAACTGACATCCACTGTGTTTACAGACTGGAAGTTCTTACTACTGCCAGCGCTTCAGGAACAATGTAACTGTGAGAAGGGGGAAAACATGTTTTTCTAAATTTTATTTGTCATCCAGCAAATTTCCAAGGTACATGTGTACCAGTTTGAAAATATTTTTAATACTTTGTAACCGCCAAGGGACAAAACAACCTCCTTCAGCAGGTATTTGCCGCATCTTGTAAGTTAACCCCTTCCAAACCTGAAGTTACTTGCGAGTAATAATGATCACAAGATTTGCTACAGAGGGGATGATTTTTCAGTATCTGTATCATAACAGCACTGGAAAAGTGTAATCCATTTTGTGAAGACCACCATTCTTTATCCTCAAAATGGGAGGCGCACCCTTGGAAACAGCAGGAGGCATGATAATACATACATATGTATATACACACATACACACTCCCGTCTGCCAATGCCATGTGTAAGAATCTAGAGAGACACACCTCATTTCAGCTGCTTAAAATACATATATGTATGTGTTTGTATAAATATATATACAGCCATAACATGAGACTCCAAGCAAACAGAAGCAGCGGTGGGACACGGCAGGCTCCCCGGCTCGCTGCCCACACGGGGCTGGCCGTGTGCCTGCTGCACGGCCCCGCGCCGGGCCTCCCCACTGCGCCGCACGCCAGGGAGTACAGGGCTGCGGGAGGCTTCACAGGGAGCACCCTCTTACACCCAGCACTAGGGGCCGTACAGGTTTTCCAGGCTGCCCTGGCTCTCAGAAGTATGACAAGGAAGCAACATCAGGTAGATGTTTAACACACACATTGACGCCTCCAAACAGGAGGCTCCACAGCTCAGCTGCCAACCCTTGCTCTCAGGCCGAAGGGCCAACAGCAGTACGGCGCGAAATTCAAACAGCTGCTCTAAGCAACACCCAGGTGACCTTCACATCTGAGCAGATTCATCTGGCCTCTGCTGCAAGTCTCCTTGTTCGAGGAAAGCCATGGAGCCAAAGCAGCTTATTCACCACACGAATCGTGACAGAGCAACTGCTGAGGCCAATAACAGGACTGTCAAACCATAATTTTAGAAACCACTGATGCAGAATGATTATATCTTCACTGTCACCCACTGCGGAGATAACACACCCACTAATGTCACATTATTGTAGAGCTGCAGTCAGTCGCCTGTTAGACAGGTGCCACTTCACCAGAGCTACTGTGTAATTTGGGAACATTCATTTCTTCTCGATAGACAGTCAGGGAGGCCAGAGCCTGAATATTACAGAAATAATCTTGCTTCAGGAAACATGCTGATGTGCCAGAGCAGCAGGGCACCCATTCCTGCTCAAATGCTTCTCATGGCACCAAGGCAGGAGCAGAGGGGGCAAGGCAACCCAAATGTGCTAAAGCCAAATCTCATCAGTGCACAGTGAAGATCAGATGATTTGGAGGAGTGGGATGATAAAGACGGTCAGGTTTTAGCATTACACATTTCTGAACCAAAATGAAGTGTTATCTTTTTCATCAACTATAAACTTGCAAATACAAGGCCCCATGGCAAATCAAGAGCCTCAGTCATGCTAGGACTATTCACATGAGCTGCTGCTGAACACTGCTCAAACTGTGTCAACACTGAGGAAATTTGTTTGGGTGATCAAAGTCACTGAATCAAAGCAACAATAAAAGACTCTGGCACCAAAGTCTTGGCACCTTTTGCAAAACATGTGAGTCAAAAAGCCTGATAAATAAGCAGAGCCTGTGTCACTTGTTTGTTTACCATCCTCTCAGATCTCTGCTCAAGTACTCTTAACAAAAACGTGGGCACAGAATTTAATAGGTTACTATAATGAGGTATGTCCTCCAAAGGGAGGGAAAAAGATGACTTTATTGCAGCAAAGTACACTTGAATTAAGCAGAAATTAAAAGTTTAGCACTCTGCCAGAGCAAGTTGCTCCTGCACAAAGAAAAAAACTATAACTGAACCTTTCTACGCCTTTAAAAGAAGTCCACGTTACATCACACTCACAGGATTGATACAATTCTCACAGAATATAAAGCAGCGGCAGTGATTTTATCAAGCACAAGGCAAGGGAGCAGCCTCAGCAGAGAAGCACATCCAAACAACTGCTTTCTCTTTGATTCACAATATTTAGATTGTTATTTCCAGTCCAGGTTAAACAAATCGGTGTTATGATACTATTGTTAGGCTCAATGTATAAACACGCTCATGCGCTTTGGAAGCCGTCCAGCCAGCTCAACAACACGTTACAAAAAGAACAGTTAAGAGGTAGAACATTAGCTTTTCCTGGGCTTCATGCACTGAGTTGTTATGGAGAGGGAGTGCTGTGTGGGACTGGAGGAGAGCGGGAAGGAAAACGCCAGCGCAGAACAACACCAGAGCAAAATATTTTGTGAACACGCTATTTTAAGAAGTTGAGAAGATTCCAAAAAATTCAAATAAGACCTTACAATGTCATACGTGAAGCACCAGAATGAATCCTGAACATTTCACAGAGACACCACAAGCAGTAGTTTTAATCAGAATCCATAAACCATAGCAAAAGAAATACTGAAAGTACAGACTTTTTCCAGTGAAAGAGAAACGTTAGGGTTCAAATCACAAATACCTATTAGCAAAATTTTATTCAGCACACAGAATTCCACTTTGTCTTTACAAACTAGAATAGGAACTGAAAATTGCATAGCTCTGAACTTCTACACATTCTCCAGTGATAAGGGCTCAGACTCCTTCCCTCTCCTCTGAAACTGCTCAGGTGCTTATACTACATGACCAGAATTCTACATTCAACCCAGTATTTCTCTGCAGCCAAAAAAGAAAGGAAACATATTTCCCCCCTTCAGTCAAAAAAGAAGTATTTTAAGACTGGCCTATACACTCTAACTGTTTATTCAGGGCACTCTGCTTACAGATACAGAGTCAAAAGCAAGTACACATAAGAGAGTTGTAGACCAAGGATTTTTCAGATATTGCAATCAATCTACAGCATCACCAGAAAGAAAAAGAAACTCTATTACGAATGAAATGCAGAGCAATTAATGTATTTGTTATGCCATTCACAAGCTCCACAGCGTGAAGATTACTCTAGTTTATACTCTGCTCTGGTGAATCTTAAGTCACTTTACTATTTCAACAGCCAGGGAGGCCCAGAGAACACTGCCGTGAATTCATTTTCTTGAGGCATTTTGGAACATGCAGAAAAACACACCATGAAAAAGGAAAAATAAATATAATAACTCATTTCCATTAAAAAGGTCCTTGTGAGAACTCCCTAATCCATTCCAGGCAGAAGGCAGATAGGCAGCAAGGCCTTGCTTTGTCAAGTAAGAAGTGAACACGAAGTTCCATTTTCCCCCAAGTACCCTTGGGACTTGCCCAGCTCATCAATGAATAAGATCTTGGGATCTCTTCAGCTCATCCGATGCTCACATTGAACAGTTAAGAGAGCAAGTTAAAATTAAGATGGAAAAATGTTTCCTATACTCACATAACACTGTAATATCTGTAATAGTAAAGACAAATATATTTAACAACTACACAGAAACCCAACTCAAAGCTTTATAAACTGTTTAAAAGAAAAAAAAAGAGAGAGAAAAAGAACTTGTAATGTTCTCCATTTGCTTTCTTAAGCATTTCATACTTCATCTTGCGTATATATTATTGCTGCTTCTAAACTATTGCTGCCACAATTTGCTATCACACATATTCACCTTATTCTTGATCATCCAGGACATCACATCGAGATATTACACCATTTTAACTAAACTAGGAAACTTAAAAAAGCCTGAAAGCTAGTAATATATTTGCACTGTTCCTGACCACATTGCACAGATTGTTATCTACAATCCATTAATAACTCGTGCAAATTTGTATTTTCATTTTTATCAAATACTTACAGAAGAACAAACATTCTCTGCACTGTGATCATTTCCCCAGTTGTTGGGGCACAGTTTTTTTTTTTTTGACACAGTAACTCATATGCATCTCAGAGATGAGTTCCTTGCAGAATTGCTGAATAAATACACCACATCTGAATACAGAGTTCAGAAGTGACTGCATCACTGAGCCCCTTGCCAAAACAACAGAATTGTTGTGGTTTTGTCTCACTAGAAGTGTATCTGGTCTTATTAATTTTATGTAGCAGTTTCTTTAAGCAGTAACTCAACAGAAATGGACCAACCTCTCACAATATGCAAGCTACGCTAGAAATGCAGCTTTTTTTTTTCCTAAACACAATAACCAAGCTATTCTTTAAAACAGGTAACTCTGACTATACATCAGAAGTAAATACTATCTGTCCCAGAATATTAGTCTTCCTTGACTAAACATTGCTCTAGTATCACCTGCATTACAACTACTAAAAAAAAAAAAGAAGCTTTTTTTATTATTTTATTTTTTAACTTGCTGGCATAAATAGAGCTTAAGAGTACAACTACAGCCAGATGTGTTTTTTTTATTATTATTATTTCAAATTCAGTACCTTTCAAAGAGCACCTTAAAACTAGCATATTCGCAAATCCAGTTGGATTTCTGTATACCACCTGTTCCAGCTAGCCGTCCTACAGTTTATGAATAGGACAAGGTGACAAGGATTGCCCCTTAACCACATGCTGGATCAAGACAAAGCAGACCAGAAGAAAAAAACACAGGTACTTTATAAAACACAACTCTTGTTATTCACCCATGCTCTAAGGCAATTAGAAGTTACAGAAAACATTCTTTTAGCACCAATATTAAAGAATTTCAGAAAGAACAGCTAAGCATGACAAAACTCAGCTAACACAATTCCAACACTGACTTTAAAGGGAAATAGTTCCACCATGCAGAATCTTACTTGAAAACACGTAATGGACCATCTTGCATTGGCCTCCAGGCGCTATCCTCTTATCCAAGCGAAACCCAGCCGGATCTCCATTTCAGCATCATTCCAAGGAAAGGACTAGACTTCGCGCACCAGTTGTCTGCTGTGAAACAACTGAAAGCTCTGCAATCTGGTAGACTCAATGAAGGTTTTAATCATCTAATGAGATTACCTCATCTGCGTGTGGTTTCGCAATGCAGCCTTGATGGTAGCCCATTATGCCAGTCCCCTGACATGCAGTATCAATCACACTAATCAGCTTACTCTGTTGCTGCCATCACTCCACCAACTAAACCACTGCTACACACAGAAAAAATAACAAAAACAAACAAAAAACCCTACAAGAAACACTAATAGCTAAAATCACAAAATTAACATCACTTCCATGCAACAGTCTATTTCTACATTTTTCTAAACATGCTATATACACACCCAATCATAGCCAAGTACACCACCTCCTGGCACAGAGCCTACTCCAATTTACATGTTCAGTTGATGATTTCCATTGGTTTTCTCACAGCTTTGTGGCCCAGCATCAGCAACCACATTGTCACCAGTGCGGGTTCCACAGCCGCAAACAGGGCGCCCAAGGCATGACAGGTGCTAACTAGGCACCGGTTGTCGCCTACGACCAGCACAGAAATGATACAGTGATTAAAGCTATCCCTTTACCACAGCAAGAAACCTCTGCTCGATCCAGCGTAACTCCTAACAAATACAAAACGTCTGTTTCACAGATGGGACTAGTATGAACGTTTGAATTCCACAAGTCAAACCTCGTCTGGATTTTACTCATTATTTAACTGCAAGGAGAACAAATAGCCCTGGGCTCTGATGTCTTTCTAGGTGGCATAATGACCCATGCATCTCTTGTGCACTTAAGAAGACTTAGCCACACAGCTCAAAAGAAAACCCAAACCAACACTGCTACCATCAGCATTTTGCACGAGACAATTTAAGCAATTAGGCTAGAAAAGTGGGAGATTAACAAGCAAAACTCTGAAGCACTGTTTGAATTAGCGTCAGCTTATCACACCAGCATTGTTTTTTCCCCTCTGAAAATACTTGAAAATATTAGTATTGCCAGAATTTCTGCTTGTTTTCATTCCATGCAAAAAAAACATGCAAGCTTTAACAAAGATACTGGCAATTAACAGCATTATTTCTTTTTTTAAAAGATTATACACACTTCTAAACAAGATTAGAGGCTGTAAAACCACTCACTTATGTCCAGGGTGCCTCTTTGACAGACCTTTAAGCTGTTCCCTGCCACAGTGCTTAAATTAACTGCTCTTCATAGGGCCAAAGGAAAAGGAAGGCAAGGCAAGAGACAGCACCAGTAGATAAAGCCGTAACCTTGTAGCATGCAGGTTAAAAGTACGTTATACAACTTAAAACTTAATACAAAGTGTAAAATGTAAAAACAAGCAAAAGAAAACAACCAATCAATCCAAACCCAATAATATAAGCAGCTTCTGATTATCAGTCCATTTTGTCAACCAAGTATTCCCAAATTCTCCTGAAAGCCTCTTAAACCACTGCCAGGACACTCATTTCATTTGCAAGCTTATGAAGAGAAACCCAGCACACCAATCTCTGGATAAGAAGATCAAAAGACTTTTTTCCCAAACTACCTACCTTGGAAGCCAGTGACTCAGCTGGCACTGCTGAAGCCGGGATCTGCCCTGGGATTCCTGCCTTGCTGAGCAATCCTTTTTTTAAGGCAGCATATCCTACCAAAAGGTAACCTGTGGCACTTCGTATTCCAGCTAAAATGCACTGCATTTTAAAAAGAACCTGAATTTTCTCCTCTGCTTTTACACAAGCAAATCCCAGCACTTACCTTAAAGCTTCTATAGTGTATCATCTTTGCACATCACAAGTGAAAGTAAATACTATTCCTTTTCAAACAAGAAAAATCAACACCCACAAATAACTACTGCTACCCAGATGCATACTAGGCCTTTGGATGAAATATGGCTCATGCTGACTCTCCCTATCAGGGAACCAAAGTAACTACTCACAGCACTTCTGTTCACAGTAGTGGCCCTATCACTTCCATACAAAGAATTAAGTGATAAACAGTATAATTTGTTCTGTTTTTCTCAAATAGCTCCACATAAGATTATGAATTTAACAATACCATAGCAGGAAATGTTAGGCAACCTTAACTCAGAGACTCAATGGTTGGTCTGTTTGTAGTAAGGTGTCTGAGGCTGTGTTTGTTTCCAGAGATCTCAAATGCTGTTAAATGAAGAACTCAAGAAAGCATGAGTTGCATTTTCTTCCTAGAAAAAGTAACAAAAATATTAGCTTCTTAGCACATTCATAGCTAACCACATTCACTAAATGCCTCTGCTTAATATTCTACATAACTTTCATTTAGATAGAGAAAATGCTAAGCCCATGAAGAAGAGTCACATAAAGCTCAGGAAAAAGTCACCTGCATCAGGATTTAAGCCTTTATTTCTAATATTAGAGTGCAAACTTCACTGAGTTTCTGCAGT
The DNA here is from genome assembly GCF_059628265.1 of Tinamus guttatus. Taxonomy (NCBI): domain Eukaryota; kingdom Metazoa; phylum Chordata; class Aves; order Tinamiformes; family Tinamidae; genus Tinamus; species Tinamus guttatus. The sequence continues at coordinate 3,658,228 of NW_028288781.1, read as the reverse complement.
TCTTTTATCAGGGATAGCATGATTTTCTCACAGGATATTTTTGTTGTCAAAACCTGCACAGATGTGCGAACAACACGCATCAAAGAGGAAAAATGAAAGATAGGAATAAATTGATTTGCAGCACATGTGAGAAACCAAATAAAATAACTTCTGTTTAGACCAGAAATTATCATTTTGCTGACCGGGAAATTGGGATTTGCAAGACTGCAACCTGCAATGTTAGGATGGATTTTTCCTAATCTGGGCATACATACGGAAAACAATATTTCAAGCTTGGTGCACAGGATCATAGTAACACTTGATGTCTGACAGGTTATTTGGGGCTATAAAAACATTTCTTGTTGGTCAGAATGTACAGATTGCTCCACACTTCTCACCAGCACATTGCAAGAGAGACAAATGTTGAAAGAGGGTTTTAAGAAATATCTTCCCACCTGACAGTAATTTCTTTCTGACTCCATTATGATGAAGCAGAGTGTGAAGCTGCCATGGAATTTACACCCACAGAAAACTTTAAAGATGAGAAAATGCTTCTGGAAATGGACGTTTGACCACATTACGTACAGGATTGGGTTTGTTTGGGTGCTTTTGTAATTCTGCATATTTAAAGAGTCTGTCCTGGGAAAGTGCAGGTGCTCCTTAGGCCAGCATGCTTTCCAACCTCACCTACAGGATTTACCATGGAGAGAGTTCAGAACCACAAACCTCAACATATTTGCTGCATGGCACCACCAAGACCACGTCTGTAAAAAGGCATATCTCAGCCTGCCCTTGCAGTTCCTGTCTAGTATACTGAAAAACCTACATGAGCAGCACTAGACTGTGTACATACATATATATACAAATTTATAGTTTGATCAACACACCACAGTCAGAACAAGGTGGGTCAGTGGCCTTCCCTGATCCCCCTTCAAGCCTGTTCTGCTTGGGCAGGCAAGGGGCACGCGGGCATAAGCAGGGGACCGGCCATCCCAAGAGCAGCGAGCTCCAGGGAGTTGTTTTACAAAGAGCCAAAATAAGAAGCTGGCCTGGACAAGTCCTCAGAGGCAGCCCAGCTCTAACAAAATCAACCCGAGCCCTAAGCTGTTGCTAATGAGCAATCTGCAGTATCTTCCCATCTCTGTAGTGTGGATTCAGGTCTGCACACCAAGGGCAATATCCTTTTTGAGGTTCTGCCGCCCGTCCCTAATTTCTCTTATATAGCATTACATGCGTTTACAATATAATTGTAAAAGAACGTGATTTCTGATGTATGTATGATTTTTAATAAGATAGTTTGATTTCAAAAATGGTTCCACGACTAGCAAATAATCTTTCTTACAGCTTCAATAATGTTCTGTGACACATAAAATACTTTACAGTCAAAAAGGCAAAACAGAGCACAAGGCAATAATCATCTTGAACCCATATCCAAAATATTTCAAGAACTACTGTAAGTTCTGTGGGAGAGAAGGGCAAGTAGTACTGGAGCACCCACAAGAAGCAAGGGGCATGATGCATGGTTAGCTGCTCCAGGCGCACACTAGCACTAGCTGGTATCCTCTTGTTCATCTCTATTTCTAACCAGCACAGAGAAAGATCTCACCAAACCATACCCAAGCAGTAGTCGGGTACATACACTGCTATCTGTGCAAAGCCCTGGCCACCTCTGTGCTGTCTCCTGTCCCACAGACCTTGACACACACCAAGGACACTCTTAGTGCCACAGTTCGCAGCAGCCACCTTAGGGGAAGCTCTCTGCAGAACTGTTTCTGCCTCTCTGGATGTTTGATATACTTCCTTTAAAGAATGAACTATGAAGTAGTAAGTTCTTTCATTTTCATTTATACTAAAATCATAGTCCTCTCAGGTTCATAAAGAAAACAATTCTTGCTCATCCTCCAAAAGTCTCCTGAGAGTCGTGCATGGGTGCATACACACACACACACACTTAGAGGCATGTATTTAGAAAGAAGCAGGAGAATAACAACTGGTTTCCTTCCAGTGTCATGTCCTGCTTTTTTTCCCTGAGGTGATCTGCAGAATTATCACAATCCCAGATGTTGACAAGAGGAAAGAGAAACCATAGTAACTTCATACAGGATGAGACAGTTGACTGCATAAACACATTATCCTAAATACTAACTCACAACAGCTTCTCCATACAGGCCATTTGTTCCAAGTCCTACAATTTTAAGCTATAGGACATTAACAAGCATATGTTTGAGTTTCTAGCCACTTCTAGTGTGTGTGAGGCAATGAACTTATACAAGGTATTTTTAGACTTCCTGCAATCAACTGTCCTCCCAGCCTTGCTCAATATGACACATAGTTGTCTGAATTATTCGATTGTGCTAACACATGCTCTAATTTTAAAGTTTCATATCTGTGTTTTCCATAAAATAATTCATGTCAGATTTACTCATGCAAGAAATTGAATCACAAGTGATAAAGGGTCATCTAAACTAAAGCATATTGTGTAAATGCTTATTCAACTTAGAAAAACAATACTTACAAAAACAAAGGTAATTTATTTTATCTACAAAAGATAATTGTACAAGCTGAACAAAACTCTAATAATGCTTGGGCGTGAACAGCAAAAAGGTGGCTAAATTCTGCCATTACAATATCACGCAAGCCTAAGGTTGGTCTTGCTTGAAGATAAGGTACATATTCTGCATGCAAAGGCAGGCAAACAAAAAAGCCTTGTCTCAGCTGCACAGATTCTGGAAGACAGAATGCCCAAAGTCTCAGAAAAATGGCTATTTTCTGGCATGGTTCAGAGAACCATCAATGGCTGAGCAACTTTAGAAGGAGTCAGAAGGTTTTATCACCAAAGCAAACCGTATGTCCAAGAAAGGATCAAGTTAGAGAAATATCAGTGCACACAGGGGAGGCCAGAGAGAAGCATTCCAGTACAGGATATTCTTCAAAGAGACAACCAAGAACTGGGTGACTACTAGAACAACCTAGTCATTCAGTAGAGTTGAGTAACAATTCACTACTTGCTGGTGCAGACAATACACTATTATATTAAGTACTGTCATTAACCATGATTATGCATTATCTCTAATGAAGAAACTGCAACTGAAGAAGCTCCCAAGCTACAGCTGTGGCCAACATCTCGGAGCCAACCGCACCTCAGAAGTCTTCCGCTCATCTGCTTCCAATTTGCAGAAATGGGTGAGTCCAATTAGTCCAGTAAGATGTCGATGCATTTCTCCATGAAGGAAATAGAAGATCTCACCAAGATGTGATGCTGTGATTCGTTTTTAACTGTAATTGATGGTTTTTCTTTTAATCTGGCACTAATTAATTAATTAATTTTAGCACTATCATCTGCTTTCACTGGAAAAATATGATTGTTACTTTTGATTATTGCCTCAATTCACGATCTCCTCATTTAGATCATTACTATTAATATTAGAACACTGAGCCACAGAAAATTGGTCACGCTGTTCCAGCTATTCAAATAAAATGGGAAGAAATTCCAGGGACTAGAGTTAGTGCAAATTCAACTGAACAGGCTTTGATTCAAGGTCTACCTTGGATTGCAATACAAAAATCAAAGTATCTAAGCTTTAATGAGTAAATTTTCACAACAGGGTCCTTTGAGAAACTGGAATTCCTCCTTCCTATGAGGACAGAATCAAAATAATCTCATTTTGATGTTAACATGGATGACTGTTTGCAGACACAAATAATTTAAATTAGGGAAATCAACTCTAGGGGAAATCTCTAAAAATGGTGAAGAATTATTTAAAATCAGAATAACATCAACCAAGTCAATGCTGCTGGGGGTGTCTTACCACAGTCGGTGCTAGCAACATCATACTAGCACTGTCCATCATTCAATGGGTCTCTACAACCTCACAATTTTTTTCTTACAGTTACAGTCTTTTAGATTCAAAGGGCCTGAAATAGAAAACCACCCGACCAAGATATGGAAGAAAATAGATTTATTGTGATACAGAGTTAACTAACTGCTTTCTAAATGAGAAATACATGCCTTTGGGTTTTTAAATCCAGCACCACCAGCAATTCTTAAATTGTTTATTCAAAAAGAAGACATTACATTTGGAAGACATTACGTTCTTACATTTGATAGGAAAAAGAAAAAAAGTGTGGATGGCTCTTTGTGGAGCAATGCACATGCAAAAATATTCAGTCATTTCACATGCTGCTCTTTCCCTTTAGTTTCACAAGCAAAGAACTTTCCTGAAACACCCCGTGAAGGCAGGACTCCCTCTGCCATCACCTGCAGGCCCAAAAGCAACACTGAGCAGGTTTAAAGAGACCTTGCTCATAGCTCTGCATTGCAGCACTACGAGTCACCAACTACTGCTTTTATCATGACCTTGGTTCATCTGCCAATATATTCGGCAGGCCAGTGGAAGCAGTAGTAACTAGAAAAGCAAGCTAAGCTGCAAGCTCTTCAGAACCCCCCTAGAATACCCAGGCAAAGCTCCAGGCAAAATATTGGTCTGGGATTTTCACATGTTGGGTATCAGCAGCAAGAGGTTACTTAAGCAAGGAGGGCAGAGCTTTGACTTTGGTAACAAATTTTTGAACCCAAAGATAGCACTAATGAATTGAGTACTCAGATGATCCACCACACTAACAGCACCAACACATACAAGTGTTCGCATTTCAAATCCAACCAACACTTACACACAGAACAATATATGCACACACACACACACACATAAACATACATATATGTATGTGCATGAATATACACACACACTCACTCTCCAATTACTACTTCTCCGGTGTCATAATATTAGCCAATTAACTTTCTTCAATCCCTAGGAAACACAGGTCTATCTTACTCCTTAGGGATCCCTACAAAACACATCCTGTCATTCTAATGCTGTCAATGTGCGATGAAACCAGCTTTGTAGATCAAACTATTCAAACGAGTTGGTATTAGGAGAAAGCACAACTTCCAGTCACACATCGTTATTACTGTGGCACTACATAACAAGAGAATGAGCAAAAATTCTTTAATAGAAACTCTGAAAGTGTTTTCTTAATAGGAAGTTATAACCTGGGAAATAGAGTAATTCTGCTAAGAATTACAGATTCTTAGTGCAGAAACTTGTGTTGATGACAAATCCAGATTGGAGAGAAAGGGTCAATAGTGATGCCAAAAGTGCACAGACTATTTATGGTAAAGCACAAGGGAGATTATATATATATATATATATACACACACACACACACAAATACAGTAGTCCTAAAACTACATAACTAAAAAACATACACAAAAAAAGGCAAGGGCACAGAAAATACTTTAAACCACAAACGCACACTTTGATGCTATTCTATTGCCAGTTAGGTGGAACAGTTGAAATGCCTTGCCATTTCTCCAGTACCCTCTCTGCTTTACTGTTTAATACTCAATTTTTCTTTTTAGTAAGCATATACAAAGTCTAAAAAAGTTCACATTGAAAAAAGTTACTGGAAATATTTCATTTCACTCCACCAATATTCTCTTATATTACTATTAGATCCTGACATTTGAACAAGAAAAAGCCTATTGACCTAAAGACCTTCGTGAAGGTCTTTGAAAAGTATATTCTGTATATTTGAAAAGTATATTCTGTATAGCTGATCTCCCTAAAGACCTAAAGGTCTAAGCTAGGGCCTAAAGCTATACAGAATATACTTTTCAAATTATTCTCCTATGTTTAACAGGATTGGTAAGGGTAGCCCAATTCAAGTGTTCTTTGCCCCCCGCCCCGCCGCCCCTTCTTTGTCCCCCAAGCCTTGTAGGAATTAAAAAAAAAAAAAAAAAAAAAAGCCAGGCAACAGCTATACATATAAAATAAAGGAATTTTCGCAAATCAAGTAGTAACTCAGGTCTCAGCCCTACAAGCACACACCCAAAGATCTAAAGGGCTTTATTGCTATGTAATTTTCTGGGTGAACTTGAAGGGGTAGTCTGAGAAAAATTACTTCTTCAAAGCAAAATCAGTAGAATCACTCCCAAAGTTGATTTTCAATATGGGAAGCAGCAGTACCTGGAACGTGACAGCAGCGAAGGTCAGTTTTACCATCATTGCTTTGAAGAGAACTTTGCAAACACCAGATGTTTCTGAACATGAATAGTGATTTCTTTAACACAAGTGCAAAATGAGGAAAAAAAAAAAAAAAGTCTCTCCTTCACTGCAGCATATAGGACATCCCCAAAACACATTCCCTTTTCTCTCTTTGCCCAGCAGAAATTTTCTTAAAAGCATAGAGTGAGTCACTTGTCAGATACAGCTACCTGGTGCACTAGGAATAAACAAAATATTTTGCAACAGCCTTTGTAAACCAGCAGTCACTAATTTAAACAAACACAGAAATTGCTGCGTTATCACAGAAATTTTTAAAAGTTACCCTGAAAGATGTTAACTGTATTAACTGTAAAACAGGCTTTTCCACAGAGTCAAGATTCTAGGCAGTTAGCAAATTCCTAATATATAGTTAAGAAAAATATATATGAATTATGCCTCTTTTAAAAAAAAAAAACAGCTTGAAGGGGGAAGAGATGAAAAGAATCTGTGGTATATTTTAAAACATTATTACTTCTATATTCCTTTAGGAAGGCTCTTACAAGATCACAAAAATTCTTTCTCTAAAAGTTGAAAAACTTCTTATTTTGCAAAAAACATAGTAAAAGATGTAGTAAACCCAGTTAAAACTTCTTCCTCACCATATGTTTGAAGTCTCTTCACACATCCCCCCCTCCCCGAAAAAAAATCTATATCTAAATGCCTGTGTATATTTAGAGATATATCTAGCTGAAATTGCAAGCAAAGAAAAATATGATTCTCTGCTTGTAATAGGCTTTGAGTTATCAGAAATAATTCCGAGATGATTTCAGGCTTTTTTGTTTGTTTGATTTAGCTTTTAGGTGAAAGCTTGATTACAATATTCCAAAAGAAAAAGAAAGGTAATTAGAAACTTTTAAGAAAAACTGAGTTGGTGCCTTTGTTGCACCCATAATTAAGTGCAAAGGATCTCTTACTATAATTTAAATAAATGAGCACCTGGCTTCCACAGTGTGCCCCTAAGCACAGCCCTGCACTCGCACGCCGCAGCAATAGCCTCGCTGACCCTATACACCAAGTCTGCCCAACGAGATGCTCAGCAACAAAACCCGCCACTTAGTGACTTAATGGAGAGAGGCCATTAGCTTGCGGACCAGCGTCGCTTTGTCTAACCAGCAAGAAAGCAAAATGATCCCGGTGGGACAGCAAGGAAGGCCAGCGAGGAGAGGCAAGGAGGCAGGGAGCGCAGGAGCAGGGGCCCGACGCACGGGCGGGCAGGCGCGCCGCAGCAGCCCTACCTTGCAGCGGGGCCGCCTCGCTGCCTCTGCCGCACAAGCGCGCCGGGCTCGCACGCGCGGTGGGCAGCGTTCGCTGGCCCCTGGCCAAGCCGCTGACTTCAGCTGCTCCATATTCATGGAGCGTGGCAGCAAACGGATCCCATGGGACAGCTTGGCGCGGGCCCCCTCGCTACTGGGGCACGCGGAGGCCGCGCTGCAGGAGCCCATGGAGCTGCAAGCATGCAAGCAGCAGCATGAGAGCTGCGTGGCCCAGCACAGCTCCGCAGTCAGGCTGAAACAACAGAAGAACCACCCCCCAACTCCATGTAGTTCCCCTTGTCCAAACATATATGTGAGCATGTTCCCAACAAACAGGAGACACAGAGAGAGCGTCAAAAATCGCTCGGCAACTGCCTTGCAAAGGGAACCAGGCGCAGCACTTCCTTGTGGTGAAAGGTAAGCTTAAAGAGATGGAGTCAACTGAAAAAGAGGCTCAAAGAGTGATAATTTATTGCAGGAATTCAGTGCATTTTATCTTGCACATGCTGTACTATTTCCTGATACACAAGCTGTTCAGTCGAAAACTTAAAGGTCAAATTTGCATTGATAGCCTTGCCAAGGAATTTTTGAAAGAGAAAAAAAGGGGAGAAAAAAGAACAGAGAAGCAGACGTGAGACTTAAAAACCAGTTTCTGTACTTTATACAAGGTAAAAAGTCACATGCAGTACAAAAAACAGCAAAAAGAGATGAGTTTAGTCCTGTTACAACCAGTATTTTTCCTTTAAATATTTCTAATTGAAGTTATCTACTTGTGTTAGGTCTTGTGTTACTTGGAAGCCTTTCCTCCTTGGAAATATGGGGAGGGGAATTAGTGACCATCTCAGTCTTAATCTTTCCTCATTCTCCCATGCAGAGAACTTGCGTTTCCTTTACATACACTTCATAAGTACTTATATCTGAAAACAAGTGTTTTTAGAATCCATATAAAACTGCTACTCCCAGGTTTAATTAATGCAAGCTGCATGAAGACACCTTCACACACAACTAGGCACCCTGCTGCAAGAGAGCGGGCTCTGAACGCTTACAGTACAGCGGTGGGCTCCAGCAAACAGGCCCATGAAAATGCCAAAGGGAACTTCTCATCTCTACAACTTTCCAGATTTTTAATGAGCCTGTGGGGATTTTTTTTTTTTTTTTTTAAGTGAAGGAGAAAAGGAAGCACTTGTATCTTCTAAGACCAGCATAACCTCCCCTCCTCCAAACGAAATGCTTAATTATTCAAAGATGCATTGTAACCAATCAGGAAAGCATAATATTTAAAGGTCTCACATAGAGCCAGTTGAAACCTCAGTGAAAGCACATTCACGCTGTAAGTGATATGCCAGCACACTTCGGGGGGGAAGGGGGGAAATAAGTACCACCACATGCATGCCGTATTTTCACACTTCATACCACCAGTAAAGACCTTCAAGAACAGCACGCTTGAAACAGCAAACTGGGTCTCTCAGTGAAACACGGTGCTGTGATTTCCAAACAAACAGGGCAGCCTGGAAGGCATCAGAGGCCCAGCTCTGCGCAGAGCCAACTGTAGCGAGGCCCACGCAGCACGATCCAAGGCGGCCGGCCTCCTGGCAGCGCGGCCCGGCTTCCCTGCACCTCCACAGCCCCTGGCGTTCCCAGCCCGGGAATGACTGGTGCAGGATCTGTGCCTGCTGCCGAGCGGTGCAGCTGGGCTGGCCGCCGCACCAGGAGCCCTTCCCTCCCAGCTGCACAGAGGGAGGAAGGCACAGAACCAGGAGCATCTTCTCCAAACCTTCACAGAGCTTTCTACTGCAACCTCCCCCATCACCCCGGGACACGGGTTTAGCACCAAAAACCTCTGCTTCTATCAAACACTGCAATCTACCAGGAAATGCCACTGAAACTCCCCAAGGGAAGAGCTCCAGCCCAGCTGACAGTAACTCTCCATCTGAGTGACATATTAAAAAGCAATCAAGCTGATTACATTATGCACAAAAACACGGTTAAGCAGCGCAGTTTTGCTGCGATGTTAAAACAGCATTTGATCTTCCTCAAAAGAAATCAGATTTAATTGTCAAGATATAGGCAAGGGGAAGGAAAAAAACCATCAATGTAAAACAGTTTTTCTGCAAGCATTTCTGGATTATGAGGTTTCTCCACACTAAGCAAAAGTTTTATGGAAACAAAAGGTGAAATCAGTGACCTTGGCCTGGGCAGACAGGGGAGGCTGCAGAGTCTTTGTCCTTTGGGGGCTTTGCTTTGCGCACTTTCTCCAGCTGTGAGTTAGCCCCATCACACTCTTCTCACCAGGCATGGGTTCACTTCAAACCAGCCCATAAAGCAGCCCATTCAGCACCTACTGAAGACGACAGCGAGCCAGCACGCTGCCAGGAGCTGCTCAGTAAAGCAACAAGCCTTACAGCAGAAGACCTTACAGCGCTTACTTAACCAGCCTTACATTGGACTGTTTTGATCTCAAATGGGAATAACTCCTGTTATTTTTAACTGGAGACTTTCCACTTCAAATTTCCTCCAAGTCCTAGATCCTTAACTAAGAGAGACAATATGCGTTTAAGTGAAAACAGCTGCAGAGAGACAAAAACATGTTCCAGAACTGCTGACAGCTCTGTACACCTTTACATGAGCAATTTTAACTTTGTACGGCTTTCTCCCCTGCCCCTCACCCAAGTCCTAGAGAAACTTGGGCAGTAACATTGTGAAAGGTAAATTTATGCCTGGATTCTGTGTGGATGGAGACTAATTCTGAGTATAAAAGATTTCGTTGGACCACTGCTCAGAGTACGTAAAAGATTACATATAGCATTATTGGTTAACATTTAGCTAAGCCTATACTGGAATTTCATGAGCTCCCCAAACTGTATTTCTGTGACTGCAGAACTGCAGCCTAGGAGCCCAGTTCCAGGATCCCAGATGGCTCACACGAGTACATTACACAGTGGATCATTTGCATTGCATTCCCCCTAAAGAGCACGCATCGGCCCACAGTCTACTTTTAGACCTGCCACATGCTGATCCTTCTTACAGACAGTGACGCCACAAACAAACTCCCAAGACTAAGAAACTCTTTCCCAAGTATCACATTTTGTTCCAAAATGCAGAACTCCATGGACGGCCAAGAAGATTGAATGGCAATGAGAAGGAAAAACTGAGGCAAGACTTCTCTCCTAACATATTGCTGTCGATCTGTGGGTCCTGTATTACAGTCTTGCATTGCATCTGCAGAATAAAAAGTAATTTCCCAAGGAAAAGATGATGCCTCATGAAGTGCTCTGCAGAGAGCACAGCAGTGTCTGTCTCCTTTCCTCCACAGAGGCACGGAGACTAGCAGAGGAGTGGCTAGGCCAGCCGGCATGCCGACAGCAACGGTTTCACATTTCAGCATTGCAAAAAACGCAAACAAAATAAAACAACAAAAAAAGGAAATTCTGCCACCATGCATCAGATCTGAGCAGGAATATTCACTAATTGGGGCTTGAGTCAAGTAACACTTTCAGCAGACACAGAGTTCTAAGCTATTTTTTGACTTATTCTGCTAAAATCCCTTGCTTTTTATATCACAATCCAACTAATGAAATTCCTTCCAAAACCCCACCCTTCCCTCCACGCCAGAAGTTTGCAAATTTGAAATTCTAGCCCCATCCTGGATTAACAATTCATTGCTTTGTCACCAAGTTGTATTTCGCAACCAGCCTTTAATGTAGCTGTAGCAAGAATGTCTATAAAATCTTAAGCTGCCAAAACCTGTTCTGATGCTGCAGCTTCATTCACTCACACTCCGATTCAAGATCCCAGAAGAGCCTGAAGGCAGAGATACAGGAAAGGGCAACTCTGCCAGCCATATACCTGCCAGGAGCCCAGGCACTTTTTGCCTACTGCTGCAGCCATCCATCAACGAAGCTGAAAAATTCACAAGTCTGAAGTGGAATCAATAAGGTTATTTGTCTCACTTCATTCTCCCCTCTTGATTAAAGAAAAAGGAACCATCGCTTGCAATTATTAATCAGAGAACGGACTGACCACATGCCACCTCGAAACTTGGATGGCATCACTGCACAAGACACTGATGGGAAATAAAGAAATCACCCAGATTCTTTTCAGATTTATGTTCATAAATACTCCAAAAACTTTATTCCTACAGTCAGTTTTGACTGTGATTGTCAATAGCAAAATGAATTTGTTCCTTATGTGAAGTCAAAGCTGTACACAGTCTGAAGTCTAAAGACTAGTTAAGAACATTCCTTTCTAGGATTTTTTACATGAGAATATGAGATTTAAAGATGAAAAGTTTAGCCAGCTCCTGGAAACAAAACTCTTAGGAAACAACATGACAAAGGAAATGTATTTATAGGTCTGCAAAAGGGGAAAGAAATCACTGGAACAGCTGCATAGCTCTTGTGCAGCAGACAAAAAAAAAATGAAAAAGGAAGAAAGACACAAACGTAGGGAAGAAAGTTTTTTAAAAATGATCCAGAAATTGGCAACTTTTTCCTGTATCAAATTACTGTGCAAGTATTTTCTACTTTATAACTAGTACTTTTTTTCCTACCTGATCCAGTTTTCCTAAGTGCCTTTCCCAGTTTTCATAATTAAACCCATTAAATAAATAATTATACGGCTATGACGCATGTTGCTATGGCAAGGATTGCGATAGCAAAGATTCAAGCTTTTATGACTTCACTACAAGGTCACCTAGAAGACTGAACAAGAAAAATGCGTGGCTAAAAAGGTTACTTCCATTAACACCCACTGCAAGGAAAGACACTGAGATGATGTGCATTTCCGTACACTCCGGAGTGCTCTGAAGCACCAACATTTCGTTTTTCCCTCCAACCTCTGCAACAAGTCACAAAAAGGGAACACAACTATCCCATCTTTCTGGTTTTGTCTGAAAGGTTTGTTAGGACAATCCCTAGATCAGTCAGTGCAAGAGGCCCCCAGGGCCACATACATTTATTTGCCCACTAACCTAGTCAAACGCTCTTTTGCCTTTCAAAGTATCCCTAAAATACTACAAGACTGTGATCTTTAAAGAGCGTGCATTCATCGCGGAGTGCCTTTAAAGTGGTGCTGCAGAGAGATAAAGAGGTAGAGCTTCCTTCCCATAGGAATGGGGGCATCCTTCCCAGCACGGTTCCCAAGCGCCAGCACTTGCCCTACCAGCTCCTCTGCAAGGAAGGGCCCCGCAGAGGCCTTAACCGCAGAGGCAGGAGGAAGAGCTGCTGCCACTAGTCCTACAGTGGGTCAAGGCGAGGAAGAGGAGCCTGTCCCCACTTTGCAACCTTGTCTCCACGAAACTCCCGAAAGGATTTGAAGACCCACTGCACATTTACTGATGGGCCATAACTTATGAGAAGGCTGGGACCAACACACCTGCCCCCAGCCAGGCAGCAGCTCTGCAAGGTGCAGAACGTCAGTACAACCCTGCACTCAGCGGTTCCGATGACACCCGGTGCTCCGGCGCATCCATAGCAAAAAGTCTAACCGAGAACAAGCAAAATTCCCCAAACCAGTTACTATTTTTACTAGTAAATCTTGCTCTAAATATATCTGCGTGGGGGTGGAGGAAGAAAAGCAAAAATGAGGGAGGTGTCAACCAAAATCTTCTAATTGTTTACTTAAAGTCAAATCAACTGCTTTGATGCTGCTCCACGGTGAAGTCTACAATTTAGCGTATAGGACAAGGCAAAGAGACTTTCACATTACAGGAGAGGTGGGAGATTGGAAATTAGAGATGAAGAAAGCACACACTGGTACTGAACTCTCAAAACAAGTTATTCCAGTTTAACATTTTTCTTCCTTGAACTGACGTAGCATAAATAAGAACCAATGAACTAATGAAATGCAAAACTTATCCCGAAGCATGAAAGTATTATAATTATGCTGTGCTCTGCTAATTTTAGAAGACTAAGAAGAATGACTATACTATAATAAATCAAATGTAAATACACAATGCCATCCAATCACCCAAAGAGTGCTCAACCCACCCAGCTGAATTCCTCTCTGCTTTTTCTTAGTTGAAGGCAGCAAGAACAGCAAGGAATTCCTCTAGTAGCTCCAATTTGCCTGATTAGCTTCTCTCAGGAGCAGAACAGACTTATTTAACAAAATCACCATCTCTTGTGTTCCAGGACACCGACTCCTCTACTGTGGCTTTCTGCAGGGAAGGGGCTGGCATGTTTCATGTGGGCACTCAGTGCACATGCTAGGCTGAAGACTGCACTTTCTTACAAGACACAAAACAGTTAAAACCTTGGGAAAAGGATAATGAAAAACTACAGAAAAGCTGCAACAAAACGACCATCTTCCTTTGAGGCTGCTATTTCCAGGCAAAAATCACTAAGGGTCACTGCTTCTCCCATTACAAAAAACACTGTTTTGCCCAAGTTTCTTTCAGTAATACAGTTCAAGGAGGTCAGAAAACAACATTTAAGAATTCAGCTGTAACACAGTTTTACATGAGAATACACTTATTTTCTCTGCTTTAGATTACCCTAAGTTACTTCAGACACAGTGAAACCATGACACATACATGAGGAAGACAATCAAATCACAACCTTCCTCCTACAGAAATCCCCAGGATTTTGAAGGTGCATTTCCTTGCAGTCTTTTTGGAAGAGGGTGGGACAGAAAAAATAACGTTTAACTTTTTTTTTTTTCCAATACTATGTTTTTAGTCTTGTCAAGAATTTCTAATAGTTTCATATTAAAATGTTGCATTTTACTTATATTTTACTGACAGAAGTAAAATATTTTATCAGTTAAAAACAGCTTAAGGAACAGGAAAAATCCTTAAATGAATGGGCTGTAATTCAACATTTAATTTCATCTAGATTTATCAGTACTCCTGATAGAACTTTTCATTTAGAAAAATTTGAAAAACTTTGGGTTCTCACAGAAATGCAGACATTGCAGGCTGACATTAGAAAGGATCAACAGAAAGGAAACGTATTCCAGGCACAAAACAGAAAAGATCCTTACAACAGACCAGATATTATAGCCAAATCAGTTACCAGTATTTGGGCCAATATTTTTCATGAACTTGCTGAACGTGACTCAGAAAAGCACATTTTTAATTTATCCGAAAATACTTCACAGAATCCTTATCAACTTTCAATAGCTCTAGATACCTAGTTTACTTGAAAAGCTCTTTACTAAATTCCACTTTATTTTAACTAAGCTTAGCCCAGGGGGAAAAGAAAATATTGTGATAATCTTCCCAATATTATGGAAACAATATGGAAATGTAGCAATATGGAAAATGTTACACTGAATCACTATTAAGATCACTTTAAATTAGATCTTTTCTTGGTCATAGTGACTGAAATATATGAAGTACTAAAAACATTCCTATTCTTAACTTCAAAAGCCCACCAAAAAAAAAAAAAAAAAAAAAAAAAAAAAAACACAAGACAGCAGTGTGCTTGTTAAGTCAGCTAAAAAACTCGGTTGTTTGAAAGTTTTGATCAATACAAACATTTTCCAATTCATTTCCAAACAAGCCTGAAATGTAGCACATGGACTTCAAAGCTCAGATCCCCATCCTTACCGCCTCTCTGATGTCTTTAATAGGTCCTGGTAGTCATGGCATGTTTGGAGTATGTGTACGATTTCCCATAATTGGGAAAAAAAAAAATCACCATTATGAGGAGTGTCTCAGGAGCCTATAGATTTCATATGCCATTAATGTGTCATACCACAAGGGCATATTTTGTTAATGCTATGTAAGATATTACAGTACATTCACTTAGCACTGCAGACTGGAACCACACTCACCTAACAAGACAGACAAGTTTGGCTTATACAATACGTAAACAAGCCTCAGAGCAAACATGCAGTAGAACAAGTTGAAACATTGGTTACATTAGTTAAACCTCATTACACCTGAGTAGCCTCTTCATTTCCAGTTATTCCCATTAAGTATACTGTAGGTTTGCAGGATCAGAAAAATAACAAGTCATCACCTTCTGTTCCCTGTTCCTGGAATGTCTTGCACAGAAAGGTGAAGAGGAAGAAACACAGGAGTACACAAACATTGCTGGATCATTTTCAAGCTACTTGAACATCTACACGCAGACAGCTCTATTTCCCCCCCCACCCCAAGTTCCCTCTGTGCCATGGCACAGATCACACCTACATGCCGATTAGTTTTAACTCCATCAGCAGCCTTTGGTACCATGAAGTATACTGTCACACAGAACCCCGATGAAGTAGCCCACATAACCTTCCTCTTTCATAGCAGTGGATTTGGGTCAAATTATGGAACAAGTGAACAGAGATTCTCTTTTTTGCAGATGCATTAGTTCTATTATATCACATTTCTTTCACAAAGCATTTTTGAGAATGCAGCCGCACTGGCAGTCATATGCCCTATGCAAGACAACTTGCAGCTCCACATGAGATCTGTGTGACACTAGCCAGGAGAACAGGTCCCCATGGAGGGGCAGTCCAGAGAAGTGCTGAAGAAAGTGCTCAAAGAAGATGCAGAGCTTCTGCTTAGCCTCTTCAGGTGAGGGGATGCAGGATTAGGGGATTCTGCTGGCTTCAGATCTTTATTTGGATTAATGAGATCATCAATTAAGAGAAAGTCTGACTTCACAGATTTAAAAAAAAAAATGCATTTTTTCCAAGAGTCAGCTGTCATATTGTTGTTTGCTTTTATATCTCAATGGAATTCAAGTCATGCACACTATTTGGGGCTTTACTGAAGGATGACCACAAAGAAACTTTAGAGTTGATACAGAAGGCAGCAGCTTATCTTGGCAGAGGTCCTAACGGAGCACCGATAATTACCATGCTCTCCCATTCGGGTTCTGTCAATTGTTTCTGCACGCAAATTTGAGCCATTTTGGATTTCCAGATCTCTATATAGTCAAAGCCCTAGTTACAAAGGAACTTCTCATTCTACTCAGGCAACACTAACAAAAAAAAAAAGCCATTTTTAAAGCCCCCTACGTGCTTTCCAAGCAGAGACAGACGAGACCATCTCTCAGTAGAATCTCTCCTGAGAGCATAACCCACAGTTTCATCCCTGCGTAAGGGATGCAAGCTAAAACAGATGGAGGAAATGGTTATTTGAACTATTTTGCTCTGGGTGTATTTATAAAAGATTTTGCCAAACACATTTACTGTCATTATTAAACACAATAAACGGCAATAGGCCTACCAGAATAACAAGCACCTTGAATGCAAACAAGTTTCTTGTCCAGCAGTAAGCCCTACCTTCTACAGTTAGAAGCATTTCACCCCAAAACCTAAAGTGACCAAAGGGTAACCACCGCATGTACTAGCCCTTTGTACATGCAATATGAGGAAAGCAGTAATAAAGAACAAAAAAGGGGGAAATAAAGTTTTAATCAGTTCAGAGTTTAATCAGTCTGCTTCAAATTCAGGTGGTACAGAGGGAAGATGATATAGCTCTGTTGCAGCAGATAAACTGACACAAAATTCTTGAAGTATTACAGCGCAGTGACAAAAGCTTTGAATACAACCATCCAATAATCTGAAATTCATGAATTTGGGAGGAATAAAATCAATGTTGCATTCAATAACTACAATGTGGTTAGCAAGAGTGAAAAGAGATCACTACAACTCTGCTCTACCTGGGAAAAGCCTACATGTCTACCGAACATCAAATTTGGACAACAGCATCTACTTATTCCTCAAAAGTATTATGTCAGGAAACTTACTGGGTATGAAGATTGGAGTGTATTTCAAAGTAATAGAAAAGGAAGACAGAAAAGACATCTCCCAAGGCAGGGGAAATATATATATACACACACACACACATATACAAAATGCCCTTTGACAGTGAAATATAAGCGATAGCAGTGTATAGAAAATAATTTATAGGAAAAGAGGCAGCATTTAGAAGCAGAGACACTAAAGATAGTGCCACCAATATAAAGCTTAAGTAACCCGAGCACAGGAAGTCATCTGTGGACAGGGCAAGGGCCAGAAAGAGCAAAGAGGAAGAAATACATGAATTAAAACAGCAGTTGTGGGTCCCCAAGAGAAAGTGAGGGAAAAAAAAAAAAAAAAAAAAAGTCACCACACAAACGCACACCTCTAAAGCATTAAAGCAGACCAGAGTAGCATGGGATAGTGTCACAGGGCCACACATAAAATTTAAAGCTGGAAACTTGAATTGTTTCTAAAGTCAATAAAGATAGAAGGTAAAAACATAAAGAAAGAAGGAAATATTGACAAAAGAATTGGCTTGGAAAAGATCAGAGACATCTGTAACGGTCATGAGGAAAGAGTGGAATGGGCAGAAGCCCAGGCCTCCTGAACATGGAGATCTACTAGTAGCTAGTTTTCTGGGAAGGCTCTTGGGTCCAAATTCTATTCCCTCCTCCCTGTTGCAGATGTGCAGATCTTCTGCACACATTACAAGGCCAGTTTATTTATACAAGCTCTTCCCTAAAGGATACAGGGATGGCTGAAGATTTACCAGCTAGGAAGGCAAAGACATACCTGCTGTTGACACTAATTTATAAGTTGCTTAATTGTTTTAATTACTGTATACTTACCAAGAAGCTATGGCTAAAGTCGCAAGATATATGCTGCGCTCCATAATGTTTAGAACATTTACTTATTCAGATATTTGCTTATTTATTCAGATAAATTTTACCCTACTTGATGGATATTCAGCATGATTTTCTCAAGCAAATTCAGTAACTACTTACTTCTTCAAATGAAGATCTGTAACAGAGACAACTCTCATTTTGCCTTTGTACATGACAATAATGCCTAATCAAGCTAGGCTTCAAGGATCTGTCTCTGTTTATCACATAGCATGATTACCTAAAACAGTTTTCTGGATGATGTTTAAACCTTAAAGGTTGGTTGGTTCTGCTTAAACTTCAGAATTCCTTTGGGGAAGCATGTGAATCGAGCCTTGTAGCTAAAAGGCAATCCTGGAACGACATCTTCATCTGGGGACTCTTTTTCACAGAGAAATAAGTCGTTTCAATGCCACTGAGATATAAACAGGGTTCAGAGGAACTATCTGTAATAGCCTCAGTGAACTTTGTTCCATTCAGTCAGCTCTACCTACACATCCAGTAGCATCGGGATCCATTCAGAAAAGCAATTAATCACTGTGGGATGCTGCACTTCTTCGTGGAAAGCCAAAAGTAACACATTAAGTCAACAACTATTTCAAAATAGTTTAATTCTCTAAGGAGATGATTGCTTTCCCCAAGTGATGCAGACATGTGTCTGCTGTTGTCGGAGCCAATTCAGAGACTTGTTATTCTCTCCTCAGTCGATTTCCAAATCCAACAACCCCTTCAGTAAGTTGCGGAGACCGTGACGTGACATCACATTTAGCGAGTTTATTGCACAATTATGGTGCCTATGCCCCTGGATTTTATTTTGTGGGAAAGTACATTTCTTTGGGGTCTGAGCTGCATTCCTGGTTTATGCCCACTCTGAGTTACAAGTTTTGGTATAAAGCTTAGCATGATTTTTTCACAACAGTATAAAGGTATTTTATGGCAAGTTAAGGCTGTGTAGTTCAATTGCCTAGAGAAATATTTGCATTTGAAATTGAGACCTGCTGGAATTTAACAAGTTACTCATAGAAACACTGCTTAACTATTTGCTAAATCACATGACCCCCTACTGCATTTTACTTGAGCTCTGTTTTAGTCTCCGTAGAAAGGAAACAAAAAACAAAACAAAACCCATATCATTTGAGATGGCAAGACTCATCTCTTCAGAAGAAAGATCATAACACAATCACTGAAACTCAATACAAAATTATAATTTAATAACTTCAAATTCAAATGGAAGCATATTTACATATCGTGATATTTATTGACTAAAACTGATAAATTATTAGCATAAAACACTGCAACATTAAGTTAAAGTAGGAGATTGACCTAATTATAATGGAACTCAGTTTTTCAATGTTATCTTCATTCCAACCCTAAATATTTTATATTACCAACTTAAATTGAAAGACAGTAATAAACACGTCCTGCAAAGCAGTAATTACAGAATCCACTCATTACATTTTTGCTTTTGATTCACCAAAGCTTACACCATACAGTGTACAAAGGACACAAAATATCTACTATATTATTCAATATGGCATTTTTTGGAATCCATACTATTTAGTTTCAAGGTCTCCAAAATGTACACAACAAAAGGATAAAATGAGCATGGGCCAAAACATTTTCACATAATTGCTTGTATATTTAGTTTCCACATGTTGTGGGGTTATTAAAAAACAGGTTGCCATCATTTTCCACTAGTACTATAAACATAGCACTGTCTTCTATCACACCTCATCTCTTCCCAATTTCCTACCCTTTTTCATTACCCAAACTGTACCCCCAAGCAAATGAATTTCATACTACAACACAGAAAACTCAATCCAACCCCAACCATATCCTCCCCTTTACTCATGGGAGAAGGGCAAATAGTCCAAGGAAAAGGCCTGTGCATATGTTACTAGCAGGAGAAACTGAAATACGAAGTATTCCTATGGCATGTCACAGTACAAGGCTTCTGCTGCGACTGTCCTCTGCAACTGGTTTAGGATAGAGTAACATTCTATTGTTTTGCTTTATTGGCACCAACGACCAATTTTAAGTTATTCACATGAAGAACATGCTTCCCTTGCAATATGAAAAGCCATTAAAAGTCAATGTAAGCTTTAAACGTTGAAAAGAAGGCTACTTCCCTTTTACAAGAAAGCATAATTAAGAGGTCAGTATAACACTGATGTTTTTCTTACTTCATGTAGTCTGCCTTCAAGATATGTGACTTATTCCCAGCTTCCTCCCATCTTACTAGCAGGAATTGGGCAGTGAAATGAGGACACATGGGACAGGAAAGCAAAAACTCCTAATATTAGACCTGACAGCATTTGTCATAAGTGATGGATTAAATCACAGACACCATGTATCTCAGCAAGGTATGGAAGGCAACAGGGAAAAGGGAACAGCAACAGTAGGAAGGCTTGAGGCAACTTTCCCTTGTTGCTGCTGTTATTAGCTTAGCACAGTGCTTATACACAGCTTTTCTTATCTGCTACCATTCGCCTGCTTGTCTTGATCTTCTGAGCTGATGTGTCCTTTCAGACGATGAAAAATAGAAAGAATTCAGTTGGCAGTAGAAATAAGCAGAAAGCAGCTCACCTAACCTGTACACAAGTAAATTAACTTCCCAAGTACTTTCTCAGAGTGACTTCCCCGCTCCTCCCCTGCCAAAAATAAAATAAATAACTTTTGGGGAGGTGCCAGGAATAAAACGCTTGTTTACTGTGGGCAGGAAGAGCTACCTATGATTCAGACATTAGGAAGTGACAGGAAAGACTGAATTATGCAATTTAAAAATAGGAAAATAAACATAAAATAGCCACGATGAGAAGGAAGAAGAGAAGAGGAGACGAGAGCCACGAGCTTTGGATCTCCTCTCTCACTTGTGCAGAGCTGAAGATCTGAGCAGGCCCCACAGGGTTTCATCACCTTTCACCCCTTCTCCTAGGGCTGGCCAGGGACTTTCCTCTCTAGCACTGAGTAAGAAACATCTGCTAAATTCAGCCCCCCAGCTGGAAAGGGCAGATTACGGTCTTTTTAATTCCATTTGGCTCCAGCAGACAGAGTTCTCAGAGAGGAGCGCTCCATCCTGCCCCCTTTCACGCAGCAGTCTCCAGAAGGCACTGGGAAACCAGCCCTTCCATCCCTCTGAGGCGTCCCATGGCGAGTGCTGAGCAGCAGAGGTGAAACCTGGTTTCACACTGCTGCCACGGGGCATTTTGAAGCCACCAGGGCTTCAGTCCATCTGGAAGGGCGTCTGTGCCACCCCCTGCCAGGGCAGGCAGTGACAACCAGGAGGCAATCTGGGTGAAGAAAAAGCTCCACAGTAGCTGGCACTCAAATTCCCAGCAGTTCAGCAACAGCAAATGGGAAAAAGGTGGAAAAGGAGCTGCCTTTCCTTCCAGGTAGCAGAAGGGGGTAGAAGCACGCTTGGTCAGATATCAGGCACACAGAAGCAACACAGAGAAGCAGAGCACTGGGAAGGGGCCACAGCACCAGCGCTGCCAGCAACTCTGCACCTCCCCTCCAACGACTCTGCTCTTGGCTCTCAGCAGCACCTGCAGAGCAAAAACTTAGTGCTAATTGCACACAGTATCACTGCAATTTCAAAATATGCCCTTTCCAAAGTTAAGAAGACACACTAGAAGATTTGAGTTACACAGCCAGTTATGGCTGCACCAAAAACGACGATCATGGCTATCTAATGGTGATAGTATCTCATTTATATAATTGGTAAAGACTTCTCTGCTATACATTCCTACAATCTGTTTTTTGATCCTGAAGCAGCAGAGACTCACAGATGATCAGAGCCATCAGGGCAAGGAAAGAGTGTGAAAACACAATTAAATTAGCATTAAAGCATACATCTTAGCAGAAAAACTCTATCTTGTAACTTGTCCTGGGCCAAAAATGTTACCTTGGGATAAAACCAGGGTGAAGTTTCCCAATTTTCACTAATGAGTCACCTGAAAACTGCTCCTCACTTTTATAGATCCCTCCTCCCACCTAGTTTCTTTCCTTCCCCAAAACTCCAGAAAGGAGAAAATAATTTTATCTTCGAATAACATATTTATATCGACTCAGGAGACAGGCATTACTGTCTGCTGACAAATCTTTATTAAAGGATAGCTCAGTTATTTTTCACAGCCCTGACAAGCTTATGCAATTTAACTTCATTTGTGCACACAGGTGTGTGAGATAGATCATAACCAGGAACGTGACATTACCTCAGCTTTGAGCTTTAAGGGCATTTTTTTTTCCACACAGAGTAACAAACAAGTCATTAGGCTGCAAAACTTATCTACAAAGCATGATGCAAACTGTTTCAGCAATAACTGAGCTGAAAGAGTACACAGGAAGGCACTAGTGAGAGCAAGGATTGGGAAGATAGACTTATTGTTCCAAGAAAGTTATTTTTCATATTTATTTTACAGGAAAAAAATAACTGTAAAAGCCAAGTTTTTCTAACACCACCATAAGAACATGACTTAATGTAATGTATAATTGAAAGGAAAAAAACATTTCTTGATCCACAAGAGTTTGTGGATCTATAACAAGTGAAATATTCAGCAGTGATAAAGTTTTATCAGTTTTTTGCTTAAAACTCAGATCAAGTTCATACAGTTCACTACTTTCTAGGGAAGCAAATGGCCAGACTGGATTGCGCTCTTAATCTACCTCTCATACCTGCAACACACAAGCAAAATCAGAGAAAAAAAAAAAAAAAACAGGTGAATTAGGAGAAACTAGCTAAAGGAATTAACACATTTAAAATCTCCTTTTGTCATACCCCAAGTGTCTAAGCGTTCATTACTACAGCTGTGAGATTCTTTCTGTCCAAGACCTCTGGAATCTCCTACATTCCTAACTTGGACATCACTTGGCAGAGCGCTCCCCTAATCTCTTCCGGGAAAAGCAAACCTCTTAACTTTAAACTTCAATGCACAATACGCCCCTCGTGCTGCCAGCCCTCCCCTCCTTTTTAACCTGTGCAAGGACAAACTACCAATTCACATCCTCAAGACTCCAAAAGGCTTTTATGGCAGCCTCTCCTTTTTTCTCTTCATAACAAAAACATAGTAACTGTCTTTATATTATCACAGTGTAAGTAACAGACATTTTCCCTATTGTCTGTCTTAATATGATTCTTCACCTCCGCACTAGTATTTCCTGGAAAGAGGGAGATCTGCAGTCAGTATTTCACCCCACTTCCAAGGGTCCCCAAAAGTTTATATGATTTTTTGGATCATAACTGTGTACCAGCTTCTGTATATGGACTTTGGACTAAGTCAAGAACAACTGCTACTGCCCGAGCGCTGTAGGACTACCTGCTCCAAAAAGCAATCCTCAAAAGGCAGTAATCCCCCCCTTCCTGCCCCCCTCTCACAGCATGCTTCTCAGCTACACCTCATCCCAATTCAAGATGTACATGGAGACAAGTGTCAGAAAACAGTAGCAGAAACATACATTCAGTGTGAAGGGGAACATTTCTCTGGGTAGTTTCTTCAGACAAAAGGAAGATGACAAACCAAAACACTCTTTTCCCAATTACTTTTTAAATTCAAAGCGTGCAACATCCCCCTTCAAAATCTTAAAGCTAAAAAATCTAGTTTTAACTTGGCATCATGTACATTTTTTACCTCTTACCTTACTCTTGCAAGCCCTGTGTCATTCTTGTGCACTGCTCGTGTCAAAGGTCTATTCGAAGGCAGGAGTATTAACTGTGTTGGAAGAACTTTCTGTACAGCTTTCCCAAACCTAATCCCATGAACTTCTCCTGCCAGCAGCAGACACCTATGGCAGCTTTATTTTGTTTTTAAACCCCAACCCCCAGAAAACGTACAAAAATAGACAGACTACAGTTTGTTTTCCCACTGCCTGTTTTCCCTTTCTCCTTTTATTTTCAGGCAAAGATGAGGAGAGGTGGAACGTGCTCGGCCATCGCATTCCTCACGGGGTGGAGGCAGGCTTACCCGGGGGAAGACACATCTGCCATCACCCTGCCCCAAGGCTGCCTGCGCTTGCAGGAGGGTGGGGAGGTGGATCGAGTTTGTCACAGCACAGCTACATTGCCACGGAGAGCTTATCTGGCGCTGTCTTCTCTTGTAAAACGGCCGGGCAGTCAACGCGCGAGCAGCTATAGCTCGCTGGAAAGCTCTAGGGCTCAAGACGCGTAACAAGACGTGGTCGCTTTTCAGCTGCTAGGCAAGGTCATCCCTACGCCCCGCTGCCATCACCACCACGGCTACCCGCAGCTCAACACGCCATGCCACCGAGGAACACGGCAGCAAGAGAACTAACCTGAGCTGGCCACTCTATGGTAGAGGATGCAAAAATTTCCTGCCTTTTAAAAACAGATCCAACAAAGCTCAAGGCTTTCCAGAAATTCCAAGAGAAGAACAAGCACAGCTGTTGACCAAGTACCACTTCTTAAAGTGTTCTACCAACAAATTTCTCTTCAACATACAGACTAGCAATATCTTTTCATTTAATTCAGCTGTTGGAACTCAGCTGTCCGGGAGCAACAGACTGGCACATGTTAGTGTCTCTATGTTAGTCTCTACCTCTCCTGGCAGATGCATCACCTCTTTCTCAAGACGTACTTTTTACACAGAATTATGCCATTACACACAGACACCATGCCAAATAACATGACAGACATAACACCTGACTTGTTACGTGTTGTTATCCCACCAGTTCCCAGGCAGCTAACTATCATTGCCATTTGCCTGTGGAAAGGACAAAAAATATGCCACAGGGATAGTCCTCAAGAAAAGCAAATCCTCTCTGATTTTGACCCCAAACACATAGTTACAGTACATAAAATACCACTAAATATATCCCTTGATCTATAAGGTTTCAGTTAAAGAAAAACAATCCAGTATCATCCTGGATACTAACAAGATGGTCATACACTACACAATGTAAAAATATTTTACAACTAAAAGCAATCTGGCATGTTCCAAAAAGCCTCAAGAGTTCATAATAAGAAAATTTTCCTCAAGAGCTACCAGCAACAAACCCAAGCATGAAAACAGACTACCTAATCTTACATTGAAAGCCAGTTTAAAAAAGAAAGCACAAAAATACAGTTAGCACATGGCAGAGAACAATATTGACAAAACTAATACTATTTGTACAAATATGAACACTTTTACTTAAGTAAGCAAGCCAGAAAAATCACCTAGAAGGAACTGAGAGAAATGCAATAGCCTAATGCAGAACTAACATAGCAGGAATTAGGAATACATGAGCAACACTTTGTACCTGATCTAGAGATGCCAGAAACTCTCTTCCCACCCTAAGAAAAAGAAAATGGTTTAGAAAAATTTGCTTACAGATATGGGGAACTGAATTCACATTAATGTCAAAAAAGTTACTTTGAACTAATAATATTCACCTGCACACAACACATAACCTGCCTTAACAAGGTTATTCCTTTCTGTCTGATCTTTCTGCCTGCCTTGCTAAAGCCATTTGCATGGCATAAGGCCTGTCCCTCATAATGAAATACTGCAATCAAATTGCAACAGATTAAATTGCTTATATTGACAATAAAATGATTAGTCATTGGTGCAGGGAAAATTAAGGTCACTTTTAAAGACATCTCCAGTCTGTCACTACAACACTAAAGCAGCAGTCATGGAATAAAAAAAATAAATAAATAAAAATATACATATATTTGGTTTATGTTCATTTGCTTTAAAGTTAAAAGCAAATTTGCATGTCATTTGCACTCTCCTTGATTTAAGAAACTATTTCATCTCATATACACCCTTGAAAACTATTTTTAGACCAGAAGGAGGTGACAACAAAACTCAAGTGCAAGAGATACCCAAACCAGAGCCAACATACAATGAAATTACTTTCATCTTTTTAGATAACTACATTTCGAATTACTGATTCTCCTTTCACTTTTATAAAGGCTTTTGCCAAAGCCATCAACCAAAAGGAATGACAAATAGAACATGTTCTAAGGTCTATGCACAGAGAGGCTGCATTTGATTCTAATCATCTGACCCAGAAGTCATGCCAAAAAAGACTTTAAGCATACTAGCAAAATAGGAGGAGAGAGAAAAGAAAGTGTCCAAGCAATCATTCCAAGATGAAAAAAAAAAAAAAAAAAAAAAAAGGAAGGATACTGGAATCCGTTTTCCATCTGTCACTTTCATCTTTATAAATAAAATTAAAAAAAAAAAAAAAAAACACGAAACACACAAGATTATATACCATCTGAAAGAATGTTAACCAAAAATAACAGCACTGCTCTACAGGTGTTTGGAAGCAGGGAAGTACTCCCACGAGGCTTCCAAAATTGTGCTCTTTTTGACAGTAAAAGCATGTATATTTTTTAAAGTTAAACTGTCCTGTAAAAACATTCCTTTTCTCAATATACGCAATTCACATTTATTTTGCACAGCTGCCTTCCTCGCCTTTTGGCTTACAGATGACTAAAAGACAGGCAAAACGAGATCATCTGCATGTAATTGGAAGTTAAATTCATGATGTTTTATGATCTCCTCTGATGGCATTATATATATATATATATATACACACACACATAGCTCACACTAGATGTTCAACACTGCAGCACTTTGGGCATATGTGAAGGAGCAGATGCTACACAGCATCCCCAAAAGCTGGAGACATCCATTCACCTTTCCACTTCCTCCCCCTGTTCCTGTTAAGTTCTTCATTAAATTGTAATCAGCTGTACCAAATCTCAGCACATCTACCAAAGCATGTGTTCAGTCAGAAGCAGACTGAAAGAATATCCATAACCTGATGTGCACCCAACTGAGAATGGCAATGTCATTGAAAAGGCAGGAATTGACTCAGCTCTCAGCTATTTTAACTTCAGAAAAAGAATTACTATTTAAGAACAGTTAACAAAACTCTTAACCTCAAAAAATGCATTTATGAATATCTTGATAATTTCATAAGTCCAACAGTTCATCTTCACTTAAAGAGGAACAGGACCATTTCTGCTACTTAACTCTCTAACTAGTTATTGGAACAGAAGTGTTTAAAGAGTTTGAGTACTAGACTTATCACCCCAGCTCAGAAACATTTACATTAAACAATGCACATCAGTATGTGATATCACATAAGATGCAGAATAACTAGCGGAAGAGACTCCTCTTGCTTAGTATGCACACACTAGACATATTAGTTCTGTACACAGACTCTCCAGCCTTTCCCTTGGGAGCCCTTTGGGCAGAGAAGATTCAGAGCGTGCACGGCAGCTCAGCTGCTGCTGGCGCCGTGGCTCTTGCAGCACAGCAGCCAGCGCAGGCTGCAAATGCCCACAGGGCAAAGGTGATAAATACCTGCACACTAGCTTCTGTGTTGCTAGGATGAGGCAGAGTGCCCAGAGAGCAAGCTTGCAACGTGGAGGTACCCCCAAAGCCACACCTGACTACTTGCTTCTGCAGCGCAAGGCTCCTGCACAAGCATGGTCTGATTCCTGCAAGCTCCTCAGCACAACCATGTCCAGAATATTAAGATGCCTCATACTAGCATGAGATTAGGCTCACCTATCTTGAATTAACTTGACCACTCCACAGGGACAGCACTAAATGATGCCAAACAAACCTATCTTGTTTTTTTTGTGTAAATCAGCTGGCTTTTTAATTTGCTTACAATGTCGATGGAAGATCACAAAGATCACAGGTTCTAACCAACAGATGCCTACCTTAAAGGAGATTTTTGTCAGGTACTTCAGCTTTTACCAGTTTACAGCTATTCTGCTGAGTAAAATATTTCTTAACACCATATTGGCACATTAAAGTATTACTCAAGACAGAATAGAAGCTACGTGATTAGTGCCAAAGATCAACTGCCAAACAGATCCATAGTAAAATATTTTATTTCTACTACTTTTGCATCTGTACTGCCTTAGACTATAGTTCAAATAAACCAAAACTCAGTAATCAGTTTAAGAATCTGCCATGTTTTAGTCACTACCTCATCCCAGTTGTCTAAACCAGATAGCCTCAGAATAATTGTTGTTGAACACTACAGTTTCTCTGAATTGCATCAGTGTGCCCTGGTGTTCTGTAGAAAAGAGAGAGAGAGAAAAAAAGACTGTTTCATTTTTAAACTCTTCATTTTTAAATAACTATATGTATGATCAATTAAAAAAAATCCTTCTGATATTGCACTATTTTAAGAGAGAAGGATGAAAACCTGCTTTCAAAACTGTCTTGGAAGTCTCTAAGCACAGGGAACACAACCAGATATGCAAAAAAGTCTGGAACTAACCCACCCATAAACATGGTGGCTCCTCCTTCAATCTCAGCTGCTTTGATTTTTTTTTTAGATGAAGTTTTAGCTTTCACAAAATAGAGCTTATTTCAGTAAGAACATGAAGATGTATCACATTCTCACTCAAGAACATAAGCCACTGCAATACAAAGCTCAGTCTCAGTTACACCACACTTGCTTTAAAATTACCCAAACACCAAATGTTACTCTCTGCATTAGTAGAATTTCTGTGAATCAACTGTATAAGCCAAGTATCAAGACTAAAATCCTCGTTTTAAGCATATTCATTAGTCATACTTAATCCTAGCCACAATGCAAATGAAAATGTAGCAATTGTAAGAGATGTTTCAAAAATCTCTCCCATTCACTCAACATTTTCACCCTTGCTTCACCAAGGAGACAGCTGTATTTAAGTATCCGGTTCTCTAGACTGGGCCACCACATTGAAAATCAGCTATTTCTGCTGGCACAGAAAAACTGCAATATAGTAGAGAATTATGAAACCAAGTTTTACTATTCATTTTTAAAAGGACTGATGGAGGAAGAGGTTTTCCATCTACATCTTTAAAAATGAGAGAACTAGAGCAGAAAAAACACAAGTTAGTGGCAGCAGGTTAAAGCAGAAAGCATATGCAAAACTGATGGCAACAGAGCAAGCGAGAACAGGAGATGGTACCAAGGGTAACAGAAGCTGCAAAACCGAGCAGTGCCCCATCCCTGTGCAAAAGCCAGTTCTCTCACAACACTCACCTGAGACCTGTGCAGGATCTAGGCCCAGTTTCCTTTCCCTCCTCCCATCCTAAATCCACATCCCCATCTCTGACCCACACCTGACACCAAAGGTTACTTGAAACTATTTTTTCCCTCAGAGATTTGTTGCGGGAAACAATCAGCCCATTCCAGCTAACAAATCAGTCACCATACTGGTTTCCCCCAGCTCCAGGGAACCAGCAACAGGTGACAATCGTTAGTTTTAAGTTACTTCCAAACCAAAAATGCATGAACAAGATATGAAAATAGGACTGCTTTTAAGGTAGGAAAAGAAATACATGGTGCTAAGGCATACATCCAAGCAAATCTGATTTTTCCACCTCCAGGACAGCTCTCTTTTTTTTAGGCTCCAAATGGCTACGAGCTAGCTTTAATACGGTGTCCAACTGCTTCAAAAAAGATTAAAGTTCCTGTGAAACATATGTCTATGCACTAGCTTCAAAGTGTTCCTTTTCACCCTTCCTAAGAACTGAAACCATATTTAACTGCAATTTCAAACTTTTTATCTCCCTTCCCAGATGGTAACCTGGATTTGCCCCAACACTTGCATGCAAAAACTAATAGGGCGTGAAGTTACAATTTTCCATATATATATACACATACCTACACATATATATATGTGTATATATATATGTGTATATATATACACATACCTACACATATATATATATATATGTGTGAAAAGTATGTGTCGCAGAACAGCAGCTTTCTACTGAAAACCTCTTTCCTGTCTTTTCTTCTGGTGCAGCCTCCTGAAATATCACCAGTATAAAACATAGCTTTAGAAAACACAGCTCGCCTGTGCCTCATCAAAGATAAAATTAGAGGGAGCAGAAGCCAAGATTTCAATCACTGTGCATGCAATGCAAATTCACTGTCTTGTCTATGTTAACTTTTTGCTTGGACAAAGCCCACAAGCATGATGCCCAGGTCACTTTTATGTCTTGGAAGCGGACATGAACCTCCAGCCTACAACTCCAGAAGTACAGACAAGCAGGAGGAATCTCGTTTTAAGTCCTCCCTTGGCCAGCCCCTTTCTTCCTCACAGGAGAGTACAAGCAGATAACAGTTTAAACTTATAACCTTGTGGACTACAGTGCACATAGAAGCAGTACTAACTGAGTCATCCTAGAACTAATATAAGCGTGCCATACCATCACTTTGATACTCCACATCCTCAAAAAGCGCTCTGTTTCAAGCAAACAGAGAAATTGCTTCTTCGGGCCTGGGAACTCCTTAACCAACACCACAGTTAGAGATTTCCTCTTGAGGGTTGGAATGTTATCCTAAAGCAGAAGTGAGTACATGGGGGGGGAAAAAAAGCTAGTGTATTTAGAGACTGATTTATGGTATCAATTTAGGACACCAAGCTCCTGTTTCTAATATCTTCCATCAACAGCAAGCATAACTGCTTGTAATTTAAAGACTGCACAGAAAATTAATTCAAACGTTAAAAAAAACTTAAACACTTTCTACTTTCACAATTTCACCACTGAAGAGGTATCCTAGGACTGTACACCCCGTGTGTATACAAGTACACGCAGCAGATCAGCCAAAAATACAGTCCCTGCCTGATGTAGCAGAGAAGCACAGCCCTAGCCCATGAGGACATTCTCCTTGCAAGTCTGATCCTGCACTCTCAGCATGAAAAGCATTTTTGCCACTGGGAACAGGGGAGTGGGCTACTTCCCCCATCCTCCTTTTTTGAAGGAGGACAAAAGCAGAAGAGCCACATTTGGCCAATTCCTCGGCATTCAAAAATCCACGGGTGACAACCAGTTCATTCAGTCCAAGTTCACTCTTCGCAAAGTGACTGGCAATCACCAAAACATGAAAATTACAGTCACGGCAAGAGCTGCGCTCTGCAGATTCATCTGTGAAGTTTAACTACTTTTTTAAAAGCTGGTAATGGCAAGGCCTGTTTCTATTTAAATACTTGCTAAACAAAGATTAAAAAGACAGCAAAAAAGAGGCCCCAACATTTTGTACGAGCTACACGAATAGCATGAAGCCACTCGGTGCCAGTGGGAAAGGGCCTAGGCACAGGGCTCCTGGCATCACCCGAGCCTCCTACGTGACTTGACAGCGCCTGGGCCGCGCACAAGGGCACTGCTGTTCCGCTCCTGAAATCTGCCCTCTCAGGAGGGCAGCTCCGCTTGCCCGCAGCCCAAATTTCAGCTCTGCTACGGCCTCGTGAAAACACGGATTTCTGAGCAACAAGAAGCTGCTATAAAACAAATAAATAAAATAAAAGGAAAAATTCTCGAAACTCTTCCCTCCTCCCGGTTGATCCCGGGTGCTCCGGCCGGCTGGCAGCGACTTTCCGCCCGCCACCGCACGGAGTGGGGGGAGGCCGCCCGGGCTCGGCACCCGCACGGCGAGTGTTTACATTTAAAATGCATATATCTCCAAGCCCGGATCCAAAGGGAAGAGGGGAAAAAACTCCGCCCCCCATCGCTCCCAACTCCCTCAGAAAAAGGCGATAAAAATGAAGGTAGAAACATCTGACCGCTCGGCGTCCTTTTTTTTTTTTTTTTTTTTCTTCTTTCCCCTCAAAAAATAAAAATAAAAGGAAAATAAAGCAAACACAGAGGGAAGCAAACAAACAAAACAGCCACCCAAGCCAGTCCCGCGGGAGGCGGCCGGGGCGGGGGCGCCCCGCGTTGTCAGCGCCCGGCGCTGCCGGGACGGGACGGGACGGGGCGGGAGGAAAGGCGCCCGCGAACACGGGCGGGAAGGGACGCGGGGCGCGCGTGAGAAAGGGCACTCACGTAGCGTTTCAACTTCTTCTCCGGCGGCGACTTTCGGAGCCAGCCCGAGCAGACCACCTCGCCGCCGCTCATGGCTGCGCCGCCGGGGCACTCGTCTCGTTGTCCTCCCTCCTCTTCGTCGTGCTGCTCCTCCGCGCCAGTGCCGAGCCGCGGCGGTAACACCGCGCCCGCTCCGGCCTCCCGGGGCTGCGGGGCGAGGGCAGGGAGCGAGGCGGGTGGCGGCGAGGGAGGCAGGGAAGGGGCGGGCGAGGAGCAGCGCGTGTGTCTTGTCTCTCACGCACAAACAAACAGCCGGAGCAGAGGCCGAGCGCAAGAACGAGCGTAGCCGAAAGGGGAGGCTGCCCCCTTCCTCCCTCCTCCTCCTCCCCGCCGCCCTTCACGCCAGCAGCGGCAGAGTCGACGAGGAGCGGCGGCCGCCGCCCCGCCGCCAACTTCGGCTCCGGCGTCCCGGGGCAGGATCCAGCCGCCGCCCCGCGCTGCTGGCGCCGCCTCCACGACCCTCCCGACGACGGGGCGAGAGCGGGGGGGCTTTCCCTCCTCTCGCCCGAGGCTCAGGGGGCAGCGGCGGGGTCGGTATCCAAAGCCTCTCCCCCCGCCTCCCTGCCCACTTTTCCTTCACAGCGGCGGCGCCTCCCCGCCCCGCCGGGAGGGAGGGCGGGCGGCCCCGCGCGTCCCGAGCGAGCTGAGGAGCCGCGGCGGCTCCTGCTGAAACTCCGCCAGAGCCTTTTCAAACAACAAGGGCCAGGAGGGGGGAAGGGAGGCAGGGAAGGGGACGGCGCTTCCGACGGGGATCCTGGGAGCTGTAGTCCGCGGCCGGGAGCGGCTCCCGGCGGGACGGGGACTGCGGCGGCGCGGCCGTTGGGGAGCCGTTAGGGGGCCGTTGGGGAGCCGTTAGGGGGCCGTTGGGGGTGCGCGCGCGGGTCCTTCGTTGGCGGCGGCGAGGAAAGAGAAAGGCTTTTATTTTTTCCCCTCCTTTTCCTTCTCCGTCCCCAGCAGCAGACTTCTCCGGCCATGTGGGGTGAGGGGTGTGGGCTAGGGGCGACCGCTGCGGGAGCTGAGCAGGGCGCGGACGGTGTCCTCGTCTCTGCAGGACGGGTCTGTGAAGCAACGGCGTTTTAAATAACAAAAGTTGAAAGGATGACTGAGACGTTGCTGTTAATTCTTTGAAATTGCTCGTTAGAGAGAAAGAAAAAAAACTGTATAAAAGGGCATTAAAATTAACTCGGCGAAAGTCAGCTCCTTTTAGGCAGCCTGAAACTGCTCTGGAAAGAAAAAAATAAAAAGGTTAAACTTGGAAAAGTTGAATGCTAAATTCATGTCTTCCCAGAGCGGATCTGGGGCGGTCATGTTGCTGCTGGTAGGAAGGCGTGAGGCTCCCCTGCGTCCCGGGGAGGCAGCCCGAGCGCCCGGCCTGCTGGTGGCAACGCCGCGGGCGGGAAGGCGCCTCCAGAGGGCGAGTCGGAGCAGCGCGGCGAGCGCCGGGCGCGCAAGGGGCTCCCGCAGCGGTCAGCGCCTTGCGCGGCCTCTCGGGTCTCAACTCCGACAGAAAGCAGCTCTAAATTCTGCCTTTTTTTTTTTTTTTTTTTTTTCTTTTCAAATGACTTCTCTGCAGGGTTTTGGCAATGGGACATGTTGTTCGGTTAACAGTGGTGCGCGTCTGCTCTTCCGCTGCGGAGAAAGAGTCCCCCTAGTGAGCCCTGGTTGAAAGCAGTGCCGTAGTCGCTGTGCTTCGTCTTGGTGCTTCACCTAAAATGTTACAAAACCGCGTGTGTGGCCTTTTAACGGGCTCGCTTGCCGAGGTAGCGGGACGATGAAAGGTTAAAGCCTGGAGCCGTTGAAACCAGTGCATCGATTTCACTATAACTCTTTACACACGGTTACTTTTACAATTGCTTTAAGTTTTATGACAGGTAAAGCACTATAAAATGTTGAAAGAAGAATCAGAAAGATTTTGCCAGAAACATTCAAAAAATCAATGAATTTTGTGCTTTATCAATGTTAAAAAAGTACACAAATTCTAGCATCCAAACTATCCTCTTATATTTTGAGAAATCATCATTGCATCTATATTAGTGGGGCTGTTGGAAAGAGTAAATCAGTAGGTGATACAGTTAATAAGCATAAACTCGTAGGTGATAGATTCATACAATTAATAAGCAATAGTGCTTTAATATTTTGACATTATGTTCATATTTAAAAATATGCTGGAACCTGTGCTGGCCCAGAGTCCAGCATTAGTTTCTCCTGTAACTACAATAACAATTTTCTTGAAAACAGCTATCTAGAGATGCACTTTGTGTGTAGGTTTCATGCCTGCCGTGTATTGCTAAATCCTAGGGTTTGGGAAAAGGAATGGATGTCAAGAATCCTGCTAAATAATGAAAATGTAATAAAAACCTCCTTTTAGAACATTTAAAACGTTATTCTAATGTACAATAACAGGTTCAAATACTGCCTTAAAATGCTTCATTGCACTGTTGAATTTGAGAAAACATAATACAGTGAAAAAATACTTCAAAATTACTTTTCAGATACATAGTCTTTTTTTTTTAAGATGATGTCTAAGGAACTGCTTCGTTGCTGATCATGGTGGTGCATTTCTCTTTCTACTCTCAAATCATTATTTGAACTATCCAGTCAGTGTTCCATTCTACCCATTCAGTTTACAATTTCACTAGCACTTTAAACAGTAATCCTAAGAAAGAGATGTAGATGTTTTTAGCTGTATTTTTCTTTTAAAGTAAGTTACCAGATAGCAAAACCAGGAATGTTAATACAGTGCGTTTCCTTGCATAACCAATGTTCCCTAGCTCATAATTGAGGCATCTTGTATTAGCGCAAACCAAAGCAATTAAGAACACTAGTGAAACACATAAACAGCACAGTATTTAGGTTTGACTTTTAACATCTGCATAATTTGCTGTACAGTGAAGTTAGTGGGCACAAACTAGATTGAAGTAAGGTAGGCATAATTTCCTTAAATAAGGATTAAAAATTGCAAATATTTCCTGAAACTTTAAGCAACACAAGCATGGAGCATTTTGAAATTCTCCTGAAATAGAGAGCTCGTGCTTGGAGGTACAGACTCACGAAGGTCACAGAATATTCTGGCAAGCTCGCCGTGGAGCCGCTGGGTCACGCTGCCTTTCGGCTTGGCAGATTACTGTAACTGCACCCAAGGGCACGACCACCTTTTCGTTTTTATTGATGATGGCCTAAAAGTCCGATGAGGTTTCACTGGAGGTGAAACACAATCTTGCTCTTTTATTTTGCAAATAGCCAGGATTTCTGAGGAGTTGCCACCTTATTTTTCAGGTGAGATTCCATTGCTTTGGATTGTCTATTTTTGTAATATCAGTAAGAAAACAACTGCGATGCTGTTTTGCAGTTGGTTGGACTACTGAGAGGTTTTTTTTTTCATTTTTGGAAATAAGTTTACAATTGGTAGCTGCATGTCGCCAATAAAAGGATGTGCCCAACAAAGCAGCTGAGATGGAATTCTTACTGACTATAATGCCAAAATAATTTCAGGCCTAGCCACTGCATAGTTACGTGTGTTACTATTTCTGAACCATGGGTAGCTGTTGTCGGCCAAAGCAGTATCCATTTTGTGATCAGATACTGTGGTGAAGAATGTAGTACAAAACTCTGACTAAAATGCACATTAACTGGCCAGGTGACACTGTGCTCTGGTACGTGACTACCACTCACAGTCACGGTGCTTTTGCAACCTTCCAACTAATTAACTGTGTTATTTTTGGACTTCAGGCTCCTCTGACATTTTTTCATCTCAATTATTACCTTGCTTATATAAGCATGTGAAAGAGGCCTCGACTCCTCCATTGACTTTGTGTTCTTTTGTGAGTGCATTTGAAAGTGTTTTAATTGGGTTCTCCAAAATTTTGGAGTAGAATATTTATATATTTTACCACATAAAGTAGGTCATGTGTAAATCCATTGCCTCTGGTTTGTCTGCCAAGGCTTTTTGACAAAGGAAGCAGGAGCTGATAGAAAAGGAGATTAAATTCATATGGATTTGTTTTTTAGAAATATGAGTGATACTAATTTCTCATGCAAATAGCTTAGAAACAGTGGAATTGTATAATAAGACCACAACTCTTGACTTAGTATTGTAACTTATATTAGGAAAAATGATGCATTCATCTGTAGTTTCACACTGTAGCTACATTCTGCTGTAGCTATTGATAGTGATTCTTAATCTCAGCTATACCTTCTGTTATATTTTGAAGTGAAATTTGATCTTAAATATGACATAGACTGTAATAAAAATCATAGTTTGAATTTCAAACTATATCCCCTAAAATCATATTTTGTATTTCAAACTGTATCCCCAAACATGTGTAGGTATTTACACAACAATGGATCAGTACAAAAAAAAAAGATTCTTTTAAGCTTGAAAAAATAATATCAACATCTGTTTTCATCTCAAGTATTTCCCCTTTGAGCTCTGAAATCTTCCCAGGTAAATTTAATATACAGAGTTTTTCAGGTCAGTTTGTAGATGACTTTATCGACTATTATTCTCAGATTCTAGTTATTTAGATTTTTTGGCGAAGAGATTGAGGAAATACTAATACAAAACAGGCTTTTAAATTAGATAACTACATGTCTTCACACTCTGGAATTGTTCTTTGATTTTTAATATACCTTTTTCTTCTCAAGTGAATGTAGGAATATAAATAAAAGGATACACTGCAAAACTCATACCAAAAAAAGAACAGTCTTAATTTCTACATTGGTGAAATGCGTGTGTGTGTGTTTGTAGAAAAATCTCCTTTCCACTTCCGGAGTGGCAATTCAGTGGTGAATATTTGTCCTCTCATTTCTGCCAAAGCATCGATTGTCTGCCTTATTCCATGCAGTGGAAATTCTCTTTTCTTCCTAGGCTAAGCAAGTGTGAGGAGCAGGCAAGCTGGCTGGCCAGCCATGCAGAAATGTCCTTTGGTCTGCTCTGCTCAAAAATAAATCAACAGGATTTTCCCGCCATAAGGATGATGCTTTTGCATATATCCTGCTGTAGCAAAAGTGAGCAGATTTTTTGTATTGTGGGAAGCATTTTCCAAGTTCAGCACAATGGAAACTTACTACTTCAGACAAGCTTGATTTGGGAAGTTGGATTTGATCCTGTAATAACTGGATGACTATAGAGATGGCCTTATTTTCAGGACAAATTGTAAGTCACAGTTATGGAAGAGGCCAATATTACGTTCTCCAATGCTGTGCATAGTCAAGAAAGCATGTTAAGCAGGCA
Organism: Tinamus guttatus; assembly: GCF_059628265.1. NCBI lineage: Eukaryota > Metazoa > Chordata > Aves > Tinamiformes > Tinamidae > Tinamus > Tinamus guttatus. The sequence goes on along the minus strand of NW_028288781.1, from coordinate 3,621,259 downwards.
GGCTCTTTGACTGAGCATGGTTTGTCCTCCAGAAACACAAGTTGTATGGAGCTCCTCCTAAAAGGGAATTTATTGCAAGACAGGGCACTGAGGGAGGGTTAAAGACTGAGAGACAGCAAAAATTAAGGCACTGCAGGCTGATGGTTTCTGTTACAGCATGAAAAATCAAATGCATCAGAGAATATGTTGGTTAGAGAGGGTTTTCATACGTTACAACAATTGGAATAATTGAGTGTACAATGCAAGTATAATGATATGTTCAGTCAGCTACAAACCCTGACTTTATTTTTTGGCCTTTGTTGTAATCTCTGTGGTGAAGCAGTTCTGTGTAACTGATATTTTGAAAATAAAGAAATCGAAAGATTAACTAGAAGTGTTTGAAGAAAGGAGGAAGATGTTTAAATGCCAGATGGGGATGTGTTTAGTTGAAGCTCCTGTCTCTCTCCATCAGATTAATCCAACATCTATGCCACAGTACTCTCAGGAAATCATTTAATCAGAAAATTAATGCCACTGGATGCCTTGGAATATTTTTGTCACTGCAGTAGGAATATGCAGCAAAAATCAAATAAATTAGTTAAGGAAGGTGCTGATGAGGAAAGGTGCCTCACATGAGTTTTTGAGGTCTCTCAATGGAGCATTGCAGGGAGGTCCTACCACCACAAGCCCGAGCAGCCAGAGGAGCCTTTCTAACATATTCTCAGACCACAGAGTCATACTTTGGGGCCCACACTCACATTGTCTGGATTCTGGTACTATGTGTTAAATTACCACCATTATCTTCTCTGCAGAATTAAGGATGCCTCCTTTAGAAATACTTAGCTCTCATTCTAAGCAGTATCTCTTTAGACAGCCACATTTGCCTTTTTTTTTTCTTTTTAAATCAAACTGGAAGAAAAAAAATGTAAGACTCTCACAACAGCAACACTTTCTACGCAAGCATCAGCAGAGGTAGTTTCAGAGGCAATCCTAGCAATTGTCTATAGCCTCCGCCACAGAGGTGTCCCATTATATTAAAACAACTAGACGTGCAAGTCATCTAGGCTGAGATTCATCTCATCTAAGCGTAGTCATCTACAATGGAGTTGTTTGCATGTGAGCCAGTCATCTATGCTTCATTTATAGCCAGTGACAAGATATAGGCCATTAGGACACGTTTGATCTCTTCCTAAGGCAGATGTCTAAGTCGATAAGATGAATTGTATTCTTGAAGCACTTGCTTATCTCTACGGAGCAAAAAGCGAGTCTAGACAACTAGCTCTAAGGTAGACAGCCACACTTGGGACATGTAAAATTAGGTAAGATTAAACTTATCTCTCAGCATGTGAGGGAGAAAAACAAACATATTGTTAAAGGTAAATGCCAGTCCTAATGGGGCATGTGTTTTTTAATATCTTTTGACTGGTTTTGAGAATTTTGGAAATCCTTGGCCTCAGCAGGGATACAAGATCTAATGAATTTACAAATTGGATAAAAAGATATGAGATCTGTAAATCAAACACTTGCCCATGAAGCCATGTCAGTCCTGCCAAAACAGCACAAAGAGGGGAGAGAGCCCTGCTGTAGCTGTTTATGAAAACTTTAGTTCTTTGTCTTGAGACTTATAGATGCTTAATCTAAGGAAATGTAGATGTGTTTCATTAAGGTTATTATTTTGGAAATCACAATTACAATATCTAAGATGTATAGAGCATTTCAAAGGTCCCAAAGTTGGAGCAGTAGAAGTTTTGGCCTCCCCGCAAGGGCCAAAGAGAACTTCTCTCTCTGCCTTTCGAAACAAGGGAACTCAGACTTCTTTGCAGTATTTTCGTTATTTCATTTCAAGAATTTTCACAGTGGACTTGGACTTCATTAGAAGAATATTTTTTCTTTCATAGGTTTGAACTCTTTCAGGCGCAGTCCAGTCTTTTCTGGCAAGAATTATTTTGTCATGAAAGGGCAATAGTGCAGCAAAGCAGATATTGTCAGCTGAGTGAACGAACGTATCATTTTGCCTGAGTTTATATTTTCTGGTTTAAAAAAAAAAAAAAAAGGGAAGAGAGAAAGATATCTGTAATTTAGAGGTGGATAGAATATAACGTTCCACTGTGGTTCAAATCAAAAATTTACATTTCCTAAAAATCCCCATTCTCTCCTAACTTTAGCCATCTACCTGCCCCTATTTCCTTGACAAAAACAAAATACCAGTTCACTGATTAGGCTTTCACCTCATCCACAGAGTCTAGGCCATCCTTCATGGTAAGAAATAAAACTTTGGCTTGCTTGCTCAGCCACACAACTCCAGTGTTAAGCACTGACAGAATGAGTAAATAGTCACAGTGTGCGTTCACTAGCAAGCCACAATTTGCACAAAGTATGGATTAAACTGTTCATAGGAAACTTATGACCAGTTGAAAGAGTTGCCTTTGACCCTGAAATAAATCTTTTCCATTTATTGATGCATCTGTCTCTACTGGAGATGATTACCTTCTATTTTAAAAGATTAATTTAACCATTACTTCTGGGGTAGAAAACTCGTGCTTATCTGCAAGCTGTTCATATTCTCTGTGAGCTTTCACATAATAGTTCTTTGTGGTTATTAAGATCTATGTCCTTAGTAAAGGATTTACTATTTCAGGAACTGAAATTTTTATAGATTTATTCTATGGTATAGCTATTACAGCATAATTTTGATCTGGTTGTTTCATTTGCTGAGTGCTGAAATCTATTCCAGAACAATAACTGTTGCAGACAGTCAGTCACAGACATTCCTGTCATTCATGATCTATTACACAAATCCTACAGGAAAAAGGCTGAGATTCATACTGTGGCCATTGCTGCAGGCCTCAGTTAACATCAAGATGTTATGTCTCGTGCACTGAATTTTTCAAAAAGTGTTCCAGTATTTTATTTCCCAAGAAAATACAACTTTTGGAATTTGAATTTTAAAAATGCAATAAAAACTGAATTTTGTTAGGTAGTGAATAACAGTTTTATAAAGGATATAGGAACCAACTAGTATTTTCTAGTTTTAAAATAATGTTAATGTTAACTTCTTGTAATGCTTCCACTTCCCAATGTTTTTAATTGCTTGAAACATTTTTCTGAATATTCCTGCTCTTCTGGGTGCTGGATGCATTGGCAGCATTTCCTTGGAATGTGGAAGAAATCAGTGTTCCAAACAAAATCCTCAGCAAAAATAGAAAGAGGGTTACAAACAGATAAATATGTGGTAGCCTGTGGTTAACTCACTTCCTTAGAGTATGGGAACACTGAGCTGTGAACCCTGCTCTGTCTGATACCGAGGAGAACTTGAATCTGTCTCTGCTTTCCAGGTGAGTACCCTAACTAGTAGCTATTTTTTTTTAACTCCTTCTTACTGCCTTACTTTGTTCAGAAGTTTTATTTTAGAATTAAGCATTAAGCTTAATATGAACTAATATTTTCTGTGGAAAAAAAAATTATCTTGGAGAAATGTCTGATGAGCTACATTTTAGTGATGAGGTCCCACCAGTGCAGTACAGGGAACTGGTGTGCTGCTGTGATAACATTCAAGTGATGCAAACCAGCAACTCAAGACTTGCCTGTACATAATTAAGTGTTTTTAACCAGACTCACAGCAAGCAAAACACTTCCTGTGCCAGGTTCTACACTGCTGCTTTAGCTGACCAGCAAATAAAAGCACATCATGTATCCAGAAATCAAAATACTTTGGTTCAAATAAAGCATATTTCCTCCAGCATGCTGTCAATGAACATTTTAGGAAACTGCCATATTGGAAGAAATAGCTCTTTCTGACCCGTTAGCTCTAGGTATAAAAGAGAATGGTTCACCCACAACCTCACATGTAGTATGTAGCATTGCACAGTGCATAACTTCACAGGCAGTCTGTTTGTCTTGCATAGCTGTATTTTTGTGGGCTTTTTTTTTCCTCTCTTCAGGGAGTGCAGTGCTGGACAGAAACTCATAATTTTATTATGCTTGCTGCTTCTTAATATTTCTAGCAAGCTAATTTCCAAGGGTGAATTTTCTGTATGGAGACAGCACAAAGCTTTACAGCGGTGTAGGCAAACTTGAATTTTGCCTTACTCCAGTTCAGGACAAAATAATTACCCTGTTTTCATCCTCAGGAGCAGCAATATTGAGCATAGCAGTAAAGGTAGATTGAGATCACAGAATACTTTTGGGGGTTGGGAAGGCTTCAGGGAGAAGTTTCAGAAGATTGGAAAACATTAAAACAGATCCAGAGCTGTGTCTCTGCTCTGGATGAGACTGTGTCCAATCTTGCTGAGGGGCCATGTAGAGGTTGCAGTGCATGCAGTGTTGGAGACAGCGCATGGCAGGCTGCGCCCGGCCTTATTGGAAGGCCCTGCTTTGACAAGGGTGTGAAATGAGTGTGGCACCCAAAATCACTCCTCTGCAGAGGAAGAGAGAGGTTCCAGACTCTGCTGCAGCCACAGAGGAGTGTCATGAGCTGTGGGAGAAAGCAGGAGCATGGAGGGACCCCGCAGGTATAGCCATGAACTGAAAGAAGTGGGGTTGAAGCCAAGCATTCAGACTTGGAGGCAGATGACTCATCTATTGCCATCCTGTGTTTCCAAGCAAATGCTTATGTCTGTAGCCAGGTTTATCTCCGTAAGGTGTTTTGCCCCTCGTAATTTACCCTGTTGTTAAACACCAAGTGTGAGCCTTTCTCTGAGGATGACATTATAGTGTATGTAATACCAGTCATACAGTGGGAAGATCTGAGTTCGCAACACTGATTCCGTGCTATTGCTTGGCCTTCCACATACAGCAAAGTAGAAATAATGAAGTGTTGTAATCAAAAAGGAAGGATGTCAAAGAGTTCTTCCCACATAATAATTCTGGTAGAATTCTCCAGAATTCCAGGAGAATTCTGGAAGCTTTCAGAGAGCTACAGACTTGGAGAAACTCCTTTGTTTTCTGGGTGGGGAGATGAGCCGACAGCTTTTGCTCCACAGTACCGAGACTGTTCCAGGAAACAAACTGCTTTAATGTGCCTTTCCCAATATTCCCAATGTTCTTTCCCTGTGCACAGTGCCTTGTGGGAGCCAACTGGGGTTATTTTCTCTCTTCCTGGGACAGTTATTTGTGAATTTGCTGTACCAAAAAAATAGATATTTAATCCAATTTGAAAAGTGTCTAGCACAGCTAAATAAGCAAACCCAGAGATAGTAATAATTATAATATGTTGGAGCCTGATTTGTTACATTCTTTGGCAGATTTGAATCATGTTAGGTCCCGGATGATACATCTTTACCACACATTAAAATTGACTTGAAATACCCTCACATGATAAGGTGAGGAGGAGTATCATAACCTCAGCTGTATTTTATGACCTTGATCACTTTTATGTTTGTCATTGATGACACATCTCCATCTCCATGGAGAAACTAGGTTCTTTATAGCCAAAATGCAAAATTAGCCTCCCTCCCCACACTTTTTTTAATAAATGTTTCCCTCACAAGAAGAAACTGTTCTGTTCTGGGTACCCAGATAGTATGCTTTAGCGTAACACAGTATTTTGGTCCAACATAGCACATGGTACTTTTCCCTTTGAAAATGCTATAGTTTTCATTTCAACATTTTCTGACTGAAATTTGAAAGCAAGTATGCAAATTGTATGTAGCTCGTATTTTCTTATGAATGTTTAGTTACAGACTCCCAGAAAACTTGTTTGTGAAACCTGCACTGTTCCTGACTAGTAATGTCAGTTATTGAGTTGTTGCAATGGCTTATTTCCATTAGTTGCCACATACTGTAATTTTAATAAGAACATAGTGTCTTAAATAGCTAACAAGAATAGACAGTCACAAAATATGAGTGAAAGTAGCCATCTTAGGTTCGAAAGTACTGATATTAATGGGCAACAATAATTTTACTTTATTCCATAGCAATCTAAATAAACCATTCACAAAACCACACTGCTGGCAAGTAAGGAAGATGCATCTACTGTTAAGCTGAGGTGTAGCATCATTTGAAAAGCAAAGACAATTAAAAAACAGCATTTTAATGAGGGAGTAAGTAAATAGAAATAGAGTGTAAGTTCTTTAGAGCAAAGATTGTTTCTCCTGAATTCGGGTCTAACTCCAAGACTACTAACTCCATTTGACTTTTCCGAATCTCACTGAAGATTCATTGCAATACATAGTGCTCCTTCACACTTGTCTGGAGGAGTAGACTAGGCTAAGCTGAATGCCTTTGGGGGCAAAAAGCATATCTTACAGCACTGGGGTACTGAAAATGTACATAATAAACAGCATGCACACAGGCTCACTGCTGGTAACGTGCCAGTATGGGATTTGTTTGCATATGCAACTGAAAGGGATGTGCTTGCAAGTATGCCTATATATTTACACAGCAGTAATTTGGTATTTTACTAGGCTGTGTGAGGAAAGTGTGTGACGTTCTTCCAAGCTGTTTAAAAACAGAAGTGTAGATTTAAATTAGAGACCATGAAATGGTGCAAAGCTAATATGTGATCTAAACAAGCTGTAACTGAGCATTTTAAAAAATAGAATTTCCTAAGTTTCTTGGAGGGAAAGCAGCAAAATATGAAACATGCTGTCTTTGCTTTTTTTCTAGTCAAAATGCCAAGGCAGTACCAGATACAGGGAAGTGAAACTGCTTGAGGTGGATGGATTACACATTAAAAATAATAAAGAATGCAGTCAAAGTGTCTCAAATTACAGTGGTCCATTTAGATTTCTAGGTGCCATGTGTTCTCCTGAGTTCTCTGTTGAGTATTTAGGCAAAATTTCTGCTGATCACACGGGGCACAGACTAGTGCTTTTTATGGGATGTATTTCATCCCAATTGCATAACTGTGAGCAGCTGCAATCCACAATACATGTAGGATATGGCAGTTGTTAAACAGACATTTCCCAGTTGCTGCAATGTAACTGGCACATAAAAGGTAGAAAAACCAGTAACAGGGCAGCATCTAGTAACCGTGTTCATTCGCTGCACATATTTTTTGTGTGTGAGATGAAAATGTTTTTACTTCAAGACAGCATCTGTATGCTGACAGGAACTCAGTTTAAACATGAGATGCCATTGGTAGGAGCCCATGGACGCAAACACAGCCTCGCACCAACTTGTGATCTAACTTTTTGGAATTTGTGACCTTTAACTCCAGAAACATGGACGCAGTAAGATAAGAAGAGCAGCTCTACTAGCTTACCCATGGATAGCGAACTGATAAACGCTTGAGTAGTCTGACATTCCGTACTGCAGGATGCAGGCCCACACATGGCGTAATTACAGTGCAGCTTCTAACAACTGTTATTTTCACACAGCAGCAGCAGCAAAAGCAACCTTGCACATCAGGGAAGCCCATATGTCATGGGAATCAGCAAAACAACTTCAGCAAAACAGTGTGAGTTAGAATGTCAGCAACTTCCCGAGTGATCGAGTAAGGAGAATGTCACTTTGATTTATAGTTCATCACGGTTGTAGGTACCTCACTGCCGAGGTACATGTGCGAGTATATCAATAACAACATTACCGTAACCTTCTAATGCATTACAGAAGGAGCTCCACCCTAATCCCTTGGGCTAAAAAGCATTTTCAGTATCCACAGATCTAATGAGCTTGGAAGACTGAAATAATCAATACTTTCTGTTTTTTTTTCTACACTGAAACAATTAATATAAGTTTGCAAAGTCTTTGTGGACATATCATAACAGGCATCAAGAGCTGCTACTGCTGATGAGGCAGTGCAACTTGTGGGAGGGGAGGAGCACATCCCTGTAATGAGGTTTCCTCAGTGGCGGGTAGTACCCCGATACCACAGACAAATCAAAAGCGTAAGTATCCATGAGCTCAAGTGATACTGAAATGATCAAGTGCTTGTCACTGCTACCGCTTGCTCTAGCCCACGGAAGAGTTGAGGGCCCAACATTTTTCCTTTTTCTGTGATCTGCTATGAGCCCGCTTGTTCCTTAGAACATGCAGTAGTGCAGTGCAGAGTGATGCGCTGCATGCGCCTGGGGCAATGCTGCATAAACGAAGCAGGCACATTGGGAAACCAAGCTGTTGGCACAGACCAGAAGGTGCACCTGCCTTGAATGCAGATATAGCTACCAAGAGATGTGTCTGTGAAATGGACACATTTCGCTGTGCTAAGATGGAACTGTTTTTTTTTTTTTTCTTCTCATTCAAGTCAGTATCTCTTTTTATGTGAAAGTGATCAGGATCAGGTTTTTTGTAATTCACTTAGCAAAAATTCAACCTAATATGAATTTTCCAATGTTAATGATTTCACAATATTAATGAATAAGTATCTCTATACTATTTTGGAAACGTGCCACCATTAGGAAGTCTGTTTTTTTTCAGACAAAAGACCATATGCTAGAAAAGGAAAGGTCAAAGGCAGTTATTTTGTCTAAAAGGTCATGAGTATGTCTTTTGATGAGCACTATAAGAATCTCTGACATAGACCCTTAAATTGAATGAAAACTTAGCTTGAATAGTCTTCTCATTGTATGTTTTTAGTGCAATTTTCTATCCTGAATTTTTCATTTTAGGCCAGTTTTGGAACTGGAAAATAATGCTGCCTTGTTTCTTCTTGAAATGTACTAGGCAGTATTTCATGGCTTCCCTGTCTGTCTTAAAACCTTACTAGCAGCCACACACTTAGGGATTTCATTAAATCTCTATGATTTAAAGAAGCAACAACTCCTTCCAAAACCTTACCAAACATTTCTCTTCTGCTCATGTTTTCCACTTTTCTTGTTTCGAAAATTTCATAGTAGTAAGCCTTGTGGGTCCAAGCCTTTTTAGGCTTGTTCACATAAATTTACTGAAATATGATGGACTGTCTCCCCACTTAACCAAGGAAAAGATCACTCTACCACTTAACCTGCAAGCATTCGTACTGTCTTCATCTGTTTCACATCATAGTACATTGCCTTTACCAAGATCTATGGATTTTCCCTGTGCCTGCGATTGGAAAAATCTGTCTGCTCTTGGTCGCATCTTCTCCTGAGCTTCGTGCCTGAACTTGTGAAGCCCTGGCCTTGTCTCTGGGCAATGCATAGTAGTACAGACCCATTTCTCATGAAATTTTCACTTACAAATCTTGAAATTCTTATACGCAGGTGTGGCTAAGGATTATTTATCCTTATTTTATGGATGGAGCAGCTGATTTTCAGGCAATATTTGTTCTGAGTTCTTCCGCATTTTATGAATGAAACTGATGAAGGCTGAGGAGCTTGCACAGTGCTTTCAAGGTAGTATTGAAGACGTTGGGAACTGTAGGTGCTTCTGGATGCAAAGGCTAACTTGAAACTGAGTGCATTTATGTTGGAAAGCAAATCTCAGCTGAAATTGTTTTAGTCAAACAATCTGAGATCATAGAATCATAGAACCATTATGGTTGGAAAAGATGTTCAAGATCATTGAGTCTAAACGTAAACCCTTCAAGAGCATACCTGCTAAATCAAAATGTAGAATGATTATAAAACTCTTAGTTTCCCTGCTTCCCTCATCAGCAATTTGTATCAAAATGCTTTGCTCTAAGAAGTCATGGGGAAAAGATAATGTAGAGTATCCTGTGCATTAAACAAAACCTAGAGCAGGAGCTCGCAACAAGGCATTACATGTGACAGCCCCGTGGGGTTTTCGATCGATATATTTGGATAAGAGTGGGGAAGAGACAGTACAGATGCTGCTGTGGAAACAGTTGAAAAGGAACAAAATACTTTGTCATTTGGTCTCTCGCCTTCCTCCTCCTCACCTAGCTAGGCGGAATATAAGGGAATGCAACTGAAAGTAAAAAGGAAGCCATCATCCAGCAAATAAATTTCAGCCTTTATTTCTATCTAGAACTTTGGTAATCTGCAGGTTTTAAGTAAATTGTGTTCCATCTCAGTGACAGTTTTTCTAAGACTATTACACCCTAACCAGATGTACTTAATAACAAAAGTAATAATAACAATAATGACAATAAATAGAAACTCATTCACGCCTACTCCTGTCATATTATATAAAGCAAGCCAAAGCTTTGCAGGGCAGAGCAAAATCCAGGAAAGAATGAAAAGCAGATGAGATTGTAACTAATGGAGAGAAATAATATTTTTATATGGGGAGCAGCCTCAATAAAATTTTGATCAAATGCACCTGTACTTTCAGTAGAAATCAAAATTATGGTGTGAATGGTGAGGCAACGTATTTATACAAAAGCAAATTTACCCTAGGTAGTTCTGAAAGGCAAAATATGCTAACCACTGAAAGTCTTTTGCAGTTGCTTCTAAGCTTGTAATTTTACTGCCTGTGAGAAATGTTTGCAATAAGTTATTTGATAGTTTTGATTTACTTTAAGGAAAGACTACATTATGCCATAGGCTTTTGAGTAGATCTGAATTCACATGCATCGGGAAGGAAGGACTTTCTAGGACAAGATGACTTTCTTGCCCTGCACATGCAAGGCCAGTTCCAATAATTATTATGGAGCCGAAAAACAGTGTTTGTTGCCTAATCTCCTACTTACTATGTTTTTACATAGCCAATCTTTTCAGAGACATGTGAACACGAGAATATTTGAGATTCCCATCTTCCGTCTTCCCTAAGAGGGCCTGGGATTTCCTGGTTGTAAAGGAAGACTTGTGGATCCTTATGGATCCGCAATTTATCATTCAGTCAATCTCATGATTCATGTCAAGTTAGCGAAACTATTTTCCTTGCTTCCCTTTTTTTTTCCCCCCCACTTGTAAGGCAAGAGAAAAGAGAAAGACGCAGACTGAATATTTTCTTTTTCTATATGTGCTGTGAAAGGGGAAGGACCTAAGTAACTACTTAGACTCCATACTCCTCCTTACCCTGACACATATAAGGGCTAGGTTCAGTTTCACTCATAAGGCAGAATGATCATAGTAGCAATTTACTGGAAAATGAAATGAAATTTGATTGTAAAAGTTGACAGTATCTGCTTTTCAGAATTAAAAATCAACATTAATTCATACAACAGCATGAACTCAAATCTCTTCCTTCCCCTAAAAATGAATAGGAAATAGCTTCCTGTCAGCCTCCTGCCTTCCAGGCACCAGTACATTCCAATTCTGCCTTTTTTTTTTTCTTCCATTTTCTTGCCTGAGTTAATATAATGACTATGTTATATTTTTGTTTTTAAATGTAAGAGCAAAAGGGCAAAAGAGAAATCCAGGATGTAATTGAGCAAAACATCACACGGAGGTAAAATCTTGTTTTCCAAAACATAGGGCCAAATATTAAGTCAGTAGAATTACTTTAGATTTATACTGCTGGAACAGGATTTGGCCCTTCAAATGATGGGTTACTAGAATTGGAATGTAACTTCAGTAGTTCCGTTTCAGTTTGGCTCTCTCCAAAAATGAATTCTGGATATAATCCCAACAAGACAAGAATTATTTCAAAGAATAATTTTTGTTTGCGTAGCATAGGCTTTCACTTTGTTGTAAATACATCTTCTAAACTAAAATTTTCCTTGAAACACAGTGATTGGAACAAAGTAGTTTGTTAAACTCTGGGTATTTTTGATGAAATCTAGACCTTGGTTTGCGTGCTATGTGACGTCCAAATCACTCCTGAGTTTTATCATGACCACACGAATAGGATTCTCAAACACAAGCAGAGAATAAGCTGGCTTCTCCTGGCTTCCTTTGCTTTTCCAGGAGCAAGACTCACAGGCAGCATTGGTACATTTTTTCTCCCTCTTTAGTCAAACAGGACATGTTTTTCCAAACACTTCATCTGTGGACCACACACAACGCTGAGGTTAACGCTATTTATTTCTCCTTTGTCAGGACTTTTTGTCTGCTGCCAAACCCAATTGCTTGTTTCGTTATTAAATAGGATTCTTTTCCAGTAGCTGTCTCCTTTGGCCTCAGAACAAACCCCTTCCCTCGAAGAGAAAGAACAGCCGTGTGTTGCTGTCCCCTTGCTAAAAGGGCAGAGTTAAGCATTTCGCAATAGAGTGTTCCTGCCTTCAGCCTCTTATAGAAGAGGCGAAACAACCCAAAAAATAAGCATGTTTTTCCTCTCACTTTGGGGTTCAGGGGTGGCTATATGATAATTAGGTCAAACTGCTTTCTCTAGTGTCTTTTACTCATTTCAAAAACACCCGTCCATTCAAAACTTAAAGCTCATCTTAAAACAAGATTACTTTACAAAATACAAGTTCATTCTTAAATGAAGACATATCTATGAGTTCTAAGAAACTCTTGCTAGAAAAGTCTTTCTGCTCTCTTATGTTTTCTAAGGAATGAGCATCAATATGAGGACTGTCATCTAAAAGAGAAAAATCTGCCTGTGTGTTTGCAATGGTTATCACCTAGTGTATCATCTGTCATTATCAGCTTTTCAGAGACTTCAGAACTAGTACTTGCTAACTACTCACTTGTTAATCTGCCCTATTGCATATCTTATTATCTTCCCTGTATCCTGTATACCCACTTGATCAGCTGGTGCGCAGCTCTCTGCCTCTGCACTCTATTTTGGCTGTGCCTCTTCATCTGCTTAGAGAACTCTGTTTGCTGTTATGCTGAGTGCGGAGCACCGACGCTTGGTCTGCATGCCAGAGAGGGCTGGCTCTTCTGAAACACACCCAGGACAGCTGGGATTGAGGGGAGAATCTTTTCCAGAGCAGTGTGATATAGCACTAAAGTCACCTTATCTTTCTCTGTTCTCTAGTCCTTCTGCCTAGAAAGATTGTGCTAAGAAATGGTTGAAGATCTGATCAGATCAAGATCCTATTTCTTCTTGGAGCAAATGGTAAGGGAAAGTCAAATCTTCCCCTATAGACTTAGGAATGTGGGAAATGTTTTAATTACCACCATCTAGGATTTGTACCATACAAAAAAAAAATCACTTCCTATTTTTTCAGTGAGTATTCAATGGCATCTTTCAACGGGTGTTCGAGCCCCAGTAGAGGCTGGGGCCGACCAGATGGAGAACAGCTTTGCAGCCAATGGCCTTGGGTTCTTGGTGGACAAGAAGCTGAATATGGGCCAGCAAAGCACCCTCGAGGCAAAGAAGGCCAACAGTATCCTGGGCTGCATTAGGCAGACAGCGCTGCTAGCTTGGCTCTTTTTAGCCTGGGGAAAAAAAAAAAATAGCTCCCCCGATCTTTTATTAATGCTTATATATTTGTCTGATGGGAGGATGTAAAATACACAGAGTCAGACTTTTCTCAATATGCCTAGTGACAGCATGAGAGGCAGGACACAGGAAATTCTGCCTGAACATAAGAAAACACTTCTTTAAGTTGAACACTGGAACAGGCTGCTTGGAGGGGCTGCGGAGACTCCATCCTTGGAGTTACTCAAAACGTAACGTGACATCTCTTAATGGATGTTTCACCTTATGCTGGTTTCCCTTTCGAAGGAGCTAGAATCTAATGTTTTCCTGCAAGCAGGAAAACATATTCCTGGTGTAAATGTAGATTCTTAAAAGATTTTATTGTTATTGTCTTAATGCATCTGAATTTCAGCCACAGATCTGTAGTTTTTAGACCTGAAAATATGCTAACAAATCTACATACATAAACATTTTATTACCAAGAATGTTTCCTCTAAAGGAAAGAAATTTTTTATAGTTGCATCAATCCAAATAGTACAAGTACCAGTTCTAATGAAGAAAAATACCACATTCCTCATCCTCTTTAGTGGGTTTTTAATACAAGAACTTTGGAACCACAACTTCATATTTCAGCACCTGTTCTCTAAAACATTTTAAGCTATCCTTTTCATGAAAAAAAATAAATGCCCTTATTTTGGATTAAGAAGCTAGGAATGTGCGTGATATCACTGAATGATAGTGTGGCATTGCTAGTACACAGTATGTCTTTATTTCACTACTAATATTCTTACATAGTGGACTATGAGACTCCCATGCTTTTTTTTTAGTTTCAAAAACCCTTCATGTTTCTTCCACAAGACTAACAAAACAATTTACACAAGCCAAGCTTGTGTAAATATGACTGGATAGAGCCAGACAAGAAGTTGTACAGTGGTGTCATATGCCCAATAGCAGCTGTACATAACATTTAATTCTGAATGGGAGAAGAATTTGAAAAAGATGGGCATAAATCCTGTGATGCTTGTGGAAGCTTCCAGGTTGAAGATGCTGGGAATCACAGACTCTCTGTAACTCACCATAAGCCTCAGCACCTTCTACTGAAATACTCTGAAATTAACCAAAAAGACAAACTTCTGATGACTTCAGGTAGTAGTCAACATTAGAGAAATGCGTGATTTAATGTATACAGCATTCTAAGTGAGGAATATGTTTAAATAGAAAACCTTAATATAATGCATATGTGCTAAAGCTTATGGAGGCTTGTATTTGTATGTTCTGCATGGGTATGTGGCAGTGTTTATCTGTGACTATTTCCAGAAAGAATGAACAGACAAATATGCTTTTGTACTGTTAAAACTTCCCAAGAGAATGGTGGCATCAGCCTACTACCACCCAGAGAGAGTATGGGCATGCCTCATACAGCATCCAGCAGAACTGTGCCTAAAAGAATCATTCCTTCTCTCTCCTGATGGAGTTAATGATGTTGCTGTTGCTGAAAGATAATGCACACAGTGGCATCCTCAGACTGCTTTTTTTCCCACTAGGACAGAAAAAAAGTAACAAGCTCTCAAGAATAAAATAATTCATTGGACAATAAGACCTTTCCCTCACATGAGAAAAGGCATTAAAAATTATACTGTTGAAGGTACAAAGTAAGGCTACTGGCTGTGTTAAGACAGTGCTGAACCAAACACATGGGGAAGGAAAATATAGTGACATCTGCACCAACATCTGCAGTGTTCTGAGGTTGTACAAACAAATAATGAATGTAAGAATATGCAATTTGAAGGGTCTGTGAGGGAAGTTTACTTGGAGCTTACTCAATGGGTATCATAAGTTCCTTCAAGACATTAATTAAAATATGGAGAAATATTAAAGTCTTGAGTGCAAAGGTTAGAAATATACATTGTGATAACAAAGTAATCAAAAATAATGTTTGCAAAATTAGAGAAAGGTGTGTGCAGTTGAATCCTGCAGCTGTATTTACCCAGGTGCTACCTTTTCATTCAGTATCTGAGTCTGTCAGACTACACACAGCCTATATAATTTGCAAGAAAGTGAAGCAAAGACATAAATTAAGTATGTAATGATATAGAAACTCCAGAGATCAAGTGTTCAACACACGGTTGACTTTGGGTCAACTTAAAAGTTGAGAAGATGTGACTACCACACAAAATGGGCATGAGGCAATGTCGCAGGTGAAACATAGAGAACAACCTTGACAAAGTTTGGAACAGAGTAAAAGATACCATGTTCAAAACTGCCAACACACACATTCCATTAAGTCAGTGTTGGACCAAGCCCTGGTTAAATGAGAATGTGCTGGTGCTGGCAGACAACAGCAAGGAAACAAAAAGGGAAGAGTTTGGGAGCTAAAGAGAACAGAAGAGTTTCAAAGAACAGAGAACACAAGTATAAAGACAGTTGAGACAAGAGAACGGGAAACACATTAAGGGAGAGGGCATAGATCTTCAGAGTCCGAAAGCAAGTGATTACACAGAAGCTACAGATGTGATTTCTTATGCAGTGATCTGTCTATAAGTGAACATTTTCAAAAAACTTGATGAGTATTTTGGAGATTTCCACAGGAGATTTGGAGATACTGCAGAGATGTTGTTTTGACTGTCTCAACAGAACTATTCATGATATAGGAGGTCAAAGAAGAAAGTGCGGATCTGAAGGCCAGACACGTATTGCTTGGAGGAGGAAGGAAGTATGGGGTTGCAACCCTGCTGTTAGCACTGCCTGATGCAGAACGCGCGCTCCTGGCCACGTGGGCTGCTTGTGGCTGTGCGGTCCCCATCAAGCGCACAGCTGGATCCAGCCTTGTGAGCCAGCAGCAGGACGGGAGGAAGTGCTATGTTCTGTCCTGGAAAGAAAACCTGAGAAGGCACCAGGCACAGAGAACACACCCGAAGGATTGTGGTCAAAAGCTGTTGGCCGACAAAATGCTGATTTCTGCCATCCTCTATAGCTAGCTTTGTAGGTATCTATAAATTGGCTGGATGAAAGGAATTGCTCTCTGAGAGAATATACGACAGAAGAGCAGAAGAGCTGTAATAACTCTTTGATTTCCCTGATTCTGCATGTAAATAATTCCTATTCAAGAGAATTAACTGCATGCAGGATGCAGTGAGGTACGACGGAACCCAGTCTGTCATCACCACAGATGATCAAGGAGGCTATGAAATCACAAATGCTCGCTGTGCCATTGAAAAGTGCAGGAAGTTCTTTTGATGAGAAGTTTCACTAAGAGCTCAGAAGCAATCTGTGCTCAGTATTGTGTGTGGAGAACACTGGCAGACACAATTTCAAAGCACGTATCTCACTGAACTCATGGCAAGCCTTCACTATCAACAGCTGACCATAGTTTGTGCAACAGCTGGTGATAGCTAGGGGGTAAGTTATGAAATTAAGATTTATGTTTCCTCTAGGCCTTTCCAACATAAGCTCAGAATTTAATTTGGAACAAACCATGGAAGAATTTGACAAAGTTGAGGAACTTGCTGTTTTATGACTTCACTGTCCTAACCTAAGTTTTACAGTGGCACAGTATTCTTTTGATCAGTCTCTGGTACAATGCAACAAATACTGGAGTAAATAAAAATAGATATCAAGGAACCATCACTGAGTGTAACAAAAACAAGGTTCAAGTGAATTATTCTAAATAAAAATAAAAGGCAAGTAACAAGTCACTATTCATGGCAGATTCAGCTAGTCTGGAATCACATATGCCAAAGAGGACATTCCAAAGAAACTGGGAAAAGCTCAGAACAGCATGTTCAACTAGTTTTGCTACAAAAATCAGAATTCAGGAAAAAAAAAAAAAGGCAACTCAAAACATGTGGCCAAAAAGTATTTGAGTTTTTCCCACAGGACCTTGAGAGTGTGAACTGTGACAAGTTAGTGTCCCTGACAAGAAGAAAATTGAATAAGCTGAAATGTGATGCTAGCAAATACCCTATATCCTTCCAATATCCTTCTATGACTTCTGGATAGAAAAGAAGCAGCACGCTCTTGTTAGCAACACTACTAGAAAAAGGCAGACTATTTCCAGAAGTGAGCAGGTACAGACACATAATTTGATTATATCAAACATAGCAATTGAAAGAACTATGAAAAGCTTATTGGAGCAAGGTGCAAGAAGACAACCAGTATAGGAGTGAAAATAATCTATTTGATAAAGGTAATTATTGGAAATGTTTGTGCAGCTCACAAAGCAACCTACTACAGAAAGAGCAAACAGAAAGTCTGAGTGTTGCAAAGGGAAAAATAATCCATTATGAAAAATATATTTGAAAGTGAGCACAAAGAATACAGTGAATTTCCAGGTACTGTAAATAAACATATGTTATCACACTATTGTATCAGCAGACTTATCTCAGGTTGGCCTGGGAGCAAGTATCATTCCATAAAGAGAAGTGCATAGGCATAAGGTCAATCAAATTTACATTGTATGTTAAATTGATGTTTTTTATTTTTAGAAAGATTTTTAAAAATCTTCTTCAGAAGGCAATTAATCTAATAAAATTTGCCTTACAACACGTTAACTAAGATGTATAATTAATCTACTTATATGGGTGATCTTCTAGGCTCTGAGAGACCACCTTATTGATACTTCGTATAATAGTTACACTAGTGTCTGATAACTACTGCCCATCTCAAAATGTTTGTATTTGAGCAAGTGAACTGAGTATATATAAGTGTGTATGTACCTAGTGGCTAAAAAGTCTTGGCAACCATAAAGTAGAGAGAAACTGACTGGCTCTAAACATTGATGAGGCTAGCATTTTTGAACTTCTCACTTAGGGATCTTTTCCAGAAAATTAAATGGAACGCAGTGGAATGCTGCTTAAAATCCAGTGTTGCAATAAGGTTTTATCTAGTCCAGGGAAACAGGTTATGCTTTGAGACATATCCGAGAACACTTTATTAATTTACTCATTTAAAATATTTTTAGGCTTCCGGAATGAACAGTGAAAGGAAAAAATATATATATTAGGCCAATGAATAGCTAACATTTGCTAAAGCACTGTCTGGAAAGGCAACTAGGTTTTACCTAAAAACACATAAGAAAAAGTGCTGATACTTTTTAAAATATTTTTCTTTGCGTCTCTAGATAAATCCTTCATAGCTGACATTGTTTCATCACCAACGATTTATAGTTCTTTTGATGACACTGTACTTGATACTGCACATGAAATTAGCCTGATGGTGGTCTGCAGTTCTGTCAGGCCATCTCCTCCTGATTCTAACACTGTGTGGAGTGGATCCTGCCATCCTGGCAGGAGATTGACCTCAGAGCTCCCAGCTGAAACCTTGTGAAACTGGCTTTGTCACTGTGAAAAAACTTGAACCTACTGGAAGGCAAAAACCTAAATCAAATTAAAAACTCATGCTTGTGATTAACAGTTTTTGATATTACTTCTGCAGTGCAGGAATGTGATCATTATATCAAGCACATCTGGAAGGTGCTTCAGTGCATTCAGGAGGAGACACTGGAATGTGAATGTGGGCTAGGTTGGGCCATAATAAACATTAAGAATGTAAATCAAGCACATTGCAAATCTGTTATCACGTATTTTTTTCCAGAAACAAGATGAGAACATTTAAAAAATAAAGGCCAAATAAATCCTTAGGGTCTATTAATAATGTTATGCCAAGGCTGAACTTGACTCAAAGATCAAAGTGCATCATTTACAGTAAATGGTCCTTTATTTGTGTATTTAGATGTTGATCAGTATTTCACTTTTGATGAGGTCTTGATCAACAATTTCTTGCTTTCCTTAATTCGCTCCCTCTTGACTGCACATCACTAGAAGAAATACTCCTTCAAAAATTCTTACTTTTTTTCCAGTTGTAGAAAAGGCTGGGTATAGAGAAGTGGTGAACTTATTACCTGGTTGCTGATGCTGGGGCACTATCTAGAAACTATGGAGACTCCTGGGTAGAATCTCATATGGTCGCAGGGTACTTGCAGTGATAATGTCTATTTTTACTAGTTGTCTCCATGATTCCTTTAGCAGGCCATTTCTCTCTGGCCTCCTGCCAGAGGGTCCCCCTGCTGCCACTTAAGTTTCTGATTCCAAGTCTAACAGTGGTGTGACCAAAAATACATAAATGCTTAAGAACACTTATTTTCAGATTTGTGGGCAGATATGTGAGAGAGGCCTCGATCACTGGGGCACTGTAGAGACTCAAGCCACCAGGCAAAGAGCACCCAGTTCTTTGAACCAAGAGGTTCTGCACCCCCAAATTCTGCAGAATCACAGGAACAAGAGGTGCGCAAGTCTCATTCCTCAGGTTCAGTATTTAGCTTGACTTTCCAGCTGGACTGAAATGAGTAATGAGGTAGGATCTTAGTTTACTGAGAAATTGTTGTGCTGATACTGTTTTCTGTATTTTTCCTTTTCCTCCGAAGGTAAACTCTGTAGCAATAATTAAAGCAGTAGACTGAGTATTAGTCCTGTCTGTAAAGCGCTTAAATACTGAAATATATACCTGGGACGTTAGGAAGTAGAAGAGGGTGTAGTCTATTTTAAAAGGCAGCTCTCCAGTTCCAGGTGGTTGGAGGGCAACATCAGAGCACTCATTCATAATGTGGGTGGTCTGGACTGAGAGCTGAACTCCATGCAAGGGAGTGGACTGCACACTGGGAGAAAGAAGAAAAGTTGAATTTATTACTTTTAACTTTACTTTGTTTAGTAAATGTTATTCATGGAGTATCACTAGAGGTAAAGTTGTTGGTAGAGCTGGCAATACTTAGTTTAAATTTGTTGAAGATACTTAGCAAGACCTTGAGAAAAACAGGAAATTATTTTTTAAATTGCTGTGGCTCTGAAGTAAGTGCACTAAGTTATGCTAAAACAAATCTGAATTTTGACAAATCTGGAATGAAATCGTTTGGGCCCTGGCAGGCCCTATCTCCTTCTAAAAATCTTTATTTTTTATTTCCAGAGGCGTTTCTTGATAATAGACTGTAAGGGCTTTTTACAGATGAAGGAATAGGTGTCTTCCCCAGTGATGGCATAGCAGGACCCTCAACCTGATGGCGGGAGAGGGCTGAAGTGCTGCAGTGATGCAGATTAAGCAAAACAACTTTCTGGCCAATAGTTATGGATTCCAATCGATTAGTCATAGGAAAATTCTCTACAATCTTATAACCAGTTTTACAAGCTAAACTTTTTCAGCTCCATTTTAATCTGTTTGGCCATTTATCGGTCAAAGAGACGAAAAGCTTTAGTCGTTTTAGTTTTTCCAAAAAGTAGTATTTCTGTATCGCATGGAACAGTTAAGCCTGAATTTGTGATGCACTGAGTGAAGATGGAAGCAGGTGCATGACTTCTGGAGTTCTGCTGGGAAATACTGGACCAAGGTCTTTGTAAAGAGCACTGGAAAAAAGACTCATTAAAATTAGTGGCAGCAATCCCACATATGACAGCATGGAGTTTGGCCCATCGTACTTTCAAGGTCACTAGAGTCAGCAAATAGAGAAAACAGAAACAAGTATTCTAGAGCAGCTGTGCTAGAGCAAGCAAAAAAGGAAGCAACTTGACATTCCCCGTGTTATATGCCCGTACAGTGCCAGCTGTAATTGGTCTACAAGGTTTAGCTTACTTGAGGCAATCGAAGGTTGGAATTTTGTTTAGAAAAATATCAATGAATGTCTCTTAAAATTCTTGGCAAAGCAGTATTTTTGAGTGTTTGCTATTTAGCTGTTGTTATGAGCTATTCCAAAACAAAACTGTAGTAGCGGGAACCGAAAAAGTTGTAAAGTCTCCATCCTTGGAGTCACTGAAAACTCAATCTGAGCTGGCGCTGAGCACCCTGCTCTGGCTGCCCCTGCTTTGAACAGGCAGGGGTTGGACCATGTGAACTCCAGAGCTGCCTTCCAGCCTCAACCATTCTGTGAGTTTGCAGCTGGATCTTTCCCTGTTTTAAACAGTATTTGGAGAACATCATTTCCTGAGAGTATTTTAGGATTGCATCCATTCAGGAGTTTGTTTCCTGTAGGCTTTGTTCCTTCTATTTGTATAGTGCTTTGTTTTGCAACTATCTCAAGTGGTCATTTAGCATTCTGTCATAAAAACAATATTTTATAGACGTTGTAATTCTTATCACTGTCCTTTTTAAGCAAGACTTTGTTTAAACAGCAATACCAAAAAGCTAATTGTGTAATTTTTAAAATAATATAATCATGAGGAACTATTAACTATTGGCTAATTTCCACTCTGGTTCATGTCCCTATAAAGCAGCAGTCAGTGACTCTAGATTTAAAGCGTATAAGTGAGAACTGAGTCTGGCTTTAGGCATTCCTATAATGTAAAGATACCAGGCGTTGCATGGTGGGCTGGCAGGAGCAATCAGATATCCTGAAGCTGCATCATCTTCATCTTTATAAAGCCATTACAACCTTACAGACTCACAGGTAGAATATCTGCTGTCCCACACAGCAGTGAAGACTGTTGTGTGGATGAAAGCAACACTCTGAGGAGAGGAATCTATAGATTATCAGCTTCTTCCTTTGGCTTATTGCCTACTGTATAATGTCCTGAATGTATTATATGTTATAAGCTAACTCATCACAAATGCACTTTAGTGGCAGGTCAGGAGTAGAATTAATACTGGAAGGTTTGAGCAGAAGTGGATGCAGAAGAGGGGAGAGGATCATTTCTATTTTAGCTTAAGCTAAAGATTGCTGTATGTTTATGTATACAAAACTTGCTGTTAAATATACTGATATGTTACAAAAGCAAAGCAGAGTATAGAAATTGTATAATTCTTTTTATAAGGATACAGGTGACAGTTATTACAAAGTTCAATTAAAAAAAAAAGCTAGCTTTCTTAGGTAGCTATGAAAGATGGGTTTTTAAATAACAGAGTGAAAAATAAGGGTACCAAAAATCTCACATCCTTGTTGTGAGAACATTACAATACCTAGCTGCAAAAGCAGGACTTCTACATGCTACAGCTTTGTCCTAAGCTACTGCATTTTTTGACAATTCAACTGAGATTGTAATGTGTCTTTTTCACAGTCTTTAAAATTTGTACACAGAAGACTTAACAGGAGGTTCCCTTGCAAGGGGGATTTCATGAAGTATGAGGGGAATAAATGGGGCAAACAGTTATGAGGATAAATTGTAAGCAAATCCTGTGGAAGCTAGTATGTCCCATTAGGCTGTATGTACATTTCTGACTTGCTTTGCATGCAAATCCAGCTCAAAAAATATTTATGAAATCTGAATTCACTTCAGAATATTTTAATAACAATAATAGCTTGATTGAGATGTCAGTGAACATATGAATCTCTAAGACAAGTTGTTTTAATAGTACATGATCTCCCTTTTGAAGCTTTACTTAGTGAGCAGTTAATCTTCATGGACTGAAGAACACAATACACAGAGGGAAGATATTTGAAGGGTTATTCACTTCCGTAAAGGTCCCACCCAAGCATTCCTAGCGCCAGGTATTGCCAAAATTGAATCTGCCTATACAGTTGTCATTCAGCCCCATGCAAGCATTGTGATAATGTCTTTAGTTCCAGTTAAAAAAAAAACTTTTTTCCCCTGAATCTACGTTTAAGTATGGAATTTACTGTGTTCAGAGAATGAGGTAGCTGGGGAATATTTAGTCTTCATCATTGAACTACTGACCTGCTTATTGCCCAAGATATGAAGTCTTCATAGAATTTTTAATTTCTTCATGGCTTTCGTTATAAGAGTTTCTGTCATTGCCATTTTTTGAAAGATGAAGCTGCAGCAAAGATAGTCATGCCATTGAATAAGGTGCTGTGATGCACTCAACACAAGAGGACTAAATTGGGGATGATCACAACAACATCAAGAGTTTCATCTTCAAGCATTTTGTCACTTTTTAAATATATTTCATCTGATGATCTGACTTCTGAATATTTCTTGTTTTTGTTTAATCTTTGAAGATAAGCCACCATCAGGAACAGGACTGAATTCTGCTGTGCCACTACCACGCTATAATTGAACAAAGCGGCTAAAATAATAGCAGGAGATTCATGATAGGGGTTATTCTGTCCCCAAACATATATCCTGGGTCAAAGAGAGAATAGAAGAAATTCTCTAGGATACTCAGTCTAAACCTCCTTACCTGTCTCCCCCAGATTTCTTTCCCCCCAGCTCCTAACGGAATAAAAGCTGTTTTGGCCTAGCTGTAGAGCACAGCTTTACAAATGGCTAAGCTGAACCAAAGATTCCCTGCTGCTGAAAGGAGGGTTTGCTCTCCCCTCCATCCTCATCCCTCTTCCACCATCGTTCTGGCTGCATGGTGCTACTTTTTTTTTGCCTTGTCTTGCTGTCCCTCTCGCTGAATCTTTCCTTGAATTGAATCAGTTTGTTCATTGTCAAAGTTGTCACTGCGGATTTCTTTGTCAGTCATGAGCTGTTTGGCCAGTCTGTCACTTCTGGATGAGCTGGAGTCTTTGATTCTACCTTTATTCCAGGAATGCAAGTGATAGATGGGAGATGGTGGGCTTAAACAACGTATGCCTGAACCCCACCTGAGCAGATCTCTTCTTAGGCACTTCTTAGCGCCACGTTGCGCTCTCTGCCTGAACTTCTGAGGCTTCTCATAAGCAGAAGAACTGCAGCTGTCTCCAGAAAGATCAAAGGACACTTTTACAGTGCAGAGCAATCTAAATACAGGGTTACTGTTCCTGTAATATTTTGCATAGACTGTGTTATGTTTAGCCTCTTTCAGCACCACACAAAGCTCTGCAAAGCCTTGAGTTTCCACAGGGTTTATGGCACCTAGCTAAACTGATGACACTGTATTGGCAAAGTGGTATCACACATTCAGTCAACACTGCCTGAGACATCGGTGTGTGATATCACTTCAGGAAGTGCTGTCTTCTCAAAGAGCGTGTTCCAGCTCACACTTTCCAGATTTCTTTATCCCCAACTCTGAGTGTGCCAAGGATGAATATATCTTTCATTTCTATGACTCAGGTGTTTAAACATCCAGTTCCTGATGGGTAACTAGTGATGGGTCCTGGCATAAAGCATTTTTGGATTCGCTCTTGATACTTGTACTACAGTGAGGTTGGGCGTGTTGTTTCACCTAACCTTGCCTCCTTTATCTGCCTGCCTGCTTCAAAAGGTGGTGTTGCAAAGCTTTATTCATGCACACCCATTTCATGTCATATGTTATACATTTACAGCTGAGGATTTCAGGCAGTGTCTTTATACAAGACTTACATTATCATGTCATTAGTATAACATAAATTCATATTTATAGGGATTTATTTCTTGGCCATCTCCAAAAGAAATGATCTAATTTCAGATTAATATGGTAGGATCATTATTATGAGAGCTGCCCAAAACTTCTCATTATAAGACCTCTTTTTTTGCGTTAACTGTAATTTTGCAGTTTTAACTCTTTGACCTGATTTCTTTCACCCCATAAGGCTTCCTCAGCCCTTTTTTAAATAAAAATTTCTGCAAAAAAACACTAATTTCCAAGAACATATCTCAAAAGAAAGTTGTTATTTTCTTTGTGCTAGATCTTCCACATGAAAACTCGTGCCTAGATGTGCTTCTGAGCAGAGACTAGAAATTCAGAGGAAGGCTTTCTTGTTCAAGGTATACATCTCATCCCTGACCTTTGAAAATCAACCCAAATTCAGCTCTTGAAGAAGCGTCTGAAAAGCCGTAGTTCGCACATGTTCAGTAAAGAAGCCAGTGTGAAGCCAGAACCTGATAATGTCTTCAGGCACACACACAGTGAGCACACCAGCCACACATAAGGCTTTTCCGTAGCAGGAGAGTTACAGCCTAATACTGTTAATAACTGATCTTCAGATCAAGTTACAGGTCTGTAAACCCATGCAAGGTGGATGGTTATTATTTCTCTTTTATGGATTCGCATTTGAGGCACAGAAAGTTTAAATCCATATGTATCTCTTGATTTGGGATATCTTGTGGAAGCAGGTAAACTTCACATTTTTCTGAGCACGTGCCATAAGGCAGCTCTAGCTGTGTGTTCTCATGTGAGGCACTCAGAAAATGGGGAATATACGAAATAAAGACAACCTGCAAGAAGAGTGGAAAAAGTGATCTTTAGCAGTCCGCTCTTCACTTGTGTGTGTGTATATATATATATATATATGTATATATACACACACATATATATATATATGGGGGAGTAAGGCTAAGATAGCAAAGGGACTTAGTGACTGAGAACTGACTTACAGTAATACCCTTTCAGCGCAATGTTCCCATAAAGTTATCCACCAAGATTAAATTTTATGTGAGGTAAACAGACATATTCCAGAAAAGTATTTGGCTAGTGAGTGAATTATTTCAGTATCAGTGCAGTCTTTCTGTGGGTTTTCTCTCTTGGTATAATCAAAAATTGTGTGAAATTATTAGTATATTTTGTATTGAAAAAGTATAACCCCTGTTTACACAATAAATATTATGTTTTTATAGCAAAAATGGTAAGATAGATAGATAGATACAGAGATTAATCTTTCAAAATAAAGATTAAGCTTGTCATTATGATGTACTATACAACAATAAATAGTTTTTGTTTCATGAGAACTGAAGACTACAACAATTACTGTTACACTGTGAACTGAGGAAAAAAATAATTACACTGGAAAAAAATAATTACAACTAGATGTAATGTTAGTCACACAGTTTTAAAAAATAAGCAGAGGAAATAAAATACATAATATTTTCTTTAAAACTATTTAGCTGTTCTAAAAACCACACAAAGCCACTTGTAATTAACATAAACACAACATCCTTTTATAGCTTACAGCTCTTTCAAATTGCACACATGGTTTGTACTTTTATCGAGTGTTCTTAGTCTGTTTTCTTCTAATGCGCTATTGGATGTGTTGTAGTTGAGAAGCAAAACAAGGCTAAGTTAAATACACTCTGGCTGCTTTAGCTCAGAATTTCCTTATTTTTATGGATTTATGTTAAATCCCTAAGGTTATTTTAAAATTGTTTTCAGTGTTATTTTATCATTAATCTTATTATCATCCAAAAAACTAGCTGCAAATGATTGCTTTGAGGATTGGCTAACACATTTGTACAGCTTGAAACAATTTATTGAAAACACGTTGCTTTATATAAGAGAACATGCTGTCTTTAAATTCAGTGTTAATAAGAAATGTTCATTTCTTGAATTTCCTTCCTATTTATGGATTTGGAAAACAGGAGAAATACGGTTCTAAAGTGTGCCTATAGAATGTGCATGTTTTACTGTCACCTTATGTTAACCTCAACAGAAGGGACATGTAACAGGCTAGATACAGAGTTTTTTCTGCATATCTGTCTGTGCTTAAAAGTCATGTAGGAACAAATTCAAATTCATTTTTCTAGATAGAAGAGAAGGAAGGGAGCTCACATGTAGGTAGCTGCCTCCCGCAGAAATGCAGTTGGAATCCTACTGCTCGAGCCTGCTTCCCCTTCTTTACTGTTCACAAAAGCTGCCCCCAAAACTTCAGCAGTCCAGCTTGACTCACCTACACTGAATCTTTTTTAATATCCAGTTTGGAAGGAGGAGAGATACACGTGTTTAGGCATTCAAAATAGCTTCCTTCTAAAATTAAATACATCTATTTTACTAAAAATTGAATCTTGTGAAACCTTTCATATGGAAAGATTCCGTTGAGCCCAAGTACGCATAGTTTATAATCACAGTCAGACCTCAGCGATTTATCCTTTACATCCACATCAGGCTTTTTTTTTTAGTTGCAATTGTTTTCCAAATACCTGATTGCCTGCTCAGCATCGTATCAGCACCAATTTGCACGTTCTCCTTTATTCCCATGGGAGAGTTGGTTCTTGCTGAAGGAACCTCTGCAGCTCTGACCAACAGCTACACGATTTTGGGCAGGTCACTTCATTTCAACCTCCCAGGCATGTTAGTGTAGTATAGCACAGTATTGTATAGTACAGTATTGTATAGTAGAGTTTAGTATAGTTTAGTAGCTTCTCTCTTGCTTCCAGGCCCAGCAGAGGTTCAGTGCAGGGTCTAATCAGCAGCTCTTGCCAAGTAAGTACTTCATGGGAATGTTGATCACAGGTAGCTTATTGATGTTTTTAGCAAGGCTGTAACTCCAGAAAGCAGAGATTTTGTATTGAAACTCTATGACCATTAGCAAAACATGCTGCAGCTCGGCTTGAATGTTTACTTATGCAATCTTCTTGTTCCCCAGTCAGAACTGTAGACACAAGTGCCTGTATGTTTGTTTGCAGGAGTGCCTTAAACCCCAAGTCAGTTTTTTGTAGTTGTGTTTGTACCCTGCTGGAGTCCCTGCTCGTCTTGTCCTTCGCAGCACGTCTGTTTCCAGAGCAGCTGCCAAGGGAGGGCTCTGCACAGCCCTAACCTTCCTCCACCTACTTGCACTTGCAAAGGGATCTTGAATTAAACATTAGGGGTGTCACATCTTTGCATATAAGTGGATCCAGACAAGTAAGAGATTTCTGAAAGGTAATGCTGGTTTTGTATTTCTGGTACTTCGAAATGGTTTTTCAGTCCCTTCTACTGAACTCACTAAGAAAGAAATAATAATAAAAAAATCCTATTGTAGAGCCCAGGAAAACCTTTGGCTACTTCTTTTAAGTTATTTATCTAAAAGACAATAAGAGAAGGATTATGATAACAAGATTATGAAAAATGTTCACTGGCCCTTGCAGTAGATAACTCCTTAGTTGAGATAATCCAATAGAATTTTCTTACATGATGAGAATCTTTTACGGATCAGGGGTCACCTTTTCATGAATTATCAAGTAGGATGTCAGATCAGTGGCCTGCTTTTCATTTCAACAAAATTTACTCTGCAACGTATTTTAGCTTGGCTATATACAACCCAGGCCCACAAAAACACTGCATTGAAATTATTCGCTAACAGGTCAGTAGTTTCCGATCAACACACTGGGTCAAAATTACTAACTGACATGCAGCTACATTAGTATGGGCACTAAAAATAGCTCACCTAGATTCTTCTCTAGGCCAAGCCCAGGAACTTGCTGTAGCCATTTCAGTTCTATGAGCTTTACATTTTCCCAGAAAGGAATCAGTGTGTCCTTCCCTCCTGTAGTCCTTGCACTGGCAGAGGAAGCTTAGGGAGTCTGACCTGCTGTATCAGTCATCTAAATTAGGCAAAGTGAGACCTCTTCTTCCTTTCAGAGTCCCAATTTCTGTTTTATGGTTACAGTAGTGAGAAACACTTACATTAAGCCAACCTGTTGCTGTAAGCACCCAATGTAAAATAGAGCCCATTATGTTTCATTAATGAAAACATTTTTTTTTGCTGCATCAACCAGTCTTCCAAATTATTATCTATAACGTATGTTATAAAATATGCATACTTTATAAGTTTTATTAATTTACCTCATTTTCCTAAGATACTGTGGCTTTGATGTGTATTTACTTTATAAGTCTTTGTGCTTTCGGGGTGTATAGCTATGGCTGTACAATTAGCATGGGTAACTTTCCCAAAGTGTTATGCAAGGTCATTTTGGCTCCTATTCCGGGAGCTGCAACTTCTTCGTTCCTTAATCTAATCCATGCCGAGCCCTCATTTTCCTCTCCTTGAGAGCACATGTTAACTCAGTCCCTGCACCTAGCTGGTGACATTGGGAGCCATCTCCACGTTAGCTTCATACCTCTCCCAGATGTTGCTGTCTTGCTCCAGTTTTCGTACGGAGGTTTTTGTTCTCACCCTCTCCCCCCATGCCCAAAGGAAAGGCCGTGGCTGCCCGGGGAAGGTGCACCCTGGAGCACACACTCATCTCCGTCAGATACAGCTCACATCTCCATAGGGTTCTTGGAAGGGGCAGAGCGTATGCACACACACGTGCAATAAAAGTCTGCTGCCATGCAAGTGTAACAGAGCAGTGTCCTTCCCCCCACCTTAGAAGCAAGCTAAGCATTTCTAACACCTACATAGCTGGCAGCCACGCAGATCGCAGTGGCCCAGAAAGGAAACATCTTTAATAGACTGAAATGTTCAAGGATTTTTGCTGAATAACAAGTACTGCCAGGACGACACTGCCCTTATTAGCAGCCTTAGCTCATTTTTAGTTACTGTATAAAGAATCCTCTGGGGCTTGGTCTGGTTTCAGCAACTTGCACGCCATACAAATGTGCAGAGCCGCCTTCCCTGAAGCCACGTCACCAGGCACTGGAGAAGAGCAACCCAAAAATAATATTTTGGAGAGCGCACTGCCAATCCAGCCTTCATGTGAACGGTTTTCTCACTGGCTTACTTTGGGGTATGAAAAGTTAGGATATTGAAGTCATCTGGGGAATCTTTCTGTCCTGGTGGTGTTTGCTCATATTTTTACTAATTTTAGGCTGCTGTGATGCCCTGTGCCACTTATCACGCAGTTGAGTTTTGCTTTTGATCAGTTTACTTGAGCTTTCTCTAAATCCGCAGCTTTCCTCTTGCAGCCCTTTGTAAGAGGCTATTCTATTTCTAGTCATTCTCCCGCCCCTGAAAAATTAATTTGGGCAAAAAAGTCCCTTCCCATGTCAATCATTTCTAAGCGGGCGCTTCCTCTTTTGTTTGTTTCCCTGAAGTGCTGTGCGGAGAAGAAATGCCGCTTCCCCTTTTCGGACGGCAACAACCCCCAGCCTCTCTTGGCCAAACAGATCTGCGACTTTCCCTGCATCTGCTAACAGAAGAGATTACCCACCATCAGGCCTACCATTTACCCTTTCATTAGAGCAAGTCCTGAGAAACATCCTTTACGTTAGAGCTGGATGTGTGGGTCCCGCTTCCTCAAGTCAGAGACGCCGCCAAAGGCCGCAGCTCTGGAGAGACCTGCTGGAAGGTGGGCCCGGAGCGAGCGGCGGGCACGCGCCAGCCGCAGCCGCGCTAACATCGCCCGCAGCTCCGGCGGCGGGAGCGGAAAGAGGAGAGCTGAGCGACGCTGGGGTACATAGAACAGCTGGGACAGCAAGCTGAAAACAGCGCAAAACCGTTCTACCTGGAGAGAGACCAGCTTTCATCTTTAAAATGCACTGCCCCCTTCCTCCGGAGGCACCCAGTGAAACCCTTAGCAAGCCTCCTTCAAAGCAGTGAGCGCTGCAGGGCGCCAGGCTCTCCCGGGCGCCGCGCAGGGCCGGCCCGCGCTCTCCTCCTGCTCGCTGGAGCATCGCGGGCGTTTCGCCTTTCAGACGAGCACTGCTGCCTGCACAGCCTTACTATACTTACTATACACAGCCTGCTATAGCCTTACGCCTTAAAAAAATAAATAAAAATCAAAACATGGCAAGCGGAGGCGCGAGAAAAAGCTTTATTACATGTCAACAGAGATCAAAACAATTTTCTAGGCCTGTAGGGGGGTTGAGAAAAATGAAACAAAGCAAAGCAAAATACAACTTCCAATAAGATGTAATTGATGAATGATTTATGGGCTATTTGTGTAGAAGTACTAAGCATGATAAAGTTTCATCATGATAAATCAGTTCAGATTCCACTAGTGACATTAATAAATCAGGAGCAGGCCAGTTCCTTTTTTAATGTTATTATTATGGTGCCTTCTGTCTGCTAATGCAAGTTGTAACATCTCCTCACACATTAGTATAAGATGGAGATAAATCTATCTCCTGAGTGAATTAATTAGCAGAGTTTTATATCCTTCATCTAGCAGGCAGGACACCTCTCCGCTCTTTCACCCACTCCTTTGGCCTTCTGAAAGGAATGGCTATAATACATGGAAAAGCAAGTGTAATGCCCAGCATCACGATAAAACTGAGGCAAATTAAAATGCCAGCCCTTCTAGAAAGGGAAGCTTTCCCTCTCGCCTTCTGCAACAGCCTCTTATCCAGCCCTGTTCCCTGCACCAGCTGTGCAGGTCACCCCCTCCACTTGCAAAATAGGTTGATTCCATTTACTATCCCAGCAGAACTTAGAATAAAAAAAAAAAACACTTGTTTTGAAAGAAAGCCAAAATATCTGTGGGAATATCCAGCCAGACTATAAAGGCACTATTCTTTTAGTGCTTTAAATTGACTCTAAATGCAGTGAGATGAATGCCAAAGCCAGTTCAAGGTAAGCAGAGAGGATGGTATCTCTCCCTTCTGGTAGATGCAATTTTGGCTCGTGCTGTATCAGAAACATTATCTTAAAACTAGAGCACATTTGTGGTCTTAGGAACCATTATCACTATCAATTAGTCTGATTTTTAATTTCAGTTAGTCTCGTTCCAACACACAAGTTACTCTCCACGTCTTCTCCGAGCTGATCAACACCGATCTGCAGAAAGAGATGTTGCATTACGTCTGGTGCCCATTAGACATTTTAAAAACAATTATGTGCTACTTGTGCCACCTTCAAGATGCTTTTTATCACAAGAATTAAATATGTTTCTGACATGATGACAAGCCTATGTCTTGTCTGTGAAGCAGAACTGGGTCTCGCTCAGCGTGCAGACCCCACTCCTTGGCATTTATTTCTGAGAATGTGACTGAGATAGAGACAGAACAAAGATAAACCCCAAGAACAAATGGTTTCTACAGACTATTGGACATAGTTTCAAGGAGAGAGGGGGGTGAGAAACAGACTGAAAGATACACTGTGGAATTTAGAAAACTTAATACAAGTACTGGCATGCTAACTCGAGGGGCCGTTTTTGTTTGGAAAAATGCATACGAGTTTCAGCTTTAGAAGTTTCTACACAGTTGTGAACTGTCTTTTGGTGCTGATTATGTCATTACATGATTCTATATATGGATAATTAAAATGTACTAGAAAGTATGCATAAAGCTATGTTGGAGGGGCACTGCAGTACACGTGGCCTCTGCTCTGCAGTTTACAAAGAGAGGAAACAAAGAGATCATGAGACGCTCAAATAAACCTAAACCTTCTACATAAATTACATATTTTAGCCCCAAACTGAAAACTACTTATTAAGCTGAACCAACCGGCTCATCTTACCACCCTCCCATCTCTGCATTAATCAAATATGAACCAGGCTAAGGAAAGAGATGATACAGTATAGGTTTTATTCCCACATGTTTAATCTTCCTAGAGAATTCACAAATGAGACATGACCAAGTTTTGCAGGTGTTTCTTTGCTTAGGTTCCTATTTGGCAACCACCACAGTCTCTGAGCGCCTTGCAAGAGCTAAAAATGACACCATCATTCACCTTCCCTTCTTACAGCGGGTAGGCAAGAATTACTTGTATGATTAGGCTGGAGGAAACAGGAGCAGGGCAACTGACGAATGCTCACTGGAAGAGTTTAGCACTTAGTGCCAAGTGTTCAGAGACCAATGGGCATTTTTACCTCTTCTGATACAAAGTTGAACACACAACTCCTATATGTTTTCTGGCTCCTATAGGCAAGTTTTCTGTGTTTATTGTGTAGCTCTGGGGCCACAGTGAAAGGCAGTCACTGCAGAAAGCCATAGAAGAACAAACCCCGCTTCAGCCTGCTGGGACTAACCCTGCAGAGGGCACAAAAGAGAGGGACATAGTCCCTAGATGCAGAGGGAACCTAGTCAGCATGTGGGACCTCAGTGCTAGGATCTTACAGCTGCCGGGGTTGCTACCAGACAGGCTGCAGCAGCTTTGGTCCAGATGAGGCTTTTCGAGATGGGATCTTGGTTCAGTCCTGGCTCTCTCAAGTGGCGAACAGGATGAGACAAACTGCTAAGCAGA
The DNA here is from genome assembly GCF_059628265.1 of Tinamus guttatus. Lineage (NCBI taxonomy): Eukaryota > Metazoa > Chordata > Aves > Tinamiformes > Tinamidae > Tinamus > Tinamus guttatus. The sequence continues at coordinate 3,588,546 of NW_028288781.1, read as the reverse complement.
AGCAGATGGTAACATTTATTACTGGGGCTCTTCGGCACTCAAAGAGCTGTGGGGGTCCACAGGGTCTGAACGCTGATGGCATCTCTGGACAGTGGGGGACATTACATAGGAGACACGTCCTCCCCAGCACACTCTTCCAGCCAGAAACCCAGCTCAGCCTTTGCCCGCTGCTGTTATTTCAGGAATTCCCAGATAAGCAGCACCTGTAAGTCGTTTTCACCATGCACTAGCCTTCTTGTGTGAAACAGGAGGAAGAAAAGACACTCTCCCATTCACCTGTGACCATTCTGTTTCATTACTGTTATGGCTAATAACAATTTATTCCATGCTTTGGGACAGAAAACCCTGTACAGTTTAGTCTTTGATTACATATGTGAACTGGGACTACATATGCAAACTGGGCATTTTAGTAATTAGCACTAATGAGGAGGGAGTTCTCCTCCCACCTTTGCTGCTTCTTTCCAAAAGAGATTTAAAATAGGAAAGAGATTATTTTATATCTGAACATGAGATAAAATATGCTTGCTCGTCAACTGCTTTAGAAAACCATAAAGATAAGATCATGAGGTTCCTTTATCATAGAGCCTGGTTTCTTTATCCTGTAGCCTACACATTCTTCAGTGGCTGTAGAAATCACTTAACACTTCTTAACTCAATTAGAAAGAGTGCTAATCTCTATCACCCTTGCAAAGATTTCTGTTGCTGTTTAATGGAAGCTATCTGTAAAAACAAGGCAGTGGGAAAATACCAGGCTCAGCTGGAGTTGGCTAGCGCTAGACATAACTGAGAGGCTTCCTCCCACAGTGGGTTCTGGCTCAGATATGCTAGTTATTTGTTCTTGTTTTATCTTCACTGTAAATCGGGGCCTTGATTTCCCCCCACCACCACCACAAACACACACACAAGGTTATTGACCTAGTGAAGTGCAAAAGGTATTTTGCAAGTGGTAGGGTGAAACGCTGGTAAGTGACAGGGGGTTGGGGGCTGCCTGTTACTGTTCTTTTAAGCTACTCAGCAAACACTAGGCTTGGTTTGTGTCTTTAGGTGAACACTTCTCTTGAGAAATGAAAGCAGCCAAGTGCCTGATAGCGGCTGTGCGCGGGGCCGTGTGTCCTTGTCGCGGGGTGACCCTGTGAGGGCAGAGCCCACGCCAGCATCGCAAGGAGCAAGGCACGGCCTCGGCCACCTCACTCACAACTCATTAATCCGCCCCAGATCCGCCTCAAGCCAGACAGCCCAAGTGAACAGAATCACAGCCAAAATTTGGCCTCCCTTTTTTCCACTTGCTCTAGGAGGGATGGCTGGAAATGGCAAGTTGAGCTCCCTCACATGTGCTGTGCAAATGCTCACCCTACCTCCTGCGGTCTGATTTATGCATCTGCCGCAGCCTGCGTGGCACGGGGCGCGCAGGATGAAGACGGCGAAAATCCTCAACTTACCCAGTAAATGGCAAGGCTCCCATTCATTTCAGGCAGACCAGTATTTTAATGCGGATTGTTACCAGATGGAAGGTTTTAGACCCCAACTGATAAATGCAGTTAAAAGCAAAAAAGAATTAACTGGTGTGATAGCTGCATGAATTAACTGCATTCATATTATCAAAAACAAATGCCTAGAATGAATGTGTCTCTTAGCAATATCTATCACTACTCTTAAAATAAGATTAGTCACTTAAAAAAAATCCTTCTAACCCATAAACAAATATTTGCCTGTGCAAGCATTTTCCATACGAGATTGACCAGATTCCATTTTAAACATGGAAAGATGAGAGGTTTTATGATGTAGGTCACATCATTATCTATTTTGAACAGTGTAGTGGAATGAAACATCCTGGCTGATCACTTCCAGAGAGCACTATACTACTTTTAGTTAGAAATGGCTCGTTATTAATTAAGGACTTCAAATGAATTGAGATCTTTTTAACCAAGTATTTTTCCCAGCTGAGTAATAAAATGCATGTTAGCTCTGACTGTCAGAGTATTTCACCTGCACTTGGATCTTTTTCCCTCTATGTGCTGAACGGAATCATTTCCATTACAAGTTAACCAGCAAGGATAAAAACTGGGAGCTGTGAGGATGTCAGAGATAACACTGTGATCCCATAAACCAAATTCAAACCAAACATTATCTAATATGACAAGCCTAGCAGTAACACTGTGCTCATGCTGAGCTTCTCAGTGTGACTGTTGCTTTTGCCTTTAAATCCTTACAAAAAATGTAACAGTTAAAGATACTGCCCCTAGACTGTTATTAGTCTTACAGTCATGCAAGACTGGGATGAATTGCTGTAATTTATGCTTCTTTTTTTTTTTTTTTTTTTTCAGATTACCCATAAGTTTAGGAACATTCAAATTAGTCACATTATTACAATTTCTCTGTCACCCTAAGCAGGGGGTTAAAATACCTTCTTCCTCCTACAGGACCACCCCCATCCTCCAGAAATAGCTAACACGTCACTGAGGTATTACAAGCCAGCTCGGTTGGACACTGGACAGCTCGGTAAGAACTGTTACACTTATTATGTGAATTTACAATATTCTTCTAAAGTTATTTTGAAACTGTTATTATGGGTCTCGTTCCATTTAATTTTCTCAGAGACTGAGTAAAGAAAAGGCCATGAAGCCTCTAAATTTCAACTTCAGTAAATCATCTCATGTCCAGAAGAGCTGTCCTTCCTCTGAAGCAAAGGCAGACACCAAAAAATTGCCCTACAGAAGTCTTGCTGAAACATCAACAGATGAGATCCTGCTCACCTACCAAGAGGCAAGAATAATCTTAAAATTCCTGAGGAGGTCACTAGTATCATCAAGACACTTGTTTTATCAGCAAGCAATCTTTTATCCTGACCCAGTATGTCTTGAGCTGTTGCAGCTTGGAGCGGGTCAGGAATGCCAGACATCAACTTCATAGAAGCTGGAACTGACTTCGTTCATTAGCTTTTCATGCAGTACATTTATATGATTCTTAACAATTAGTGATGTAATTACACAGGCTCCTAATTGGTAGACAATGATCTAACTTAGACCCTTACAGCCCCCCTTACTTGTTTAGCTCATCCTTTTAGTTCAACAGCTCTTTTATTCCCTCTGACCTTGGTCTACTTTCTTATCTCCTAGTTAGCACTCCCTTTGTTCTTTCACTGAAACCTGAAGGCTGGAATTGAGCAGGCCTGCTAGGCAGCCATGTCCGCGGCTCTCTAACCATTCCTCTACAATTCCCCCTTTTTCTTTAGATTAGGTGACCCCGGGAAGCAAGCCAGCCTTGAGGTGTCAGATTCGGATTGCATGAAAAAGCAGTTAACAAACGTGACATTAAAGCGCGCAAACAGGTACAACCAATCATTAAGCCAATTACAAGCAACAGTCCCCATTGTAACATTAACAGCGATTTCATCAACGATTTTATCCATCCCCCAATTCCTAACCAGTCTGTTATTCCATCTAGACCAAAAAATCCCACATCCTTTGTTACTTTCTCCGTATGCTTGGTCAAGTCGTGGAGTTGTCCATGTATCGCCGAGTTGTCGAGTGATCTTGCAAGTCCATGCAGCACATTCCGTCGAAGTTCTGACACCCATGTCCGTGAGCAAGAAGCAGGAAATCAACAGTGGCACAGTTTTGCAGTACAGCGTGTTGTACCTGGGTTAAATCATCTGACAACTCACTAAGCACAGTACTGGTTGCATTCGCTTGTTTCAAGGCCTAGCAGGCAAGGAGCTCAATATTTCAGTGTGCCCGCATGGCTGATACCCCAGGGACGAAGACCCCCAAGTGCTCCAGAGATCAACGCTATCCTCACATTCTGAGCTAAAAGAGTTCGCTGCTCTTTTTGATCACCTTAACAGGGTCTTGCTGTTCCCCGGAGGGCCGTGTGGCCAAATCATACTAAGGCAACCAAATGTGTAAGGCCCACCCATAGGCTGGGGCGGAATGCCAGCCCAAGCTCGGTTCCCACATATCAAAAACCACCCGGTGGGAAGCTTCCTAAGCCGGATAGTTCCCGTATTGTGGGTAACATTTCCGTTACACCATTCCTTTTCCCCTCTTGCCTCCTCAAGGGTTTTTGCATACTCAACTTTGAGACCTTCCAGTTCAACCTCGTATCTACTGTTCTCATTTTCCATTTTCTTCAGTCTGTTTCTCTCACCTTCTAGTTGAGCCTGGAGACGAGCATTTTCTTGCCTTAAAAGACTATTCTGCGATTCAGTAGAAGACATCTGAACTTTAGTAGAAAGAAGTTCTTCTGTTGCAGCCCGTTCTCTTTCGGCAGCTGCTGCCAAAAGGGCTTGAGATTCACCAAGTCTGTTAGAAAGATTCTTTTCCAATTTTTCCCACAAGGAGGTTTGCGCTCCCAGCATGGCTTGCAAATTTTCTATCTGCCGAAGCAGTGGCCGTGTAGCAGATGTAACACTTTGACTCGGTTCTTGGTTCTGACTCTCCTCTTCTTGCAGTCTCTGTTGTAGTTCACTGATTTCCTGCCGTAAGCAGTCCTCTCTTCTTGCTGCCTGTTGTTCTGCACGTTGCAGCGCTAGCCGCAGGTCTGCCACCTGAATCGCCAAAGCTTCTTGTTGCTGCCGTGCCTCACCCTGGGCCTTCTCCAAAGTTAAACCAAGTTCTTCCTTTGCCTTCATTTCCCGACTTAGGGCTGCCTCTTGTGCCTCACTGTCCTTTGTGGCATTAGCTTTATGAAGATCTGCAAGTTCCTTGTAAGCACTGTCAAGTGCTGCCTGGACACTTCTGTTCCTTTCTTCAAGATCTTCCACCTCTGCCTGGAGCTTATTAAGATCCTTTTCTTGTCACTCTACAACACTGTTCAGTTGTTTAAAGGAATACCTAACACCAGTACATCAAATTGGTCTGCTGTCCCAACAAAACCAACAACTCTTAACTTGAGTATAATTAACAATATGCCTAAGAAGCATAACATATCCATTAGTGTTAAAAGTAGCATCAGCTTCTATATAATAGCATTAAAAGTAACGTTACCTCCTAACAGCCACAATATACAGCTAATAAGAACAGTAACACTTCTTCCTCCCATGTTGTTCTTCTGCAGGCTCACACTTTCCACAGCTAGGGTACCGGCTGCTTGCCTGCTACATCTGATGTATGCAAGTTTGCTTCCAGCCAAGGTTTTACCCATTTTGCTGGCACCCATCTGGTTCCAGCATCTGTAACGATACAAGCATACCCTTTTTCCCAGGTTATCAAGTCCAAAGGTCCCGTCCCTTTTCCCGTGTTCCAGTCTCTCAGTATCACCTTACACGGACCCGACTTTACTTCTGTCAGGGCTCCCTTTAGCCCAGCCCTGTGTTTGACCATCAGAGGGACTAGGCTGCCCTGGGGTAATCTCAAAAATTTCAAAACATATTCTGCTCTTGCCAATTTTTCTGCAGGCATAATTCCCAATTCTCCTCTTTCTTTTTTTTTCTTTTTTTTTCCCTTTTTTTTTTTTTCCTTTTTTTTCTTTTTTTTTTCTTTTTTTTTTTCTTTTTTTTTTTTTCTTTTTTCTTTTTTTTTTTTTTTCTTATAACTGGCATTTCAGCGTTTGGTTCATATGTTCCACTATGTCATGGTCCTCAGGATGCAATAGTATGGTGAAAAAACAATCTTTCAAATCGATTATTAAGATGTCCTAATCATTTTGAAAGGTTCACGATTTCCATTTCTATTTATGTTTGCATAGCTTCAATTTGGTTTCCTCCCCAGAAATTGCTTGGGATTTCTATATATTAAGAAGGCCCCCGCTCCAGTAGCATTGAGGCTTTTACAATTTGTAAGGACTGTTGCAGGTCCTTCCGTGCCAGTTGCACTGGAGCTTGGCCGTCGCTTCATTCTTGTTTCCCATGCTGAAGTACTTCCCTAGTCTCTTTCCAAGGATACAAGTCAGAGTACGGCTCCCAGTCCTCCACTGGTTGGGGGGGTGGGACGCCATAGTCTGAGTTATTCCTGGCTTTCCCGCTTTCAAATTCTGCACTTTCCTGTTGTGCTTATTCAGCCCTCTCTGCTGATATATATATTACACAATAAAGATCTAAAGACCACACACACAAACAGCACAAACACAGTTTCTATCCAGTGGCACGACCTCACGTAGCTGTGCACTCCACTAGTGAGTTCCACTGTCTCAATTACCTAATCCCATCCTCGCTGCCAATTAGGTTGCGAATGGGCTTGGGATTCGGCAATAATCACACAGAACAAGGTGGCTACGGCTATTCAGGTGAAAGCACGTTAAAGAAGCAAAGTATGCCTAATTACTCATGACGTAATACTTGTCGGCAGGACACTGAGACTGAACATTCTCTCGAGTTGGCAGATTAGAGGGTTGCCGACAGGCTCCTAACTCAGCGGGCGTCCCCGCAGAGACAACCTGGGTCTCAGTGTTAGGAGTCTCACCCCCCCCTCTTTCTGCACTGTCTGTTTATGCCCGGTGCATCCTGCCACGTAGGGCCAGTACGTGCCAGCAGGCAGACCGGGGGGCGGACAAACCCGCCTTCAGTCACATAACCTTCCCTCCTGGTCACGCAGGTGCGCGTACCAGTAAGTGGTCCCAGCCGCCAGTCCGAGGGTCCTGCCTTTCTCATCTCCCTCCCTCTCGGGTGTTTGACCTTCAAATTAGTTTAGAGGATGTTTGCCATTAAGTTGGCTACAAGCCCGGTCGAGCAGCCGCCTTCAGCTGCTTTCGGAGGAGGTCGGCTGTGAGCCTGGCTGGGCAGCCGCCTCCGCGCTCCTTATCACTCAGACCGGGCAGGCAAACATCTTCTTTCTCAAGGTCTTGGGTTCTATTTTGTACAATAGTTTTATGACTCTACGGATCGTACAAATTTCCACCTTTCAACCATACCTCATTTCGGCATCAATATACAAAGGATACAACACATAATAGAGATGAACATAGCAAACAGAAATAATAGCCCTACTAATGGTTTCTGTCCTCACTTAAAGCATTACAGTTCTTCAACCCCCACTTTAAAAGACGGATCAAATCCCCCTGCACCTCCCTCCTGGCTGTTGTCAAGCCCTCAGCAACATAAGTCTCCTTGATCTCATTCGCCTTTTCTTCCCTGGCCCCCCTTCTCCTTTTTTAAAGGTGATCTAACAAGTCCTGGACCCAGCTGGGCCGTTCTTAGGCACGACGGGGGGGCAGTCTGGGAGTGGGGGCACAGACAGTGCAGGCACCACAGGCACAGATGAGGACGCATGTGGGGGGGGGGTTGGCAATGGATCTCCAGACACCAGTGGTTTTCGGTGGCGTGGCGGTCCTGGTCCTGAAGTGCTCGCAAAGGCCCTTACAGGTACACTGCTCGCAGCTTCGGGAGGCTCACGATCCAGCGGTGGCCCTGTGATGTCCTTTGGGCGACGGTGGGGCTCAGAACCCCCTCGCTTCAGCTTGGGTCTTTGCAAGTGTCCCTTGTCTCTAGCCCATTTATACAGCTCATACAGCTTCTTCATGCTCACTGCTGCCTCCCTCTTTGCTAATAAGTCCAGCAGCAATTGTACAGCAGCTTCTTGCTCCATTTTGTACGTACACCGGGGTCTCTGCTTCTAGCCCTTCCCTGACGACGTCTTTCCGTCCCGGGCCCCAGCTTCTTGCCCCCCAACGCCGTCTTTTCCGTGTGCGCAATCACGGCCGGCTTACCCGCTCTGGTCCCCTTCTTGGTCGGATCACTCGGCTGCACCCGTACGTCGTCCTTCGGAATCCCGCACCGTTGTGCCAGGTCCCTGTTCGGAATCTTGTCCCTGTTCGGGCGCCACTTGTTGCAGCTTGGAGCGGGTCAGGAATGCCAGACATCAACTTCATAGAAGCTGGAACTGACTTCGTTCATTAGCTTTTCATGCAGTACATTTATATGATTCTTAACAATTAGTGATGTAATTACACAGGCTCCTAATTGGTAGACAATGATCTAACTTAGACCCTTACAGCCCCCCTTACTTGTTTAGCTCATCCTTTTAGTTCAACAGCTCTTTTATTCCCTCTGACCTTGGTCTACTTTCTTATCTCCTAGTTAGCACTCCCTTTGTTCTTTCACTGAAACCTGAAGGCTGGAATTGAGCAGGCCTGCTAGGCAGCCATGTCCGCGGCTCTCTAACCATTCCTCTACATTGAGCCACTCAGAGGAATGCTGATCAACTTGGAAATTAACATCAGAAATTAAATTAATTAGCTCTTTCATGGAGGTAAAGAAAACAATTATTGCTGCCCCTCCAAACTGTGGGCAAATACTCGCTCAGCAGTTCCTGTAGGCTCTTGCGTTCTCCTGTTCGCCACTCTACTTAGTGGAGTTTCAGCCATGCACTGACTTACAAAAAATAAAGTCCAAAACGCAACCTAAATGTTGCACAGCACAGAATTATAAGACAATACTGGAAACTTTGATGGGAAAATTATCTGCAAGATAGCAGTGTCATTAGTGCTCTCTACTGGATAAAGTCATAATTACAGCAAAACGCATGTAAACACATCAGGGACTTGGCAATGTAAAAATATATGCATCTATATTATATGACTTGGACTCCTTTTATGAGAGTTTGTGCTACTCAATGCAACGTAAACCTTAGTTTGAGATAAGTACAGAACTCCTTGAAAATGAAATAGCTGAAGTTGTAACTCTGAGATCCAAACTAGGCCAATGAAGAGAAAAAACAGTCAAGACTACCAAAACATTTCAAGCAGGGTAGTTTGAAGTATTTCTTCCTGTTCTTCACGCACACACACACACACGCACTGCTATGTGCTACTTTCACAAACTAATTTGCAGCTAATAACTGTTAAATTCAATTTCAGAGATTTTGCATTTGACATAAATCTGGTCCTGAAAAGTACTGGTGCATTTAGAAGTCATAATAATCTTCTGCCTCCCTTTTTATACCCTGCTAATAGGGAGCAAGCTCCTACTTGGCAGTCAGAGCAGGATGCTGAGGAGTGTCGCTTAGCTCATTAGGACTTTCCTCTAGAACAAGAGGGGATTGACCCCGTTGTTACCCCCGCACCCTCTACCTGAGGAGGGCCACAACTCGCCACCCTCCAGCAAGCCCGGAGCCACCAGCGCCCCAGCACGCGCGGGGTGGCAGCACTGCCCACGCTTCAGCATCACCTGGAGCCCAGTGCAGAACACTTACCTGGGCGCCCGCAACCACGAGCCGCTGCATGAAAATGAGGAGTGATTGGCCTGTGTGAGAACTTGTTCAGAGTGCAGTTCCCTGCCAAGAGGCGAAGCCACACCAAAATTACATAGGTGCAATAGCTCACATTTAGTTTTTAATTTTGTTTTTGTTATCCCATGTTTTAGCTGCATTCATGAACTAATCAAGCCTATTACAGTAGTATTCAAAAGCTAACCAAGAATGGAAAACCATTATGTACAGCCCTGTCCTAACAGGCACGCAGAGTAGGAGACTCAGAGTCTGTATCCTGAAGAGCTTCGTGACAGAGCAAACAAGGCAGCTGCAAGGCACTTGGTGCAAAGATACTACAGAACAGCAAAGATGTAGCAGAAAACATTTCTTGAGTATGAAGGTTATCTATGCCACTGGATTGGTTTAGGCGGGAGTAGCATAAAGAGCTGGCAGATGGACAGAGCAGAAGAGGCAATGGAAAGGGGAGAGTTGGTGAAAAACACTCCTAAACACGGGATTGCTGAGAACACTGTCACTCACTGTTTTCCCTGCTTGGTGATACTGCAACTTTGCCTACGCAGCAAGTGTCTGGCTGCACCCGGCCTCCAATTCCTCATGAAGGCTGTTTAAAGCAGGAGCAAAGTGAATCATCATGCTGGGCCCTGGTGAGCTAAAGGAGAACATCATCTTCCCTGAAGATACCTGGGGCCAGGAAGTTTCAAGGGAGATGGCACCTGGCCTCATTTTAATTGCCTCCCTCCATTCTTTCATTCACCACATGTCAACCTTTCTTCTCTGTCTTCAGGATACCTACTGCATCAGAGGGCAGTAACTTTTGTTTTATGTACATACACAAACATACTGAGAGTGCAACAAACAGTCTGCATTTCGCCAAAAAAGGTGAGGGAGGTGGGGAGGAATGTAAAATTTGGTTAGACAATTTGGAAGACAATTATTTAGAAAATTAAATAAGGCTATTTCCAACAGTAATTATTCCAAGTAAAAAAGACAAACCCCAAAATATTTACTTCTGTCCAAACATAAATTTGCTTCAATAGGGTGCTCATAAACAGAAAGGTGGGCATTAGTTTAGCCCAAGTAATAATGAAAACACGAATAGGTCACAGGTACCTTGAAACTTATTTCTCCATATGTTTTTTCCTTTGTGTAGACATAACATCTGTAGTTGGTGAAGCTTTGCTTAAACATTCTCACTTTCCAAAGGCAGTTTTGCATACCTGTATGCTCGGAAGCGCCTGCTCACATTTATTTCCAGCTTCTCCTGTCCCTTCTCTCAAGTCCTCTGGTTGTTCTCTTTTTCCAGCTAGCTCCTTTCCATACCCGAGCATTTACATCCAGGATAGGAGCTAGGGGTGGGAAATAGCAGCTATTTCTACTCTGTGACTCACGCTGGTCTCTCAGCTCAGCACATCCCTGGCACCCAACGGGGACCAGCTAAGGTGCACATGAGCTCATCGCAGGTTTCAGAGCGGCCTCCTCTCACGAACAGCTACAAACTTCCTCGCTTCATGTTCATCTGGAATTTGTGGCCTGCACTGCTCCTATTACTTCCTCTCACTCCCATGATGATCCTCGCACACGTCGTTATTCCCCTCAGTGCCCAGCTGCAGGACACAGCAGACAAACCCTGTCCCACGAGGCCGTCCTCGCGGCTGCTGCTCACACTGCAGCCCATTCCTCTCCCTGAGGAATCCTGTGCGGCCGCTTCCTTCACGGTCTCCTCAGGAGGAAGCGCCTCTGGCAGCCCTGGGATTTGTCGGCACAACCACCATTCAGCCGCTTCTGAGGCCAAAGCATTTATTTAGAAAAATAAAATAAATAAATAAATAAATAAATATGAATGACTAGGCCCTCAGTTACACTAAAGCTCACTCTGTGCTCTCCCCGGGCAGTTAGCAGGTGGGGTTCAAGTGCAGCGGGAGCGCTCGGGTCAGGAGCCACCCCTGGGCTCTCCGGAGGAGGCCCCGCACGTGGGCTCGTCCTTGTCCTTGTCCAGGCCCCGGCCCCACACGGCCAGAGCCCTCCTGGCGGCTGCCAAGGCCCAGGGAGGAGGGAGCAGCCAGCAGCAGAGACTCAGCCTCAGAATGCACCTTCTGAGGGCAGCCCAAGCCTTCCCCTCCCCTCCCACACAATTCACCACCCAGGAGTAATTTAGAGTTTATTAGCTGCCCTGTTCATTGCTTTGAGCTTCCTAAATATTCTTGCACTTTCCACCCCTCTCTTCCCTCAAAGAAAGGCTTTTCTCATCTTGCAGTCTGAGGAAGCTTGAAAAAAAAAAAAAAATTGAAAACAGTCTCCAGGAACCTTGCTCTACCTACAGGAGACCCGAACGTTTGTGTACCATAATATGATGATGATGATGATGAATGCTTATTCGCTCCCATTTTGATTGGGGACTGCCTCATTTTATCCAGCAATGACATTCTTTATTAACTTGTAAGTTGAAGATCACTTGCTCTTTTTTTGCAGATTTAAGTAACATTCTTGAAGCAGTGAACAACTCTGGCTGACACTTAACAAAGCCAACAAACCAAAAAAACCCCCCACATATCAACCAGACATAACCCTACCACCCCCTGAACTTAACAGACTCACCTCCTCTAAGGCTACAAACCAGGATGCTCTACAGCATGAGGGCCCTGCGCTCGTCTAGGATTCAGCTATGACTGAACTTGTTTCAGTTGCAGTTTGATGAAGGTCTTACAACAGGCATACTGAATTCAAGATTTTATAGTCTGCAATTCCATAGGAAAAAAAATCACGAAAAAACACATCAAGAAAGTTCAATACATTGTTTTAAGGAGTCAAGCACTGAAGGTTTTAATTCTTCAGCAAACACTTGAGAAGGGACAGGTCAGCTGCAAAGTGATACCAGCCCTTCAAGCCAAGCACTAGCAGAGCGCTGTGCCCGGCGAGGGCTACATCCTCCCCTCACAGCTGGAACCGCTCTGGAGCTCTGCAAACCACACTTCTGACAGCTCTTTTTACATCATTTAATGCATGTTGTAGGAAAACACGGTGTAGCAAAGTTAACAGCACTTCTGTCATTAAATTTTGTAAGACTCCAGAATAAAAACAGATTGAAAACACGGTCAAGCAGTACGGTCTCTTAAATGCAATAGGCTATGTTCATGAAATAGAAAAACAACCACTATGAACGGACCAATTAAGAGGCTTTTTATATCAAATGAAAATAGCTTGCACGTCTGCTGCCTCGAGGACGCCCTGTGATACTACAGCTGCTAGCCCAGGCATGTATCCCCTTGGCTGAACTCATTTTTTAAACTTGAAATCTGGAGTACCCTCCTCAGCAGCGTTATTTCCAGCATGCCCATTGTGGCCCTAGTTCCTAAGCCAGCCCGTATACAATCCAAGTGTCCAAAGGACAGGAGTTTGAAAGCGAAGCACTGGTGGCAAAACACGGCGAGTGCAGTCACACCGAAGGCACAGTTTTGGGGTGGATATAGGTGAAATCACCCTCGGAAGCCCCCACACCTGGCACTCTTGGCCTTCTGCAGGGCGGCTGCGCTGCTGTGCGGCAGCGGCCCCAAGAGCGGCTCAGCCCTGGGGCTGGCGCTGGCCCACGGCCGAGCCCAGCAGGAGGGGGGCCCCGGCAGCAGGTGCTGCCCCACGTGAGACCTGCTGCAGCCCCCCAGCCCGTGCCACGCAGGGCCCCGCGCGCTACCTCTAACTTGGCTGGTTTCCCCTTTGATCTTGAAACTGCCATTCAAGCAAAAGCAAGACTCACCGTGAACAGAGGTGTGTCTCTGTGTGTGCATTAAAAAAAAGTAAACAAAAGCCATATGCAAGAAATTAGAACTACACTGCGCAGTGCAGATGGCATTCTGATCACAAGCAGAGCTCAAGCTCCAGGCTCAAGTCTCTAAAAACTGCCTGCAGAAACCGGGGTACTTGCTGGTTTTGAAATTCACATAGAATTTGGTATAAAATCCACAAACAGTTTAGATGTTTTTAGGTCCTTGACCTGCGACTTGTGTAATTTAAGTTTGTATCACTCAAGCTATGAATTGAGGTTTAGGTGAACCTATGATGTTTGGCTGTAAAGAACATGAAAGTTTTCAAAATATTTTTCACTGGCTTCATTTATGATAGATTGTGTTTCACCCAGAGAAAAGCCCAGTAATTCAGGTGTGATTGCAGCCTGTGCAGGCTATCAAGTGCCACAATCCCTTGCATCCCTCTGCAGCTTGTTACCAGGCTAAGCACCACCATGTTAGGAACACGACACAGTATTTCTGATCACAGCTCTGCCTGGTTTCCACTCTCCATAGCTTGATCTTTTCTCTGCCTCACTCCACTAAACCAGACCAAGAACTCCTACCATTTAGCAGTCAACCTTCGCCGGCGTTATGCCATGGTTTAGAAAAGCACCCGTGAAGGGAACACAAATCCCGAAGCCTTAAAAACAAAAACTGCTTATGTGTCAGGATGGGAAGTCCAACAGTGGAGCACAAGTCTAGGAGGGGACTGGAAGGGACCTCTGGTTTACCTAGTTGGTGCCTACTCAGGCACCACTTTCCATCTAATTTCTTTTGCAGATGCCCTCGGCTCTTCCTTCAAAGCAGGTCTCTACCTAGAAGGCTGACACGAGGTTAGACAATTCTAGCAATTAGAAACTTAATTTCTGATAGAAATCTAACACTTCTGTGTTAACATTACTCTTAGCTCACAGTATGCTTCTGCTCTTCACTGATCATTTGTGAACCAAAATAACATTCTTGTTCTATAAATAATCTCACTACTAGGGAGTGAAAAAGGCTTAATCATAAAATTAAACTTTCAGAGAATACAGAAGATAAACATGAACTTTACATGGTAGGGAAGAAAAAGGAATAAATAAGAGCTGGCCAGAAGTTATAATTATACTGGGGATTATTTTCATTATCCACATAAGCCCTTTCTTTCACTAAGCCCAATAAATGGGCTTGTAGCTACCGTTATCCTTGTTAAGTGGGTGGCAGTCAGACCAGTTTCCTTCAATGCTCCATATTTAAAAAAAAAAAAAAAAAGTATAAAATCAATTACATGGAAAAAAGTTAATAGAACCCCACAGACAACTGAAACAAAGATCAAAACAGGGCATGTCTTGTTAAAAGGAAATGTGATTTTAAGGAACATATCACCCTTAAGTTTGGTACAATGGCTTATCTTCATGAAATAATACAGAAAAAAAAAACCCAGAAGCTTCAAAAACAGCATTGGGTATTTTGTATCTTTCTGCTAATTGAAGCTGGATGAGAATAGAGCGAGAAAGGTCCAGCAAAGCTTTCCTCACCCTGTCCCGGGTGCCCCGAACTCCAGCAGCCCTCGTGCACGGCCCTCCTTCGCTACCGGGCGGCAGTGCTGGAGCAGCCAGCGCGGCGGCTGCAGGATCCAGGGAGGTGCCTCGCGCATCCCGCGGGTGGCTGCTGCTCCTCCGCTTGCCCTGGCTTCAGCAAACACTTCCCCCTCAGGCGTTAATCCCTTCGGGATGGTTTAAGTTGGCTGGCAGACTTGCAAATATTTATTTTGACTTCTAAAATCTATTTGCAAGACTCAAAAATAACTGGGTCAATAGAAGTCACCCAGGGGAAAAAAAAACAAGCTATTTTCAAGCTGAGACATACCTTAATTTTACACTCAAGCAGATCCAACCATTTGGCGTTACTCTGATATAAAATTTCCACATTTAACACCTAATTTAGAACAAGCAAACAAGGGTGAAGAAAGCTTTCTAAAAGCTCACAAAATAGATATAATAGGAGAGGTATACAAGCTCATGCCCCAAGCTATTTTTAGGCAAGCTACATAATTTGTATTTTTACTGTGAAAACAGAAAAACAAAACAAAACTGACCTTAACAAGAATGTGATTTCATATGGAGTAAAAACAGTTCCTCCTGCTTCTATTTACTGGTGTTTAAAAAAATGAACACTAAAGTGAGAAAGAAAAACTCCCATTATAATGCAAAAAGTAGATAGCTTTTTGCTGGGTCCTTCCCATAACTTGGGGAAAGAGGCAAATAAAACTTGCCATCAAGACATTTTAAAAACAGCGCTAGCTGGTTGAGAAACCCAAGAGCAAATAAAAAAAGTATTATTCTGAAAGTTAGAGAATCTCAAGGCAAGGTGAACTTTCAAAACAGACCTCACCCAAGCAAATGAAATGAGGTTGTTTTTCCTGTTAGTGACACAGCACTCCGCATTTCCACAGGTGAACATCTGATTTAGACACCTAGAACTGAGAAGGTAATGAAAGCAGGTCAAGGCCAAGGAACTATGAACTGGCAGAACAAACTTGGGAAGTAATTGAAAAGAATGAAAACTAATTTAACAAACAAAAAAAAAAAAGCAGCCATTCTAACTTCCTGGAGCAGTAAGGTCTGAACACATAGCAAAACCAAGTAACACAGTTGCAGTACTAATATTAAAACGGTTCTAAAGCCAAATTACTTGTCAGACTACAAGTCACATATTTGATACCATAGAAACAAGGTCACATTTTCTCAGCTTGTTTTTGCTTTTACATGATTCTTCTGGGAAATCTCTCTACTTTGCACAGGGAAACTATCACCTGCAAGGTTTGCATGCTTTGTAAGGATGCACTTTGCCACTTAACAGATTTAAAGTAAAAAAACCACAGCAAAACAGCAGAGAACTTTGTAAGAATACTTTAAATAAACTTACACTTCATTAGAAGTTAATTCAAGTTAAAAATTAATCACCAGATTCAACAGTGTAACTCCTTTACTTCTGTTATCATCATTGCACATCCAAAACATCACGTTTCTATTTTTGCCAGGATTAAAACCTCTGTCGGCCCAATGAACATGCAAACATTGCTCCATAGACGAGATGACCTTGACCTTCCCGAGACAGTTAAAAGCTGAACTCGCCAGAGATTTCTCACCAGGAGCAAAACCCGACGGCCTCTGAGCAGTGTGGGGCTGAGGTTGCTGGGCTCGAAGAAGGATTTGACCCAAGAACTTCCAAGGACTCTCAGCAAGCTGAGATCCTCGGCTAGAAGGAATGCAGGGAGCCTCTTTGTCCTCACACAAATCCGGCTCAGCACCCATGACCAGCTTTTTCTCAGCAGTGGAAGCCAGGAAGATTGTAGCTCACTGGTTATATTTATTTGAATCAAAAATAATGGACAAGCTTACTGTATTTGTAACTGCCAGATTTGACTTCCAGCAATATACTAGCTTCCCAAAAATGTATTCATTTCTAATACTGACAACACAAAACTGATTACTAACAATTTCCCCCCCTCTCTGCAGCCTCAAAAAGTTTATATTACAGTACTGCAAGGCACATACAGAATCTCTTCCTTTCAATACACAGCAGATGTACTCCCTGAAATCATTTTAAAATCCTCAAAACAATTAAAATGCTACAAAGTCAACAATTTATATTTAGAAACACTGCTCCTACAGAACATGCCTTTTTTTTTGGAAAAGCATACATTTACAAACTATTTTTTTCTTCTTTATATTTATACTGGAAATATATTGAATTTGATTTTTCTTTTTTATTATGGAAAGTAGTTTCATGTCACATTTGAAGTTATTGCCTTCATTATAAGATTGCATCATCTCTGGAAACCCTTAAAGGTCCCGGATTTTTAAATGGAGACTATATATGTCATTTCAGCCCACCTGAAAGGATCTCCACATAAAACACTGTCAGAGCAAAAAATGAGCTTTCTTCATTCAGTGGATAGGGATGATACAAACTGATGGTAAGTGCATTTGTTTAGCTTAATGCAGTGTCATTAGAAACTACTTAAAAATCTTCATTTCTCTCTTTTGGGCAAGCATATCTTACTTGTAAAAACAAGTGAATTTTTAAGAGGTAGTTTTTTTTTTTTTTTTTCTCTCCATGATGCGCTTATTTATTTCAAATAAAACAAAACAAAAGATCCCCAAAGCCCAACATTTCTTATAGAACAAGGATCAAGTCTCAAAACATGGTACAATATTTGACAAAGTTCAAGATTTTAATTGTCCTCTGCAGCAGCAAGCTGCTTGGGAACCAGTGTATTCCAGGGCGTCTTCAGCGTCAAAAGACCAACCTGCCGACGGTGCTGAAGCCGCTGCCGCCGCCGCCGCCTGCAGGGCCGCAGCTGCCCGGCGGGTCGTTGTCGTCGAAGCCGTTGGGTCGGAAGGAGCAGGACGCCGAGGCGGCTTGAAGCGCCTGCGTCCGAGCGCTCAGCTCTTGCTCCTGCCATTGAAGGACACAGACAATTAAAAAAGTCTCCCAGGGGCTAGAAACAGTTGACTTCTATTCGCTAAATGCTGTGCTAATTGTGTTTTAATGCTAGGAGGGCTCAGAAAGTCTCAAATATATATAAAAAAAAAACCCCAAAAACAAACAACCCCCCCATAAAAACAGAATTAGTTCTACAAAAACTACCTGCCTGTAATAGAAACAAGGAAGCAGCAGAGCCTCCTCCTGACAACTTCTATCTTCCAGTGAGCTCCTCACATGTCCAACAGGGAAAAAAGCACTACCGTTTCCCCTCATGGGGATATTGCACACCATTTTTCTTTTCTAGCTAAGGCATTTTACAAGCCTCATGGTAATTTATTGGCTTTAATACCCCTGTCTCAAATTGGCCAACCAGTTCAGAAGTTAAAGGAGAGAAGATAGAGCAAGACAGACAGACATAGTAGATCTGCACAAGCTTCATTTCTTTAGGAAAAGGCAACCTTAGGCCCTTTCATCCTCAACAGTTGAGTTTTTAACCTAAAAAGCTGTATTAGAAAATAAAATCAATGTCAGGAATAAGTTTGCAGATAACTCCATATTAAATGCAAGTCTTAAAATCATAGCCAGAAAAGCAATTAACTAGATTTTGTTTTAAACATTGCTTTTAAAAAGCAAAGGCTTTCTCGGGACAGAAAGATATCATCTTAAGTGAGAAAACACTAGTTTAGATAAATACATGAGCTTTCAAAGTATGAATAACATTCACTGAAACAAAGGATTAGAAATAATGGTAGAAAGGGGATTGATCGAACATTTCTAAACAGTCTCATTTGAGATAATGACAGAATCACAGCAGTAGGGCAATGCAAAAGAGATCAACATCGAAGAATCCAAAAAAAAAAAAAAAAAAAACCACAAACTATGGTAGGTAAGAATAACCTGCTTAGAGAATAGTTTTTTTTTTTTTCCCTCTTTAAGCAGATTAAGTTTGCTCATGTTTTTTTATTTTGTTTTTAAACTGTAAGGGAAAGGCTTTCAAGGGAACTACTAATTAGGCTTTGTTTTAGTTTGGGAGATCATCAAGTTGTCATTGCTTTTTAAAGTATATTTATGGTACAGACTCTTTTTTTTTAGCTCATATTAACTTTGTTTTTTAGGTGTACAGCAAAATTCAGGGAAGCTGACAGAATTAACTTTCTACTGATTGAGTATTCCAAGAATTGACTCCAAATGGTCTTGAAAAAGTTAGCTTAGCAAACCATATTTTGGAATAACTCTACTGAGCTGCTGATCATTTTCTCAGGATCCCAATAAGGCAGCACGCAGCATAAAGCTAATAACACTTGGCTGGTAGGCACTCACCTATCCTGCTAACTACATTAGTGTACGTGAATACAAGAACTGGAATGAGCAGGAAAATGGACAAACAGGAGTAGTTACTAAGCTTTGTATCCTGAATGTGTAACACTGCTCCTCTGTTCAGTGTATGGCTCTACATATTACAAAACCTCACAGTAGCACAGAAGTTGTGGTACCATTTTTCTCCATTCCACACACTTAAAATTAGTTTTCTTTTATCATTCAACTGCTTAGTAACACATTGTTGGCTTTAAGTTTTTAATTTGACAAAGTTTTCACATGTTAATGGAAGTCACACAATTTCTCACCGGAAAATATTACAGTTACTTGAGACTGCTATTAAAGATTCCATGGTTTATATTATCCTGTACATAGATACAGAGGAGAGAGCTGGCATATATTTAAAAAAAAAAAAAAATGGTTAGGATGTAAAAGCTGTAACTGCAAAATCTGAAAATAGCAGAAAGCAAGTTGCAATTTAAACACACAGCGCTCTGTTTGTAAAATATCTGAAGCTATCATAATGAATTTTCACAGTGAGAATTGCTGTTTTTGAATTTGGCTTTAGCTCTACCTTTTCTAATTTGAGTATGCCTAAGTTCTGTGAAACTCTTACAGGAACAGCTTAGCTCATCAGAAGAACATTCAGTAAAACACAACTTCATCGTCTGAACATAGCAGCAAGGCTCAAAACAAACCATGTTTTAAGGAAGAGAGCAATACCCTTAGTATCAACAATACATGACTACAGCTCGGTAAGCAGCAGTATTTTCACGAAGCACCAAGTCTGGCAGCACTGGTCCAAGGAGGAACACAGCATGGGCAGGGAAGGAAGAGTTGACTAGCATCTGGTCTTACATTTCAGTGATTCTAACATAGTTTTACAATAAATTGTCACAAGTTAAAACAGGCTGCCAAAAATGCTGTTAAGTATTTAATATACACCAGCTACTTCCGTGTAATTTAAGAATGTAATGAAAGACAACACAAGCAGTTCATAGTTCTACGTGGGACAGGCTTTTCAATGGTCAAAGGACCAATCTGAGCATCTCCACTTGAAAAAAAAGTCTTCCTAAAAACAGAACAAAGTTTCAACCATATTTGTCTTATGCTTTCCATCTATCATCTAACTGTGGTTAACCTAACTACGAAACCTGTCTAGCAACACCAAGAGGGAAGCAGAATTTGCCATTTGCAAGACTAATATACAAGATGAATTAAAAAGGACATTTTTCTTGCTTTCAATTGTCTCTGGACATTCTTCGCATACTATTTCCATCTTACCTGCAAATATAGCTTGTTATCTTTTGTAATTGCATCCATGAGATCTTTTTGTAGGGGAGGGTCTCCATTTACCCAGAGTCCATTCATTGAATTGGTGCTGAAGCCACAGGTGTTATTTTGCTTTTTGTAAAACAGAACATAAGCAGTATCCTTTGGAAATCTACTCGTAATTTTCTGGACCGACTGAAATGAGGTAAATGTCACTCTGCTGTCATTGAACAGAAACCATTCTTTTGGCATTTCAGCGTCTAGATCGTTTTCTACAACAGTAGAAGGACTCTCTTCTGCCATCAATGTATCCTGGGGAGAAACTAAAGGCAGAGCTTTGGACTGCTGGCACAGTCCTGAAGGCCCTGAACCAGTCACATTTCTAGCATAAGAGTAGTAATGTCCACTTTCAGAGGAGACACCAGAGTGCACTACCACAGAGCTTAACATGTAGGGCACCAGCTGTGGGCAGGTCACTTCATCAGCACCTGAGGGCTTCAGTTTTTTAGCAAGATTTTCTCCAAAATCAGAAATCTCAACATTGACTGACCAACCTCCTGAAACTACAGCTAGAGAAGATGTTGCCCTTTTGACTGGCAGTTCTAAAACAAGTGGCAGAGACACATTGTCCAAGATTTTGCGCCTTATATGACACTTTGGATCATATGAAAATCTCAAAAGGGTGAGAATGAGGTATTCTGGTTCCTCAATGATTTGCATAGTTTTCTCAGCATTCTGTAGAGAGGCACACTTCTCACAATAATATTTGTTATCTCCGCTGAGGATCTCAGGTGCCAGGAAGTAATTCAGTAAGTCTGTGACTGATGGAGTATTTTTACCTACTAGCCTCTGGGATATATCCTTATTGTCTTGAATGTCGTTGAGCTCAGAATTTGCAGTATCCCCAGAGTTGGGCTCAGTAGAAAAATTTTTTATGGTTCCTTCATTCATAATTTTGTCACATCCACCATTTACTTCCAAGTTACTGAAAGTTGCTTCTTCAACACCACTGGATGCTAAGCTACTACTTTGCACCACATAATCATCCTTCACTTCAGAATGTTCCATGCATTTGGGGCCAAGATTCTCCAAGGAAGCAGGAGGACAGAAAGCTAGAGAGAGATCTGTGAAAGCTTCTTCCTTTTGAGAAGTGCTTTTGCAGTTTAAGCAGCATATACTAGTTTTGAGTTTTCCCCCAAACATTCTCTCTATCAACGTTCTCTCTTCACTTCCAGCATAAGGTGCTTCAGCAAACAGCTGGGCTTTATGGACAGTTTCTTGTGCCTGGGACTCTTCACTCATCAGACTTTCAGCAGCCTTTGCTGACGACAGAGCTCTCAAGGTTCTCTCTTCCTCGTGCAACCTGAAGATGAAGGGAAAAAAAAACTTGAGTAGCTGTAACTATTTTGCAAACAGACACTGTTGAACCACTTTAGTACAACTAGGAAAAAAAAAGTCTTAAGTTGACATGTCTAATCAGCTAAGTATCTCTTGCATAAAAAGGGGGGGGCTGTTAGTGTTTGAATAAGCCATTTGAACCGCGTAGCTCAGTACCAGCGAAAAGGGAGCATTGGCAAAGCACACAGGCACTCTGTGCAACCTTCATTATTGGCAACAGGACCCAATGAAAATACTGTGAGCAACAGTATTTCAAACATCCAATAAACATTATATACCTATATATTACCTTAATAACTAGTAGCTCTTCAAATGACTGGTTCTGTATGTCAGATTTCTTAAGAGAACAAGCAGCTACTTGTATTGTGCCAGACTATTTCAAAGGCCAAGTGCAAGGCCCTGCACCTGGGGAGGAATAACCCCAGACACCAGTACAGGCTGGGGACTGACCTTCTGGAAAGCAGCTCTGCAGAGAAAGACCTGGGTGTCATGGTGGACAAGTTGACCATGAGGCAGCAGTGTGCCCTCGTGGCCAAGAAGGCCAATGGGATCCTGGGGTGCATTAAGAAGAGCATCTCCAGCAGGTCGAGGGAGGTGATCCTGCCCCTCTACTCAGCCCTGGTGAGGACCCATCTGGAGTATTGTGTCCAGTTCTGGGCCCCACAGTACAAGAGGGATGTGGAGCTGCTGGAGAGAGTCCAGCGCAGGGCCACAAGGATGATCAGGGGCCTGGAACATCTGCCCTATGAGGAGAGGCTGAGGGAGCTGGGCCTGTTCAGCCTGGAGAGGAAAAGGCTGAGAGGGGACCTGGTCAGTGTATATAAATACCTCAAGGGAGGGAGTGAGGAGGATGGTGCTGGCCACCGACAGAACTAGAGGAAACACCTGGAAACTGAAGCATCAAAAGTTCCGCAGGAACTTAAGGAAAAATTTCTTAACAGTGAGGGTGACAGAGCACTGGAACAGGCTGCCCAGAAAGGTTGTGGAGTCTCCTTCTCTGGAGATCTTCAAAACCCGCTTGGACGCAGTCCTGTGCCACGTGCTCTAGGTGACCCTGCGTGTGCAGGGGGGTTGGACTAGATGATCTCTAGAGGTCCCTTCCAACCCTAAGCATTCTATGAAAGGAAAAGGTTAGGATTTTAAAGCCAAGCAATTTAAATTATGTCAAGAGGAAAAAAAAAAAGGGGGGGGGGTGTTGCTGCAGTTAGATGAGAAGGACACTACTTCACTACTGAGATAGTCTGCTTCTGAATAAGTTTATCTCATGAGGCAATATTGCTTAAACCAAGTCTCAACAAAATGCTGAGCAGGCTGAAACTGAGTGGTCTACTAATATTTTTCAGTATCTTATCTGTTTAAACTCATTTATATATTTAACTGCTTAAAAATGTATACGTGTGTCTTCATGACCTGACCTATATGAAATATAGGTGTCTATATCAACTTGAAATTCCAGCTGCCTGACTGAATTGTTCTCAGGAACCACATGTATTTCACAATGAGACCATGACTAACATGACTAATGTCCAAGTATAATTTTGTGAAATGGAGTATTACCATTACAACCCGCTCTGGGTTATATGAAGAAAAGTATCTAGGTTTTACCACACATAAAACAGACAAAGAAAAAAAGTGATTCACAGACCATCCAGAAAATAATTAGAATTCCTGAATCCCAGTCATGCAATGGAATTGTTAGTTGACTGCTCCTAATTAAAAGTTTGATTTCACGTGGTTAAGGCGGTGAATTCACTTCCAGTAACATCACAATAACTTTACCTGTCTAGCAGGAACCGGAGATATTCTGAGCAATCCTGCTGAGATCGCGGAGTAAACCACGGTGGTCTGGAAGCCTCAAAGAAAATTCTAGGCGCATATGCCTCCCTCTATTCATGTGAGGAATAAACAGGCAACACTGCATCAGCTTTACTTAAAAAATGATTATATTGTCTTTATATGGTCAGCTGGACTCTGAACTACCTTCTAAAGGAACTGTATGGCACAAGATACACAAACATTTAAACTCCTATTTCAAAATAGGAGGAGAAATACAAGTATTAGCTATTACTTTTGCAGTAGTCACTTCAAGTACAAGGATAAAAGGATCCTGCAGGCAAATATTAAATTCGCAATGAACATAAAGCATATGTAAAACCTAGTAGCTGTTACTATTCTTGCAGGCAAGCTTAAATTTTTTTGCCTGGCTTTGGAAAAACACCTGTATCTCATTATTATTGATTTAAGGTGAATCATCCTCATCCCCTTTTCATTGAGTTTACTGGAATTAATCAAAAAAGACATGCCTAATATCTTTCCAATTTTAGCAAAATATTCTGGCATTTCATTTAACAAAGTTTATTTTAGAAATACAATAAAATTTAATGGGAATCACTGCAGAAGGTCATAGGTTTTCCTAGAAAGTTACATAACATCAGCTTCCATACTAGAGTAAGGTCTGACTTGGATTTTTCATTTAAGCTTCTCAAAGAAAACCCCTACAGCCTTTTCAAGAGCAACAGAAAACCAGGATGTTATTTCTACAGGCAAAATAATGACTCTCTAAGTCCACCAATATCATCTGCAAGTCGTCTCACTGCCCTCCAAATCTATCACTTCAACATTTTAAAATATTCGAACTACTCCTTGGCATCATGAAGATAGCTGCTGTGTGTTGATATATAGATTTAGATTTAAAAACAACAGATGCTGTGAACTGACATACCTGGGTATGTGCCAAAAACGCAAAAAGATGCTGTAATTTTCTCATTAGTGAATTGCATCCATTCAGATTTAGAGATAAAACGTGTCTTCTGAAACTGAAGAGGGATGGACATTAGTTTCCTAATAGATTTCTAAAAGCAATGCAGTATCATTCCAAAACAATTACTTCCATTTGGTGGAAAGCAAAATGGTAAAGACCCTCTTCCCCTCGAAGCCTGGATTCTGCTCTCATGCAGCAGTGCAAAACTGCAGTACAGTAAGAACCACCTCAGTGCAAAAACATTCATCTTCTTTAAACATTTAAAGGAGAAAGGACTAAAGACTGACAAAGTTCCCTCTCAATCAGTTTCCAGATTGCTAGAAAAGCAGCATCACTGTTAACCTTCACAGGGAGCATGTAGGGAAAGGGGGAGTTGGGGGGGTGGGGGGCAGAGCAGGAAACAAGAAAAGAAAAGACAAGACTTGCCTGGGGCCTAGAATTAAGCCATACTACTGAAACTTTACACACTAAAGAAATCAAACTTGAAGTAAATCAGTGTTAAAAGGCTATCATTAGTTTTTATGACTAAAATTGCAATTCCACGGAGCTGGATCCTAATAAAGCAATCAGTAACTATCTGCCAAGAAACTCTGAAATTTTGCTAGGAACCCAACTGACTCGGGACATGTTTACATTCTGTGAAACACAAGACTACTGCAATAGCTAATTTACAATGAAAACAACTGGTGATAAGGACTTACTCTGTAGCCATGAAGAGTGCCTGAATAACACTGTTCATGTAACAAGTATTTCCTAGATTAATTAGGCCAGTCTTCCCAGTTTCAGATTTTCCAGAAAGTCTAGATAAACAAGATGGCAAAGAACTGGATTGAGAAGTCCAGGCACTTTGACTGAGAATCAACTTAATCTTCTCTTCACTGGGTTTGGGCAGTTCCTATGAGAGAAACATTAACACACTTAGGTTGGTGTACTTTTTTTTTTTTTTTCCTCCTTCCCCCTGCAAATAAAAAGTACTTCCATCCAGCAGTCTTTGATATCTTCCCTTGCTCTGCCATCTGACATTCTCTTTCAGGCTCCCATTGTCCCTGCTCATCTGTACATGTTACAATTGCCTTTGACAAATACCCAGAGCACAAATGTCTGGCCAGTCAAAGGCTAGTGAAATGTGCTATGGCCAAAGCAGCTCTCCTTCAAGGTGGATTCTATCAGTTCTCAGACCACAGGAATAAGGGGTTGGTGGCCATCTTTGGTTTGCATATTCATGCAATCCTTTTTGCCACCAGAAGATGACCCTCAAATTTCATACGTTAGCCTCTGAAGCATCTTCTCATTTGCTAGAGAGACCTTCTTTCTCTGTCAAATCAAAACGTAGGAGTCAAAAGACTAAAATTCAAAATACTCAGGATAAAATGAATAGGGTTTTGTTTTTAAGTCTCGGAGCAGTAATATTGCAGTTACATGTCATGTAAACAGGCAGTATTATCTGAATATTTTCAAAATATGTGCATTATGTATTTTAAATTAATTTCTTTAAAAAGAAAACAAAAGTACAACAGAATGTTACATGGGCCGATATGCTTTAAAGGCATGCAATACCCACTGCAGTACCAAGATGTAGTGCTTCTTTGTGTTTTTTTGAGGTGGGAGCTAGACAAATAAACTATGCTCTAGACCGTACTCTCCTCCTGCTCTTCGACTAACTCCAAAAGGCACAAAGAAAATTCTTACCTTCTAGGGATTTCATAATTCCTCCTCCTTATTTGACCCCAAATTCCCTATTTCCTTTCCATTAACACTTGTCATACTCTCAGAGACCTTTTTGAGAATTCAGCATGTTGCTGTATATTCGACACTGTAACTCTGTTTTAACATCTTTCAGAGTTCTCCTCAAACATCAGCAAATCTTTCTCTTTTCACCGCTACCAATGCTCCAAACTTACATAAGAAGCTGGATCCTAACAGTGACATAGAATAAAGAATTGCTGGGTGTATTTACATCACAAGTTTGCTAGAACTCAGATATGAAATGAGACAAAACAAACAAACACTCAACAGAAGATATATTATCTGCAAAATAGCTGAAAAAGACAAAAAAAATAAAATTCAAGGTCTGGATAACCATGGCTTCATTTTGCTGCATCAAACAGGACAGACAACTTGGAAGAGTTTCTAGTGTTTGAAATGAAATGCTTAGGAAAAAAAAAAAAAAAACTAGCAAAATATATATTGCTAGTTACACACGGCAGAAGAAATTAGATTAGATTTTTAAGAAAGGCCCCGACTTCAGGCTTTTCTTAAAATCTGCTATAATCATCTCATGGAACAAATATAATGATGCATGAAACATTCAGACCAGTTCTTCTGGCATATTTCAAGCACAGAATTGACACTAGATTATGTGGTTAATTCTCCTAGTAGAAGTTATAAAGAAATCGGGTCTATGGGATTCTAGTTTTCACATTTAAGAAAGCAAAACAAGAACAAATTCCCCCCTAGTTTTGCATTGCTATTGTACCTTAATAGCATCCAGAATTGGTTCATAGAGCTCTGGAAATCCTGAATAATGATACATCATACAGTGTAGCAACTCAGATAACTGCATCAAAAAAGCTGTGCTGGAAGGCAGGCCATCTCTTTTGAAGGAGTGCACCAAACTGACCACATGTGGGACAATCTAAAGAGGGGAGAAAGAAAAAGAAAAAAAGTTACACAGCTATTGAGCAATTGCATTTCTCCAATCTTCTTCAACTTAACTTCTTTTACATATGCTAAGTGACAGGAATTATCCTTATCCTTATACAGGATTGTTGAGAAACAATGACTGCAAAAAAAGCACATGTTATTCTCTACCTGTAACAACTTTCAAACAGACCCTAAAGTTTTGGTACTTTTTGAAACATACAAAAAAAGTCAAAATTTTAAGCAGTCAGGTGTCCAAGGTACACATCTTATTAGGGTTAATACAACAAACACCTTGCTATCACCACTATCAGCTCACAGTACAGTTTAACTTCATGGATACAGCTTTGAAACATAAGTTCTCTCAATTTTAACAGAATCTAATGCTTCAGATCCAAAACAAACATAATCACCCTACTCCAGTTCACAAGATGGGCACTGTCTCACAGCTCCACCTAGTGAGAAAACTACTGTCCTGCATGGTAGTTCTCCAAGGGGAAAAAAACAAACAAACAAACAACAACAACAAAAACACAACAACAAAAAACCCACCACCGGGAATGCCAACCCATCTCCCATCTGGGGATTAGTCCAAACCACGATGCATGATTTAAAACAGTAATATTGACCCTCACCTCTTCCACTGCTCCACTTTAAACATAGTGTTTATTTAGAATAGAATTTTGTAGTTTTGAGTATAAGACTTGCTGTATCAGTCTTAAAAAATAACCAATAGAGAGTTACTTTCATGCAAGCCGTAAGAGCAGGGACTTAGTGCGGATCAGAATAACTTCAGACACCTTTTCCAGTTTCTAAGTGACTAAGAAGGATGAACTCTGGAGGAAATGGGTGGAACCATTTCTCATCATATCTTAGCCCACAAACTGTTCTGCAATATGGACATGAACTATAAAACAGAAATAAAAATATCATAATTATAGAAACTTATGCCAACTACAAGAATTGTACACTACACTTCAGAAACACAAGTATAGGAGCCAGGTGCAATATACTCACGCTACTTTTTCAAGCATCAGTTTTTCTGCAGGTATTATGGATTATTTTTCTATCCAAGAGGAATAAACTCTGTGCTTTTGGTTAGCACAATCTCTGTTGTTTAAAAATTAAAAGATTTTCAAATGTTCAATGCATTACAAAGCCAAGAGTGAAAACTGCGATTTAAAATTCTCCTCATTTTACAAAAGTAAGTACACAAGTTCATTTTCACCTGACCTACTGAGTTGCAGGAGTTAAATCTGTATAAATTAGAGGTAAAACATGGTAATTTTGCACACAGACAGTATAGAGGAAGAGTAAAAAAAGTACAGGTTGTCAGCTCTCTCAAATTAAGAATGAAATTCTTACTTACAGAGTACATAAAGTTACATAAAAGAGAAAGTTATACTTCGTTTATTTCCAGAAATACTGCTTTTGGCTGAGGTCAAACCAAAATTCCGTACTTCAAAAGAAT
The DNA here is from genome assembly GCF_059628265.1 of Tinamus guttatus. Lineage (NCBI taxonomy): Eukaryota > Metazoa > Chordata > Aves > Tinamiformes > Tinamidae > Tinamus > Tinamus guttatus. The sequence continues at coordinate 3,560,292 of NW_028288781.1, read as the reverse complement.
TTAGAGTTGCACAGGACTCTAACATATCACACTGGGTACTTATACATCACAAGCACAAGAGAGAATGTCTTGGTTTTGTAATAGAGTCGCTCATGTAAATACCCAAGCATAAGGAATGAAGATGACTCAGATAAATTGCAAAATAAATTTGGTTACATTACCAAATATCTATTTACCAGTTTTACATTTAGACTATTTATTATAGCAAAATACACAAGTAGCTTAAGCACACAAAAATATGAGAGGTTGGCAACTAAGTTAAAGCAGGAGTTCCCCAAACAGACAGTAAAGTAGTAATTCGTTTAAAACAGTGGGAACATCGTCATGTTGATATGGTGAAGCTTTGAACACAGATGTTTGGGCAACACTGCATGTAGCTTATCATGGATTTTTTCCTTGTGAAAGCAAATGCCTATCTCTGGAATAAATACCCTGTTGATCTCATACTTGAAATTTTTCACATGAATGTTTTGTCTCTCTCAGGGATAGAAGACAGAAAACATGTAAAATATTTACTTTTTGAGCATATTCAAGGCTACTTGGCTATTTTCTTTGTCATTCAGTTTTCCATCCTAGGCCAAGATCGGAGAAGCTGAAATCAGATACAAGGCAACTATTCTGACGTTAATCAAAGTAAATGATTTGAGATTTCAAGGTCTTAAAGACCTGTATTCCACCTACAGGCAGCCTAAAGCTAGACATTGAGTTTGAGAACAGAGAAGGCGTCACATATCTTGCTGTACTACTTTTACACTATCACCATCATACCCTAGTATATCTGCTATCTGCATTTTGAATCTCAAAGTATTCAGCACCCAGAACTGCACTTTCTAAAGTGGCCATAAAAAATGGCACCCCTGAGTTTGCCAATTTGTACATCAAAACACAAAAAGGGTAGCATTCTTAAAACGAAGCAATCCTTTGCCTCCAGGAGGACTGGGTAACACGTAATCTCTAAGCTTTCCTTGACTAGTTTTGCTTGAAATTCCAGCTACAGCCCAAATTCATTTATAGACTTCACACCACCTAAAATGGCTTTCCAGAGGTATGTGGTTGACGACCAGGCACTACTGCTACAAGTACAGACATACCAAGAACCACAAGGCTCTTCAAGTTACAGGTTAAATGACTGGACCTAAAAGTGAGAAAACCTAAAGGTCTGAACAAAAGAAATCTGATTCTGGAACCTTGAAACAAATGCGAAATCTAAGTTCATCAATTTTATTTCTTTACAACCACTTTAGAAATTCTATATGAATTACACTTCAGAGAACTGAAAATGATTTATTAGTAACTTACCAAATGAAAAGCCTCTGGAGAATGCTGGAAACTAAGTAACATGTGGGAAAGGACAGCAAGGGCACCAGGTCTCACTAGAGGAAACCAAAGTCGATTAAAGACCTTAAAAACAAAACAAACAAAAATAAAAAACACACAGTAAGTCTAGAAAGTTAAATTCCTATAAGAATGTAAACAGATTCCCAATCTAGATCCATTTGAAATGGACAGAACCATTACATAAAATTGAAAGCTATATGATACTGGACTCTCCTATGCTAGATATTAAGGTAAATATATCATAATACAAGAGTCCATGCAATTGCATGATTGTTGAAAATCCCTCTTCCCACCTCAAATACTCTTTTAGGACATACCAATTCAATCTTGAGCAGGGTGACATCAATGAGGATGGTAAATTTCTGGACTGCAGCTAGTCCTTTCAGCAGTGCAATCACCCATGTTTCCACATGCTGAGCCAGAGGCCAGGACAACCAGTCAATCATCCTGAAAGATTAAAAAAAAAAGAAAAAAATATATAAAATACACCATTTATCTTGATCTCAACAAAAAAGTATCCTATACATACATCCTATACTATCCAAATAGTGAAACTACTTACATAGACATTCACAAGTAGTAATACAAGGATGTTCGAAAAGCAATAAGGTAATTCTGATTATATCGCACTCACTTGACTATATAATTAATAACTATATATTTAATACATTGAAAATAAATAGAAAAAAAAAGTATGTAAGCATACATAATTAAATATCAGGTTATTCTTACCATCCAAGAACAGTAACCCATATTTTCCAGATGTTAACACATTTCTGATTTCTAGCAAAACCTTACAACTCAAGACAAAACAAAGTGTAGTTCTGAGAAAGAGATGAACAACAGAAGAAAAAGGATTGTAAAGAAAGCCCTTCTATGCTGAATTAGCAAATAACTTCAATTGATAATTAAGCCAGACAGGCAGGTCAGGTAAAGCAAATCTAAGAAACACACGGTATCACAATGCAGTGCCAGTGGAAACAAGAACTTAGGCTTCTTGATTTTTTTTTTCCAATAATTTTACTAAACAATAACTAGGATTTTCTTTAGTTGTCCTCAAGATCCCCTCCTTCAAGCCAGGTGAAATATCATATATAAAGGGAGAGGATTCCACCACCACCCCATCACAAGGGTTGTCAGACATCAAAACAGTTTATCAGTAAAGCTGTGGCATCTCAAAAACTTGACTGGACACCCTGAGCAATGTGTCTGACTTCAAACGTGGTACCAGTTCAATCCCAGCAGCCCTTTTCAGCCTATGTTCTGTTATGATTCAATCAAAAGGGGAAGTTGGAAGCATATTCCTTTACTTCCATAAAATGCTCATAACCAGGCTAAGTGATAGCACATAGCTAAGGAGGTCATAAGTAAACAGTCTAATAAAATGGTCACTATTGTATTAATATGCTCATTTAACAGGCTTCTACCCTATTTAGTAGAATGTGACGTGCCCTGACAAACACAGACGCTGTACAAACACAGCTTGCCACACACTGTACACACGCAGCCTTTACACTTAGTACTGTGTTTTCAGCTATCACAGGCAAAAAGGAACAAGTAGAAATAGAATCAAACTACTTGAAGTGGACAGCTCTTCAGTTTGCAACTGTAGGAGAAAGCTAACATCACCATGCAACTTCACGGCTTCTTTCTCACAAGAGCAATCGTGTATCATCAGCATTACATTGTGAAGGAGCACAAAGTGCTTTCCTTCCTTCCTTGCAATACCAAGGTATAGTAAACGAAGACATGTAACAAACCACCAACATGAAAATCAATATCAAATTGTATAAGGCCTTAAAACTCCTACTGTTTAGTATAAGATGGTTTCCATCATCTACACAGCCAGAAAAGATCAGTTTCAGAGAGAAATTGGAAGGAAACATGCCATCAAGTAATCACTGCTCTGAATTTACACAAACTGCTGCTTCCTCAAAATATTCAAGTCAAACGTGTTTATGATGAGCACCCTTTCAATAAGCTTTATTAAAAGGGAAAAAATAATAATATCAAAAACAGTAGGGTTCCCTCTGGTTCACTCTTGGATCCCACTGTCCTTGTCACATAATATGCTATTCAGTGTAACCTGTTTTCAGCTTAGTTATCTATCGAACTACTCACCATAGTCACTAATAGGATAACAGCTATAATTTCAGTATGTTTAACATGGTAAAGAGAAACTTACACTTCCTTCTCTATACCATTGATAGCCATATGTAATTCGGATACTTGAATCCATTTCTGCTCTTAAAAGCACAGCTGATTCTCTTAAAATCAGAAACAAAAGCCAGCAGAGGAAAGAGAAGTCAATCTGCAGGCCTGCTCAAGACTGTCCGAAGAAGCCTAAAATCTGAACACTGGCAGATGAAGACTGGGATCCATTTCAGTTAGTATATACTTTCTGCATTTCAAGTTATTTACTCAGCTCCTAGTCTGTTGCCATCAACATGCATTTTCAGTAAGGCACATCATCATTATGCACCATGTTAAAAAATGGACACTTTTGTGTTTGACTAGATTCAGACAACCTTGAAGACCTTGAGAGAACCTGCAATTTCATTTCACCCTAGGATGAACAGATCTGCTGTGTGCCTAACCTAGGGCAACATTCCTAATATCTCTGTATAGAACAGAACTGTATCTGTGCTTTCTTGGACAACTTCTGCAGAAGTTCCCAGTCATGTCAGGCAACAACCTTAACAGCCCAGGTACAAACCTCTCACACAAAAAAGCACTATTATCTCTTCTATCCCCTACTCACAAAAAAAAAAAAGTAACATCTTCTACATGATTTTAAATCTATATCTGCAGGGGAAAGGGCCTGGTCACAGTTTGCAGTTTCTCTTAGCACACTTTTCTGTTTCCCTTACTGAAAAGGATGCAAAGAAGCATGACTATACTGGTCAGAATATGAAGAGGTAGATAAACCTCTCCCTCCAAGACCTCTAAAGTAGTCATAAGATTCAGGAAAGTCAACAGTTTTCTGCTTTTCTTCACTGATGCTTCAGGTAAGGTTTTATGAGACAGCTGAGCCATCCAGCAATAGCTCAAAATTGCCAAAACCAAGCACCTTTCTCACACCAACCCTGCGGATAATGTAATCCCCTACTGAACAGATTCCATTTATTAAACAGTGATTTCCTCATCTGTATCCAATTTTAGACAGGCTCTACAATATCATGAGAGTTATCCTTAGGAACTGAGTAACTAGGCCTCTAATTTGCAATTTTCAAAGCTCTGATGACTCCTAATGGGAAGCCTCGTGATACCTGGAACTCTGCATCTTGTGGGGATGATGCAAACCTGATGACAACATTGTTATTTGGCAATCCAGACTTTCCAGTGGCATTGTCATCTTAATGACAATAAAGCCAGAATAGAACGAGAAGTTATTGCAAAGGCAGCCAGAGGTAGAAAGAACAGCAAAGAAACTGAATGCAGTACGGACAAGAGAATATCTACAAACAAAAATAACAAGGGGTAACTAAAACATTAGTTCCACAGAACAACTAGAAGGTCTTGAAATCACATATCACTTCAAAGGCTGAATGATCTAAGGCACATAGACAGCATAGCTCTTTCCAAAACAAGAGGGAAAAACCACCACGCAGCTAATAATAAGCAGCAGCTTTCACTTGAAAATAGCCGCTCCTATTATACCCACAGCTCAGTTCTGCTTTACGTCTCTAAGTAGAGGCATACAGAGAAACCCTTCCGAAACTACAATAATATCATGATACTGTGCTGAAACAGGTAATACAACATAAATATTAAAATTATACTACAACAAGACTTTAACCACAAGCGTGTTATGAGCAGGTTATTAGTATACAAAAATGGTTCTGATTTCCCAGTTTTCAATTTTAGACGGGGCACACAAACTTAGCTGAGGTATGCTCAGGCAAGCAGAGTCTTCTAAAGTTTCTACATAATATGCTACAATTAAAGAAAAGTATTAATATTATATTTTCAAATGAAATTCAGGTTTACAATTTCATGTAAATAAAATTGGTGTTTTCAGTACCAAAACAGGACATTTCCCCTAATTACACTCACGTGAATGCAGTTCAAAAAAAACCTTCAAAAATAGAGCAAATTAACTCTCTTCAGAGGAGATGATTTTCTGAAAGCAGCTTTGGGTCTCAGCATAATCATAAACGCAGTGAAGTTTCCTAGTTTGTGGAAGATACCTTAAAGTGGGGGATCTAAACCTAGGGTGGCATCTAAACGGAACCCAGCTGGTTTCCGCTACATTTCTGTTGAACCCCCTTCTTCATTCTGGCCTAGCAAAGCATCAGAAAGAAGCCACATCAGCAGTGAAGGCAGTAACCCTAACCTGAAACCTGGCCAATAACAGCTGTGGCATCAGAAATATATGTTAACCTAACGTATCAAACATTTAATTAAAAAAAAGACTTTCCAAAAACAGTACCTGCACAGAGCTTGAGTCATACTCGCATCTTTCACATTTGGATCTGTAGTAAGGCTCCTGATGAGTACTGTAATCATCTGTAATGGTATATGCTGTACAAGACTTGCCAGTGCAACGGAAGGTTCAAATGAAGTATCTGTAATAACACCATATGCTTTACAAAACAAAAAGAAAGTGCCAGAGTAACAGCTACATTGTTTCCCATCCTAGAACTTCATTGTGAGGTTTTGAAACAATGGGTTTATTCTATAGATAACAGTCTCTCAGCATCTACTAGCATAAAATAAAAAGGTTTAAATGGATTAAGCGCCAGGACCACTGAATTACAAGCTCTTTTTATTGGTCTAATACCCGTGTGAGGAAGTGACAGGCTGCCAACTTCCTCCTCTACCTCCCAAAGGATTGAGAAGCATTTTTCACTCTAAGGATAACTAAAATACACTTTTACACAACTGTTAGTTGTATTTTACTCTAAAGAATAGAGATCCACTGCAGCTGGTATTTACAACGTCTTATCTCAAGCCTGTCCACTAACCGCACCAGTTAATACTGAAGCATATCGAGGCGTATCTTGCCTTAAGTTTCCTAGGCCTTTCAACTGCAAAGCCAGTTCTCAACTGGGAACTACTACAGTAACTCATGGATTTTTAAGGTCAGGAATGACCAGTTCATAATCTCATCTAAACGACTCAGAAGGTAGATTGTTCCTACAATACACGAGTCTTACGTAGTGATGCACATACACTCAGCTTCACTGACTGGGCAGTGCTGAGGTCTAAACTATACTTCTGCGGGGGGCAAGAAGGGACGAACACGGACACTGAAAGAGTTTTCCCTTTCCTAGTGAGACTCCAAAACACGGCTCCCAAATACCACTGACCGGATCACAACATGAAGACCTCCCAGAAACATTTAACAAATCCTAAATAAACCACTATACCCACACTGCCTTTTTACTACAAAATAATCCACTGCTTTGCTTACTCAACTGTCAACAAGCGGCAGCACACAGCCACAGAGAGCAATGGCTACAGGTGGCGCAAAGCCAAGTTCTTGGTACCCCACAGCAAGGGCTCTTTCTGTGAGCCACCACTACCCAGCTCCCTGTTTGGTCTTGTCCTGTCCAGTGCTCACCGGCAGCAGAGATGACAGCGAAGAGCTCCTGCAGGGAGGGCAGCAGCGTGTCGGGCTTGGCCTTCCAGACGCTGCGCAGCAGCACGCTCACCTGGGTCACCTGCGAGACGTAGAGGCGCAGCTCGGCTTCGCGGCTGCCCTGGCTCTGGAAGTGGGCCATGCTGCGCACGAGCTGCTGGCAGAAGGCAAGCGAGAGCTTCCTGCCGTGGGGCAGGCACTGCGGGAAGTCACCCAGCAGCTGGCAGAGACGGGCGCAGAGCGCTGGTGCAGGCCGCTCGCACACCAGCCGCAGCGCCTCCACCTGCAGCACCTCAAAGAGCTCCAGCACCGAGGGGCAGCTCATGATGAGGCGCAGCCCGGCCTGGATGTAGTCCAGGATGGCGGGGTCACGCGCACTGAGCTGCCCATAGCCGTGTTGCAGCAGGCCCAGCACGAGCGTGCGGTCGAAGAAGGCCTCGAACTCGGTGCGGTGGTGGCGCCCATAGGCTTCAAGCACCTGCCGCCCCACCTGCTGCTGGAAGGCATCAGGGCCCTGCAGCACGAGGCGTGTGCTGAGCGCGAACATGGCATGGCACTGCGCCTGGCTCAGTGGCGTCTCGGCCGACTCCACCACCCGCCGCACGATGACCCGCTTCAGTGGCAGCGGGTGCGACGAGCTCACCAGTCCCTCCAGGATCTTGTCCATGGCGCCCGGCGCATGGGCCGCGCCGCGCCGGCCCCGGCCCCGGCCCCGGCCCCGCGCGGGCAGCCGAGCAGGCCGCGGCGGGGGCCGCCTCGCCGCGCGTCGCCCCCCGGCCTGGCGCTCTATGCCGGCCCCGCGCCCCGCTGCGGCCGCTACGGCAGCGCCGCGGCCCCCTCGGCAACCATGGAGCGCCGGCCCGGAAGCGCCGCCGGCCGGGACAGGCCGTCAACGGCCGCCGCTGAGGGGAGCAGGGGGCGGGCAAGGCGCATGCGCCCGCCCACCGCGTATCCGCCACCGCAGCGGCCAATGGGGAGCGAGCGGGAGGGGGCGGCCGTTGGGGCGGCCGTTGGGGCGGCCGTTGGGGCGGCCGTTGGGGCGGCCGTTGGGGCGGCCGTTGGGGCGGCCGTTGGGGCGGCCGTTGGGGCGGTGCCGGGTGGCCCCGGGGCGGGGCGGGGCGCGCCGTGGCGGGCGGCGCGCTGTGGCGGAGGCGCGCGGCGGCCCGCGGCCTCGGCTCGTGGCTCTGGGTGTCGCCGCGTTCCGTTTTCTCCGCGTAGGCGCCTGGGTCGCGGCTTTACTGGCCCTTGGCGGGGCGCCCAGGTAAAAGGCGGGGTATCCCATTTTGAGTTCGCCCTTACTCGTTTTACTTCCTCTGCCGCGTATCTGAGATCTCAGCTCGCCGCTAGTTACGCGGCCTTGCGATTGCACGTGCTTTGCACTCGCTGTCTCTGCGTGATGACACACACTCTCCACGCGGCCTTCCTTCGTGCCTCGGGTTCCCGCGCGGCTGCCGTGTTCCCGAACGCCTGCAGAAGGAGCACGGCGACCGCTTTTCTGTGCGCTGCCATCGCTCCGCCTTCTCTAAACATGACGTTGAAAACACTTTTTTCATAAGCTTTATGGTAATATGGACATCAAGTGAGGCACCTTAAACTGATTTCTCACCATAAACATGCACTTTCTACAGAATCAAAGCTGTTCTCTGTGGAACTTAAACTTTCATCAAGATATTTGCAGGTTCTACAAGTCCACCTTGACTTAATGCAGCATTTAAAAACGCTGTCAAAAATGTTCGTGTTCATCACTCATTCGTGCTTCTAATTGCTTCATTTTTGTACTTCAGTCAGGACCACTTCCTTAGAAATGTATTTTCTTTTTTATACAGGTTAAAATTAGTAATTGACTGTTGTTTTATCTTGTCAGCATGATGTATGCATCCTATGAAAGTGTCCCCATTCCAGTTTCAGCCTGCTGATTGCTCATTTTCATACAGAGGTCAGCATTTAAATTCTGTTAGTACACCTTGGGTTGTCATACCAGGATAAGCTTCTAGCCACAAAAGAAAGAGGTCTACAATCTCAAAGGACTGTGAACATTTTCTCTTGAGAACTAGGTGACAACAAAATTCACAAAACCTGAAGTGGAAACTGCCATCAACAGTAAGCATTCCAGAAACCAAAGTCTACTTCTGTGTTATAAGAAAATTCTTTTGGACAGCTCAGTACTCCCATAGCTGAACATGCTAGCAAAGTTTTCTCTTTGGTTCTCTGTTACTCAGTGCAAACAACTTCATGCTATGTGGATGAGTAATACCCTTAATTCGGCATCAGGAGAGTATGAAAAATGAGCGTAATTAATCCCTCCTAATATTTGTTATGTAACAGGTACAGAATCTAAGCTGGAGTTTAGGTTGGCAAGAGATGTTTTTATCATAAAGATTACAAAACATACCTCCATACTGTACAGTGACATCTATAAGGTAATACAGTTGTTAAAAAAACAGAAGTTGAAACTCGGAATTTCAGCATTAACTTGAAAACTGAGCATGCCATTTATAAAAGATTTCGAATGACCAGTAGAAGTGCTCAGACTGCCTTAATTTCGCTCCATATTTTTTGTTTGCTTCTCACATGCATTAAGTTCTAGAAATCACTATGAAAGAAAAATAAAAAGGGTTTGTAAAGTCATGCCAGTCCAGTGTAAATTTTTTTGACCAAGGGCTTTTTATGAGGCATTAACAAAGTTCAGAGACTGTTGCCGCAATTATCTAAATTATCGTTGTAAAGTCTACTCTACTGGAATGGTATCTAAAATATTTTTATCTAATTTTTTTTTCAAAAGGACTTTATAATTAATAGCAATAAAATTATTCCTGAAGAAGGTGCTGGATTGGATAGCTGTGGAGCATAATACTTTGTCTTTCATGATCTCTACCAGGATTTTTTTTTTCTTTCAGAACTACTCATGGTATCTTCTGAAACCAGGATGGGAAGGAGTCCAATCCGGAGTCCAGACAGAAAGTTGAAGGTAAGAGAGGAAGGCCTGAAATTAAAATGCTAGAGATATATGTAAGAGTATTGTACAAGGAAGAAACCTTATGAGGGGAGATGATCATATGAATAATGGTGGGAGAACAGAGGTGTCAGAAACCCCAAAGAGGTTCAGATACGTCAGAGTATATGAGAGAGGGCAACAAAAGGAGAAATAGAGAAAGGCAGATGGCATGACAAGCTCATGGGTGATATACAAGGTGAAAAAGAGAAAAGAGGAAGAGGGTTAGAGATAAAACAGCCTCCTGAAATGTTGGAGACGTGTGCATGGGTTGCAGATACATGAAAATACAGAGTATGCAGAATAAGAGCTGCAGCCATCCCAATAACCCAGGAAAGTTATACTTGGCAGCCCACTGACAGTGATTGCTCTGTAGATTAAGCAATTTCTCCAAAGAAAGCCATAGAAAGGTCTGAAAAACTATAGGCACAGGAAAACTAGAATTGGTATTTGTAGTAGAGTTGGCATGTTATCTCTAACACAAGATCGTGGAGATGGTATTCTGCTTGCATCCAGATGACCAACTATACTTCTTTAATAAGCTTATCTCAAGCAATAGAAGGAACATGGAAAACAAAATGTTTAAGAATTGCGCTGACTGGCTGAGTCACTGACTGTGACTGTGACCTCAGAGCTAAGAATACCAGAGCTGAGGGGATGAGCCTGACTGTAACCTTACTAGTAGGCATACAATTTTATCAGTAGTTAGTTAGGAGCTAACTTTTGGAATGCAGACTGTTCTTCTGTTTTTAGTGAAATTTAACATATATATACATATATATATAATTATGTCAAAATGAAAGAAAAGTCAATACTTCAGTGAATAAAATATATTTTAAAATGTTTTCCCTGAAAGAGCAAGAAAAAGCTATCATGTTTCATGAAAAACAATGGTTATTGACAAATGTGAACTCTATTACTCTCACTGTGAAACAGTACAAACAGCAGTTGAAGGTTAGCCATGGTAGCATCACTTTAACAACTCAAAAAGCTTAAAGAAAGCAAAGCAGACAAGAAACTTTTTACTAATAATGCTGGATTAAAGAAATCCTGTCAGTTTACAGGCATTTTACAACGTAAGTGTGAGGTAACTGCTTTCTAGGCAGCATGTGTTCTGAGCAAGGGTGTGTACACAGATACCCACACTGCATGTGCAGTGAATTCAGTCTTTCTGAGAAGAAGGATCCTCATATATATGCACGAGGTTCAGGGTGTTTCATACTGAGCATAATGTGGCTTGGCTGTGTAGTTGCATGATTGTCAAACCTAGGGCAGGACAAGCTGCATGAGCATGGATGACATAGGGAATAGGCCTCCCTTGTCAGGGAGCTGTTACATGGATTAAACTGTAACATGAAACTGCACTATGAGTCAGGAACTTCTGAACATGGCCTATGGCTCTGGTATCAGCTCCTTCTGGCTGTGTGATACATACCTAAATGCAGGGTCAGTATCTGTGGAGTATAAACAGTAATGCTTAGGTACTTGAGAGCACTATAAGACTCAATTAGCTAATGATTACCAAGTATTAATTATTTTAATTTTCAGAGTGTTGATCAAAAATTTCTAAATGTTGTGTCATCAGATTCTAGCTGCATACTGTCACATGTCTCAAAGGTTTATTCATCCAATAAGCAACAAGGGATGGGTGTATTTACCCAGTAATCAACACATCCCAGCATGTGGTTTCAGTGGTTTACTAATGGTAAAACCTGTTATTCCAATGCAATTATTTATTTTTGAGGAGAATAGCTCTGATTTGTGAGAGTTGATTTCTCTGCTGTGGATGCAATCTGTCATGATTCAGTTTTGCATATGTATAATATATTTTTACCACGTCAAGGAGCAAAATCAGATTGAACATGGCTTTATTGCTAATTCTGTGTAAGATTTGCTCTGTCATAACAGCAAGATACTTGAAGAGGTTGAGGTTGTTATTTAGAAGCCTTGAAAACAAGTTACATCCCTAGTTTCAGGGGAGCAACTGACTTAAAAGACTGTGATGAGAAGCTGCAGTCCAGCAAAGGTGGGAGAGACCCAGGCAGTTGCTCAGCGCTGATCCAGCAAGAAACTGCATAGGGAATAGGAATAAAGTTGCTTACTGTTATATATGTTATTCTTACTGATATTTGTATTGTTGAATGCTCTGAAGAAGGTGAATATGCTAGTCATAGTGAAACAGTAGTGATTGGACTGATATTAGGGCAATTGGAAGCTTAGCTTTGTGTTAGGCTCTCTCTGTTCTTTGCTTATGTCTTTGTGAAATTTAGAATTACTTCAGGGAAGTGCCACAGAGGTCAGAAAGGCTTGATATACCCAGATACTGACAGCAATTACCCAGAAACAGAGTAACTACCTGCAGCTCATGTTTCACCTATAACGTGTGCACTGCTTTTCACAACCCTGATCGTCAAAGTGGAATTCTTGGGGCTCCATATCTATTTCTCCTCCTGTACTGCACAAAGCCTTCACAACAAATGTCCCAGGTTTTAAAGTCATAATAAACTGCGTTATATTTAGGATACATAAGGCTACATTTTTAAATATGGAGAATCGAACTAAGTTATGCCAAAATGTCTTAAATACATGCAGGCCTTTATCTATTTTGCTTGTGTAAATGCCTGCTTTACATGAATACATTTGCAATACAGATGCAACTTGAGTGTGTTCATATGAAAATGTGGCATTATATATGAATTTATATGGAACAGTACATACTATTTTCAGGAATTAAAAACCAAAACTGTAATAGTGATCATCTCTTTCAAGCAGACTGCTGTTAAAAAAAGAAAAGCAATGCCTTTATCAGGAACATCATTTGATAAATGATACATTTGATAAAATTCAGATACCTGTAGAGGAAATAGCCTTTTTATAGGAATAGAATTATACATCAGCCTAAATATCTGTCAGAAACTAATAAAAACAGATTGGCTGCAAAGTCAGTTGTGATTCAGAAATTAGACAGAATATGAACTGTGGAAGAGTTAGCTATAAGGCCATGGCAGAGAACAATGTGAACACCATTGAATTTGCCCTGAGAGATGTGTCAGATGTCACACCTTTCTCTAGAGCAAAAGGATTTGCTCGATGAAGAAAATGTTAAGCATTGTGCTTCACTGCACATTATGCACAATTGAATTGCAAAGTTTGTCATTATGTGGTATTTCTAAAGTTTTAGTGAGACACTCATCCCTTGCACATGCCTCCAAATATATTTATTTTCTAATTTGTGAAAGTATGATGGCATTCATTTTTAAAGTAGCCAGTTTAGTTTAAGTTAAAAAAGGTTGTTTCTTCCACCAGTTTCTAGTGAAACAGGAGACAGAGTCAGTGCCATTAACTGACACTTACAGTGTCTGAGTAAATTATACCATAAATTCCCATTTTTGCTGCAGTTTCTTCATATTGGCAGTGGAAATCCAACCCTAACCATTCTGTGATGCTATGATGCTGTGAAATCACCTTGCAGTCTTATGGGTTTCTGCTGTCTCCTTCTTCATATACTATCCATGTGTATTGTAAAGGATACTCCTAAAGGAATGCAATTTATCCGAGAATTGGCACTTACTAAGTATCAAAGGTGTTCATGCTGTCAAATCTTAGGGGCATGTATTTTATGGGTGACATTTGAACTGAGGGCCAAATACACATTCCCTTTAAGAACAAATCCACATCTTTCAGGCAGTCTTTAGCAGCTACTATGAAGAATGAAAAATTCCTAAGATAGTCATGTTAACTGTGATCATCATTAACCTGGGTCCTTCCTGCTGACACTTGAAAACTCGTGCTAAGTGAAGTACTCCACTGTGCCTGGTATCCTGCTTTGTATCTTGTTTTGCCTTATGTTTGCTACAATATATGTGAGATCTATACATCATTTTTGTTATCTCTAACTGATGCCTAGGTGTTTTTCTTATCTTAGTTTTTTTTTGTGTATTGTATATTGTATAGTCCGAATTTTCTCTTACATCTGTACCACTGTCATTGCTACTGCTTATTCTGCTTGCATTTCCTGGATTGAATGATGTCCTTTGTTCTAATTAATTTGCCAAAAATTAGTCATAGGTCTCCCCAGGGTCTTAAAAGATTTATTTCAGGTCATAATATTTTTTTTTCTTTTTGTCAGTTAAACAATCAATATTTGAAGATAGAGTCTTCAGTTGTAAATCAGTTGTACACTTTTTTCAGTGTCTTTTTTTATTTGCTGTTTAAAGTACATTTCTTGGATCTTAAAGCAAACGCCAAATGTCTATCGTACAGTTTCACCTTTAGCCTCTTCTTTGCTAACTGGATACATTTAAAATGTCAAGTGGTTCTAAACTAGTTATCAGACACCTTCAGACTAGTTATCAGGTACCTTCTGACTCTTGACTCTTTCCTGGCAGCTAGTTGCTTACAGTTATGAAGTGTTACACTGTTTAATTTATTTTTCAGAGAGTGTCAGTGCTAGTGAGTCCTGATTTGATATTTTCTTAGTTATACTCATGATACTCTAAATTATTTAGTAAACAGACTGTCAGAAGTGTCTGATAGAGGTTTCTTTCATTCACTGTCATCATTGGAACCATATCTAATCTGTGTTGCATGGTGGAGATACCCATGGTGGAAATTGTCCAGCCTGAGCAGGAATGTGTTCTCCTTGAATCAAATAATAAATGATGCTATATTATTAATAAAACATGCACAGCTGTGCTATTGCTGCTTTTGACTTTGGGATTTGGCTGCTGCTAACTTAAGTATCTCTGCATTGTGTTCTGCTGTCAGGGAAGAACATCCTTTGCTACCTGAAAAAAAGTCTTTTTGATCAGGCCAGATTGTCTTTCAGAGTAAGAAAATCATGAAGTGACAGAAAGCCCTGTTGCAGTCAACCACCAAGTGCTGACAGAGGAATGGAAGAAACTTGGTATTCTCTCCATTTGTCTCAGCCTTGGTTAGTTTTTTGATGGAGGTCTTGTAGGCTCCAGGCAAACCCTGCCTTTCCATCGTTTCGCATTCCCTCTCTCGTGGATATATTTGCTCCTTAATAGACTGTGAAATTGCTACTAAAGTCACTTTCTTCTGTGCACCCACTGATTTTCATGAAAACTGTAAAAACATTGTATTTCTGAAATCTCTACCACCCATGAAATATGGCTGAAACCAGCCCTTTTACTGTTAAGCTTATAAAGAGCGAAAGGAGGGTGGATACATGAACATGACCACATAAGCCTTGCTTCCTGGGAAAAGCTATTTGACTTTGAGCTCAAGAAGTCTCAGAGCACTATGGAGATCGTGCACAATGTGTATACAAAATAGCTCTCACTGATGAAGTACTGTGAGATGAGGAAGGGAGTAGCTCTGAATAATGATGAAGGAAAGAAAATAGATAGTATTTTATGCAAATATAGAAGCATTTCAAATGAAACAGAAGTCAGGTGCAGACCCACTAGCATAGATTCTCCAAAATCAGTGGCAGCATAACAAGTGCATTGTGTTGATCTTGTACTAACATCCTTGAGGATTTCACACTCAAGTGAGCAGATCACAAGGAGGAATTTAGCCCTAAGACATAGTATAGTCACACTGGTAATCAGAATATGCAGTTAGTTTCTATCTTCTGCCAGAAATGTCAATGCAGTTAAGTGATTTTGGGAAGAGTTTTGGGAAGAGCACAGCAGCTATTTTACTTACCTACTAGATCCTTTTCATTTTTTAATTCCACCTCCCTCTCCCCCCTTTTTTTTTTGAACTCAGTTCCAATATTGGAACCCCTAAAAGAATTCTTAGTAATAGGTCTAATTCAGATTGTTTTGATTTGGAAGCTGTGAAAAACTTCCAAAATAAGCCAGACGATTCTTATTTTGACAGTTTGTGCAGGGTTGCGTGCATTAATTCAAATACATAACAACAAAAGGAGTTGTAGCTTTTTGTTTGTTTGTTTGTTTGAATAGCTGAATTCTTTGGTAGAAAAATTCATCACCATGAATATTTAATTTACCTAAAGCTTACTCAAGATATATGAAAAAAAGAGCTATGGGGTATGCAAAATGGGGCAGGGTCAGAAATGTACTCTGAAACATGCAATTGTGCAAACACATTTTTATTTGGATTCCATTTTAGGTTTCAGCGCAGATGGAGCCTGTGATAATTCAACAGTGGTGGTATTTTGTCTTCATCTTAAACTAGGTTCTGACATGTACTTCACTTACGGTAGCTGCTGAGGGGCACTTAGGTTAATGTGTAAGATAATTGGTTCTTTGAACAGTTGGGCACAGTCTCAATCAGTTCCAGTTTCAGTATGAGATTTCTTTTAATCACAGAAGTACAGTCTTTTTCTGATGCTCTGTGTGTATGGAAATTGGTTGGAAAGAAAACGCTTTGAGCAATGCGGTGTGGAAACAAATGTTCAATGTTATAAATAACGTGTGATTAGACAAATAAACTAAGCTTGTAGAGCTTATTTAGGCTGACATGACATTGACTTTTGCGCCCTGATTTTAAAGCCTTCGTTTTTCTGGGACAGTTATCTTTTGGAACGAAACAGTGCATGTCAAACCTTGCATGAATGCATATAGAAATATATATAGAAAAATAATTTTCTTTGCTAAATATGAAATTCTTTGCTTCATGTTTTATACCATATGAAAAAAGGAAAACTCATTATTGGTGACCGAAAACGTTTAAAAAAGAGGAGTCACATCTAGCCCCATCTTGTAAAAAACTGCATTCACAGCTTGAAATAGAACATGCCAAATAAAAAGGAAAAAAAGGAGGAGGAAACCTTTTTTTTTTTTTTTTTCCCCCCTACAGTTTTAATATGAATGTGTGATTATCTTATTCTTCCGGAATGATATAAAGGTGACTAGAGAATTACAGAAGGTTTATCATCTCAGAAACTACTGTAGGAAAACCGGGATAGTGGAGAGAAAAATGAAGGTTTTTTAAGTGGTTATAAATTGTTTTTGATTTCTGCATTTATTTTAATATAAATTAGACACCTAAAGATTACATGGAATGTTCTTTCTGAGAGAAAGAATTACCATTTCAGTTTCTCAACAATTATCATGCTTAGGAAGCTCATGGGTTTTGGTGTCTATTAGAAGACTCAAAGACACTTTTTAATTCTAATAACCTTAAACTAGTCACATTGTAATTCAGCTCCTGGCCAGTAAGAACTTCAGTTCTGATGTAAGTTTTTTGTTTGTTCCATTTGGTTCCTAACACACTGCTTATTATTGCTGTAACAGTAACAGTGTCCTCGCTCTTTCTCACACCTTCTGCTTGTTGCTTCTATTTACCTGGTGTGCCTCTGTATTTCTGCTAGTGCAGAAGTATCTTTCTCTCATAGTATATCAATGTGGATTCGAAGGGATTGCCAAACCACCTTTCTCTCCTAAGGCAAAGTCTTATTCAAAGAGGCCTCTAATTCTTGCTTCCTGTCAGCATTAGGCAAATTTCCTTTGCTTCCCCTCTGCCCAACTGAAGCAAGGTCGATTGGTGTCCTCTTGTCCTGCAGCCTTCCCTGGTAAGGTGGCATTCAAAGGCACCTGGCGTGCCTGCATCTGAGCAGTGCTGCCAGACCTGACGTCCTTGCGTGAACAGGCTTTGGCTGGTGCTTGTGAGCTTTCTACCAACAGCCTACAAATGCCAATGCTTTTGAAGGTAAAAGGCCAACTTTAATCCTTGGTCATTTCCACAGAACCCTTGAAAAAGATTAATTGTGGCTTGCAACTTGCTTGTGATAGTGAGATTCCTGCAAAGAATCCAAATGATTTACCAAAGGCCACAAAATGATTTTATAGCGCCTGTGACCCTCAGAGAATTATGTTTGACGTTATGTTATAAAGCAATTGGATCTTGTTTATTTGTTTATATTCAATTGGGCTATATTTTCAAAGTGGATTTGGAGAACAAGAAATTACATCATGCACTTTCAGAGTGCTTTCTGAATAGCCATCCTGCTAAAAGTAAATAGGGTGCAGGTTCTGCAATGTTTTCTGTGCTTTTGAAAACACCCCATAAACATTATGAAGTTTTTCCTGATTCATCTCATATTTCCTCATAAATATATCTACAAAACCACCTCATTCTCTCTTTATCACACTCTATGATGACATCTGCTCCCTGATGTGATACCTACCAAAGAACTGCCGTTGGTCTTCTGTGATTATTCCTTTTTTTCACTGGCCTTCATTTTCTCATTTTTACCTCCATGCTTTCTCTGTTCAGTATCTGTTCTTTCTTGGCTTATGTTTACACTTGAAGTGATCAAGAACTGGACTACACTCTTCATGTTGTACCTACACAGCACATACTAGAACATGGCTTGTTCCTCAGCAAACATTTCCAACAGAGCAAAATAACACACCAACAATTGACAGTAGGAAAAAAATAAGTAAATATTATCTGAACAACATGTTTAATAGGGAACCCCACACAGGGGGGTTCTTTGCCTCTGCAGTGCTAAGAAGAGCCTCAGGATGGGTTGGAAATGGACTAATATCAGCCAAAGAAGATCACCCAAGTCTTGTTCTCAGTTTTCCATTCTGTGCAGGCTTATGTCATTATGGTATAATTGCAAAGGAAGCACTATGAAAAGATGTTTTGTTACAAAGAAATAGTGTAATATTGGAAATAAGTGTAAATAAGGGTGTTGAAATAAAAGGACTTAGGATTCATCTGGAAAGAATGAAATGAGACTGATTTTTCCTTTATTTGAATAGGTAAAGTAGGAAAAAAATAGCCATTATAATGTCAGTGGCACACTTGCTAGCATAGTAGAAATAATGAGAAATTGAATTTAATGAGGCATTGTAAAACATGTGGATGTTTTGAACTAGTAATGAGGGAGAAAGAAGTGTTACTGGAAGTAGAAAATGGGCATGGGTAGCTAGTTACATATTTAAGAAATGGTGACAGTGGCATATGAAAAAGCATATAGGAATGTTGATTATCTTAAGTGGTACAGGTGAGATTTAAAGAAAGAAGAGATTCAGAAGATTCACCAACTTACTCTCGCCTTTGGAAAGCAGCAATTAGCATTAATTAAAACTGAGGAAGGACAGTGTGTAGGGCATGGGCACAACTCCTTTCATGTCCGTTCAGCCAACAATATATCCTCTAAGTGGCAACGGCTACCACAGGCGAGTGGTGCAGGGCAGTGTTGCAGACCCTCTGGAAGCATTACTAACAGCAGAGTGCCTGGTAGTGTAACTAGGAGGCTTTCTGGATAAAGTATTCATAACCTAACTGCTGGTTTACATTGTCCTCCCTGAACATTACATTACGTGTGGGGCAAAAGCTCATTGTAGGCGGGAAATGTACATTCAATTCTCATTTTGTGAAGCAATTAGCATAATATTCAAGCTCTCAGAGCCTTAGTTCTTCATATGAAACAGAAGATTATGTAAGGTGGTCTTTCTGGCATGCTTTGTAAGTCATATATATCTAGATAATGAGAAAGCCCTCCTGGCAAGAGCTTACAGTAACTAACATGGTGGATCCTGGGCTGGGCAGATGGAGCAGGATCCAGTTCTGTACCTGCCTGTTCAGCCTGCCCGCAGCACGTCTGCGCTGAGCCCCCCAGGGTCCGCAGCTAAACGCTCAGCTTACTGCAGGCTGTGCCTTGTGCTCCTGGCAGCTGGTGTGGGTCCAACCAGAGAGCAAGGAAGGCAATTGAGATCTCCTTGTGCTTTGCCTTCCACTAACTCCCACACTCTGTAAAGCCCATTTCCAAACTAGACACTACTGAAAGGACAGTGCACCCCTGGTGAGGTGCTGATGACAGAAGGTGCTAAAGACTATGCCTATGACAAGGCCCAAAGTCTACCCGAGTCTAGCTACCCCATCAAGTGTGGCTAAGGGACACACACATTTGCCAAGAGCACACAAACCTATGTTGCTGCTCTGTGTTTAGTGCCCTTGGCTCCCCATCTGGTGACAAGATAGTCAGTTTCAGCTGGATTAAATCAATATCATTCTTAATGAGACAATCTCATTGCTGAATGTGGAGCAACAGAAATAACCTGCTTCCTCAACAGATTCCAAACAAGTATAACAGTAATGACAAAACCATCTTTTTTTTCTTTGGGGGAAAACAATTAAGAATCCAACTATCCTGGCTTCCAGTGCAAAACAGAGAAACAGTAGTAATAACCTGACTTTCTATTTCAGTATATTCAGTAGGACCAGTCTTGTTCACACTGATCCCAGGCAAAATTTATACCATCTTCACAGGAAGCAGATTTAGGTCGGCTTTTTCCTTGAATGTTCACAGACTTTCCCATTAATGTGACAAATTTGTAATTCTGCAGATTCTAAGATTGCGCCTTTACTATTAATTTAGTAATCCTAATTACTTTTAGCTAAGTAGGAATTCTATTTAATCTTAAAATACTCAGTATGAATTAGACAAGCTCCATCCAACTAAAACCTCCCCTTTTATTTGTTATTTTACCTTATTTATTTATGATACTGAAAATACTGTTCAGAAATATATTTAACAAAGCAAATGTTTCTTGTTCAAAGAGCCCTCTAATGCTGTTGTTGAAATACCTTATCTTACTTGCATAAAGTCATTAACATGCTTAATCTCGAAAACTCAAATAAATTATCAGATTCATCCTAGTCATTACTCCCCGGTTGGTTAGCTGAAATTGGACCACATTTAATGATAATGCTATGTAAAATTTTACATGCTGGGAATATATATCAATCTCTGAAGGGCACAATGATAGTCAGATGTGTCTAGACATGTAAAACACATTTTGATGCTGTGAATTCTTCCAGTTAATTTTGTGAGTTCCTGAGATTCATGATAATTTAACTCAGATGTAGTGTGGGAATTAGAAATTTTAATAGTCATAAAATTTTAGCAGAATTTTTAGCACTGTTGCTTTAAAATAATGAGACCACATCACTACATGTGTTGTAAATAGTATTAATGTATTTTTTTCAAGGGTTTAATGTATTCATAAAGCTTCTTAATAACACACATACTTGTCCAGCTATCTGAAGAAGAATAATTTTAGACACAAGCCAATTATATATCAACCTTTTACCTGAGGATACACTGGCTGTTGTCTGCCTCCTCACACACAGAAATTCAGCTTCCTAAGCTCCTTTCACCCCGCCGCAGCACTGATGTGCAGCAGGCACCCGCTCCTAAGCACTGTGCTCTCACGTGTGGCTGAGGCTTCGCAGAGAGGGTCAAGGAATCCGTGATTTTTGGTTGCAGGTGGGCTCCAGTGGAAAAATAACATCATCCCAGGCATGTAATTTTATGTTGCAAAATGAGAGGTACCACAGTGCCACTATTTGTAAACTTAATGGCTTTTATGGTAATTATCAAAGATCTGCGGTAAGGCCAATTTTAACCTAAGCTCTGTGATCAGAAGTCTTCTTGTTGCTGCTATTACAAAGCTGTAGAAAAAACACTATTTTTCATATCTGTCTCTTCAGTTCCCCTTGCTTTTCTAGTATGCAAGCAACTGTCAGGAACATGCCTTTGCTGATGAATGTGTTCATCTGAAGCACTAATGACATTTCATTTAGCAGACTGAGCTTTTTCCTGTGCTGGTTTGAATTTGGAATAAGTTTTCTCCATAGCTCATTCCCCCAAGTAGAAAGAGAGGGTTTTTCTTCTTTTTCCTCTGTAGAGAAAGAAGACAATATAACAAAATATGCCTTGGCACTGAAAATCTGGATGGGTTGACTGTGACGAAAGAGCTCTGAGGGAATTTTATATCCCAATTAGTCTTTACTAACTGGGCAGTAGCTGACTCAGAGAGATGGACTGATTCACAGGAAGGACAGTAGCAGCTTGTCCCCATGATAGCTTTGTAGGAAAAAAATAACATTGGAAACACAGTGACAAATTTATGATGCACAACTTCATTCATTGATTTCAAACTTCAGTGAGTACTATGTTCAAAACTTTCAGGGCCTTGAGGGCATTAATACAGTTTAGGGCAGCGGTAGGGCCTCCTCACTTCAGTCCAGCCCTGTGCTGTCAGTCCCTGAGCACAACCATGGTCTGCCTGGCTCAGCCTTGGCCCATCCCTGTCCCACAGTAGCTGGGGTTGTCCCAGGCTGCCCTGGCACCTCACAGGGCAGTTATCCGGATCCTGGCTTTGCCACCTCCAGGAGCCCTGCCCAACACTGGCCCCAGGGACCTGGCAGCTCCCGTGCTGCCATGACAAAATCACTCCAGGGAGCTGAGGCTTGAAAGTCACAGGGACACTTAAAAAGCAAATAACCATCACAAAAAGACCCATGCCTTTTTTTCCAGAGGAAACTTATGAAACAACCTGCTTATTCAGATTGGCAGTATAAATTGACTGCCCTTTATCGCTCCTAATAAAACAGGGGAAGATTGCATACAGAAAATCAAATTTGTCTTCATATTAAAGATGTGGCTTTGAAGAGTTTTGGTGTACAAAATCTGACTGTAACTGAGAACTATTGCAGTTTGGCTGACTTCTTGAAATGAACTAGGTCTGTCATGGAAGTGTTAGGAAGCAGGAGAAAAGAATGATGGAAACAGTAATACTAGGCTCTTGCAGGCTGGGGTTGAGCACTCACAGTGCAGTGCGGGATAAACAGCCTAAGTCCCTGACCATGTTCAGGAATAATTTGTTCTCTGTAAGGATGCAGGAGAGCACTTCCCAGGCCATCCAGGGCTTCTTGATATAGTTGTGCCTTCTGCTCAGGTAAACTGGCAGAACTAGCATAGCCAAAGCTTTCTCTTCTGACCCTATGCCCAGGCACAGGGGTCATCTTAATTCCTCTTGGGGAAAACAACCCACCTGGAAATTTTCCATTGTCAGCCATCTTTGTTCCGCCACACATTTTGTTGTTTGGCTGCCTGGGTGCCTGCCTGCAAGAGTGCTGCTAGAAATGGTGGCCACTCTCCTCTGATGAACCTTTCATCACAGAAAGTTTGCAGATACAACTGTTTTTATTACTATTTAATAGCAGCGGCCAACATCAGCCACCACGTGAGCTCTGAGAAAGCCCCTCTGAGGAAGGGGTTTCACAAGGGGCAGATAGTTTTCCTTCAGTTGACAGCAATATCATTCCCCAGGCAATACTGGGGGACCTTAGCATCATCTGCATGGTCATTAAAGTTTTTTCCTCCTCCCTTGAGATTAGTCTGAAATACAGGACTTAGCAAAGCTCTGTAAAAGTTTTTCTGGTTTCTTTAGGAGGTCCTAAGCTATGATACCCCTCACAGTTGCTGGAAATAGAATCACCTCTGCACTGTAAAAAGAAATTAGTTTCCTTTTTCTTCAGTTAGAGTGTTATAACTCCTTACTCCATTGTTCATACAGGAATATATTAGTAATAGAAAATACAATTATAAAATCTCTTGAGTTGGTGCATGAATAAAACCGTCAAATAAGACAAAGTGCTAATAAAATCTTATACAACTTCAGGAATATTACTATAATAACACTGAATAAAGAATAAGTCATACATAACAAAAACAGTAATACAATAAAAATAAAAATAACGTAACTGCAGTTAAGTATTAATTAAAATCCTTTCCTTTAATGTCATTTGATTATGTTCCTATTCCACCAGGGGTCAAAATTCATCTCTGGTGTGACTTGAGCAGAATGCTTACAGAAGGGTTTTTGCCTTTGATTAGTGCTACTCATAAATTTATGGCACTTTTCTTCTAAAGAAGGTCTGAACATCCTCTTCTGTCATTTGTCTAAACCTGAGCTACAGGTCCCTGGCTTCTTAACGTCATGTCCTGCTTGAACTCGGGCTGCAGAACCAGGCTGTTACCCAGAGAATGCTGATGGCAGGAGCTCCCCTAGCCTCACTGGGGCACCTACACTAGTGTGAGCAGTACATTAGCTCTGACTAGGCACATGTGGAGCAATCTGCTGGCTGTCCTGGCTTACAGAGTGTGAGCTCATCCCACAGGGCAGAGCAAAGAGTGGTTCTGAGGCTCTATATGGCCCTGAAAGAATGATCTCTGATACACAATGCAGAGCACTACATTAAGGAGCAACTAGCATGGAAGGCTGCTTGCTAAGTAAGTTTGAAATAAACCTGATGGGAGGCTGATCAGAAATCAATAATCATTCTTTGTTTAAGTACCACCCTTGTTGCTTACTAATCAGCTTGCCGCCTGAGCATCACTTGTGGAATGGAGCATTTTCAACACTGCCCTGCAATGTATTAGATACAGTCAGAGGTCTGCATGTGCAGATTACTTTTTTATTAGGTGTATTTTTTAACCTTCTTATCAAAACAAGCTAACCATCGCTTGCACTCTCTGAATTCATTTTATATTTGTTTTGGTTATTCGGTGTTTGGTTATTTGGTTATTTGGTTGTGCTGTGTGGCCACTGGTGCCTGAACAGAAGAGCTGTCAGAGTTCATTGATCAGACAACAAATAAGCGAGCAGGAACTATCACCCCAAAGCTTGTAAATGTCTTGCTAGCATTAGAAGTTCTTTTCTATTAGTTTTACTAGTCCCTTTCACAACTTTTCAGTTCTGCTAGGCCTCCCTGAAGTTGTCTTTTTTGATTCAAGTGTATCCCCAGCTCCCTAGAAATGGCTTTATAACGTGGAGGGTTGAGTCCTGAGTTATCATTACTGCATTAATAGGTCTCAAAAGGCACGATGCTCCAGACAGCCAGTGGTGGGGCTTATGCAGTAAATCCTGTGACCTTTCTTGTTTTTATTCTGCTTACATAGCAGAGTACGTAGAAAGAGTATTTCATCTGCTTCCTTCTTTATTACATATATTCACTGGACTGATGTTTCAGTGATTCTTCCACAATAATGGCAAAATGCTTTTCCTCTTCACTGTGCTGGATGATTGTCCCATTTAGCAAATTCTTGAGCTTGATTCTTCACTTCAGGCGAATTATTTTATAAGGTGCAATTGCAAATCTAAACTGCTGTATCAAACTGTCAGTGCTCAGAATTCCCCCCACCCCCCTTTTTGGGGGGGGGGGGTTTCTTTTACAGAAACAGCAAATGGAACATTCAACAGGAATAAGGAATGTTAACACAGTGTCTAGGGGACAGGTCTCATTCAGCTGTCATTCAGATTGCTGTGTACATCGTCTGACTTCTACGAAGTGCCACACTGCATGTCCCACACATCTTTCACTGTGAGTTTCCCTTGACTATTGCCACACTAACATCTGAGATCTATACTTACCCACTCTTAGCTATAAGCTGTCAGTTAGGTAGGGATACAGTTTCAATAATATTCTCCTTGAAAAACAGCTCTTCCTTTTGCTACAATTCCATTTTATCCCTTGGGCTATGGGCTTAGAGTATTGTTTAGAAAACTACTTAGGATCCTCTCAACCGGAATGTTTTTTTTTCCCTTATTTTCTGCTGGAGACATTGCCTTCTTTCAGTTCTCAATGATAAAGATATCTTTATCAAATCTTCTCTTTGCTAAAACATTCAGACTAAATGAAGTGAATTTTAGTCTTAACAGTGAAAACCTGTTTCCCTGTCAACCAGATACATGCATCCTATAGTAGTCTGTTCAAAAATGCTGGTTTGCAATCATGAAGTCTTTGTGTCGGCAGAGGCTCAGGTTATTTAACCCTTTACATTTATGTACTCTGGAAAGTATGTTTAGGACAAAAATTCTGGAGGAAAGTGGTAAAGACCATACAATGCTATGGTTGCCTAAAGCAACTATATGATCTTGTGTTGCATCAGTCTTTCCTTCAATAGCTGTGGAATGGAGTCCAAACAGTATGTAACATGAGGAAGAAAAAGAATTTGGGAGAGAGACTTTGCTTCTTTGTTTGTTTGGTTTTTTGTTTGTTTCTGTTGCATTGTTTTAAATTATGGATCATTACTAATGAGGCTTAATAAGGAGGCTAAGAAGCCAGAGTGTTTGCAAGTGCACACTGAAAGGACAAGAGGCAACAAGCACAAGTTACAGCAAGGGAAACTTTAGGTAGATTCTGGGGAAAAACACAATAAGGGCAGTCAGATATTGAAGCAGATTGCCCAGGGAAGCTGTGTAGTCTCCATCCTTACATGTACTCAGGATCAGACTGGACATGGCCTAAGTAACTTGATATAATTTTGAAGTTCAGTCTAGCTTTGAAGCTGGCAATGCCTTGTGCAGTGCACCTAGTGACCTCCAGAGGCCCCTTTTAAACTTAGTCATTGTGCTACTGGGGTTTTAAAAATCTGGCAAAATGTGTTGGGATGAGAAAGTATAAATTAAGGGGATGAAGGGAAAAAGAGAGGGATAGTTCTGCTGCCTGTAGTAAATATTTGTTTATTTTTAACATTTCTGTTTGGGACTATTACAGAAGGTTTTAAGAAGGTGATGCTGTATCTAAATGACTGAGATTCACTCAGTCACATTCTTATAATAGGACAGCAGCAGCACTTCTCAGAAAAGTCGTTTTTGTTTGTTTGCTCTGTTTAGTATGTATTTTCTTCAATCTTGCTCAGTTTAAAGTCTTGCACTGTTAAAAATGGATGCATAGCCATGCAGTCTTGAAATGTAGTAGGGTGTGGCAGGAACATGCATGACGATACACCGTTTGGAACTACATCTGTTTTCCAAAAAATGAAAACTGTAAAACAACATCAAATGCATTAATTACAACATCTACTTTTGGCATGGTTGAATCTTGTTTGTGGAAGTGAAACCAGACAGGATTATCGATATCATTGGTAGTCTGCTTATCCTTCATGACTTACACTCATTCCTATTGATTTTTATAAGCATTCATTGATCGATTCTTTTTTAACACAATCTGCCAAACAGTTCTGGCATAAAACTCTCAATTTGGGGCTGAAATGGTGCTTTAGATGGAAAGTTGCAGAAGAGAAAGTCAGAAAGTGTTGTGGTGATTATGCTGATTTCTCGTTTGCTTTGGAGATTTGGAAAAGGGCTCTCAAGGTCCCTGGGCAAGGATGGCAGGATGGTGGTCAGTGATCTAAGAATAGCACTGAGAACATGCGCAGCTTTAGCGGTGACATCGGTGATTCATGATTTATCTGATTCTTCCACTTCAAAAAATATTTCCTTGCATCTCTCTGCATGGCATCATCTTACATCTTCTCTCCAAGTTCTGCTGCATTAAAAAATCAGTAGAGCAGAAAGTTGTTCCATTTTCAACATAAGATGAATCCAGATTTTTCTGGATTTAAATTTTTAGGTACTCTCAATATGCCTGGTTTATATTGGACATTTATAAGATTTCATTGTCCCTTCTAAAATACTGTTATGCTTAACTAAAAAAAAGTTATGTTAATGCCAAAATGAAAAGACTTTTAGTAGAAAAAAATCAAATTATTTCTGCCTCAATCAGCATTCTTCCTTGGAAATGCCTGGTAAACATAGCAGCACATTAGAGCTTTTCACATATAGATAGAAAGAATATATCATCATTCAGTGGTCAGTGAAAGAGAAACGCTCTGAAGTGACATTTCAGTGTACATTTATGATATATTAATGTATTTGAAATGCTCTACTAAATCACTTTTCTTCTTTCCCTTCCCTTGTGCCTTTGCTACCTTATTCGTGTATAATTCCTTTCTTCTTGATGTGAAAGCACTCTGCTGCATACAGACCATAAAGGCATTCCCATCAATATAATTACTGCTCCTCTGATCCTGAGTCAGGGACAGAGGCTTGGGAAGCAATGGGAAATGATGATGAGAAGCAGTTTTAATCTACATAATTGAACACTGCCAACCAACAGCTATTGAAGTGAAACTTCCACATAGTAGCTCTAGCACATGTTTAGGTTTCTGTTTTCTTCAACCCTTAAATGTTAATATCTCTGCTGAGGCTGGGAAATTGAGCTCTCTCACTCCTCCAGGTGATGCCCTATTTCCTGTAGCACCAGGAACGTTTCTGCAAGGAAGACATATGTTCACAGAGACCACTGTGCCATTGATGTTCCCCATGGGCTTTAGAAGAGTTTTGGGGATATCTCCCCCAGGCAGTACTCACAGCTAGGGCGAGCCCCTGAGTGTCAGACTGACCCCCTGATTTCAGAGATCTTGCCCAGGACCTGAGGGCTGTCTTTCTGTTGGAGTAGAGGTGTTGGTGACTCGTAGTGACTCATGCAAGTCAAGAGCTGTGCTTATTAGTGTCTTCAAAGTGGGGTGGTTGGCTTCAGGTCATCCTAAGGCTGGTTATTTAGGTTGCCGGTCAATACTGAGCTCATCAAACATGGTCAGAGTGCTGCTGAGTTTAGGGAGAGTCAGATTTTACATATAAAGGCAAATATTTTCTCTTGCCTGATTAGCCAATTGACAGAAGAATAAAGGGATTAGAGCCTCGGGGTGGGAAGGTTGGCTCTGTAACTAGTTCTCATTCTGCTTGAGGTCTTTAATTAAGAGAAATGTAGAAAAACGGTGGCTAAGAAGCTGTTAAATGAAGAGCTGCTGCCGCTGTCCTCCCTCTGGAGTTCCCTCTTGCTCAAGAGGGCTCCTTCCTCCCTTACTGCTCAAAATGATTTCAGAAAGGCCCTGCAGTTCTTTACTGTAATTGTTGGCTTATTCAGTGAGATTCTTACATAGTTTTTTCCTAAGCTACTAAAATGCATGCATATATAGCCCTGGAGCCCTAGTTCCAGTTTTTGCATTTGCAAGAGCTGCTGTGTTTAATTAACAGCTCCAACTGGCACGCATAAAAAAAAAAAAAAAGAATACATAAAATCAGAGGTAAATAAGCATACTTTCATCCAGAATCAGGGTGGAGAAGTAGCCTATATACCTCATTAACACTCTCTGCTGCATATATCTCGGCTTGAGAACAAAGTAGAGAGAGAGATAGAAGGAGCATCTCGGAGCACGCAGCAAGATCAGGACTTCAGTAAATACTTCAGCTAACATCATGCTAGAACCTGGTTCTTAGAGGCCAGAGCACGTGCTCTTAACTATTATAGCTCTAGAATCTTCATGAATAAAAATTACTTTTAATAACAAAAATCCCACAGGTATGCTTCTGATGGCACATCAGGAATGGATCTGTTGCTTAAGGAGGAACCATTTTTACAATCACATTTTCAGAGAAGCAAGCTGCAAATTATTTAACATTGGCAAAGTGTTCTTAGGTTTATAGAGGAAAAGAGCGCACGTGCTCCTGTTGTTCTTAGTAATCACATACCCAAGGAGAGTGTTTCTTGCTGCATGCCTATTTGATATCAAATATAAATTCTTTTTATCATATATCTGCAAGTGGCTGCTAAATAAAATCAAAAGAGAGTGTGCAAATTTTTTATCGATACATGTATCCGCTGGTATTGTATCTTCCATTAAAAGGAGATCAGATCCAGCGTTGATTATGTCATCATCAGGTTCCAGGAGTGCAATTCACTTGTTATTTGAAGCCCAGCAGGAAAAGGTGCCGTGAACCTGTTTTTTCCTGACTTATTCAGCTTTTCCCTGAACTGTGATGTAGCTTTCAAAAGCCATATACTTGTGGTGAAGTTTCATAGTCCTGTATAGAAGGCCCGTAATTTGGGTGGTAGGCAGAGAAGCGAGGTAGAGGAGAAGAAATATTTTTAATTTATAAACTGTCATATCTGATATGATTTTTTTGACGACAGTAGGCCAGAGTCCCATTGAAGTCAGCTGGAGTTGCACATGTTTCAGAGGGACTTCGTGATACATAATTCCTGTGTTTAATCTGTCTTGGAGGTTTCCTTTGTGCTGCAGAGTAGCCTGGTGCTGTAGAGTAGCCTTCAGTGTGTCATCTCAGATGGTTCATCCTGTCTTAGGCCCTGAGGCAATGCTTTATGACAACGAGTTTTTCAGGTAACAGGACACAAGATAGGGATGGAAAGATAAACAGAGAGGAAACTATTTTTGCCAAACATAGTTGTCTGTGGGGTTTTGCTAAATAGAATAGTATGTGAAGCTCTGTTATTTATCAAGGCCAAATATAACATACGTAACTTCAATGAGAAAATACCTTGGTCACACTAATCTCTCCTTCAACAAGAAAACCCTGACTGTGCCTCAGGAGCCTCCAAGCCATTACTGCCTTGCCAAGGGGCAATACTGGGTACTGAAGCACAGTCTGCTCTAAGCATCCAGTAGAGTGAAGCCTGTGTCCTGGGGCAGTTTCATGCTACCACATGATGATGGTAGAGTGCTTAGTGGGAATTAGAATACATATGGAATAAATAACCCGTGATGCCTTTTCATATCACCAAAATCATTTTTTGTGTGATGTGGTCATATCTTTGTATATGAACCATCATTTATATGACCTCTTATGTTTTTAGATTGATGCCAATTTATTTTTTCCTCATCCCTCATTATTATGCATTAAATTAGGGTTAAAAAAATGTTCAAATGGTATTAATTTGGGTGCTTTTATTACAAACTTGTGGGTATTTTCCCTTGTTCATTCAATTCATCTATCTAATGAAAAGCTAGAGTGGAAGAGTGGTTTCTTTACTAAGAGAATTGTACAATGGTTATTAATTAAGTAATTTCCCATGTTGCCATCTTAGCAGCAAAATGCAAAGTGCAAAAATTCAATGTAGGTAAATATATTGACATTTCCTTAAATCACATGGAGAATAGTTACACTAATCATAATTGTCCAGTAGGAGGATAAAAGAAGGTTAGTTTATCCACCTGCAGCAATTACTTGAGAAAGCACATTTGCCATATTTCTATTGCTGCTAAACATAAGTGAAAACCCCAGAAGGAAGAAAACCTTCCTTCTCTGTAATCCTCTTCAGTGAGGTGTGTGGCAGGTATTTACAAATACTCTGCAGGACCACCTACAGGAAGAGCTTTGGGCACTTGGGCTTTGGCTGCAGTGCACGCAGCAGTATTAGCGGTGCTGCAGGTTTAACTGCAGTACTTCATGTTTTCAGAGAGCGATACTCAAATGACTCATCGGGGTGAAATTTGTATTGTGCATGAGCTGTTAGGAGAACTGGCACTGGAGTGAGAATGTAGCATCCGTACAAATCTCTCTCCCATTCTCCTGGTCTTCTGAGTAAGGTCAAGACAGAAATGTTTGCGCGCCTGTCCAGAGATTTCAAAGGGTAAGAAAGTGCAGTGAGAATTTACGTTTTCTTCTTGCACTTCTTGTACCTGCAAGCGTAGTGAAGGCAGTGGCTTTAAAAATAGATTTTTCTTTGTGAGGCAGTTGATAAAACTTTGGCTATTACTGCATCAAATCTATTATTTTTGGACTCCACCAGTACTTTGCAATCCATGACCCATACAGTGCAAGTTATCTGCAGCATGTCCACAGTCACATTTTCTTACTTCCAATTCAGGCAACTAAAGCCACACTGAGCATTCCCCTAACAGCTCTTCTCGACATAATCAACCACTGCTGCTGTGACCACCTTTGTGTGAGGACTGATTGCGAGATTGCAGCACAGGCAGTACAGGCCTGACAAAAATTGTCAACATCTGCAGCGACTACGCATGTTGTTCATGCATAGACAGCATCTCTGCGCATGCAAAGACACAACTCAGGTGTAACTAGTGGATGTGCCAATTGTCTGAGGACATGGAAAGGCAACTTTAAATGTCCCCAGTCACTTCAGCTCATTCCCTCTATCTTATTAAAGGAAGGACAAGGATAAATATGAGAAATGGCCATAGTGTGGGGACATGTGGGGAGAAACACTTTGCAGATGCTATGCAGAACCCAGGATCGCATTATTTCTGCTCTGGCAACACTTAAGAGTACTATTTGAAGATGTTCTGAGAGAGACTGTGCTTGCAGGCTGCTGGAACAGAAATTGGTGGACAGAGGGCTGGTAATGGAAGAGATAGCTGGAATAATATGAAACCCTAAAGCACAGTAGCAGGATGTATTTTGTAATGTAAAAATGTTATGATGGCTGCTTTTGGAATAGGCTAAAATCCCAGCTGAACTGCAATTGGCAGTTTGTTATAGCAGCTGGTCCTGAATTTCTCATAAATAGAGCCAGCGTTGTTTGGTTGAGGGTAAAGAGTCCCCCAAAGGGAAGGACGCGACTGAACACTGCTCCTGCTGCATCCAAAAGAGCTGTCAGTCGCCCTCCTTCTCCTGGGAGTTTGTTCTAATGTTATTCAGTTCTTTTCTCTTCTGTCTTGTTTTCTCCAAAGAATTTTAAAGGAGCACATACACTTCGAGCACGTCAAAACCATGTTATTGAAGTGGTTTTCATAAACAAACAAATTTCTAGCTGGTATTTTTCCATTTCCCATTAAAACTTTTCCTTTAATGAAACTTTATTTTAAAGTTAGTAGAAATATTCTGGAAAACATCTAAATGTCTTGTTGGACAGCTGCAAAGTAAGGTGTCTTGCGTTTTGCTGTTATTCAAATTGTCTTTGCATGAATTAACAAAACCGAAACATTTAGTTTGGTTGATATATTTTGAATATGAGTGTGGGCTGCTAAATTCTGATTAACTGAAAAAAATCACAATAATTTGGCTTTTTGTCCTAACTTGGGAGCAAACCACTTCGTTTTCCATTAGCCACCAAGTGTTTTATTTTAGAGAGCAGAAATCTAAAAATGAGTAGGCGTGACAACTACTGAAATCCTCTGAGATACCCCTTAAATTTTATTTCCTTTTCTTTAGTTGCCGTCAGTTGTGGTTACATTTGGTTTTGTCATGTTTTGCGGCAAAGGACATATTTGATCATGACAAGTCACTATTTTATTTTTAAACCATCAACAGCGGCAAAATCCTGACTATCACAAAACTGACCAAAGTCCGTAACATTAAATGGTAAGAATTCCCCATCTTTTTGGTCTGTCCATGCACTCCCACCAGCGTGGCCCTGGGAGGAGGTATTACAAGTTTGCCAGTGTTTACAAAATTGGACCAAATCAGACTTTAATCCCTGCCTGAGCTGGTCAGGATTTCACTGTGCAGGCAGAGGTGAGGGGCTGTGCCGTTCCCTTGCTGCACTGTCCAGGGAAGAGCCTGGTTCTACTCTGTACTAAGCTCTCCTTGATTTCACGCAGACCCACTCCCCTTTTCTTTGGGAATATGAGTAAAATAATGAGTAAAGCTTCTGAGGAAGAAGGGCGCTCAGTGCTCTTCCTTGTTTGCTGCTGGGCCCTGCCACGGCCAGCAGCACCAGCCTGCACCCTGCTTCGTGTGCTGCCTTGTGCTGGGCTGCCTCGAGCTGTCCGACTGCACGTTGCGGCCCGAGGCTGCGCTGCCCCGTGGGCCCTTCGCCGACCCTCAGAAACGTGGAGGCTGTTGCAGTTTAGCCTTAAAGAGCTAGGATGCTGCTAGTCAGAATAACAAATGTACAGCACTGAAAGAAATATTAATGTGAGTTATAAATTCGTGCATTAATTCAATATATGGGATGGGAATTATTCTAGAAGCATCTGATGTGACTTTGCACTCTGTGCCAGAGCCCTTACAGGCCTGTCAGTGCTGGTTCCCATACTCTGCAGATTAATCTCAGACAATGCTCGGCTCCCTTTTGCTGCAAAACTGGGCAATAATAGTCACTGTGCCATCGAATATAATGTCTTGCATTGTGAAGGGCAGAAAAATATTAACCACAGTTGGCAGAACAGCTGGGACTTGAACAATTAGCCTCTAGACACAAAGTTAAAAGTTCTCCTCCTCAAAGCCATAGGATATTTTGAGGGAATTGCTTCTTCATTCTCATTTTGCTTTGCAAAAATTGTGTGAAAGTTGCAAGATTATATATAGGCACAATACAGCCTCTAGCAGTGACCAGAATTGTGTTACCTGCAATTAATAAAAAGTGACAACACTGCTTTTACATGGGTTATTTCAGTGTGGAGAGTCTGAGAAGTTGCACATGCAGATTGTGTTCTCAGTCTCACTGAAATCAGTGGTGAAAGGATCATCACTTTAGCTAACAGAAGAGCAGGCTGCTTCAGGACCTGGCCTGCAAAGTAGCACGTGGCACCCATCATCTGCCACTGCGCTGCCGCCACTGTCTGTTTGAAACGGCCGTGAGAAGCGCTACAGCCCCTTAGCGCCACGCGGGGAACAGGCAGACCCACTACAGGTCCACCTGGTACCTGTGCTAGCTTGTTTACATTGAATAAAAACTCTGTAGACTAATAAATGGTTGTTGTTTCAAGGATCTGAGCCAGACGTGTCTCTCCCTGTGGTCCCTGTCTGAGGTATCCGTGCCAGAGGGTCCAGCTGAGAGTACACGTTGCGGGCCGTGTGGCGGTGCTGCGTGGCCTAGGGCAGTTCCTCCATGAGTGCTTGGAGGCTGAGCAAATCAGAAGGAGACCGAGGAGGGAAGAAGGAAGACCCGTGTGCCAGGCTGCTGGTGTGCCAAAGCCTGCAGGGCATCTGGAAACTGAGAATTCAAAAGTGGAGGTCGCAAATTTGCTCTAATTTGTTCTAGGTTAAATATTTAAGTTTTAAAATATCCTAGCCTCTGTAGGGAAAAAAAAACTACCACCACCAACAAAAAAACCCACAACCTTTTGGCATAGAAATTCCCATCTGTTTTATATTGGTGGGTCCTCTCTAGCAAGT
This sequence comes from Tinamus guttatus, assembly GCF_059628265.1. Taxonomy (NCBI): domain Eukaryota; kingdom Metazoa; phylum Chordata; class Aves; order Tinamiformes; family Tinamidae; genus Tinamus; species Tinamus guttatus. The sequence continues at coordinate 3,525,914 of NW_028288781.1, read as the reverse complement.
ACAGCATGGAGTCTTGTTTCAGTCGGTTTCTTCCAAAATCAAGCACCTTCAGCATCTCTATGCCCCTGCTCACAGCACTGAGGAAGTGATTCAGAGCTGCCTGAGAGAGAGGAGAGCATATAATCAGTATCTGTTATGACTTGATTTCTGCATGCTGTTGTATTTGCTTATTTCGTTTTTTTTCTAAATCCCAAGACTTCCTGTGGAAGTAGCAGCTATTTTGTGATCATATGTAGCCTGTGGCAAAATAAACATGGAAATGGTAAAGAAGACCTAGTTACTCTCAGAAGATTTTTGCTTAGGATGAGGTCACTTGGGAGAAACATGTCAGGAATTCTAGTGAGGCTGGCAGATAACTAAAGCACCAGGACATTTAGAAAAAAATAAATAAAACAATAAGGGGGGGGGTAAAAAAGCTATTTGTGGGAAGGCGAAGTGTCCATTTGAATGCAAGAACTATCATCTGGATCATGCCTGCAGAACTGGGCAGTGCACACACTGCCAAAAACATCAGGGGTAAAATGCTCTTTCCTGCTCCTGTTTGGAGATGTGGCACCCCTCTGCCTGTGTTTTCCGCAAACACTGGTTTGCTTAACAGATGCTTACATGATCCACTGCAAAAACAAACATGTAGCTGAAAGAACAAGTCATAGCAGATGCAAGCTGTAATACCACAGGCTGAATCACTCCTCAAGCCTTCTTTTCCTTTGAGGTAGCACATTCGTGTTGAAATTGGTAGAATTCAATGTCAGTTATTACTAAGGTCACTGTAATCAGGAAATGTAAATGTAACAAGAACAAGATTCAGAATGACACTTATTATCTTTCATGTTATACAAGGTTCTGGAGTTTCCATACTGTACAAATAAACAGACAGGTAGGAGGCACGGGAAGCTCTAATTTTGGAGCTACACTATTTGCTGGGTAGGTAGATATGTGGGATCAAGAATCATCTGTGTCTGGAGAACTGACTGGATGAGGACTTGAAATGTGATGCCATTTTTATCTGATTAAACTCGCCGAGAAGCTGACTGTTGGCTGTCAGCCTAAATCAAATTAGTGTCTATGGGGGTCTCTTCGCTCTTCTAATTATATCAGAAAGGGCATCAACATAATTGTTGCTAGTTGCTCCTCTTCCTCACTGCAAAAAGGCTAAGGGTAAAATAGCAAAGCTGGAGGCATTGCCAGAATACTAGGGAAACAACCTAAACTGCTCCTGACTTTTATTATTATTTTAATGTAGAAATAAGTGTGATTTGTTTCACTGATAGAGGTAAAGCCCTTCCCTGAAAAATGCGGATAAAGAATGTGTAAGAACTGGGCTTGGCTCTTCCAGAGGAAGCCTCTGACATTTGGAAATGGCAGAAGGTGCTTGCAACCAGTCATCACGCAGCTCATCTCCCCCTGGGCTAAGCTTACGTCTTACATCCTCCTCCTTATAGTGGGTTTTCCATTTGGAGCTGGACACCTTTGAAAAGGATGTCAATGTAGCATAGTATTTCTGAAAAAGCAGGTAATGCCAAATTTAAGTCTTATCTTTACTGCTTTTATCTTGGAGATGAGCTCCCAAAATCAAACTTTTGGTCTTGCTTTTAGGCACTTCTGGAAAAACACAATTTGTATCAGACACTCATTTCATGATGGACTGTAATGGTTTCTTCTTTTGGATGTTTTCCATCCTTGCTGTGGATATTCTCTCTTCCCTTGAAACCAAGCTGAAATATTTCAAGTGCTAGTAAGTTTTTATGGATGAATCATTCCTACCAGTCCAAACTCAAGCAGCCCAGCTTCCCAACTCACTACTTGGTAGTCCTGGAACATCTTTCCCACACTGCTCCGTCTGCGGGCCTGCAGGTCTGCCGCTCGGCAGCGCGGCAGCTCCGTTCTGCAAGGGGCTGGCAGAGCGTGGTGTGGCAGCGCGCGGCACTGGGAGCCCTGCTTCCGCAGGGCCAGCTGGGGAGCCGCTTTGCTGCAGTGGCAGACAGGTTGAGGCAACCTCCTGCTTAGATGGAAACATTGCCAAGTTCTTTTGTACTCCCTTCCATACCTTCACTGGCTGCAAGTGAGTGTGTGGACATTGGGAGGTTGACTTTGTTAGCTTCTAAATTAATGCACAGAGGGAGGTTGCTAAGTTGTAAGATCATGATCAGATTGGCATGCTGAGCTCCCAGATCATAGGCGCAAAAGGTTCAAAGAGCTTTTTGTCTATGTGGGAGATGACTTCTCTGTGGCTTAACACAGGCAATATATTTTCAGTTGCTTCTTTCTCTGAGATCAGTGTACAGGTGCAGTTGGGTGAAGGACAACCCAGCTAAGACTGTCATTCTGCCACACTGAGTCCTGTTCCCAGTGATGCTCTTGACTGCAACTGGATAGTAGGGAGGTCTGAAAACTGCTCTGATTTATGTCTGACCAAGGTGTTACATACCTGGCCTGAGAGGATGGAGTACCAGCAGGAGGAATGCGAACAGGCAGGCACTGAAAATCTGGGCCAGTAGTGCCTGAATGGGTCAGTAGCTCCAGCATCACACATATTTGTATGGACTTTTTGATTTCAGATTGATAAACACTGAATTCAGTCACCCACCAAAGTTAAAGGTGCTGGACTAGCAGGCTTGAGGATGAGGCGCTTTATTCACAGAAGAGGTTCAGCAGAGTCAATGGCGGTTCAGTTCCTGCAGACAGCTCTGTCAAAATGTCTTTATGTTGGATCGCCTTCTCTGAGGAGGCAAAGGGCAGTTCAGTCCCCATGTGCATTGAAGCCTTGGCCTTTCTGCTTAAATTGCCTACAGGAAAGGCCATTAATACTGGCTTTTTTGTGTGCTGTAAAAACAGTAAGAATTGGCTTCTGAGCACCGCTTTTTCCCCCAGAATGGCTAGCTATGATTTCTACTAGCATTTTCATTGTATTTTAAATTTTCTGTTACAGTAATTTCCATATTATACTAAAGTACAGATTGTCCTGACCAAATACTTTTGCTATAGTACGGAGGTGTTTTTGTTTAAAAGAGTTTTGTTAAGAACAGCTCCTAAGTGGGCCATAGGACTATCTCCCTTGCACAGAGGCAAGAAATGAGGAGGGGCTTCTCCGCTGTACCCAGCTCTTCTTGTACCCAGCACCCTCAAACAGGGATGCAAAGGGGGATGGAGTGGATCTCCATCCCTCCAACCTGCTGACTAGTCCATCTCTGCTTGGTTGGTGCACAAGTGGGCAGCATGACCTACACAATGCATAAAATCTCTAAAGTTTTATAATAAAGACAATAAAATGTGGTTTGTAATCAGAGATGTAATTGTCAGGATGGCTTCTGACCTATGTTCATTTTTGACTTACTGCTATCTCAGTTTTTATTTCTTGGATGACTGTTTGACATTCCCAGTTTGCACTGTTGTTGGTTCCCAGCACTTTTTACCTTGTGCTCATGTGAACTTGCCACAGCCACAATTAGGAGCTCTCTTGCTCAGCTGAAGTTTTGCATATGAAACTGAAGATAACCCTCCACCTGCAAAGCTTGGGGATTGCCAAGCTCTTCACTGCAACACAGTGTTGACAAGCTGCTGTTGACAAGCACCCAAAATACTGCTCCAGAAACTGCTGGAGTATACAAGAAGTAGACTCTGAAATGCTGCGAGAATAAAACTTTGGGTGCCAGATGTAATGCCTGAGAGGAGGAGAGTTGAAAGGCTTTTGCCTCCTTTTGCTGAAGGCGTAAGCCTTCAATTAGGATATCCATAGAAAGGCATTTTTCCAGAACAAACTCATAGATAGGAAGAAAAGAGAGACTATAGTAAAAAGAAAGAAGAGATGATTGGAAAAAAAAACAAAGGAAGAAAACTTTTGTTTTTTCTTTAAGTCTTCACCAAATTGGGGTCTGTTTTTTGAAGCTGTGGTGTCTCTGCTAAGATACAACAAGGGAGGCAGCAATGAGGTAGCAGTGTTCCTGAAAAACCTGTGAAGAGGTATCTTTGTTTGGTTTGTTTATACCAGATATCCAATGCCTTATCAGTCACTGCTCCATCAATGTACTAGACCTGGAGGAAAGGGGAAAGGCAAGCAGTCTTTATGCCCATGCAGTTTGATTAGCGTATGAAACCAAAGCCTGAAATCCCGTTCATCCTATTTTTTGACAGCTAGCCCAACTATTGCAATGAGATCCTTTTCCTGCCATGCAGGATGATGGTAAAAATACTGTGAATTTCTTCAGTTTCATCTCAGTATTATGCTTTTGTTCCTATTCACATGTTAGCTGTTAAACAATGTTGTAAGATACAGCACAAGCCAAATCCTTCACACAAGCTGCTCCCTGAGCTCAATTGCAACTCAGTAATATAGCTGAAAATGCAGATTAGCTCCTTCAAAGGCAGTGGACCAAGTCCAGATTTATGGCAGCATAACCAGGTCAGAAACATTATTATGACTATTTCCGTGGGAAAAAAAAAAAAAAAAAAAAGACAAGCAGATATTTGCTTATACTCTCCTGAAAAAGCCCGGAAGATATTGTGTTAAAGTTAACAGAACTGATGGTGCAGGAGGAAAGAAAAACTGACAGTGAAAGGTTTGAACCAGCAGTCATTAATGAAGCAAAATTCCCACAGACCCCAACAGGAAATTTGGTAAAGAATCATGGATCTCAGTAGTAGCCGCGTCTTGTTGTCAGAACGCTAAAGCAGTAATTTTACAGGGAAACAGGTGACTGCTGTGAGTACATTTACAAATTATTTAGAAGAAACAGTGTTACTAGTAGGTAGGAAATACTGACTTTAAAACACTGTTTTTTATTTTACATTTTGAGTTAGCTTACAACCCAACCTAGCATTTAGATCACAACACGCCAGCCTGAGAATCTGTTTCCTGGGAAGAGAGCCTAGAGCTAAGAAAATTAGCGAAGGAGGAAAACACACACTGTAAATGCTGAACTTCAAAGAATGTATATAGTAGCCTGAAATTTTTACAATTTTCTTGGGAGTGATATTCATATCCTCAAAGCAGTACATCTTTATCTGAACAACAGTTCCTTTTTTTTTTTTTTGATGATGAAACATGAAAGATTTAGCACTTCTGATTCTGTTCACTTTATTTCCTCTCTCACTCCTTTCTCTTGCTGCCACCCCAGGTGAGAGGTGGTCCTAGCTGTTTCACAGCAGAGTTTCAGGCCACTTGAATTCCAGTTCAAACTTACAGACCCTCCTTCTATTTTGTCACTGAGATAACTCTAGAAGAGGAAAAAAGATTTGGCGGGGATTGCCATTCTATTTATTACTAGGCTATTCTTTAATTTTAGAAAATACTATACAATTAGCTTAGTAATGAACTGAACTGTAGACCACCAAATGTATTGCTCAATTCTGTAAAAGCTTCTTTTTCTAGGAGGTTTTAGTTCTGCACCTTATTAGCCTGTCAAGATGAATAGTTACATGCATTTATTTTATAACAACCCATGTAATTTCAAGAATAAAGCTTCCCTCGCCCCACTATATTGCATGGAAATGACTGAGAAGATTGTAGTGTCTTCTGAATAGAGACCACTGTATTTCATGGAACTTATCCCATGGTTAGGGGAGGACTCCACATCAGGTAGTGAATGTTTTCAGGAAGAGAGTTACAGGATTAAGTGTAGGATTGCTAAAAAAAAAAAGGCATTGTTTAATTGTTTAATATTTAAAATAGGAGAAACAAACTGCAATAACGCAGCTGGTCTGCTCAAACTTGCTGCCCAGACATCTTCATAATCATTCCTGGAATGAAAATCAAATAATGCTATAAATTAGGAACTACAAGAGGTGAATTAAAAGGAGCGTTGGTTGCACACCAGTGCTTTGTGAAGTGTGTGTCGGTTCAAAGTTGATTTTAGAAGAGAAACATTTGAAATGTTACCACAAAGGAATTAATTGAGAGTCTCTCTAAAGCAGTAGAGCATTAAATTTGTTTTTGCTCTCCTAAATTCTGGTACTTATACACTAAGTACATGCACATCTCAAAGCCTTGCCTAATGAAATAGCCCTAAGGTATCAGGAAATTGAGATACTTTGCAGCTGAAGGAAAGTGTGTATAGAATGTTCGAAACTCAGGAGTGTAAAAGGGAAGGGATAACTCCTGTAAATTTATCAGAACTGGCAAATTGCTTTACCTCTGGCACTGAAAGATTGTGTTAGCAAGACCACTGATGAGTAAAGCTTTTTGAAATTGAAAATAATAAAACGCATTCCCATTCCTGCATGGGTCGCAAGAAGTTGAACACAATAGATGCTTAAACACAGCAGAAAGTTGTCTTTTCTTAAATGATAAATTGCTTTGCAGCAGAGAAACCTCACACAAAGTGATTTTATACTTCCATTTCCTATAAAATATGTGATTGGTTTTATGATCATTTAACTTTGTTTTATTGCTTTTATATGGATTCTTGTAAGGATTTTTTCAGCATTATTTTTATCAGTAGAATAGTAAAAAGTAGTGATAGAATTATATTTTTTGCGCTTCTATGTGTATTATATATTTTACCATTCAAAATCATTATTGATTTATTAGCTTAGATAGTTGTTGAAATAATACCCAAAAAGCAATTTAAATAGCTGTATTGCTTTTCGAAAGAGACCTAAATGGAAAAATGACCAGGCAGGAGCATTTACATAAACAATTACTCTTAGAAATTTTATATTATAAAATCAGTTTAATAATTAGTATACTAAACATTTAATTTTTATATTGTTACCAACAGCAACAATATGAAAAAATATCTAGGGAACTAGGCCGCACTTATTTTTGCCGACCATATTTCTTTGTATCCACGAGAGGCAGAAGTAGTTTCAGGTGTAAAACGCACGGGTTCTGGTCAGACCAAGTGTCTGTGAGACTTCCTGGCATGGAGCCCATCCCATCCAACCCTCTCCTGCATCTGCTCAGCATATCGGAACGCAGAGGAGCTGCCCTGACTTTAGCCCCTCTGCCTGCATGAGAAGCTTCTCTGGAGAAACAGGGTCGCCTTCAGTTTTCCCTGATTGGCCTTTTTATGTGGCAAAACTCTGGAAAAAAAAAATGAGAGTGGGTGGTATGCAGGCTGGCTACTGTGTCCAAGTAGGTCTTTTTACTGGGCTAGTCCCAACGGGGAGAAGGAGCCACCGTACTCAGTGCCTTGTCTTTGCATAACAAGTTCTGTGGCCAGCTGCCCGTGACCAGCTACCCTGGTAGCAAATGCGTTTCGGTTTAGCACAGTGTCTGCCAGAAAGAAGCACTGCTCTGGAAGTGATATTCCATCACACTGGACTTGCTATCATTTTTCTATTTCTTAGCTATATCCCACAGTTGAAGTCTTCTCCTATGAATGTGTCACAGAACTCAGAATTTCTTGCTGTCTGGGATTCTGGCTGACTGTGTCAGACCAAGAGTGGAGCGTAGCCTTTGCAAACAACTGGCAGGGAAGATGTTTTATTTCGCTTATTTGCAAACATATCGTGCGTGTGTGACGTTATCAATCACACTTGACATGGTAGTCTTTTCAAAATAACTCCTTCTTTACTAGAAAATGACATTTTTGATACCTGCAAACATTTCAGGGTTTTTGTCCTTTAACCAAGACGTACAAGAATTCACAATTTCAAGTAATGACATAAGAGTGCCTAGTAAGTAAGTGCCTAGTAGATATTAAAATATGTACCCTTTACCTTCAATCTCTCTCTCTCTCTTTTTTTTTTTTTTACATTAAAATGAATACTGGAGTACAACTGTGTGGTCTTGCAATTTAATTTCTATCAAGATACTGTGCATTCTCCAGTGTCTTTGATCATGTACCTTATAGAGCACAGAAAACGAGCTGTTTCATGATCAACTGGTGGAGGTCAACCAAAATAAAGGCGTATATCCTGAATCACCCACAAGCACCCTTTCTTTTTCTAGACTGATCAAATTTGATTGCATTTAAACTTAGCTGCTAATGGCTCTTGTCCTGATGGGCAAACCAGGCTTCCTAGAAGGCAGCGTTCAGTGTTCGGCACGTGCTGAGCTGCGCAGTGCTGCTCAGAGGAGCCTGTGCTCCGTCACAGCCCCTGAGCTGCAGCACGGCAGGAGCCATGCGCCACAGAGAAGGTCAGAAAGACCCGTGCAAGGTGGTCTTCAGGATTCACCGGGCCTTCACATTTCAAAAGCTCAGGCCGTACCGTGTGCTTTTTTCTTTCTTTATAACCTGAGCCCAATAAAAGAAGAGCATCTGACTGTTTGGCAAGTATGCCAGCTGTGCAGGTATCTGGCACTAACATACATGTCAGAACCTGTTAAACAATTTGCCTGCTTAATATGTAAGGAAAATCCCCTAAGGAAAATATCTTAGTTTTTGCCTGTGATTTGAATTACCATGGAGTTCAATCCTATACTGTCTTCATTCTTTGCTCAGGAGAAATTCATGTTTAAATCCCCCTTAGGTTGATGGACAGTTGACCTGTTTAATCAATTTGAATAAGGAAGGCAGAATTTAGTTCAGCGGCTTCAAGAATAGAAGACTCCTTGAATCTGCAACCAATTTGCGAAACAAATTCCATGTAGAACTCAGAATAAACCAACAAATACAGTATTTTATTTCAGCTGTCAAACACCAATCAGTTTTTTAACTTTGTAAAAATAAGGGTTAGAGCATTTGTGGTAAGATGGTGCGAAGAAGCAATGTTGTTCTTCATAGCCCCAGTACAACTGCTGCATTAGCAAACTTTCCAATTAACCTCTGATCCACAGCTTGATGATGCAGTGATCACTCAAAGATGTTGCAGTTTTCCCAATGGAATCTAAAGTGTCTAAAGTGCTAGACACATTCATCACGGAGTCCACTTTCTTCCATACTAGATACCGTTGAAGTTCATCCTCCATTTGCATTAATGGCTGTCTTAACTAAAATGCATACGTGGTCTGAGTGGTCTGTGGAAAATATGGCAATAAGTGAAGACAAATGCTGTGATGTAGAGTGAAAATGCACACATGGAAGCTGTTTTAGGTTAGAAACAACTTAGGCGGAAATCAGTGCATGAGTGAAGCCGAAGGCTGGTGTCAGATAAGGTGAATAATTTTCTCCCTCTATCTGCACCCCAATCCAAAATCACCAATGCACTTCACTGCCAATCTTGTACCTTTTTTTAAAGGATTTTGTTGCATCATTAAGTAGTCCTTATGTGTGAGCTACCTACTTACATCAGCCTTTGGCTGAAGAAAAACGGGTTCATGGACTCCATTTAGGCATTTTTGTACTTCAGAAACGACAGCAAATGTGAATAAAACACCTGTATTTGTGTCTTAAATCCTAGATTATACTAGGATGCCGGTAATGAATGCCTTGCAATGCAAGCAAACGGGATCCTGCCTTTCAGGAATTGAGGTTGAGTACACAGCGTTCCCGGTGGCACTGTTGGAAGCGGGAGGAAGCCGGGCAGGCTCCGATGGTGGCTGTGCCTCCTGCGACCCGGAGCTGCCGCAGCAGCCGGCAGGTGCGGTGGCAATTGAGGGGGGCCCCAGCCATGCCCTGGGGGGAAGCAGCCACGCGAGGCCGGGCCTTGGGGCGCTGCCGGAGCACGGATGACCCAGCGCCCTCTCCATTCACCCCGACGATCTCACACCCCAAAGCAGGCAGACCAGCGTCTTCGCTTTACCTTAGAAACCTCCTCATCCCCTGAGTGAAACCAATGAAACATTTCTAGACCAGGCAGTCTGGCATATCATGGCAGAAAATCAGTAATAGACTTATAAAATAAAGAAATATTCTGTAACTTTTTCTTTTCTAAAATTATTACCAGTATCAGATTTGGGCTGTTAATTTCTCCTTAAATTTTTGATCAAACTTACATGAGTAAAATCACAAAAAAAAGTATTCAGAATCACTCATTTATTTATTTATTTATTTATTTACCTTTTTCTTGGTGGTGAAACGGTCAGAGTTATTCATTACCTTATTAAAGCCTGCTGACTTGCAAATATTTGATTATCAGTCCTTGAGCCACCTAATCTTCCCAGGAGAATTCTTTTAGTATTTAAAATCCAAAGTTGCAAATACATCAGGTCACAAAGGTAACATCTATCCTAAGTGGAAACCACTTTATATATATATTTTTAATAGGAATCAGATTATATCATCTTCTTAATAAGATATTTAAGGGATATTATTCTCAGACCTGAGTTATAAATGAATAACACTTGCATTTTCCCTGTAAAAATGGAATAGGCACAAAAGGAACACTATGCACCACAGTAGGATATGAAACCTGTTGCAGCTTTTTCCTAGTTATGTAAAATTAAAGTTGCCTGCCTACTGTATGCTGAACTTTAACTACCGTTGGCTTATTGAAAATTCTCTTTGGTCTAACTTTGAAAGACACCTCCAACTTGCTTTTTCATGTTTTAAAGCAATATTTAAAAAAAAAAAATAGTTATTTTACAATCTGAGTTAATGAAGATTTATTCAGTTTGTATTTCAAGAGTATTTTGTGCTGGAATTATCACTGCAGTAATTAAATGTTTGTTATAAGGCAATAATATAATAACCTCCAGCAAATATGAAGGCCTTAGAACCTGAAGGTTCCTAGATCAACTAGGAAAAGGTTGAGCTAAAAGACTACCATTTTCTTGGTACAACAAATGCATTCTGGTCTCTGTGCGTTATTTTAATAATTATATATGGCTAAAACTTCTTTACATAATAGAAATATTGTCCATATTATTTTTGTTTACATAAAGTTTAATTGTAGATATTTCAGTTACCCATGTTTATGTATATATACTGTAGTAGATCTTTATATGCTATAGGAGATCTGTAATGTGTATAAAATATATAAATGTGTTTATACTGCATGTAGTTTGTACATATATTATGTAACTGTAATCATATATGCATTTAACAGAAGTATTTACAGTTAATATTTCACCTGAAAATGTTAATACTGTTTTAGAATTAATATGTCATCACTTGAAAAGGTATATTAATGTGAAGTGTAATGGAATTTATCCTGTTGAAGGAAACACAAGCAAACATGCTCCCGAATTTTTAGTAAATGACTAACTAAAATGGAAAAAAGCAGGGATATTTTGCATAATTGGATGATGCTTTTCCATTAGAGCTACACGTGGATTTCAACAGAGGACGAGTCATCCAAGGGACCCGTGCAAGTATTTTTCTGGTTTCACCTGTAAACAAGCAAGCACTGAGAGAGTCCTGCTTTTGGACTGTCGTGTAAAGGGGTTCTGAGGTGGGCATTTGGAACACAGCCTGTGTGTTCAAGTTGATTTAGTCCATCACTGGCTCATTTAGACTTTGCCGACAACTAAAACATCCATCTTTTTAACTGAGTCTACACCAATGTAAAAGGTTAAATTGGTTAATATATTTTTGCATGCTGGATGTGTGTTTCATGGGGGTGAGATCCTATGTTTCATCTTCCTAGGCAGCAGGCTGGATCCACGTACAGCTGGCAGAGGGAGGTGCTGGTGCCTCTCGACACCAGGGCTAACCATGGTGCCTCGCAGGGAAGTCCCTGACCTCCACATCCCTCCAGGCTTCCCCAGAAACTCTGGAGGGAGGCCAGGCCGCGGCAGCAATCTGCTGGGAGCTCCCTGTCCCCATGGGCACCAGCCTCTGCTGTGGCCTTTCTACCATAGGCAGAGAGCTGAACCCGTTAATGCTATGGCTTCCCTAGGTAAAGTCACAGCTGTGACTGAAGTTGCTCTGGTTCATATCCGGTTGCAGTGTGACCCAGAAACTGTTTCAGACTCAGTTCCATTTTGAGGAAAAAAATAGGATAGTCCAGACTATTTTGAGTCTTGAGCTTCAGTCAACTCCCTTATCAAAACTCTCCAACAACAAGTGCTGTCTTTGGCTTCTGATCCTATTTCTCTGATGTCACTGTATCAGCATCTGAATCTTTGCTGGGAAGAATTGAAGGCAGTGAAGCTATGCCAGTTTATATTAGCAGGGAATCTTCATTTTCTTCCTTCAGCTGCAAAGACAGAGGTGGAGAGCTCCATGGTGAAAAAGGGAAAGGGAAGCAATTCATTTGGGGACACTGGCCAGCCTGGAAAGGTACCGATTTAAGATGCCTCTGCCTTCCTCTGGATGTCAGCAACAACTTATGGGGTATTTTGGTCTAATCTGGACTACTGGGTGGTTTGGGTTTTGTTTGTCTGTTTGTTTTTCCTCAAAATGTGTATTTGCTTCAGCCAGGAGCCCTATCCTCCTGCAGCGCCCGGGCGGCCTAGCATCACTGTGGAGACCTTGCTGCTCTGCCGCGGCCTCTCTCACAGGCCCCGTGCCAGACACCTCCAGCACTGAGGCGCAAGGGCTCCTGGACCCAGGAGAAACCCTATTACAGCCCCCCTCAGATACGAACTGTAACAACTCTTACTCTTGAAAGACAGTGTGACTTCCATAATTTATTCATCCCAAGATATATTCTTCCATCCGTTATTTATCTGTATTTGTTTTACTACTATCATTACAATTTCATAAAAAGCAGTAGAGAGAAAAGAGATGGGAAGCCAAAGAGAGAGCTAGCTGCCAGACTGAGGCCTTGGGCTTGGTTCTCCCTGACTGCTGGCTGCCTCCAGGAATTTTAGAGCAGGAAAGCATTCTACAGAATAAGCCCAAGTCCTTTTCTCTCCTTTCGCTTTCCTCAAGTGGATGAAATCTTTTATTCCACTTGAAGTCATCTCTGCAGTCATTTGCATTCTTTTAGTAGGGTGAGGACACCAGAGCATGCTAAAGTCATGGGGAAACTATCATGTGCAGAGGATTAGATGAAGGCAGGGATGGAATAGGAAGGGATGTCCATACTGCAGGTCTACCGTCTTCCCTGCTCCTTATGTTCTGTGCATGTGAGTTTTTGTGAGTAGGAGGAATGAACTGGTTTAGGGCCTACTTGCATGATGAGTAGATTTAGACTTACTATTTCAGGGCATAATCTGGTGTGCTGATTACAAGGGCAGTGGAAGATTGTGTTGAAAAGAGTAGGAGGCAAATCCTGCGCAGAACTTCACCTCCCCTGCATTCTTCCTTCACAAACCCGAATATACAGAGCATGGACAGATGATTCGCAGGGATCAGCGTACCATAGCTTTGCTGTGCTAGCTGACTCTCTGGATGTTCTCTTAACTATTCAACTGCAAAGTAAAATATGCTGTTTTAAACCACCTTCATCATTAGTGTACAGAGAGAGAAGTTCAAATATCAGGTATGTTAAGGCACAAATTTGAAAGCCACTGGGTTTCCCATTAGGGAGGTTGAAAGTGCTTTCTGATGTGTGTTACTGACTTCATAAAAGCCATAGCCGCTTTCTTCTGAGTACTGCCCTGTAGACCTACTTCTTTGAAACAATATATAATCCTGTTGTAAATGGATGTCCCAAAACAGTGCCTTTAATCTGAAGGGACCATTTTGTAGAAAGGATAGCTTAAAAAAAAAGTATACAGAACTTCATAAGGAATCATTCAGAGCCTTTTCAATCAGCCAGATTATTCACTTCATAGTAGAGAAACACTGATTTTTTATTCATTTGTCAAAAAAATAAAAAAAGAGAAATTGCTACTTTACTCCTATGTCGAAGGAAAAATAAATTGCCATGGAATTTGATGGTGGCATGTAAGCCTTTTATGTAAATCAGGAGAAGAGGCTAAGTAGTTGTAAAAAAGCCTCTAGCCCTGGGAAACATGAAAAGTGGACTGTTTCAGATTATATGTGTTCTCGATTTTTAAAACGGCAATTTATCTGTAGCTTTGCTTAAAAGAACTGAGATTTTTGAAATACAGGAAGCCAGCAAAATGAAATCAGGGTCTTAGAGTTGAAAATTTAATCAGGAAAATAAAGCCCTAAATAATGCAGGGAAATGTCATGGATATTTGAACTTTTTGTTGCACAGTATATGGCACATAGGGCTGTTTCAATAAGACAGTATATTATTCTGCTTGTTACTGGCCATAAAGCACACATGAGAAGAAGAGCCGTGACAGGGAGGAGCAGAAGTTGACACCCCCTGTTCTCCTCCTCAGGTAATTGTAGCAAGTCTAGTTTGCTCAGTCCCTTTGATAGGTGCAAAGGGACAGAGAGACTGTAGGCCCAACAGACCTGGGGCACAGTCCACATTTCTAAGTATATAAGCAGCTAAGAAAAGTAGTTCACTTACCTAGGCATCCTTTTAGTATCTTTCCTACTAGAATTTAAGGGGGCTCTGGATGAGTGTAGGTGCAATTATATTTAGAAATTATATATATGTATATTTTTATATATATATTATATACAGCTATATCTCTGTGTGTTGTGCATGTACTAGTATGTATAGCATATCATAGAACATACAGTATATCATATCACATAATTTTGCAATAAATCATCATGTAAATTTGGAGACAATTTCACTCATACATGCATCATAACACAGAATTTAGTGTGACTTAAGCACAATATTTATAGTATTGTGCTGTATGATACTTTAATGTAATCCCGCATTTATATTTCATTACACTGCTGTCCTACCCTTGGGGAAATCTATTTTGCCTAAGAAAACACATTCTCTGTAACTAATAGAATGATAAAAGCTCAGGAATTCTAGTATTACTTACATAAGTATTTACATAAGTAAGTAATTACATAAGTATTACTTACAGAAGGAAAAGGAAGAAATATCTGTAAATCTGCCACTTCATTATTGGGAATACTGACCTGGAGGAGCATCATGGCACCCAACTGAAACAGGGAGAGAGCACTTGGACTCTGCATATGGTGACAGCAAAATTTTTAAGGAATGATGAAGAGAGTATTTGTTACATGGAATGATCCCTTGTTGAAACTTGCTATAAATCAAAAATTTACGATATGTTCATAACAGTATCTCTTGGTGTCTGCTCCTGCTATGGTTTAAATTCCCATTGCAAGTTTACTGCTCCTCTCTTGTGGGGGAGGATTCAAAAATACTTGAAAGTTAAAAACCTTCCACAGTTAAGGGAATCTGGTCCATTTTATGCTTCTTCACTAAACTCAGAAGGTAAATGGCATTTTTCCAGTGGCCTAGGGGAAAAAAAAATCTAGGGAAATAAATGACTTTGATAGAGTTGCAGTTAAAAATGATGGGAGCTTTATCCAAAACTGCAGTTCAACAGAAATTCGTTGGCATATGACTTGAAAGAAACTCAAAGGTGGGAGAGTGATTTTTTGATCGAGGTGCTGACCTGAAAGCAAATAGGGGTTTGTTTCTTTGCTGTACTGCAGGCTTCCTTGCTTTACATGTTATCTCTGTGTGCTGCGCGAGCGTTTTAGGGATGGAGATTGAGAGGATCTAGGCTGCACACTCCTTGGGATGGAGCTTCTTCTTCTGCAGCAAAGTGCAGAGAAGGCTATATCTCTGACTGTAGCATCACGTTAATGGTGAGCAGGGTGGCAGAAACACATCTCTGGCAAAACGTTTCTGAATCTGGCTTTGGAAAGGTGATTCGTAATATCACTGCACAGGAAAGCTTCATGGGAGCTTTCCAGCCAAGGATTGTTCTACTGGAAAGAGTTAAAATGTTTTGTGGGAATGTGTCAGCCTCATCACATTCTTCAAGGTGTATTTGTGAAAACATTTTGCTTTGAAAGAAACAAAAGGATTTCCTTCAGTTTTTCTATTTAGTCCCTTTGCAGTCTTGAACAGAAGTTTCAATCATTTCAAAACTAATGTTTTAGAATATTGTGGTTCATGAAAAAATAAGAGATAATTGATGTTTTGTTTTAATTTGTGATTAAAAGAAATGTGAAAAATCTTTAAAGTTCCTTTCCAACAAGTGTTCCACTTTTTAACCAGCTCTACTGCATAGTGTCCACTGAGATCACCATTTTAATAAAAGTGCATTCAAAGCATTAATTCCACAGTTATTAATTCAAAAAAACCTCTCAGAAGTTCAATATTCATAAAAAAAGAAATCTTCCTGGGCCCACCAATATATAAATGTAATCCTTGTAATACAGCAGCACTGAATAATAAAGAGCCAAGAGCTACAGATCTAATTACTGGGCAGCACTGGCTCAGTTGTCATAAAAACCTTGCCTCTGAATAAACAACCTAGATTTCTATTATTAAAATATAACAATTACCTCTTGTAACAAACAACACTGTATCTTCTCATGATAAAGAAATGAATCTTTATGAAAAGATTAAATAAGCTGATTATATAACAGCATATTTGTGGCCTAAAAATGTCCAACCAGAAGCAGTCCGGCTATCGCTGATCTCGACACTGAATTCTAATCAGAGCCGGGTACTGTCCATCAACACTTTTTGAGGGATGTGGCTTGCTCCCTATCTTCTAGGCTTCGGAGTTTCCTCCGAAGGAAGGAAATCCTCCGAAGGGGAAATCTTGCTTGACTAACCTCATAGCGTTCTATGATGGAATGACCAGCTGGATAGATGAGGGGAGAGCGGTGGATGTCACCTATCTCAACTTCACCAAGGCTTTTGACACCGTCCCTCACAACATCTTCCTGGGCAAGCTCTGGAAGTGTGGGGTAGATGAGTGCACAGTGAGGTGGATTAGGAACTGGCTGGATGGCAGAGCTCAGAGGGTGGTGATCAGCGGTGCAGGGTCTAGTTGGAGGCCTGTAGCTAGCGGGGTCCCCCAGGGGTCAGTCCTTGGTCCAGTCCTGTTCAGTTTATTCATCAATGACCTGGATGAAGGCACAGAGTGCTCCCTCAGCAAGTTTGCTGATGACGTGAAACTGGGA
This sequence comes from Tinamus guttatus, assembly GCF_059628265.1. Taxonomy (NCBI): domain Eukaryota; kingdom Metazoa; phylum Chordata; class Aves; order Tinamiformes; family Tinamidae; genus Tinamus; species Tinamus guttatus. The sequence continues at coordinate 3,509,205 of NW_028288781.1, read as the reverse complement.
GGAGTAGCCGATACCCCAGAGGGCTGCGCTGCCATCCAGAGGGACCTGGACAGACTGGACAACTGGGCGGTGAAAAACCTCATGCAATTCAACAAGGCCAAGTGCAAGGTCCTGCACCTGGGGAGGAATAACCCCAGACACCAGGACAGGCTGGGGACTGACCTTCTGGAGAGCAGCTCTGCGGAGAAAGACCTGGGTGTCATGGTGGACGACAAGTTGACCATGAGGCAGCAGTGTGCTCTTGTGGCCAAGAAGGCCAGTGGGATCCTGGAGTGCATTAAGAAGAGCATCTCCAGCAGGTTGAGGGAGGTGATCCTGCTCCTCTACTCATCCCTGGTGAGGCCACATCTGGAGTATTGTGTCCAGTTCTGGACCCCACAGTACAAGAGGGATGTGGAGCTGCTGGAGAGAGTCCAGCGCAGGGCCACAAGGATGATCAGGGGCCTGGAACATCTGCCCTATGAGGAGAGGCTGAGGGAGCTGGGCCTGTTCAGCCTGGAGAAGAGAAGGCTGAGAGGGGACCTGATCAGTGTCTATAAGTACCTCAAGGGAGGCAGTGAGGAGGATGGTGCTGGCCTCTTTTCACTGGTGGCCACCGACAGAACTAGAGGTAATGGCCACAAACTGAAACACCAAAAGTTCCACAGGAACTTAAGGAAAAATTTCTTAACAGTGAGGGTGACAGAGCCCTGGAACAGGCTGCCCAGAGAGGTTGTGGAGTCTCCTTCTCTGGAGATCTTCAAAACCCGCTTGGACGCAGTCCTGTGCCACGTGCTCTAGGTGACCCTGCGTGTGCAGGGGGGTTGGACTAAATGATCTCTAGAGGTCCCTTCCAACCCTAAGCATTCTATGATTCTGTGAATTATGGTGATGAATGAGAAAGAAAGAAAATATCTTAAATGTGAAAATGTGAAAAACACTTCCTCTGGGGCTCTGTTTGACTTTGTAATTTAGAAATGTTGGGTGTGTGCAGGCCCAGAAGAGATACTACTGCAGTACAGACATAGGCACCCCAGCATCAGCAGACCGCAGACAGAAGAAAGGAGTCAATCCTGCAGCATGTGCTGCTTTAAGCTGCGGGGCGGGTGTAGATGTGTCAGGATCTGTTTTCAAATGAATGATGCAGCAGGGCTGCAGAAGGTAAAGCATCAGGGTGAGTGAATGGGTTGAGTACATCTTTCCATTCAAAATGAGTGACTCCACTATTAGTGGTAAAAATTATAATTTGATAAAAAAACATATAAAGAGCACTCAACCTTTGGGATGATATGGAGCAAGAAGGAATTTTTGTTCCATGTTATATTGAGTAAGGTGGTTAAGATCACCTTTACTTCAGTGATGCGGAACTCAACCCAATGTGAACAAAGAACAACTGGCAAGATTTTCAAGTGTCCTAATCTTAATGGTTCCTCTGAATAACCTACCCATCACAGCAGAAATTACAAAAGAAATAGACGTTAAAATACTAATAATTTAATATAAGCATTCCTTTATATTTGTAATGGGAAAAAATCAAAATATTGCAGACTAGATAAGAAAAACTACTGACCAGTGTCTAGTGAGAACTGGTGAGTAAATGTGGGTATGAGAGCATGAGTGAGTATGAGGTGGATAAATATAGTACTTCGGTGAGGAGCTGACATCCTTCTCCAAAAGAAAAAACGTTTCACAAATATTTTTGTAGATCACTAAGAGTCAGTGAACTTTTGGGAAAGATCTTTGCATACATAAATAATATGCTAAAAGTTAGTTAAGAGGGGAGTCAAATGAGCCCGTGGTGAGTTTCAGGGATCTTATGCTAGGGTATGTGCTGTTTCATATGTTCAAAGCAAGGTGGAAGAGGGGATGATGAGCGGTAGGTGAAAAAGTCTGTTGAAAATGCTGATTGATTTGGGGTACTAAAAGAAGCTAGTATGTTTGTTGCTGAAAGATCTCATGTTGTGTTGAGAGCAGAATAAAATGGCTATTGAAATTCAATGTAACTCAGGTGTAAACGGGAAATAAATCCTGAGTTTATATAAACTCTGAGTTTACCAGTAGTGTCACTCAGGAATGAGATTTTGGGGTTATAGTAGGCAGTTGCAAGAAAATATCTGTTCAGTGCCCAATTGCAGTAAAACAGACAAACAAAGAAAACCAAAAAGCTATTCCAGCATTAGAAATTGCTAGGAATAAGAGTAGAGAACACAAGAGAAAAACATTTCCCACCGGTGTCTTTGAACAGTGAGTGCTGTTCTGGTCTCAGCATTTTGAAGCATGCAAGAGACCTGGAAAGGTTTAGAAAATGGCAACAGGAATATCAAAGCTAGGGAACTGCTCTTGTACAAGACAGGAGTGAATAGACAAGAATTCTTCAGATTGGAAAAGAGATGCCTGAGGGATGTAAAGTAATGAGTGATATGGAGAGAGTGGATAGTGATTGCTTGTTCACTGTCTTTTCCAGTACAAGAAAAAGAGAGACAGCAAATAAAGCTAGTAACAGCCAAGTTCAAAAGGAGGTGGTTTTTCACGCAAAAGATAAGAGGCTTGTGGCTCACCTTGCTAGAGGATGGTGTGAGTGCTTGAAGTTAACATGTACATGAGTGAAGATGGCATGAGCTTCATGAAAGGGAAATCTGCTGGGGGGGCGGAAGGGGGGGAATGCTCCGTGCAGAGAACCCCCGTCTGGCTGCATGAGGCCGGGGGGTGCTCCGGGATGTACCACACCTTCTTGTGCCGTTCTGCTCACAGACACCTTGGATCGCTGTGGGAGACCAAAGGCTACGTTAAAGGCTATGTTTGTCCAATCCAGTATGGTCTGCTTATGTTCTTGTGTAGTGTTATGCCATAACAGTAGGGAAAAGCATTTGTTCCTAATTGTAGGGCCTGCTGTGCTTGGAGGTCAAAGGCAAATCTTCGCTGAGGACACTATCAGACTTGTAGCATTTGTAAAGATCTCTGTCTAATATGTATATCTATCTCTCAAAAGTAGTTCACACAGAAACCTTTGTCTAGCAAACAAAACAAATAGACCCTGGCATCTCATCCTGCACTCTGGAGAATTGTCCTGCAGGCTGATGGCTGAGTTAAAAATCAGCTAATTTAGCAATCAACTAAACACACAGAGTTGATGTGTTCTTTGACCCCACATGACTATAAGAAATACAGATAATGCTGTAGAGACCATGCTGCAATTTGGAAATCATCCTATGCTGACTCTTCAGTTTTTTTTTTTTTTTTTTTTTTCTTGGCAACAGGACCAAATATGCCATCTTACAGATTTGTAGCAATACAGTGCATGCAACAAAATTCTTGTAGGCTGGATTGTCGGATCCTCTGCTTTATACGTCAGATAATGGCATGTGTGTAAATTAACCTTTCAAATCTATTTAAGTCCCCCTTTTATTGCCAGACCAGCATGAAGCGGTCTTAGAGGAGTGAGAATGAGATGATTCTAATTGAAAGCTGCTGTATATTAGAGATAGGTAGTCCCCGTTCATATGAATTTCAGAAGGTAAAAAAATAAGAGGGAAATCGTCAGAGAATAAACTTGTCGCTGATAAATACAGGCCATAAAGACATGCTGCAGAGCTATTTCCTTGATTTTAGGTGACAAAGAAGAAGAAGTTGGAACAAATGACACAGAAAAATGTTCTTTAGATCTCAGCTGTTTCAACAATAATTTGTTGTCCATCAGACTCATGAGGCTTAACTAATGCTTTGTGAACTGTATCAACTAGGATATCCTTTTTCTTCAAATGTCTTTTCCAGTTGATTAGCCTGTAACTAAAATGTCTCTTGAGTAAAGTACAAATTCTGGAAGCCCTAATAAAGCGACTAACCAGTAATCTGTTCCCACTGCTGGGCAGCTTTGACTTTTGTAATCTGGGGGGGTTATTCCTGTCAGTATGGTTTTTCTGTGAAAAGAGTTGATTATTCCCCACCAGCTCTGTATCTGACCTTGCTCTTCTGAGGTATATTTAAAAATGAGTGTGGTACTACATAGATCACCCTGACTTTTGCACTTAAAGTGTGGCTGAACAGAGTTGATCCCTCTGCCTCCACATTTAATAAATCTAAGAGGCAAGCATCATAGAGGTAAAGGGTAGAATTACTTGCTACAGATTCTAGTTGGTTTAAATTTTTAGACATATGTTTTAAGAAGACAGCCATTCTAGCAATAGATAACATCCTTTTGGTTATGACCTAAGTCCCTGCTAATTATTTTTTGGGGGCTTTCGGAATAGCAAATAACAAGAATACACCTCTAGCTGCAGCAGATGAGCAGCATAAAAATCCAGACTTGCCTTAGCAGGTCCTCATCCCAGTATGGTGCACAACATAGGCAAAGCTTGCAGAGACTAAAGGAGGAATAATTCTAATATATATGATAGAGGTGCTTTCATTATCATGCAAGCATAATAATTGTCATAGCCAGCATGCAGGGCTATTCATGAAAGCCCCGCTTATGGATGTAAGTAGACATTTGCCACTCATTCCTTGGTGGAATTTAACTCAAAACATCCCCTTTTATGTCAACCTTGTGAAAAGTGTTTTGATCTTAATTGCTTATTGAAGCAACCTTGTGGAAAGTGTTTTGATCTTAATTGCTGGCAAGCAAATAAATGGACTTGATAGCAGATTTTTCTTGTCTACTTGACCAGGAAGGAAGAGAAATTTCAAAGGAAGGTTGTTGGCCTGTGTTTTATGCTAAAGAGGCAAAGACATTTAAGGAAGGGTTACCTCTTAAAAGCATTGTCAGTGAGATAGCAGTAAAATAAAGTGATGTCTATACTTAAAATTTAGTGTTTTGTTTTAAAGTGGGGAGAAGTGTGGGAAGAAGTGGGTAGAAGATCTCTGTTTTGTTGATCTCTGTCTCCATTGACTTGCTTTTTTTCCTGGACTACACAACTGTATGTAATTATATGATTGTCCATTTAATATTTGTAATATATAAGAGTAATTCAAATCAATCACAATGCAGTAAAAACTTTGCACAGTTTCAACTGATGAATCGAAATAATCCGTTTAGCACCTTAATCAGTAGATATTTCAAAGTGGTTGAGTACATCTTTTTCTTCTGTTTCATCTCTTCATTGCTGAATTTTTTTCAGTTTACTAAAGAACTTTAATAGAGTGCTCTAGAAATTTCTCTAGTATAAGATTTATTCTCACTAAAAATCATATTATTTCTATATTTGACTTGTATTACATTATACACCAAAATTCTCTTAATAAACTGTACCATATGCATAAAAATAAGACCTCAGGCTGTTTTTAATAGTTTATTATCCCGAGGGCCTTTTCCATAAAACGTTTTATTTTTTAACACACTTCTGCTCTTCCTGATTGTTCTACCTACTCCCATATCTCTTCACTCTTCTAGTAGATATATTTCAGCATGACAGTCATATCAAGAAGCAAAATAAATCAATGAGGTCTTTGATTTACAGTACAACTAAAAATGGATCTGTAGAAATACCCCTCAAGAAGAGGCAGTGAAGGTTGGAGTCGTTTGTTGCACAGGGAAAAGCAGCTGCCTGGAGGTGGATCTTAATCTGTTGACTAGAAGGGCCTCTGTGTAACAACAACCTTATTTTCTTAGTCCCCTCTTTTCTTTCCATGGCTCCTACATTGAAGCTGTTATTAAGGCAATAACAGCCATTTGTGCTGTTTATGCTATAATCCAAATGTGTGATATGATTAGCTTGCTTGCAACATGACAATATTAAAATGCTGTTTATGGCTGCTGCTGGCTGGGGAAGCATGGGGAGCGGAGGGGCATCCCACCCGCAGCGCGCGTTCGAGCCGAGCCAGCTGCTGCGCTCCTCGTCCGTGGCGGCCAGCAGGGCAGGCGCTTTCTCTCTGCGCTTCTATGTCCCTGAGTTGCTTGGATATTTTGTTTGAAAATCCAATGAGGAGAAAATGAGAGCTGTCCAGGTGGTATATATGTGTGTATATATATAATGTGGTGTGTGTGTATGTGTATTTGTATATGCATATATGTGTATATATACAATCCTTGCAATTTCATCTTGAAATGGTAAAGTCTACATGGTTGTGTTGTGCAGCCCAGCCTGAACATTTTGCTGGACCTAGATTAAAAAGTAATGCAGAGAAAACAAGACAGCTTTCATGCTATTTTGGAGTTTTAAAATGAATTATAAATATTTCCTACAGCCATTATGCTGCCACTTCATATGGGAAAAACACGGGCCATCATCAAAGGTAACATTTCTGCTTAGTTATGGGTACTTGAAATCCCTGCCAATGTTTCTAAACATGCAGAAATATAATTAAAATGTGCACTTCGGTCCAGCCATCAGTTGCAGAAAATCACCTTTTTTTTTTCCCCCTGAAAGCATCACCTTTACTTTCCAAGAGAGAGAGAGGAAAAAAAAAAAAAAAAAAGCCGTTCTTTACAAGATGATTTTGCTTTAACTCTGCACACCAGACATTTCACACTACTACTTTGTCTGGGGCTGCCTTCTTTTGCTTCTGGTTTTCGTTTTTTCAGGAGTGCATTTCTTATTTTATTGATGAGTACACATAGAGATTTGATTGCCTGTATGGCACTACAGAATGCCATAAATATTTTTCATATGCATGCTACCTGATCTACAGGCTGGAAAATGAAATAAACCAAATGTTAGGTAAGAAAAATACTAGTTTCTGTGTGCCTGATCAGCAGCTATAGATTTTATTAAAAAAAAAAAATCATTTTGACATTTTTTCCTGACATTTTAGCCTATGTATTAGTATACTATCTATTTCCCTTGTTAACAGTACTGTAGTGGCATGCAGATGAACCTGAATACCATTTTCAAATACAAGACTTGCTTAATATTCTTCTGCAGAGCATTCCTCCTAGAAATCCTAGAATAAGGGCAATGCCTCGGTGCTGATCAGAATAGATCACAACTTTGCTGAAACACATAAATTGATATCTAAATCCCCTCTAGCCTGCCATGATAGCACTTCATGCTACAATCTCTTTTCATGTTCCCTTTTTGAACGAACAGTTTTGCAGATACTGTACTCAGATCTACAGCATGTTAGCCAAGGTAAAACAGGTCAGTAAGTACCAGGCTGCAGTCAGATGCAGGAAGTCCTTGATAAGACTGGGGTTATTCTTTTAATCTGCCAGCTCCTCCACTTGGAACTTTTTTTTTTCTTTTGCACAAGGAATATCACAAGCACCAGAACGCATCTGGCAAGAAAGTAAAGATGCTACTGCTAGTACTTTTGAGGTAATAAATGCCAATGCTAAATGAAGGACTGCAACATGATGAATGGTGAATGACAAGAAGCCCTGACATACTTTTACCTTCCTGCATGAAATTTGTTGTCTTATATTTTAACTGTCTTGCTGTCAAAGGTTTAATATGAAAACTAGCATGAGAAGAAGTATACTTCCTGTGCTTCCTACGTCAACTCTTCCTACTCTGAATTTCATTCCCTGCAGAATGTGTTGGGGTTGACCTGAAGGATTTCATCCCTCAAAGTCCTTCCATGAAAACAGTCCCTGTGCCACTGTGTTTGTCTCCTCCTTTGCCTCCCAGTGTCCTGTCAACCCCTTTAACAGTAGCTGCTCCTAAGGGCTCTGAGGCAGCTCTGCAGAAAAGATCAAATGGCCACAAAGCGTGTTACAGCACTGGCCCAGGATGGAGCCCAGCCCCAGCCTTCTCCTCTGGCTTCTTATCAGGCCCCACTCTTGTTCCGCAGCTTGTGTCACTCCTCCCCCAGCACATACCACAGCCTTGGGCTACTCAGTGCCTGTTTCCTGAGCTGTGCTGTGTAATTTTAGCAAGAGCAAGTCAGCAGGAAGCAGCAAGCCCTGCTCTGATGGCCAGCGCAGTTCTGCAAGCTCTCTTCAGACCTCTGCAGGCCTCCCAGGAAATGTTGTTAGAAATATGGGTCCTATAACGGAGGAAATGTGGCATGTACTAGCATGTGAGCAAAATTTACTTGTTGATCATTTGTATAGTCCTGTTATAGACCTAAAAAAATTGCAAAATCTGCACCAGTTCGGCTTTTGCAGGTGCGTTTTTGCTCCCCTACTAAGAAGCATGCAAAGGCATGTACCTGCGATGGCTAGGCAGGCAGCTAAATCTGCATCTCATCTGCAGAGGGTGAAATTCTGTTCTCTCTGGATTTGTCCCAGGATAAAAGTAGACAGAACCTCATCTAGTTTATGAAATGCAATTAACTGAATGCTTCTATAAGAAGTTGTATCTTGTATTGGCTTTCTTGCTAGACTTATAAGCAACACACAGTAAATACACGCTAGCTGATCTCCTTTTGTCCCTAGAAATAATAGAGGAAGTGGTTTCAAAATTATTTTACGTATTATTACCTATACTCCAAAAATATTTTTCCAAGAGTCTGTGTTTCTATAATTCTAAAATCAGCATCTACTTAGCAACTAATGTTAGTTAAATAGTAAGAGGCAAAAATATTAATGCATGAATCCAGAGATAATGTTGCAAGGGATTTCTGCACTGGATGTGGAAGTGAATTATCTTCTATTAAATAGTCCTTACAAAAATAGTGGCATAGTTAGGTAGGCTAATTAACCCTGAAATAGCTGAAACAGTATTTACTCTGTAGAAATATACAGTCATCAGGAATTCACCTATAGGCAATCATCTAGGCAAACTGACCAACTCTTGAGTTCTTGTAACATACCTATGTGCGCTTTCTTTTTTCAGAATGAGCAAGAAAAATGTTTCTCACAACATGTGCTGTACCTGTGTAGTCAGCAGGACTCTGCCATAGGTGCTTCTGCTCCAGGATACAGAGGTGGCATAGGCTGGAGAACACAGAATCCTTTATATTTCATGGCAGCAGCAAAACATGAGAATGCTTACAGACTACTAACTACAAAAAATATAGAGCTCAACCAATTGTCATAACTGTTGAGCTGCAGAAGAAGGCCTGGAAACTTTTAATGAGCATTACCACATTAAATTCAGCGGGTTAACTGCACACGTTATCCTTAGATATAACTCACGAAGGAGCAGGGGATGGTTTTGAAACCAATCTATAGCTAACCACAGAAACTGAGAGATATTAATCCCTAATAAAAATGGGCTTGGCTTGTTGTATGACCTGACACATGACTTAAATTATTTGAAGTATGATCCTGTTAAAATGAATAATAATACTTTGCTCTTAGGTAGAGTCTTTTGGTTAAGGATTTTAGCTTGTGCTAAATGCATCAGTTAATTAAAAGCCAGTCTTGTCCTGCACAGGGGGAATAAAGCAGTATGAGAAAGACGTTAGCTTAGAGAAAATATGGTTCTTTCTTAAGCTCTGCAGCCTTTCTCAGGTCACCAATTTCCTATGATTCCACCTTCTGCCAAATGCTTTGAGGCAGTCTACCACCCTCTAGTACACAGGGCGAAAAGGTTCCCCCAGGCTTCCCCAGATTATTTGGTCTTGGTCATAGTAAGGCCACAGTAGAGCCACATTCTTTTTTATGCCTTGAGTGATGGAAAGGCAGGAAGCGTTGAGATGCCAGTTGTAATCTGGGGCCAAATCTAACAGTACCTCGCAAGGTCAATAAAGGAGATTTTAGCTGTTTTACAAGTGCATAGGCTCCCGTCAAGTTAAGTGACACTCAGAATTATGCCACAAGTCAGCGACAAAGTTGGAGCTAAAACCCACTGTCCAGGCTGCCCATCACCAAGTGCTGACTGTTTTCATTTATTTCATTTGCTTTACAACTTGAGGCAGACGATCTTTCCAAACAAAGCAGAAGAAATGGCCCTTGGCAAGGAGAAGGTGCAGCCCTCTTTAAGCAGCAAACATCATTAGCTCTTAGCTAGTCTATTCGTATTTCATACAAGCTTCTACAAGACAGGGTCAAAATCCAAAATATATCAAAGATCAGGAGATAAGAAGTAAGCGACATAATCAGCTAGACATGTATCAAGCTTTCAAAAATATTCTTTGTGTTACTGTTTTAAATGGCAATACAGGGAAAGGAGTATACCATTAAGCAATGATGATTTCAGATTAAGCATTTACCCTAAGCCTGGCTGCCATATGATACATAGATGAGAGACTGCTATTTTTGAATGGCATCAAATTGTGAATTGAAGCACAGTGGGTAGGAAAATGCTGCAAAGGATTCTGAAAGTGATTGCTCATCTGGGTAGTAAAATACATTCTTTTAAAAGTCCTGCTGTGACCAGTATAAAAAAGATCAGGGGTGAGAGTCTGCATGTGGTCTGCCTGTATGCAGGAACCAAAAGGAAAAGCATTGTTCAGGGCAGGCATGCGTACGTTTTAGATACATGAATAAGCCAATGCAAAATTATGAGAGAAAGTTATCCCACAACTTCTCCGAAATCAAGGTGACTATGATTAAAAGTATGAGCTGATTAGAGCAAGGGCTGGCAAATTTTCAAAGGAGGTGTGTCAGAACTGAATTATTCTTCCTTAAATTAGAGGAAAAATGTGACAGCAGGAGCTCGGCAGGAGCTCAGCAAGAGCAAGAAGCGGTTTCCCCTTCAAGAGGCGAGATACTGCCAATTAGCTGACTAGTGGCACCTTACCCGTGTGCCAGGCAAGCCCTCCCTGCTTCCGCTGCTCCTGCTGCTTCCGCTGCTGCTGCGGCTCCTGAGGTGCCGCTCCAAAGGCAGCAGCAGTTTGGGTGCCACTGTCGAGGTGCTGCAGCCTGCCCTTGCCGCTCTGCGGCAGCCCGGCCACACGCTCGTCAGCTCTGCGGGCTTGCTCTCGAGTGCTGGCCGCGCGCTGTCACTGCTCGTTGCCGCTCAGCGTTTGATGCGCCTAATCTATTTCCGCTGGCAATAAAAGTCTCCTTGGTGCGTGGGTGAAGTATGGCGAAAGAAAACCCTGTGCTAGAAGCCTCTAGTTTATTTGAGTTAGTCCCTCGCTGGTCACTCCGCAGGGATATGAGAAGATTGGACGTCACGGCAAAGAGCACATGGTCTCCTCATAGCTCCCACTTTTTGTCACCATACATTTTAGCAATCCTTCCAGGAGCTGTGGAATTTACCACTCCAGGCTTTATTCATAGGTACCATTCCCCGGGAAATTCCTTTAGGTCTAAGTTTACAGGCAAATATTGGTTCAGAAATCTGCTACTTTATAGAGTAATGGACTTTCCCTCTGTCATCAGGCCCACCTGTCATACTGGTCTGGACCCCCTTCCAGTGCCAGGGGAAATGTAATGTAATAGCTAAGAATTGTTCTTTTACTGTGTTAACAAGTGATCTCTGAAAGTTCTTTTCAAGCTCTAACCACCTAATTTTATATGAAAGAGAATATAACTTTGGAGACTGAAACTGGACATCTGAATTCTAGTTTCAGTGGATGGTTATGGGGGAATATGAAGTGCCATGAAACGGTGCTTCAAGCCATAGGAACGGGATTTTATGGATAAATTTTCTTGACTGCTAATAGTTTTTCAGGTCTGTTCTAGCATCACACAAACTTTCCATGAAATTCAGTCTTTTAACTACAAATGTGCAAAAAGCAATGGCAAAATTTTGTCTCCAAGTAGGGAATCATGTATTGCCTGCATTTCAGCTGTCTGATGACTTTACTGTTTTATACAGTAAAGTAACTGCTGGCTTGTCCTTTCACCTTCTGTCCCAAACAAGCATTGCCGAAAGATATCACAGTATTTTGTCTCCTGAAATGAAAGAGTAGTGTGATATTTTTGGCAGAGGTTAAATGTCCAAGGTCTAGTAATAGGGCTTTTGGTCTGAAAACTGGCATACAACAGTAATAGTCCTAATAAAAACTATGGCTTCTGCCCTCTACAAAGGCCGGTAAAAAGAAACCTTAAGTCTAAGCCAGTAATTTAATCATGGGCCTGGACCCCTTAAAGCCTTGCAGGTCATGTAGTAATTTATGGTGATGCAAAGCAAGCCTTTCTTAGGCTATAGCCCCTGTGGTCAAGATACAAGATCTGAATGTCAGTGCCTGGCAAATACGATCCGGAGTAGACCTGGGCACAGCCCATACAGTGTTTTTGCCAGCTCTATCTGGAATAAAGATTAGTAGAATAAAATTACCCTGTTGTAATTTTGAATAGTGAATTTTACGCTGTTTATCATTTTAAGTCTTAAGGTTTATGCTTGCTGTTCAGCATTTTGTATCCTATGAATGTAGTATTTCCAAGCTCATATTAGTGATAAGGTCAGATTTACTGTCCTTTGGAACTCTGGTTGTTATTTGGTTCTGTATGAAACTTTGCATAGCAAGAAGTGACTAAGTTCAGAGTAACTGCTATTGAAAAAGAAGAAACAAGAACGCAGTACTTCTGGGATTTAACACTGACTTTATTTCTAACAGTGGGACAAAAAGTAAGATTACTAGTCAGTTGGACTTTGATGATATATGCTTGCGTCATATACCCACTGCATAGAAAGATATTTGTGTTAGGTCACTTTGTTACAATCATTCACTATTGCTACAAGAAACGCTGTAAATATTGCCAAAGTGTGAGGGAAGCAAACCTATCTCTCTTTCAGCAGGAGGTGCAATCCACTCAGCCCAAGACTTCATTTTGGCTTGTGTTTTTTTTTATTATTTGCATTACTGCCTATTTCTCATTTGGTACACAGTGTGATACTATTTCTGCAGTCTCTTTCTCCAATGCTTCTGTACTGCTTTTCCTCATTGTCTTTTGATGAAAAGTCTGCGATCATTTCAGGTAAGTGAGGAACTGTTTTCCCTCAACACTGTTTTCTTTGGTCTTTTCTGTATGCCATTTGTCTCATTCCAGTTTCACCTCTGTTACATTAGTTACACAGCCGTTCCACTTCTGGGAGTAGATGCTGCAAGTCGTTTTATGCTCATGGAGGTCTGTGCAGGCCTCGCTGGAGTCACTGGCACAACAGCCAGCCCATACAGAGCAGGCCTCCATTTGTTCAGTACTTCATGTTTTTCAATTCCCTTGCAGAACTTAGCTTACCATCTTCTTCATTTCTTTTGCAATCATCCTAGAGCTGCATTGCAATGATTATATTAGGTAAAACTCACGATCAATTGGCAAATTTTTGCACTCATTCTTCATCAGTGTAAATAGCAAGGTGTGAGGCACCAAGAACCAAACTGTAGTTCACGGTCACTGATTTTGTGTTTGTGAAGAGCCTGACATAGTTCACAGATTTCAACTTTGTTGCAGTTATCTATAGTGACACTATTATGCAGAAGGCTGTACTAGTCAAGTTCAGTCCTGCTTTGGATTTGTTTTTGCTGATGATTTTCATTTGGTGCTTTAGGTTTTGGTCCAGTGCCAGAAGCATCCTCTGGTTTCTGGCAGCATTGCTGGTTCCACCATGAAGAAGACACTGTCTTCAGGAGATGGGAGTGATCAGCCACTGATAAAGGAATGGCGCAGGCTTTCCTTAGCATTTGATTTTTGATTCCCTATTCTTAGCAGTTAAAAAGATGGCACAAATTCATTATTCTTTGCTGTACTGAGGTTAGTATAGAGAAGCAATTGAATTACACTATGTGAATGCTTGTTCATGCTAGCATTCCTGAGAACAAGTGACCTTGAGTTTTTACCCCAATTATACCTTAAAAGGTGTTTCATGGCTCTGCAACATGGAATGCTATAGATAGTTTTCAGTCCCCCTTTGCTGCTAAGCCTACATTTAACTACTCTGGCTCATACAGCACTCCTTCCTAACAAGGTTAGTACCACAGACCCAATTGCATTTGGTCTATATTAAACCCTTTCCCTCAGCAAACAGTTACTAGAAACCCGATTGAAGGTAATACAAAAAGACCTGTTGAAAACAAACCATTTTTATCCTTCCAAGTGCACCCCGAGCAAAGACCTGTAACAACACAGATTTGCATTTCCTCTTGCTTAAAGCTTTGCCTTTCCCTGCAAGTTTGGTAAATTGCAGTCAGGAATTCCTGTTATTTCCGCCAGCTCTCTGGGAGACTCAGATTGCTGGCTATGGTTTCTCCAGCAGAGAGACTCTACTCGAACTGCTGACAGACCATTAAATCCTGCTTCTCTTTCTCAGCCTGGAGTTCTTTAATGATTTAGTGTTCTTTTTGATCCTGGGCCTTGGCTGTGAAATAGTAAACCTTGCTGGCAGGATTGGAGTGGAGCAGGGATGTTCTCCAACAGCTCCACACACCGCTCTCTTGAACAGTCTTACGTCTCTCACAGTTTAATTTCTTGTTTGCTCCTGCCTCACCAGCTTATCCTCATCTCTTTCACTTGGTTACAGACTTTCAATTTGACTTTGTAGTCAAACAGAACAGCATCAGACCAGGAAGCCTAGGTATACTTAATATTGCAAAGACACATTAGAGAAGGTCACAACACAGTAAGATACAATATACAATAAGATACAATAAGACGTAATACAATACAGAAGGTTGGGGTGCTGCCTTGGGAGGAATGAGGAAGATTTTAAAGAAAGTAGTATTCTAATTTGGAAAATGTGGAGAAATATCAGTAAATAACTAAAATGAAAAACTGTCCCAGTAGGCGTTTCATTTTGATCTTCCTCCTGCCATTATGCTGTCTGTTAAAAGGCTGGGCTTCAGATGCTACTTTTCGCATACCAGAATGAGTTGAATTATACAGCAAAGTAGCTTTGTCAGAGTGGTGTCTTGTGTTCTAGCAGTGCTTGCCTGCATCGCTTTCCCGAGAATGCTTTTATAGCTCATCTGAAGCTTTCTGCTACATTTATTATGAAGCACAGGTATATGTAGGTTAAAATTTTCAAGCCTGAATGGATGCAGTTAGACACCCTAAATCCATATTTAGGCGCTTAAAGAAATGTGATTTTCAGGAGTGGTAAGCACTGAGGCACATTTGAAATCATTCTGAGCTCAGTACTTTTAAATATCAGACAATTTTTAATGCATAAATATAATTTTAAGCTCTGAAAAAAATTGACTTTATGATATAAGATGGTTTTAGACTATATAATCATTTAAAAAGATTTCAGAGGGGGATAAAACTCTGGTTATCTTATCTTTTCCCCATACTGACATAGAGTAGATTTCTGAACCTGATCTGTTCTGATCTTCCAGTAACACCTTACATGTCTCTTAGCATAAAAGTAATCTAAAAATCAGACTTTCTCCTTCCTGTGCTCTGCTGAATGACCTACTGCATTTCAAAGTCTTGCCCAAGAAATGAAGTGCACTTCAAGACCATATTTTTCATAAATGTTTGTGTACATTCAATGATGAATGTATTTAAGTTTTCATTACTGAAGCAAGTAAGCAGGTGCTCTCATAACAATTCCTTCCAAGTCCAGCAGGACATCAATTTTACAAAGTTTGTCCTCAGTTCAGAAAACATCTAAGAGCATGGGATTGCTTTCATTTGAAAAGCTACTGCAGACTAAATCCGAACAGTACGACGTTCTTAAGGGAGTACAGAGAAAGCAAGAGTGTATACTACTACTGAAATAGATCTAGCTAAGTTGGACCAGTTCTCTGTCACTGGTGGCACTCTTTGAGTGTGCCTTATTGATTCACAGACAGGCAGAAGCTTTTCTACATCATCTGTTGTCTGTGGAACATTAAAAATTGAACAAGAAGGAAGAAGATTATGAAGATATTCCTGTTGTGAGATGCAAAATATTGTGCAGGAAGAGATACTCAAGAGACTCATATCTGAATTTAAAATATATTTTCATTTTGTTGCAGTGGTTTGTTCAATATGAGCCTGATCCTCCAGACATATATATATGAGTAGCTTTATACAAATGAGTAGTTCTCTCAAGTTAGGTTTTAGGCATATTACTCTCTATGTTTAAGCATTTGAACAAGGTGCAGCCTATCTCTTGCATGGTTTTTCAGGGTTTTCCTTTAAAGTTTTATGTAACTTATAAGGCAAGTATATGGTTAGCTCCACACTTCTCCCAATTATCTCTCTCTGTAACTTGGGTTTTGGTTTGAAGCTTTTGAAGTTCCAATAATCTTGCTTTGCACAGATCAGTCTTTAGGAGATGAAAGTTTCTAACTGCTCATTGATTGCAAGCTGCTTAAGTGGAAAAGTTTTAAGTTTCTGTAACTGATGGTGAATACATATATATATACACATATATATACACACACATATATACACATATATATATACACATATATATATATATGTAGCCATCCTCTTGACAACAAGCAGATTTTACAAGTGTGTTTCAAAAAGTTGTTTAAAAGATGTGTCAGGTTTTGTCCTCCTATCTTGCAGATGACTACTGATACTGTTATCACAGGAAACCCTACAACACGACCGTGTAATAAACGCTACTGGGCAGGCTAAAGCAACTTCCTCACCTCTAGTAGCGTCGCTGGTCTTGTGTGCAGGGGCTGAGGAGCTGCACAAGCTGCTGCACAGGGCAGCTCCCGGAGGACGAGCTGCTTTGCAGCAGCACCATTCACTACGCACAAGTCAAACTAACCCGGGGAATTTTATGAAAATTCATGAGGTCGCTTTCATGAGAAAGGCGGACTGGTTACACAAGCCCAGAGGAGCGGGCGCCCAGCGTGTCGAGGCCGGGCCCCCCAGCAGCACCCCGGCCGCCGCGCGCCCAACGGCCCTAACGGCGCTAACGGCCGTGGCGCGCACGGGCCGCCGCGGGCACCGCGTGGCGCCGCGCCCGGCTCTGCGCCCGAGGCGGCGCCGCGCTCCGCTCGCTGCCCCGCCGCGAGCCTCCGCAGCGCGGCGGCTGTCGGAAACCGCGGCGCTTCCCTGCGCGGTGCCCGTTCCCGGCGCCGCGAGCGGGAAGTGACTAACGCCTCCCCTGGGCACGCCGCGGTGCCGCGGCGGCTGCGGCCGGGGCGGGAGGAGCTGGTGGTCGGAGAGCCCGGTGCCCTCGGGACCCCCCGCCCCTCGGGCCGCCGCCGCCTCCCAGCCGCCGTCCCCGGCGGAGGCGGCTGCGGAGGCCGGGCTCCCTCTGGGCGGCGGGAGGTGAACGGCAAGCGGCGGCTCCCCCTCCCGCAGCCCAGTGTCGCTCTCGCCTCCTCCCTCGGCGGCGGCGGCGGCGGCGGGTCACCTCTGCGCGGCGGCGCCGGCCGAGGCGCTGCGGGAGAGGCCGCCGGCCGCTCGGCGCTGCCCTCGCCGCTACCTGCGGCGCCGCCGCCGCGGGGCTGCGGTGACATTGGGAGGAGCGTGGGCGGAGGCGGCGCCGGGGGCAGGCAGGGCGCTCGTGCCCGCGGCCGGGGCGAGCGCAGCTTGGCCCCGCTGGCGGCGGGCGCGGGTCGGGCTGCCCGGCGCCGCGTGCCCCGTCGCCGCCGCCGAGGCTGCGGACTATAAATAACCGGCCGCCGCGGAGCGCAGCGCAGCGCGGCGCGTGTCGCCCCGCTGGGCGGGCGGGCGCGCAGCTCCGGGCAGGTAAGGACCGCGGCGGGGCAGGGCGTTATTTCCTCCTTTCCCCGGTGCGTCGGCAGAGATCAAAAGCGCAGGTCCCTCCCTGCCGCTCCGCGATCAAGTTCCTGGAGGCTGCAGCCCGCGCGGCGCCGGGGGAAGGCGCGGGCGCGCTCGTCGGAGCCGCCACCAGCGGGGAGAGCGAGGAGCCGGGGGAAGAGCGAGCGGCCCCGGGAACGGCGAGGGGCCGCGAGGAGAGCCAGGAGCCGCGGGGGCAGCGAGGGGCCGCGGCGGCTTCGTCCGCTCCCGCCCCGCGGCGCCTGCGGCCCGGGAGCCCCGGCCGGGGCGGCCCCGCCGCTCGCTGGGCCGGGGGGGCTCGTGTGGGGCGGCCGGGGGCCCGGCTGCGGGCGCGGCGCACGCGGCGCTGCTGCCGCCGGCGGGGGAGCGGGTGGCGGAGCCCCGTCCTGCGGGGAGCCGCGCCGCCCCAGGGGTGATGGAGAGCCAGGAGCGTCGCCGTAAGTTGAGCGGAGTTGTGGATAGAAATGAGAGCGGGCAGAAAAGCGGAGGAAGAGGGGTTAAATACATATATTTATTTTTTCCACTGGAATCAAACGGGGATCTTTCTCCAAAATAAGATGTGTGTAGCCGCTTGCCTGGTGCCCGAAGTTAAGCTAGTGGCTCTTTAGAAATTAGGGAAATAAATATGCTAGCACGAAGTCTCTCTGCAGCTATGTTTCATCTGATGTCTCCATCTCTCTTCTTCGGCAGAAGAAATTTGCTTATTTACTTCTCTATTAAGGATGTGTTTATATATATATACACTTGTGTATATATATATATAAATATACACACACTAAAATTAGGCCATATATACAATGTTTAAGGCTTTGAAACCTAGAAAATGAGACTTATTTTTATTTTTCACTTGTTTATAGGCACTGTCTATATTTAAAACATGTCTACGTTGCAAAAATGAGTGGGGAAAATGTATATCTCAGTCTGCTTCAAGGCAAGAATTTATATAAAGAATGGCTTATTAGCAAAACTTACTTTCAAATAAACATAAGTGCAATAGCAGTCTTTAGAATGGCAAGTTTTCCATTCCATTCTCTTTTTTTAAGTTGTGTTTGGATGAAACTTAAAATCCTGTGCCTATCTTGGGGTTTTTGTCCAGTATATTGGATGGGGTTTAATGCACATAAGTGCTCATTACTGTAACTGTCCATGCAGGAAAGAATGCTGTTTGCTTCACACATTCAGATAATTCCACTGAAATGAGGATCCTAGTCACAGGATTAATATGAGCAGAAATTAGCCCTGTAGCCCTTTCGTGGTCCTGGCAACATTAGTGGGAGTTTGACACTACCTTCTCCTTTGCTTCTTTCTTGCTGCATCTTTCTTGCTGTCTGACAGAGTGGCTGCAGCGCTTCGGACTCCCTTTAAGGTAAATCATTTCTCTTTTACTGGCTCTTTCGGACTCCCTAAGCCTTCAAGTTGCTAGAGCTCCCTGGGTTCCTCCAGCCCTCCAAGTTCTGCCAGCCTCTGCTGCCGCCCTGGTTTCCCGGAGAGCCTCATCAGTGAGGCTGCCTTGGATCCTCCACTCAGAGCTACTTCTTCTTGATCAAAGGATTCTTTCTTCCTCGGGCGAAGGTGCAGCGGTTTGAGCAGGTGTATCCAGATGCCTCCTATGGATCCTTCCTTATGACTCGCCTCTCCGTTTCTCTTCTGATCTGACCTGTGGATTTCACAACATTAGCTGAAGGTTTTGTGAATCAAATTGCATAATTAATACTGAATTTAGTGCCCGGGAGACTGCCGCTCTGCAAGGAGACAAACAGAGGCAGAAACAGAATTTCTGCTCAGAGCATCAGAGTCAGTGCTGGGAGGACAGTGCTGCTAGTTGACAGTAAAGAGCAGAGGCTGGGAGTCTGCAGGTGAAATAATTGCTTGAATAAGCCTAGGCCCCAATACTCTTATCAGTTTTGAGGAATAGCTCATGGGATTGCCATGTCTGATGAATTATTTAGCTTGTTATGGATGTGTAATTTTAGCATATGAGTCCTACCTATGAGAAATATGCAAACAATACTTTTTGGATTTATTAAAAAGAAGATTTGCAAGAGAACATAAGCTAACTTGCAAAGAGAGGCTAACTGGAAGCTGGACAAGTACTCCAAATTTCCCAACATTTCTTCAGAATTTATGGTTACTTGAATTAGCATTCTTAAATCCTTGGCCAATTAGCTACATTTTTGCTCACTAATTTATATTTCCATATGTTTTCCAGCATGCCAAATGCTCTGTGACTAATGGAAGTTGTTAGGAAGGGCTAGTTTTGTTCAAAATACTGTTACTCGGCTATTACATATTTTCTTTGCATTAGTATTTTGCTGCAATGATGAGTGACAAATGGTATTTAGCACACTCTGAGGAAGGATTCCTTCTTCCAAAGTCGTCTGTAGTGATGTAAAGCGAATTACCTGAAATACCTTCTTTGGGTCTGGATTGTTTCAAAATGATTTGGAAAAAATCCAAGTTCTTGTGTCAAAAAAAAAGTGTCCTTTAGAAGAGTTGACAGTCCTGGACTCACAAGCCCTCAGTCTCACTTGCTGCTCATCCTGAGCCCAGGCTCCCTGTCCACACTCTGTCTCAAGGTCTGCTGTAAGCCTGTCGACCTCTGCGGCATCTTTGCTTCATTCTTTAGCACCAAATCACAGTTGAGTTTGCTCTTTGAGTACCTAGGGCTATTTTCTAATGGAATGCCTAATTCTTCCTTACACCTGCCAGGTCAGGATCTGGTCAGTTATCTTATCCTAGGTCTCCTGCAGTGGGTAGTTGGTGTGTCACAGAAACCCAAGTCAAACTCTAAGAGGTTGTCTGGTTGCACAGGTTTGAAGAGTGGTGCTGGGCTCAGCTTGTAACCATCATGGTGATAGAGGATTTTAATTAAAGAGACTCGGTTGTCTTGATACAAAATCCCAGATGGCAATTCGAAGAAAGAGCTGAGGTTTGTGAGCTTCAGGTCCTGCTGGTTGGAAGCCTACAGTAAGTGGTTGCTAACAACTGTAAGGAAGAAAAAATCTATAAATTAATGATGGAGAATTTTTTAGTTTATCTTTCACACAGTCTGGATTCAGGCAATTTGTTCAGGGCAGCTATAGGTCATTTTGAGGAAGAGCTTTCTTTTCTCATCGCCTTTATACCTTCATGAACTAGCTAGAGATGGGCAGACTCTCAAGCAGCAAATGAGATTTATACACATGCACACGAAGTTAGTGCAGATTTCCACAGATTGTGATGCTAATAGGCTGTTTGCCTCAGCCCGATGAGCTAAGTCTCTTCTTCCTGTTCTTAGTGACTACAACCCATGTATTTCTTTAGGTAGTCTCTGATGTTGAAGAGAGTCAAACATGTTAAACATGATGCTGTTTATCAAATACATTTCTTTTGCAGGTGCTGAATTAGCGCTCTGTTACCATGTACAAAGGCCGTAAAAACCAAGCCCAAATTTGTCATCTTGAAGGACATTTTTTTTGTTGTTGTTGTATGTCATATTTTGAAGAAATTTTGCCTTAAGCTGTGACCTCGGTGAAAATTTACTCTGGGTACCGTAGTAAAGTCAGTCTGTGCTTCGACTGTTCTTGGCAAAGCAGAGCTTTTGACATGGGTTTCTTTTAAATCTACCTCATATACAAAATCAAGACATGTTTATCATTTTCTTTAATCCTGTTAGCTGCACACCTGCCAATAGGAGTTTCTAGCTTGCAGCAAAAACACTAATTTGGCAAATGGTGCAATCTCTTATTAAAAAGCACTGAGAATACTTCATTTTTTCTTGTAATTATGAAAGGTGGTGTGTAATGCACAATTAAGAAGGAGAAACTCTTGTGGGAAATAAGCTTTTATTGTCTTTTAGCAGTTTTCCTGTGCTATATTTTTTTTTTGTATTGTTTGGTTATTTCTAAACTACAATCCTGGCATATTATAGCAATACTAGTGAGATGTGCTGGACTTTGGGTGTGTACTTCCATTATGAAAATGACTCAAAAACATGAAAATAGATATAAATGTCTAGGCGCTAAATGCGGTTTGGTGTCTTGTGTATTTACTGCTGCGCAGACGGAGCATTAAGCAGAATGCAGCAGCGCGGTGCCGCTGCACGGCGCTCCGACTAACGCGGCCCTAGTGCCGCTCTGCCCGGACTGGGTTTGCTCTGCATATGAGTAAGTGGCTAAACAAAACAGATAGCAGGAGGAAATGAGATATATAAATGAAATTTCCTCTGCTACGGTGGCACAACTTTGGAATCAACCTCTGTTTTTAATGAGTATTCCATTTTGCCCTGTAAATGAGCAGCAAATTTGGCCCACAGAAGAGGAGGTACTGCGCTTGACATTCAGAATAACGGCAGTCTGCAATTATTATAGTTTTTATAATACACTTTAAACTGCTCAGAACAATCTTGAATCTTCAAATTAATACTGTAAAAGTTGGGGAGCGGGCCTTTTTGTTCCTAGCTAGGGAGATATTTTGCTTTGCCTCCCAAAATGCAGCCCCAGAGCTGTATGGCATGTGGCCGTCGCATGTCCCTGGCTGTTGTGCCACACAGTCAGTGTGTGGCAGGAGCAGAGCAGCCTTGGCGCCCCAGCTGCGCGCGGTACCGGCGGTGCTGCTGCCTCTGCCGGGGGAGCTCAGCAGGAACAAACTTCCCTCGAGTCCCGCACGGTCTCTTTTTTTCCTCGGGAGCCGAGTGATCAGGCTCATCAGGCAGTGATCCAATGATTAAACCTTGGAATAAAGAAATACAATGTAAATGGTGAAGCAACGTCTTGCGTTACAGCAAAATACATGGAAATAATCTCTCTAAATGTAGGCCTACAATTGAGAAATGCTGTCATATCTTATCGGTAGTTTTTATACAAGCACAGATGCTAAACCTGCATTAATTATGTTTTCAGTTGGTGAAAGGGCACTAAGCATTTTTCCAGATGAATCATAGTTGATGATTGAATGAAAAAAAAAAGGAAGATATTTTTGATGTGTGTCTCGGCTTTTTTCAGTTTTCCTACTGTCAGTGTCAGATATTACTAGGTTTTGGTACTGAAAGTATCTTATTTAGGCTGGCCAGTGCAGCCTTTTCCTTCTCAGAATTGCCCTTTCCCAGCAGTGTTGACTGCTGTTTTTATGGAAATGTTTTGGTTTGGAGACCGCAGATGCCGCTTGCCTGTTGGAAGCTTGTCACGTATGAATATAACCTGCACTAGATGGCAGTGTAAAATTTGAAGAAGCCTTAAGTGGTCTGGATCCCTAAGAGAGCCGTTCGCGGCTGTGTATGGGCCTCCCACACCCCTGGCTTGCTTCAGCAGTACTATGGGCACTGCTGCTGCGTGCGCTCCAGGTAAGCAAGAAGTCACTTATCTTTCATTCTCTCCCTGTGTGAGAGAATCTGTTTGGGCGGTTGCTGCAAAAGCGCTGGCATCCTGTAAATTCCCCCGGCAGCTCTGCCTTTGGGAACTTGTTCGTGCTTGTGGGCACCGCTGCTTTGGGAAGGGCCACGTGGTTTAGGCCACGTTCTCCAGACGCGTGTCCCGCAGAAAGGGCAGTGCAAAAGCTATCGACTGGTCAAGTGGTGGGTGGGCAAGACTTCCTCTTCGTATCTGGGAGCTATAGTAGGACCATTTTTCCTTTACATAGAAAAGCCTGGTATGTATATGATTTTGTTAATCAAGGAAATTAAATAGCACTTAATCTCCAGCACAAATTACTGGTAGTAAATTGCCATGTACCATTACCTTTATGTCTTTCCTTTATGGAAAGAAACTGTGTATGTGCTATATGTGGTACATATATATGTATAAAAACCAAACCTGATATGGTGATACCAGTCTCTTTAACTGGTACAGTGTTTGAGCAGCAGAAAGCCCACACACCTGAATGTTATTCAAGCATTGCAGGCGGATTTCAGTGAATGTGGGAATTAGGACCATTGTTTGTGTGCAAAATATATCCTTTGTTAGTGCACCTTAGAGTGCTTTCAGAGTTTCCTTTAGCATTATCTGTTTGTACAAATATCCTAATCAGGGTGGAGGAAAAAATAAATTATAAGAAGCCTTCAAATCACAGTTCCTTTACCGTCAAGATGTGATAGCCTAGAGATATATTTCCCAACTAAAACATAAAAAAGCTAGAGGGATTAGAGGATGTAACCTGGAAGGGTGTGTGCGTAGTTGCTGAACTGCTTTGTTACATATTTGCAAGTAAAATTAGAAAG
This sequence comes from Tinamus guttatus, assembly GCF_059628265.1. NCBI lineage: Eukaryota > Metazoa > Chordata > Aves > Tinamiformes > Tinamidae > Tinamus > Tinamus guttatus. Next base: position 3,485,629 of record NW_028288781.1, on the reverse strand, counting down.
CAGTTTGATGTAACTCCACAAAAGCTTTACATTTTTATAAATTGGATTTTCTTTCTCTGACAAAAAATAAAAGCTGAGGTGCAATATCTCCTTTTGGAGCTGCATATTGCAAAAAGCAAAGCTATCCACATACTGGGATTATTAAATATACTCAGGCTGTCAAAATACACATGTAAATATATGTAGTATCTTGCACTAAAATTAAGCAGTAATCCAGCTGGTAGTAAACTGGGAAAAGTACATGTCTAAAATCAATCATGAAATGCCAACTGTGTTTGAGGAAAGAATATTGTACAAAATTCTGGCTTCTGATAGCGACTCCTTTAAAGTAGTAGACAGAGTACTATAAAATAGTAGGAGTGTTTAGTGGGGAGATAGCACTTGCTTTTCTGCTGCTACTATCACACTTTTGACAGTAGAAAAAAATCAGGTCCCAGTGCTATCTGCAACGCCAGCGTTTTGAAGATGATGTGAGAGCTTTGCTGGCAGAAAGTGTAGATGTTCCAATGAACCTGTGTGCTTGGAGATATATCGTATGTGGGTATGTGGGTCTTTGGGGTAAGTAAACGTTTTTATGAAGTCTTTTGAAAATTTAGCGTCAGTGTTTGTCCTCATTGATTGCAGTGAAGGAAACCTGTGCAAATTCTCCTTCGCAGCTCAGAATCTTAGCTGTTGCTTGGACTCGAAGTATAAGTGGAGGTACCACATCTCTGTTTTGATATATTTGGTTCAGTGTGCATAAGTATTTATTTATTTTTAATTAACATTCTAGATAAATGGCAAACTCTGGTAACCTTGCACAAAAGAAAAAGTGTGTTTGTAAAAAGCACGTTGGGGTTTCTCATGTTAATGTGGATAGGAGTTTTCTTGCCATTGCAGCTAAAGGCTGGTCCAAAGATGCATTGGACAGAGCAGCTCCCTGAGGAAGGCGTGCTGTGGGAGGGTAAAAGGAACACAGACTTTGAAAAGAGATTAAATAGCAGACCCTGAACTTTATTTTAAAACCTGATTGAAACGTATCCCAGAAATAAACTGTGTGATGCTGTGCCCGAGGCTCTCGCCTTTGCTTTTTCCAGAGTGAGAAGACTTGGCTGCATGAGTGTGATGGTGTCAGCCCTGGTTCGTATTATTGTTTTTCTTTAACTTGTAGGAAAAAAACCCCTACCTCTGTGCTGATGCAAATAATCCAGTTGCAGGTATGGCTTTCCTCTGTTGCCTCCGTCACGGGTACAGGTCAGGAATTACTGGCCCTGATGGTGGAAGCCAGGGGAGGAGCGGCAGGTTAATCGTGGGCAGGGGCCGAGGCGGGAAGTGAGTCCAGCTGGAGGCAGCGCCTCCCTCCCTGGGACAGCCCAGCCTTGCGCTCCTGCTGCCGGCACAGCCAGTGCTTGGAGCCAGCCATTCATCCTGGTCTCATGTTCAATTTAGAAACATTCTGCAATTGTTTCCATGTTGCCGTGAGCAGATATGTTAATAATAATTATTTAAAATACCTAATTCAGCACTTGCTCAACTTGCTGAACAGCTCGCTAATGATGTGTCATGGAGTTATCTATGAATATTTATTAAGATTTATATCAACAAGAGAACAAGAAGAAAATCTCTGCTCTTCTGAAGAAGAAAAATTATGGTTACTCATTTTCAGCGTACTGAAATTACATTCCCAATTTTGGTACATTACAGTAGAATGACATACTTGGGCATTTTGCCTGAAGCAGTGATGTAATTTTTTTTCCCTCCTCTGTCTAATCCAGTTAATCAAAACAGCACAGAGCAGGTAAAGTGGAATTTTACCTGGGGTTTGTGGCTCTCCCTTTTGGTAAATACACAGATAATTAATAGCTCTCTTCTCCTGAACTGTTCCAGTTTGAAAAAACATATGTACCTTTTGACTGTTTTATTTAAAACACCGGTGAAGATCTAGCTGGTGCCTTTGGGAATTTGTGTACTTGTCAGCAGCTTTCTAAGTTCAGAAAAACGTCAGCTTTGAGAGTCTATTTTTGTGTTTTGAAAGAGCAATGTGTCCTGCTATTGTTTGAAGGTTAAGGTAGAAATAGTTGAGGTAGAAATAGTTCAGTAAAGTGGAATTACAGGTGCAAGAATACAGAAGGATAGTAGAAGATCTATTGTCAGGTAATATTCAGTGACAATACTAGCCAGTCAGCTACAACCCTAGTTTTTCATTTCTGTGTTTGGAGCAGTGTTTCATTTTTTCACACAGAGGATTGGTTAGTTCTGCTGTAGTAAATAATTCAGAAAAGCCTTTGCGGTGCAGGCAGCGGTGTCACATACCTGTCATCTCCGCTAAGTGACAGGAGCAGATCCTGACCCTATGCGCAGTGTTGTAGGTTTACGAAGCTCGGGGAAGTGCTCTGATGTAAGAAAGATCTTGGTCTTATTTTTATTTTTTTCCTTAAAATTTCCATGTCTAAGCTTATCTTGAAAAATCACCCTTAAAATCTCTAGTGACACGGGGTGTTGTGTTGGTGCCGCTAAGGCAAGGGGGACAGGATAGCGGGAGGGACAACGCGAGCGCTGGTACCTGGCAGGCACGGGTCCCGTCTCGGCACCTGTCTGTGGGCCGAGGCTCAGGCTCTTTGGAGATGGTCAGTGACGCTGGCTTTTCTCCTCTTTCCTCACACAGGGTGATCTTCCAGCTTGTTCTATTTCTGTCCCATTCCAGCCCAGCGCAGGATATTCTGGGTGTTCAGACCTAGCGCTTGTCGCAGCCAGGCTACTTAGAGCCAGACACTGTACTCAGGCTTGGAGTTGAGGTGGGAGTTGCACGTAGCTTGTCCTGCTCTTCTAAAGAGATTTTTGCAGCCTTTGACAGATGATAAAACCAAACCAGCAAATTCAATTCAGATCCTGCGCTGTCTAACTCTGCAAATCCTTTTAGGTAGCCGGTGTCTGTGTATGGTCATAGGTCATAGACTGCAGTAGGTCAGATGACTAAAAATAAATAAAAGAACTTGCACTATATTTAAAACAAATTGCCTCAGTCCATGGTCTTCAACTTGATCACATGCTGATAAAGGGACAGAAAGTGTAAGTAACCTCATAAGATTGAGCAGAGAAAGACAGGCACGTGGTATCTTGTGTTTGCTCTGCCACACACACATGCGCGCACGCGCACGCACAAAATGCCCCGAAAGAATTACCAAGCAAAGAGGAGATAATTAAACCATCAAACATGGGGAATTTCGTGGACGTTGTGAGTAAACAACTCTCTCTGCTGCAGGCGACAGACTGACTTAATTAAAAAAAAATCTAATTCAGTTAACCTATTTATTAAAGAAATATGTTGAAAATACATTAGTATTTCAGAGAGTAACACTTCATCTAAACGTGCAACTTCTTTCAGGAAGGCAACTTTCTGCACTTTCTTTGGCATTACTTTAAAAATATATAAAAATGTGTTATATTTTTTTTTCTTAAACTACATTGATACCTTTTTTAAAATCATAAAAACATTAAATTATTTTTCCTTTTTTAAATGAGGAGAAAGCTGAGGTCTGTGACAAGTACTGCATTTTCTCTTTGTTTCCTATGAGAGAGTGGCTTTGTTTACTGGAAGGTAAATACCGTATAATCTTTCTATGCATATTTACTGTGTACTTCACAGGTGTAAAACTACCTGTTATCTCAGTTGGTCTAGATGATACATATCTAATTAAACTCTGTTTTTTTCACCTTTACCAATGAGTCTAATAAAATACATTATTCTCAAAGAAAAAGCCTTATATACTTTATGAATAAGGGCAGGTTTTATTCAGATAATGACTGTTAGGAAGCATGTTTACACATTTAAAAAATTAGAAGAAAAACTCCACCTAATTTATTCAGCAAGTTACAGCAGCCAGTGGAGATTTCTTTTATTAGGTTAGGAAAAAATGAATAACAAGCCCGCCAAGGCACAGTCTGGAAAACTAGTAAAAAAGTATATAGTTCCGTAGCAAAAAAAAATTAATAACTTTATAAATGAGCGAGTAAAGGCAGAGAGACATTTGAGAGTCACAAAGTTAACCTAAATTTGCATACCAGGGAACAAGTCCTACACATCACGTAGAAAATGCGTTGCTGTCCAAGGAGCATTAGATAAGCAGCACCTGGTTGAAGTAGGGGATGAAGCCAATTATTTTGAAATGTGAAGGAGACCTGATTGGTATTCCACGCACTGTGTATTCTCTGAATGATTCTTCAGTATTTCTCAGTGTGATGAGGAAAAAAACGAATTTATTTTTGAGGGGAGGAAACACAAATTTTTTTGATCTACAGTACAAAAACTGAGAATATTTTTCCCATCTTTCCCACAGTAACAGTGTTGAGGGACACTTCTGTTCTGAGAGGTGAAACACTAGTGCGACCCTGATTTTTCCGCTAGCTCCTATGATACCCAGTGTCCTCACAACTCTACTGGGAAGGGGAACTTTACTCAGTAGACAAGTTAACCTGGTCAGAATTAATATGATTTTACTGAGCGGCTTTTCCAGGAGTTTGACTAGGACGTTCATCATGAGCATCCTGCAGTCTCTTCCCAGGTTGCACGTCATCGCCCCAAGCGTGCTGCTGTATTTGGGTGGCATAATAGTATCATGCCAGACACCATCCTCCTGTGAGCTGACTTTCAAAACACATAAGAGTGAGCAGTAAGAGTCAAGTGGGAGGGTGAGAGAATGAATTCAGCAACTCGCTACTCGCCTGTTTCCAAATGCGGGGAGGCAGATGGCACTTTGAAGCTCTGTCTAAACAGGGCAGCATAGTCTCGGTAGGTGCGCTTCAAGGCCCCGGACTGCTCAGTGTTTCCAGCATATCCAAAGAAATCCCTAGACAAATTATTAAAAGTCTCCATTTTGGGCTGGCCGCTGGACAATCTCTGAGTGAGCGTGAGCGGTGCCTCAGCTGGGGCCGAGCAGCACCCGCAGTCTGCCCGGGGTTAGAGAGCTGCGGCGAGCGCGGGCGCTGCCTCCAGCCTCCTCTCGCCTGCTCCTGCCGCGGTCCTGCCGCTCATCAGGCGTGCTCGTTAGGCGGCGTGGGGAGGTGGTGATGCCTGGATTGACCAGGAAGCCACCTCCTTGTCCAAGGAAAGATAAGGTGTGCATGAGCTGATGAAGCTGCGCGCCAGCTAGGGATGCTAATTTTCAAACGTCAAAATCACCATTAGCCTAAACGTGGAATGAGTCAATGAACTACTTCATGCGCCTCATGGAAAGAGTGTTTCTGCTTGTACTTGGTTTCCTAAATTGCTACTGAACGTGTGACATGATACTTGCAAATAGTAGTAGCATTACTTTGTACATTTTTCATATTCTCACTGGTGTGCATAGATGCATCAGTCACGGGCTGGGCCTTCCAAGCACATATAACTGCTCATTTATACATGAGGAGTGCTCATGTATAAGTGAGCATAAATAAAACTCCCCTTCTAGCCCATTTTGGACAAGATTCTTGATTGGACTTTAAATTCAACTGCATATTATTGCAGGAAATAGTCATCTTACACATCTGTTGCAGTAATTTTCCAATCTTTCTTTTAGTTGTGGATTTAATACTTAAAATGTGAGGATTCCTAGTGTTAAGGGTAATATGAAGGAACATTAGTATATAATTCAGTGTTATACGAAACAGCTTGCAGTCATCTTTGCAGAGTATCTCTGATAATTCCTTTGGAAATTTGGAGTATATTAATTGCTCATTGCTTAAGGAAAAAAAATTTGAAATCTTCCTTAGTGTGTGTCTGCCAGAGGTTAGATTACATTGGAACTAACTGAACACCAAGTTGGAATGAATTTAGAGTAAGATTCACATTTATGGAGTTATAAACAAACAGAATCCTGAAAAACAAAGCTGAAAGTCCTCGTGTGTGTGCGTGTGTGCGCTCCAGGAAACCTGGAGCTGGCACAGTTTGTAATTCAGTGCTGCTCTCTCCCTAACACTTGCTATTCTGCAGTTCTGTTCCTCAATGATAGAAGCAATAGATACTGCGTGCAAGTAGGAAGCAGCGTGAAAGCCATCTCCTGTAGATATGTGCCCAGAAGAATTTCATTTTGCTGAGCCATTTCTGGTTCATGCCTCCACGGAGCAGATGAATTAGATCAGACCAAGCAATTGGTCTTGCAGTCTTCAGTCTTAGATCTGTATCCTTACAAAACCAAACCAAACCATATTGGTGGTTTTATTCAAAGTCTTGCTATGAGTTATTGTTTAAATCTCTTCTGAAGAATTCTGGACTAGATTTCCCTCCATGCTATTTCTTTGAGATGCAGGAATTCTTTTGGTTATGCTCTTAGCTTCTCACCAGACCAGCATTAAGAGTTATTTAATGATCTGGATAGAGCCATATATTGTATATCCAGATTGTATGTTAAGCCATGCTATTCTGCTTTTCTTCTCTTCGATGAGTCTTTAAAACTGTTTTTTTAATATATTCCTCTGGAATGTGGTGTTATTCTTCATATTGAATTGGGATGTTTAATTATTTTTCTTTCAAAATGAAGGCATATGGTTTCTGGCTGGACAATGTCTTTTTCTGTGGGGTGAGGAATTAAAAGTTCGTGGAGGAGAGTTTTAGGTACAGCCTTCTATCGAGTTTCTGCATTTATATGGAAAAGACTTAACCATGTTTATTTGGGAAGGCGCTTTAGGAGTAGAGGGACTTTCTAGAGAAGGCTTATTGTGGGAAGAGTGGAAATCTGCCTTTGCCAAAAGAAGGATTAGGTAGTTCCTTATGGAGAGAGGCAGTGTAATTGAGGTAAGAGGTAAGGGCAAAGGATCAGGAGGAGCGTAATTTGCTAAGCATGAGCAGGATGTGCATTGATAACTGGGAAAGCTGGAGGTGAACTGAGAGTCACTTTGTTCGTGCTGTTATTGTCATTTTTTTGCTTCCTTGTTTTTTGGGGCTGTTTCTGACAAGCTCTATTAATTCATTCATGAGAAAAGGAAGCTGAAAGTTTAAAGTACGGTTGTGTGTGCTATTCTAGATGAAGGAAATCAAATGAAAAGTAACCAAGTTTAGATAAACTGTTTCATTATATGTCTTATGTCCTGTTTTTGGTGGTAATAGCGGAGCAGCTGCAAGTAAGTTTATTGCACAAACCTTTGGGCACATTGTTGGCAAACTCTGAGACCAGAAAAATGAGAAATGACAGAAATGCTGGGAGAACAAGGGAAAAGATGACATTTCTGTTTTTCTCCTAGTCCCTGTTTTTCTTTATAAAACTGTTTTTTCTTCAGGGCATGACAGATAGCTGCTATCTTAAAAAAAAAAAAAAAAAAAAAAAGGCAAAAGAAACAGAACCAACTAGAAATGCCCCTCCATCGTATGTCAAAACAGATTTTTTGTTTTTACCTGCTCTTCCTATACCTGTGTTGGCTGGCATTCCAGTAAATAAATGAAGACTAAGGTATTTTAAAATTTGAGTAGTCTGTCAAGAAAATGTAGTTTATTTGCATAGCCCATAAATAAATTGCTGTGTGATTATCAAAAACCTTGTGCAAGCCATATCATGATCAAAGAGCTAATTTGCAAAAAGACAGTCACTTGTTTCCCCTTGAAGAGAATGGGAAGTGATTGTGATTTTGAACTGCCGTAGGAGTATGTATTCTTAGCTAAGTAATTGTAATCTACAAGGTATGACCGATCCCTTCTCCTGCTAGGGCAGTGTGGTTGATTACAAGGCATTTGGGTAGTTGTGCATTTATTAGTTGAAGGGAATTTTACCTGCTCTATGAACAATTTGACAAACATTTGATCATTGTAGGCTGACAGAGAACTTAGAAATACATACTGTAGTTGGGCTTGAAATGAAAGACAATAAATAATAATGCTTTTACTTTTTGTTCTCACACAGGTTTACAGAATAGCCCATCTACGGCAAGTCACAAACTTAGGATTCTCTGCTGAAGTCAGTAGCTTCTTAGATAAAGGTTGATTGCTCTGTCTTTCCTCACCCTAGTCTGGATCCATTAATCCAGTGCTACAGGTGATAGCAAATTCTTAATGGCAATAATTTATTTTCTTTTGTCACTTATAGTGAAAGACAAAATGTGCAAAGCCTTTCCAGGTAGTACTGAGTTCCATCATGCAAACTAGAAGAGTGATAGGAGAGTTGTATAAACATCTGATACCAGACAGGATGGCATGCTCCCCAGCACATGTCACAGACACATGTGTAAAACCTGCGTGCCTCTACAGTAACGTGCGTGCGTGTGCCAGCAGCCTCGGCAGGAGCCGGCGCTCCTCGCTCGCACGCGGGTGAAGGAGGGCGCAGAGCCGCTGCCGTGGGAGCCAGGCCCGAGTCACGTAAAAACAGGCAAGCTAGGCCTATCTAGGCCAGTGGGCTAGGGACCAAAGCTTACCGGTGTGTTTTCTAACCACTTTTTAGGGTGGTTACTTCTTTTAGTTTTAATATGCAAATTACCAGTCAAATCTAGTAATTGCTTTATCGGCATCCATGGAAATGAAATTAAATGGGAGAGAATGCAGCTGTCAGTGGGAGCGATGCTCAGTTAATGACTGTACAATTTGGTCCCGAGCTAGGACTCCTTTTATTTTGTTTTGTATGAATAAGGGATTTGATGGAAGCATTTTGATATGGTAACATTTCAGAATTTTGACATGTATTTAAATAGATACGGACTGCATGCTTGAATCTGTACTTAGCCTTTCACTTAACCTGAAGACTTATGAATGCAAACAAAATAAATGAAAAAAGCATTCAGTAAAATCATCTTGAGTGATGTCTGCTGTGTAAGAAAAACAGTGAAATGAATGCCATAGCTCTGGCAGCCACTGTGAGACCCGCAGGAGACATCCTCAGCTCTGGCCAGATCCAGCAAGGAGTTGTTGCAGTAAAACATGGCTACTGCAAAGTATTAGCGTTAAGTTCTTCTTTTAGCATTTTTGTATCCTAAGTGCTTTGCTTTGGAGCTGATAAACAGCAGTAAACAGTGCTGTAATGTCCTATAATAATTTCCCCAGCCTTCGTTTGACAGGTGGCAGCTGGTGACACAGCTGTATTTGGTGGCAAGTCAGGCCAGCCCTGCTGTAGACAGAGTGAGGTTACTGACAAACCTGAGATATACTTTCTCTTCAGGGCTCTTTTTCTGTTAACTAAATAGATGTCCCAGCACTGAGCTGCTTCTCCAGAATGCAAGGCATGAAATACAGCGCTGGCACTTGGGAATGTAGAAGACAAAAACTGTTAAATTTCTCTCCTCAGGCTTCATTGGGATTGCTCTAATTTATGTCAGTTTTGAACTGATGCTTTACAGTCTCTGTGCTGCTCAGATTAGCCCGAGCATAAGGTGCTTTGGGTAAACTGCGTCTGTTGTGCTCAGATTGGCTTCCAGCCCTGCTCTCCTGGGGCAAAGCAGGACGTAGATCAGTGTCTTGCTGAGGAGAGCTTGGGTGAGTTTACTACCAGCCATGGTACGGCTCCTTTTCAGGATAAGCCCTGAAAAGAAGTGATTATTTCCATCTAGACATTACTATCCTTCTTCTCTTCAAAAAGGTTGCAGTACACATGAGCTGTATGTAGACTTGAAATCTGTTGTTGGATTTATTTTTATTTATTTACTTTTACTATGTTGAAATAAAATGCAGCAGCCATGTAGCAGAACTAACAGCATCGAGGGCAGAAGTGGAGAATAACGTTCATCTGAAACTGCCTATGCAATTCTGCATATACATCTTGTAGCTAGTCAGATTGGATTTTGACCAGGATGCTACAGTTAACACAGTTAATAATGAGTAAAAATATTTGCTTAGGCTTTTAACACAAGCTGTCATGCATGTGTTCATCCCTGTGTCAAAGAATACCATGCCAGTTATGAAACTGTTTGTTTTTTCTTTTGTTTTCCCTTTTTTCAAGCTTTTTTTTTTTTTTTTTTTTGAGTAGGTAGCCAGAGACCCTGGCTATCTTGGCACAGGGGTGATACGATGGAAGCACCTAGACTGCAATGCGTGTATGCATTTTTGACCGTCTTGCCGGGAGAGTGCATAATAATACAGTTAGCTGTGCCCGGCAGATTTTGCTTCAGCAATGAAAAATACTGAACTTGCAATTTGGGTTTGAATTATTTTTTCAAATATAAATGAAGCTGCAGCTCACCTGAGCATGAAGTATGCTGTTAAGAATATGAATGTGATTAAGAAATTTCCTCAAAGTGGCGCTTCAACTTTTTCTTTAAACAGACTCTTTTAATAATTGGAGAGATTCCCCGAAGTGAGGTTATGTTTTCTATCAGTAATACTTAGGTGTAAGGATTCTTTTGAAAAAAAATTCAGCAAGTTGATGAGTTGTTGCTTTCTGTTCCATTATCCATTCAGCTCAGCGTCATTTGAGTTGGTAGCAGGAGTGGGATGTGAGGAGCACTAAAAATAAGTTGCTTGGTCTCCCCTGCCTCCAAACCAGACGTGTTGGTTAGTTATCTACTCTGCTCTTCCTACCCTTCCAGGCAGGGCAGTCTTGGCACAAATGAATTCCTCCATCAAAGTGAGAGGACGTACTACTTAGTGTCGTTTTCATGCTGGAAGTGAAAAATTACTTTTTCTCTGGAAGGGAACAGCATGTGGACGCATCTAATGTCTTTGCAGCTCTTCAAGAAAATGAATAGATCAAGCTGCCAAATATGTAGCCTCTGCCCAAGAACTCTGTGATTCTTCCAAGGCCCGAAATGTGGATCCGGAGTTTTATCCCTTCAAAGTGAAGTCCTGGGAGGAAGCAGAGGTCATAGAATCATAGAATCATAGAATCATAGAATGCTTAGGGTTGGAAGGGACCTCTAGAGATCATCTAGTCCAACCCCCCTGCATACGCAGGGACACCTAAAGCACGTGGCGCAGGACTGCATCCAAGCGGGTTTTGAAGATCTCCAGAGAAGGAGACTCCACAACCTCTCTGGGCAGCCTGTTCCAGTGCTCTGTCACCCTCACTGTTAAGAAATTTTTCCTTAAGTTCCTATGGAATTTTTGATGTTTCAGTTTCCGGCCATTTCCTCTAGTCCTATCAGTGGCCACCACTGAAAAGAGACCATGACCGTCCTCTGCACTCCCTCCCTTGAGGTATTTATATACACTGATTAGATCCCCTCTCAGCCTTCTCTTCTCCAGGCCGAACAGGCCCAGCTCCCTCAGCCTCTCCTCATAGGGCAGATGTTCCAGGCCCCTGATCATCCTTGTAGCCCTGCGCTGGACTCTCTCCAGCAGCTCCACATCCCTCTTGTACTGTGGAGCCCAGAACTGGACACAGTACTCCAGATGCGGCCTCACCAGGGCTGAGTAGAGGGGCAGGATCACCTCCCTCGACCTGCTGGAGACGCTCTTCTTAATGCACCCCAGGATCCCATTGGCCTTTTTGGCCACGAGGGCACACTGCTGCCTCATGGTCAACTTGTCCACCATGACACCCAGGTCTTTCTCTGCAGAGCTGCTCTCCACAAGGTCGGTCCCCAGCCTGTACTGGTGTCTGGGGTTATTCCTCCCCAGGTGTAGGACCTTGCACTTGGCCTTGTTGAATTGCATGAGGTTTTTCACCGCCCAGTTGTCCAGTCTGTCCAGGTCCCTCTGGATGGCAGCGCAGCCCTCTGGGGTATCGGCTACTCCTCCCAGTTTGGTATCATCAGCAAACTTGCTGAGGGAGCACTCTGTGCCTTCATCCAGGTCATTGATGAATAAATTGAACAGGACTGGACCAAGGACTGACCCCTGGGGGACCCCACTAGCCACAGGCCTCCAACTAGACTCTGCACCGCTGATCACCACTCTCTGAGCCCTGCCATCCAGCCAGTTCCTAATCCATCTCACTGTGCACTCATCTATCCCACACTTCCGGAGCTTGCCCAGGAGGATGTTGTGAGGGATGGTGTCAAAAGCCTTGGTGAAGTTGAGATAGGTGACATCCACCGCTCTCCCCTCGTCTATCCAGCCGGTGAGGTCATTCTTTCACAAATCATTAGGTATATCATTGACCTTGCCAATATATCCTAAGCATATGCTCTAAAAATTTGCTATGAATTGGCTGGTTTAATGTAAAGACTGAGGTAGGGTACGGATTTCTTCTCTTTTCCTTCTTCCTCTTTTCCTTTTTCTTTGTTCACTCAAATGCCTATGACAGAGCGCTATGGCATAGGAGGAGTAAAAGTGGATGGAAGTTGTAGAGCTGTTGATCATCCTTTAGTGGGGTAAAGCAGTGTCAGTGCACAAGCATCCCTCTATCTGTAATCTCCAGGGCCTGTTTTACCTACCACGGTTTTGAGAAATACAGGACCACCTTGTAAAAACCTCAGCTGAGGAATATGATTTATTTTATTGCCTTTGAAGCACAGGAGGATGACAGCAGCCTGTCGTTAGCCATGTCTAGCCTGTAATCGGCCTCAGTGAGGTGGATTAGGTGCTCTCACAAAGGGCACATGACTGGAGAAGATTGACAGGAGAAAAGTACAGAGATCCAGGAGCAGCTGGATTTCGATTATCGGTGCTCTGAGCGAGCAGAGGGATGTTTTTGTTTCTGAAAGCTTTGCTTAAATTTTAGGCTAAGGAATAACACTGCCCTCCTTCAGACTTAGCACAGAGTCCTTTCAGAGCTTAGGAGCCGGCTTATTTGCATGCATTTATCTGCTTGATTAGGAAGTTTTTATTTGTTTAATGGTGGTGATTGGATATGCTGTTATGAGAATTAATCCCATCAGGAGCAGCCTTTCAAGTATGGAGAACCGTAACCTTCAAGGATTATGATTCATCTGTGTTTAAAAGGACTGTTCAGGCATTAATTCCAAGTTTTATTACTGAGCATCCCGAGGTCCTTGCCCTCTGGCTATGCACAAGGTAAGGTGAAACGGCAGCAGGGAGCAGCCCACCAGCTCTGCTGCATCTTGCCAAAGCAGCTGCAAGAGCTCCTGGCCTCCTGGGCTTGCTGTACTGGGAGTGTGCTGGGAGTGTACTGGGAGTGTACTGGGAGTGTGCTGGGGGCGCTGGGGGCAAATGAGGGTCTGGCAGCTCACCTGTTTCAGACAGGTGTCTTGTGTTGTGCTGATGACACAGGTGATTTGTGTTGATATAACAGGCGCTGAGGGTTAGCGTGGGGTTTTTTTTATTCGGGTGGGAAGTTGAAACTTCTGGAAGGGGGGGATTCTTTGCTAAATCCAGTGGAGCCTGTCTCAGAGTGAGAGAGCTCTGCAGAAAACTGAAGATTCAGAGAAGGGGAAAGAAGAAACTGAGTCTTGAGCTGTACCTGGAAGCCACTGGGGCTTCTGGAGGAGTCAGGGCTGGAAACCAGGCCTGTCTTGTGCAAGAGCCTCAAGAGAGCCCTGACTAATGAGCCCTGCATGGTGGTATGTGGGCTGCTGGTGTGAGGTGGCTGCCAGGGGGCTCAGAAGAGGCTTGTCCTATATGCCTTTAACTCGCTGGAGTTCCTGTGGTGCCTCTCCTATCTGGGAGGCTTCCTGCAGAGTGGGAAATCTGCTTTCATTGAAGCTACCTGTGAACAGGCTGCAAATAGTGTTATTGTTAATACCTCATCAGTGGGAGTCCTGGGAAAGCAATCTCAGGTATCTGCAGGTGTCCCCAGCACAGCTAGCTGGACCTGCTAGATGTTTGGTCATGGGGTGCGTGGCAGCACTGTGTACCCTGCGCCCTGTCTCCTCCTCCTTGGCCCAGAAGAGGACAATAGAGCAATAAACCCTGTCGTGTTGCAGATATAGGCCCTTTCCTGCACCTGCAGAGCCCTGGGGAAGGAGAGCACAACTGGGACTGCTCGGCTGAGGTGGATTTCTGGAATACGGGTTCGCTGTACCTCTGACCACTTCCAGCTTTATTTGCAGCATTGGAGACTACCACTCAATCTGCCAGTGCCTGTCACCTATAGTGGAGAGAGAGCACTTCAGTTTAGAGCTTTCTATTGTAGTAGTGTAAGTCAAACCTCTTTTTATTATTTGTGGCTGCAGCAAGGAAAAGTGTGTGTTGGGTCTCTGACATATTTGTTTACCCTCTGTATTGTAACGAGGTGAGGGTGAGGTGAAGGGAGCCATGCCTATGAAGTTGTTTTTCTTAGTTTTGTCTTTATACAGCACTTGGTTGTTTATTGTTTTTTGTGTTCAGCTTTTACTGTTGTTTGGAGAAATTAAGATGCTTGAAAGGGTAGTAATTCCTCTCCACTCACTGTGAAATGACCTGGCTGTTATGGCAGCTTGGAAACCCAATTAATAGTTTTCTGGTGTATCCATTTGAGGGAGAAGGTTCATTGCAGGATGTCAGAGGGTTGCTTCAGTAACTCTGTTTCAGCATCTAAGAAGGTGCTGGAAAGAATTGTCAGTATTTCTCTTCTGACTGCTAGAGAGCATCATCATCAGCTGGTCTTAACAGAGGTTAAGAGTTGGTCAGCTCTTAAGTTTATAATTCAGATTTTTAAAAGTTCCTCCTACCCCTCTTCTTTTAAATTTGGTGTCAATTTTTAACTCTTTTCCTTTTCGTGGTTGTGGCAGAGTGAATAACAAACAAGTTGTGCCTGTCTTTATTTATGCACACTTCTCGGTGGAGATACTGGTATGACTCAAACTAGAGTAACTGCAGCAGGGGGAAAATAAGTTGTTTTAATTGAGGCCTTGTTAATAATATTTAGGCTGTTTAATTATTATAAAAAGAAAAATTCTGTTTTCCTATCCTTCAATTTTTCTATAATTTGCTTATTTCATTGTGGCTGTCTAAAACTTGTAAAGTTTCTGTGACATGCAAAATCCATGATATTGTATCAAGTCCTTTACTGCAAGGGACTTCAGAAATTCATAAACTAACTTCCTCTTTTTGTAATGTTGTGTTCATTTGCTAATCTGTCTAACAAGTACTTTTTTCCATAAGAAATGCATCAGTTTGCTAACCTTTTGTTAATAGTTATTTACGGTGTGTTATTCTAGTAACATGATTCACTTAAAAATGAAGGAAAAAAACTGTTAAAACTGCTTTGTACTTCTAAAGATCCAGTAATTTCACATCAAGTTTTAACTTTCTGATGACCTTATTTTATTTTACTTATATTTTAGAGCTTGTATCCTAGATCTGAATAGGAAAAACTTTGTACTTCTTTCTAAATGAAGCATCACTTAACACAGTAGGGTGACAAATAGCATCAAAAATATATATTTAAAAAGAAACCACTCTGCCCACCCAGATGGGCTCCTTGGTCACAGACTGGGGTGGTGACATGTCTCATGCGTTGGGGACCAGCTGGCATGTGACTCGCTGCCAGCATTTCCCGCTCACGGAGCTGGAGGCCTGGCCAGGGGCACGGCGAGCCGGCCGGGTCTTGTCCTGCTGCAGCTCTGGTGCCCGGGGCTCGCGCTCCGGGACGTGCTGTAGGGCTCATCCTGGGCATTGTGTGCCCTGCCTACTGAAGACTCACAAAACATAGAAATTGTGGATTTATGCAAATAACCTCCATTATCTCTGTTTCTTTATGTTTAAGGGCTCTTTTGGCTGTGTGTGCCTCAAGCTCTAAACTGATCTCTTCTTATCTCCTATCTTACTGTTCAATCTGGCATATTTTGTCCTCTTTAGCTTGATGTTTTAGTATTGCCTGTCGTCTGCTGAGAATTTGCTGTTCTCCTGTGCTCTGCAGGCTGTGTTGTTGTTTGCTGTAATACACACAAAACCTGCTCAAGTCATAAGGAAGTCTTAAAGGTTTGGCCGATAACCCTCATTAGCTTCCATTTAAGGATAAACCTCTAGGCTCCAGACATTTTCCTTTTGGCATGTGAATAGCTTGGTCAATATTTAAATACATATACATGCATGTGTATATATGTTTATGTATATATGTTGGTCCAAATAATTTCCTATCGTGGCTGGGGGGATAATGTAGAGATGCAGTGAAGCAGACTGTTACCCACTGTCTAATTCCAGACTAAATCCAAGTGTGTGGTGGGGCTGGATTTTTTTTCCTCCAATATGATACTATCCAAGGTTCCTGTCAGCAATTTGGACTCTTAGCAGCTCCCTTAGCTTCCTTCATCTTACTGCTTTTGCCAAATGCTCACAGGGGCCAAGGGGCCAAGTTTATCTTCAAAGTAATCCCAAAGTCTCAACTAGATGATTTAAAAAATGTTAATTGAATATTAATGGAATGGGATTAATAAAAAGTCATGGCTAATACTTTGCTGGCCTGTGTGTTGTAATGTGTTCAGTTGCTAAGATAGAAATTTGAATCCAAATGTAAATTCCATGCAGTAGAATTCCTGGTCTGGCCTTTAAGACAAGGCCCGTGTGCATCAGAGGAGCTCTCTGGGTTTTGCTAGGTGTGTGTCTGGCTGCATGTTACAGGCAAGTTATTCAGCGTCTGTGTTGGAATGAAAATATATGTCCTAAATTGTGCTTGAATTTAAATTGATGTGCAAGGCAGGAGTGAGGGCTGAATAGGCAAGAAATGGGGTGGGTTAGTGCGTGCACTGGGGCCAATTGCCCTTGGAGGAGTGAGCTGCTGGCACTGAAATGCCCTGCAGAGAGTTTGCTGTGTGGAGTCAGCAGAGGGGGTAGAAGCTGGTTCCTCTTGCCCTATTTGTTCTGTCTTGCTGGCTACTTAGGCTGAGGCGGAGTTTCATTTGAAACATATGAAGATGGCTCTTTCTTCCACCTCTTCTGCTCACCAGGTGAGATTGTGTTCCAAGATGTGATGGATAGCACCTAGATTATGTGAAGGAAGTGGAGCTGGTGGATGTTGGCACCTTTAATGCTTTGGGGAAAAAAACCCTTCTTTTGGGCCATCTCTGGCCCAAAAACCAGAGACTGTTTTCAACAATGACTTGAAGCTTAGTGGTAAAGGTATCAGCATATGCATATCTTTACATCCCTCTCATAGACCTTCTTCTGAAGAAAGGGAGTTATGCAGAGTGTGTAAGCAAATATATATTTGATGTAGACTACACCTAATGTTTTGGTAGTGCACTAGTTGGATCTTCTCTGTACATCAAGTCAATTATTGGTAAATCCATCCTTGCACTTAGTTCTGTGCTACCACTCCTTACTTGCTGCCCCCTTTTCCCTTCCTCCTTTTATTATAAACAAATCATATAGGAGTATAAAGAAGAAAACTGCCAGCAACTGTTTTGTCTGATCTTCTGTGATCGCCCATGCACTAAATGTGCATGGAAGGAGTGATGCCACCATTTTTAAACTAACAGTAGGATTTGTAAACTGAGACTTAATTAAGGGCAGAGTATTCATGTGGACTCTAAGCATGTGTTCAGAACATGATGTTTTCCTAATAAAAATGTGAAGAAAAATAGCTTCAAAAAGTATGGGTTAATATGTCATATTCCTTTAATGGAAAACTTTTTATCTCAAAAATAATCCTAATAAAATTAGCATTTGGTCCTAACTTACTGAAGCATCTTGAAAATAGTTGATCTCCAAGAACTCACAAGTGCCACATAAGCTGGTTAAAATTTGCCTTAAATGTATGTCTGCTTATTTTATCACCTCCTGCGCCCTGCATAAGAAACCGAGACGTTCTCTGCTGCTGCTGTGCAAGTTTGTGCATAGCACATTCTCTTTTAGTAAGTTGAATTTCTTTCAGTGCCAAAATCCAGTGGCAGAGACAGCACGAGCTATTGTTTCTTGCTCCAAATTGCTTCTGACTTCATTTTACATGTGGGGAGTGCTGGAGTATTGATTTGTGGCTGCTGCTTTCACACTCTGTCATGATTTTCTTTATTATTGCTGAAGAAAAGTGACAAGCCACCATTTGGGATTCAGAGCCTTCTTATTACAGTAGCATCCTTGCAGCGCTGTAGGTTAGGGCTGTGTTGTTTTGCTGTGAATAGAGAATGAAAATCTTTCACACTTCTCAGTGAGTATGCTCAGCTTCCAGTTTGAAGTGTTTTCTCGCTTTGGTTTCTAATAGGACAGTTGGATTCTCTATATATGTAGCGGAGTGTCTATGCTAACTTTTAAAAAGAGAATATTTAGAAATGAACCTTTTTCTTTTCACAGAGACTTTTTCTAGTTATTAATGGTTCGGAAAGCAACCAGAAACTACAGGCAATGCATGGTGCTGAGAATGGTAACTTGAAGCTGCAAAGAAAAGGTGGAAGAAGTGTGCAGTTCCAGGGAGCCTCCTCTTGGGAGCTGCTAACCTGTTTTGTGCACAGGAAGGCCAAACCTATAGGACAGGGAGAACTGATGTGGAGAACTGATGGAGCTATGGGAAGCTATGAGGGAAAGAGGGCTAGGAGGCAAGAACTTCTTAGGAACTCACTGAAGGTGATTCAAAACTTGAGGTTGCCTCTTCCATCTGCTCTTGCTCTGAACAGCAGCATAAGAGGGAAAGCCGTGGAAAAGCCCTAAGGGGTATGTGTGTGCTCCTAAGGCTGTGTTAGTGTGGATGTCAAGTTGAAACACACTCGTACACAAATACTGGGAACCTGGGGTATAGAACTGGGAGACTTGTATTGCACAGTGTTAGACAGGACAGCACAGTCAAAAAGCAATAGCCCAGCAGTCATGATAGAACACACCTATTACAGCATATGACCTTTCCAGGAAAATGAGCAATAGATTATCAAATTGCATAATAGGTGATGTGTTACCCTACAATTATTTAGAGACAGCAAAAATGAATAAAAAGCTGCTTAGATTGAAATCATTTTTCAGCAAGTGGTAAGAAGTTCATCTGGGATATTGCTGACTTTCTGTAGCAGGTATAAGGCTGGGTTTCAGTACAGATAATTGGTGTAAAGTTTAAAGTTATTGGTAATATGTTATTGTGACAGATGAGCTTCCAACATCTTGGATGGAGATGCAGGTGTCTCTGATTATGGGTAGTAGAGCCAAAGTATAGTGGTTAAGAGATCTAACTTTATTTTTTTGCATTTAAAAAATAAATCATGAGGCAAGTTCAGGGGAAGCTGACCTTAGATATTGTGGTTTCAGCTCAGACTTAGTCTTTTTCGATGTTCTGTATGTTTTGTCACTCACACTTTTTTGAGAGGTGATTTTAACTGGAACTGGCCTGGGAAGGATTACTAGGAATTGAAAGCTTTCCCTGTAGGGGAAGACCTCAAAAGGTGGAAAAAGAAAAAAACAGAAGAAATTGGCTTGCTTTGTGCTCTACCATATATGCACACATCTAAGCCTTCTACCCTTTGCCTCGCTGGAAAAGGTCAGTGTTGGATAATTGGGACATAAAAGATATTTAGGCTGGAAATTATAGGAGGCTGTTGCCATTAAAGCTGCTGGGTGCTGGAACAGCAGCCCTTTGGGGATACGGAGACACAGCAATATAGTAGCTTTCAGTTTAGCTCCATACTACAAAGGTGCCAAGAATTAGAGTCCCTTGTTGCTTTTAGCAGTAGGGACTCAAGGCCTGATCACCCAGGGGTCCCTTGCAGTTCTTGGGTTTTCCTGTGATTGGAGTCAGTTGGATCCATGGGCTGTTTGTTCCTTGGCAAGAACAAGTAGGTGGCCGTGGTCTGCTTGTCTTCTTGGCTTGCCCCATGTGCAGGATAGGGCTGCTTGGGGTGTTGTTAATTTGAGGATTAAATCCTTTTAGGTTGAAATACCACTCATAAAGAGTGACCTTAAACCTGTTGCTTTCATGACAAGAGAAAGGTTTGGTAGGCTTCAGGCCTTTCAAGTGGCTGCTTTTATAGCTGTTTTGCTTCTGACCCCATTCATTTTTCTGTCTTTGAAAAGTGATCCTAAGCGTTTCCTTCCCATGCAGCCTTTCAAAGCCAGCACAAAGGCAGGGGAGCTGTAATAATATCCCTCCTTTCAGGCTTCACCCCTGCACTGTCCATCTGCAAGATGAGTCTGGTGGGGCTGAGCTGGGCACTTGTGTGGATGGCAAGGGGGTTGCTTCTCCTATGTTCTTCCCCAGACTGAGTCTTCACAGAGATTTTAAAATAATAATATTTTTTGTTGCTATTACTTTTTGTTTGGGGTGTGTGGGTTTTTTCTTGTGCTAGGCCAAGAGAAATCAGATGATAGCCTAACTTACTGAAAAGGTACAAAGAAACTGCCAACCTCATGGCTTTCCAGACAAAATACCAATGTTCCTTTTTTCCTTTTATAAATACGTTTTAACTCTGTGTGTTGGGAGGCAAGGAGGGTTATGGAGGGAAGAAGCAGAAAAACTTGACACTGTGCACATCCTCCAACTAACACTCCTAATTGCCTGGCTGCTTTGAGGAAATTAAGGCAGAAATCAATTTTCAAGCCATTAATGGATTTGTTTTTGTCTCTATTGGAAGGTGCCAAGACACTACAGTGACTTAAAAAGCACTCCAGGTAAATGAGTGGAACGTGCATGTCAAACCTTGCTCCATGAGGGTTGCGCATGTAACTACCTGTGGGCCTGAAACTTCCCTCTTGGGCTAAGGCAGCAGCTGTTTAGTAGCAGAACTTAAAAGCATCCATTTCTTAAGCATCCTTTGTCTAAACTGCTGTGCGAGTTGCTCTTCTGCTTGAAGCAAGGTGGTCAAAGTAGTCTCTGTTCCCAAGACAATTTAATATCAGGAAATTTGATAGGGGGTGGAGGGGAGAAGAAAAGCCCAAGATGGTGGTTACGTGGCTGCTCAGACTCAGCTTTGTTGTTTATATCCTTTTCAAGCGCTTGTCACTGGTGACTTCACAAAAGCTCTGAAGTCAGCTGCCACTGAGTACAGTCACTGTTTCTTTGAAGGCCTCTCCCTGAGAGGCCGTTTCTTGTTGAAGCCCCTGCATAGGCCATGAGCCTCGCTGCCTTAGGGTGCAAGCGAATGTCGAGGGCGCCGCCTTCCTCGGGTTGTAAACGGGGCCTGCGGGTGCTCTGCCGAGGCTGTGGGTGCTGGGCCACGATGGGGCAGCGAGTGGGGCCAGGGAGGAGTAGCCAGTCTGTAACTGCAGGGGTTTTGCCTTTTAGGCTCTCAGATGACAGCAATTTTAAAACTGAAGCTCTGTGGGATATCTCTTCTGATCTGTATTTTGACTTTTGCGAGTTGGACTCTTTTTTGGTGCGTCAGACTTGTTGGTCTCCTAAGTTGTCTTCCTCCAGGCTGGCTTTCCCCATTAATTCTTGCCTAGAAGCTGAGAAGCCTTCAAAGTTTGTGGGTCTGATTAAAATGGAAATGATAATCCTTCCATTAGCTGTTGAGCCACTCTTCCAGCCTGGGTAGTCAGGTGTGATTTTACTAGGGATGGAAGAGGCAGACACCAAGCACTTGTGTCCTGAGGCCTGGTCCGTTTCTGCATCAGAAGGTCTGGGCTTGCAGTCCTGGGCACCGCCTTTGCTCAGGCTGGCCAAGAACACTGCCTCAGTGTTTAATGCCTGATAAACCACTCATTCTGTTCTGACACACCTGATTTGTAAAACTGCACCGTGCCACTGAAGTCGCTACCCAAATGTTTCTGTGCTTTACAAGAGTGTATTTCTTAAGAGGCCAACTCTTGGCTTTCCCAAGCCATTTTGCATGATTGCCATGACCTTGTTTTCCTCTAAGTTGCTGCAGTGTGTTTTATCTTGACATGAGGTTTTTATCTTGAAGAAAAAATATTTTTGGTGCTCTATTTAGCAGAGCTATTTGTCACAATTTCATCGTGGACTAAGGTCATTAGATATTCTTGCAAAGCATTTGCCTGTGACTCCCGGATATCTTTGTAGCGAAAGTAGGACGCCGTATGTTATGGAGTGGATAACTGCAGAAGTTTAGCTAACTATATGGATTTATTATTCAGCCTGCAAGTGAAGAAATAACAGTGTTTTTTTTTTCCCCTTCAGTGTTTCCAGCTAGTGAAAATTGACATATTAGGTAGCGTGACTATCATTCTAGAGTATCAATTTTGAGTTAACTGTGGGGATGAAGTGTTTCACTTGCTGAACTGCCTGTGTGGGAAGGTGGCAGTAGTTTAGGCCTTTCCACAAATGGTGTTTCTATGTTGATTACATGTTAGAGCGGGGGAGTTTTGAAGCCAGGAAGCCGATTGTCAGGTCAGTTGCTGTGGGTAGGCTGAGAAAAAGAAGTGCAGTGTGTGGGAATGTGCTGAGTAGGACCAGTCCCATTGGAAATGGGAGTCTGGGCAGAGCTTGTGGGTGTCCTGCCTTGCCTCCTGCTTCTGCTCCTGGCCACCGCACTGGTGGGTCACTCTGAGTGCTGCCTGGCTCTGTCGTTTCCCTTTGCGTGAGTTTGGGGGATCTCCTCTCAGTTATTGGGTTCAAAAAAATCGCAAAACATTTCAAGTAGCCTTGAGGATGTTCTATTATTCCTTAAAATACCTAACCTTTATTACTTGTATCTTGGGAAAGTCTTGCTCATCTTGAGGCAAAAGTCAATAAATAGCTGGTTGTTGTTGAAGTTGTCAAATTGATATAAACCAGGAACTTCCTTTAGTCATTTGTGTGTTTTATGATTTTGTTGTTTTTGTTGCCTTTTTTTCTGATATATCATACTCTGGCATCTATGCCTGATTATGCCCTACCGGAGATGACACGGTAGCTTCTCCTGAATTGAGACCATGGTTACCTGTTAAAATTGAATCGTTATTACTGAGCTACAGTTAAAATAAGGTATTGCTTTTCCTTAATATAACTACACAAAAACACCATTTCCTAGATTTATTTGTTCAGCAATTGCATTATCAAATGTGATAATATCTTTTTAATTAGAAAGATAGATATCCAGGTATTTGTGAACTTTCAGAAGCTGTTTAAGTAGAGACTGTACTTCCTTCTCTCAGTATAGAGGCTGTTAAGGGAAACCCAATTCCATTGGAAAATGCAGGGATGAGGTCTCAGTCTCTCCCTACCTGTGGGATGGTGAAAGCAAGGTCTCTGCTAACCCTTGACAGACACCAAAGTATTTAAAGAAAAAAAATATTCTTTTTTCTCTTAAGGCCCATCTGAGAAAATAAAATCAAAGCGGAATGGGCACCCTTTTTTAAAAAGGGGTCAGGATTAATTTCAGAGCTGTTGGGAACTGAATTTATGAAGTGGAAGTCATTTTGTGCTTGTTAATTTATATCTGTATTTTTATATGTTTTATTTTCCTTCATCTGGATGACTTGAGTTGGTCTGTGCAGGCTTAAAATCTTGTAGCTGAGCTGAACCTTGAAACTCATAAATTCAGGGTAGAGTGAAGAGCAGCTTTCTTAGCAATCTGGTCTCCCATCAGAATGGTGATCCTTTTTGCAACAATACAGATGTCAAGTATGTGTAAGCTGTTTGTTTCTAGGATATGAAGCAAAGTAACAAAGGTTAAGAAATTCAAAATTGTTTAGTGTCTGCAAGCATTTTAAGACTTAAATCCTGTATGTTATGAAGAATAAGGTGCAGTTTTAGCCCAGTGATTTATGTCTGCTGCAATAAAAATGGCCTGTAAAATTGATGTCACAACAATGTTGAATTTTAAGGTTTCCTCTACTTTGTGTGTCTGGATAGATATTGGAAGAGGCAGGGAGCAAGTCTTCCAGAGGCAAATGCTCCAGCTGCTGTGGTTCCCCAGAAGTACTGGGGGTGGCTGAGGAGTTCACTGCCTCTTTTAACATACTGCCCAAACTCCTTAAAATCGGTCAGTGTCTCCCCCTCTTCTGGTGTCACTGGTCATAGCATGCGACTCCCTCTGGGCTTGCTTGCCTGCTTCCGCATACGTACATAGTACCTCATACTTGACTGTTTATTTTGGTGGTTTTGTTTAAAATGAGAGGTTACAAGGCTTGTGGTGCTGGAGACTAGAGAAAGGCAAGCTTTCACTGCATAAACTGACTTTCTTGTTGTGAATGAAATCCTAACATTTGGCTTGAGTCAGTGTGTTCTGAAAGTGCCTTCCTGGAGTTGTCTTTGCATCTGTGTCAAGAAGGTGCTTTGAGCGCAGGTGAAGTTTTTGAGGCAGGAGATGAAGTCACTGATTAGGTGTTTGAGTATGGTTTTGAAACATTGACTTTGTTTGGTGTAATAATTTGCATCATGTGGCTTTCATGCTAGCCCAGAGAAAGGTGCAGGCAGGGCGGCTGAGGGGCTTGCTCTGGAGGGCAGCACTGCTGAGCTGGCTCGTTGTGACCTTGTGAGAGCTGGGAGAAACGGGAGCTTAGGACAGTGCTGCCTAAAACTATGGTCAGAGATGTGAAGGACCATGATGGAGTTTGCATATACAAGAATATTGTTGAGAAGGGACTGTGGAGAAGTTCTGAAGGGACTGTGGAGAAGTTCTTTGTATGTGGATCTTGCCCTGTGGCCATGCTTGCCTTGTTGCATTAAGCTGGCTAAAAGCTGGACTTCTGCAGCAGGACCGCATGTGGGTGCATGTTCCTGTCCTCCATGTTGGACTGAGGCACTAGTGTGTCCTGTCCGTGTAGCCAGTGCGACCAGGGGCAGCTTGATCATCATGATCAGTGCCCTGAACTGTCCTTGTGGCTACGTGGGGCTCCCTTTGTGCAGGAGCCACCCGTGCCAGGTCAGGGGCTGCTCAAGCACAGCCCAGGAGCAGTTGTGGTTCTGAGGGCTTGGAGTTGCTCCAAGTTGGCAGTGCTGTGGAAAGCAGTAGTCTCACTCCTGTGCAACCCTCAGCCTTGCACCGTGTTGTGGATTGTGCTGGGAATGCTGTGGGACCCCTTGCACGGCTGTAAAATGCTGCTTATGCACTGAGGTGTTTCTTAGCTGGATCAGGATGGGAGCCTTGGTGCAGTGGATGTGCCAGGCTGTGCCTGCCTGTGGTGTAACCCCTTTTAGGGGAAGCCAAGTGCGGGGTAGTCATCTCCCTTTCTGAAGGGCTGGCTCTGGGGAGCTACCTGGGCTGTTTGCTGCACTGGGGTGGATGTCAGCTGCTCTGTCGAGCTGGGTGGTGGTGTCTTTCAGCTGAAGGGAATTCTTTCAAGCCAAGCCTACATCTTATACTTACTTTTCTCCAATTATAATAGTTGATCTCAAAACTGTTTTTAATATCTTTTTTTTTTTTGAAGTCTGTTTGGTATAAGACTTTATTTATAGAAGCTTGCCTGTTCACATCCCTGTATCAGCATCTCTGCTGGCTGGTTTGTATGGTGCTCTAAAAGGCTGAGGCCTGGCCTTGAATCTCTTGGCTGGGGAGAGCTGAATGGGCCGGAACTCCTGCGCTGTTTTCAGGCAGCGGGATACTGGGGCTGCTCCATTTGTGCATCCCCATCGTGCCTGGAGAGGACAAAGATGCGAGTGTTATTCCAACAGAGGGTGTGTGTGCTCCAGTGTAAAATACACCTGGAATGACCACTGTACGATGGAAAACTCAGGTAAGTATTCATTGTTTCTGTTACCCTTTTTCTAGGCACAAAACTGCCCTAAAAGAAGGCTTTGTTATTATCATTGCTCTCGGTTACTGTTGCTTCATCCGAAGTGGAAAATCTCTGTGAAGGTTGTCCTGGCATTTGGCATGACTTGCTTGCCTGCTGTTGTGGGTCTGTCACTTTTGATTCCAACTTTTTTTCAGAAGGCCACAATGGTTGATAAATGATAGGAAATAACATGTGAAATAGTTTAAGATGTCCGTCTAAATGGATTACAATGGTACTGGCAGCTTACCAAGGTGTAAGTGAAAATTACAGACAATATATGACCAGACTAGCTTTGGCCTTCCTGATAGGAAATAAGATAAGCAGGAGACAGAAATGAGATAATGCACAAGTTAGAAATTGGCCATGGGAAGCTGCAGTTTGACATGCATGGCTGCATGCAGCCAATAGAAGTGCCTCTTTATGCAGAGAGGAATAACTATATTACCAATAAATATCTTCTGTAGATAATTTAACATTTAGTGAAACCTGGTATATAGAATAAAGACTATGCTACACTGGTGAAGAAAATATTAAAAGTAGAGTTCTGCTGCAAGAAAATGTTCTTTTAGCATTGAGTCTCTTTCTATTGAAGCTACCATCCAGAGATTCCCCTGGAACCTTATTTGCAGCTCTGAATATACATAAACCACAGCTTTTTTTCTTCCTTAATAGACTGATCAGCTGTCAATAATTTTTTTTCAAGATATAACTTAAATGCAGGTTGAGATCTAGGAACCTTCTTATTTGGATATATCCATGCATCCACAAATTGAAAACTTGTGTCTTATTTTAATTCTTCTGTTAGCGCTGTATTGACTGTGTTCAGGGATTGGTCCTGTGTGGGGCGTTTGAATGGGGGAAGGGAATAATGTCTTATCTATATTTTATGGCCTAATTACTTTAAAGGTGAAATACAGAGGTTGTACATGGAATTAACAATTGCCCTCCTTTGCATGAAGGGAGGGGAAATACCATTTTGGAAGACAAAATAATGGACTAATTTTGAAGCTTTCTTACTGAATGCTATTTCCTACCCTGTGTGTGTTTCAAAGATTAAACAAGTTCTTAATATAAAATGATGTGAACTAAAAATGTTGTGTCTCTTCAAAGGAAGAAAAGGGAGCTTTAAAATATATTTGGCAGGCTCTCTGAGGACTTGTAGAAATAAGCTACAGTGCTTTTTCCTCTTTGAAATTGCTAAACTAGTAAAATCAGGTAGCCAATTTTATTGACTTTGTTTTAGAGTCTTAGAGGATGCATCATTAGAAAGCTTGTGTTTTAACACTTAGATCACTGCAAGTCTCTTTAACCTAAATACCTGGCATTAAATGGGACACTGATGAAAGCTGCAGAGTATTATGCTCTAATTTCTTTAGTGCTGAGTTGTTCTCTGTTATGCTAAAGTGTAGGAAAATCTAGAGCCTAAAAGATGATGTTCAAAGTGTTGTTTCAGGGTGGCAGTTTCAGCCATGGAGCAGGTAACTCTGCTATAGGCACTAGTGACATGTAGCCACAGCTTGGAATAGTTACAGCTTGGCACTTATCCTAATCTAATAGATCATGTCTTAGGAGCTATCTTGCAGGGTGCAATAGTGAAAGATCAGTTGCAGCTTCCATGCGTAGCTCTTTTCATATTAGTTAGGTGCTAAATTCAATTTTGGACAAGTCTGTTTTTTTTTTTTTTTTTAAAACCATCCAAGTTGGTTCTGATTACTTCTATATACTGTTAGTTTTGATTCACTTGTAATATTTATGAGCATGGTAAGAGATGGGTTTATATCTGGAGTGGTTAAAATGGTTGCCTCTCTTGAGTTAGGATGATCAGGATGTGCAACCAGATGCCTAGTGCTTAGCAATCATGATGGGTCTCAGCTCATGTTTTGTCTCACGTGAGTAAGATAGTGCTGACTGTTCCTTGCCTTCAAAGTAATTGTGCAAGCTATAACTGCAAATAGAAATAAAATCTTCTGAAACTTTATGTTCAATCAGCCGCTGAAACTGTCCTCTCTTCCAGAGTAGTTATTTCTAAAGGCTTTGCTCCGTGTCTTTTTTTTTTTTTTTTTTTTTTTTTTTGCCCCTCGCTTGGTTTTTGGCTGATCTGTTTTGCCTACAAGTAAGTGCAGTGGTGGTGGGGGGGTATGTGCGGGGGGAAAAATGTTCAGAGATTTCTGGATCCAGTGGACTTGTTTCTCTAACCACCAGCATTTAATAATGCTTGTCCTTTGAACCACGGGTATTAAATAACTGAAAGCAGTATCTTTCCTAGCAGAGGTCATGCAAGGGAAGAGATTGGCCAGGAGATATATTTAAAGGCAATATATGACTAAGTAGTTTCCTTGACTGATGGCTTTATTATGAAATGCAGCCAACAGAAGTGGGTTATTGAGCCAAAAATTCTTCTGTCCTCTCAAAAGAGGAGAGCCAGTACTGCAGATAAAGGCAAACATTGATATTGGGATTGTTGCTTTTAGTGTAGTCACAGTGCTGGCCGTGACTGACTTCGGTGATCAGGTTGCAAAGGTGAACCCAAGCCTGAATCCCACGAGCCTTTATGCCTTTCAGATTGGAATAACGTGCAGATAGTGCCAGATGAGTTGAGCTTCTCCGACTGCTTCTTGGGGATAGCTGTGGTGGTGCCTGCTGCCTTGTGAAGCTCTGGGACTGGCTTGTGTCTATTCCATGCAGTGAGCAGGCAGTCTCCAGGGCTTTCAGTGCCGCCTTGTACTGCTTGCACTGCCCCACATGGTTCACATGTTAGAGCTCCTGTGC
Source organism: Tinamus guttatus (assembly GCF_059628265.1). NCBI lineage: Eukaryota > Metazoa > Chordata > Aves > Tinamiformes > Tinamidae > Tinamus > Tinamus guttatus. The sequence continues at coordinate 3,457,596 of NW_028288781.1, read as the reverse complement.
AGGGTCGTAGGTGCACAGATTCAGTAAAGGAATTTGTTACTATGTTAAAACATCAGCAAGTGCAAGTGGTATACCAGTTGCTCTGAAAAATAATTACCAAATCAGTATGTATGTCTCTTCCTGGAGTTTCTTTATTCCTTCTAATAGCCTTTGCGGAAACACAAAAGGTTGTTCCAAGCCGCAGTTGGCAACTTCTAGTCTCTTCCCATGCTCTTCCGTGCCTTGCCTCAGGTCCATGTGGAGAACAGGTGCCTGTGCATTACACCCATTCTTGCATATACATATTAACTCCACCCTAGTGATGGAGTCTTCTTAGCTTTGATTGTGTTTATTTTGTTCAGTTATTGATGTTTTTTCAATAAGTCCTCCATCTGGAACAAGTTGGATAAGGCCTGACTTCCTCCAGGCAGTACGAAAGGGTTGAAGCAACCTAATGCACTGGTCTACAGTGGGAAACGCTGAGGGTAGATTTCTAAAGAGTTTATGAAAGTAAACTGCAACCCGTTAGTGTTCAACTCAAAATCTAAGTATGTTCTGTATGTGTTCTGTAAAACATGCAGGCTTCCAGAGAGGTCTGTGGCAAGTGACTGAAATGCTTGAGAGAGGTAGGCATATTAGAAATGTGCAACTGGAATTCATGCCAACCTCCCTTGCTGAGCTTCTGCTTACATTGGAAAGCATATAGGTCTATTGCAAACACTGAGAGCTCTGTGTCAGCCCCAAAAAACAGTGGGTTTTTTGTTTTGTGTGGGTATATGCCTTTTTTTTTTTTTTTTTTTTAATAAGGATATAGTCATAAGCTGTCTCAAAGTCCCTGTAACCTATATGTCCTAGGCAGCTGACATGGGTCATTATGGCTCTGATAAGGGTCATTATGGTATCCTGTGGCCAGCCCAGCTCCCTGCTTGCTGCTGCTGAACAGCACTCCAGCAATGCCTGGTTTGCAGTGCCGTGTTACTGTTCAGGATGGGTCTCTGGCTGCTGTGCGAGTCGGCTCTCCCTGTGGTTGTGGTCCTTGAGTTGAGGACACGCAGGCCAACAGCTGCCCCTGTGAGGGCTTGTTTGGAGCTAGTTAAGTTGTTGGGGGCATGGCAGTCTGCAAGTGGCTGTAAAGGGCCTGCAGATGGTGTAACTTGTCCTCCAGCTCATGGTGGAACAAGTTAAATGGGCTTGGGTGTGGGACTGTGGACTGTGGTGGGTGTAAAAGGAGATGTAGTGCTGCCCTCCGAGGAACAGAGGCTTCTGGTTTGGGATGGAAATGGTTCTCTGAAGGCCGCCTAGGCTGAGGATTTTGTGCTGTGGTTGGGTAGGTGGCTTCTAGTGTACAGGACTATTAAAAGCCATCTGAGACACTTGCATTGCTTGTATAAGGGTGGGGAGAATTGTTTTAAGAAAAATCTTTCTAATAGGATAATTGGATTGAAGAGTGGATATGAAGAATGTAGAATATTGTGGTGGGTTAAAAGGAAGAGCTATTCAAAACTATTTTTCTGACTTTTTTTTTTCCTTGCAGCGGTGTGAAGTCGTAGCATAGTGATTGCAGTTTTCTTGGGAAATAACAGAAGTGTTCAATAAGAATTGTTCATGGACAATACTTGGTGTGCTGGCCAGTGACCATATAGCAAAAGATGACTGCCAAAGTATGTGTGTGAAGAATATCTAATAATTAATGCTTTGTATTTGATGGTATGGGAATGAGAAGGTAACCTGCCTCCCCCTGTCGCTCCCCATGAAGACTGCCTGAACTCCTCAGTCATTTGGCTACCTTTAGCCAAAATATGCTATATAGTTAAATTGTGTGGAAAAGCTGCATAAAATTACAACTTGTTTGTCAAGTTAAAATTATACTGGGAAAGCTCAATTGTGTATTTTATTCTCTAGTAAAAAAAAAAAAGTTACCTATAACTTTTTTCTCTATTACATTGCTTCCATACAAATGTACAGTGTTTGGAGTGCACAATAGACTGGCAATCACATTAAACAGCAGCATCTTTTGTTTTCTTTCTGTTTTTAGTATTTCAGTTGACCTTCATATCTGCTGCATATGTTATGCTCAGCTTCAACACACTCATTAGCATCGTTGTTACCCTCCTTCATCTCTTCCTTGTCCTCATCCTCTTCTCTGGCAATCCAATGCGATTCAATGCTAAAGATCTGGCTTTGCTGGCCAGGCAGCCACCAGGTTGTTTTGACAAGGAAGGAAAACTGAAGATTTGCAGAGTTGTTGGAGCTGAAAAATTAATAGGTAAAAGTGGTTTGCACTGAAAACTTCCTGTGGCTGATGTGCATGTTGGACTGCTGCTGCTACAGCTTACTGTTTCACTAAGTGTGTGTTCTCCCTGTCTTTCCTTTTCCTATTTGCCGAGGCTTGAGTGGTGCTAAATAGCTTTCTGACTAATTGCTTTAGAGCCCAGCATTGGATGAGGTTATCCTTACAGTTTGGAAAGGAAGATGAGTGGTGGCCCTTTGATCACTAACTGGCTGTGTTTGCATTGGAAGAACTACTGCTCATAGGGGTTCCCTCAGTGTGTGCTCAGGGGAACAGGGAAGGGTGTTATGCTGAACTCCCGAGTCAACTGGTAGGAGCTGAGCAGGAACAAGACAACCTTGTGGTAAGCGGGTGCTCAGTGTGGGGTGTGTGTGGGATTTTTTTTTTTTTTTTGTAATATCGTGATAAGTAAATTGAAAGCTTTGACTTGATCAAGTTTTCTTTGCTATAGCTGAGAAACGGCTGCAGATGACAGAACTAGGCATGTATTGAGCAACTGCTAGTCACCAGTCATTAGCTACTGTGTTTGAAGTTTAGTTATCCAGGTTTTTGTCAAAAACAACCCCCTTTGCATTCTGTTTTATTGTTGTAGGGTTTTCTATGGGTCTTTTGCCAGCTCCTTTGCAGACCATTTCTGGCTTTTACAATCCTATTTTAAATATGCCTCTGGGTTTCCAGTATGCCTGAGTCAATGACCTCTTCCCTAGGTAGCTGCTGGCAAAGAGCTCTTGCTTAGCTGTGGAAGTAATTTCAGTACATTCTCAAAAATAGGAAGCTTTTATTTTTGGTCCTGATTAGTTTTCAGTTGCTAGCTAGCTACATACAGACATATATATGTGTACTTTTTAAAATAATAATAATAATAATAAAAAAAAAAAGGATGACACTGACTTGATTGTGCTGAAGGGCTTGAAAACCAGTTGTGGCACACTTAAGGCATAAATGTTTTTTGCCAAAGAAGATGTGGATGCAAGAGGCAGAGTTTGCTCCTGTCCTCAGCAGGGTTTCCGGTGGGAGAGGGCCCGGCTGTGCCAGCCTTTCCGGCAGCGGAGCAGGCGGAGGGAGCTGAGGCATCTTAGCTGGCCTTCCGCTTGCTGCTGGTGGTGAGCTGGAAGTAGCAGTTCTGAGAAGAGATCATGTTGCCTCTTCAGCTTAACGCTGGGATTTTTCTTTGCTCATCAAGTCTTTAAAAGCTTAGATTGCTGCTTTAGAACAATTGAATTAAAATGGAGACAGCTGAAACATGTAGCCCCAGATGCCCTATCTAGCATGGTCTGTGATGGCTGCTTCAGGAATGGGCTGTGCATGAGGCTGCTGCTGCCCAGGGTTCCTCTGGCTTCCTGTCCTGTGCAGGCCGCATCCCGCAGGAGGAGGTTTTGGTTGCAGTGTGCTCCAGCCCCCAGCAGACGTGGCATGGGTGAGCTGGGCCAGTCCCTGGGCTCCCTCGTTCCCTGTAGCTGGGGGCTGTCAAGGTGTCTGAGTGTCCCACACAGGCTCCGTTCGCTGGCAAGTGCAGTGGATGCGGCAGGATCCCTTGTCCTGCCTCCTGCCACGTGCAGGCTGAGCGGCGTCCCGCGCTTCCTCAGCTGAGCGTTAGGCTCTGCACTGGCAGCACTAGGGTTAGGTGCTAGTTGGTGAATGCACAGCAGTTGATAAAGTGGCCTTTTCTGCCTTGTTTTATGCTTAAGTCTGTGAAGATCCAGGGGCTTCTGTTCTTTTTATAATTAAAAAGAAGCAAACTCGAACAGAGCAAATCAGCACCTAGCACCTGTATGTGTCAGTGCTTGTGAGTGGAAGCCTTCTACTCGTGGTGGAAGATTATTTTTATTTTTCAAATGGTGCCTGTGGGGTGTGTGTGTGTTTGTGTTTGGTTGTGTTTTTTTTTTTTTTTTTTTTAAAACCCTGTAATAAGACATTTCTCTGACTACTCTTATGCCTCTGGTGGCGGCAGCCTGCAAGGAAGTGGTGACATGTCTGAATGGTGAAGCTGTCTTGGGTCTCCCTGTTAGCAGTTAGAGGTTGCTGCTGCTCTCTGGAGCCTGGGCAGTTTCACGTGTCCTCTCAAAAACAGAAACAAATCAAGTTCATTTCTGAATGTTCCCTCCTCTCCTTTAGAAAATCAAGCTTAGACTGTGTGTACAGAAATTGCTTTTGATTTTTTTTCCTTATTTTTTCACTAATATTTCACAGATGAAAGGATGTGATTTTAAAACGCTGGCTAGTTTAGTAAGGAAAGCTGTCTGTTTTGGAGTCTCTCTTGGTTTGTTTCATTTTTCTGCCCAGAGCTCTGAAGCATCCCCCTTGCAGCTTGTGGCTGTGCTCACCTGTGTGTGCAAGTGCATGCGCCCTTCCTGGTGGGTAAGTGCGAAATAACAATAGTAGAATTCCTATGGATATCTAGGCCTTATTTGCTCCCTTTCTATTTTCTTGGAATTGTCAATTTGGATCAGTGTGTTCTGATCCAAATAACATAGTACAGCTTTTAATAAGACAGTAGGTATTTTCTTTTTTATTTTTTTTTATCCTAACAAGGATTATATTTTATCTCATGAAATGACGGAAGCAAAGGCTGTTCCCTGCTAACGGGGCTCTTTCGGCTGCCACGTGAGGATAGGGGAGAGAAGCCGGCAGAGGCAGCGGAGGAGATGCTGCAGTCACCAGCTCTGGGCTGCAGAGTGAGATCTTGTGGGGAAGTTAGCTGGCATTTAGCAGCATGTTGTACACAGGCAGCTGCTGAGTGGGGCTGGCTCTCCTCTTATTTTTGTTAATGGCTTTCTCTTCTGACCTTTATTACTAATGCATCTTCTTTAAGAAGCATTTAATGTGTGAAGACAAAGGTTGTTTTTATTGTTCTCTTACTTTTTGCATACAGAACCGAGGGAGAGATGGTGCCGGCTGAAAGGAAATCTGCTTTTTCTAATGAAAAATAAGGTAATTCATTTTTCTACTGCTTTTCTTGATGTGTTATTTTAATCTCTATGAACTTGAGTAATCCGTTTTCATGATGGCTATTGGCATTGTGCTTTCAGGGACATAAAAATCACTAGTATTAGAATAGTGGAGGGGAGAACTCTGTGGTTTGACTTTTCAGAATATTAGACATTTTTCATGATATCAGCCATGTTCTCTAGCTGAATCCTAAGTAGTTTAGGACTGGATTCTGCTCATAAAATACTGATATATATCCAGAATTGCTACATGGGACCTACTGGAACAATGAAAGCAAAACTTCAGAGTTGAATAAAATAATGTTTAGTGTAATGCTTAAGATGCAATTTCAGACTGACACTGCAGTTCTTTGTGTCATTTTGTAATTAAATCTGTTGTGAGCAGTGGGGTAATTATTGGCTCCTTTATGCACAAACAGTTTATTTCAAAGAGCAATTGTATGCCCAGAGTCAAGGCCTGTTAAAAGGGTGTCCGACCATGGCCTGTAGTGAAATCTTGTCAGAGGCACCAAGTGTCCCCATGTGCCACTGACTTGACTAGGAGCTGGGGAGCCTCCTTCCCTGGAAGGAGTGAATGTAGAGGTATGAGATTGTCTGTTTTTCCTGCCCTTTTGGGCTGGTGTGATGAACACAGTTGGCCAAAAGTAAAAACTCTCTCACTAAATTGAAATGAAAGCAGTGAGTATGAGGCTTGAAAGGATAATCTGACATTAAGCATTTCATAGCTTGGTCCTAGAACACTTTGTATGGGCTAATGGTTTAGCAGAAATGTTAGTAATGCTTTACAGGTTGTATATTCTATTGGAAAATTTTTCAGCATGATGAAGTGGCTTTTTAAAATGTGGTGATAAATGTACACATATGATATACTTTATCATGTTTCCTCTCAAAACAGTGTTCCAGAGGATGCATATAATAGATAAGTGCATGTGAACAAAACAATACAGTGTGATGAGTGGTAGCACGGGTGCCTTGGAGCGGTAAAATGAGGAAAAAATCTTTGGTGGATGAAAGCAAGGTCATGGCAAAGACATCCTTTTGTCACACCACTGTATACTATGATCCTTCCATGATGTGTAGAAACTACTTTTTCCAGAAGGATTTAAGAGAGTCCCAAACAGCTGCTCTTTCTGCCTCCCAGTCCTCCAAGCATCTTTACTTTTGCTTCTTGAGCAGCTGATGCTAAAGCTATTCCTTGTACTGTCCTGAGAGCCCTGAGGGGCTCAAAGAAGGGCAGCCTTGTGTTTCCTCTAGCCCTGATCCCCCCCTTGCTGGGTGAGGCAAGTGTCTGAGATGGCATCTTAGGGTGAGCAGCCAGCCAGGCTTGAGGTGCTGCTGAAGTACTCATCTGTGGTGGTTTTCCATATAGGTTGTGATGGTAATACCAGTGCAAGATGGTTCTGCGTGTGGTTCTACAAACTACAGGTATGAAGTTTTTGGTCCTCAGTAATTGCTCCGGGGCTCATGTCCTGTTGAGTAAGCAACATGACATTCCTACTCAGGTTTGAATATGCAACTAAGACTTACTTAAAAGTAGATTTTTGATCAGTAGACTCTAGTAGGCTTTTAAGGAGAGTCTTTGGGCTCTATTAGGTAAATCATTCTTACTTTGCAGTTTAATGATCTGAGGAAGGAACCATTCCAGTCTGTTAGGTCCATTTGTGCACATGCTTGCACAATAAACTTGTGCTGCTCTCCTGATGTTTCAGGTGTCTGGTGTGTGGAAGCTTTTAATTATCATATTGAGCTGTTTGAAAAATTTATGATGTATTGACTTTGTAAAATTACCATGTAGAAGGGAAGAGACTTGGTTATGTGGATGGCTGTATTGAAAGCTCCTTTGGGTGCTCAGAGCACTTAGAACTGGCAACCTTCTGATTGCCAGTTCTGATTGTTACCCTCTTCCTGCACCTCCCACTTTTAAAAAGCCTTGTGGTAACAAACTCGCAACATGCTTGTGGTATTTTGAATTTATATCCACCTTTTCCTGCCCCCCTCAGCTCCCCCTGTAGACAAGGGATATTGATTCTTTACATTGATTATATTGACAGATTGAATATTCCAGTTTACACCGGCGTAGTTATACACATAACGTCTAAAGGTTTTAAGTAGAACATGGTGAACATTTTGAGACTATTTTCTTTAGTGGATTACTTTTAACTGAATGCGTTTTGGGCATATACTTGTAGACAAGATTAATGAGCAAATCTAAATGTTTGTGCTGTCAATCTCAAGCTTTCTTGCAATGTTTGTGAAAGATTAGCATAAATTATATTGTTACAGCATTTATCACAAGTCTAATGTGTTATTAACAGTTGACAGAAAAGCTTCAAAGTGAGATTGTGGATTGACTCATTAATAACCACAGAATTATGTGCAAGGTAGAAGTAATAGAATAATGACACTTCTGAGGGTCTGATGTGAACTGCATCGTAATGCAGCTGTGCAAACGTTGGTTGGGTTTTCATGGCATAGTGCATGTGAGCTCTGTCAGAAGTGTGCAGTTACATCAGTGTGTCTTCTCTGCGTTCGAGTAGGTCTGCGCAATGTAGCCTTTGGTGTTTCAGCGTAGCCGTACATGGCAAGCCTTTTTTATAGTGAATTGATATTTTAAAATATTTGTAGAGGGAGATTGCTCTATTTCTGCTGCAGTTGTGTAGCTTTTTCTGTGCAGCTTGACTGTGAGCTTTTCTTTGCATGTATTCGTGTGTGGTTTAGCATTCTGCAAGACACTGATCTCTTGAGAGCACCTTGTAAATAAAAGCATCTCCGATGGCTAAGGATGTACTTAATTTTTCAGCAGTATTTTCATTTTTTTTAGAGCATGCTCTGTACCAGTTCAGGGCCTGAGCAGCCAAAGTCAGTGTTGGTACCAAGTATGGTATTGCTTTAAGTTTGAATATCTTTGCCAGGCATGTGGTGATATTTTCACACAAAAAACCCTGTATGAATATGTGTATATGTATATGGTGTATTGGTAATAACCATGTTTTTTGGTGTCTGTAAACTGAAAAGCTAGGAGAAAGAGCTGATATGTGAAGTATAATAATTCCTTGGTTAGTTTCAGTAAAACATGTTGCTTTGTTGATAAGACTTTGATTTCCTGTAGGAAGTATGCTAAATAAAATAGAAAATAAGAGTCTTGGCGCAGGAAGTGAAAGGCACACGGCCCTTTCCATGTACTTTGTGTATATCTGTAGAGTGAAGCACTTCAGGAGCAACTGATAATGGTATTGGGCAGGGGCAGGGTGTGGTAAAGTGGTGGAATGAATTTCTTCTTGCTGAGAGGAGGGGTGTTTGCACAGGGGTTGATCCTAGCCTAGTGCAGTAGTGAATGTAACTCTAGTTCCGCATACAGTTTGGCAAGCCGATGTTTGTGCAGCCCTGTAACTCCAAGTGCAGCAATCCCAGAGCTTCGTGTTTTGGGCAGGACAAGGTTATGCCAAGCTTTCATTACCGAGAGCCCTTGAACCACTAAGGTACCCATGCTGACTGCCATTACAGTGTTACTTTGCAAAAGTAGTTGAAAACACAGTTTATAAACACTAAGCTATGAGAGTAGCTGTTTGCTCCAGTTTTTACTATGAATTGAAAGATTGTATCTCTTCTTTCTGAGTTAATTGGATCCTGGCAAGCCCTACTGCCTTTTTTGCCATCTCTGATTTCCTCATTTATCTTGTTTCTCCTCCTTGCCTCTGGGCTTTCCTGACCTCTTCTCCATATAGCAAAGCCTTCCCTTCTCCTCCACTGCTGTCACAGATGCAGACTGCTCTGGTAATCTCTGCTTGCTTTGATGATTCTCTTCTATCTCCTGGTTGTCTTCTGTGTCTACTTTCATCTCTTGCTGACTTGTTCTTTAATCTGTTGCTTTTCTCTGGCGCTCTCATAGAATAAGCATGGTTTCATCTTGCCTCTTTGTGCCTCCCTGTCCATGGCTGTCCTGTTTCCCTAGCTGGGTCCATTCCTCTGCGATATCTGCACTCTTAGTGCTCTGTTTACAACTGTAGCTAATAGAAATCCATCCCAGTGTCCTTTGCTTTTCCAGTCCCGCTCTGTCCCTTGTGTGCTGCAGAACTTGCTTGTCTCTCCTGAATGACCTCTTTTGAGCAAAAGCTGAGGAGCAGGTCTCTGTCTTCTGGTCCCACTGCCAGCTCGCCTTCTGCTTCCTGCAGTCTGTTCTTTCCTAGTCTTTCTTGGCTTAGTCCTTCCACCATGTCTCTTTCTGGTGGCCATATATAGGGTGCTGCATCCAGAGTTGAAGCTTACATGAAAAAAATATAACTTAAAAATATAGCTTACATTCCTCAGTGCAAATGACTACATGTGCCTCTGTACCTGAGGCACATGTGCCTGTTTACCTGAGTTAATTTCATCACTTTTCAGTGATTCCTTTGTGTGCTTTTAACCATGAATTCAGTTTCAGCATAAATCAAAGAGCTCCATAATCTTTCCTGTCAAGCTCTTCCTTTCTTTGCCTTTGACAGCTAAGGTGAACATCACTTCTATTCCTGTTACTTACATTGTTGACTTTAACATCACGTTCAATAGGAATGTGTTTCTAAATACATCTTAAAAGCAGTCCACAAAGTACATACTTAGTTAAGACACAACATTCTTTTCCTGTCTCTTTCCACACATAAGCTGGTCCCAGCCCAGCGTTCTTGCATGTTCAGGTACTAAAATGTCTTTCCTTGGTCTTGGGAAAGTTAAGAGATTTGACTATATCCATTAGAGTGCATTTGCAAAAATGACTTTTCTGGTGGCCTTTTGAATCTGTTACTCTTTGCATTTGTCAGACTCTTCCTTTGTTTTGTAAGCTTTGTTTTCGCTTCCGAGATCTTTCCTAATCCTCACTGTCCTACCTGCCCTCCTGAAAGGATGATTCAGACCTGTGCCCAGGACATGATGCTTGCTTTAATAAGGCTGAGACCTATGACGAGGCTCTGAAGAACAGCTCTTGCTAAAGAATGGATGAGTTAATCTCACTATCTTCCTTTAAGTTCTGCCTCTAAAAATATTCTTTGCTGTGAAGCTTACAGAAAGTTAACAGTGATGCCACATCTGTTTGTTCACTGCCTCTTGTGCAGGCTGACATTGCTTGGATTAGTCTGTAGTCTGTGCTTGTTTTGGTTTTTGTTTTTTGCTTTTGTTAGGTTTTTTGTCTTGTTCCTAGATTCCTAGCCTTCTTGTGAATTAGTGTCTTTGTTCAGGGTTTGTACAGAAGATAGCACAAGCTCTGCTGGTCCTTGACCTGCATTTGTAAATGCTCTGCTTAGGTAATATATAATCACTTAATCTCAGCAAATCAGAATCACTGCAAATTTGAAAGCATTATTTAATAAAATTATGTAGACTTTTACTTTTTATGGTTAATGTAGAGAAGTATTTGCCTTGTCATAGTTGATGCTTTCCAGCATTCCTGCAGTAACTGGTGTAACTGTGTAATGGCAGGAACAGAGCACTGGTCTGGCGAGCAGATGGTTGGCACTTGGCAGAGCTTATGGACGTTCCTGACCAGTCTGTCCTGTGCGCTGGCTCTTGCTGTAGTGACACTGCTGTGCCCTGGTGCCCTCACATCAAATGGTCCCTGTGGTGCCCGTGTCCTCGTTGGCACCCCCGGTGTGGCTGGGCTCCTGCATTTCTGCAGGCTTTTGCTTCTGAGAGAGCTGTGGGATCAGGGTGTGGGTAGGTGCTTTAGTAGCAGCTGTAGCCATTTTGTGGAACTCAAGTGACAGTTTTTGTGAAGCAAGCTGGAGGTTTTATTTCTTTAAACAGGACTCGGGCAGCTGCCTGGTTTTGGTGAGGAGACCTGCTGGGTGCACTGCTGGAAGCAAGAGAGGCTCTGAAGCTTTGTATGCGAGTGCTGGATAGATAATATATAGCCCTCTCTAGCTGAGTAGATTGAAATTAAATTACTTGGCAATTATCTCCTTGCATGCTATCTTTCAGTATAAGGGAGAAACCTGGAGCTGGCGAGACGTGAGCACCAGCAGCTTAACATGCTGCACTGAGCAGCAACTCCTCTTTGAGCCTGTGAATCAGCTCAAGAGAGAGTCATGGTGGTACTCCGTGTTGGGATTTGGAGGACAAATTATCATATTGTTGGTCGTGACTGCAGCTGGGAGAGCCGCGTGGTCTGCAGCGCTCTTTCCCTTGGCGATGCATTCCCATCGAAGAGCCCCCTGGGAGGACAGAGCTGCAGTGAGCAAAGCGCAGAACTGGCGGTTTTGATCAAGTTACTCAGAACTGGGGTTTTACTTCTAAGAGGGAATGCTATGTGACACAATTAAAGAATGAACTTCAAAATGAAATTCTTACATCTTTAGTATGGAGTGTCTAAGTGTTGAAAAGGAAGAAACAACCCACTCAAAATACAGAAATATTTTATCCTAGTTAATGGGTTGTGTTAATGTTTTTGTGCAAAGCAGAAACCAAGCACCAGTTTGTCACAGTACAATTACTGTGCCTTATGAAAAGAATAAATCCCCTTGACTCACCATCCTGTGGGATGGGCCATGTAGCCTGGCTGCCTGCTTCTGTGCGCTGGGCTGTTCTTGAAGACTCTTGTCAGAGTGTGAACTCTGTTTAAGTGACTAATGTTTTACATTGTGTATTTTGTTTATAAAGGAAGTTGTCGGTAGATGGCAGCAGCCATCTCCTCAGCTATTAGTTTTTGGGTACCAGCTGAAATGTGAATAAACATCTTAAGCTAATGTTAACTAATCCTAAGAAAACCCATTCTACTGAAATAATTCACTGAGGGCAAAAGTTGCTTTTATTTTTGGCCTAACGCAAGTTTTTGAGGCCAGGGGCTACTGATTAGCCTTGAGTTAGGCTTTTATGAGCAGGATGATGCGGGAAGCAGGATGCCAGAGGAATATGTGGTGGAGGTGCTGCTGCTGGCCCTTGAGTCATGCTGCGGCTGCACAGGCATCGATAGCAGCGGGCAGGGCGCTTGGGAGAAGCTGCTGCTTGTTTGCAGCAGCAAAGGAGGAAGGCTGCTGCCTAGTACCTACTTGCTGCATGACTTATTAGTGAAGTGTTTGTGTAGCAGAAAGGAGATTTATTGTCTATGTTGATATGTATGGAGATCTCTTCAATGTGCATATATTAAACACATGCATGTGTATATTTTTATATATATACACACACTATATGCTGCTCTTTTACATTACAGGTGATCCTAACTTCTGTGGGTGTTTTGTGTGTGTGTTGCCTCTTTCTCCCTTCTCTCCCTAGTGCTTGCTACTGCAGTGGCTTTCCACTTTGAAACGAATTTATCACATGTTACTTCCTCTACAAAATGTATTAAGTCTTCACCTTCCCATCAAATTGTTTTTTCCCAACTTATTGCTTATTCTGTATTGTAATTTCCTGTCTATTGGCCTGGAAGAAGAGGGTTTTGTACCAGTACCAGATTGCAAGATGTTATGTGCCTGCTTGTAGGGCTCTGGCAGTGCTTATTGCTGAATGGGTTTGGGGCAAATGCAACACTGAGCCTGGCAAGGTTATGTAGTCTATTCAGAATGTGCCGAAGCTTAAAACTGTTGAGGGAGAGGACATCATGTATATTCTATCCTTCCCCCCTAGAAAGAAGGAAATGATTGCAGATCTGATGCATTAAAAAAACTGATAGGTTTGGGAAAGTTGTTTAATTTTCTCATGAACTTGCAATAAAAATTCCAGCTGGCACCTTGGTTGTGTAAGGGATGTGAGCTTAGTGTATGTGTGGTTTTGTTTTATTTTAAATTATCACATGCATCTGGGCTTTTGTCTGTTCCTGGCTGCTCAGATGCTCTGACTTGAGCTGCGTGTGGTTTATAGCAGTCGGTTTGATCCATGTCTGTAGATTCTGCCACTGACTTTTCCTTTAGAGCAATATTTATAAAGAGCAGAAGCCACGTGCAGAACAGAGGCGTGTGAAACAAATGGATGTCTGGGCTGCTTTGGAAGGGTATAAAAGCTTCCCTAATACAAAAATGTTCTCGAGTATTCCCATGGGAGAAGGTAAGTTTCACACTGCCAAGTGTGTCTCCTTTTCATCACAGCCTTGGTGGCTAATGCAAGCAGATCAGCTCTTTAGAGGCGGCGGTTCCCCCTGTTCCCGTTAAGTGCGTTGCAGGCGGTGCCAGAGCTCAGTCCCCGAGACGAGCCCCGCATCCCGGCAGCTCCAGGTAGTCCAGCTTTGCCACAGGGGGGAATACGGGATGCAGCGTGCCGGCCTCATGCAGCAGGGTCTTCAGTGCCCGCAGAGGATTGGCAGCTTTTTGCGAGGTCTCCTTATTTTTTCTGTGCTCTGTGTATGCGATAGCTGCTTGCTGTTTTGGAGGGGCTGGGGGAGGCAAAGAGGAGGGAGGGAGCGTAACAGTTGATATGGAGGGGTCACAGTTCAGTTTCTTTTTTCCTTTTTTAAAGGAATTCATCTCCTCCTCCCCTCATAGCATAGTCAGGACCACACAGTCACTTCACAGCCACAAGGTGAAACTGCTTTGGACTGCTGCAGTCTTAGATCTCTGTGAGTAACTCAAGTGAACAGGGAGGTTAAAGAACCCCAGATCCTAATAGATGTTTGGGAGGTAAGTTTGCAGGTGGTGCAGGGGCCTTGGGAGTTTCAGTAAGAGGCCAGCATGCCTGGCCTTTTAGAAGGGGTTTTTGGAGAACTACAGATAGGATCTGTGCTCAGTTTGCTATGTATGCATGTTTGTTTTGTTCTTGTTTGTGTCTTTTGGCTTTGTTTTCAAGGTGTTGAGAGGCAGGCCTTGGCCATTACTATGTTGTTCTTATGGAAATTGTTTCATGCTTTGGGCAAATAACTTCACTTTTATGTGAAGGTGTTTGAAGAGAGGGATTAAAAAGGAAAGGAAGGAATGTTTGGAGTTTGTGTGTGTTTGATTTCTTTTCCTGGATATGTCCTTCCCTCTTTCCCATGCCTCCACCCTGACTCTTTCCCCTCTTGGAAAGTCTTATACAAACTTCAGGGAGTTCAGAGACATTTCTGGTAGCAGTTGCCAGATGTCCAGCATTGCATACGTCAAGTTATTGTTGGGAATATTTCAGACTTCCTGTGTGTTTCTATTTAATGACTGTGGCGACCTTTGTCAAGCTCATGGAAGCACTTATGTACCTGAAGCTTTTCCACCAGCTATTCTTTCCTCCTCTGGAGCTGACCACAGTGATGTGGACATACATCAAGGTGTAGGCTTCCTGCTGTACCCTTAAATTTGTGATTTGTCCTGCACATCTTGGTGTACCCTTTTAAGACCCAGCTTACTTTTTCATACTAGTTTTTAGAGACTGCAGAATTTCTGTGGTGCAAAATGTATGTGGTTAAAATACAGTTATTTATCCACTTTTCAAGGTGATGCATGTTGAGGAGGGAGAAGAAAAACCAAGAAAAACCAAAGCAACAAAACAAAGCAAAACAAACAAACAAACAAAAACTCAAAATGGAGGCAGGGGGGCCTTACACAATACATTTTGTGTTGTCTATGAAACTAAATGGAGGAAAATCTTCATGCATGGCTCTTGCCTGATTTGCTGGCTCTTCTACTTGAGCAGGTTCATGTGATACCATAGACCCTCTGTCTCCAGTCAGAGCTCATGGGCTGCTCTGATGGTCTTTCCCTTGCCCTAGGCAACATGATTCATGTCCTTGTTCCCTGATCCAACAGTCTCTTTGGAGTTTCAGGCTGAAGCTTTCTCATCCTTGTATGCTCATAGACCCATTCATGTGACTAAAATCACTTAAAGTCTATGCTGAACAGCTGCTTTTTGAATTTTCTGATAAAAAGAATTCAGTTTGTTTTAGGGAGAGGAGGAGTCAAGCCTTCCAGATCTACTATGAATGGCAGTACTAACAATTACAGAATAGTTATTCAAGATAAGACCATGAAGATTTTTGGTTCTTGGAGACAGCAGTTAAAAGGGCATTGTTTGTGCATGTATGTCATGAAAGCAAGTGTGTGGATATCTCCAGAAAACTAATGAGGACTCTTGGTGAGCCAACCTTGCCAGAACTGGCAAAAAAGAAAATCCCAAATCGTTCTCTGAATATAGATTAAAACATATTTGTCCAAGATGGACACAAAAGCTTGATATTTCATCTGAACAGGTTTACCTTGATCTGAACATACAGGCAGGTGTCAGCCTCTTTGGTTAGTCTGAACTTATATACATTGATGTAAGGTTATGCCTTAAAGACTGCATAGACCAGTTCAAAAGCATCACCGCGGGGCTAGTTTTCCACGGCTCATGTTTTAGGTTTGTGCAGTCTAGTGAAACTGCAAGAATTGTGACAATTCCCCAAACTGTGTGTTTGTCTTGTGAAGGTGCCTTTAATCCGAGTAGTGAGGACTGTCCCTAATGATGGTTTCAGTTCAACTGTTTTTGTTACGCATTCGGGCCATAGGTTGGTTGCATAAGTAACTCTGCCCCTAAGACTTTATAAATTATTTTTTTATCAAGAAAGACTGTTCTGCATATTGGAATTATTCACATTGCCCTTTCTCTACCCTTCTTCCCCACTGCTGAAATTAGTAACTAACAGGCATTTCTGTGCCTCATTTCTTAATGTGCCCTTATTCTAGGGCATGTTTCTTATTTCTCCAACAGAATGTTATTTTGCAGTTCAGCAGGTGTGAATGAAGATGGAAACCGGTCGCTTTTGAAGCAGCAGAAGTAGCAGCAGAAACACTGTAGTGGGCACAGTGTGCTGTTCGCTTTGGTGTGTGACAAATTTCAGTCAGAAATCAGTCTTGATGTTGAAGACTGATTCTTGTGGGTTTTTTTTTTTTTTTTTCAAAATCTGTAGCAGATGCAAACTTCTTGTCTAAATTTGCAAACTATATCTCTGTATTTACCCTCTGTAGTACTATTTATGCATTTTTAAAACAGTGTAGACAGCTTTTGGAAGAGCAATGTCTTCTCTTTCTGCCTGGTACTGGAAATAAGCTGGGTGAATATATTTGATCTGCTAGTGCTAGCATTTCTCTCATCTTCCTAAACTTGAAATAATCTGAGAATGCTCTTTACTGAGGGCTGTTTTTTTCTTCTTTGCTTTTTTTTTTTTTTTTTCCCCTCAAGCTGTCATTTAAATAGTGGGAAATTTAAATGTCTGCAAAAATGCAAGCTAATTTTTATAGAAGAATATTTTTCTAATTTCTTATAAGAAGTTCTGATAAATTAGAATAGGTTATACATATTAGGTAAACTGAGGATGAGGTGTAGCTGTAATTAGGTCTTTATTTCTTAACTCGTTACTCTACTTCTTGATTACATGCCTCCTTCCCCACCTTCTTCCCAGAAAGCGTTTATCTCTGAATAGCAAACCAAAGGTTCAGAGAGCCTGTGCAAGGACAGCTTCACCTCTGTGCAGACACCTGCAGCAGTGTATTTTAACTGTTCCTTCCTGTTGGCTGTATACAAACTGTAACCCGAAAGCAGGGTCTTGCCACCGATGAATAAAGCAGTGTGGTTCTTCTGTGACCTTCATGGGGTAAAATAAGTCATCAAGAGGAAGGAGCTTGTGCATTTGAGAGAGCTTGCTAGAGCAATGCTGACCGTGTGCCCGTGAGCTGCTAGGAGCTGCCCCTGCTGTTCATCCCTCACTGCTTGTCTTGCATTGGGATAGTCTGGGTGATGCTGCTCTGATGGATTTGTGGTTTCATGGGTCTCCTGTCTCATCCAGTTTCTTCCTCCTCCTCATGGAAAAGAGGAGAAAAGTCCCTGAGGAGGAAGCAGCTTTGTGCAGAATTATGCACTGCGCCTCTTTGAGGCTGTTACTCCTACCCACACTCTCATTACTGCTTGTCAGTGAGCAATTAGCACCCCTGGAAGAGGGTTGTTAGTGTGGTTTGTTCTTTTCTTTTCTCTATTTTTTTTTTCTCCTCTCCTGAGCTCTGGACACTGTGTAGCTACCTAAATCATGGCTGCTGTCCTCTACCGTGGCCCTAAAGATACATCAGGAGACTTGCTGATAGCAGCAATATACTCCTCTGGTGGAATGATGTGGCCTCACTGATAACGTTTGGAAGAGCTAAGTTTGGCTTTTAACGCCTCTTTCCCCTTTGCATGGGAGGTTAAAATGGGGCCTTCCACTCTTATGAAGTGTGATTAAAAATACACCTTAAAAATGAGTAATTCAATCAAAAATACATGATTCTTAGAGATACATAGTTGGAGGGGGGAAGCCTGCTGTTGGGTCTTGTGCATAGCCTTGTTTATGGAGCAAAGTTTGCACCATGGACTCTAAATACTTAACTCCTTTTCAGAGTAGTTTTTTCCTTAGAATTGCCACTGAAATTGTGCGCAGTATAAAATGTCTGCTTGATGAAGTATTGATGTAAAATGTTGCAGGCTTTCTCCTTTCTTTCTCCTTTCCAAAACTGTAAATATTCAAATATTCTGCTCTTAAAGGAGTATATTTTTCCTCTGAAGTGAATAGGAGACTGACAAAGGAAGGCAGCTCTTGCTTGTTAAGTAATATTGCTGAGGCTTGTAAAAGAGGGAAATGGAATATCTGAAACTGCAGCTTTCGTTTTGATATATCGCCAACTGTTATGCCTTTCAGAATTATAAAAGACGTACTTAAGTATGAATCGGAGAATAATGTCAAGGGGAAGAAATGCTACTTTCTGGCAGCAGTTTAAAATAAATTAAGCTTTAGGAATGTTTGAAGTCAGGTGCTCTCTTTCTGATTTATTCCCTTGCATTAATATATTGCTTGCATTCTGTATTGTGACCTTTTCTGTTTTAAATTCAAAAAAAAAAAAAAAAGGCAAAACCGAAGGCAGAGGAGCGAACCTGGTTTCTTGCCCAGAAGCAGGAGTGTTTGCTTGTGCAGTAGGTAGAGCAATGTTTTACCAACAGAGGAAGTGAGTGGTAGAAATCTTAGAGAGCAAAATATTGGTAAGACTGGAGCAGCCAGGCAACTTTCAGTGAGCCAGTGACAGGAGGACTGACCTGGGGTTTCCAGGATTTTCTTCCTGAAGGCCCTGCAGCTCCCACAAGAGCCGTGCGTGGGGGGCCCAGGCTGCCAGGCTGCTGTGGGGCATCGCCTGCTTTCCCCATGTAAGCAGGTGGTGACGAATCCGTCATTCCTGTTAGTTCTACCAACAAACACCCTTGTCCTCCTAAAGGCAAAGGAAAGAAGCTCTTGTCGTGAAGTATCCGAGCGCCCTTCCCAGTGCGCTAGCGTGAGCAGCGTGTGCTTTAGCGCGTCTGTGTGGGCATGTGTCCTGTCTGGCCAAGATGCGGCCAAGGTGGGGGCGGCCCAGAAGTTGTTTTGGAAATGGCTGGACCTTGGGGTTCCTGGCCTTCATCCCGTGGGAGGAGGGGTCACTCAGGTAGTGCAGTACTAGAGCTACCCTTGAGCTCTGTAGCGCTGCTGCTGGCTGTGGTCACTGTCGGGCGAAGACGCGCAGTAAGCTGAGCAAAGGCATGGGTGTAATGCTGCTGTTTGCATTAAATAAACTAACTAGTTGCTTGGTTTTGTCAATTATGACAAAAATGGAAGGGGCTGCTTTTGAAGAAAAAAGAGCACGCTGATTCCAGAAGCTTTGTTTTTATTCATGCTTTTTTCTTTAAAGAAAAGATTGCTTGTGTTGTATAAAATGACAGTGATGTGGTTTGTGACCATTGCATGCATAAATGGTCACAAATGGTCAAGACGGCCCTTACTTCCTTTTCATTTCTAGTTGCTGATTCCTTAACTGACCTTTTGCCATGTGGTAAACAAATTAATTCTAAATAGAGGCAGAAGTGTAATTCTACTGCTAAAGAAGCAGCTGGCTTCTATTAAGAGCTGTTAGCATTTTGTGCATCTTCTGATCAAAATAATGGCTTTCCTAGGTTTGCATGACCTGTGACAATCCTGCCTCATGTGGTTCTTTATTTTGACTGTTTAAGTTATGAAGGAAGAGTTTTAGTCCAGGCTTGTGATGGTCGTGGTATGTCTGTAGAAGAGCTCATGATAGTGCTGTTGGTTTTAGCTCTGGTTGTTGATACAGGATTGTGGGTGAGTTGGGGTCTGGAGATGCGTGTTTTCAGACAAGATGTGCTACTGGAAAGATTAGATGCAGATTCAAATTTAGTCTTAATATATTTTTTCTTGTCACAAAGATAAAACATTCATTTAAATGTGATTTAGTAATTAGTGTTGATATGGGATTAGCATGAAGAAGTTTCAGCTGGGTGGTGACTCCTGATTGTACCCCTTGAATGTAGGGATTCATGAAGGACTTGTGAAGGACTCAACTGTCCAGTGTAACTTAAAACTGTTTTTCCCATATTCAGTTTTATCAAGTAGAATTATTCTGTAATTATCTCTGCTTGAGACCATGTATTATGCTTGTATCTAAAATTGCACTGAAGCAAGTCTAGGTTTACTTGTTATCATTAAAATTTATTAGTAAGCAGTCTGGCTTCTCTTGATTCCTCCCATCCCTCTTCCTTTGTTCCTTCCTTGTTGTATTAACCTGAATTTCTGTTTTTTAGCATAGAAATATTATATTCTTGCAATGCAAATTCCTCAGACTCATTGGCTGCTCCATTTGCTCATTGAATTGACCAGGTCTGAGGCCAAGGTGTGATGGTGCCCAGGTCTGGGTAATTCTGCCTTCTCCCTTGCTCGAAACCTCAAATGAGGGGCTGCCTCTGTTGTCTCATCTTTGTGCGGGTGAGGAGAGGGGTCAGGGACAGGAGGGTGAAAAACAGATGAGTGTTAGTGCCTGCCTCACACCACTTGACCAGCCTCCTTAACACTACGCTTTCTCCGATCTACACAGCTGCAGATAGTATTTATCAAATACTATTTAGCCTAGTAAATTGACTTGTTCTTATTTTAAAATTTAATGACTTAAAGTGAGATTCCTACAAAAGGCTCCAGTTTAAGCTCCAGAGTAGATACCTTAGTAAATCTCACTGTTCTTTCAGGTCCTCAGCAAATCAAGACATGGCTGCCCTTTAAGGCCAGGAACAATTATAGGAAACTTACTTGTAATTGGTAAAATTCTTGTAGTATGAAAATGGGTGAATTCAAAAAAAAATTTTACTGTAGTATCTGAATATTCTTTGAAATGTATCTTTTGACATTTTCTTCATGAAACAATTGTCAGTAACTTTTATTATTTAAATAATTAATACACTTTTAGAATTCCATAATATGGACTGTTTGGTAGGCTATATTATGCATTATGTTCTAATTAAAGTTAACATAGGGTAGACAAATTTTGTACTTAACAGGACTCAATCTGAATACAAATGTTTACCACATGGTTAGAAAAGAGTTTCTCAGAAGATGTAGTTTGGGCATCTTTATCTCATGATCAACGTTACTTCTGTTTGAAATAGTAAATGGATTATATATTAGTGATATTATCTTAAACTATAGAGCTAAATGAGGTGCATGTTGGTAAATCTGATGAGCCTTATTTGCAATAGTGTGTGATGCTGAAAATGATGTTCCTGGGTTTGCTGAAAACAATGTTCCTGGATGTGTTTGCAGATGTATGTCCATCTTGCTGTGAGAAAGAACTTCTTTCCTGTGGGGGTGACAGAGCACTGGAACAGGCTGCCCAGAGAGGTTGTGGAGTCTCCTTCTCTGGAGATCTTCCAAACCCGCTTGGACGCAGTCCTGTGCCACGTGCTCTAGGTGACCCTGCGTGTGCAGGGGGGTTGGACTACATGACCTCTAGAGCTCCCTTCCAACCTCAGGCAGTCTGTGACTGTGTGAAAGTGTCACATGCTTCAAAGTATCCTGTCCTTTAACTTTTTTGATTCACAGAATCGTAGAATTGAGGTTGGAAAGGACTTCTGGAGACGGTATAGGCCAACCCCTCTGCTCCAGCAGGGACACCTAGTGTTCAGATGCATGTTGATGTGCAGCTGTGTTTCCTTGTATCTGCTGGAAGATGTGAATTTTGTAGTACAGACCATTTCACATGATTAGTTAAAACTCTGTATCAAGGGGAATATATTGCTTGAATTTAATAACTTGATGTCAGCTATAAGTAAATTTTTATGTTGTGTGTAACTTTATATTTGTCTACCAGGGAGGATAAATGACAGACAGATACTGTTTAAGGCTCTGTAAACTGTTCCTTATGTGTCATTGCCTTTGGCTTTACTGAGTTCTTTGGATTTACTGTGTTTAGGGTTTTACATTTTAGTGTGAGACACATGGAGACAAGATAGTTCAACTTTAAGCTCTGTGCTGTTGTGCAGGTGTTACACTGATCTCTTAGATGGTGCATGTACTCTATGCAAACTGATTTCATTAAATGTTCTCTCAGGGGGAAGTGCCCAAATACGACAAAACATGTTAAAATTGTAATCTGGATTAACAGGATGAAAGACAGTTTTCCACATTATGAAATCATTTATTTTCAAATGTCATAACCCAAATTCATTTTTTTCAGTTTTATTTCTTCAAGGATAAGACTAAATTATTAATCAGTAGAAAATGAAGAATGTGCTGAATATATATAAAGATTAAAAATATGCCCTGGACAGGAAGATAAAATGCACTGTGCTTTATTATGTTGAGTATATTAAGGATAAAGGAGAAATATGGCTAGTCAAAATAAGCCAGAACATGAATACTGAAATTACGAAAAAGATGTCTCGTGTCTGAACCTAGGCATTTGATATCCTTATTTGGGATAAACTAGAAACAGGTTGAAAGAATCTTATAAGTCCCTGGAAAAAGCATTTAGGTGTATTAATGGTTTCAAGGGTAAACTAGTGTCTTCTATGATTTTTGTTTCTGCCTTGGGGGATATTTTTGAGGGAAGACCAACTTAGTAATCATTGAAAATATTACTTCTGTTTAAACCTCCAATCTCATGTACTGGGCTGCAAAAAGGTGTTGCATTGCAGTCTACCTTTGGCAAGGTAGTCTGTCATCGGGAAGAAAGATGAAGTGTAGCATAAAGGTAATGACTTGGAAATTGCTTAATTTGCATGGTTACAAGTCACTTAGCATAGGCCCCAGTATCAGAAAATATGGATTATGGATTAGTAAAGGAAAGGTAATAGCAGTTCAGTTTATGCCTATGTTTGGCAGACAACTTCAGGATGTGCTAGTTTGAATTAACATCTTGATGTCACCTTTTTATATTCTTCCTTCTTACTTACAAGCTCTGCTGAATGATGCAAATCATTTTTCGGTGAGTTGTGGTAGCAAAGTATGACAATATATGAGTATGTTAATGTGGTTTTCTTTCCATGATTTTTTTTGATAAGCTGATTCTGAGAGTTTGTCACAAGAAAAGCAGTTTTATAAAGCCCTACCTCAGTGGCCGAGATACCCAAATGGGAGGTGAATATGCATAACTGTTAAATTGTGCTCCAGCAATCAGGACTCCTGGGTTCCTTAGAAAATACCTTGTCTTGTGGATGGAACGAATGTTGGCTAATGTGAGACATGGGCTAACAGGATGTGCAAGATAAAGTGAATAAGGGCAATTAGAGAAACAATAGATTGAAAGATGGGGAATAAAATGAAGTCTAACTCTTGTTATGGATCCTTCTCTTGCTGAGACGGAATTTGAATAGATGTGGAACTTCCCCTTGAAGAGTACTTTTTGCAGCATGCAGAACACGCTTCCCCTTTTGTGGTGTTCTCCTTGCTTGCCAACAGCAGGGGCAGCTCCTGGAATAAAGTCTCCTGGAATATTCCTTCTGCATACTGATCTATGTGAGTGCAAGTGAGTGGCCTCCCATTCTTAAACTGAGGACATTACAGCTGAGTTTGGTCCTATTTGAGTGGGTCATAGTTTTTGTGCTAGTTTCATGCTGCTTGTGGATGGGATGTTCAGAGCAATGGCTGCTATGATTCAAGATTCACTGTTTGCATGTGCTCACTAGTCTACTCCTTGCAAAAGAAAGTGGTGTGAGCTCTCAGCAAGCATTGCCTCTCTTTGTCTCATTTTCTTCCTACTTCCTATAAACGAGAGCAGGAAATGTGTTTTGCTGGGTATGGATTTGCTTGCAGTAAGGCAGCTGAGAGGGAGAGATGCTGCTGAGGTGCTGTGGATCAGGACTGCTGCATCGGAGGTGTAAGTTTGCCTTGAGGGTAGGAGACCTTCATGTGGTCGGCGCTTGGCGGTGGGCACTGTCCTTGGCAGGAGTTCCCTGAATGCTCTAAAATGGATTTATCTGCCCTGAGATATAGTAAGCTGTTTTCCTTGGGCTGCCTTCTCATCAAATTTGAGCAGGGGTATTTGTTTCAGTTTCTTTTCATCTTTCTGCCTCCCCTTAAAGTTGAAGTGCTTTCCTTATATGTTCCAATTTTGTGAAGACAACAGTTATCCACCTTCCTCCTAGTTTTATTTTCACCTTAGCTTTTACTTTCTGCCCTTCTATCTATGTACTGGCTTTTTTATGTGCCGTGTTTCAGCTTCTGCATAATCTCAATGTGGTGTTAAGCACATCACATTTTTAAGACATTAAACTTGACATGCTTCATGACTTTTATTGTTATATGCTATAATTATCCCTCACTATTAATCAAGACAAAAATAATAATTATCTTGAGGCAAGAGTTTTGGTTACTAATCTAATATACATTTATTCTATGTAAGAAATACTTGAAGAAATATTTTAAAGAAGAAAAGCTTACGTATATTTAAATCAAAAAAAAAAACCTCAGTTCAACTGCTTTGGCTTTTCCATCTACTATGGAGCTTAGTTGTTCAAGGGCTTGTGCGACTTAAACATCCCCTCATCATTCAGCATGCAGTGGGGAGGACTCTGGGAATCCTAAATCAAATTTTAACTAACTGCACCCAGTTAACACCCATTTAACCTTTTGAGCCTAATCATTTTTTAGTAAAGCAACTAAATTGGTAGTGTGCCTTGGCACACAGCTGTTTTTTCACGTCTGAAGTACAGCATTTAATGAAATTTGGAATTGAAGATGTATTGGGCCACAGCTGCAAGACTACTCTGATTTTTCTTCCTGCTAAAGGAATGTAAATGTGATGCGTGTGATTCCAAGTGCCTTGGCAGTAGTGAGCTTAATATAAGTTGCAGCAAAGTCCCGTGGTGCCTTACTGTCAGTGAGTTCTCTAAATGCCTGTAGTTTAAATATGGGTTGTAGGTTTAAATCTGTGCTTCTTAATAATAACTGAAAGGTTGATGGACTCCAAATGTAGTAGACTCCCAAATTTAATTTTTAATAGAGCAAACATTAATCAAAAAAATTAAAGCTATTGATGCTGTCATTTGTTCTGACATAGCATGTTAAATCTTCTGCTCATGTTGGCTACCCTATTGAAGGTGCTTAAGTATTCTGCCCTGCCAATGCAGTGGTGAGGTGCCCGTCACCAGTGTGCATCACTGCCTTGCTCCTAGAAGCTGCACAGATGTTGCAGGAGAGGGTTGTAACCATGTGTTGCAAGACAGAGGTGAGGGTTGCAGGCAGAAGGGACAAGGTGTTTTTTTTTTTTTTTTTTTTTTTGGCTCTCAAACAAGAATTAAGGGATGTATCTAATATCAGGGCTGGCCATCTTGCTCAATTAGCCAGTCTAAGAGTTTGGGAGGTCTTGGGTAAAAGGTGTCTTGGGGCCGAGGTGAAAGGCAGGCAGCGCAGGAGGAGCCTTGTCTGCGCTTCCATCCCTGGGGAGAGGCAGCTCTGTGCAGGTCCCTGGGCTCCCGCAGAGCCAGGCGGGCTGCCCCGTGGCACTGGGGCTGCGGGAGGGCTCTGCTGCCCTGCGCCCTGTCCCCGGAGCTCCCGCAGAGCCGGGCGGGCTGCCCCATGGCACTGGGGCTGCGGGAGGGCCCTGCTGCCCTGCACTCTGTCCCCGGAGCTCCCGCAGAGCCGGGCGGGCTGCCCCGTGGCACTGGGGCTGCGGGAGGGCCCTGCTGCCCTGCACTCTGTTCCCGGAGCTCCCGCAGAGCCGGGCGGGCTGCCCCGTGGCATCGCGGCTGCGGGAGGGCCCTGCTGCCCTGCGCCCTGTCCCCGGAGCTCCCGCAGAGCCGGGCGGGCTGCCCCGTGGCATCGGGGTTGCGGGAGGGCTCTGCTGCCCTGCGCCCTGTCCCCGGAGCTCCCGCCCGGGCTGCAGCTGGAGCTGCCTCATCTCCAAGCTCCTTCAGTGCTCGGAAAGAAATGCTGTGTAAGGAGAGTTCACTTGAGCAGCGGGTCAGAAGCACTGTGGTGCAACTCCGTGGTCATATAAGTACCTGTCAAAATAATAAATCAATTTTAAAAATAGCATATGCACATAAATGTGTGTTCAAAAGCAATTAATTGTTCTGCTGTAAGAAGTGACGTGTTTAAAGAAGGCCTTTAGTGCAGAGGGCAAGAATTCAAATGCAGAATAAATGGAAAGTAAGAGAAAGCAAGTCATGGGGCCCCAGGACTTCCAGGCTATTAGTGGTGAGACTGCAGGTTCCCTGGCTGGCAGGAGTATGTGGAGATGCTGCTGTATTTCTGGTCACCCTACTCCTCTTCATGTGAGGAAGGTAGGTGTTAGAAAAGGTGGAGACTGCTTGGCCAATCAAATGGTGGTGTTACCAGTATCAGCAAGTTTGAATAAATTGACCTAACTTGCTGTAGCTTCTAACAATTTTCTAATGCTGTCTTTGTTTCTGGTTTTGTTTTCCATAGCAGGGATAGTGATGCTCTTGATCTTGTTTTGAGCAAAACCCAAAAGACTTGAGCTCATGGGGACCAAAATGGAATCGAACATTAACTGGTTTTTAAACCAGATCAGTTTGACTTCAGCCTGTAGACCTGCATCCTTTAATGCCCCATGAGACTTGAGTAAAGTGATTTCACTGAGGCTATAACTGTAAACTGCAAAATCTTCATAGATGGGCAAGCTTATCCACTTCTTCTCTCATGCTTTTAGTTCTTGTTTTGTTGACAGCTCCCACAACTCTCCTCTGAGGACCAGGTCAATGAACTGTGACCCTAACACAGGCAGTTGTGCAAGAGAAAAGCCAAGATCTGAATGAACTTGTTGGGGCTAAGGTAGCATCTCTGGCTGTGGTAGGCAAGCATATTGGGGGCCAGGGGGTAGTTTTGTGTTACTCCCGGCATTAAGTGCACTACAGAGATTAAGCCAGACTTGTGCTTTAGCATGGTGTCGGTGTCACTTTGTGGCCCCTTCTCGGTGGTCAGGTGGCGGGCGCTGTTGGAGGTGGGTTGTGTGCAGGCTGCTGAGGTGCAGCAGTCTGCTGCTGCTGCTGCACAGAGCCCGTGGGCTGGACTCTGCAAAGGAGCAGGGCAGAGAGACTGAAAACGTCAGCTCTCCAATTAAGCTTTAGGGAACCTTTCTGTTGAGACTCCATGCTTCTTAATATGGTTATAACTTATATTCAATCTTCTTGATGACTATGCAAATGGAAAAATCAATGTTACTTGTTCCAAAATCTGAAACAAGTACTTCAAAAATTATCTTACAACTCAGTTTCTTCTAGAAGGCTTTGTTTTAAATTAATTTGAAATGATGACCTGAATAGGTGCTACTCGAGGTCATGTTTGCCTGTTCTCCCTCCAGGATGCCAGTGGGCTCGTGCTGCAGGCGGGCTGCTGCTGTGCTGCTCGTGTTGGAGGGGCTCTCGTTAGCTTTACTCTTGAGGATGTCAAAGTCCCTCCCCAGCTCAGCTGCTCAGTGAGCTTGGGCATGTGTGAACCAACAGAGTGCTCAGCCCCCCATGTGCAAGTGCTTGCCTGAGGAAAAGGCCTCCGGTTGTGTCGTCTGTTCAAGTTGGCCGCTGGGCTGTGTGTGTGTGTGGGGATGCCGGTACCAGTAAGGATGTGACAGATGCCTGAGAGGGCGTCAGTTTTGGAAAGGAGACTGTGTAGCATATAGTGCATAAGGTGCTTCCATCTTTTTCTTTGTTGGCATGTGAGAAATCTGTGGTGTTCTTCACCCCACAGCTACATAACAGAAGTGGGCTCCAGCCTGCAGGCTGAAATGTGCCAGCCCAGCAGGTACTGACGGTGTCCTGTGCCAGCCACCGTTTCACTCCTTCAAACGTGTTCCCAAAAGAAGCAGGGTGTTTCTCTGCTTCAATTCTATACATGTTGTGAGTCTAAAGCGGTCAAGGCCGTTAATGTGTAATATTCTTGCTATAAGCTATTTTGTACTCCACTATAAATTTAAGTTTTTCTATTTATGCTTTTCTTAAATGGCTGTGGTACTCAACTAGGGTCCATTTTTTGCTTTTTGTAGCATTTTGAAATTTGATACTGTCCTGCTGAAGCTTCTAATGGTGCTAGTTTTTAAAGCATCTCTAAGTAGTGCTTGTTATTACATATAATCAGTTGATGTCCAAGTAGTGATTTTTAACACTTTCAGGTTGTCTTATTTCTCAGTATACATCATAATCTACTGTCAAGTTGTGTCCTTTTTTTTTTTTTTCTAGTAGTTCCCTGCATCACCTTCTCGGCACATCTGAAACTCTCAAATGAAATTTATTCTGGAAAATCTTTTTTAATTTGAATGCTTTTCTCCTGTCAGCTACACAAATTTTTCATCCCCAAATGTCAAAGCACTTGGGGCCATGGTGTGTGTGTTGGTGGTGCTGCTGAAGGAACTGCTCAGTTCTTGGAGTAGTACCCTCCTCTTGTGCTCTCCCTCCAGGGAGAGAGCACTGAGGCTCTCCGCAGTAGCCAGGAGTTTGCCTTTGTGCTGAGGAAAAACCTTCCAGGTAACGAAGAGAGACAGTTGCCTCCAAGTATACTAGCCTATCATGCTCTTGGCTAAATGAGGTCATGTCCTAGGGATTAAGTGTGATTTGTGCCAAAGGCTGGACTTTGCCGGGTATATGACTTCGCCTTTTCCTGTAAGGTGAAAGAGTCCTAGCCAAGACTCTCAGTGTGTCTACATTGTTTTGAAACCTGCTGTGCTTTTCAGAGAGAGTTCCTCTCCCAATCTTATAGGGGATAATCTGTTTTAGGATTAAAACAAGATTCTAAGAGGGACCAGTTAGAAATGGAAAAAAATTGCCCAGGTAGCAGTTGCCCAGGTGCAGATTAGGTATTGCTGTGTGTTCCTGAGGAGGATTTTTCTCCAAGCTTACAGCTAATGCCAGAATTGGAAGAGGTCTATGTTTAAATCTTCCCTTGCCTACATTAATTGCTTATGGCTGAGCACACTAGAATTTTTTTTTCTGCATCTTGAAAAGAGTAATGAGTAATTATGTCTGTAGCTGTGAGCTTCCTATATGAAAAATGGATGCATATATTGGAGAAGATTTGGGAGGTGGGGGTAGAGCACAGCCCTTGTACTTTGACAGATCTAGTTAGGATGCAGTAAGACTTATTTTTTCCTCTCCCTCTCTTTGTAAAGAGATAATAGAAATAATAGCGCTCATGCTAAGAACCAGCTCTCCACATAATTTGGTTGTTTGAATTTATATGAATATTTCCATGCTAATAGACCTAGACGGCAGGGAATAAAGACAGTTTCTAATGGCCCTGACAATAGCTGGGAAATCACCCCTGAAAATCTACATATACAAATCAAGCAATAGCCTGAGCATATGGAAACAAATAGATTGCTGATCCCAGGGCCAGTTCTTTCAGATTGAATAATAAACTGACTGAATATGGTGCAGGGGAAAGACTTGTGCCTGGTGTGGTGGTAGGGCTGCCTTCCCGCGTGCCCTATATCTGGGCACAGCGCTGCCCTTTTGGGGCTTTGGAAGTGGGAATAGGAGTAAACTCTGAGTGCAGTGAAGAAGGGCTGTAGCCCCAGCTCTTAGGACAAGTTGCAGCTAGCTCCTCAATATATGCAGTAATTCTGTGTCTATTATGTATTTGGCTTTAAGTCCCAAAATAACAAAAGATCCCTTTCTTCTAGTACTGTAACAAAGCTTTGGCTGAAGTGAGCAAGTAAATACTGTGAGCTGAGGGAAAATTGCAAGGGGTGAAAACCTGCATTTCCAAGTGGCTTGTGAAGGGTCATCTGAATTGCATTTCCGTTTGCATTTGTGGCCAGAGAAGAAGGTACTTTTTCCTTTGTTTTGGCCAAGTGTGAACTGTTGTTTTAAATTAGACTGTTGATCTTAATTTCAAGGGCAAAGCACTGATTTTTGCTTGCACTTGACAATCCTTCATTCATGGATCAAGAACCTTCCCAAGTTGGAAACTGCAACTCTGACTTCTGGAGCTACTTAGACTGGGGCTGGAAAATGCCCTTCATTTCTACTTGGGCACTGTAGGTGCTGGCCTCCTCTGTGAGGCTCTTGCGGACCAATGTCAGCACTCCAGACAGTCTGGTCTTTGCAAATGAAACAGAGGCTTGTTAGGTAAGGAGCTGTGGAGCTTCTCTTCATACGCATGAGGAATTTGTCTGGAATGTCTTCTGCTGGTGTTGTTTATGTACCATGTTTTGTGTCAACTCTGTATCAAAGTTCATATAGGAGTCATCAGTGAGCACCATCACTTGGGGCAGGACTTGAAATTAACAATTGGAGATCTTAGTCAGTGTCAAGCTGAAAAGGGCTGAATTCTGCTCACTCTTGTTCTTTACAAAGCCATTTTTAACTGAAGGGAGGCAGGAGCTAGAAACCCTTTGCTTCTATTTCTTGAGCCCTGAAAACTGATTTGAGACACTGCAGCTTGCCACAGGAGTGGACTGGAGGAAGGTGTATTCAAGTTAAAATTTAACTTTATGATTTCTGAGAGGTGTATTCAGTTATCTGGTGTGAGGCAGTGCTTCAAGTGATAAAATATTAGGCAGTGTTTGATGCTGGGGCCTGGAATGGGATGCTCCTCAGTGTTTTTTTTATAGGTTTTAAACAGTAGCCTGCTGAATTCTTGCTCCTATTTTTTTTTTTTAACTTTGACTAAATTTTTTTCAGAAGTATGCCAAACTACTTGTTCTTGAACAACAACCTATCAGCCTTCTGTTTTGTGTGTACATCATAGTAGCTACCTTTTAAACTACATGTGATGGCATGTACATGTGCAGAGGGAGAGAAATTCTTATAAAATCTAGCAGGTTGGAGAGAAATGATGACCCTTGAGTTAAAATGTACCTCTGCACACACTCCTGTTCTCAGGCTATTTGTTAAGCCTGGATTTTACCTAAGCTAATGAAGTACCAGATTCCTCTATTAGGAGCAATAGTAGAGGCTGTGAGAGAAAAGTCTTTCTTTTGCTGCATAACCTCATGTTCCCTGAGAAATGACACATGATGACCTTGCTCACTTGGCATAGGCAAAACTGGTCAAAAACCTGCTGGTTCACCAGTTTGTCTGACCATCTGCTGCTCTGCCCTTCATTTCCATGCTGAGAAGCTGCAGGCCAGCATTGAGTAGGAGTTGAGGACCTTGGTGCCCCTTGGAAAGGGGGGTAGTTGGTAGCAGGGCCTCTTCTGGGAACCTTTTCCCTGAAGCAGGCAGTTGTGTTTTGATTGCAGATTCTTTTTCAGTTGGAAACACCCTGTGATCAAATAATATATGGAAATGTTCTGTACTATAAGCTATACCAGCTTTACAATTTTTAAATATCAAATAGAAATTAAATGCTAAAAAAGACCTATTTAGCTTTTCTATATTTAAATAGTTATTGTAGATTAGTTTTTAGTATTGCTAGTAATCCTTTATTGATGCTTTCATTGGTTATTCTTGACCATGACAGGGATAATTAAACTGAAACAACCATAGAATAGAGCAGTTACATGAATTAGGCATTCTTATGAGGTAATTACAGAAGTTGTTGCTTGTATGTGATGGAGTTGGCCAGCTGTTTGATAGCTAATAGGAATCATTCTTGTTGAATGTATGAATAAGTTGTAAAATATTGTTGCATTTGTGTGTGTGAAAGGATGAGTTAGATCCTTTAAAGAGCAATTCTTTAAGAAGACAAAATCTGTTGCTGAGATTAATGATTGTATTGAGTTTCTTAATTAAGAAGACACATATGACACAGTGATGCCAAATGCTGAGAATGGATTGCTAGCTTAAAATGAAATATTCCATATTGGAAAGCAGGGTTTTCCCCCTTATCTTTTTGAAAGGTAAGGTATAATGCTGTTAAAAATATGCAAGGTCATGTAAGCTTCAATTTTTAAGCTGTATGAATGCATTTTTGTTACTTGGACACTTGGAGCAGTCTACTGTCCTGTTTTGGGGATTAAGTATGTGTAAGAAACCTAAGCTGCCTGCATGAACCACATGTCTTGTTATTCAAGTGAGAAGTCTAGGCTCTGTGCAGTGGGGCCATGAAGACTCTTGGTCATCCTTTTCTGGGGAAGGATTTTAAGCTAAAGTGGATCCTAAAAGCTAAAATTGTTTTAGGTCATCTTGGGCTAGCAGTTATCCTAAACAGTTAATCAGGGTACTACATTTTTCCCCTGGGGTTTGTATCTTGCTATTAGCAGTCACACTGGTAAAATCTTAGTGGTGGTTAAAGATTTTACTGGTCTTACTTTTAAAGATGCAAAAGGGGGGCAGAGAAAAACAAGCTGTAAGGAGGGAATGCTGCACATTCAGAGTGGAGTTGATGGAAAACTTAGACCCGACAACAGTGTCAGTGTGGAGGTGGAAGTGCAGCTATCCTGATTTGTTCCAGCAGCCTGCACAAAGCAAGATGCTGCTTTGTTCCTTGGTGTTTTGTCTTGTAAAGGGAAGTGTAGGTAAGGGGATATATCGAAAGCCGTTCATTATTGACCGATCCTTTTTTTAAAGCTATCTTAAGACTTTCAGTCCAGCCGGGATGTATGTTCTGCTGCTGTTTTAACCTTTCCATGTTGACTTAAAAAAACAAACCAAAAAAACCCCACTTTGTTTAAGAACTCAACATGTACAAAGGTCTGCTGTCCAAATGCCATCTGTAGGACTGTGCACAAGTCTCCCACCCAGACTCGTCCAAGCACTGCTGCAGGATTACTGGTTTGCAGTGCATGGCCTTTCTCCAGTGGAACTCGGAGAGCAGCCAAGCCCAGAAATTGCCTGTCTGGGAAAGTGGGGAGAAGTCCTGGTCATGGCAGGAGGCCACTGTGCTGCTCTTGGGCTGCATGGGTGATGGCAAGCCGGCGGACGTAGGGACATACGTTGTGGGGCCCTTGCTCGGGTGGGCTGTCTTGTTTGGGTCCATAACCAAGAAAGATCTTGCAGACTTAGTTATGTCCTCCGTGGCTCAGTGTGCTCACTTGGCACAAAGCTTTGCTGCCAAGAGAGAGGCTCTGCTGATAGTTACTCTGTTCCATCAGCTGACATCATACAGTGTTGAAAATGACTTTACTGACTTTGCAGTGTAGAATACCTAGCAGTATCATGAGATTCTCTTATGCTTATTTCTCTCTTAAGCCGCTGTTTTTGGCTGCTCAAGCAAAAATGCATTTCAAATGTGAACAAGCCTTTGTGGAAGCATTGAAACAGTTGTCTTCCTTTTCGAAACTGGTCTTCATGAAAGATGAAAAATGAAGATTTTATTTTTTTATTTTGATTTTATGCCCCCTGTATTTTTTGTTGACTTAGTTGCATGGGAGTCCAACCAATGCATTTAAGCAGAGAAGCAGGCATGAAGGTGTACTGTGTTAGAGACACCAAGGCAGATGACTTGAAACAGCCTTTTTGACCTTCTACTTAATATTTCTCAAAGCAGCTTTGAAGCTTTCTGATGGATATTGTTTTAATCTAGTAAAATCAAAAAGTTGGGAGGTGAGGGGAAGTAATGAGATTCCATTCTAAGAAAAATGGAGAAGACTTGAAGATGACTCCTTTCTCTGTAGTCACATGTTTTTGGCATTTATAGTCTTCGAAAGTTTTCTGCTCATTTACGTGGTTTTTGTTGTAAGGCTGACTGCTGTAATAAAATGTTAAAGGAGGGCGCTGGGAGTCTGAGGGCTGGATATGCCATGTCCTGCTGTGGGAACAGTTCCCTTCATCAGCTTGTACTCTGCATGCAGAAGTCATGAAATAAGACTGTTGCACAGCTTGAGTCATGGAGTCACATGCGGTCTCTCTTCTGTTTCTTGCTCTCAAGCTTTGAGTTCCTTTGTGTTGTGAGCTGTGCAGATTTTAGAACAAATATTTTGCCTTGTGTTTGATTACAAGGGCTGTGGTGTATATGTCAATATGTTTGACACCTCCCACTACAGAGATGGGAAAAGGACAAGCCTATTCACCCAGAGCTTGAGACTGTTTATTTTGTGTGTTTTTCCAATTACATCCTCATTGGATAAATACATTTATTTGGTGGAGCAATAAACTTTAAAAGATGCTGTGATGAAACTAGAGATCCATATAGCCTTATGTTGCTTCATTGTAAATGCTTTCCACATTAAGAAAGAGGGTTTTATCAAAACAAAAGGAGAATCTCCGAATAGCTTAAAATTGACTATCTCAAGATAATGAATATATCCTTGAGAGGTTATATAGTGAAGAATGGAAAAGATGTAGTAGCTGGAAAAAGACTGCATGAAATATTCCTTCTCCAGACAAATGGGTTTAGCCACTTAGTAATTATACATGTGTATACAAACAGCGGACATTAAACATAAGCGACCTAACACTGTGTGCCTAGTAGCAAATTTAGGCAGTGCTTTAGGAAGGAGCTTTAAAACAAGTTTGCATACACGTGTATTATCAGACCATTTCTGCCCTTCATGCAAGAGAGGAGTCTTTCTATCCCAAGCCTGTGGGAGCAATGCAAGGTGCAGCTGCTTCCAAGAGCTCCACAGAGCCCTTTGTGTAATTTAAACTTCAGATGAAAGTGTTTTTTTTCTTCACAGAATCTGATTCTTCATGACAATTGACCAACTGCTGTGATGATGGTAATGTGATTCTGACCTTGCTTTGGGCCAAGGAACTGTGGAAGGTGTAATCTGCTTGCATTATGGTTGCTGTAATGGATAGACCTTAATGGTGGTGTGTTTTAGATCTGCACAGATGTATTTGAGAATAGAGTTTAGGATTTTTACCTTTTGGTTTTACTACTCAGTTTCTGTAATGACAAGACAATTTTGTCTTCCTAAGAAATATGAAAGAAGTAATCCTATTACTAGCTGTAGCTGCAGCGTCTGCATTCGAGATGAGCCAGCTTGGTTTGATTTATTATATCCTGCATAAAAAGACACAAATGTCACAATCTATTTTTTTAATCATGGAAATATCTTATTTAACCTTAGTGGTATTTTATGCAGTTCTCAGCTTTAGTTCCAACAGTGTTGCAAAAGTAACATTCATCTTCCCGTACTGTGTGGGAAACTCAGGAGCCCGTGATGTTGCATCAGACTAGTGGCAGAATTAGTTAAAATTAGTGTTCTGGGTCTGGATCTTCAGAGACTTCACATGTGGGGTGTGTGTGTGTGTGTTTGTTTTTTTCTTAAAAACAAACAAACAAAAAAGTATTACTCTATGTCTCTGTGAATCTGCCTTGATGGAGGACCAAAATGTGACTTTCTATTTCTTAATTAAGTACTTTCCCATCATTTTTCAGACCCTGTTTCTAGGATAGGTTGATAGTTGCGTTATCATCACCCTGTGTATGCTTCACGTTGCCTGAAGTCACGCTGAAACTGGGAAAGGCTTTTCCCTCTATTAAATTTATAGCTTAGAATCATAGAATGCTTAAGGTTGGAAGGGACCTCTAGAGGTCATCTAGTCCAACCCCCCTGCACACGCAGGGTCACCTAGAGCACGTGGCACAGGACTGCGTCCAAGCGGGTTTTGAAGATCTCCAGAGAAGGAGACTCCACAACCTCTCTGGGCAGCCTGTTCCAGGGCTCTGTCACCCTCACTGTTAAGAAATTTTTCCTTAAGTTCCTGTGGAACTTTTGGTGCTTCAGTTTGTGGCCATTACCTCTAGTTCTGTCGGTGGCCACCACTGAAAAGAGGCCAGCACCATCTTCCGCACTCCCTCTCTTGAGGTACTTATAGACACTGATCAGGTCCCCTTTCAGCCTTCTCCAGGCTGAACAGGCCCAGCTCCCTCAGCCTCTCCTCATAGGGCAGATGTTCCAGGCCCCTGATCATCCTTGTGGCCCTGCGCTGGACTCTCTCCAGCAGCTCCACATCCCTCTTGTACTGTGGGGCCCAGAACTGGACACAATACTCCAGATGTGGCCTCACCAGGGCTGAGTAGAGGGGCAGGATCACCTCCCTCGACCTGCTGGAGACGCTCTTCTTAATGCAGCCCAGGATCCCATTGGCCTTCTTGGCCACGAGGGCACACTGCTGCCTCATGGTCAACTTGTTGTCCACCATGACACCCAGGTCTTTCTCTGCAGAGCTGCTCTCCAGAAGGTCGGTCCCCAGCCTGTACTGGTGTCTGGGGTTATTCCTCCCCAGGTGCAGGACCTTGCACTTGGCCTTGTTGAATTGCATGAGGTTTTTTACTGCCTAGTTGTCCAGTTTGTGCAGATCTCTCTGGATGGCAGCGAAGCCCTCTGGGGTATCAGCTGCTCCTCCCAGTTTGGTGTCATCAGCAAACTTGCTGAGGGAGCACTCTGTGCCTTCATCCAGGTCATTGATGAATAAATTGATGGAGAGCGGCTTAGCTATGACATCTGCCAGCTCCCGCAGCACTCTGGGGTGGATCCCATCAGGGCCCATGGATTTGTGGGTATCGAGGTTCCTTAGGTGCTCTCTGACCCAATCTTCCTCTACCCAGGGCAAGTCTTCCTCTCTCCAGGCTTCTTTTCTTGTCCCTTGGGCCTGGGGCTCTAAAGGGCTGCCCTTGGTAAACACTGAAGCAAAGAAGGCATTCAGCAACTCTGCTTTTTCTGTGTTATTCATATCCAGGGTACCCACTCCGTTCACCAGCGGACCTATGTTTACCCTGATCTTCCTCTTGCTGTTAATATATTTGAAGAAATTTTTCTTGTTATTTTTAACATCTCTTGTCAGATTGTGTTCCAAATGTGCCTTAGTTTTCCTTGTTGCATCTCTGCATTACCTGACAACATTCCTGTATTTCTCCCAGGTGGCCTGTCCTTTTTTCCACATTCTGTATACCGCTGCCTTCTGCTTGAGCATTGCCACAAGCTCCCTGCTCATCCACACAGGTCGCCTGCCCCCTCTGCCTGACTTCTTACACACAGGGATGCACTGTTGCTGGGCGTGGAGGAAGTGCCGCTTGAAAACTAACCAGCTCTCTTGGGCCCCCCTTCCTTCTAGAGCTCTAGTCCATGGGATTCTTCTGATGAGGCCTCTGAAGAGGCTAAAGTTGGCCCTCCTGAAGTCCATGGTTGCAAGGCTACTTATAGCCCTGCCTCCTCCTCATTGAATCCTGAACTCCACCAACTCATGGTCACTGCAGCTGAGGCTACTCCCCACCTTCACATCTCCAAGTCCCTCTATCTGTTAGTATGAGGTCCAGTAGTCTACCTCTCCTCATTGGCTCCTCCATAACCTGTGTCAAAAAATTACCATCAACGCACTGCAGAAACCTCCAGGAACCTCCAGGACTGTTTGTGCCTGGCTGTGTTGTCCTTCCAGTTGATGTCGGGGTAGTTGAAGTCCCCCATGTGCCTGTGACCGTGAGGCAATATTCAGCTGACTATAGAAGGCCTCATCAATCTCCTCCACCTGGTCAGGTGGCCTGTAGCAGACACCCACCACAGTGTTTCCCATGTTAACCCTAACCTACAAGCTCTCAACTCGCTCATCATCCACTCCCAGGTTGAGCTCCATGCATGTTAATTTTGCTATAGTTCATACAGTTTTCATCTTTTGAAAGATGGAGACTGATGTTAGAAAGAGAATGAATGTTTAGTTTTCTCTGTGTATTCAGTGCAGGGCTACCCGAGGAGGTAAGCTGTGTTAAATTGTCATGTGCCGGCTTCTCTTCAGCAACAGAGGTGTTCTTAGCTTTTCAGCTTCCTCCTCCAAGAGAAGAATATCCACAGGGGAGACAAATTAAGTAATGAGACAACTCTGCAGTTTTGATTTCTCATTAATTCACTGCAGCACGGCCAGCGCACAGTTCTCTGCCTTCTGGAGTGCTGCATCTCTGTGCTCCAAGAGTTTTTAGAGCTTTGCAATCTTGATGTAATTTAACTAAGTCCTCAGCCTAAACTTCAGGAGATTACAGGGAAGCCCTAGTAACTTGTAAAGCCATGAAAACCTTTTTTTCCTTATGAGAAGACACTCCAGACCTAGTTGCTTTGGAATGGAGGTGGGTTGTGGCAGGAGAATGAGCAGTATTTTATTCTTCTGAAAGGCTGTTTAAATGAGGCTTGTTTTTAAAATGGGAAATGATACAATTTTCTTTTTTTAAATACTATATCTGCTATGAACTTCAGTTGTACTTTGCAAATATTTTAGTTGGGGGCCTATCAAAATAGTAATTAGAAGAAAAAAAGGACCAGATCTACACTTCCATATAGTATGGATCATCGTAATTATTTTTCTGCCTTTTCAAAGTCTAAATTTTAGTTTGAGCTAGGTGATTTGATTGTGAATCCCTGCATAGTGATAGTAGCACTTCAGAAAGCACAAGTGTGACCAAGTGGTGGTGGAATAGAGGAGTAGTTTGTCATCGATATATCAATAGCCATGCATACAGAAAAATTGGGTCAAGCTGTTCTTTGTCCAATAAACTGGGTATAAATTTGTCGGTGATGAACCTTGCTCAAGATGCTAAGAGGAGAACTTGAACATTTTTGATGTTTCTAAGGCGTCTTCCAGGTTGGGTTCAATCCTTCAGAGGTCTCGGGCTTCTGTTCCTAGACTTCTCTAGGAGGAGAGCTCCTCTTCACTTGAGTCTGCTGCGCCTTGTGTTTCTCCCAAGCAGTGCCAGTAATTCTGCCTGGTGATTTTGAACAAGCAGAAGGACTTTCTGCTCCCTCTCATCCTTGGACATCAGTGGAAGCCTTTAATGTTGCAGATAAAGCTGTGCTATGTGGCAGGGAGGCAGGTGCTGGTTTAGCTGGGAGAAGTAAGGAGAGTTCAGGGTGACTAAAGGGATGTGGCTCCATTAAGAATTTCTCTTAATGGAGAAAGATGTGAAGTAAATCAAGGCTATGTGACCGAAACCCAGCAGGCTCCAAGATGCAGAGGGTGACTATTATGAAAGCTGAACAATGAAAAGCACAAGGAACTTAACTTCAATCTGATGGTTGGTTATTTAACTGTAGCGTTATGGCAGTGTGTTTGTTAGGGGGGAACCATTCAGTGAAGAATTTTGTGGTAAATAATTTGAGGCAGAGCTGAGTTCTGCTATCCTTACAAACTAATGTATATCTATGATCTGAAAATCTGCTTTTGGCATCTAGTGGAATATTTGGACTGTAACTGTGCTGTAACAGTGCTGTTTTTCACTATTTATCTACCCTGAAACTACTGATGCCTGAAGCAATTGCTGTCTCAGGGGCTTGAGTTGTACAAGTGTTTGAGGAGAAAGACGGTAGGAAATGGGGAGATTGGCCAGCATCTCTAACTTCTGTCTAGGAAGGGAGAGTCTGGATGCCTTCTTTGAACTAAGCTAACAACTACTTAGCAGCGTCTTAGACTCCAGAAATGGCAGTTCATAATCTCAGTAACTGCTTGGGAGGTTGCCTGACGCCCCCAGAATACGCTGCTGATATGGGTCTGGGCTCCTCCAAGTGCTTGTGGTACTTGCTGTGT
Organism: Tinamus guttatus; assembly: GCF_059628265.1. Lineage (NCBI taxonomy): Eukaryota > Metazoa > Chordata > Aves > Tinamiformes > Tinamidae > Tinamus > Tinamus guttatus. The sequence continues at coordinate 3,418,848 of NW_028288781.1, read as the reverse complement.
GGCGGGCCCAGGTTGGGTTTGAGGCTCCCCCATGAACCTGCTGAGCATCAGGCAAAATGAAGTGTTGGCTTGCAGAAATTTAGAAACTCCCTGCAAAAGATACCTTGGTTCCATAACATGATTAAGGAGCAGAGTTGGCCTTGGAGAAGCTGGAAAGCTAATTAAAGTTAAGCTGGAAGTTTTTTCCAGGTTTATTCCTGTATATCCAGGTAAGATGTGGCACATGTGTTTGTTTTAAAGAATTGTAAAGATGAATGAAATGCTTTACCCCTGTGTATTTCAGTGTGCTGCTTGGGTTTTAGTCTTGCTACTAGTCTTGTTCTTGTGATCTTTAGTCATGTGTGGCTTTTTTCATGTCTTGATCAAAGACTCCTTGCCGCAGTGTAGTAGAACCTTGTGATGGCCGGGCTGAGTATTGCTGTGGAGTTGCTGTGTGTGTTCTGTTCAAGGAAGCTGTTGCTTTATGCAAATGTTTTGGCAATTCATAATGCTAATATGGTGATTATTTCCTGAAGAACAGGTGAAGCCAAAAGCAGATTGCAGGCTCACATTACCTTACACAAAAAATGAAACCTTATATCTGATCAGTGAGCCTGGAGGCAGATGTTCTTTGGATTTACAATGACATCTCAGAGCAATCAGGATTAAGTGCTTTTTTTCCCTGCAGAACCTCAAATGTCAGCAGAACAGCTGACTGTTGTGTGTGCAGGACTTCAGAAACTGCTGGCAGCTGGGCTGGAGCACAGAGCTGGTGATTATTCCAGTCACAGGCCCAAGGCAGTTGGTCAAGGACATAAAGCTGTTACCGGGCTGCTCTTCCTTTTTTTTTTTTTTTTTTTTTTTTTTCCTTTATTTTTCCTTTTCCACTTGTCCAGAGAAATTGAAACTGCTTCCAAGGCATCAGTTAATTGATGGTGGCCTTTTAATAGGGTATTTTCATCTTTACTGAGCTTGAAATGCATAGCCTCGAAGTCCATCATACCTAAGTTCAAAAGGCGTGTTTTACTGGAATGCCAAATGAAAGTTTTATTGGGAAACAATCCAGGAAATTAATAGTTGATGTTAGAACATGTGCATTAAATGCAAGGTCCTGTATGATCTAGGTCTGTGCAGCGCTTTTCTTTAAGCAATCCTCTCCTTACTTATCTCTTGCTAGAAAATCACTCTTCTAAGCTTTTAAAAAAATTCCATAAATCCACTTTGTTTGGCTGTGAGAAACCATTAAAGTGCAAACAGATTGTGGACTAATTTGATTTTGTAACCTTACAGTAAATTTGAAATAAATGGAAACGATCAGGTCGTCTTAGCAAGTGGTTGGAACCTGTGGGTGAAGCTGGGCTGCGTGGCTGTGCAGAACAACAAGGTGCTGCTGTTGGAGAGCAAGTTGTCCTGGCCCTGGGGGCCAGGCTTGGTCCCTGCTGCGCGGCGGCCGCTGGTGTGCGGGGTCTGTGGTGCTTGAGGGGACTGGTACTGGATGGGGCCCAAACTGGGTCAAAATGAGCTAGGATGGAAGGAGCCGAAGGGTTTGGTGGTGCCACCTGCACCATGCGTTGCTCAGGCAGAGCAATCTTGGTGCGACAAGGCTGCACTGTGCTCGTGATGACGTGTCATTGAACCTATACTGGAAATAGAAAATGACAACTTACCTTCCACCCATAATATTCACCAATTTCTGGAGTATTTTGTTGTGATACTTGCTTGACAATGGCAACATCTGTTTTATAACCTTGATTAAGAAATTATTTTATTCCTAGTAAATTTAGTGGTATGTGAGACAAAGCCAAAATATAAAGCACCAGCATACATATTCTTAGTTGGTTTTCCTACTGCCTTCTGGTGCTACAGTGTGACTACCTGTAGTAACACTGGGGGTGCAAAGGGGAAGGTGTGGGGTTGCCACTGTTGTGTTTTTGCTTGCTACAGTCGTCCTATGAGGGGAATGAAATTCATGATCATTATGTTGTGTTACTATGTTGGTGGGAATTATACTGAATTTATAGTGTTTTTCCTTCTTGGGGTGGGGGTGGGGGGGCAAACCAGGAAATAGAGGAAGAGATGTGAAGGTTTAATCTACCTTTTAGTTCTTGAAAACCTATCAAGTTATTGCATTAATGTTACTTGGCGGTGGTGGTTATTCCTATCTGGAGAAACCCTTGTTTTTAGGAGGTGTTAAGCTGGCTGCAATGGCGAGTTAAAGCTCCCGCGGGTGCCGGGCGAGCGGTGGGGCTGCAGGAGCCCCTCGGCGAGCAGCCTGCGGCTCCCCTGGCGCCGGCGCCTCGGGCTGCGCCGGCCTCTCGGCACCTCTGAAGGAGGTCGGGCAGTTGGGATCCACAGAGATGCTGGATGGAAATGCCTGAAAGTCCATGGGCTGTGTGATACTGCTTTGTAGGGTGCCTCTTGGGGTGGTAGCCAAGACAAAACTTTCCGAAGTTGGAATATATTGTTGGGGGCAGCCAGAGCAAAAATGCCTCGAGAGTAATGAGGTAGAATCAAAGTGTAGGATGAAGTTTAATTACGAATAATATATCTGTAAAACCTGGTGCAAGGAGCTTTAAAGTGGCACAAGAAACATGGTGTTTTCACTCGGGATTAATGTATTTGGGTTAAATATTATAGCCTAGCCAGCAACTACTAACAAAATCTATTTGGAATAGAGTGTACACAAGAAAGGAATTGCTTTTGAGGGACCAATTAAGAAGGAAAATAAAGGCAATTCATAACACTGTGACTATTGAGAAGTTCATATGCGTATGCATTTTATAGCTATGGAAATGAGAAATGTCTTAGAGGAAGAAGTGCCTTTAAATCTAGCTCCAGAAGTGGTGCTGCTTTCCCTTCTGCGGTGCTGCTTGTAGAGCTGCCGTGCTCAGCTAGGGAAGAGATGAACAACTGTGGTGAAACCAAGCTTGATACTGGAGCAGAAGTTTTCAGTTTCTCTTAAATTCTCTTAATTTTTTTTATTCAGCACTGCAATAAAATATAGGTCTTTAAATCTTGCGTGTTTCTTGGACAACCCAGTTTCCCTGACTCGATATCAGCAGTAGGATGCCAACACGCTGTCTCGCTACTGACAGGAGAACGTGGAGGAGTCAGGCTTGAAAGCAGACATATTTTGTAATGTCTGTAAAAGCAGATGGATAGGATACTGTTGTTTAATATTCCAAGGCTCTTGTTTGCATTAAACTCTAGCTGCATTTCAAAAAATTGCTTAGTATGGGTCAATTTAGAAATGGCACAAGAGATTAAATGTTAGCTGTAGTTCTCCTCTTAAATGCTGCACAGCATAAGATGTACTGGAATCTGAATCTGTTTTTCTGTAACTTTTTTGCTTGTTTAGGAAATGAATTTTAAGCCATGTCTGCTGGTAAAGAATTAACAAAGAGTGGTTGTGCATATTTCTGAGGATGAGGTGACATAAAATGAGTCTAACTTCTTTCTTTCCCTCTGACATGATAGTAGTTACATAGGCTATTAGTATAGTTATACTTTGTTCTATTCTTTAAGACTGTAGATAAACCTGTAAATTTGGCTTGATTTTTTGACTTTTATAACAAATGAAACCCAAGTGCTGGTGCGACTTGGGCAGGACTCTGGCTTTATTGGCTCTGGATGTAGCAGCAAAGGCTGGAACTTGGGATTTTGTATCCTGTACAACCATGTTCTGCATGAGCAGCTATTCTCTTGATCCTTATTGGTCTTGAGGTGTGTGTGTTTAACAGAGCTTCTTTTGGCCTGGGAAAGAGGGGAAAAAAAATCTTCTCAAGCCCCAAGTTGCTTGATCTCTCATATGTTTTCTCATGTTTGCAGCATGTGGTGTTTCTTTTTTGTTTTCTTTCTATCCAAATTAAGCTGCTTGTGTGGCTAGCAGTGCAAATACTGGCACGTGAAGATCCTGACTACAAGTGCTCCAACCAGGCACAAGACCAGAGCTCGGTTTGGAAGGGCTTCTCTGGAGCCTTCTCTCACTGGTGGTGTTGGTTCCTTCCCATCAAGCTGCTCTCTGCAAGGACTTGTGTCCTGTGTTGTCCCCTGGGCTCTTGTGTGTGGAGGTGGCTGAAGCCTGGCCTCATTGCCTGGTCACGTAACTTTACCTCTCTTGATAAGTGCAACACTTGATATCTTGTTTTATATTTTCTATGCAGTTGCCCGCAGTGATGGGGCAACTCCTTTCTTTGTAGAAGTGGACTTGTCTGAAGGTCAAGCTTTGTTCTTTTGCTCGTTTCAGGCAATAAGTACTAATGACAAGATTCATGCAGGAGGAAAGCCGTTAGGAATGAAAACATGGAGTTATATCTATTTAATTTTTTTCCTACAAGTTGTTTCAGAATTGCAAGCATGGTTATTTAATTATCTGGTGATTTAGCTTAAATTTGAGTACATGGGAACCTGGTGAGGACAAGAATCACTCCAAGATGCTGCATGCAGTCAAATCTTTGGATCAAGGACTTGGGGTGGAGGAGCTCTTGGCCTTGCTTGGCCAGGGGAATTGAGAGCGCATTGGCAGCAGTGTTGCTCTGGGTACCATATGATTTTACCAGGCTGTTTCAAGCCTACAATGTAATAAAGTGTAGGTAGGAGGGGAAAAGAGATGACAGTTGCATTAATTGCTTATGTTCTCTTTTGTGAAGAGCAAATGTTCAGCTTGTAAATCCTCTTCCTTCCCCATCAAATGTGATTACAGCATCTTGGTATGATAAGTGTGCATCTTCCATAATGCTTTAAAAGGCACCCTTAGCTACCTTGGCATTTGCAGCAACAGCAGTACTAGTAATGATGATGGACACTTTGGGTACTGAAGTCAATGTTTTTGGTGTTTTTATTGGGTTTCTATGCAACAGTGTAAACTGTGTACTGTTTTTAATGTGTTATTTTATTATACCCTTGATTGTTGGCTGCCCTTTACATCATTCTTTTTTTTTCCCAACAATTTTATGGGGAATGTCTTGGACTTCCCTAAGTGTTTAAGGCACAGTAATTATAGAGAGATGATGCATGAAGCAGTGAATGGTTTTTGAATGTGATTGAGACCTGCTTGTGATGCGTTTTTTGGGAACACTTTTCTGTTTTGCCTTAGATGGTGCCAACATGAAAAATAACTTTAAACTTGTTTTGCATCAAGAGTGTTTGCACACACAGTGTGCGCTTTGCAGGTGGCCTACTGATGAAAATTGGTTTTAGAAGGATTTGGCAGTGTGGAAAAGGAATGATGTGATGAAAATCAAAAAGGGGCTAATACCTGCAACACTTCAGTGCTGCCATTGTCCAGCCTTACAGTTGGGTAACTTGCATGTGCAGCTGTAGTATTTTGTGGGCATGCTTAATTGCGTTTGTGTGGAGTTGAATGCTTTGCAGAGACAAATAAGCATCGACTTTTTAAAATAGGATTGCGACTTATTTTGGTGTGCACAAGTGTTGCCTGTGACTTTATTTTCTTCTGGGAGGCGACTGTGGTGAAATTGCCCTTAAGCATTTCTAATGCGTTCCAGAAAATATTTGGCAATTGGTGCTAGTGCTAAAAGTTAAGCATCCCTTCCCCTGGCTCAGCTTGAGATCAGTGCTTGCAGCTTCAAGGGAATGTTGTGAAGACTAGATGAAGGTTGAACTTGTTGCTGAATCGAGTTTCTAGGCTGTTACATTCCAGTAAGAGTTAACATTTCCAGAGCACTGTACAGTTTCATCATGTTTAATCCCGTGTTTTCAGCTGTGCCTTACATTCATGGCTATTACCAAAAGAATCTTGTGAATTTTGTTCTGAAAAATACTTTGGGGGAAGTTAATTATGGCTATTTGTAATTGAGTATTTGAAATAATTGTTTCAGGAACTTGAAACTGTTGTCTTATAACCAGAGAGGGGTGAAAATGTAAAAGGGCAAGATAAAGGTTATTATATTTTATGTCTACTCAATGAGCATGAAGCCAAAGCATGTTTGCCAGTGAACTTTTAAAATATGTTGTGTAAAGATGTGCAAGTGCAACATGAAAAACAAAAATGAAAAACCAACCAACCGAAAGTGCCAAAAGGGAAGCGATTTTCTTCCTTTTTAGCAAGCCTGCTGTGCCACAGTGCTAAAATTGTTGTTGTTCTATCCCACCCTCAGTGTAGTCTTCATTACTTTTGGAAGCAGTTCGCATTTGTGGTGAGGTAACTTTGACCGACTTCTACCTAGCAGGGCATGAAAATCAGAATGAATGTTTGCTTATGTATACGTGTACATATATGTATAAGTAAGTGATGGTTTCTTCTCTTGGACTGCTCAGGTGACAGACTCAAGAGTTTTTGCACATCAACATTTTGAAGTTACAGCTAAGCTTTTCCTGATGCTAGTTCATGAAGTCTCTTTGAATTAGTTTCTTCAAATCGAATTGCACAACAGCATTGTGCAGGGGTCCTGCATGGTTATAATAATGGATAATACATTAGGATGGCATTATTGTAATACTCCAACTTGTGGTTTGTATCCAAGCTCATATTTTCACATGTAAAAATGAAAGGCATCTCTGGTTACTCTCTAAGTACTTTTTTTGTCATCCATTGGTATATTAATTGTATGGATTTTGTGTGTTTCCTATGTGTTTACAGATGTCTCAATGTGGTTTTACTAGGGCTTTGGATTTTGTTTCTTTAGTGGTGGGAGGGGATAGAGCACACAAGAATGTCTTCTGTAGGAGTTCACATAAAATGAAAGAAAAGATAATGTCAGGAAAATGGAAGAAATCATTATGAAGCTTAGAATGAGTGAACACCTTGAATGTAATATGCCGAAAAAGTCAATACGAATTGGTTTAACTTAGCTGCACATTTGTTCAGAGAAGTCAGTCCCAGAAAAGTTTGTTTTCCTTAGCATTACCTGATGAGTTGCAGTTCCAGTTTGGGAAAATAAATAATTCTTGACAATTTGCACCTTGAATTTGTTTGTGTCTCTGTCTAAATACCACTGGGTGACTTTGCATGGGAGTTGCTTAATATCCTTGTAGCCATTTATAATACCATGGACTTAACAGCATCTGTTAAAAGTGAAAAAGTGAAATTACTAATCATCTAGATGTCTCTTCCCACTTTACGGTAAAACCCTGAACTGCTTTAATTAGTAGATGGCTTTGAACAAAGCACGCTTGTGCGTATGTGAAACTAAAAGCTTTAGGAATAATTTTGCTTTTTGTTCTGGAAGTTACTGCTGTATTGAATTGATTTGAATATTTGTATTGTGATTCCATGGAAGGGTTTTGGTTTTTGGATATGTTGATATGTTTCAGCGAGTCGTTTACAGTTAATTTGAGCAAACCATTCTATGCTTGTTCTTCATAGTCAGCTTACAGTGATGTAGACTCTAATTTCCTTATCCAAGTGAGACATGTAAACAGTAGTATTAGATGTAAGTAAGGCACTATTTGATACCCATTCTTCTTTGAATCAGCAGACGGTCTTCAGGTGATCACGTTGTTCACACAATGTCTGTGTTTCTGCTTTTGGTTTTTATACGGAGCGTGACACCAGAATATTTGAATGTCTGAATGGCTGGTGGAAGGCTCTGTTAGCTGCACCTCTGTTCTTCACATGATTGACTTCAGGTAACATTTGCTCAGCTGCAGTTTACAAACATGGGCTGCAGACTCCATTTTATGGTTTCACAATAGGCTTGGGTTTTTTGAAATATTAAGGTTATTTGTATCAAGATGTACATGCAGAGGAAGCATGGCTAGGTCTTAGTACAAGTGAAAACTTGGTTGAATGCAGATCCTTGTAGAAAAATTTTGGCTAAGTAACGTAAAAGATCTTAGCACACCTCAGATTTTTGAAAACATGATTTATTTTCTAGTATTAGGACTCAAGGTGCTAAGCTTCTTGGAGCATGCAATGAGGTGCCTGCTTAAACTGGTAAGTAGTGGTACAGCTGAGTAAAGTGACAAGATGCAGTCACATAGGCTTCCTTAGGGTGTGAAATGAAAATATCAATATTCAAAGCTTTAAAAAAATATATTCTTAAAGGAGTTTGTTTACATATTATATACAGAGCAGGTCTAGCATCTCTAAAAGTCAAAAGCTTGGAGGTGGCGGGGAGAAGGGTTCAGCAGCCAGTTCATGGGGTGAGAGTTGGGCAGCTGAGCATCACTGGTGCAGTAGGAGAGGAGCTGGTTTGCGGTGGTGGTGGGGCAATAGTGAGCCAGCAGTTTTTATATTATGGCTTGTGTGTTTGGGGTGCGTAGCAGAGCAGTGAATTTAAGCTGTTAGGTTAGTAGCCCTGGAGGGAGGCCTGAGAGATTAGGGGTTGAGTGACTGCTTGGAGAAGTTTCTCAACTAGTACCAGGTAATTTTATCTCAGATCTACTGGATGCCTGAATGTACTCTTTGTCTGTCCCTTCACCTGTATGTTTCTCTGCTGAGTTAATTTTGCCAATATCCTAAAATGCAAATGCATGATATTCTAGTTAAGGTATGTAAGTATGTTGCAATTTTGAGGTAGTTACTTCTCCAGCATTGATAAGATCGTTAACAAAGTGGGATTAGATTAGTATTTATATAATACCACCATTCATTTTGATATTTAACTCCAAAAAAGTATATATTTTTTAAACTCTGTCTGCAAATAGCAAGACATCTTGCTCCTGTGATTTCACATGACTGCTTTAGTAGACCCTGTAGGCCCTGTTGAACAAGAGTTCCTGGAACATAATCCTGGGATGAGGAAGTCAATGCCACATTTATGTTAGAATAGTATTTTTAACTACAAGGGACAGACAGGATTTTTTTTTTTTTTTAAGAGCTAAAATGGATAAGGTTTAGAAAGCCCCTCTGAGTTGATGTTAGATGGGGTAGGAGCTCAGGGAGTTGTGAATGGGGAGCTGGAGGCTTTGCCTCAGTGAGCCCATGCGTGAGTTGCTCCCCTTGTCTCCTGTGTGCCAGGATTGTATTGGTCATAAGGCAAGAGTAAAATAAAAATTGGTGGGTTTTTGTGGGGGGGAAAAAAATACTGTCTATCTTCCCATGCCCTCAATAGAGTTGAATGCCTGTGGAGTGTGTGTGTTCTTGCTTTTGGTGCCCTGGTGCTGGGGTCTCTGGAGGGCTGTGCTGCCTCTAGCTCCTGCAGAAAAGGGAGGGCAGGGGTAAAAGCCTGGGGGAGCAGGAGGGAATTTCAAACCAAGACACCTAGAAAAAAATTATTTGATTGACTGAATAGAAGTTGGAGTTGATTGAGTTTGGGTCAGAGCTTCTTGGAGACAGTTTGGGAAGCTTATTTATAGATCTGCTTAGGATCCTCTTAGGGCCTCCAGCTATTTGCACAAGATTGTCTCTTAGCACTCTGCCCTGGGCATGTTGAGTAATACTCTGTTGTTGTTGTCCAAAAACACTGTGTGGAGAGATTAAAGCTTTTGTGGAAATCATAGTGTACCTTCAAAATAAGTCACCATCACCATTGGTCCGTGTATCAAAAGAACAGGAGATATTTTTAAATATGTACATGGGATATATTACCACTGGTAGTCTGTGATTCGAACTAGTCAAGTCACTAATTCATTTTTGTTTTTATTTCAGACTTTTCATTTAGTAGCATATAGTCAATTTTGAATTGCTTTTGGCTTTGGAAAAGCCTTTGGAAACACATTGGAATAACTTAGAAAGGAACTGGAACGAAAGGTATTTTGGGGCGGGTTAAAGACTGTCATCATGCAGTTCTGTAGACTGAAACTGGATCTTGAAAAAAATTTTTCAGTGAGGGTAATATGAGCAACATACTGCTAGTTAGAAGCCAAGAAGTGGAATTAATTCAGACTCGTTTTTGTCTGAACTTTAAATGTTTAAATACCTTGTTTTTGCTGCACTATGTGTTGTCATTCAAGATGTTCCTGTTTTAAATATATTTGAATAACTCTATGCAGTTTGTTTACCATTTAAATCAAGGAATAATCTGCATGATCCCTGAAAAACCTTTCAAGGCTGCATAAGAAATTATATATGCAAGTATATTGGTTTACTTTATGTACACCTAAACCCTTCATTTGTCCCTCAGTGTCATCTTTTTGACCTACTGCAAACTGAATTTCCAAGGATTGCTGCATTGGAATGGAGGCTGCCGAAGCTGACTAGTTGAGGACAAGTTGGGGGATTAGAAGCTGTTTTGTCTAGGCAGCTGTGTAGTGGAGCACCTCAGCAGGGCTATGTGTACATTAATGATGAGGAAAGGAAGGTGAGGCAATGAGGTGATTAACCTTGTTGATGCTGCTAAGTTACCAGATATTTAGGGTGGAGGGAAAATGTGGATAATTTTATGATGAACTTAAAAGTGTAAATCTCTAGACAATGAAATAGCAGATGAAATTTGGCATATGAAGTAATGCATGTGGGCAAAGATGATCAAAATTTTCTTTAGGCTTGGGGATGAAATCTGTAGGGGAATTGGTAGCGATCATCCACTTATCAGATGAATGAGTGGATGATCAGTTGTGGCCAAAAAGCAAATGGAGCATTAGGAGTTGCTGGCAAAGGAAAAAGGAACAAAACAGAGTTTGGTCATGCAAGAATAAACTCTGCAGATCTGCTCTTCCCCTGTTAAAAATATGTGTAGAAAATAAGCTTGAGAAGGGCTTTGGGAGCTGTCAGTGCAAGAAATGATGAAGAATAAGATTCTTCCTCTTAGATGAGGGCTAAGGTGGGTTCTGGAAAAAATCTTGCATAAGGGATGGAAGGCTTGAAGGAGATGAGAGTTAATGTTGTCTCTTTCAGTGCAAGATCTTGGTGTGTGGAAACCAATGGGAACTGTGTTCCAAGTGAACAGAAGGTATTTGTGTGTGTGTAAAAAGGTGGTGAATGTACTGGAGTTTCTTGTAATAGGGAGCTTTGGGCACTACAAGTGGAGATGGAAAATGGAAAAGATGGTGCTTTCAGGGCAGGGAAGCTTCACTGAGGGTGAATGAGTGGAACACAAATTGGAATAAAAAGCCCTGATGTAAAAAGAAGTGGGGGCTGACAATAGTGCATGGGGCTGCCCTGTTTGTCTTCACTGGGCTCTTGCTTATGGCCCTTGTGGGCAGAGAAATGGACTTTCGGTCTAATGTAGCTGTTCCACACTGTGTATCTTCTATGCATGGGTTCAAATACATCCAGTGCACAGCATTACCATGACCTTTTTGAGGCCCCTGACCTGTGGTCAGGGCCTCTTAAACCAGAGACTCCCCCTCCGTATTGTGCTATTCGCCTCATTCACACTTTTAGTAGCTGGTAGCTATCCTGTAACTAATGTTTTGGTGGAGAGGCTGCATTGAGTAAGCTAGGATCATATTATACTAAAAATAGCATTTTATTGTAAATCTAGTTGGTTGTGTTATGAAGCACAAAGTAAAAATCTAGGAATCTTTATCTAAAAATCCAGCAAGTGGTGTATGTGACACTGCTGGTATTTCAGTTATTAGCAATACTGAAAGCTCCTGCATATACAGGATGAAATCATAGCAGTCATATGAGTCATGAAATTACTGAAACCTCCAAATTGCCATGATATTTAAAAAAAAAAAAAAAAAAAAAAAAAAAACCCTACTGTAATGGTTTACAAATAGATGTTTCGGAGTATATGTGGCCATTTTTATTTGTTTTTTTTTTGCAATCTGGTTTTCAGATGGGGAGAATTATTGTAAAAGAAAACCATAATCCCTAATTTATTTTCCATAATCAAGATAAGCTGTTAGCAATTGCTTAGTTCAACAGGAAGGTCTGTTTATCTGTGTGCCTTGGTGACACATTATCTAAAAGCACAGAGCTTTCATTAGGACTAGTGACAGCTGGAGCCACTTACAGTGTTATGTCCTCATAAAGTTCTTGATCGTTTATTTTTATCTTGATGTATTGTGACTGTCAAAGCCTGGCAGAAGAAGCAGTCTTGTTCTAAATCTTGAAACATGAATTATGACCAAATGTTCCTCACTGGTCTTGTGAAACATGAACCTCAAAGTAGCACAGGTAAGATAGTGTGGATGGAGCTTATTACTGTTCTTAATGTGACCAAAATTCAGAAATAAGGGCAGGTAATGAAATGTCATAAAACTACCTTTATGAATAATCTAATTAAATTACGGTGTTTGAGATGATTGTTTTACAAGGAGGGATAGTTACCAAAAGAAACTACTTCAAGTACATGTTTCCAGTTATGGCCTTTTTCCTTTGTTTTTGTTTGTTTTTTGTCTATCCATTTGAGCCATCTTTTGTTGAAGAGCTTCTTGCCAGATAGTAACCTGGTTTGGAACTGAGTTGGTATTAAACATCTGACTTAGTTCCCTGGTAGGTTTGAAACTGCTGGTGGTTTGCACTGTTCAAGATTCCTGGGCTTGTGTGGAGCACTGTGCGAGTTCCCTGGAGGTGGGCTCTTCCCAGAACCCCCACCTTCTTCGCTGCTTCCCTTGGGATGCACAGGGAACGTGTTCCTGGATGCTCTGCCATGCCTGCTTGGGCCAGGCACAAAGCATCCCCTCTATCTGCAGCAAGCAAGTTCAGAAGCATCAAGACTTACTGCTCCCCCAGCTTGGGCTGGAGTTGATAGGGAGCCTGAGGGGGGTTGGTGTGACCATGGGCTGAATGTATTGAATGTATTTTACCTGGCATGTGCTCACTTTTTTTTTTCTTCTTTTTTTTTTTTTTTTTTCCTCACAGTCTGTATCTGCCTCTTTCCTGTTTCAGGGCCTGGTAGCAGATGCTGTTTCTGCTTGCTAGCAGCCTGTTTGGACACTGCCATAGCTAAATAATAGCTAAAACTGTTCATCATGGGGTGTTCAGCACAGCATGGCTCTTGCCACAGCGCAGAGCGGGTTTCTTTGCTCTCTTGGTTGCAGGGGCTGCACAGCCCATGCTCGCCTTGGTTCCCAGTTGTCTCTTAGGTTTTGTGTGTCATCTTGCCCTTGTACTGGACCATGCTCATGACAGAGCTGTCTGGGTGTTTTGATTTTTGTTTTTCTTGCATTACAAGAGGGACTCTGATAGCTATTCCTCCCATGCCAGCAGCTCCCTGCTGCCCCTGCTCTGTAGATCCTGGGTCATGTTCTTGCCCCTTGGTACTGAGGGGCATGTAGTGGCAATGGAGCACGGTAGTGGGGGTCATTGGGGCCCTATGGTCCTTTGGCAATTCTAGTTGGTTTAAATCTTGTGCTGTGGGCCTCTCTGTCAAAGCTACAAAACTGACAAATAGCTTCCAATGCTTGAAACACTCTCAGTTTTTGCAGTTTGTCACAGTGTCGGCAAATGGCCAGAACTGCCATAGGCTTAGATACATTCCTCTTAACTGTGCCGTGTCAGCAAAGTATCGCTTGGTTTGAAATTGCAACTAAAATAGAAATATCAAAGTTTGTGAAGCTGTTCAGGTAGGACTTCTGGTTTCATGACTGCTAGGCAATAAGGCAATGAATACATGCACCTATTGACTCGTTTGATTTTATTCATTCAGAGCTGGAATTGTTGCTTAATTGTAGTAGAATGGCTGCCAATACATTTGACATGTTCTACCTGTAAAGTGAGGAAACATGCTTCATGCATCCAAAGTACCAAGAGAAACTCCTTGTCTCCTGTTGTAGCCAAGTGTACCAAAACCAATAAAATACCTCTGTTTCCCTGATGCCTCAGTGAAATATTTTTTCCTTCCTTTAGCAGAAAATAAAATTGCATTCTTGAATATCTCTGCAAGCTAGACTGTACCCTGCAGGACTATGTTAACCTCTCAGCATCAGTGAGGTGCAATGAGCTGTGCAGAGAAATTGTCCCCAAGGGGTGTGACTGGTGGCCTTTCCATCATCTTCCTATTTCCTGCAGGAAAAGGAATAATTTATTTCATCGCCTGTTTTGTGTGTACCTGCTCTCTTTCTTGGTATAGGCTCTTGTGATTTGTTACCTTCAGCACACAAGCTTTAGTTGACTCTTTGGCAAGTGCAGTATTAGGCAACTTGACTTGAAGTTATGACCCTGAAAAATTAGGAGTTTGTCTTAACATCATGCATGTGCACTCTTTATTTTTTCAAAAGTAGCAAAAGGAGCAATATATTTTTGGAACTTTGTTCTCAGTTCTCAGAATTCTTCCCCCTTCTTCCCTGCCTGAGGACTGATATTTAAAATAGGAACTTTTGATACTGTTGCTTCAGGAGGTGGAAGCTTGAGGAGAGTGCCAGGTACTGAGAGATCTGCCACACACTAATAAGAGGGGCAGATGGGGAGAGCAACTGCCTTGCTGTGGTGTGGGGGCTGCCAAGGTGCCATCCTTGCAGCAGTATTGGCCTGCCCTGGTGCCTTTCTCGGGATGTAACTGTTCACACTGCTAGGAGCTGCTAGTGAGCTGCCAACATGTTCCTTAATAATTCATTACTAATTGTATTTTAATTTTAAGCGGTTTTGAGTAAAAGATAGTAGGGTGGGAATCATGCCAGAGACTTAAACCACAGGATTTTTAATTTTGTTGCTTAAAAGACAACTAAAATAGAAAACAAAGGGACTAAAACACTTTAAAGCATATCATCCATGGTATGTGGTGTATGCACCAAAATACAACTTTGAAAAACTTAACCAATTTGTATCTGAACTGTATATAATTACCTTTGAGGTAGGAAGGGTAATTTGAGATTGTTTCCAGCTGTGTACAAAAATGTAGAAGCAGTTTAATTTTCCTTTTTCATTATATTTGTGCATCCTAAAATGAGGGAATATGGGGTGTGAGTGAAGAGAATGTGTGTTTGTACATTGCTATTATTACTACTAATGCATTCGAAAAATGAAAAGAAAATGACTTTTGGTTTAGGTATTTGCCTTTGTTAAAGGTAATAGTCTATTAGAAGTACTTAACTGTTCTGCAAGATTTGTTTAGTGATGTTATAAGTCAAAAGGCTCTGCCGCGTGAACGCGGATGAGCGGCGCTACGTTGCTGGCATGAGGTGGGTATCTCAGCACAGCAGGATGGGTCGGTCGCAGGGGGAACGTGTTTTTGGCAAGCGATGCCGGAGTTGCTGTCAGCACGGGCACCTTGTGAGGAGGATGGCGATGAGCGGCTGGGGCTGCAGCCTGCGGGAGCGCGGCTGGCGGCCCCTCCGCGGGCGTCCTCCCCAGGGAGAGGGGCAGCGGGGGCAGGCGAAGGCTGAGCGCTGCTCACCAGGGCCCAAGCGGGCGGTTCGAGTTCTGCAGATGGCTTCCTTATGTCACAGGTGCTTGTCAGTGTGGAATTAGGGGTGAGTTTTGTTCTCTTCAATAACGGGCAGAAATGAATTGTATCTGCCCTTTTTAAGACTTTCTCTTGGAAATAATAGTCTATTTGTGAATGAAAGTACCCCGATAAATCTCACTGCCTGGTTTTTAATATCTGTGTCGAAGTGTTTGGACCACGGAGTGTGATTAAGCTTATCTGTGCAGACACTGAAATAGCAAGCGTAGGTGGTGAGCTGGGTTTGCAGCATGCTCCAAAGCGTGACTCGAGCGCTCACGCACGTTAGCGCTGCGCTCCTATCGGCCTGACAAGCTCATGGGCCGGTGTGAGGCAAGCTGTGCGGCGCGCTGTTTCTGCGCCATCACAGCTCTGCTGCCTCTGCCATCAGAGTCGCTGTGACGAACGCTCGGTTGTGTGTGGCACACGGGCCTCGAGCTGGGCCTTTGCTGTCGTGCTGCCTTGCTTGCTCTCAGCCTGCGCTGGGAAGGGAGCAGCCCCACAGCAGGGCAGAGGCCCTCAAGGCTCCCCACGGCACCGGGGCTCCTGTAGGTGGCTGGAGTCTCCATGGCCATGGTACCTCAAAGCAGATCTATAAGAATACAGAAGTTGCTCAGGATTTATACTCTGACCATATTAGAAGCTCCTTTTTACTTTTGCTTTATTTATTTTTGTCAAGTCTGTGTGCTCCTCTTTCCGCCCTCATTTTTCCTTGCTCCATTATTGCTGGAGTCTGCAATAACCTACCTACCAACTGAGTGCTGGCTCTTTAGAAGCAACCCCAAGTTGCGCCTGCTGTAACTCAAGCTGTGATGTGTTAATGGCCCGTTGCTTTATCCACTTCCAAACTGCAAAAATACTCGATCAGAAAACTTGCCTAAGTGTTTGTCTCCCATGTGGTGTGTACTTCACATAGCTTGTGAATCTAGAGCTTGAGTGATGGCTGTCAGTTTAATACCATTAAGCTGCTTTATATGGCAAGTTGTGTACAGCTCTGCACCTGTATGTAAGTAGTTAGTCATAGCAAAGCCCACAGCAAGTGTCAACTGTGTTTTGCTACAGCTCTTGACAGAGAGGCTTCCACAGAAAGGGTGAGGTCTTCACTAGCCTCATGTGAGGCGCTTGGCAGTGTGGCTGATAGCAGGAATATTACTTAGGATTTACAGCTACCTATGGATAGTAAAGCTTGGCCAAGCACTTGGCCAGGTGAATAGAGAAATAGTATTTTATTTTTTCCAATTTTATATTCTGAAGAATTTTCCATTTGAGCACTACTGCTAGGATGTTTTGGTTAGATTTATGAATCAGTTTCTTCTTCAAATCATACATTTTAGGAGTTTTCTGTGGTTTTTGTTTCTTGCCATGCTAAGTGTATGCTTCATCCAAGACAGGTGAAATAGTTTGAGGCTTGAATGTTGTTCAGCAATTGGATTGATCCAGGAAGCTATTGATTTAAAAAAAAAAAAAAAAAAAAAAAAAAAAGGGGAATGATGCAGTAGTAAAAACTGACATGTTGGATTGTAGCAAATGATTACATGCTTTATTTTCAGCTTTCTTATGTGCAGGAAGACCAGATCATTAGGAGTTATCCTGTTATTACAATGAAACGTAGAAAAATAAATCCTAGTTGAAATAAGCTCATGTCATGTACTTAAGCGAACAATTTGGAGTGCCTTTAGATACCGATGAACAAAGTTGATCTGTCAGATATGCATAATAAGTCCCTTGATTACAACTATGTCATTTTATTTGCACATTTTTTCATTAGCTTTTGTGAGCTAGACAGAGCATAGCTCAAAGTGCTGCCAAGTCTGTGGTGGGAGGAAATTCTCTTCAGTGTTGGACTGGGATGTTTGAGGGACACAAACACCATTTTGTAGCGACACGTGTTTTCTGTGCTGGCAGCCTTATGCACTTTCATGGTCTTTCTTTCTTGGTTGGTTTCCCTGCTTGTTCTCACATGCACATACAAAAAGTAACTGCACATTCTCTAATGGTATATTGTACTTGAGCGTAGATCTTGGGAAAGTTTGCAAATTGATTTCAAGTTGCTGTGTTGTTTCATTCCAACTTCCACGGGCATAAGAAGTGAAGAAAGTTGTCGCAAAAGAGGAATTTGTGCTGTGGCATCCACTATCTTTAAATACAGAAAGCCTTGAAATATCCTGAACCTTCCTTTCTGAGGTTTGTATCGAACCATCAAGCTGCAGTGTTTTGAGATGAACATGCATTAATATAAGTTCCTGTTAATGATTTGATAGTTATCTTTTGCTAGCTATGTGCTAATCTGTTTCCACTCCATGTATGTCTTGGAGCCTTGGCCGCTGAGTTGTGCTGCCTGGGACAAGTGTGTTCCTTCCTTCCTGGCCTTTCCAAATTTCCAAGTTACCCCCAAACCATGCAACTCTCCTTTACATTGCGACCAGATGGCATTTACTGCGTATGTAATTCTTGCAGAAAAAGCTAAGCTTGTGGAGTTTCATCTATGGGTTATGAATATTTTAAGAGGACCATAGGGATGAGAAGAGGTCAAGTTGTTGCAGCTGACCGAATGCTTTTTGGACAGATATGGGGTGAAAGTCTCTCTTGGTTGGAATGACTTTAACACATTGAGGGTGTCTCAACCTGTGGAGTGTTGAGTGTAAAGTGCTTATGAAGCTTATAGAGGAATGGTTAGAGAGTTGGGGCCATGCTCTCCCGGAGGGCCTGCACAACCCAGGCCTTCAGGTGGAGACTTGCCCTTGCCCTTTCCTTGACCCGGTAGCAAGAGGGCAGTGAGCCGGGTGGGAGGTCACGGAGACAGAACGCCAGCCAATGATACGTGTGCACGGAGGTGGGCTGTAGCCAATAGGGAGCTGTGTGAGGTGCGTGCACGCCACGTGGGCGAGGTGAGACTGTACAAAACTGCTGTTATTGCCTTAAATAAACGGAGCAAGACCTAAACTCATGTTGAGTGTGTGTCTTGTAACCCCAGCTCGGCTCCCAGAAACCCGGTGCAGGTCCCAACAGAAGCTCGCCTCTGTGGAGCCACATTCTTGAGCTTCTGCTTTTGCAGAATTGGGAGACTTGAGGCTACCACAAAGAGGGATCCTGTGCGTTCCTGGTACATGTTCGTGTAAGTGATGCTAGAGAGCTCGTGGTCACTTTGTATGTGTATATTTTCTTTTCCCAAAAGAATATACTATAATGCAAGATATCAGTTGTAAAATTGCACGTATAACTTCGTAATTATATTCGGATATGCTGTGTTACTGAATTTTACTTCACTAATAATCAGAATGATGTGCCAGTATATTGATTGGAAAGAAAAGAAAAAGATTGAGTAAGAAGGGAGCGCAGCACGCTGTGTACAAGACAGAAGGATCTGCAGAGCAAGGCAGAATGGGCAGGAGGGGAAACAGCGAGAACAACGGGGATGGCTTCAGTTGCAAGGGCATGAACTTCTGCAGTTGAATTTAGATGCCCTAAGAGAAGGCCTGTGACTGAAAAGCTCTGAACAGAAAGCAGTGCTGATCTCTAGCCACAAGCAAGAAGTGCCAAAAAAGCTTAAAGGCTGAAACAATTTTGCTAGCATTGATTCTGTGTTACCCGACAACTCCTTGGATGGCGAGTTTCTGAAAATAGCTTTGCTGGGTGTTCCTCTGCTCGCGTGCATGCTCAAGGTGGCAATAGAAGAGCCTTAAGGTAATGTTAAGGTCAACTTTTTCCTACTCTATTTCTCTCAAGAAAAATGTCACATCTTACTGTTCTCTCACACAGGCAGTCATTATAGCCAAGAAATCACTTTAAGCAAATCTATTAACAGATATATCTATTTATTAAGTCTACTAAAATCGCTTAGTATCACTCAGCATATCTCTCAAACAAGCTCATCTTGACTATAAGAAGTTTTGTTTGGCTGAGATGGCTTTACTCTTTTATAATGAAGTTTGAATTAAATGGCATCTCTGAGAAGAAACCATATCTAAAGCCTCCTGTTTAGCATGGTTCACAAACCTCTAACTCTGTTGCAGAGTTGTCTTATTTGCTGCAAGGTTCTTGTAATGGTAGAAACTTTACAGATCCAATAGTATCAGCATAAGCTGCCAACATGTTCTTGCCTCTCATGAACCTGCCTTGTGAATGACCTGCCTCTGCAGCGCTGGAGAGGTTAGCCTGGCGTGCAAGTTAGAGGCCTTGTTTCCAGGGCCTTGCATCTTCTGTGGTCACTGCAAGCCTGAGTATTTCAGGTGCAAATGACTGAAATCAGAAACTGAACCATAAATTGCATTTTATAAGCCACTTGGTTATGAGGTGCATGGCTGAAATAGTGTTGTTAAGAGCAAAGCCGAGAGCTCTAAGCACCTCGCTTTGTTTTGGGCAGGCATTAATCGATTAAACCTGGGAGCATCATACTGCTGACTTATGTATGAGGTGCTACAACTGTTCTTTCATTTCCTTTCCCTGTTTTTGGTGCATTTTGGGGGCTAATAGTTCATTAAAAGTGGTCATGTATTACTTACGTAATGTATTTCCGAGAGTACTTGCACTAATAGTGTACAGTGGTGTACATAAATTACTGTTCTTTGTCCAAACTTTGGGTTTGCTTTGTGGAAAGCAACACCTCTCTCTGTTCTGGAAACTGATGGAGTTTGCATGTGGGAATTGAATTAGTTTAGTAAAGACTGCTGCTTTGAAGGAAGGGGTCAAAATACAGCCCCAGTATTGTCTGAAATGCAAAATACTTGGGAAAAACTGAGGAGAGAAGCCAGCCGGAGACCTCCGTAAGGAAGAGGATCTTCTCTGCCCCTTTTGATGAGCTGTTTCCTAGCTAAAACCCTTCCTTTCAATTATTTTCCCCACTGCTACTTTCCTTCTGTCTTTAATGACCTCTTCCTGAAGTTGTGGGAATAACCTTGTAACACGGACACTGCTGACTTTGTGGGGCTGGTGTGCATCCCAGTGTGTGCTGGCGTTAGCTCGCGGAATAAAGGCTCTCTGGAGCATGTTGGTGAGGGAAGAGTCCCTTCTCCAGGGGCTGATATGTGCTACTGCTTCAGGGAAGGAGGGGAAAAAAAAAAAAAAAAAAGACAAAAAATTCTTCAGAGAAGCATTTCAGTTAAGGGTTTCCTGCATTCACAGTTGTCAGGCCTTTGTAACCTTCTGAAATAACTTTCCCTTTTCTGACAGATTGCTTCTCTTGAAGGAATCTGCGTGTGTTAGCCTCATTTTCAAATAAGGGTTTTCTGGCAGGGTGTTTGCTCAATAACGGGTACTCTGAAAATTAGAACTTAACGGCATCAGTTTTTTTTCTAGTTTCCTTCTTGTGAAAAGGCCATGGCCATTAGATGAGTAAAAGGTCCTTTGTGAGAAAGTGCAGGATCAGGTGTTCCATTTAAAGACTAACTAGAAACTTGTCAAAAATGTGAGCCTGGTTCTGGTAGACCGAGTTCGCAGCCTCTCTAAATTCTGCATAAATAACAGAGCGGAAGCAGGCAAGCTGGGGGAGTGTGAAGCAAAACAAAACAAAATCCAAGTCATTCATTATGTGTTTAGTATGTGAAGTGAAGGCTCAAGGTTTTAGAAATCAAATAGTACTGGAGGAAGAAACATGAAAGGAAAATACTACTTTAGGCCTTCCAGAATCACTTGGCAATGGGGAATGAGCTCGGGGATGTGTAGCTCATCTCTCAGTGAGGAAGAGTATAGGGGTATAGTTCTTATACTTAGTCACTGCCACATGTTAGGGATAAAAAATGGATGCTAAAAGCTTCAAGAAAACAAGAGATGACTTGGGAGTGATTGATAGTTTTGCTCCTCTGAAAAATGAGTCACATACTTCAAGCTAAAAGGAGAGTCTATGTCTTGGCGACAGAGCATTCCCAAGAGGAAGGTTATGGGTAACTTGTATCACATTGCACTCTGTAAGCTGTCTGTGCCACTTAACATTACTTGAGCTGCATGGCCGGAGACAACATTTGCTTCCAAGTAATGGTAAAGAATTCTTTTTAAATGAAAATAGAAATGTCTGTTGGACGTCCATGTATTTTAGGGTATTTGATCTGTTCACTTGAAAATATCCTACTGCCTGAGTAGAATTTGACATCAGCAGTAAATATAATTGGAAGAAGATGAACTTGTCCGAATTGTTTAGGAATGAAGCTGGCATTTAAACGTCGAATACTTCAACAACAACAACAACAAGAAAAAGCTGCTGAGTTCTACTTTTTTCTTAGTTTTCCATATAGTCTTTTTACTGTGCCGGGGCAGGATGGCGCAGATCGGTAATTAGGGAATGCTGGTATCCATCTGCCCTGGTGCCCTTCTCCCTGCCGCCTGTGTTGGCTGGGTGCGCGCCGACAGACGGGCTGCCCTGTTGGGATCCAAACCCTAACGTTTTGTCATCTTTATCTCTTGTAGACTGGGGAAGCCTGTGAAGTGGTAATTCTGGAGCGGTGCTGCGTTGTGGAGTTCAGGAGTAAAGCCCATGTTTCAATAGTGCTCAGTAAGTAAGATGCAGCTTACAGTGTTCAATGTGTGTTTTGTATTCCTGTCAGATGAACAAAAGCAGCAAAATGCCATACTTGGAAAATTTGTTAAACAATTTACTAAACACTTGTGCTAAACTGTTGCCTCCTCCTAAATCTTACTTGTGTTTATGGCTGAAAAGCAAGCGCTAAAGGCCATGTTTTTTGTTCTTGTGTTTGTCTCCTATCAGTTCTTTGTTCACAGTTGTTTAACATCAGAAGCATTAGAAGAAATACAGGGTTTTTTTTTTCCCCTCATAGCAATTGGAACTGTTATTTTAGTGGGAAGACTTATTTGCAGAGAATGCCAATACCTACTTTTCCCTGCAAGAACAACTCAACTAGACATTGTTTTATTAGAAATTGTTTATGACTGATAACTGTGGCCAAGTTTTGTAGTCATAGGATCAACTTGCAATTTTCAGTTAACCTTTATCACTTGATCTTTCTTCAAAATCAGCTTGTCTAACACTGAGTTTTAAAATTTTTATTCTATGGTGCCAACAGTGTGCTTACAGAGCATGCATTAAAATGCCTATCTGATGATATAGGGAGATTAGTTCACAAATATTTTGGGTATCTTGGTTTGAAATATATATGTGTATATATGAAAAAGCACACATGAAAAGCACACATTGATTCTTTGAAGACATCTGTCTAAGTTTGGTCATGCCTAAATAGCATACTGTAGCTGAGAGCTCTTGGAGTTTGTTTTCAGAAGTTGGTAATGCTAGCTGTGGGGGAAAAACTCTCTTGTGCTCTTTGTGGGTTTGATGGTCATTTATTAGCAATTCTTCTTTCTTTTATAAGTACCTTAATCCGCAGTCCATTTCAAGAAGAGTATTAGTTATGTTATTTTGACATGAATTTGTTTATGCTAATATATTGATCTTACATTAGTTAGGATTACTTTTTCCTATCACTTGCCGAAGTAATTCTCAGTATTTGGCTGCATTTAAGAAGGCAGTGATTGAGGATTTTTGCTGTGGGTTTTGTGTCTCTGTGAATTTTGTTCTGTTCCTCAAAGTTCTGCCTTTTCAGGGGTGGAATTAAATCTTGTCTTGTGCCTGAAGTTGAGGTATTGCATCAGAAACTTCTCAGAGGAGTATGACTTGACCTAGCAATAAAATAGCTAATGATTACTGTTGATTCTTGAATTGTGAGTCTTTTCTAATGATGCACTTGTTGATTCTAATCTGTTAATTGTGGTTACTGGCTTTGAGGTGGTGTGTTACAGTACAGTTGCACCAGCTCCCTCCTCCTGGTGCTCTTTTATAATGCTTGAATGTTTGCTGCTGTTCCCGACTTTCAGCTGTAATAGCTGGCAGGATTCTGTTATATTGGCAACCCGTAAATGGGAGAGTTTTGTGGCAGTGAGATTGGCAGATTTCGAGTCCAAAAACTGACAAAGTAGATGACAAGGAGTACAAAATAAGCACTAAAGGGCTGCCTGTGGAGAAAGACTGTGAATGTTTCTGGAAGAAAGACATGCATGGTTAGAAATAGGAACTGTTACTGAAGAGACAAGCATCCTAAAAGAAAATTTGCACATCTGTAGTGTAGCTGGAAATGAGTGGTGTTCGGAGGAACAGCTAACAACAAATTATAGGCAAAAGGAGGAAATGGTTGAGAACTTGAGATATGTGGACCTGACAAGATGATGGAGCATACCTGGAGGGTGACCAAAGGAATGCGGCAGAAGATAGCGCAAGAGACGGGCAAGATGATGAGAAATGGATTTCAAACTTGGCAAATTTCCTTTTCTGGAGAGCAAGGACAAAAGGTTGGCAGATTTGTTGGACAGGAGAGGAGAAAGAAAGCCAGACTACTGTGAAGAATAAGAACAAAACTTGAAAAGGAATGAAGGTGATACACTGTGCAGACTGAGGATAAAATACCAAAAGAAGTGAAATAATACTTAATGTACTGTAGGAAAGAGCAAAGTTGAGAGGACAAAAGGAAAAAAGTAAACTGAAAATTGGGGAGAGATCTTTGTTACTGGAGACTTACATCATGAAAAAATGGCCATCCTGTCCTTGGAATATATCCAGAATTACTGTTGGGATTCAAAAAAGCCCTAATATGTTTATTGCATGCTTAAAAGGATGGAGGCAGGAAAGAGCTTTCTGATCCACTAGTTTTCTAATTATCTGTTGTGCATCATCTAATTATATTGTGAGGCTTTATTGACTCATGATACTGTGGAGGCTAAAATCATAAGCAGAGTGCAGAAGAAAGCACACAGTTGGAGAGGACAGCTCTGTAGGTGGCTGTTAAGCACAGTGGTCCCCAAGCAGTCCAACGCAAGGTTTAAGAGATGTCCATTTAAGGAAAGTGAAAAGATGTAGTGGGCAAAATATTGTTCTGTACATTGGTTACTTGTATGTATTTCATCTTGCCGTTAATGGAACAACGCAGATGCTGAGATGGATCTGACTGAGTATGACAGTTCTTATGGATAGGATTCATTTTCTATGTGCAGAAATGTGAGAAGAGTCTATTTTGATGGTTTTGCTTGCAAAGATGTTGCACCTGGGAACTGCCAGCACCCATTGAGGTGTCAGAGCAGTGCAGCTTGCTTAGCTTGCCTTCTGCTCCTGAATAACCAGTGCTGACAGCAGCTACGCTTGCAGCTTGTCACGCAGGGACAGGCACCTTAGCTGAAGCCTGCACTGAGGTCTCTTACAGGTTATTAGAGACACTTAGAGAACTGTCTCTGGATCTTGTAACCACCTCTGAGAGGGTTCCTTTGTGTTGGATTTTTTCCCAGGTGTCTCACTGTGTGCATGCGTTGTCCCCTAACAGAGGTGTCAGCGTTTGAACAGAAGATGCAAGAATGTGATGCAAAGGCTTGGACAGCCAAGAACTGAAATGGTCCTAGTGTTATTTCTTTGTCACTGTTACTGTTCTCTGGTGCAGGATGACTAGAGCTTGGCTCATTGAATCTTTGAAACTCTAAAGAGCAGCCTGGAGTTGACCTCTGTGGTGTCGAGTCTCACGATACAGATGTCATGTGGGTGAAAGTGAAGAACAAACTGTGTCGGTCTCCTCAGCTCCATGTGATACTGCATGTACAACACAGATGGGAATGCACCCAGGATTTGAGCAATGAAATGAAATCATATTGGATCTGAGAGTCTGCATTCAGGGACAGCATTCTCTTCAACTGTAAATCTCGTCAGATTTCAGGTTCTGAGCTTGGAGATGATAACTTGTGTTAACACTGTCTTATTGCATGTGGTCTGTTACTGAGAATGAGGGAAGCAAGAGCCCTGACATGCAGGTAGGGCTGGTGAGGCGTGGGAAGAAGGGAAGGGACAGAGGAAGATGGTCAGGAATGGAGTGTAAGGGCCTAGTCCAGTTAATCAGGTAGACTGTTACAGGGCAAGAGACCTGCCCGCAGGAACACCTGTGAGATGGCAAGCGGTTCCTTTTGCCTTTTGTAACAGTGTGTAAATTTGCTGCAACTTTTTTGTTGAGATATCATTGTGAATTTTAGATATTTGTGTGGTCTGTCTGTCTTAGGCCTTAGGTGTGGCCTTTATTTAATGAAAAGGAAGAATGTACCTGGCATGTGTGAAAGGCTGCTGCTATTAAAAGAAACCAAGTTTTATGCTGCAGTAATGAACCTGGGGAAGCCAAGTTACATTGCATACTCTTTTCATTTCAGAGAGCTCCAGCTCTCTGAGCTTTTGTAGGGACTTACATAAATTGCCTTTTTAATCTCCATTTAAGTTAGTTCTAGTATTGCAAGTATATATACACACTGAGGATGATAAAATTTTAATTAAATTCTGTATCTTTCATTGGAAACTTAACTTTCAAGGGAAGATTAGCAGAGCATCATCAGTAACCGTGGGATGATTTCATCACTGCTAATTTGAACATGAAATGCATCAGCATATAGAATTCAGTCAGCTTTGTGAATTAAAAACCTCTGATGTCTGTATTAGAAATATCCTGCGGATATAATTTACGTATCAAAGCTTTCATTCTGCTTTTGTTACAGCATATGGTGGTTAGCTGTGATGGCGCTTTATGTTTTGGAGTGACAGGGCCTCATTGATATTCCCAGGCATTTTCCACTGCTGAGGTAGCAACGCAGAATTGCTCTTTGCTAGTAAATGTGAAAAGGGAGAGGTAACCTTTAACTGCTGTGAACTCTCATTTCACATATTGGCATGGGGGGAAAAGTGATCCTCCAGAAAAGAAGTCCTTGTCACTTCAAATAATGACATTCACCATGTGCTTAGTGTGTGTTTTCATTTAAATATTGTCAGGATTTTCTTTCTTTTACTTTGTACAACATGATTTTATTCTTACAGCTCTCATGAATGAAAATAAAGCAAACCAAATGCTTGACACAGCCTGTCAGCCTTCCTGTCAATTAGACATGCCTAGTAAAAATAGAGCAATAAAGCCTTGTTAAGAAAAAAGCTAACGTCATAGAGAAGGATCTTGAAAACAAAACAATGTTGCTTCTCTCCTGCCCCCTATCTAGACACAAGAGTTTTAAGATATTTTTAAACTTCCCATCAGGTGCATTTTTAAAAATAAAACAAAATTGTTGTTAAAATTCTTAGTGGTGTTCCTTTTGGATATTAGTGTCATAAGGTATACAGAAGAGACAGCTGGTAGTGTTAAATTGAGATAGAAAAATAAATATTATTACATGAGCCTTGGAAAAAGTGCAGTTACTTGAGGGTGGTAGGACTAACACCAAGAGACACTTGTGTGCTGCAGAGAGCTTGGGTTAGAGGGGAAAAGGCTGCGTGTGGTGCGTTTGGGGTATCTCCACATGGTGCTATTTCTGTTGTTTGACAGTGGCCCTGCCTGAGCTAGGGTGCTGGGAATTCCTTATTGGAGCATCAGAAATCCTATGGGAGTGTAGGTTCATACATTAGCTTCTGTGGGAGGAAGTTTGAGGTGAAACTTTAAGTAAAAGAGTTTGTTGAGCGAAATCCTCCCTGGGCCGACTAATCCTAGTCACATGGTAGGGGAAGGGCGTTAAAAGCAGGCACGGCAGCTCCGAGGTCTGCTGCTGCAGGAGTCCCTGCGTGGGGATGTGGCACAGCAGCGAGGAGGGCGAGCAGGGCCGAGGGGAAGCTCAACGGCAGCTGGTGGCGTGGGGAGATGGCTCTGCTCCTGTGCGCTTTTGGGCAGAGCTGAGGCAGGGTGGCTGAGCGTGGCGTTGTGCTGGGGGAGCTGGGTGGCTTGAGCTGCAAAACTGTCCCTAAATAGAGATGCGGAGCAGAGCTGCTGAGTGGGTGCACCTCCCTGGAGTCCAAAGCCTTGTGACCACCTGCTACAGAGCAAACACAGAAAGTGTTTCTGGAGGCCTTGCAGTGCCTTCCTGGAAGCTTTCCTTCCACACCTTACCAAAGTATCCCTCAGAGACCACTCTGTGCCCTAGAATTAGGAATTTTTGTCCTTTTTTTTGTTTGTTTTATTTAAACCTTGTTGGTTGCCTTCCCCTGAGATGGTAGTTTTTCAGCAGGACAACTCAACTGGGTCTAACAGAGCAGAGGTGGTGAGAAGCACATGGATATCTGGTTACTTATATTGCGATTGCAGACTGGCGTTTGACTCGGGGGGAAACACAATCCCTGGAACACAAATGTGAGGAATACCTGAGTCTCCACGTGTTGTCAGGTTAGCTCTGGTGGTGGCGTACGTGGTGTAGTAGCAACGCTCTTGCTTTTAAGCGCTCATGTTAAGCTCCATGACCTGGGTAGATATCTTGGAGGGAGTTGAGGACAAAGCTTCTCAATCTTGAGTTAGAGTGTGATCTTGAGGGAATATGTGCAAATTTACCTGTGGAGTGAATGCTGCTGCATTCTCAGAGGTGACATCAATATCCTCATATCTGTCTGCTCTGTTTCTATTTTTGGTTGTTTTATGAAAGATTTTGGAAGTTTGTGAAAGCTTTTGACTTCTGTAGCTGGACTGACTTTTTACAGATAACTAGAAAGAAGATACAAAATTGGGTAACACTTTGCTTTAACCTTTGTGTTGGTAAGTTAAACATTTGTTTTTGAAGGGTGATTCTTTTGTCTTGCCAAAGAAATCGACAAGCTCTGAGAGAAAAATACTGTGTTTAGTTGTGGCGAGGAAGACTCCTTCCTTGGGTTTATACTTTGAAGCAGGATGTGAAATACATAACTTAACCAACTGCTCAGTGCACAGAATAAACCTTTTTCCATTTGCAGTGGTGATTTTCCAGATATTTTCAGATTCTTTTAGGAATTTAAGTCACCTGACTGAGTACTCCGAAGATCTCACTTTAGCATACTGTGGGGTTCTGAAATGATGGAGTAGTGAATTTCCGGATCTCAGTGCTGGCACCTGTTAGACAAGAATACACTGAATTATGCCCACTCCCACTGCATTTCCCTAGCCATTTCTGGCTGCCTGTGTACGAAGTGATTCAGTATGCTTTTTGTGCTTGATGGGCTGATTTCCACAGCTAAGATAAATATAAATAGCATGATTTCAATTGCAAAACACTGACTTTCTCCTGAAGCAGATTTTCTTTTATCTAGCTAATGGTAGACTATTTCAAGGTAGGATCATAGTTCCATTTACATTTAAAATAAATTTTTAAAAAAGAATATTTTGATAAATATGACTTTCGGTTGTAGAGTTTCGGTTTGTTTTTTTTCTCCGGTCTTTCCTTAGCAAAGCTATCTTGGATATCAAATTAAAACTCTATGTACTTTTGAAGACTGTTAAATTTCTGTGTTTTTTTGTGTGTGTATATTTGCTTAACTCATTTGTGATTAATTTGGATGCCTGGTGTTGGCTGGTGGCAAGCCTTTCCCCTTTTTTAATATGGGTAGTACTAAAGTAAATATAACATTTTGAATCTGAGTCAGTGGCAGAAGGGAGGGGAGTAGACAAGTGTGGTGTTTTGGCTCTTACTGAAGCATCAAAAGTTAAAAAGTCTTTTAATTACAAGCCTTTTTAAAGTTTACTGCCCCCATTGCTCAGCTGCAATTATAGATCACATGAAAACTTGTAGCTGAAATTTCTGTGAAATAATCTTTCATAAACAATACAGGCCAATTGTTCAGTTTTAGTCCCACAACGTAACTGTCGGTTCTGTGTATAAGCAAGAATCTGACTAATACCTACAGCTCCCTCGGTTTTGGAATATTCTTGTCACCTGAAGCTGCTACCTTATTTTTCCAAACTGACCCACAGTCAAAGGCAAGAGCTGGAATCTGTATTTAGCACTTCTTAAGTTACCTGTGGAGTGAGAAGTGCGTTGTCTCACTCCCTGCCTGAGTGGGGAGTCCAGCTGCTCTGTGAAGTCTCAGTCCAAACGGGTATCAGCCCCTGCAGCCATGTGTTTGGGTTTGCCTGGTTTCCACCCCAGAGGGCAAACTCAGTCCCAGCTCTGTTGGGTGCTGTGCCAGTGCAGTTTTAGGAGGCTTCCAGGCTTGAGGTTTGGCTCTTTTGTCCCCCATAACAATAAAAGCCCTGTTAATTGCAAGTGGCAGATGCTCAGTCTATGAAGTGCCAACCAGTTTAGAGTAACATATGTGGCTAAGTGCCCAAGGTTAGGTGCTAAAACCAGGAAATGGAGTTTAAATTCACTTTTTGTTACTCAACTTCTTAAAGTTTGCATATGACAGCATTTAATTGCTATGTCTTATCCAGCAATATACAATCTACAGCTTTTCTTAGGGTCAGAATGGCTTTGATGCCTGACTGAATATTGCCCACGTTATTAATAAAATACAGGTGTTTAAAGAGTTTGATGTCGCTAAGTCATTATCTTTGAAAGAATGATCACTTTCTTTCCTGGTTGGATCTTCATTGTGGATATCTCAATGAAAGCCACAGTGAATTTCCAACTCTGGAGCTGTCCATACCACAGAGTTTGAACTTGGGTTTCCCCCTCCATGCTGATTCTAATTGAATATGTGACCCTTTCTACTACTTGCCTTCCTTTAGGAGCCTCAGGTTTTTTTGTTTTGCTTTGTTCTTAGAAAATTTGGTCATTAAGTAACTAGGCTTTTGTTAGGCAGAACAGCAAGAGCTGTGGCGAGTAACGAGGTTGGAAGCTCCCAGGTACAGGCTGTTGGGTGAGCACAGAGGGGCTGTCGTGCTATAGATCACCTCCATAGACTGCAGAGATGTCTTCCGGCAAGGCTGAAGGAGAGGCACAAAGGGCAGGGCTGCCCCAAGTGGTGACACACGTTCGTTTT
Organism: Tinamus guttatus; assembly: GCF_059628265.1. NCBI lineage: Eukaryota > Metazoa > Chordata > Aves > Tinamiformes > Tinamidae > Tinamus > Tinamus guttatus. The sequence goes on along the minus strand of NW_028288781.1, from coordinate 3,388,971 downwards.
GGTGCATCCTGCTGTCTCGGTCAGAAGCCTGCCTGCTGCCCCTGCTAAACCTGTATGGGTTTGGAACTGTTTGGAGCTGTTCACTCCTGTATGTGTTAGCAGCCCTGAGAGCGACCTGCTGAGCTGCACAGCCCAAACGAACAAATGATTTCCCATTTTGGTGCGATTCTGCTCCTGATTTAACAATATGTTTATTCGTCTTGGGGTGGCTCTATAGTGTAGGCTCAGTGCACCTAGCAGGGAAGAGCAGGGGATTGACTAGAGGGTAGTTGATGTGCCCGGTTCTGTGACTGAAGAAATAGACGTGATGTTTGAGCTCTGTGACATCTGTCTTGTCATGAATCTCCCCTCAGCATCCGAGTCGCTGAAAAGCGTGTTACTGTTTTCTGAATGCAGAGTTCCAGAGCGGAGAACCTGATCTTTACCTAGAAGCTGCATCCAAGCCAGACTGCGAATCCTGGGCTGTGGCACTTGGAGAGGCAAACTCGGAAGGTTTGCGGAATAAAATTCAGCAGCTCCGGAGGCTGATCATGGAAGTCAAAGAGGAGAGAGCATCAGAGGAAGCACGGCCGTTTGTCCCTTCATCACAAGCAGACAGTCTAGGAGAGCCGCAGTTTACAAGTAAGTGCATGCACTCCTGTTGTTGTGCAGTCTGGCAAGAGTGCCCCGAAACGTGCAACAAGCAGCACGGGTCGTGTCAGCCATCATGTCACGAACAGGTTCTGTACTGTCATTTAAGTAGATGATTGACAGTGTGCTGTAGTAGAGGAAGCAAACTGATAAAAATTATTCTTAAATGTCATTACTTGATATATTTAGGTATATGCAAATAGCACCCTTCAGGGGAACAGGTGTGTGAGTACAACATTTGTCTTGTGTTTTTCCCCTCAATTGTTTGTTTTTGTTTTATGAGCTTTAGAAATTTAGTTGCAAATATCCTTCTCTTTTGTGACTTACATGGGCTACTGTATGAAATATAGCCCAATAACTTTGATAAATAGATGAAGGAAGCCTTAGTGATACTGAAGTTACTATCACAGATTTGTTCTTTTTGATAAAAAAAAAAAAGCACCCTGGGAATCTGAAAGCACGGAGCTGTATGTTGAGTCATGCTTGGCATGCTGCAGTCTGAGCTGTGCTCCGCTATTACACACTGCATTTCGGTTGCCCAGTTACTTAATTGAGTCTGTGTCCAGCATCCTCATAAAAGCTGTAAACATGCTGCAGACTGATATGCTGACACTGTTCGTGGCAAGGCTCAACTCTGAGAAACTTGTAGTCAGTGAAATGGGTGTAACTATTGAAAAAGGGAAAGCATTATTTATTATTTTCTACTGACCAAGACCTTTCTAAGATGTAGTTTTCCTGGTCAGATTTGAATCATTAGTTATAGTAATAAGAACAATGTGAAACCAAAATGATTTTTCTGCATGTTTTCATGGAAGATGAACAGCTATAAACTATTTTTTGAATTTCTAACAAAAGCCTTCTAGTTGGTCCACCAGCTCAGGCCTTCCTAGCTGACCAGTTGCTTCAGTATTGGCAGGCAGCTGGTGGTAATGTTCCCTGAAGGCAATGTATGGATGTCAGCATAAGACAATCTCATTTCTAAAAGGTTCATCCATATCATAGTTATCCCATAGTTTCCTGTGGAGGTTGAACAACTCTGTATTTGCCCTTCCTGTGTTTCTCTTGCTCGCTAGTTTTGCAGTTCTGTTTTGCTCCTGTACCCTGTAACAGAATAATGCCCTTTGCAATAAAATAGTCACTGTAGGAGTATAATTCCGAAAAGGAAAGTTAGCAGTTTACATGCTTTGCTGAAAAGTCTGACAGAAGGAATTTTCTTTTCCATTTGCTTTTTCTGTTTTAAAAATCGTGTTGTAATTGGATTTATAATAGTGTTAACAGTGATAAATGTTTTACTATATTAACCCCATTTATGTATTTTCAGAAAGCATATTTCTTGTTTCCTTTTTAATGTGATGATATTCATTTAAAATTAGCTGTTAGAATTGACATTTATGACAAATATGGAATGACTGTTCTGACTGAAAATCTTAAAAGTGCACATCCATGAGAGCCATGAATTCTGGCCTTTTCTTGTTTAGTGTCCTTTCCCAGCAATGAGTAGTTAAGTCATCTTCATTTTTTTCTTCCCCAAGAAAGCTGGTTTCTTTAAGTAAGTCATGAAAAGATTTCTTTTACGGTGAGTTTTTAATGTAAAATGATACTTCACCTGTAATGACAAGTAGGTATCAATGTATGAATTAGGTTACTTTTTTACTGCATAGTAAAAAGCTAGATAATTGAAATCAAATTATTTCTAATTATTTTTTTCCTTACTGTTACAAGGTATTCAGAAAATTGCAAATGAACCAAAGCTGGAGTTCAGTCTTGGTAAGATATAACTTTGTCTTCTTTGGAATTGTGATGGGGTGAAGTGTTTGTCTATGTAATGTTATGTGGTATAATGTAATATGTGTTTAAAAAAAAAAAAAAAAAAAAAAAAAAAAGCATGCCTGTTGATAGGAGCCTGTGTGTGTGGCCTCAAAATACTGGCTTTGACGTTTTGATTGGTTGAATTTGCCAAACATCATCTGAGTTTTATAATGCTGTGCTGCTTTACCATGCTGCCAACCTGCCACTAGTTTTATATGGATATTGTTTGTGATATGTTACTGATTTGGGGGCCAAGAGATTTAAAGTAACTTCCCAGAAACTGTATCATATTCAAAGAAAAGTACTGTCACTTCCGTAGAGTCTATTTTTCTTAAAGCCAAGAGTCAGGCAGTGTGTTGCAGGTGGAGGTGCGCAGTGCCTGCAGCCTGGCAGCATGCCCCTGAGGCCTTCCTGTCTGAGGCCTGGTGTAGGGGAAGCGGCTGCCCAACATACTGGGGCATGGCTGACTCGTTGCTGTGCTCGAGGGAGAGGAATCTCCCAGGCTGACCCCGGGGAAGGGCCAGCGAGGTGCTGTGCACAGGCCATGCAGTGCAGAGGAGCGTCGTGATCAGTGCGTAGGCAATAGCGTAAGGGTGCCATAAAACAGCTCTCAGGCTTGTGTGGGCAGAGCTCTGCTAGGTGCTGGCCTGTAGTGTCCGTGTCTGTGCTTGGCATTTTTCTTTCCAGTGGGAATTGATGTTTCCTGGGCTTTGCTTGCAGTGCTATTGATTGAGACTTTGCAGCTCTGTGACTAATCGTATAAATTCAAGTCTGCTGTCTAAATAAGAGTAATGGTATAAACCTTCTGGGTTTGACTGGTATTCCTGGTCTGTGCTATATATCAGGGATATTTGGCAGCATAGATAGTCTTGCAAAGCTGATTATTAGTAACGTGCTCCTTAGTACTAAATGCTTATGTGAAGCACACTGACGTCAGAGGAACCCCTCTTGAGTGAGTGGTGCATGGGAGATGTTGGTTTATCAGCAGCAGCCATCCTTCTGCCTGTACTGTGAGCTCGTGCGTGCCGGTTTTCTCCTAGCGAGCCAGCTGCTCACAGTCCACACACTGTTCCTGTGTGTGCAAACACGTGCATGGCCAGCATCCCCCGTGCCTCGCGCTGGCGGCGGTGCTGGGAGTGCCGTGGCTGGCCTGGGCCGCCCTGCGCGCGCGGCTCGGCGTGCCCTCCCGCTGGCCCGTGGCTCGGCAGCGGGAAGGGGCTCTGCTCCGGCCCTACCGGGAGGCCTCGAGAGCCCGGCGCTGCTCGGCTGAGCTTGCCCCTTCACGGCTTCGTTTACACTGCTGAGCAACTCTGTCCAACATCCGTATCGAAACAGCATAACAAACTGTGTTAATTTGAACAATAAGTAATTAGAAGTGACTTATTATATGCCGTTGCTTAACCCCAAGCCCTAACAAAAGCAGTGCCTCGTACAAGTGTTTGTTTTGAGGGAGTGTGACCACTTTGTTTGCTCTGGGTAGGCAAGGACAGGCTCACTTGTTTGCTTTTCCCGTAACAGTCTGCTTAAATGTTGGTGAAGTATATGTAAAAGTTTTTTCTAAGAAATTTGAGCTAATACAGCCAAATGCTGTTTTAGGTAAACTGACATAAATTATTAATTTATAGGAATAAGAAGTGTGAGTTGTGGCATGTAAGCAGTGTTCATAGCTGCAAGAAACTCAGAGAGAAAGGGAGTACATAGCTCTCCGTCTGCGAGGAAGGCTGTAGAACAGACGCGCAGAGTGAAGCATTAAATGCTTCTAGACCTGGAATCATGGCATATAGTACATTGACAAAGTTAGAGGTATTATTTATATGATGTGTGTTAGTTAACTAGAAATGGGATTTATAAAGTATAACTTTATATATGCAAATAAACAATGCTCATATCAGTTAATATATACATGTTTTTAACTACAAGAAATTACTCCACAGCTGTTAGCATATAATCATACTTCCTAGCTCTTTTGTCATTAGTGTTCAGTTGGACAATAAATAAATCCCTTAAGTAGACTTCATTAATAAGTAAAAGAGAACATAGGGGCTTTTCAGTATTATGAAATACTGCCTGATTCATTAGACTGAGTTAGAGACAGAATATCTAAATGCTTATCTCATATGTTTGAAGTTCTGATAACTGCTTTTTGAAATTACAATTAATTTTACTTTGCAATACGTAAGCTACTATACCATTCTGTATCCGTATCACTCTGAAAAGTGTTTTCTTTATAAAATGTTAAGAAAAAAAGTAGTGACTCTTCTGTGGAGGTAGTTACCCTGTTTAAAAAAATAATCTTTGGCCTTAGGAAGTTGACATTTTTCACACTTCAGATAACATTTTAATAAACATTGTGATGAATTATAGCTTTGCACCACAATACATCCAGTGTTCTCTGGAGTGACTTTAATTCATGTCCTTTCAGAGTCAGTTTCCTCAGCTCTTTTATTTGTGAGGACTCTTTGGCCACATGGCTGTTTCAGGAGATTGCAGCTGTTGGGACATTTTTAGTTTTCAAACTTTTTTCCATTGCTTGGCTTTGGGGTCATTCTCTTCCTTCCCGCTTGCTCTCTTCGGAAGCACCAGGAGGCAGAGAAGTAGTAGCAGATGCCTTCGGTGCAGGGTGATGAGTGGAGGGCAGGAACAGAGCAGAGGAGAATAAACAGATCCTGGACCTAAATAACTGATCAAACAGCCCTGAAGCTGATATGAATCTTTCCCATGACTTGGAAATGCACAGGGTCAACTCTTCCACAAAGATGTTTGTTTTGGAGTTCTTATTTTTGGTTGCTCCAGCCTTTGAGTCCCAGAGCTGATTATTTATTCCAGCGTAACCGATTTGTGAACTGTGCATTTTGCTCAATTGCAGTGTAATTGTTAAAGGAAATTACACTATGTGTAGAGGTGAACTTTCCTGTAAAGTTTAAGAGCTTGGGTTTCTCTGAAGCTCTGGTCTTCCATCACTGGGCATATCTTCAGATGAAAGCACCTGTCTGAATTTTCTGTGCTGTGCACCCCTCCAGAGAAGAGGAGGGTTCGCTTGCTTTCGTGTGGCCAAAGCTATCTGCTACCAAATTCTTCAGTGTGGATTGGGTATTTTATGCCATTTTCATGTTAGGAGGTAATCATAAAGCTGCTACTGAAGGAAAAAAAATAAATAAAAAAATAAAGTTAGTGGTTTTCCCTTAAAATCTTACCTTCCTGTCAGTCTTGCATAGCTGCTCTGTTATAGCATATTCATTCTTACTTGCAAAAAGCGCAAGGGCATCCCAATGCCCTTCTGGTTGCCTGCAAATTCATTTGATAGAGCCAGTCTGTGCCCTCTACATGCCTTCTTTTCAATTATTTTTTCCTCCCTTTTAAGTATATGTATTGCATCATATGATGCAATAGTAGTTGATTTACTAACCTACATATTCATAATAGTCAAATATTCATCTCAGGCTGTGTTCTCTATAGAAATAAGGGGGAAAAAATAGTATTTAAAAACAGACAAATCAGAACCTTTCTACAACTCATGTTTGTCTTCAGTTCTGCCAGGTATCTAGTCTTCCTGCTTTCTGAGCACTGGAGAATTAGACTAGACTTTCAAGTCTACATCTGTGGACAATACTGCACTTTTGGAAGACTGTCCTTTGATAATTTGACATCAGGTATTGTCTTCATTAGTGCTGGAGCCAGAGGGGAGCATGCTCTCAATCCTCTAGTAATCTGTTCCAAGTTTATTGCTGAATATGCGAGGACTCAAAGGTCTCAGTAATGAGACTTTGGAAACTGCTCAGGTTGTTTTGCCTGTTACTTCTGCAACGAGAGAGTCTTAACTGAAGAGTCTGAATCAAAATGGTGCTGATGCATGAAGTGTTACTGTCATGTTCAGATCAGAATTAGATTTGTATATGTATGAGTATGTATATGCACACACATTTAACTTTGTCTTGAACAACGCATTTTGGTTAGGGTAGCATTATTCTTTTATTAACAATGCATTTACTTTGTCAAGTAAGAAATAATTATTGATAGAAGTAGTCAGAAAAGCACTTTCAGTGTGTCAGCATCCATTGCTACTTAATGACAAACACTTAAGCAGCTATTTAAGCAACAAATTCAAATTGTGCATAGGTTACAGAGATTAAAAATCTATATTATACTGTGATGTGTAAGTTAGTCACCTGGGCAGATTTTTTTATTGAATGCAGGGATGTTTATTTGCTCTGGAGTGGATCAGTGAATATGCTGAGTCAGTAGGATGGAGCAGATCATATTGCTTCAGCGTGTTCCACTTTGCAATAGAGAAATAGCATGTATGCTAATATCAACAATAGTTCAAGAAGCTACAATAAAAAAGCATATCAAGAATAGTGAACTCAAGTGCAGATTTTTTTCAGGCATTTTTCTTGTTTTCTTCTATGAGGTTCAAATGCCTTCTCTGAAAGTTCTTGCTTTTATTGATATTTTTCTTTGAAATACCAGGGGAACTAGGTTGCAGCCTGGTAATGATGACAAAAGTATAAATGAGAACTGTGAATAAGGGAAACTTCTAATCCAATAGAATAAGGACTTTACACAATGTCTCGCTAATGTTTTGATATAAATGGATGTCTAGTGATAAATCTGGAATAGCTGAGGCTAATCTGTTTCAAGGAGATGGTGTAGATACCTGATTTTGCAAAGCTGTTTAGCAGTTGAAGGGGTTTTGTGGGTTTGAACTATTCTGAGACAGTTTTATCAGAATTGTTCTGGAGTAATGCAGTAGATAATAAGGTTGATTTCTTAGAAACATACAGATTTTCAAGTCTTGGGAAGAGATGACAAATTGCTACATATACATGGCCGGAGAAAAAGGAATAGAAGGATGAGACGGGTTACTCTTACAAATCTTTAAGTAGGAAAGATGGGTATGCTCCTCCAGTAAAAAGCGGTTTCTTCTTGATACTGGAGACTATAGTTCGGTGTCTTCACACTTTTTCTCACAATTCATATATGTTGATTTGCTCTTTCAAAAAACCCTCATATCTGGAATTTATAGAGGGAAAGGTTAGGTCTGTGCTGAAAACTACAAGAAAAGTCAGAGCTGCTCCAACTACTTAACGGGATGGATCTTAGTATGGGTTAATCTATCCTGCTTTTAGGTTATAAGGACAGTTCACTGTGAACTACTACTAGTTTCTGAGCTACTATATTTAAAGCACTTAGAAACCTTTATGTTAACTTGTAAGACTTACTGAAAATTACTCTAAGAAAAGTTTGAATTACTTAAGAATTTATAATACAGGTAGGCACTCAATGTGATTCTGTCAAAATTGGGCCATATCTTATTAATTTCCTGCCTAGGTATTAAGCAAAAAGTGCCTAAATTTGTCCTTTAATATTTTTAGAAGCTTTAGGCTTCGTTTCTAAAATATGTTAGGTGTCTTAGTGAATGTGACACCAGCTTTTAAAATACTTTGATGTAATGGAAAACTTGTGTTTCCAGGGTTTTTTCTTAGTTCATAGGTATGTAGGATTAAAGATGGTTTCTTCAAGCTAAAGAGGAGTTATTTTTGGCACATGCCATTCTTCTCTCTTCCTTTTTTTCCTGCTTTTCCCAGGCTTTGACTCATACACCTCCTACTGCACACACTTTTTCCTGTTTGTCTTGCCAATCTGTGTACTCTTGTCTAGTTCAGTTTCTGAAGTTCACTCTCTCAAGTAACTCTCTTTGTATCTTCCATGTATATCTTCAGTGTGGGTCTCTTAGGTCTCATGCACTGTGACTTTTGTGTGTATCTGTGGCATATTATATCCTCCATCTCTAGGGTGCCAGGATGGTGGAGGAGGGTGAGTGGAGGGAGATGTCTGTGTAGTTGGGTGGCTGAACTGGCAAGCGGGAGACCTGGCCTGACCTAGCAGCTCTGTGGAGGGTTTGAGAAGGCAGCATCTCCTGGCTAAGTCTGCCTTTAAGCTCTGCCACCCTGGTTCTTCTGTGTTGCTGAGTACAGCTGTTTGTGTGACTTAATGATCACATAGTTGGTACGTGGTGAGTGAGATGTCTAAGACTGATATGTGGTGTTGATGGCTTTTTGGACCCAGGAAGCTGGTCTGAATGGAGAGGACCATTAAGATCCTTACTGAGAGTCGCTTCTCCTGCAGATTTTTATGCAGATAACAGCAAGCCAAATCAGGATAGATTATTCCTTTGTTCTTAGAGTGAACTCTAAAACTTCCTTACCTGCAACAGACATTTGCATGAGAGTCCTGGCATGGCTGTTTTCTGTTAAGCTTCCCCTACCTGCCAGGCAGTTGCCATTTTGGCTGTTGAGAATGTGATTGATTGTTTCTTTTCACCTCTTAGTAAGAGGTGCTGATTTTGTCAGGAAGGCTTAGAAGTATTTTTAGTGTATAGATTTCTGTTTCAGCGGCTGAAACCTGTCAAGTTTTTTCTACTGCTGTTCGGTCCCCTTTGTAGCCCTAGGAGTTCTCCTAGGCAGATGCAAGGAGCATGTGGCATCCTGAAGAAAAGGGTAGAGCCTGTTAGGAAGCCAAAGCCATGTTCACAATGTGAAGGACTTGCCATGCAACTTGCCAGGAAGATTTTCTAGGGCCTCTTAGGCTTTGTTGTTACTGTCTGGTTTGCAAGTGACTCTTGTAGTCATCTGCCCCATATAGTGGTAGCAAGGCATGCATTGCCTTAGAAATACTTGAGTATCTGTAAGTAATTCCTCATAATTATGTTGAAATTGGATTGTTTAAAATTGTTATGATCTGTCTGAATATAAGGAATTTTAGGGAACTTGGCTTGCTCTGTGCTGTAATGCTTTATGGTGCATTTAATGTGCCTCACATATGGTGTGATAGCAGTGGGAATTGCCTTATTTCTTGGACAGAGCAAGTCAGGACTGGGGAGAACTGAGCAAGCCACAAATAAGTTTTGTTACTGGTCTTGGCCTGGGATGATAACAAGTGAGTGCTGATCTGTCTCTTGTGTATGTTTGTGCCTTCATGTTTATATTTTGTTACGATAGGAATGGTGTTGCAAAATACAGGCTTAAGGTAGAGTGCTTACTGAATAGCATTTAAGACTTCGTTGTTGGCCAGGGATATAATGCAAATAGACACTTTTTAACCTGAGTTGAAATTCTTCCTTCTCCGTTTGTGCAGGATTTAGGTATGACCTCAGGTAAAATGTGGGCTCTACTGAGGAAGACTGTGTAGTAACTATGGCCCTGTCCTGGCTGGGGCCACCTGTGGTCTAGAGTTCCTTTAGAGGACAGAGACCATGTCCTTGAACTAAAATTTGGTGACAATTTCATGTAAACTAAGAAATTACCTTTCACGCTCTTAATTCTGTCACCTCTGCCCCTGCTGCCAGTGAATCGAAAATTCCTGTTTTTTCCACCAAGGCAGGACAGCTGCAAGAGGAGGATGTACATGAGGGAGCGCGTGTGCATTCCCTCACGTGTGGCAAGTGGTGACTTCCAGTGGTTTGTTAATCCCTCAGCGGGAGGAAGGTGCAAGATAAACCTGGATCCAGCCTGTGTCTGACCTCCTTCAGGTTGAGTTGAAGGGGGCACTGACACCGCTTCTCCTCAAGCTTCCCGCTGGGGTGTCGTGAAGGAAATGAGGGCTGAGGTGTTGGCAGAGCCGGTGCAGGCAGGGCTGCCCCCCATGGTGTGTGCCTCAAAACAGCCCCCTGGCTGCACAGGCACCTCGTACAGTTGACAGCCTGGATACCTGGAGACTGAAACCTGGATACCTGGAGACTGAAACCTGGATACCTGGACACTTCGGCTCCAGAGCGAAGCTGCAGCTGTGCGGAGAGGCTCCGCGCAAATCTTGCTCCCAGGCATTTCTGTCTCCGAATTTTTTCATGATTTTTTTTTTTTCCCCCCTCACTTCATGCAGTTGGTGCGTTGTGCCCTGTGAAGCCCTTCACGAGGCACTGCCTGGGAAATTGCTCCTGGCCCTCCGCTGTGCCTGCCTCCTCCACGGCAGCCTCCTCCTCTCAGGCCAGAGAGTGGCAGGGCCCTTGGGAAAGGAAAAGCAATCGAAGCAGCTGGTTACTGAGCCCAGCAATGGTGTAGTCTGTGGTTCTTGTGCAGCCTGCCTTCCATTAAACCGCTGCAGAGCAGTTCTCAGTTGTTAGGTCAAAAATATATTAACAGAAATGTCTTCATGTCACTCGGAAGCACGGTAGCTCCTGATGCCTGCTTTCACACTAATGGTGCTGCACTACGTAAGCAAAGTGCTTGTCTTTCAAAGGGCAGTTGTTAAAATACATCTCTACTCATATAGAAACAATTGCAGTAAAGCTTTCATGTTATTAAATGTCTCCCAATGGATTTTTTTTATCCTGATATATAAGCACAGGAGTTGTGTAAAAAGAAAATCATCTAATTAATGAAAGGCTGAAGTCATCCTCCTCCTCTGAATGCATTAGTTACAGATGCAGTTATTTTTGGAAGCTTTGAAATGTGGGTCCTGTGGTGAGATTTGCCTTGAAAATGAGGGTGCCCTGCACGCCTCAAAAGAGCTGGTGTCTTCATAGCCACCAGAGCAGCCATGAAATCCAGGTGGCTTTGAAGCATCCTATGTGGCCAGTAAATTGAAAAGAAACAAATCAAAGTTGATGATGATGATAAAAGGGAGAGGAGGAGCAAGGCCTTTGAGTGTCCTGTGGGCTATGTTTGAATACCCCCAACAAGTTAAAGCTGACAAGTTGAGGCCAAAATCTTCTAGTCTTGTATTCAATGTAAGTTCCCCCTGCCCGATGGATTGAGTGAGCACAGATATTATGATAAATTAAGAATCTGGTTTAGCAGTGTGGGAGGAACAGAATTCTCAACATATAGCAAGCTGAGGGTTATTGGTGGTAAAGATTGTGGCTGAAGTACTTTTTAAAAATAAAATACAAGACCCATGTAGTGCCTGCAGTGTTTCCAGCTTTGAGATCTGAATGTACCCCCATTGAGATGAAGAGCATCAATACCTACTTCATCCTGCATTTAAATATCAAATCACCAGGAGATGTCTCTGAATAAATAAATTAAGAACTCTTTAACCCTTAGGTAATCTTCCCTGTGTGTGTGCGCGTGTGTGCCTGCAAATGAGGTGATTTTAAATTATTTCTCTAGGAAGAAAAGATATGTGTGTGTTTCTTTTATGTATGGTCAAAAATAACTCAGTTTCAAACCTAGTGTTGCAACATATGTAAATGGCAGGTTTTCAACCTTGAAAGAAGTCTTGCTGGAAATAAGTGCAGCAATTGGTTTCTAAGACTTTTTAGTTTTATCTTAAAACACTGACTACTGATCTCTGTAAACTTGCGAGATAACTTCAAGTAATAGCTATGGACCAGCATCTTTTGAGTCATATGTAGTCTTGATTTTTGAAGAATCTAGATATATCAATGTGTATGATGCTCAAAGTGGGTTATTTAGAACTATCTAAGTGTGTTCATGGCATGTATGGTCAGAAGGGTGCACCATGTGTGGTATGCTTCAGTCTTTTAAGGCTCTATGTACCTGCAGGCTTCTAATGATTGTGAAGGACATTTGTGAAGAAGTCTAAGAGTAAAGGGGTGGGTGGTGTGTGTATGCAGTGTGTTTTTCTTTTTTCTTCTTTCCTGAGTAAATCCAAAATGCTTGCAAGCCATGAATTCCTTGAAACTTGTCCTTTGACAACTGTTGACTCTTGTGGGCTTTTGTTATTTCCTGATTTTGTATCAGTGATGTGGAAAGAGATGAATTTGTGTTCATGTTCCGTCCTATTGTTTAACCTCCTTGTAAAGGAGTTAGGCTTGGCTATGGCATACAGGTTGTCTGCTGTTAAAATAATCTCAAATTATTTAGCAGAGCAGCTATTTCTAGCTCCCCTGAGGAGTAAAGCATTGTCTCTCACTTGGATCTCTAATTGAGCTATTAATCCATAATTGACACCTCTTCAGACAAGTCTTACTCATATTGGGATGTTTTTTCCTTTTAACTATGGCCTGCATGCAGATTAGTTGGTATTTATCATGCATTTCCTGGCTAGTAAGTGCTATTATTGAAGGACTAGAAGTGATTGTTCTGGATTGCAGAAATCTATTTTCTCACTTGATTAAAAGTGGCTTCTTCTTGTTTACTTTGACTTTCAAGTACTTTTTAGTTGCCTTTGCATTTACGCATTTCGAAGAACACTTTCTACTCTGTAAAAGAGGACCTCTGACATACTAAAGGGACTAGTGCTTTGCTTTGTTTTCTGTAGAGGACTCTGTGTTCAGAGATGTTCATGGATCTATCTTTGCCTACCTATTGGAGAGGCCACTATGCAGTGAGATTCTGCATGTAGTATCATGGCACAACATATGCAATAGTACAGCGCAGTAATCATAGAATCACAGAATGCTTAAGGTTGGAAGGGACCTCTAGAGGTCATCTAGTCCAACCCCCCTGCACACGCAGGGTCACCTAGAGCACGTGGCACAGGGCTGCGTCCAAGCGGGTTTTGAAGATCTCCAGAGAAGGAGACTCCACAACCTCTCTGGGCAGCCTGTTCCAGTGCTCTGTCACCCTCACTGCTAAGAATTTTTTCCTTAAGTTCCTGTGGAACTTTCGGTGCTTCAGTTTGTGGCCTATGTCGGCAACCTGTTTGACAGGTTATGCTCTGTCCATTTTGAGCACTGGTCATGAAGGACAGAGATGTGGTGTTCAATTTTGCATTCTTTTGGATGCCTTTTTTTAGAAACTATAAAATAGATCAAAACAAGGTTGATGCTTGACTCTTCACTGGAGACCGCATCCTTGTAGCACATAAAGGAAAGGTACGCAAATCTTTTCAGCCAAATGACACTTAAAGGATGTTCTGTTAGGTACTCAAGTAGTAATTAACTGTTGTCAGTATTTTCATTCATGAGCTACTAATGTTAATGTAGCTCCCTGCTGCATCTTGCACTGGCTTTGTTATTGCTTTCATTGTTTAACACTTGAAGGATTTTTTTTTTTTCCTTACGCATATCTGGATGAAGAACTACATTCACTAGCAGTATCTCATGGGCAGTGACACTATGGCCACTCATATGAATTGTGGTAGGGCTGGTTCCAGACAAGTTATTGGGAACAGAGCAAGCAGCAGCTTCTGAAAGATGCAGCCCTGCTTAGGTGCACACAGGCCGACATGGAGTGAGCCTGGGTGACAGTGGCAGCCTAGTAGTGATACCCTGCAGTGTCATGCAGGCCGTGCAGCGTGCTCGAGAGCCTGGGCATGCTGGTCCCTGCCGTGCTCTGGGCTCCTGGCTTTCTCCCTGGACTTGGCCTGGCTCCTTCTCTGTGCCCATGTGCTGCGCTGTGCTGAAGGGGCACCCGAGGGCCTGCAAGTGGCTCCAGCACCTGCTTGCAGGGCTCTTCTGGCCTCCTGCATGCTGGGCTGCAGCCCTCTGCCTGGCAGGGCCGCTGTGTTCCTCCAGGCCTTCTACAGAAAGCTTGTCTTCATGGTGGTCTGAAGTCACGCTGCCCACCGACGAGCAAATTGCAGTGCTTCCCTCGGAGGCTGGTGCACAAATACGTATGTCATGGTATGCTGTGGTGCTGCTGTAATAAAAACTGCTGTGGGAGACTGACAGACAGCTCTGTGTCTGTCTCTGTGCAGGATCTGGCACTCTTGCTCCTGTTTAGCTTCTGGTGGTGCTACTGATAATTTTCTTAAATTATGTGTTGTTTCTGCAAAGCTGTGCAGAGGTGAAAAGTGGTGGTGTATGTTTTGTAAGTGAAAAGCAGAATAAGTTATCACAGGTTCTAGATGCTTGCTGTGACCTTACAGTATATTGAAGTTGATGTAGCTAAGAAGGGAGGTCTGTGTGCTCTGGTATGTTTTTAAACTCTTTACTTGGTATTTATATTTGCAACCACTCCATTTTCAGCATAGTGGGAAATCTCTGAAACTGCAGGAAGCTTAGATCTTTACTCGAGCAGATACTTAATGTGAAAATGTTGAAGAAGGTGAAGGTGAAAAAACGGTTTTTAACTCTCTTTCCAGGAGTTTTAAACCCTTCTGTGGTAGCCTAAAATACTAACAATGCCAAAATAAATTACAGCCTTAGAACAGCACTGTCAAAATGGGTTTTGGTGCGGATATGTTTTGTACTCTAATCATGCGTAGTAAGTTTTCATGAGCCTTTAAGCATTTTTTTGTTTTTCTCTCATTTCCTTGTTTCACTTGCAAGAGAAATGAAGTCACCTCCAGGGCAGAGCATAAATGCCATTAATAAAGGGTACTATGAGAGGCATAGTTCATGACACAAGGTAAAGAGGATAATGAAAGCAACAGCAACCTAAAGCAATAGCAGAAGTTCTGCTTTGGTATCACTAGACTGCTCGCATATGAGGGAAAAACAGAGTTGTTTTCTACTACATACACAGTGCTCCATAAGTAAATGAAATCTTCTCTGAGGATTATTTTTCAGGTAGTGTTATGTTTGTCTATATAAAAAAGTAGAGGCATACATTCCCAAGTGTAATTCCAAAAGTTAAAGGAATTTAAAATGTTGAATAAGAGCAGTATTTTCTTTCAGAGTTGTAAGAAGCAGCTATTCTGAGGAAAGGTAGAAATCCACTTCTGCAGCCTTGTTGCCAATGTGTGACTGAAGTTTCGAACACTGAGGTGCTGGAAGCCAGCCCTCTGCAACTCCTAAGTAAAACTGGAGGAGCATCATCTTCAGCAATGAACTTTGCTGCAACAGATCATCTGACAAGATAGTAACTGATTAATGCAGTATCCAAATGTAAATTGCCCCAAATGGGTGTCTAGCACAAGTAATCATGTGCTTAGCTCAGCCCTGGAATATGATGCCTGTGAGAAGTGTACTGATCCAGTCAGGAGCTTTTCCAAGCTCCTTGAATCTCTCCTACTTACACGGTGTGAATTAGCGGGCTCGTGCAGGCTGAACAGCAAGGCAGCAGTATGACACAGCCCTGATCCAGTGTGTCAGAAGAACTGAAAATTATACTCAGGAAACTGCTCTTACTGCTGGAGGTGCAAAGGTTTGCTCTGAGCCTTTGCATTTGTTTTACCTTCTTTGAGGCAGTAGAAGGGTCCTGTGTGGAAGCACTGTACTTGATGCTCTGGTCCAGCTTGAGGCTTTCACAAAAGATACAACAAAACAAAATTTCTTTAGTTCTGCAAAATTCAGGGTGAGCAGAACTTGTTCTGAAGTAGAACATTTCTGATACTGACAGTGTTAATTTGAATCAGATTTGTCACTTCATATGCAAATGGATTACCAGTGCAGCTGGCATCTCAACTCCTGGGCATGAGCACTCTGCTTCTGCCCACCCTCCATAAGCACATGTTCTCCCAGTGGCCCTCACTCCTTATTTCAGTGACACTTAAAAGAATTGTGTTCTTTTAGTTGCAACTTAAGTGAAAAATGATTGACCATTTTCCTGGACAACCTATTTGCTTATTACTTGATAAGAATACCTGATTTGTGTGTCTCTTTATTCCTCCTTCTCCAAACCTGTGTTTCTGGAGTTGACATGCGTAGCTCTTGCATTTTGCTTTGGCCAATACAGCTTCTCTGGCTGTAGATTCTCATTGGATTATTGATAAAAAAAACTTTCCTCCCACTGTTAATGGTAGGTATCCCAGAAAGATAGCAAGTGCTATGTTTCATTGAGATATAACTAAGTTACTTCAGCAATGACCTGTATGTTCCAGAGAATAAATGTTTTATCTTCATGTAAGTACCTCATACCCACAGCCAGGATCTGCACTTTTGACCCTTTTTTTTTTTTTTTTTTTAAATCATTTCACTTGGTTGGATGCGGGGCCCAAATGCAGTGTTGTCATTAGAGATTGCTTTCGTTGTGGGGTTTACCTGTGTCTGAGCATCTGGGGGTAGCTGTTTCTGGTAATGAGCATCTCTCTCACACCTACTTGTTCTGTGGCTGTAGGTAGGGGTTACCTTACTCCTTACTCCTCGGCGTGGCAGATGGAAGTACTTGTGCTAGCACACAAGTGGGCTGACCAGTTAATAGGACATGCTTAGGATGGGGTACTACATGGAGGGGGTGCTAATTAACACTGTTTTGTGCTAAGCTGCCATTAAGCAATAGTATTTCCCAAGCATTGGCCTTAGGTGCTTTCAGGCATGTTCTGCCCTGTGGAAAGAACTTCCCTCTTGCAGTTGCCTTCACACTCCTCAGTGGAGTATACAGTCCAAGTTTTCCTGTGTGCCCTGGAGCTGGATTATTCCAAACCCTTTTTGTGGTTCAAGATATTCCTTTGAAACCTGAGTGAAGGTGGTCTTTCCAGCAAGCTCGGTTAGGCCTCTTGGTTCATGGGAGGCAAAAGCAGTGGCAATGCTTCCTTTCCTTTCCTCCCTCCTGTGGAGGAGGTAAAAAAAAGAAAAATGTGTGGTACTGAGTGCTGTGCATATAGCACAGGTCCGAATGTAGTGGTGTTCCATTTAATGTGTCCTTCTGCCTGTTGAGGAAGAGTAGCATCTCAGTTTGTCAGGAGGTGTTCAGGACAGACCATATGTTAAGACTTACAAGCTAAGTTGCTTTGGGAAGACAGTGCTGCTGTAATGCTAATAAAATAACTAAAAATAAACATTGTGTGTGTGTGTGCATGTGAAAAAGGCTTTGCTAGCTTCAACTGTGCCCCATATCTCCACATTGTACTGGTCTCCTCTTTTGAAAGCAGACAGAATAGTGCATTTTGGAGAGAACACAAGCTCGAGGGTTAATTCCTGCCCATGCTGGTCACTTGGAATCTGTTTTGGTTTGGAAAAGGCAAAGGAATGAAATCCCAGGAAAATTATGTGGTTTCTGTTACTGGTTAGAGATGAGGAGAAAAAAAGCTACCCCACAGATTGCCGTGTAGGTTAATCTTGGGAATTTATTGACTCCTGAGACCTTAGTAAATGTGCTGTCATCTCTCATCTAACAAAAACAAATGAGCATTGCAATGTCAATGCCATTTCCCAGTTTTCAGTCCAGTCCTTGGCCTCCTTCCCAAACTACCCTGCAAGCAGAGGATGTCTCCGTGTCCTCCTGACCATGTAGTCTGTTCTAGCTACTGGGTCTGTCTTGGTCTTGGGAGGTGCTGGGTTTCTTCTGCTTTTTATCCAGATAAATTTCTTCTGGTTCCCCTGGGCTTTGTGCTTGGAGCAGTGTTGAATGCCTAGTCAGAGTTGTTGTGGTTCCAGGGAAGGTAGAAGATGAATTTCCAGCCTTCTTCCTGCTTGTTAAGTAGTTGTTGGCTTTCTGTGTGTGTGTGCTCTATTCTTCCTTACTGCTCTTGTTTTGGATACATCCTCCCTGATCCCATTACTTGGTCACCAAAAGCATGACATGAATCTCTACTGTGTTTGTAGGTGCATGACTAGTAGTAGGTGCTTTACTGTGGTTTGTGTAAGAGTAATAGTGCAATGTTAAGAGTGGAACAGCAGCAGTCACGGAAATAAAACGACTATTAAAATGTTCCCTTTGTGCTTTTATTCTTTTTGAAAATAGTGTTGAAGGATAACAGTGCTTTCTGTTTGAAGGCAATTTAAATGCTAAAGCAGTTTTAAGCATAGACCACAGTATTATGCTAAATTTGTAAACACATATTTGTAAATATTCTTTAGACCAGAGCTTTCTTTCAGCTATTCTCTCCTATAGGTAGTGATTGCTTTGGTTTCTTTCTTTTTCTTTGCCTAATGTATAGCAGGCTTTTGGACTCTTTTCTTTTTTTCCTATTTAAAAAAAAGCATGAACTGCTCTTAATATAATTCTTCCCTAAACATTCTTGGTATGCGATAGGCTTAGTATAGATGGCATTGCTAGGGGAATGGATGACTCAAGCTTTTCACCCTGAGTCAACAGTCACAATGAGTAGATTCATATGCTTCTAGCGTGTAAACACAAGCTGTCACTGCAGTCCCCTGGATTTTGTTGATGAGTTTTGCCAGAATTATTTCAAGCACAGCGCAATATTGAACAAGTCATGTCACCTATGTAAGTGATCTGCTTGGGAATAATTTTGAGGGAAAGCATATGGATCTTATTTTACCTGCTTTTACTATGCTACACTTTCAATTAAGAAAGCAGACAGGAAACATGCACTTTGTGTTGGCTTTGCATTTTTTTGAATAACCTATCTCAATGCTAAACAGATGTATTTATACATCTGTTATATATCTGTATACAGATATAGCTTGTGTCTCAATTTCATAGCTCTGCAATATTTCGTTGTGAAGAAAGCTGGCTGTTCCTTTTGTCAAGGCATAAGACTTTCAGAGATATTTTTGGTACAATAGTTCAAACAGCAGTATGTGGTGTTGGACTGTGGAACTTTCCATTCAGGGAGCAGGATGTATCAAACTTCTCCTATTATTTGCTATTGTAAATACTACTAATAATAATAAACCTTAGGCTTTGTTTAACACTTTGATCAGTGTGTATTTAAGGCAAGTGTTGCACTGTAGCCCAAACCGACAAATACTGTGTCACTCCAGACCTTGTCTCCTGTCAGTGACAATGTTATTGAATAGCCTCTTGCTGAAACCTGGGTAGTTGTGGAAAGCGGTAGCTGAAAGTCACGATCAAGTGACAAGTAGCTTGAATCTAACTAGATGAATGTTTCATCTTAATTTATTTGTTGTTTTGCCCCAGAAGCTCCAAGAAATATTTTGTGCTGCTACTCCCTACTGGTGAGATGTGTGTGAATTATTTTCATGTCAACTCTACCAGGTGAAATTTGAGATCATGTTGCTGGGCTTCCTTTTTGCAGGAGTATGATTTAAATGGGTGGATTTCCCTACCACTGCACACATGAATATTTTTCTGAGCTCAGGCATCACTAAGGTGTTGGCCCCTTATTGGTATCTTTTTCCTGTTAAATGTTTTATTAATGGGATAAAAATCTGGGTTCTTGATTGGTCATATCCGGTCAATCTATTAGAGAACTCTTGCAATGAAATCAAATCAAACTACTGTTTGAGTGATTTTTCTTTCCCCCATTTTCTGGTCTTTTCTCCTCTTTAGTGGTTCATACAGTTGTCTGTGGTTAGGCTGACTTGGGGGCAGGGTTGAAAACCTGGAGTATTTTCTGCCAGAGTTGCAGCTTGTACTGATGAGGACCAGGAGCTCTTGGCATCCCTGTAGAAGAGCATCTTCTAGTGTGCCAGTGAGATATGCTAAAAAGAGAATTGCAGGACATAAGGTGGAAAAGCAATGGCTTTTCCATCAAGGTTGTATCAAGTAGTCCTGATATTTAATTTCAATGATGTGGTGAGCTTTAGAAACCAAGAATTGTTGGTAACTTGGTGTTCAGGTTGGGTACTGTCATGTCAGCTGTTCACAGGGACTCCACCTGCACAGGTAGTGGTTGTTTTCCTGCTTTTAGCACTGGATTTTGGTTGCATCAGTTTCAGGCTGTCTTCGTTGACAGTCTAGGCTTAAGCAGAAAAATATTCCTTAAGAGTTTCCTTGTTCTCCTGGCTGTTCTGGGGGAGCAGCAGCCAAGCTTCACGCAGTTGTCCTTTTGTGCAGCCCCCAAGCAGCACGTGGGAGCCCAAAGCAGCGTAGTGCGAAGGAAGCTGCGTTGCCCTTTCACCTGCACCCCGGAGGCTTCCTGGCCTTGGCCTCTCCTCAGGGCTGTGTTTGCTCATGGCGGGGTAACCTGGCCCACCTTGAAAATGGGAAAGGTCAGCTGCACCCAAGTGAGCCCACTGTTGGCAGGGGTTCCTCAGAGTGAGTGCTCCCTGCTCAGCTCTTTCTGGGCTATGAGCCTCCCCAATGCCAGAGGCTTCTCTCCTTTCCTCTCTCAAGAATCCCGGTGTGATTGCGTGCACTGCAGAAAGCCCTGGGTAGACCCCCTTTGCAGTATTTGCTGCAGCATGTCCCTTAAAAGCATAAGCCACCCAGCATGTCCTTGAGCCAACACGTCTCATGAGTCCAGCTCCTCTCTGCAGAGTGGTTTATATGAATACATACAAGAATGTACTCAACAAGATAAATAATGGCTTTTGGCTGGCTTAGATGGCCTTCAAAAACAGCCTGGTGCTGTGAAGGGGTGCCCAAGTTAGGCTGCCAAGAGAGATGTGGCGAATTAAATGAGAGCTTATGTAAAGTTACTCACTCGGCAGCATGGGTAGTGCGCGCGCATCCGCGCACGGGAGCTGATGAGCTGCTGGCAGGAGCTTTGCAGAAGCTGTGAGTATGTTGAGTGGAGACGAAATCTCGGTGCAGTTGTGCAGCATGTGACTTCCTATTTCTGTAAGTTACTTCCAAGGGACTTCCTCTGTTAAATCGGCTTGTCTCCAGAGGCTTCATCTGGAGCTGCAGCGGCGCTTGCTTTGTCCCGTGCCTGGGGCAGTTTTTTCCAAAGTTGTCTTTTTAGCATTTTATTTTTTCTTTTGTACTCTCTCCAGCATGCAAGGATCTAGTGGCTGCTACCCGTGATCGGAAGCTGAGTACATTTATACAAGTCTCAGTGGTGCATCCAGCCGAGCACGTTCTGACGAGATATTCGAGCACTGAAATCGTGGAGGTGAGTGGCTCTTTCAATTAACACGCTGGTTAGTAAATTGCTTATTTTTTCTCTAGAAAATGAATAAGAAATAAAGCAAGTTAGTGCCTAACCTTTAGTAAGGCAGGCACGCTGGCTGTTAGCAAAGCATACCTGAGAGAGTTCTGTGGTTCTTGGCTTTTAACCAGCATAAACAGCTAGATTTGAACATGCCCCTTCATGAAAGATCTGTTTTTTCCAACCAAGAAACATAGAGAATAGTCCCTTAGACATGGGCTTAGAATGAAACACAGAACAGTAGTTTTCATGGAAGAACAGGGCTTTGTAAAATGAAGAGTGCAGAGATTTTGGAAAAATATTTTAAATTGTAGAAGAGCATAGTTGCTTTTTTAAGTTATTCTTTCTGTTTTTTTGTTCTTTTTTTTTTCCATTAGAAGGCTGGCATTTTTGCGACTAGAAAAACATTAGCCTGCTTTTTTAATTAGAAAAAGCATGTGTTTATGAAATAATTGTGACATATAAATTTATTTGTGAATTGTGTTTTATAGGAAAAAGTTTTTTGAGGCTGCTTTACTAGTCCTTGCTTTCTCCAATAAACATTTATGTCAGAAATGGGACAAAATTTATTTACGAAGAAAACTATTTAATCTGAGCAGACAACGTAGGTGTGACTTTGGTCGTCTTATTGGAGGGATTAATTAACAACAGAGGAGTCCTACTGCAAATACTCATCCTAATTTACTTTATCTAAGGTTTGTTTTAGCTGTTCAGCACAAGAAGAGTATTTCATGAGCTCCTTGTGTGATCTTAGTTTCAGCTGACTGCTAATTAAACTGTTGTGGTTTCAGCCATTAACCATCCTGAAACTGCTTAATTCAAATAGCTTATATCTGATGAGGGTGTTTCATTTCAGACTGTCTGGAACAAGGTAGTGCAGAAGTACAAACAGAAGTAAACAGATATTTCTAATGCCATGTTCTATATATGAATCAATTCCTGAATTTGATGTGCTTGAGTTCTTGGCTTCCTCAGTCCAGCTTTTTGTGGAGGGAGGGAACAGAGAGAAAAGTAATTTTCATACAATTATAGAATCCTTAAAGGTGGAAGGGACCTTTAGAGACTAAGTCCAACCACCCCCTGCACATGCAGGGTCACCCAGAGCACGTGGCACAGGATTCGGTCCAAGTGGGTTTTGAAGATCTCCAGAGAAAGAAAGTCCACAACCTCTCTCGGCAACCTGTTACAGTGCTCCATCACTGTCAAGAAACTTTTCCATAAGTTCCTGTGGAACTTTTGGTGCTTGCAGCCATTTCCTCTAGTTCTATTGGTAGTATTTTCATCAAGTGGAAGCTGTAATCATCATGTGAAAGCCTTTGTTTAGCAGAAAAGCTAAGGATACTGGCCCACTAATCTTTGCCAACTTTTTAGTTAAATTAAACATGAGGATATTTTAAGAATATTTTAAATAGTTGATTTAAATGTTTCTGTATCTATAATGTACACATAAAAATCTTCTTAAAATGTTGTTGCTTCTCTATATCTAAATGCATATGCAAAAATGTACTATTACAAAGATGGTTATTACTTTACAAAGCCAAGGATGTTATTGTCCTACACCACTGCATTATTGCTTTAAGAATGGAATTATAATTCCTAAAGTCAGTCACTCCCTAAATGTAATTAAGGGAGTTTATATAGCTTGACCTGTCTACCATGAACTATACTGCTGGTACCAGTCTACTCAGCTTGGATTATAACTGGAGCTGAACACATACCAGCTGATGAAAACTGTCAAAATAGTGGTGTCGGTTTGGCTTAATTTACTGTAGAATTTACTGGTTGAAATACTAAGTTAATTGTAAGAAAGATGCTCAGATGTATTGATACGTAAGTGTGTGCACATGTGTGAGTGTGCATATAAAAATACCTCTCTGCACACATTGGAGTGTGTATGTATATGTCCATTTGTGCTTTTACCACACACCATAGTAATTCTAAATGGGTTTTTATTGTGACTTAATGAACTGAGGCTTCACATCTTTTTTTACATAAACCAAGCGTTCACTTAAAGTGAAACTTAACATACCCCTAGAAAGGAAATATGATGGGAATGAAGGGCATTGCTTTTTACAGTGCACTCTTCCAGATACTGTTACCTCTTGGCTGAGTTTTGCTAGACTCTGTTTAATGAGTTTAGGTTTTAGAGCTTCTCAGTTTTGTTTCTGTGTTAACTCTTCATGTGTGCTTGCTGTAGCAAACTAGGCTAGTTTGCAAAGCCCCTGGTTTGTGTCGGTGCCTCGGTCAGCGCGTGCGGCGTTGTGCATGCTGCGCGTTGCCCGCCTGCTGCCTTACTGAATGTTTGCTCGTGGGGCACAGGGAACAAGAGACCCGCTCTTCCTGACCGGTGTGACGTTCCCACCTGAATACCCCGTCTATGAGGAGACGAAAATCAAACTGACAGTCTACGATGTCAAAGATAAATCTCAAGACACGGTAAGTGATTTGCCTCACTACTTGCATACAGTTATATTGAGGATTAAGCTTCTCAGTGTTGTTCTTTAGCTTTCTGTGGCAGGTTCGCCAATTGGGGAAAGAGGGTTATGTAACGTAGATTTTCTTTTGTACTTAAAATGTACTTTGCTGGTTTATTCAAAAAAATTACCTATGTGCTATTGTTTAATTGATATACGTGATTCAGTACAGATACTTTAGGCAAATAAAAGGTTACTATTGTGTGCTTTTTATGGCAGACAACATATGGAATAGAATGAGATGGTAATGCTGTGAATTGCTTTCAAGGAATGTGTTACTGATCATACTTCACTTATGGCAAAGTCACAATGATGACAAAACCTGTTACTTAATGCTTGAGAGTGGCAGTTGTATTTTGTGTTAATCTGTGGTGGTACCTGTAACGCTCCTATGGCTGCTGCTGTTTTTGGTGTGCAAGGGTCAAAGATCTTCTGTATGATTATTAAAGGCAAATAATTTGGGGTTCCCCCCAATTATATGTTTGGGGTTGCACTGTCAGCTGCTTTTGCTGAGAAATAGTTACTCATGAGATGGTATATGGAGGTCAGTGGGACTTTTGGTGTGTGATTCATGCCTTCTGAACGGAGGCCTTGAGTGCTGCTCTGTGTGCAGCAGGTGATCGAAGCCTTACAGAGCTGGAAGATAGGCCAGGACCTGAGAGCTGCGTTTTTCTTCTGTGGCAGCAGGAGTCTGGCTTATAGGTGTTCCTCAGCCATCCAAAATACCGTTTGTTGCCTGCATTTAGTTATCTGTTTTGCGCTTTATGTGTCTGTACCTGGCCCCCAATATGATCAAGGGTTGTAAGATGTGTTGTGCTAACTATATGCATTCATTATCCATAGGAAATTAATTGTATGACATTGAACTTGAGGCTGTTGAGGTGTTTAGAAGGGCTTCTAATCTTGCCTTTTTTCCCCCCCAAGGTGGTAAATAGTCGATGTCGGCTTGTTTAAATTTTGAGCTTTTCTGAGCAAACTGATTGGACCTTTGGCTCCCACGGTGTGTTTAATGGGAATTAAGTGGAATGACTGACATGTAGAATGTGGATTTCTTTCATTTTATGCACCAAGAAATCTTCCTGTTTAATCTTAGAATAGCCAGTAATTTAGTAAAATAAGAGGTTATAATGACAGAGCCCAGGATTTGTGCACATGAACACCCTTGAAATGTGTGTGTACCTATATTTATATGTGTGTGTGTGTGTAAATATAGGTACACACATACTTAAGAGAGCCATTTTGAGCCTGTTTCTATCACATAGGTTTGAAGTTAAGCTCCTGACCGGCCAGATGTATCAGCAGCTCGAGTACGTAGGGCTGCGCTTGACCTGCACGTAGCTCCCACAGAGTTTTCAGCTGTATTTATCTATCTTTTTTCCTCATCTGTGACATATTTGTTTGTAAATATGGGAAAATATTTGTATTGTTACTCTTCAGTGTTAGAACCAAGTGATCCTAGTTATTTCTCAGTGCAAAGAGAAGATGGAGAAGGAATTTGATCAATATGTACAAATACCTGAGGGGAGAATGTAAAGAAGGTGGGGCCAAACTCTTCTCGGGGGTGGCCAGTGACAGGGGTAATGGGTATAAATTAAAAGACAGGAAGTTCCACCTCCATGTGAGGAAGAACTTCTTTCCTGTGAGGGTGACAGAGCCCTGGAACAGGCTGCCCAGAGAGATTGTGGAGTCTCCTGCTCTGGAGATTTTCCAAACCTGGCCGGATGCCACCACATGCTCTGGGTGTCCCTGCTGGAGCAGGGGGGTTGGACTAGGTGATCTCTAGAGGTCCCCTCCAACCTCAGCCTTCCTCTGAGTCTGAGTCCCACAGCCTTTGGGGCAGCCAGACCTCGGGCCAGACTGCCAAAAACTTTGCAGAAGTTGGGCAAGAGGCTGCGGTGGGTGAATTCCCCCAAGGCCAGGGTTATGCTGCTGCCAGTGCTTCATGTACCAGTTTAAATTAGCCAAAATCCCTTGTTGTGCTGCAATTCAAATATATGCCTAGTTACTCTGTTCTTATTTCTCCTGTAATTAAATGAGGTGAATTCTGTGCATTAATTAAGCTCTGAGTAGGCTTTTGCTGCCACAAATTAGAGGATCATAAGGAAAGGATCAGAGTAGAGGAGATAGATCACAGGGTGGTGCATTTGCTTTCCTATTGCCTAAACCTGCTGCTCCCCATATGGGGGAACGAGGCCTCCCCTGGAGACCCTGGAGACTTTTAGCGTAGGGCCCTGGGCGCTGCTCAGCCTGCTCACGCGAGTCGCTGCCCTCCAGTCCAGGGGGTGCTCCCCAGAGAGGGGCCGTCCCGGTGGTTCTTGCGCTGCTGAGGGGCTGTTTGCATTGCTGCTCGAAAACAGATTTCAAAATAACCTTGTGATGCCTGTTTTCCTGTATGAGAAAGCAGAGCGTTTGGTCTTACCTGTCATTTAACTCACACTTCTGTAAGAAGTGCAGTTTAATTGCATTTAAGTACTGTGCATCTGGTATCACTTTCACTGTACTTAAAACAATGAAGTTTCTGGCTGCACTCTTTCTTTTATGCATGTCTGGCTTAGGCTCCTCCTAATTATATACTGGCTGTGTCAGGTTTTCTTTAATTGAGGCTTTTGAAATATAGTGAAGCCCAGTGTTTGTGGCTCTGGCTAGTCTGCCTGGGTTAGGATTTATTTATTTTTTATTTCTTATTTTTTTTAGCCATTGCAGATTTTTATGCAAATGGAAGTCTTATTAGAGACCGTGCAGTTTTTACTTCACTTGGATATAGTTGAAGGAAGGAAGTTAATACCATGTGTTAGTAGAGTGATACTTAAATGTAACCAGTGAAGCTGTGCGTGCAGTAGGACAGTAGATAACAGCATGCTCTGAGAGATGTGCTGTGACATCTGTTTCGACATCACAAAGGTTTTCTTCGTATATAGCCATAAGCGAGTCTGTTTTATGTTGCAGTGACTTGAGTCTTTAAGGTCTTTTAAGGTTTGATAGTTGAATTTTGTTGTAGTGGTTAGGCTGCACCTGCTCTTGAAATTGTTGTGCAAGACAATCAGAATTAGAAGCTCATAATGTATGTTCATTGCAGTTAAACCCAGAGATTAACTTGTTGCTTTACAGACTTTCCCAGCTGTAAAGTGGGCTTGAAAAGCTTCTAGTACGGTGCGATGGGGTTTGGTTTTGTTTAATGCAGCGAGGCCTCAGCGCAAGCTGAGTGATGTGGGATGTTGTGGTGTGACCTGTGGCTTCCCCTGCACACGCGGCAGAGCTGGCAGTGCGGGACGGGAGCCCCTGTGCCGGCCGCTGGGGACCGGCTCTGCGGAGCCCCTTGGCAGATCCCTCTTCCCTGGAGGAAGAGATGGAAACCAGGTAGCCTGGGAGTAAGCTTCCAAAGCAGGAATGTTGTGGACACTGGGATTATGGACGTCATGATTGATTTTCTGGCTTAAATGCCAGCAGGTAAATAAGATCTCCTTGGGCTTCATACACCCCTGGCATTCGCGGGTGGCGTTCAGTACGCAGGCAGCTGTCCTGAGAGGAGCTGCCAAAAGCAAGGAGAGCTGGGGTATGTGCCAGGTAACGGAGACACTGCGCAGTCTGCTCTCTGCTCTGGCCTCGCGTAGTGCCAATATTCTGCTCTTAACCGAGCTCAAAATCAGATCAATTTGTTTATCCATATCACACTTAAAATGGTTTGAAATGGAGCTCTGGATATGGGAATGTGCACTGTCAAGTGATGTCTAGAATATTTAGGCTTCACAAGGTTTTTTTTTTTTAACGCTTCAGGTTTCAATGTTCTATTAAACTCAGACCTGATGAGTAAAAATGCAAAAAAATTGGTCTGAATCTGGTGCCACTCAGTTTCTTGGTATTGCATTAAAACTGACCTGCATTGGGGTGAGTGGACAGGGAGAGCCCCTCTCCTGAAGGAGGCATTTCAGGAAGCCCCTTTTGAAGGCCCTGCTGCAGGGACAGTGTCTGGTGCTCCTGGGAGGCCACTGCTCCCTAGCGCAGGACTGCTGTGCCCTTTGGCAGGGTTTGACGTGGCAAGACTTCACAGGGTTTTGATTTTTTTTTTTTTTTTTTTTTTTTTTGAGGTTGAAGTTCTGTTGAGATTGGCCTTTATTCAAAGGAAAACATGTTTTTTTTCCCCAATGATTTGTGAAAGACTTAAAAGATTTCCCCTGTAATTTTATGGCAGATAAAGCACATTTTTGAAAAACCAATTCTTTATGGAATATTTTCAACATTATACCTCTAAATGTGCATGTGTCCTTCCTTTCTTATGTATTTCTCTGCAGCAATTGTAGAGAACTATTGCCTTAAACTAGACACTTAATATCTTGTTCTTTTTACTAAAGAACCCTGCCCTGTCCATAGAAATGCTTGCAATAATACTTCGGATTTTCACATTTCAAAGCAATTTAGTATTCCTTTCATAAATATATGTAGGCAATACATTCAGAGTTTTTGCTTTGCTTCAGAATATATATTCTTTGCAAATGCTGATATTGGAGATACGAAAAAAAATCTGAATACATAAAGGGAAATTCAAGCTACTAAGTTTCATTTGACTTTAGGCTGAAGTAAAGTCTTTCTTTGAAGTGTCTGATTGTATAAAAATGGTTTGCCATGTTCTAGTGAATCTGTAGGAGAATCAGGGATAAGTGTCAAGAGCAGGAGAGTTACAGGTACGTTTAACTCTACACTCCTTGTGTAGACTGACTGCTTTTTGCACCTTAAAAATTCAATGGGAGGATTTGGCTTTGCAAAAATCCGTCTCTCTGAAAGCATCCCCCTTCCTTCCTCATTTTTCTGCCTTTTTCTATCTCTTCCTAGTGTGGGGAGGACAAACTCTTCCTCATCCCTGTGTGTTCACGGATACTTGTGATCTGCTGTCTTCTGTAATTTTTCTTCTTCTTTTTTTAATACTGGCTCTGTCAATCAAATTTAGTTGCTGCCTCACATCAGGCAAAAGTGTTCTCTAAGACCCAGCTCTCTGGAAAACTGTTGTAAAATTATATTGTAAAAATATGAGAGGATGTCTTAAATTATTTTAAAATGAGGGAAACAAATAGTAAGCAATAAACTTTGTTTGTAGGTTTTATTTTATTTTAGCCATCTAAGGATGTTTGTAACAGTCATGATTATTTTAACCTTTATAGCACTGTCCAGCTTCTAGGCTTGGATGCTTTTTCTGTCTGTTGCAGCAAGCTGGTGTGTTTGCTCTAACTCTGAGAGTAGAGGAGGAAGACTGTGGTGTGGGGTTTCCCCCATCACCAGTTTGGGGTGATGGGGCTGCCGAAAGGGGAGTTCTGGGTAAGGACTTGGCTGATGCCCCTCTGCGGGGCAAAGGGGCAAAGTGAAAGGAAAATAAATTAAAAAAAAAAAAAAAAAAAAAGTCAAAGGAAAAAACTCTTTCCTTTCATAGAACTCCACTTTTTTCTTTTTGGGCTTACTTTTGGTAATAAGTTTACCTGGAGATCTTGTTGCTGCAGAAGCATTGCTCACTTGAAAGGTGTGTACTGAACTCCTTGGAAAATCACTCCACAAGCTCTTTGGGTTTCAAATATGGCTTTGGAATCCTGTTTCTATTACAGGGCATTGTACAGGGAAAAATTTCTTGCTGCCTTCTTTACTTGTAATCGAAATCATATGCTAAGTAGAAATAACACTCAATTCAGTTAAATGCGAAAACAAAAATCCTTATAGCAGCACAGTGTAGCATCTACCTAAGCATTTGCATTTTTCCCAAAGTCAAGTTCAGGACTAATGGAAATAATTTAATGGTTTTCTTCAATACTATCTCCTATTTTTTTCTTTGGTATTTATGGTTGTCATTTTTCTATGTTGAGAAGTCAAATTACTGTTTAAACTACTATTTTATTTTTCTCCATTTTATTTTTTTCCATTTGCCTTTATAAACAAGGCACTTACCTTTTATTTCACCCCTATATTTGTGGGACGATATATTTAAAATCTAGTCCTTCAGTAGCAGAAGCATTTCTGTGTAATTAGATCTATCTAGATGTGAAAAGAGCCAAAATGATGAAAATAAAGGAATGGGGAACAGCAGTTAAGTTGGCTCTAGCTTTAGTATTATGAAAGCAGATCATTGAAAACGGTCAGGAAGCAGAGCTTTGTCTTTTGAAGTTTTGGTGTGTGTAGTCTGGGAGTTCAAAGACAGGGCAAATTCAATCTCTTAGAGCAGATTTTCCTCCCCTTACCCTGTGTGTCTCAAATATTATTTACAATTCCTCAGAGCTATGAAGACATTTGGTACAGTAAACGTTTTGCATATGAAATTTTGTGCTAACCTTTCTGTTTAAAATTCAAGAAAGAATCGTGTGTTGGATATAACACGAGGTCTTATTTTCTTGCTTCACAGTGATTTTTTTTGGCAGAAGAATATGGTAAATTGCTCTGAGTCAACAAGTGTTTTGTACTGTGTTCTAAATACTTGATGAATAAAAATGACAACTGAGGTAACTGTCTAGGAATGCTAATGCACATTGCATTTTACAGTAAGCAAAGCCTCCCTATGCAATCACTATGTATTGCACTCTAAAGGAAATTCCCATCAGGCTGGAATTTGCCATGCTTGACTTTGTTCATGCCAGAAGCGTGAGCTTTTGGTTTCCATGTACCTTGTTTTGTTGTGATCACACAACCCATGGTGAACAGAAGTGGAAACAAATCTTTCCACTTTCGAACCTGCAGGTGTTCAATAAATCATGTGCAGTTTGTAGAGAAGTTTATAAAGCACGGAGAGGGAAGAAGAAGGGACACACACAGACTGTAGGGAAAATAAAAATTAGTTTGTTGAGTTCTCTAGTAGTGGCTATCTTGCCCATCGTCTGAGGGAGCGGGAGAAGGGAACAACAAGTCTGCCCAGCAGTAAATCTGATAAAGCATCAGCAAGTGGAGCCACGGCTTCAGCATGCAGAGCAGCTACCGCATCTTGCTGGGCAGCAGCTGCCCTGTGGTGACTGTCTGTGCTTTAGGAGAGAACGTCTCTCACTGGGGTGTGGACTGGCTGCCATTACCTTGAATTTATTCCTGGCAGGAGCATTGCAATGGAGTCACTGGCACACGCTGACTGTTTTCCTTGGGGTAACATTTGTCTGGGAGAAAAGCTTCCAAAAATAGCCAGGTAAAGGCACTAACATGTTACCTAGCTGTGGGCAAGGCTTTGCCTCCCTAGTGCTGTTTTCCAGTCATCCTGTCCCTGAAATGCATAATTAAAACTGTGGGCAGGCGAGAAGGGGTGCTAGCTTGCTTCCTAAAGTAATAAAAACCTTAAAGCTTCTAAAGCTTACTTGAAAAGACAGGCTGGAATAACGTCTTGTGAAGTAGCCCAGGTAAAATGAACGGGAAGCAGCCATAAGAAAATGCGGTTCAGCAGTGGATGCGCAGCCCAGGTACAGTGCAGTACGCACAGAGCCAGCGATACAGCACCCGAACCTGTTTGTGACTGTGGATCAGCGGCCAACTGCTTAACATAATGCTTTAAAAGAACTGCAGCACAGCTAAATGGCATCTGTTAGCAGCTCTTTGAATCTTTTTGCGTGCCTGTTGAACTGCGCGTAGTTCCCTACTTGGGAACCGGTGGTGGAAGGAAAGGGAAGGCGACCGGTGTGTGTGCGGGGCTGCACGCTGTCCAGGGGGACGGCTCTGCCAGGGGGGCCTCTGGGCCCCCCGGCCCCGTGTGGAGTTGGGGTCGTGGTCGAGGCGAGATGGTCGCTGTGGAGTTGGGACGTGGGGCACGCGCTGGGAACGTGCAGTGCGTTTGGGAAGAATTTGCTTGGGAAATCTTCCAGGGCACAAGGAAGAGAGAACGGACAGAAAAATCGGAAATATAGTCATGTTTTATTCTATTTGTATCCTGGGGAAGCAAAACAAAAACAAACTGAAATACCCCCACAAATCCATGTGTCCTGCCTCTGGGATTTTATTAAGCCTTTCAAAAATTTAAATGATATGGATACGTTATGTATTGCAAAGTATAGTTATATTTAGTCTTTTTGGTGCTTTCTTCGGCTTTTTGGTGTCTTGAGAATGTTTTGTTTCTTTTGTTGTTTTGTTTTATTTTTCCTGATTTCCCTGCTGTCATAGTATTCTTAAAGTAGGCATAGCTGAAGATTTCTTTTATAGAACTGTGCAGCTGGTGATGTTTATTCTTGCAATCTTATTTTGCTTTTTTTGGTCGTATATGCAGTATCACTAATATGACTTTTATCTTTTTCACTAGTTTCCCTACTCTGAATTGAGGATTTAAAAAAAAAAAAAAAAAAAAAAAAAAAAAAAAAAAAGCTTTTATTTCATTTGGCTTGTAGAGGATTTGTGAGAGGGTAGTTCCTTCTCGGAGTTTTGTTTGTCTTTCCTAGTTTTCAGGGAAGTTTAATGTGTAACTGGTTGTGATAGTTCATATAAAGCTATCACAGTGGTTTAGATGAGAGCAAAAACAAGTATATCAAAGGCTGTGCTGTCGGGTTGGACTGTGAAACTTAGGCCTGTGTCATCTGTAAGTGAAATTCAGAGGTCCGTCCTGTTGAGTCTGCTGGGGAAGGCGCTCAGGAGCTGTGCTGGGAGATGGGCAGTTTGTCTGGAGGGTGACGGGCAGCAAGCTGCCCTGCTCAGCAAGGGTTGTGCCAGTGCCCGGAAATGTATGTTGTGCTGGAAGAGGTCACTGTTCCCAGGCCGCGGGTGTAATACTGCTCTGGCTTGATGTGTGCTGCCACGTCTGACGGGGGCTGAGGTCTTGTGCTGGACGCCTCAGTGTTACGTACAGTTGCATCTTAAGTGTGGGCTTTTTTCTCCAGCTGGTGGTTAGGCAATACCAAAGCAGAATGGTCTGGAAGTAAGAGAACAAGGTAGTACAGTATCTCTTGAGGGTTTACTAGGACAGGATTTTGCACGTGTTACTATGGAACAAACTGATACCTGTGCTGCCTCCTCCAGAATCTGGGAGCAGGATTGGGACTCAGCTGCTCGCTCCCAGTCTGGCTGGGAGTGTCAGAGACATCAGCAGTGCTGGCTTCCCCCCTACTCCAATCTGTGCTGAGAGGCAAAAGCTAATTTGTTTGATTGCAGTGCGGCTGCATCATGAGCAGCTGTATGGATCCATTTTGTCTTGAACTGCAGCTCCAAAAATACAGGGGGAGGGAAAATTATCTCTAGCAAGCTTAATTGAGACTGAAAGGTCTGCTTCCCAGACAGCAGAACTGTGTTATATAGGACAAAAGTGATTTATTTCCTGTGGAGGGTGACAATCGCTGTGTCCTTGAGATGCTTGGGAGTTTGACACACAGCTGCTGTAGTGGAATCTAGCATGGAGGTTCATGATTTGTTACAGCTAGAGATTCTTGCTGCCTCTGTTCCTGGGAATAACTTGGCAGCTCTTCAAAAAGAAGTAATTGCAAGGCTCTTGCTCAGAAAATTATCGTTGGGTGTTGAAGATCCGGACTGTTACTGCCCAATTATTGCTTACCCTGTTTTGAAATAACATCACCTCTGTGACAAGGAAGCTTCTGAATAATTTCCTTTGCCCAGATGTTTTTAGGCTTGGGTATGACAGAAGGAAGGCCTGTTGTGACAGTGCAGAGGAAAGCATAGGCACGTAGACTCCGCTTGATTGAAAAGCCTCCCGAAGTTTGGTGTACGGGCAGTGCTGTGCAAGGCTTGTGTCTCGATCCACTGAGACAACTAATAGTTAGCAATCCTGTCCTGGTAGATAAATGAGCTGGCTGCAGCGCGGGACATCCTCGTAGTCGTACAGTTGTGGTTTGCTCTCTCTCATTCCTTTCCTAGCAAATTCCCAGCCCCAAGAGCAGGCTGCTTGTGCAGAGAAGCAGGGGGCCTAGCACTGCCATCCCAGCTTTTGTATAAACATGTGAAAGGTTGGAAGAGCAGGGCTGTGTAAAGAAGAAAAAAGCCTGTTCTTTCCACTTTCATTAAACTCCACAGAAAGGAAACTGGCTTCTATAGTGTCTAACCTAAATACTATCTCATCTGCCAAAATGTGATCTATCACATAAAGTTAAAAGAATTGGGAGGACACTAATAAGAAGTGAAGGGGTGTCATCTACTGTGAATGAGCAAGCTTTTCTTTCTTCTTGCTCCTTCAGGATTTTTTATTCGCTGTTTGATCTTTTCCAATTTTGTAATTAGCTCTTCTGTTATGTTTGCAGCCTAATTTGTATCCTGGAGATGGTCCATGTTGTTTCCTCCTGTGTCCAACAGAACAGAAAGGTTCTTAGGTTAAGCTCTTCCCATAGTTACCTATCTGGTTATCACTGTAGCCCAGGGGGACGTCCTGGGCATGTCCCTTGAAATATTGTTCAGTATGAATAATGTGATGTTTATGGGGGGAAAAAACATAAACTTGTATTGTCTGTATAAAATAGCTAATACTTCTAGTGATCTGAATACCTAGCTAAAGCAATGTGAGGAAATGTTTTGGATTGTCTGCTAAGAAATATTCTCAAAGTAATCTCATTGTTTGCACAGGATGAACATGGAGCTGTTTTTCTCTGAAGACAGTGAATTAAGTCAAGGGGAGAGAGTTTCTTTGGCCATTTTTCAGCCACCCTTTTTCATTTTATTGGCTGTCATCAGATTTGTATGTACTGAACTTAGATTGCTGATACAACCCTAGTGAAATTTATTGAAGAGGATAGTTTAGATGCTCATTTTGATTAGTTTGTAATCATGGAGGTGTTTGAAGTATTTAATACTAACCACAGGGGCGACACATTCTTTGCTTGTTTAACTTGTGACTGATTTATAGCAGTTTAATGAGGCAATGCAAGTCAGCCTGTGCCTTTTGCTTTTGATTAAAAGGCAAGTTTTTGGCTCTGTCTTCTTGAGCTCCTGGTGTTGTAGGCTCTGACTGACTGTTCAGGATGAGGTGTTTTGTATCCTTTGCGCTGCTGAGGTTTCTGTATCTGAATCAGATGCTGTAGGTGAGTGACTTGGATAGCAAAGGCTGCTGGTTTAATATGGGTCTAGCAATCAGAAAGAGCTTCTCAGTGTGTGACAAATTCTATAGGTTTGTTAGAGAAAAGAACTTGGATTTTCAGGACAGAAGTGAATATGTATTTTAAGATAGTTTTGAAGCATTACAAATTCTGATTGAGGGAATAAAAATGAGTGTGTGTGCTTTTGGAGCTTGTGTGTGCTTTTGGAGCTTGTGTGTGCTTTTGGAGCTTGTGTGTGCTTTTGGAGCTTGTGTGTGCTTTTGGAGCTTGTGTGTGCTTTTGGAGCTTGTGAGAGCTCTTCTATATCACTCTGCCACCAAGACAAAAGTGTGCAAGAATGCAAACAAGAAGTAATAAAACACTATTTTGAAAAATAGCTTCTCAGGCAGCCTAGAGTTCATGCGCTTTGCGGGAACATCCTGTAGTGCTTCTTCACCTGTATCCAGCTGTGGAAACCTGGGAGGAGAGATAGGTGTCCAGCAACCATCCATCACAAATCAGGAACATTTGAATCTGCTCCTGTCAGTGTATTGGGATGCAGGTGCTGACAAGTATCCCTGGGCTTCAGTTCAGATGTATTCTGTGGTAGTCGTCTGTTAGGTGTGATCTGTGTAGAAGATGGTCCCATCGCTGCTGTCTTGGCTAATGCACCACGCTGAAATCACTTGTGCGGCCCTCCTGTTTCCCAGCTGCCGAGAACTAGATTTGGGCAATGAATGGGTAAGAGACAGAACAACTTGGCCAGGCAAAATCATGGACCTGTTGCAACCACTGGGCTGGCCAGGCAGTGTGTGTGTGTCGGAGCCACAGCGCGTCCTGGCCCAGCCCGCAACGCAGCCCTGGAGCTGCTGTGGGGAAGCACAGGGTGCCCAGAGAGACTGGGGTAGGTGCCCAAACTGGCCAGCTTCAACAACCATCCCTTGGCCCGAGCGGCACCTCTGAGCTTTCAGTGCAGCCCTCACTGCAGCTGGTGGTGGCTCTGTGGCCCCCTGCACCAGGGCCGGCTCTCTGAAATGGCCTGCAGACCCCAGCTCCTCGAAGCAGTGACGTGCGTGAGGCTGCGGAGCGAGTGAGCGTTAGTGCTGCGGTGCCCTGCGATGCCTGCCCGTGTCCGCCGCTCGCAGTGGCCAATGCGGAACTGCGGGAAATGGAGCCAAATAGGACAAACGGTAAAAAGTTATGAGGCAAACTCGGGTAAAATAAAGGAGACGAATTATCCCTAGAAGTGCTTTACTAATCCACGATTTATCTAATCACATTGGGGGACCTGTATGCTTCAGACTTCCATGTCTAGTCTTCCAGCTTATAGGTTAAGTAGAAATATGAGCTTTATCTGTTCCCGCAGTCATATGTTAACATTGACTGTAACAGGTATATAAATATCCTTTTTTAATGCCATATTATGCCTGAGAGGATGTGGGAAAGGGAAAACAAGATGGGTTTAAGCCTCTCTAAAATGTGAAACTTATTCTGGTGGTAGTTACTGATGTTCTGGGTAAAGTATCATATGTTTTTATCTTTTTTTTGAAAAGGCAAATGGTTTTATCAGTAAGCACAATACAATTATATGCAATTATGTTTTCTAATGTCATTTAAAAATTAACTTATTGAGGGAATGCTGAATTATAGTTTGCCTACCTATATGAAAGTGGCAGTGCGGACTAGTTTTATTTAGAGTTCAATCGCATGTGATTATGGAGTTAACTCATGGCTCATGCAGAATTATGGAGTCCTTTAAAACTATGAGAAACTGCTCACAATATTTCTAGTCATGCTGTTCTTTAGTGAAATAAGTAAGTTGCTTAAGTTGCTCTTAAAGGAAAATATTTTAATTGCTACTGAATTAATAGAATAATGTTGCATTACTATTAACAGATGTTTTTAGGAGATGGAGGCTTCCTCCTGAATTAGTCTGTGCTAATGTTATAAGAGCAATCACTTAAAATATCCTCAGCTTCCCCAAGAACATGTTATCTTCGTTTAGACATTTGCTTCTGACCTTTAATTTTAAGGTAGGTTATTTTTCATGTCTTCCATGAAATAAAACTTGTTTTTAAGACATGATATTGAAGAAAGTAGCATTCAAGGATTGGACAAAAAAGACTAACATTATTCACTTAGTGTTTTTCGTGCCTCTTGCAAAAAATTTATTTTGGTGGTGAGGTTTTTTGTGTGTGTGGGAAATGAAGGGAGATAGGCCATGTTCTTGGAGCTCTTTGGCTTGACAATACTTTGCTGCTTGTCAGGTCTAGCTTATGGGGTGAGTCTAAGTGGGCCTGACAGAGTCTGGGGTGGGGAGAGCAGATGCCTGTAGCCTGGAACGTGGGTCAGTGCCGGGGCAACCACAGCCTTTCCCAGAGGGAAGGCCGATGTCTTGGAAGCTGTAGGTGTTTGTACAAGGTCTAGCACTTCCTTTTAGAATAGGCTGTAAGTTTGTGTGTGGGTGTCTTTATCTCCTCCTTCCCCCAGTTTTTAACTCATGGGGAGGATTGTATTTAAGTGGTTTATTTTATAAGCAGTATGAAAAGGCAGTTTGCCTCCCCCATGACCTACAGGGGCAGTGTGTGTTGCTGAGTGTGAATGTGTTTCGTTTTCCCTACTGTTCGTATAGTAAGTAGTAACAAAATTTTAAGGAAAGTGAAAACAACCTATACTAAAATTCTCAATAGGATCATAAATATATAATAGAGCAGTTTCCTTGCCTAGAAGGAACTTGCATGTATGTATATATATTTACAGTCTTGCAGTATTTTTGGGGAAAAAAGTGCTTCTCAAAGTACAGTTTCCTCAGGGTTTTTAAAGGAAAAAGCTGGAACATAGGCATCCTTATCGGGTGTCTTATTTTCCATTTTGGTAGTGCCTTTTAATGTTCAAGCCTGTTTGGTCTTTTGTAAGCCATGACTGGCTCTCACTAGGGTTTTTGAGAGCAGTGGGGAGGAGGTGAGCTGTTCATCGCTAGGAGACTCAGTAAGGCCCAGGCTGAGGTAAATGTCACCATTTCTGTTATTAACCCCTTTCGCCAGGGTCTGTACCTGGCCCGAAAGGTGACAGCCGGCTGCGGGGCCCTTGTGGTGCGGGTGGCTCAAACGCAGCCCTTCGACTGCTTGCCTAAGAGATGGCCACGCTCCCCAGGACTCGAAGATAAGATCTGAAAAAGACCTGTCTGGAGCTACCAGGGAGACTTTTGACAGGCAGGTTGCAGGTGGTCACATGAAGAATACGGCCAAGTTCTCCTGGAGGGTGCGGATGTGTGAAGTCATGTGGCTCCAGAATGAACAATTATCTTCTGCTAAACTGAGTTCTTTTGGCAGACTTAAATACATATAGTATTCATCACAATAGCTCTGACTAGGGAAAATGGCATGTTTACTGTATGTTGGTACAAGCTGTACTTCCCTCCCAGAGAAGCTGGTATTTTTGTAGGGGCTGAATTGGACCCTCTGTACAGTTTAACTCAGAAAATTGCCTTTTAATGAAAAGTTTCTGCACTGTGAATGCTTATGAAAATTAATGTAATGATACCTCCAGAAATAATATTTCAGTGCAGCACTTTCATAAATAGCTGCATGCCTAATCAGCAGCTTGACCTCATTTGGAAATAAAAGGAAATTTGTTGAAGAAAGGAAGGGGGAGTATGTGGAAGGAAGAGTGGGATGCCTAACCTGACCTCTTACCAGGTTTTATGTTTTAGCAGAGCATATTAGTGAAAAAAAAAAAAGCCAATTTTCTGATATGGCAGTGATATTGCCTTAGTGTGTAGCGAGTAGAGCCATGCTATCAGTAGACTGTTGCTGTTTGCATGTTGTAGTTGCAGTAGAGGAAATTGTGGTTTATACACTGGACTGGGGGGCAGAAAAACAGGGTTGTATTTGCTGTTAGATTGCCTAGGGTGCTTTTAAGGAATCAGACTTGTATTTGTGTTCTTTTTGTTGTTTCATGTGTGTTTTGAAGACAATTTAAGGATTGTAAGTTGACAACACAAAAGTAGTATCTTCCTTAAATTTGTAGATGAGGTACCTTACCTGCCCTGTGGTTTGGAGAATGGTCAGGGCCCATCAGGCAGCTCCTCAGTCTGTCTCCTAAATTGCCTTTCTGGGACAAGGGATAGCAGCTCTTCTCCACACAGATGGGGGACATGTATTGTCCTCCCTGATGGTGTGTGGGTTTTTTTGGGAGCCTTTGTTATACTGTTCATCTCCTGCAGTGCTCATGAGTCCCAGTAGTCTCTCTATGAAACATATGATCTTAGGTATCTGATTTTTTTTTTTTTCTTAGGCAAGACCACTGGTTAAAGGAAATTAGGCATTTGATCAATGGGAACACATTTCTTAAAGTTCAACTCTGTCGGCATTCCCTTTGTAAATACCTTCTCTGGATTTTGTATGTTGAGGTTAAAAAGTGGCTTCAGGCTAAATATTTAGAAGTTTAGGACTAAACTCTACCAGTACATGGGGATTTTGATGCATAAATTTATTAATTGTGGCAGTGTAAATATAGCTCCTTGCAGATAATTTCTTTGAATTTGGAAAATGGGTAGGTTTCAAGTAGTTGAGCCTGTGGTTTTTTCAAGTAATCAGGGAGGATAGGCTTAACAGGGGAAATGAGGAAAACTGAAAGGATTAGAATATTAACCTTAGGTGTGTGCATATATAATTAGCCCAACAATACTCCTAATTTTTACAAGTAAAGAGAATATGTGTACACATCTTGGGCCTCAGAACCAAGCCATAATTTGGGTTTGGCTGATGGTGTTAACAACGCTGTTGAACTGGGTCTGCCAGGCTGCATGGCTAAGAAGGATGCAGGCTGCATAGTGGGTCTTTCCTCTGGTCCCAAATAGCCCTTGTGGCCCTCAGGGCCAGTGTGAGTAGAGCTGCAGTCAAGCAGAGCCACAAGATTCAAGAGGAATAAAACTCTTAGGGCAACTTATGGCTTTGCAGTTATGTTCAAAAATGCAGCCTCTCTTAGGCGAGTCAAGTTAAAAATGGATGGTTTTCTGAAAGGGTTCTGCTGATTCACAGGTTCATCAATCTTTGAATGACTCAGGCATTGTGCAGTGTCCAGATAGGGATTTTTAGCTATTTTATCTGACTGTGCTGAGAATATCTTTTGTCAAATCAAAGAGAATATAAAATTGCAAAGTGCATTGCCCTTGTCTGTCTGTCTCCCAACCGGCCTGGGTTAAAAGCCTGGGGAGTAGGGCCTCAGCAGCTCTTCTCCTTCCTTTGGTGTTAATGCACAGTTGGATTCATTTGGAGTAATCAGGCCTCCTGTGAGCTTTTGTTTTCAGATGCTAATTAAGTTTGAACTATTTTAGTGTTTTTACCTAAAATAGGTTCTCCATTCTTATTAACATCCTAATCCTGTTTCTTGAATATGAATGGCAGGTGTATGCAGCATTGCTGGTAAAGCCAGAAAAACCTTGGTGTGTTTGGAAAGTGTATTTGCATTTTTCAAAGTTGTTGATGGCTCAGTCAGCCGGCTTAGTAATATGCTTAAGCCTTTGTGCTGAACTAATTCTAATTCTGAACTGATGTGCTTCTAGCTTACAGAATTGAAAAACATTGACTTGTGCTTAATATTAATATATTAATGTAATTAACATATAATTAATATAATAATTATATTATTACTATTAATATATAACCTGTGCTTCTCCTACTCAAATCTTCCATGTGTAATTTTCCTATATCACCTTCCAGTTTGCTTTGTATAGATCCTGCTTTCTAAATTTTCATGATAACTCCTACAATTTTTGATGTAGTTGTCAGTGAAAATACAAAATAAAATTAGGCTTAAGACTGAGTCTCAGGGAACTGATTGCTGTTTGAACCTCACCATGTCCTGATTAGCCAGTCCACTAATCTCTGTAGTTTTTTTCCAAGTGACTAATAATTTCTGAAGTGCCCCTATATGAAATGTTTTCCTGAACTCCAGAAAATAGGAGCTGGGCAATCAGTTCTCTTAATAAAGAAAAAGTTAAAAATCAGTCTGGCTTGATCTCTGTTTATAAAACACATGTATTTCCGCTAGTAAGAGTTTGGCCAACATTTTGATGTATGTTTCCCATATTACTGAGCTTTGCATTAGTCTTCCTTAAAACTTTATTACCTAAAACTTTCTAATCTGGGAAGTTGTCATTAGAACAGTTGGAATACTATATTTTAAGAATAGCATATTTGATAAGATGAATCCATAGGAAGAGCTAATATATGTTTTTTTCCAGATGATATAATTGCAAATCCTAGATCTGCTTTTGGGCACACGAGCTTTTATTTAGCTTATTATTTAATATCTTGTTTTTGATTCATATCATGTGGTTGTCTTTATGAAAGAACAAATACTAATATGATCTGCTCTTGGGAGATTTGCTGTTTGACAGTGTGCTGGGGTCTATCTCTACCCCCATTCCTGTGGAGAATATACATGAACTAGAGTTTGGCTTTCCATCCTCTACTCTGTCATGTAGTATCCTCTGTGGTGTCACCTGTGTCATCATCTGTGACAAAGTATTCATTTAGTTTTGCATTTTAATCTGTTCTGATCACATTGCAGAGTGCATCCTTTAGCTTTAGTTGTTGTTTTTATTTTGAGAGATCAAATTAATTAACCATTTGCCAATGACCTTTACATGTTCAGTGTTTAGCTCAGCTTGACTGTTGGTCATTCTCCTATGCGTCTTCTGAATGCCTGTGTTCAGCTGTGTCAGCTGGATGGCTCTTTTTTCTGCACCTTAAATATACCCTCTTTTCCCTACTATTATTTTGAATGCCTGTTAGCACCCAGGGATATGTGTATCATTTAATTACTTTATCAAAGTACTTCAATTTGGTACTGGATTCCTGCTGCATGACTGAAACCAGCTTTTAATACCTGTAGCTTTTCTCCTTTTAAAGAGCATTTTCACATCTAGAGGTTCAGTATCTGATTACTACTGTATAGGGTACTGTAAATGGTCTGCAGTTTTATAATATAAAGTTTGAGAATGGGGAAAACATTTTTTTTTCCACAAAACAAAGAATAGCAATTCCAGCTATGCATTTAGATGATTCCTGGTCCATCAAAACATGAATACAATGGAGATATAATCTGCAAGTTAATGGTCATCCCTTTTCTTTAACCAAATATATCAGTGGAAGCAGAGAGTAGTGAAAGATGCTCTTAGTTTGTGATGCTTACAGAAAGGTTTCTGGTTCTCCCTTTGAGGTCTCCTCCAATCTCCTTTAGATAGTTGTAACTTAATACAGTATCCATTGACTGCTGAAGCTATTGTGGTCAGCTTTGGCTTACGGAAGCTCATAATACTCTCTCACGAGCATTTTATACTTGCACAGTAGTTGACTTTGTAGTAAGCTCAGGAAATACCTTAATATCTACAGAAAATACATTTTTGTATAGAGTCATAGTTTGTTACATAATAGTCTATTGTTCTCCAAGGATTTTTTTTCGGTAGATCAAAATAATGGATTCAACTTTCAGGTAAGTTTCTAGTTATGAAATACTTCTCCTTCATAGTTTTGGAATCCTGGAGGACAAAGGTTCCTTTCACAGCTCCTAGATATAAAGAGAATGAATGATTCTGTTTTGTTTAAAGATGAAACTGTCTTTAAACAAAGACAATGGACTCTAGAATTTTTCTCACAGGTCCTCAGTGTATGTCCTCCTCTCTTCAATGCGTTGAGAGGTGTGGGATTCTTTTTTTTATTTAAGAAATTTTACTAGAATTTCAAGAAGTAACCAAAGC
Source organism: Tinamus guttatus (assembly GCF_059628265.1). Lineage (NCBI taxonomy): Eukaryota > Metazoa > Chordata > Aves > Tinamiformes > Tinamidae > Tinamus > Tinamus guttatus. The sequence goes on along the minus strand of NW_028288781.1, from coordinate 3,346,819 downwards.
TCTTAAGTTTGAGTTAAAAACACGGATCAGCAATTGCTGATATTGATTTTTGGCATGGGTTGGCATTTTATATTTAATCTGCAACAGATGTATAGGACATTATAATAACATTAAATTTCCATAGCTTTTTTTCAGTTTTTGAAGTTTCAGTAGGCTGGAGAGTAGTACTAGATAAAGTATCTGCCAGTTTTTCATCTGTTAAAAACAAAATTTAAGGTGTGAAATGAATATAAATGGGACACTGGAGGCAAAAAAAAAAAAAGAAAATGTTTCTTTTCTTATACTATGTTCTGTTTTATACATGTGAAGTCCCTGATGTAACTTTGCTGACCTGAGTTTGCTTCTAATTCACGTTGGCATAGCTAGGAGCAACACTGTGCCTTTAGTTCTTTCAAGCAGTATCTGTATTGCAAAAACCTGTTATATCTATGCATGTTTGTGACATACCTGTTAAGCATCACGTTTCTCATGGGACTGCTTGACACACTGTCTCTGAGCGTAATTTTTGTTTAGATTGTTCTTTGCTGACTAAATTGCTGCCTTTCAGCATCTGGCTGAATCCATTTTCCAGTGAGAGATCTTGGTAGAGCAGATACTCTGATTAAATATGTCACAGTTAAGTAAAACGATACTGTAATTTCATTCCCTTTGTTATGGTGTAGAAATGCTGAAGTTTCTATCGCAATTTCATGTCTCAGTTTGAACTTTTGTTTCCTGGCTTTGGAGAATATTTCCTTTATTATCTTAGGCGTTGCTAGGGCAAAGCTTATGCCTGTAATTTGGTGCTATTAGAGCAGATAGCACCACAGAAAAGCGTCTAGCAGCTTAATGTGAAAGTAACTAGGTCTGTATAGCTTGTTTTGAGATGATGGTAGTGTTGTGTTGGGATTTAAGAGATGCTGTACTTGGTGTGGAAACCACCCGTTTAGGAAAGTAGGAGGTGAATTTAGTTGTTCTGGGTGCTCACTTCAGTGTGGATGTGCCAAACAGAGCAGAAGCCCAGATGCCTTGTTAAATTTATGGCTACTAAGATCATGAAGGGACTGGAGCATCTTTTGTATGAGGAAAGTCTGGGAGAGTTGGGGCAGCCCAGCCTGGAGAAGCCTAGAGGAGGATCTTGCCCATGTCTAGAAGTAGCTGAAGGGAGGGCATGAAGAGGATGGGGCCAGACTGATTTTAGTGGTGCCCAGCAACAGGACAAGAGGCAACAGGCACTAGTTGAAGCACAGGAAGATCCATCTGAATATGAGACAAGAACTTTGTGAGGGCCGTGAGTGTATCAGAGGACTGGTACAGATTGTCCCGGGAGATGGTGGAATCCCTGGATATCCCTGGAGATGTTCAAAGCCCATCTGGACATGATCCTGTGCAACGTGCTCTAGGTGTCCCTGCTTGTGCAGGGAGGTTGGACTAGACGATCTCCAGAGGTCCCTTCTCACCTCAACCATTCTGTAGTTCCGTATATATCACCAGGAAATGACTTTCATTGAAATCCAGACTTTTGGAATATAACAGCATACGTCCTCTCAAATGTTTTTAGTACACAACCTTAATGAACAGTCTGAAAAGTGACGTGTGTAATAGTTACTTTTGTTGAACCTGACTTAAAAGTTTTTTCTGGAATAGTTTAAAATTTGGCATTTTAGAAAGCTAAACTACAATAACTGGTATTTTAGTGCACTAACGGGATCTGAGACGAAAGAAGGTCGTTAAGCAACCGTGACTTTTTGAATAATTTCATATCCAATCTATCTTTTGGCCAAGTTCTTGTTCGGAACAAAAAGCTGCTCTTAGATCCCCGAGCCCCGCAGTTACGTGCGGTGTCGGATGAGGAGCGGGACGGGAGCCGAGCAGCAGGCGGCTGCGGGTGGCCTGGCTTTGAGCACAGCTCTGCCCAGCTGGTTTGCATGGCTGTGGGACATGTTTTTTTGGGATGGTTTCAATTAAGTCTTGGCCTTTGAAGAGGTATTTAAATAGTATGGCAGTTGGAATCCATAAATATGTTTGTTAGGGGGATGCCCCCAACTGTGAACAGAGGAAGGAAGCGAGTAATCCTGTGGTATGTGGAGTGGGAGACTTGAACCTATGTTCTTGATTTTGCCACAGGGTTACTGTGTTATCAGAGGCAAGTCACAAATATTTTATTTCTGTTCTATAGAGGCTTTGATTTTCATGGAATTGCTCCCAGGGCATAAGATTAAATGCAGCTGTGTACACGGCTAGGATCTGTGTGTGAGATAATGAAGCCTGATACTTGAACTAAAGATGCAAAAGGCCACTTTGTAGTAGTTGGTTGCAGCGGCGTTTTGACCTCAGGAAAACGGTGGGGAGGGGGAGAAGGCCCAAGTATTTTACAGAGAAATGGCATGGGATATGGTATGCTTAAATGCCCTCTTTAGCCAGCAGAAGCTGCTGTAAGAAATGGCAGTTGTCCTGCATCTTGCATGGCCACTTTCATTTTCTAACAATACTGGATTGCAAGGAAACTCTGTTATCTATAACAAACAAATTTCTGGATTTTAATAGTCATTAGCAGTTTAAACAGCACAATGCTGAGAAGCTTAGGACAGGTGGGAGGCTTTAATGTACAAATGGCTTGTTTGGTTGCTTATAAACATAGTTCTTGCCTCAAGTCTGCAACGCTTCAGAAGCTGCAGCCCGAGCCCTTTGCTCATGATTGAACTCCAGCCCTGCTTTTAAATACTGCTGGGAGCCCCTCGGTATTAGTAGTCTGTCTTCTAAATGAAGAAATAATTAAACCTTGCTGGGTCTTTCCTGGGTCAGGATGCTACAAGGGGCATCAGAGTTGAGTTTTGATCCCTGTGAGATGACCTGTTTGTGTCGAGCTGGGCTTACTTCCCTCCGCTGCCTCTGTGCCTAGAGGAGACCCTGTCTTGAGCAGTGATGGCTGTGGAAATGAGTAAAGTGTCCTGTAAAAGCCTCGGCCTCCGAGAGGGCTACTCTTCTCTGTTGCTGAATTCCCCCTCAGTAGCTAGGCACATCTCGGCTCACAGTGTCCTGGTGGATGTGGAGGACGCTAGGGATTTCCCCCAGCATTCCCACGTGTACGCTGGAGACCAGGACTGAGGAAGAATTAGAACATAGAAACTCAGCAACTGAAATCACTCTAGGACTGTGCAGTGTTTGTTTTTCTTACTCATACTAGTAGAGGTAGCAAACGCAGAAGTTTTCTTTCACCGATATTCAGTCCAGAGCCCTTTCCCTGCTCGCAGTGAACAGGAATGTGTCCCAGAGAGCTGGTGTCAGGAGCCCTGCTTTGGCTTCTGGACTCGGTAATCCTTGGTTGCACTAAGTAATGTATTGCTATTTGATAGCTGCAGAAAAGATGAGTATAACTTGAAAAAGCTATATATAATAGCTACCTTTGAGTTTTAATGTTAGTATGTAATCTCTGCTGAAATATTTTATGTTGTCCTACTTCGTTGCCAATTTCCCAACAGGGACTTTACTTTGCATTATTTACTGTATCCTGTTTTGACTCTTATGCTGTTATCACTTTAATATACAAATGTCTAGAGAAGACTTTTATTCTTTTTTTTTTTTTTTCTTCCAACTTGAAATGTGGGTGTCTCCAAAGGCACTCTGCAGGAATTCCTGTGATTGGCAGGAACACAAAGCCGTTTGTGAGAAAATGTTTGTTGTGCATGCAGAGAAACAGGACTCATTCTCTACAAGCAAAAGCAGGAAAGTCAGGACTGTACTACAGAACAATCATGAACACACTGGTCTGTGTGTGTGTTCCAGGAAAGTTGAGTATACTGGGTAGTTCCAGCAATTAGATATTTGTATAAAGAGATTTATATGCAAACTTGTCCTAAATTCCGGAATATAAAATTCTGGAATGTGCTTGGCCACGTGCTGTGGCTACTACTAAAAGAAAGCTGAAGAAAGCCTTTTTCTGGACTTGCATCATTTTGGTTTGGAAGCTCTACAGACACAATTCATAACAGCTCTAATAGTAAAAGACTACATATGTGTCAAGTTTAGAAAACCAAAGGGGACTCTTCTTTATAGCATTAACTCTGTGCCTGTACAATGGTTGCCATAAGTCAAAACGTTTTGATTACTGATTTCTTTTTCCTTTTTTTTTTTTTTTTTTTTCTTTAAGCCAGCACATCTGCTTTGGAGGCTCTGGGGCACAGGGCCATTCTGAGCCCTGCCCTGCCTGCAGGAGGAATAGTTTTGCCAGATGTTCTGTGGCTTGCCAGGAGTGCAGTTCTGTAAAGGATGTGTTGGAGCCTCTTGGTTTCAGTGGAGGAAGTAGGAAAGTTAGAGCAGGAAAAAAAGAGGGAAAAAAAATGCCTTTCATAGCATTAAACTGTATAACTGGACTGTCTTCAGTTATTGCTCTGCTGTATAGAGGCCCTGCTGGAAAGATGCCCAGCCTGTGCTCACGGAAATGCTTCTCTTCACTGATGTCTGTCAGGCAGCGTTGCTTGTCTTGGCCAAGAAAGCCTGGCGAGTGAAATGATGGTCAATCGGTGGATTTTTCTTTGAAAGAACAGCTTAGTGAAATGGTGCTGTCTTTATTTCTCAGATGAAACAAAACAAGAGTAATAGCTGAATAACAGCTATGCTCTTGAGATATTTTAGCTTCTGTGACATGGTAGAATACCAAAAGGTTAAAAACATGAATTATTCTGTCATTTCAAAGAGCTGTTTTTAGCAGAGGAAAAACGAGGCTGCCAGGCTTTTTTTATTTATTTTTTTTCCTGGAGTTTTATTTGGCTGTGGTGGGAGCTGTAGTACTGGCAGGAGGTCTCTTGAGTGTAGGCACTTGTAGGCTGAAGTGCATGATTATAAAAGGCTCTTCAGTCTAGCTAGGACTGCAGCAGGACTAGTAGGAGAGCTGTGGCACAGAAATAGTGATGCTAATGGTGATGTTGGCACTTCCAACTGTAACTTCTTGACACTGTCTTTGAGAAGTAAGTTTAATTAAATGTTAATTGTGAATCACTAGTATTTTTAAGTACAAAAATGAAACTAAAAGGGCTGAGACACTCCATCGCTTGCATGTACCATGCACATATGCTGATGTACCAAAAAGTCGTCCTGATGCAGCCGTATGCATAGCCCCCAGCATCTGTGGGTCTTTTCAGAGGTTGTCCAAATGCTGGGATTTCAAATCAAACTGCAAAAGAAGGTAATTTCAATACCTGAAAAATGCAATTTCTTTACATGTTTCTTATGCCTATACAGGAAAATGGGTAATATGTTTTACTGTTGTTCTATGTATTAGCGTTAAAAGCTCATAATATGTGAAATAAAAACTTCTGCAAATATCAGTGTCAGATTCCTGGCAGTGAACAAACTGGGAAACTGGAGATCTGGCATACCAGCCACAGCCTGTAGTTATTGCTGTTGCTGCTCTAGATGAGCCCCTGGGCTGGTGTGAACTGTGGGGTGAGAAGTCGAAGCTGTAAATGTGGCTTGGTTGAGGGGCGAGGGAAGGGTCTGTGGTGTGTGTTGGGGTGGGGGGGTGTATGTGTTCTTTCTGTTTGTTTTAATTTTTTGGTATTTTGTGTTTGTGTGGTACGCTTGTGGATTAAATTGTGCTCTTCATGTGGATATGTCTTCTAATGCTTCAGATTGCATGGGTTCTGTTGGAAAACTAGGCCCATGAGCCTTGATAATTGTGCTAAATGAGTTTGCACTGTAAAATGCTTCCCAGGTGTGTTAGCTAAGGATGTGTGCCTTTTGTGTTGCTCCTAATGTGTTCTTTCAGGGGCTCCAGCTCCAAGCTGGCTGAGCCCGGGCAGCTGCAGCGTGATTGGAATGGCTGCAGAGGGCCTGCAATCATTGTGCAGATTTATGGAATGAGATGGAAGAAGATCTAGGAATGCAGGTTATTAGGTATACATATAAGCTGTTTTCTGTGTTGCGTATCTCTTCTGTTTCACTTTTAGGTATGAGTTGTGGAAGGGGAAACCTTTGAACATTAATTTCACAGAACTACTGCCATCATGGCAGTGAATGGGATAATCTGCTATTCAGTGCAGTATATTTCAGCCTGTCCTCAAGCTGAACCAAATTACCACGTTTAAACGTGTGTAATTGCTGTTCATGTAACTTGTATTGCATGACAAGACTTTTCTTTCATAAATCATTATTCCCCAGGCTGGGAAAAAGGTATCTCCTCTGTCTTAGGGTAGCGGTGAGGAAAAGCTGCAGGCTGCCCTGTCCTTGGGAGAGTGGGAAGATGAACAACCCTGGAGCCTCCATTTGCTGTGCTCTCCAGACTGCTTGTGCCTGTGTGTAGCTGGTGGCATTGCTGTACAGTTGCTTAATTGAAGTTGCTTGGCTGCCTAGGCTCTACTTAAGAAAATGTGTGACTCTTCTTGTGTGCTCTGGATGAGATAGAGCCTTTCAGCTTGTCTGCAAAATCCTTCTCAAGCTGTTGTATCTGTAGGAAGCCTTTAAAAACTATGCAGATTTCCATCATCTGTGGCAGAATGTATCTGTTTCTTTGATTTATTTAGACAGAAATAAAATCCCTGTCATCTAATCTGCATGACAGAAAAGCATTTCTGTTGAAATGTGTTCTCTCCCCCCTACTCTTGCTGCTTGCTCACTGTCAAGGTATTTTCTAGTATTTATCTTGGTCTGAGAATTCATAATGATTTAAAATACAAGCTTGTGGGCACCCATGAACATGTCCATGTAGGTCCAGACCCCAATTAAACTGAGTCTCATACTCCTTCCCAATATCATGTACTCTATAACCTGTTGACTGATGTAAGTATGGTCAAATTTCAAGCTTTAACATCAAGCTAAGAATAGTGTTCCTAATGTTTTATGGAAACCAGTTATTTGCTGATAGAAGGTGACTACAACAGTCCTGGAAAATTTTCCCCTTTTCAGTGTCAGAGTAAGTTTTTGTGTGTGTGTTTGGGGAGAGTGGGCAAGGGAATGTTTTTTAAGTAGAAGAAACATCGAAATATGTTTGTTCACTCTAAGCCGCAGACTTTTTGCATGGTCAGTTTGTAAATGCTGGACGAAGCATACAAGCAAGTACTTTAAAATATTCACCTAGCATCTTTATTCACACTTTGTGACTCCAAGAATGGGAATTTAATTGCTTACCACAGTCAGATATGGCTGTCACTCTGCTGACCTTACTTACAGGTCTGGAAGGAGAGTGCTTATCGCTTCTTCACTTGAACTAAGAGCCTGGCAGGAGTTCAAGCTTATAGAAGAGGCTATTGCAGCTCTACTTGAAAAAAAAGGTAGAAAATTTAGTGGGGGCAGGCGAAAAAGTTTTATCTTAATACAGAAATTAAGCACAGTAAGGAAGAATGAGGAGAAACTATATTTCTTTAAAATGTTTTTTGAGCTAGAAAACATGCCTTTTTAAGGGAAGTGATTATGAGTATAACTGAAAAAAGAAACAGTGAAACTGTTTAAAGAAATGCTTGTGTGTGTCTCACAACCAGTCTTGAACAGTATAAAAAGTCTGATTTATCCTGTGTTTTCTTTTGAAGAAACACACTGGTACAATGTCCGTGTCCTTCTTTTTTTTTTTTTTTTTTTTTTGGTATCTGTAGTCTTGGGTTCCCAGGAACATACTGAGATTCCTGCGAGAAAGCTCCTTGCTCCCCTAAAGCCCATGTGGGCTATTAAAAAGGTAGATGAAGCATACGTACACACATTTTCTCGCCTGACAGTGCTGTAATTGTTCAGATTGGGACGTGCCTTTATCTTTGCAAGTATGGCTGTAGGTTTGGTAAATTGAACTTCTATTAATGTATGGATCCTATAAAAAGAAAGCCAGAAGCTCACAGGAAGTCTAAAATGAAATTATCTACTCCCTTTCATCTGTCTAATCCATACTTATGCCTTCCAGTGAGATTAATCTGATGAGAGAGTTGCATACAAGAGTGGTGTTTTTTTTTTTTTTTTTTTTTTTTTTTTAAACTTCCACTCATTAGAACGAAATTAGATTTGTCAAGAAGCCTTCTGATCCCCTACGGGTGGGGGTGAGGGGGACTGTTGTCAGTTGGTGCTGGGCTGAGGAGCCCAGAGTCAGGAGTAATAGGAAGTAGAGACTCTCTTGAAGAACTTGTTCTTAATACATGGGCCCTACATAAACCTCCTGGATGAGTCAAGGCTTTGCATGTTGGAAACAATTGAGATGATGAAGGTTGATACAGGTTGATCGAAGTGTGCCTGAGCAACAGGCATAACACAGTAGGGCAGGAGGGAAGTAAGGTTCCCAGGGAAATCAAATGAGGTCTTCCCTGGAAAACTGTCAACAATTTGATCAATCATGCTCAAGAAATGAGTTGGTCCTTGGGCAAGTAGGATGATCTGGGGGAGGGAAAGCCTCTTGCCCATGTGGGCTTATTGGAAAAGTTTGGCTTATTAGCCAGATAAAATATTGCATGAGTGAGGAATATAGTTGCTTTAGTATGAATGCATCAGGAGGCCAGAATGAGGAAGAGCTAAAGGAGAAAATGAATATGAAATCTCCATGAAAAATGTTAGGAGGCAAATTGGAAAATGATGCTGAATTACTTCAGGGAGCGTTTCAGGAAGAGCCTTCCTGTCAGAAGAGTAGAAATTCAAATGCTCTTAAGGCAGTGTCCAAAAAATGTGTGAAAGGTTTTATTAGGTTGTGTCCTAATAAAACCATATTAGGTCTTTGAAATTAATCTTCCGGTGGTTCTTACAGTCCTGTGTTACTGCCACATCTTACGCAAGGGTGGCATGGATGTGGCAGAAGTGGTTAAGTCATTTTAAGTCTTCAGAGGCTCTTTCTCTTTCCTTTTTGGGAAGTCTAATGACAATTCATTGCCTTTACCCCCTCAGAGAGTTGATGGTTGATTCATTCAGCTTTCTACCTGAAAGTCATATGTGCAGAATATGGGACGTAAGCCCCTGGTAGGCAGTGCTGTGGGAAGCAACAGAGGACTTGAGTCAAAGTTGCAGTCCTTGAGGGCTGAGAGTATTGCGAATACCTTTGTAAAATACAGACACCAGCTTTGTGTTGTGTAGGTAATTTGCACCTCAGTGCCAATGGTGAGAGTTTTGATTTTAATAAAGTTTCTGAATAACTTTTTTTTTGAAAAATAAACAGATGCCAACTATGACATGCAGATTTCTAGCATATGCAAAACCAGACTCTCTTTTTCAGTAAAGAAAAAAATGGACTTTTCCACTTCGTTTTGTATCCAAAGTCAGTGAGGTTTTTACTCAAGTTTTGATGCAGAAGTGTGTTATAACAATTGTATCTTATTATCAAGCTTACCTGACTGGTCCTGCAAGGTTTATGCTCTGACTCTTATACACTTAAGTGAGCCTCTGGGCACAATGCAAACTTGTTGGCTATCCATCAGGCATCTGTATGTGCACCTCTCTACTCTTGGCTTGTATCCTCTTGGGCATCCCCCAGAATAAGTGGCTAGAGCACAACTTCTTTCCTTGGCTCCTGTAGAATAGTTTCTTGGCACAGGTTTTCTGATGCTGTGTATGGAAATTAGTATATATATATATATATATATTTTTTGTCCAGCTGCCTTGGGCCTTGTTAACAATGCTGAATAATTTCCTTCTGGGGCATGGGGTGTATTTCACTGAAATTCAAGTTTAAGAGCCCTTGGGATAGAACGCACAGCTTCAAGGAGGCAAATACTGGGATAAACAGACCATGAGATTGCCGTGTCAGTCATGTTTTGCTAAAGCAATGTTTAAGGCCTATCAAAACTTACATGTGCCTTTCCATGTCTTATTTTCTCCATCGTTCTCGTGTGTTCCGTAGGATGTAATTCTTCACTGTGTCTAGGCGGCCCCAGCAGTGGCCGAGTGCTGCTTTTTTTCGGGCTGTGGATCCTGTCTCAGTGCCCTTCTGACAGTGGAGTTGTAATAACAAGCCTGAGGTATTTGGATTTGAGCAGCTAACTCCCTGTTGGCTGGTCCATATAAATGAGTAGCCAGTTTGCTCCATCACCAGTTTGCTGAGAGGAGCTAGAATTTGCCTTCTGATGTTTCATTTTGCAGCAAAAGCAAGTAGGGAAGAGCTGGCATCGCAAGTGTGCTCTGTGGGGTTTGCAGGCTCTTCTCCCTATGCGATGGATGGAAAAGCCTTGCATGGGCTGCTTTGCCAAAACCATGGTGGAAAAGGCAAACTGACACACTGAAAGTAATAGGACTTAATGCCTGTCTGTATAGACTGATTACCTGAATGATGTATTTAGTATTTATATACAGCATTTGCAAGTTTATCTGAGGGATTGTCTAGCTAGTACGCATGTAAGACTGTGTGAGGAGCTTCTTACATTGCTCGAAAGGACTGAGAGATGCAGAAGATGTTGGCGTTTCCCTGCCGCAGTCACTGTAACCGTGGGCAGCGCTATGGCGAGCTGCCTGGCAGGAGCAGGCGGCCTGCAAAGCCGCCGGGCAGCGCCGGCCCCCAGTACGTGGCCCCGCGCGGCTGCAGCGGCCGAGCCGTCGCTCCCGGTTCCAGCGTGAGGCTCCTGCTGCTCACGGCAGGTCACGGAGCGAGGGGGAGGGCTTCGTCCTGCGAGGGAAGCGCTTTGCAGCACAAGTCAGGGCTTCGTCCTGCGAGGGAAGCGCTTTGCAGCACAAGTCAGGGCTTCGTCCTGCGAGGGAAGCGCTTTGCAGCACAAGTCTGCGTTGCTGCTGCCCCCAGTTAGCCCTAAAGAATTACATGGCTCTTTTTTCCTTAAAAGTATTAAAGCGACAGGAGCTGGTATCAGCAGAGTATGTGTACCCCAACTCGTAGAGACGAGCACATTGGTTCCAGCACAAGAAGGTCTGTTTTTAATGATGTTAGGGCTCAAATGTTAATTATCTCTAACACGTAGAAACCGTTTTTCTTTGTCACTTGTAATCTCTCACATATTCCTATAGTTGACAGATCTTTGTATTTCAGTGGAAAAAAATATTGTCTCAAATAGCTTAACCTAGTGCTTATGCTGTGTGGTACATTAATAACATAAATAGTTTCCTTTCTTCCATTTTTTCATTGCATCCACTGCAAACATTGAGATTATTTAGATTTATATGGCTGGGTTTGACAAGTTTTTTTTATATTTACATTGCCTGCAAGAGATAAATCAACTTCGGGCCTTTGTCTTCAAGCCTTAGTGATTTACCACATAAATAGCTGTGGAAACGACTTGGATAGAGTGATGTTACAACTGTGCTTCAAGTGCATGACTTTGATTTTCCTGTGTTTCGGTTTTAGGGCACACAGGGCAAGAAGCTGTATATGTGATCGTAGAGCTTTGCTGGGGGAAGCCAGCCGTGGTAGGAAGGACCTTTTCTTTGCTCGCCCTGTGTCTCGAGCACAGCCGGCCCTCAGCGGTGCTGGGCAGAGCGACGGGGCCGGCGGCTGGAGCTCCGAGCCTGGCCGCGCTGCCGAGCTGGGGAGCCCTCCTGCGGCGGGGGCTCCTGGCGCCCCGCGCTGTGGGTACCCGTGTCGTGGGCACCCTGCGAGCTCTGACAGCTCCGCCATGTCTAGCAAATTCCTTGGAGGATCTGATTGTCTGTAGCTCATCTCAAAGCTCTCATAGTGTGTGGATCTTTGTTACTCAGCGTCCCACATCCCACGTGGATGTGTACGACTTGGCATTTTGTGAGGGCGGGTGTGATCCTACACCCTAGTGGTAAAGAAAAAATGAGTTCGTGACCAAATACCTGAACTTCTGCTTTTTTCTTGTCCCTACCCCTCAGCGGGCACCTACATAAGCAGTTAAATCCTGCTGAACTCAGCCTTTGCTCAGGCCTGTCTCCTAATGCTTATCTTGAGCCGTGTGTGGCAGATAAGGTACATCTACACCTACATGTCTCTAGGAAGAATATAAGGGCACATATATGAGATCCTATAGAGCTACAAGGTACGAATGAGGGCAGTTTGTGATGCCTCTTAGAGGTAAGAACTTGAATGTTTCAGCAAGAGAGCTAGGATCTAATCCATTAGTCACTACCTATAAAAAGTATCCAACCGTATGCAGGTACTCCTGGCCTTGAACTCAGCCCTTTCAGGTAAATAAACTTCAGAAATTTTAATATGGGACCAGGCAATTAATTTGGAAATACAAATTGTAAGGAAGATGAACCACAGCATTGCAGCCTGGTTGATAATATTAACTTTCCCTTGTTTTCAAATTGGTCCAGTGTTAATATTAGTTAGTCCTCTGGCACTGTAGTTGTATTGGATATGTAGAATTGCCTACTGAGAAGCATTTAGTTTTTTTAGTTTAAATGTGCACTTAGGAATAATTATGCAAAAGGTTGGGAAAATAATTGTCATAGCATCATGTTCTCCATCACCTAAACAGGTATCTGATAAAGACTGAGTTCTTTCCTTTCCTTTCTACATTTTGTCAATTGAATGTCTAGCAAATTGCTAATCTATTTGATGAAGGGCAATACTTGGTAAATGTGCTGTGTTTCATCAATATCTTCTTTTAAAAATAAATTTGTGATGTGTACTGGCATGGGAGCTGTCCTATAAAAGCTGGTCAATATAGCTGCAGAAACTAAGTCCCCGTTTGAGCAGTTTTGGCTGGTGTGGAGCACATGTGCAGGAGGCTCCAGCTTCTGTGACTGAATGATTATGAAGAAATATAGTTGCTGCCTGGCTCTGAAGGGCTCTGCTGCTACAGACAGTAATGTATATGAAATAGTTACACTACTTCAGAAATGCCAGCCCATGGGAATGAATACTCATTGCAAGTATTTGGCACGTGGCCTAGTTTTCAAGCCGTACTAGCCTCCTCTTTTTGGTCTCTTCATACATCTCTTACATCAGAGTTGGACCTTTTGAGATATGTTTTTTTCCAGGGAAGTTCAGTGTCACCCCAGTCCTGAATAAACTCATGATTCAAATGTCTACATCTTATTGACAAAAAATGAGTAAATAATGAGGAAAGTGGAAATTTAAGACTGCAATAGATGTTTGAGATGAAACTTAGCTTTTTTTGTTTGCATTTTAGATTTTGTAGTTTTAGGATACTGTTGGGGACATTAGGGAGATGATGGCTTAGGACAAGGACTTGGAACAGTACAGCTGCTTGTTTAATCAGTAATGTACTGGGAAAAGATCTCCTCTTCAAAATGTTTTTTATTTGCTGTTCCTTTTTTCTTTTTTGCTCTGTGGTTTGAGCCTGGAGCTGGTTTGTTTGGTTTGACTTGTAAGCTGTCTTTGCAGTTGTGCATGCACGAGCCCATGTGCACACATCATAAGGGCACTCACATGATCGCAGTGTCCTGGCAGCTTAAAGACATTGTTTGGGTTCCCAAACACAGTGCAAGAGGGACAAGACTGCACCTGGGTGAAGCACCGTAACGAGGGCTCTGTTCAGCGTGTGTCCCTGCGTGCGTGTGGGCTGTGAGCTTGTTTCCCCTTCCTTCCCGGTCCCCGGAAGGGTAATACAAATATCACCAGGAAGGAAACCTCAGTGATGCGTTTCCAGTTGCGACTTGAACTATTTACAGCAATAGCTCAGTTGGGTTGTAACAGTGCATGGAAATTTTAAATTACAGTTTTTGTTTTGAGAATTTAGTGCTCATTTTCTGGAAAAAGCTGGATGCCTCAGAGTTCCTAATGGTACAGTAGTGGGGGAAAAATGGAAATAAAATTGCATCTAAATAAAGTTTCCCACAGATTGCTGAAGTACACAGACTTTCATTAAATTATGGCATTTATTTACTGTCTTCAGGATTTTGGGGAGCATGGCAGGGTGAATTGCTCTTCCTCTGGAAAGGCAGAAGGGAAATGCCTAGGTGAAAGTGTGAGGGTTTTTTGGGAGACTCCCTCTAACAGCCTCTCATCTTTTGGATTAAAAAAAAAATCAGGAATTCAACTTTCCTTTTTAAGAAAAGGGTTTTTGTGTGTATGTAGAGTAAGTTCTATCTGGAATGTAAGGACTGAGAGTTGAGGGCATGGGACAAAGCGGGCCCTGAAAGATTTGCTGCAAAGTGAGTTTGAGTGTCTTCAAAATCAGGCCTGAATTCATCCTTGGGAAACCTCCCTCTAAATGTGAATCTCTTGCTTAGGCTAAGTAAGCAGGCAGAGGGGAGGACTCGGGAGATGCCTCCCTTGGGGTGCTGAAGCGGGCGTCCTTTGACCAGCGAGCTGACCCTCCGGCTGTCTTGGCTGAGGCAGATGATGTTAGAGGGGTGTTACAGAGCTTTTCTTAAGCTTTTCAATATCATTTCTACTGTTCAACTGACAGTGTATTCTCAGTCAACATGTCACAAAATTATGTGAAAACAAACTAAACACAAACAAAAACCTACACAGTATTTGAGGACATAATCATAAGAGGAAACTAAAATGTCCTTTGCTTTTATTTGTGACATGGAGGGAGTTGGTGCGTAAGGCATTTCCACCTACAGAAAGTGCAGGGACATCTGGAACCCCCAAGTATGGGAGAATACAGGGGCCTTTCCTTCTTGGAACATCTGTAAGTATCCATCACCCCAAGATGCTTGTTCAGGAGGTGGTGGGAGGAGACGGGGTGCTACATCACTAGGACTGAGATCAGGATATCTATTGTAGATCAGCCCACAAAGACAAGCACTTACTGGAGGCATCCTTACTTTTAAATATGTCTTTTATGCTAAAAGTTTACATGGGAGTAAGTTGAATGGCCAAGCATTTAGCTGTGTATTTCTGTAGTGACCATGAATATAAGTATTTATATATGCAACCTGCTTAACTAAACCCAATTTAACTAAAGATATCTTTTTAAAACAGTTTGACAGAAGAGATGCGTATAGGTAATTTTACAGCATAATCCTCTTTTGCTTAAGATGACTCTTCACTAGTATGATTACTTTATTGACAATGTTGGTTCCAGAGAACAGCTCCAGAGGAGAAAAACTCCATTTCTTCTCCGCAGAAGCCAGAAGATGTTGAACTTGCAAATGATTAACAGTTTTTTATTATGTTATCACTTCAAAATCAGTTCTGAATTGTGCAAAGTATCATGGAAAAAGTGCACGATTACTTCTCTTATTGGAACTGGAAAGCACAGTGTGATATGTTTTCTTGCCTTTTTTTTTTTTTTTTTCTTTCCCTCTCAGGTCCGCACCAGTGTCCTACCTGATCATAAGGAGCCGAGAGCAGATGTTGGGGTAAGCAATTCATTTCATTAATTTCACCTCCTCAGCAGATACAGACACCCAACAAAGAGAAATGGCAATTTGCCCAACTGCTAAACAGTCAGGAGCTGACAGGCATTTTCCTTAATAGCTGGAGCTGTGTTAAATGAATAAAGAATCATGGCAGGAGTAATAGTTTCAGTGATGGATAGCATCCTATCAACTTAGTTCTTGAAAATTCTTTCTTTTCAACTAAGATTATCCCAAGGCAGTCCCAGCCATTGAGACTTGCTGCTACTGGCATGCCCAAAATTGGGATTGGGATCACATTGCCTTGCTGTGCCTGGCCTGCTTTCAGGGATTCACGTGCAGTTCTGAGTGGGTTCTGATGAAGAAATTATGGTGGGGTATATCAAAGACCCGTGTTTTCCTGTATAGGTATTAAAATTGGGTTGTATAGGAATTGGGATGTTGTTTCTGGAAAGGGTAGCACCTCCCAGATTAATATGGATGCCTTCTAGAGGTGGGAAAGGTTGGTCCTCCTAGGATGGTATCAAAGCCTCCAGGCTACACTTGGGCTGCTGAATTCTGAGTTCTCTGAGTTTCAACAACTCTATAGGTTGCTTCTGAGTCAGAGGTCAAAATGTGGGAAAATACCGAAGACTTTGGAACTGGAGCTTCTGTAGTTTGCAGATAGAGGTTCTTTTTGAAGTAGAAGAATCACTTTGATGGATCTAAAGGCGCAGTGACCTGCCATTACATGGCCTGATTGTGGCTACAAAAAAAAAAAAAAAAAAGTCCTGGGTGGGCAGCCGACCCAGTGACTGCAAACATGAAAAATAATTGGACTTAAAATTTTTAATCCCAAGTGGTGACTTTCCTGCATTACTAGGACTTCCTTGGCATTGGCATGGTTTCCAGCACTCCAGCTCCAGCGTTTGAAAAATCTGTAGCTTGGCAGTAAGTTAAATCTTAGCGAAATAATCAATGTATTTCAAACTTCTCGTCTAGCTATTGAAGAACCTTTTCTTTGGCTAGTTAAGATTATTTATCAAAAAATTCAAGGCTCTCACATCTTCAGATTTATAATCCGAAATACTCCACTAGCAAAATTAGAGAAATCTGCTTGGTAATTAGTACTACGCCAGCAGTTCTGTTAAAGTCTAATTTTGAGGCCTCCGAATCTCATGTGCCAAATTAGATGGGTTTGTAGGCTGCCAGCTCAAGCCCCAGGGTTAGAGTACTTGTATATGAATCAGTTGAGGAAAAACTAATCTCTGGCACTATTCCAGTTTACATCCCTCTAACATTAGTTTAACTCTCTTCATTTTGGCTGTGGGATTAGTCACAATTTTGTTAAATTTGGCAGATGATTTCTAGTTCTATTATTGTTAGACACATGCAACCTTATTCCAAGTAAGCTTCAGAATATGAAGCAGGCAAATAAGTTTATTTCTTTAAACCTATAAAACTATATAACTTTAATCTTGTGACACTGGAGAAACAGGTCCAATGCTCAGAGGTGGTTAGTGGGTGCAGTGACCAAAGCTGCTCTGTGAAAGGATGGTGCTATTGCTGCCCACAGTCATAGTGTGAAGAACTGCCCCTCTTGGTGTACTCTTAAATTGATTTGTAGTTCTGTTAGTGCAAGTGGGAGCCCTGAGGGACCAAGTGATGTTAGTTTTGCTTGACATATCTCTTTCCCCTTTCCAAATGAGGAGGTGAGGTTGCAAATACAAGTAGTGAAATGCCATGAAATACCAGAGTAAAGGCTACTAGAACACAGGTTGTCCTGCAGAGTGTATTCTCACGACTTAGAGGGGTGTGATCTTGCAACAAGGTAGCTAACATGTTAGCTATGTCAGAATATGGCCTTAGTGAAACCAAGGCTGGTGTATAAGAGTATGGACTATCTGCCTGTTTTTTCTAGTGAGGCTGTATGATAGCCTGAGTCCTGCTGGGTGGTGGTGTTGTAAACGCGTGTGTCATTTTGGCAGCAAAAACTAACCACGGTCTCTAACCTGGATTGTGCCTTGAACCATATGTTTGATAGGCTAAAAAGCTATCATAGTATAGAGCTCAGCATTTGATAGCTGGGTAGCCTTTGCTGAAGGCCATGATGCTCATGCTCTAGCAATAGACCCTGTTTCCTTTCCTTTCCTCAAAGGTAGTGCTTGCTGTCTGCATGTACTCTTCAGTGATTCAGAGTAAAAAAAAAACTTTATGGTTCTTGAATTAAGGCATCCAACAATATAGAGAATTTATCATTGAACTTTGTTTTGATTAGCATTCCAACAGCACAGGGAAATAAGTATGCTAAACGCTCATTTTTGTGTTTTTTAAAATATATCTTTTCAGCTTATTGTAATTGACTCACAGAAAGTCATACATTGAAAGATAAATGTGTAGATGACTGCAGACTTTCTTCTTTGCCACTGTTCTCAGGGTAGGAAGAATATTGTTAACAAGTGAGATTTCATCAATATGCGGTAGGGGTATGGATAGACTTGGGTGGAAAATGATCTAAAGCAAAAAGATGAATGTGTTTTTCCTCTTTGCAGTCTCTTCTTGAAGATGCATGAACCTGATTTTGATATAAGGAAAAGATATATTGTTGGAGGTTAACTTAGACTTTGCAATTCTAGTTGGATTTGCACATTTCTCAGTATTTGTACGGCTGTGAGTGGGTTTCACCTTACAACAGAGAAAAAGGAACAATGCTTAACGAGCAGTGCTGTAATCTAGAAGAATATAACATTTTTATTAACTTGTACTGAGCTCAACATTAAAAAAAAAAAAGACTTCCTCAAGCAAGTATATTCTTATTTGGAATACAAAACTGGTAGTGTCTTAGGGCTTGGGGAATAACTATGGCACAAATAGCATTGGTAAAACACTGAAGGTTTAACATTTCTTGTAATACAGAAATGACTTAGTAAAGAAGATGACCCCAAATACAAATGCTTATACTAAATGAAAATTTCCTGCAGCTGTACCTTTTGCAGCCTACTATTTGTCAGGCTGTTTAAGTTTGACAAATTACTCGTAATTGTCACATGTACAAAAACTTTCTGTAGGGTAGTCTGTCAAAGCAGAATATTGCAATGTAATATTTTGCTAGCTACCTAAGAAAGCTTTCTACGCATGGGACTGAAAAAAACTCAAAACTTCAAAAACTAATGGAGATGGCTTTTCTCTCCACTTTGTTTCATAGCGAAGCTTCCTGGGATGTGCAACTTTTAGAGTGGGGGACTTGGTGAAGTCAAAGGAGCAACAGTTGACCCTAACCTTGAGGTAAGTTTTTTTCATGTATGTGAACTGTTTCAAATGAATAATTTTTGGCACTTGGTGGTTGCTGTTTCACTGTGTCTGAAACTCCAAATTGCTTGAAATATATTGGATGCCACTCTTGAGTGTTTCTGTTTCTCTGATGCAAAAAGATGAAATGAAATACCAGCTATTTAAGCTTGAGCTTGCCTTGTGTCGTATTAGAAGTTTCTTTCGTATGATGCCCTATGGAAGAATTGCAAGTAACTTGAATTAGAGAAGATTCTTTGAAGTTTCTTCTAGAAAGAGTGTCTCAAATTTTTGACAGGTGGTGTTGGAAGAATTTAAATAGTAATACTGTACAGCTTGCTAGTTCAGCTTCTAGATGCTCTTGAAGATGGTGGGCAGAATGAGCGAAGGCTTCTCATGTCAGGTCGCTTAGAAATCTCCCAGCCAACCTCCTAGTTAGGTGCAATCCAGCTGAAACGTGTGGGGTTTTGTGCGGTTCTGCATAATGACACAAGTACAGAGCCGCGCAGGAGGGTCGGGTCCAGCATTGCAGAACAAGGGGAGAGCTGAGTAGGTGTTTGTTAAAGCAATGCAATAAAGCAGAGTTCAGTTTCCATGGCTCATGCTGACTTGTATGGCTTAGGATGAATCAAGATAAGAATCAAAATCTTCTGAAGGTAAGAAGAAACCTCTTAGGTTTTGATTTTCAGAATTAATGCGATGGGCTGCAGTGCACGCATTTCCTAGAGCTGATTTGTGCAAGCACAATGGGTATTTAGCATTACTGCATGACACACAAAAACTTCATGGAGCAGCTCCCCAAAGTCATAGTGTTTCTGCTTTCTTTAGAAGACAGAATTTTAAAAGCATTTTGGCTTTACTGTAGCATGCGCCTTCATATTACAAGAACCGGAATTGCATGATGTGCATAGTGTACAGTGCAACAAAATACCTTGATTTTTATTTCATCCAACCACAGAAAATAAATAGTGAATAATTTCGTTCTCTAACAAAGCAGGTTTTTATAAAATGGGAACTGATGTTTCTCTAAGGAAATGTTTGGTTAGATAACCAAGTATTAGCTCAGTAGTAGTAAGAGAAATTCTGTTCTTACAGAATTTTAAATCATTTCAGTTTCTTTATGGCAGGAACTTTGCCTGCCTCTGAGACTAGCATATTGAAACGTTGATCTGAAAAGGTGCCTCTGACACATGTCATAATAATATGACAGAATGGCAGGATTTGGGAAGTTTAGAAATGACTCAACTTTATCTTAGTCATCCAATTTATAAACCAAAACTAGTAAGCAATGAATGACAGCTTGCCAGGTTAGTCTGTGTTGAAACCCTGAGCCTTTACAGATTTACTTTTCATTAATATTTTTGTACTGTGTGTTTTGTTTGTGCAGCTAATACTAAAGGTCGGGTGTTAAACCAATTCACATGAATTTGTGGCCACATGAAATGATAATCTTGAGTGGGTTGATCTGTCCTCCTGTTCTTGAAAAATAAATTCCTAACCTTTTATATGTAGGACTTGTTTTCTGATTTTGGGTATTCAGCATCAAATGCAGAAGAAATTATTCATCCTTCGGTGGCAGTTTAAGCAAAGCAGTTGGATCTTCTAAACTTGTTTTCTTCCAGTTGCTTATTTTAATAGTACTTTTTAGGAGGATATAGTAAGGGCATCGCCAGAGCAGGCTATTCTGTTTAATTCTTGTTGATATAGTTTGCACGGATGTTTTCCAGGATGTGCCTATGATTTTCAGCTGCTCCTTTTGTTAGGTCCGGTTTTCGAATCGACAGAGAAAGAGGCAAACACCATCGATATTTTGTGCTTTTAATAATAGGAGAAAGATAATAAGTATTACCAGCTAGCTGGGGTCCGGGCTTTCCCACGCAAGGGTCACACCACGGACCCCGACTACTTCGGTTGTCCCTCTTTTATACCGTTTTCACCCCCAAAATGTTCCCCCCTCCCGTTTCTCTGTTCTACTTTCATGTTAATGTTATCTGTATTTTATTGCTAACCAGGACATCTGGACAGGCAGCCCCTCCATGCGGAACCTCCTGACTTGCCATTTTTCAGGAGTCGTCCTTGTAGATAGGCAACCCCTCCATGCAGAGCCATCTGCCATGCCAGTTATCAAGAGTCCTTGCATTTTGAGACTAAGTATTGACTAGCTTATTAGTACACTCTACATTAACTATTTAATCCCCATTAGTACACTCCACATTAACTATTTAATCCCTACATTCCCCCCTTTTTCTTTTGCTAATATCAGAGAATCCTTTCTCGATCCTTCTGAGTTTGTCGCGTGAACATTATATGCATAGAATTAACTCGGTTTGTAGCTTTTTCCATTAACCCCATTACACATTTCCATATTATACAGATACACAGTAACAGTAATAACAGAATCACAAATATGCGCAATCCTTCTTTTATCAGTCCTGATATCCCTCCAGGTAGTTCCCCAAACAATGACTTTAGCCATCCGTCCATCAGTCCTTCTTCCCATGTTATCTTCTGAGTGTGTTCCTTGAGCCAGCGCAATTGTTGTTGAATGCATGTCGCAGGCTGTTCTGATCGAGCAGCAGTTGTTCCAATACCTCGGTTGTCACATTTGCTTGCTTCTCACTCCAACAGGCCAACTTCGAAAGTTCCCTTAATGCATTTCCTGCTGCAGCTCCTGGTACAAAGATAGCTAAGGCGACCCGCGCAGCTACAGATATTAATTGTACATTATCATTACATTCCAGTGTTAAACCAAGGGAACGCTTTTGCCTTCTTTGTTCCTGCTTCATAGTTAACAACGGGGCTATCATTGCCAGTTGCCCTAAATAACACGGTCCCCCATAGGCATTCTTAGGTATTCCCTGCCACGCTCTATTCCCACAAATTAAAAACACTCCATCTGGCAAGGCCTTAGCGGTATCATTATTCCATAGTAAATCTGTACTCTTATGTACCTGTCCTGATGGATCCCCCCCATATGCTCCTAAGGGTAATCCCGCACGCAGGGAATCGTTGTTGTAACCCGTTGACTGTCCCATTTGTCCCACAGAATGTCCCGTTTGCATATATGGGACCGCTAGCACCTGGGCTGTCTCTCGCTTAGTGGGGAAGGCCTCCACCCACCACAAGAATGTGTCTACTAATACCAATAAATCTCTATACCCATATTTACCTGGTTTTATTTCCGTAAAATCTACTTCCCAATGCCTTCCAGGTTCACCACCTTTTTTTTTTTTTTTTTTTTTTTTCCTTATACCTTCATGTACCTTTCTGACCCTTGATGGTTTCATTTCCTGACACGCTTGACACCCTTCTATTATCTCTCTTAATATTTTCTTCTGATCTTGGAATCTCAGTCCGAACTTTTCTATTAACAGTCCCATTTTTCTTTCCCCCAAATGTGTGGTACTATGCAACTGCTGTGCCATTCTCTGTCCCATCCGCTTGGGAATTAACATTCTTCCTCCTGTATCGTAATCTCCTTCTCCAGCACTTTGTTCTTCAGTTCCACTCTTTGAGCCGAAGTGCCGTCTGGTAAACGCTGGCTCCAAACTATTTCTCCGTTCTGATTTACCACTGCAGCTCCCGCCCTTCTTTTTCCTTGGTCGACCAAGCTACTTCCATCTGTAAACCACACTTTTCTTCCTTGCATTGGCTCATCCTTCAAATCTTCCCACACTGTTGTAGTTTCAGCTAACACCTCCTGACAATTATGCATAGGTATTTCATACTCTGGGTTAGGCAGGAGAGTGGCTGGATTCAAAGTCATTGGGGATGTATACATAGTTCTTCCTGGGTTTAAAAGCAAGGCTTGATAATGAGTCAGCCTAGCATTTGTTATCCATCTTTCAGGCGGCTGTTTGAGTAATGCCTCTGCGTAATGAGGAGCCGTTACATACAGCTTTTGCCCAAACGTGAGTTTGTCTGCATCCTTAACCATTAACGCCACGGCTGCAATAATTCTAAGTCATGAGGGCCACCCTGCGGCAACTGGACGCCACTCTCCTTTTCCAAGGGCCTTGATTCTGCATTAACACTCCCTTGGCAACTCCCGCATTTTCGCTCACATATCTGGGTCCGGGAGTGCAAGTGCAGGGGCCTCTAGCAGGGTTAATCTCAGTTCCTCAAAAGATTTTCTCATAGTTTCTGTCCACTGCCAGTCCGCTTCTCTCGACTCGCCTCATACAGAGGTTTTGCTTTTTCTGCAAACCCAGGTATCCACAAACGGCAGTATCCCACCGTCCCCAAAAATCCTCGAACCTCTCTTGGAGATTTGGGTTCCTGAATCCGAACGACAGTCCCTTTCATGGCATCAGTTAGCCATCTCCTACCATCTCGTATCTTATATCCCAGATATGTTACTTCCGGATTACATAGCTGAGCTTTCTTAGCACTTACTCGGTCTTGCAACAACTTCCTCGTACCTTCCTCGCACTTCCTTTTTCGTTCTTGCCGCTAGCAGCAGATCATCCACCTCTCCTGAATTCACTCAAATCTTCCTGCAGTATTTCATTAAATAAAGTCGGTGAATTTTTGAACCCTTGTTGTAATCGGGTCCAAGTTAACTGACCCTTGTATCCGCTCTCGGGATCTTCCCATTCAAAAGCAAACATTTCCTGGCTCTGTTCCGTCAGGGGGGTGGTAAAAATGCATCCTTTAAGTCTAAAACCGTATACCATCCCATATCTGGTGGCATTGTACTTAACAGAGTATATGGATTCGGGACTGTAGGATGCACATCCTCCACTCTTTTGTTAACTTTTCTCAAATCTTGAACTGGCCTGAAATCTCCTCCGGGCTTCTTTACTGGCAATAGAGGAGTATACCACAGAGATTTGCATTTACGCAGAATGCCAGCTTTCAGTAGCCTTTTAATATGCTTTGCTATTCCTTGTCGAGCTTCAGGGGTCATTGGGTACTGTTTAGCCCTAATCGGGTGAGCTCCTGGTTTCAATTCCATGACCAGAGGAATTTTACTTTTAACTCTTCCTACTCCCGAATTCTCTGCCCATACTTCTGGGATTTCCCTCATCCATTTTTGAGTTTCTGGTCCAATTTCTTCCTTCCTCTCTTTATACAGTCTATATTCATCCTCTAATCTAACGGTCAGGACCTGTATCGGTCGTCCTTCCCGGTCATTGATTTTTATTCCATCATCCTCAAAATATAACCTTACCCCTAATTTAGTTAAGAGATCCTGGCCCATTAAGGGTACCGGACTCTCCGGTATATACAAGAAAGAGTGCATGATCTGTCTATTAGCTACATCTACTTTCCTTTCTGATGTCCACCGATACCCCTTACTCCCATTTACCCCTTGTACTCGAGTTTTCCTTGTCGATAGTTTCCCCGCTGCTTTATTTATTACTGAGTATTCAGCCCCTGTATCTACTAGAAATTTTACACTTTTCCCTTCCATTTCTAATTCTATCTAAGACTCGGGGAAGGGTTCCGAGTCCCGGCCCCTTCAGTCGCTATCTTCGTTTGCTACCAGTAAGCTAGGTGACCCCTTTTCTCCTTTTTCCGAACACTCATTTTTCCAATGTCCTTTCTTTTTGCAAATTGCACATTGATCCCTTCCTAACCGTGCCCCAACTCCTCTGGGGGGTGGTGGTCCCCTTCTTCACCTCCCTGATTTTTCTCCAGCTTCAAAAAATATCCTAGCCATCTCCCTTTGATTTCTCCGATTTTCTTTTGCCTGATATTCCCGATCTTCCCTTCTCACTCTTTCCTGTTTTTCTTCTGGAGTCTCCCTGTTGTTATACACCTTTTCTGCTACTTTTAAAAGATCCTGTAAAGTTTGCTCCCCCAACCTATCAATCTTTTGCAATTTCTTTCTTATATCTGGGGCAGCTTGATTTACAAATGCCAAGATGACAGCTGCCCGATTCTCATCCTTCATAGGATCTAAAGGAGTGAATTGTCTAAACGCCTCTAATATCCTTTCTAAGAAAGCAGCAGGGCTTTCTTCGGCTTCCTGCCTGACAGCAATTACTTTAGTTAAGTCACCCGCCGCCGCCCGCAACCCTGCCATTAACGTTTGCCGGTATATTTGGAGACGCTCCCTACCTTCAGGTTGTTCAAAATCCCACGGTGGTCTTATCAATGGAAATCCCTCATCGATAAGATTCGGTTGCCCAGTGGGTCTCCCGTCGTCTCCCAGCACCAACTTTTGTGCCTCGGTCAGGATCCTCTCACGCTCTTCAGTCGTAAACAGTACTTTTAAAAGCTGCTGACAGTCATCCCAGGTAAGATTATATGTAAACAAGATGGATTCTAATAAATCAATCAACGCCCCCGGCTTCTCGGAAAAAGAGGGGTTTTGACTTTTCCAATTACACAAGTCACTAGAAGAGAATGGCCAGTATTGATACGTACGCTGTCCCTGAGGCCCTGTTGTTCCAATTGCTCTAACTGGGAAAGCTTGAGAGGTGCTTGACACATCTCCCTCACTTCCCCTTTGGTGCGATCGAGTCCCAAATGCTGGGCGCCTGTCTTCCCCTCCCTCCCTCCTTTGATCACTACTACTCACCTCCCTTCGTGCCTCAGGCGGAGGGGCGTAAGGGGGGGATTGTGCCCACTTTCTTCATCCAATATTTCTGGATATAAAGTCAAATCTGATAATGCCGCCTTTTTCCCTTCCTTTTTCATTAAGTAAACTGATCTGGGTGTCCTTCCGACCCAGGTCTCATTATAATCTCTTTTACTTTCCTTACTAATTCTAAATCTGAACTTCCCTCTCGGCCAGCCTACGTCAAAACTTGGCCATTCACTTTTACAAAATATCTCCCATCAGTTTTTATACACTTCTACAGATAAATCATGTGCCCGATGCTTAACATATCCAAAATGATTTAACATAAATGACAAAGGGGTGGATTTCCCTTGTCCCATTGTATCAAGCTCGTCGCTTAAAACCAAAATTAATACAACTGGCAGTAAACCAGTAAGGGCGATTATTAACAGAATTTGCCCTTCCCAGACCGGTCTCCTTTCGTTAAGGAGAAACGGTATACCCAACCAACCTAACCAACCACCCTTCCTTTTCCTGGGAGTCCGAGGGACGTCTCCCTTCGGGCTCCAGCCGACGATCCTTTGGTGCGTCCACCTGGATTACCGTCGGCTCACCACCACACCCTGAGGCCTCCCTTAACTTATTATCTTTCTCCATTTTTTTCTTCTTTCTCGTATTCGAATCCCGGACGAGCCCCCAAATGTTAGGTCCGGTTTTCGAATCGACAGAGAAAGAGGCAAACACCATCGATATTTTGTGCTTTTAATAATAGGAGAAAGATAATAAGTATTACCAGCTAGCTGGGGTCCGGGCTTTCCCACGCAAGGGTCACACCACGGACCCCGACTACTTCGGTTGTCCCTCTTTTATACCGTTTTCACCCCCAAAATGTTCCCCCCTCCCGTTTCTCTGTTCTACTTTCATGTTAATGTTATCTGTATTTTATTGCTAACCAGGACATCTGGACAGGCAGCCCCTCCATGCGGAACCTCCTGACTTGCCATTTTTCAGGAGTCGTCCTTGTAGATAGGCAACCCCTCCATGCAGAGCCATCTGCCATGCCAGTTATCAAGAGTCCTTGCATTTTGAGACTAAGTATTGACTAGCTTATTAGTACACTCTACATTAACTATTTAATCCCCATTAGTACACTCCACATTAACTATTTAATCCCTACACTTTGTTAATCCATTAGATCTGAAATAGAGATTTAAGAATTAACCCTGTGGTGTGGTTTGCAAATATTGGTCTAATTAGAATCATGTGCATTTTTCACTGTATTTATTGTGTCTTGACGTTGTCTTTCTGAGGCAAACTATTAGTTTCAAAATATTCAAAGGAGATGTTCTTGCATTTTGAGTTTTGTGGGGGATTTTTCTGGAGGGCTGTCATAGATCCCCCAGTTCCTTCCTGCTACAGGAGGATGCCCTCCTCCTGCCCTCTCCCTCTGTAGTGCACCCGAGCAGTGGGTTGGTGTACAAGGAAAGACCTTCTGTTCCGGAGGATTTCGCTGCGTTCCTGTGTTCTGATGGTCCATTTTCTCTGAAAACACCTTGAACTCCTGCCAGCTCAACGTTTGCTGTAGATGTATGCGTCTGTATCTAATCATCAGAGCCGGAGCAGGACAATTTGCAGAGCCACTTTGGTGAGGGCAGTGTACGAAACGGATGTTGGCAGAGCGGTTCAGTCACTGGAGACTTGGCTTTGCAGTTTCCAGTGTGTGAGCTATGAGAAGCTAAATGCCCTCTACAGACTGGGGCTTTCCTTTTTGCAAGGGTAATGCAATGCCCCTTGTTTCCAGCTTTCTCATAGGGCTGTAGGGATGAACAGGATAAAATGTGCTGTTGAATAAAACAAAAGCCATATTTAACAGCAGAATATTTATTAATAGTGACTATATGGTGTATCCAATAAAATGGTATAAATTATGCATCTCCTTTCCTTTGTGAATGACAGGAATACTGATTGCTATTTTGGTAATTAAGACTGATTTTTGTTAGCTGACTTAGATTCAAAGCTCAATGTAGAGGTTCTTTTTGGAATATATTTCTATACCCTAACAACTTTTGCTTGGTTGGAGTCTCTGGTCTTTGGTGCAAGGCCAGCAATTAGTACTTCCATTAGCCATTCCCCAGTGATGGTCATTTGCTGTGTTCCAGGAAGCTCCTTTTAGTTCAGGTGGTTTGGGCGTGATTTCCAGGAAACCGCAAGCAAGAAGCAGCGAAGGCAAAAGATGATAATGCTCTTTTATGGTGTTTGTGAAATTAAGGTGTCTCTGTCCTCTGAGCAGATTGTAGAAAAGTATAGTAGGCTGCTTCAGTTTGAAACTGGAGTAGTGGCAGAACCACTTGGAGGCTTTGCTTCATCTGAGCTGCAACTTTACAGCCACAGAGCTAACCACAGAGAAGCCTGCGAGTGTCTGTAAAGGATGTATTCTGTAACATTTCATTAAACTGTACTTATCTTTAGAGCCTCTCTTCTGTCCTATTCCTTACCAAACAATTGCAAGAAAATATTGAATATTAAAAACCAGTTTGGGTTGGCCCATGGCTCTCTCTGCCTATTTTGCATCCTGACCTTGTTCCTTTGCCCCTTCATGTCACGTCATTCCACACAGGAAGCGGATGAACAGCTTGGCTTCATAAGTCAGGAAGATCTGCAGGATTGCTGTGCAGAAACTCGTTTTGACACAGTACAGAACTTAAGATTATATTGAAGCCGTGACAATGTGAATGAGTTGAATATTGTAAAGCTTAATTGTTTATCTTGGAATCTAACTAACTGTTGTTTACTGGTAGATTTGTTTGAAGGCAGTACCATTAGAGAGGGGCTCTGCTGTAATTTCACAGAATAAGCAAAAGATAACATTTCTGTACAAGTACAGTAATTTAGAATAGAATGTGCTAAGGTTTCTCAGAATATTGAATTAGTAGATAAAATGGTTTTATGATGATAATATGTACTAGTCTGCTAATTGCATTTGTTGTATATTATGTATGGAAGAAGGGGGCTGCTTGCTAGCCCAAAACAGCTGAAAATTATTAATTTTGCTTTTTGGGCAGTCATTCACTCTGTCATCTATATTTACCACAACTATGTACTCTTGGTGTTCTTGAGCCTTTTCTGAATGCAAGGTATGGCCATGGGAACAGCCCTGAATGTTCATATTCAGCAGTATGCAGGAATGAGACTGATGAGGAATGTCAAAGGCAAGGGTGACGGGCTGCGCTGCTCTAACCGTTCGCCTGTTTTTCTGCTCGTTGCCCGAGGAAGCTCCTGCTCCTCCTTTTCCCAGGCAGATGCATTTTCATGCAGCTGGGGAGGGTGCCAGTGGTGCCACTCCCGTGGGCTGGAGGGATTGTCACTAACCTGCAGGCCTTCAAGGCCTTGCCATGGATGGTAAGCAAACCTGCATGTGTCATGGTAAAGCTGAGCTCACCTCAGGATCTTCAAAAGTCTCTTTAAGAGCCGGGGCCGCCTGTGCGGCGGCAGCCTCGGCGCTACAGGCCGTGTGCTGTGGCCACGTAGACTGAGGCTGTTTGAGAAGTCGCTGTCCTGGCGCCTCGTCTCCTTTCAGCTGCTCGTGTCCAAATGCAGATCCTCTGCGGCCAGCTGTGGGGGAATTGGCTCTCCCTGTCCCATGCTGTTTTGACCTCTTGACCATCATTAAAATTTAATAGCTGACTGTTTCCTTTGGCAGGTGTGCTATGAAACTTCTGGTAGGTGAGGAGGCAGAAATGCTGGAGTCAAACATGGAAGAAAAAAAACAAAACAAAAAAAAAAAACCCAAAACAGCAGTTTTCCTACTCTAAAAGCCTACTAGAGCTTCTGAGTTGTACTGAGCTTCTTCACACTGACACATTCTTCTTTTATTTATTCTTACTGTTAGATTCTCTCCCTCCCCCTGCCTGTGGCAGAAAATTTCCCTTGCAGGTTTTTCCAGGTGTCATGCCTTGTTTGTGCAAGACTGAGCCCCCCTGGTCTGCGTAGAACAGCCTGTCTCCTGCCTCTAAGTAGTTTGGGGCAGGGAGAGTCATGACTGCAGCCTGCCTGAACAGAATGCACTTTTTAGCTTTATTAAAGTACAGCAAGCAAGCTAATAATAACCCTTACATGTTATGAAATATCCTCAAGCCAGTGAGTTATTTTCCTGATGTTCCACTGAACAGTGCACGTATGTGAGTGGTCATGCTGTCTGTTCAGGCAAACAGCACGAGAGGCCTCTGTATGTGAGCCATGCCGTTTGTGCTAGTGCAAAAGAAAGTCATACAGATTCCTCTCCTGTGTAGGTGGTTTTTTTCTTCCATGGCATCGTTTCTGTCTGTCTTAGCCTTAATTTTCTTCCAAGCAAAATTTGAATCTCCTTGTGGTATTTGAAAGTTATAGATGCGTGGTGTGTTTGCTGTTGGAAGACTCATTGTGCACCAGTGGTACTTTAAATTCACAGTATCTGTAACAGCTGATGATGGGCTCTCCCTGGGCGTTTGTAGTACTCTTTGTTGATTTGGGGGCTTGTAACATTCAAAAAGTAGTTTTGTTTTTTTTTTTGCCTTTTTTCACTGTGCTTTAGCATTTCTGTGTGGGAAGATGAAAGACAAATGGAGGCAGGCAGGGTAATCCAGTGCGACAGCCCCGGTTTTCAGCTTTACAGAGGCCCCAAAAGAAAGGGAGAGGAGGACCCCACAAGCGTGAACCAGCATTTCTATTTTTATTTTGTTATTCAAGCAATGTACTTCACTGGGTTTTATCAGTTCATTTGCAAATTGAGTTTGATTTTTCTCAGCCTTCATTTAGACTTCTAATTTGCCATAATGTAATTTGAAAGTATAATCGGATCTGTTTTGTATAGGTCGTCCTAAGGCTTGCAGGTCTCTTTGGCCTTAGGAAAATGTGATGCCTAAGGAAGGGAAGGTAGGATTTTATTGGGGGCAGTCAAGGGGATCCAACTTCGCAGATTCAGGCCAGGATAAAGGCCAAGTGCTGCTGCGTATTTAAGTGTGCCCGATAAAGAACTGGACATTTGATATTTTTGATCAAGACACTTGAAGCTTTTAAAATTCAGTCTTAGCGATGCACTCTGCTGTTTTTTTAAATCCTTTCGTTGGTTTCAGGTCTGTGGCTGCTTATTTTATGTGACCTGGTACGGCTGTTACCTTCTTTTTCTCCTTGGAACTGCTACAGTCTGTTTATTGAGTAGTCTACTTTTTGCATGCTTGTTCCGACTTTGCAAAGAAAATAAATGAAGTCCAAGCAATAATTGATAGCAATTGGAGGGACATACACTTCATACAGTCTAACATTATGTGCTCTTACTCATAAGCACCCCCTGGACACATAACTCTTCTTACTATTTTTACTGTTATGTACTTGCTAGATTATTAAGATAGGGTTTTTGGGTTACAAGGCTATGTGGCATTGGTTGGGGTTTAATCATTTATTTATTGTTAGTAAAGAATTTCAGAGCAAGTGAAATAGTAATGCATGCAGAATATGAAGAATTATGTGTATTTTGCAAGATTTTTTATAAGAACACATTTAATTTTAGTTGGATGTTTACTCAGTCACATACTAGAGTATAGTGACGTACAACAAAAAATTATTTAAATTAGAGGTTGGGGGTAGCCGCATTTTTCAATTTTACTCTAAGAAAGTGAAGTTTTGTTTTAGCTGATAAATAAGGATTGATGCTTGGAAGGGAAAAAACCCCAAAACACTATGACTGTGCTGAGCTGTCCTCTAGGTAAGGAGGTGACTGACTTACCTGGGGCCTTTACAGCATGCAGCGATAAAGACAGGGCTGTCAAGGCTGGTGCGGTGTCTTCACGCAGTGCGCTGCTGGCCGTGTGTGGGGAAGAGCATTAGCAGGGTTTTCTTTATTGCAGTGATATGAGGATTATCTTTGAAGCACTGTAAAGGTGCCTGTGGGAATACTTTATTGTTATTGTTTCTGAAAGTTATTATTTCCCTTTTTATTGCCAGTCTGTTAGTTCCTCTTCTAGGTAATGCTTATGTCCTGTTACTTTTTTCTTATGTCTGAAGTTTTATCTGGTATTGTCCGCAAACCTTTTATTTACTTATTTTATTTCCACTTTCTCTATGCTTTTGTAATTCTGCTAAATTTAATTCACATTCTTTTGCTGGTTTCAGGTTTGTGACTGTTGTTATACTTTCCTCATTGTTATCAACTGGTCCTTTTATTATCAACTTTTTTTTGAGCCAGGAGAGACGGACTATGCTACTAACCTCTGTTGTTTGAATAGTGTTTTATTACCAATGAAAGCTGAAAAAGCCTTCAGTATCTTCTGGGGACTTTAAAAACCTTGTTTCTGCAAAAGAGTAGTGTGCTAAAGGGTGTTACCCTTTCCTTGGAGATGTAAATCAGAATAACTGTTTTTGCCTGCTTCAATCAGGCAATTTGAAGAGAAGTTATTCCCTTGGATCCACTATCCTCTCCCGAGTAGTTAGAAATGGAGCTGATACTGCCTAGCTGTTCTGCAGAGGGACTACAACTAGGGAAGTTGTGTTAAGCTTTGTTTCAGTGTTTTGGCTTAGTAACAAGTCTGGTAATACCCTGAGCGTGACTGCTTTTTACGAGTTAAGCGCGGCGTTGCCCGTCGTAAGTTGGGCTGTTGACCTAATACATAACAGCTTGGACCTTCCACAGGCAGGAGGAGAATGTCTGGAATTAAAACTTGGCAGTATTTGTGGATCCTTTCGCTGTTTATGGCACCTATCCATCCTTAGTTTTATGATGAAAATTTTCCCTGTCATAAGCAATTTGGAGAAAATACTATATGCTATATTGTTAACATTTGCTTTATGGTTGTAAATAACGAGTTTAATGCATATGACTGCAGTTATATAGAATGAATAGGGCGATTAATGTTTACTGACAATTTTTGTTGAAGCAATGAAATGCTGATGATGAAGGAAACTTTCTACCTGGTACCCCTTTCCCCATACTCCCCCTCAGGACTTCTGATGGTGGGAAGACAGTTGGTACCATTGAAGTCAATCTTGTGAAGATGGGAGAGATAGAGGATGGAGAAGCAGACCATGCCACAACAGATGCACAGGATCAAAAGGTAGGACTTCAGTCACTTCATTGCATGAAGTAAATTATAATCATCAGCTGTGCCAGATGTGCTACTAATACCACTCTGGGGTTTAAGTGCTTGTTTTTCAAAAATTTCTGGAATAAAATGCCACATGCACTCTTCTCTTTAAACTAAAAATACTCTTGCATGAAAATGTACAAAGCAATACTCTATTCTCAGTTCCTACTCCCTCTTCTTTCCTAGAACAAAAGAGCTCTTTTTAACTTCAACTGATCATACTTAATCACTCCTGATCAACATACTGTCCACAGAGACACCATAAATCTGATTTCTTTTTCCCTTGGACAGTTCCTCTGTTTTCTGCCCTTGAAGTCCCGTCCACGTGGATTTTTGTTAAGCGCAACCTGTGCCCACAATACTGAAAACCTGGACAGAGTGACAGACAGGCGAGCCAAAGAAGAGGTGAATCCCCCTTGCAGAAGGGCAGGTTCAGCAGCGTTTCATGGGGCACACAGTGGTGGGGCAAGTAGCTGGGGATGGCAGCAGAGTGCTAGAGGAGGGCAGCACTGAGCTGCAGGGTTGTGCAGGGACATGTGGGGCTGGGTGCTTAAGGTGTGGGGTGAGGGGGCTGGAAGGAGCAAGATGCTTGGTGGTAGGGAAGCCCCTGCAGGCAGAAATGGTGGAGACTTGAGGGAGGAATGATGTGGGGCAGAAGCACTTCGGGAGGAGTGAGGGAAACTGGAGAATGAGTGGAAAAGATGAGCTGGGGCAGGAACCAGAAGTGACAGCCTCAAATGAGTAATCAGGGGCTAATGGTTTACAGCTAATCAAAAGTCTCTTGACCTGGGTCCCTGATGTAATGGAGACTGATCTTCCGGTACAGAGTTATCTCCTCCTGATGTTTCCGTCTTTGTACCCACGTTCTTAGACAGAAATGGGCCACTACCAAAGCATCTGATGAACACTGAAATCCTGCTCGTTTGATGCTGTAAAACTACCCCAAGATATAGAACGTGAGCTGTTCATCTAGACTTGTTTTATGGTCTGCTTTTCTTCCACTTACAACAGTTGCATCTCAAACCACAGAATGGGTCTCATCCTACATTGCATCTCTTGCACAGTTATCCGAGATGTAATTCATGAAGTGTCTCCAGCACAGTTGAATCCTGTTGTTAGTGACATCTTTCTTGGGGATTCGAATAATTGTCAAAAAGGGGTTAAAAAAACCCCAACACAATCTGCTTGATACCAGTATTTTCTGTGGTCTTTATAGTTCTCAGTTTTTATAAATAAGTTGCATCACGGTATTTTAAGAGTCTTAATTTGTACATTTGTAGCAAGGATATAATTTCTGGCTACAGTCCCAAGAAGCAATTGTGAGGATGTGGTGCTATTGAATTACTCCAAAGAAGTAAGTTCTGAATTAGGTTTGCTACATCTATAGGCAAGCCACACACTGGGAATTACTCGGAGTAAGTTGATGGTTAAATTTGATCCGAGATGTGGTTTGCTGGAGAATGTCATGTCTCACTCTGCTTCACGCTCTACAGCAGAATGTCTAGAAATTGTGAGAGCCCTGGGAACACGGTTCCCCATCACTGAGACACGCTCTGTGTTGTGGGAGATTTGGGATTTTTTTGTTGTTGCTCTTGTGTTTTATGTTTGCTCTGGAAGGATTTTGAGAAGATTGCAGTCCTAGTACGTGGATGTAAACCAGATATTTTTCCATAACACTCTTCAACAGTTTATGATGGGAAAAAAAGGCTAATCTCATCACAGAAGTCTTCAGGTTCACTTGCATAACAAATTACCTAATCACAAACTACAAAGACATTTTAAAGATTATTTTTGTGGTCTCTACCTTTTCTTTATTTGAAGTCTAATGGACTGTTTTTCTGACTCTGTGCCTCTGAAGAAGGCCTTGTTGAAAGAAATCCCTGTGAAACCACAGAATATGTCATTCATTATGGAGTAGATGGTCATGTTTTGCCTTCCCCCCCAAGTAATTCCAGTTGTGTTAGTCTATTGGAACAGAAATATAAAGAGAAAAATGTCATAACTTTCCAATTTTATCTTTAATTATCAGTGATATTCTTCAGCCTGACATATATAAGCAACTTTGTATTTCTTTATAATACTTGACTATGTAAAAGTTTTTGCATTTCTTTTGTAGTGTGCATTGGTTCGTGAATGTACAGCCCCTGAAGGCATGAGTGGTAAAGACAGCTTGCCTTTACTAAATGCGGGTAGGTGTTCTGTTGGACAGCTGTAACGCTCAAAAAATAGTGCATCACTTAGAGGGATTTAAGTTTAATATTTTATTGTGCTTTGCATGCTTGCTTTGTTTCCAGAAATGTTTGTGAACTGTTATTTTGTGAACTGTTATTTCTGAAGTTTCAATTCTCCCACTCTGGCGGACAATGACTTTAGAGGGCATGGAATTAGCCTCCTAAGTTTGTTGTGTTGTTATACGGCCTACTCAGTGAAATTGTGCATTATTTGTAGTTGGATACTGGAGAATTCATCTCTTTCCAAGCTGGTGCTGTGGGAATTTGTTTGATCTGAAAGCTATGTGCCTCAGAATGTAGGAAGCAGTTGGCAAGGCGTTCACAGTTCTAGGTCAGCCCTAAAACTGTAGGCTTGAGTGTACAGTTTTGAACTAGATCTATTTCTTTTTACTGAGAGAAAAAAATACATGCTGATATACAGCATCCTAAAAGTTTTATTAGGCTAAGTTTATGAATCTCCATTACTCTGCAGTCACAAATAAGTTACGTGGGTCATCTGAAACCGCAGCGCTGTCAGGAATTCTATGTATGTGCTGCAATACACTTCAGGAGAAAGCTACTGACATTTAAGAAATTTCAAAAAAAAGACTGGGTGGGAAGCAGGGAACACTCTCTTGAATAAAGCTGCCATTTTTTTCCATTGATTCACTGGGAGACTAGATATATTTGTGGAAAAAAAAATTCATTGTGGATTACTAAATGCACAGGAACTACATGTGGCTCAAGAAATCCCTGAACTGAAAATAGCTGGAGGCAAGGAGAGTGTCTTGGATGTTTGTCCTGTTATCTTCTCTAGGTAGCTATTTATGGTCATGGTTAGAGACAAGATAAGGAGCTAGTCGAATGCTTTGGTCTGAGTACATCTGCTATTTTAGTCTGATTCTCTATGGTATCAAGAGAAGTGGGTCTTAAAATAACATTCAGAGAAAATTGTTACTTCTGTTGGGCTTCTGTTCTGTCTGTAGCTGGAGGATTGTTTTGAAACTTACTTTTAAGATGGCCAGTTTGTTGGAACTTTTGAAGTAGAATGGCAGCATAATAAAATTGAGGTCACTTTCTCAAGAGTGCTTGAATGATTTATCTTGTGATTCAATGGTATATGTAGACTGCACTCGACAGATCTCTGTTTATTTTTTCATATAGAGGGATAGCTCTAGTCTGACCAACATTGCTGTGATTTAAGGAATCAAACATGCAAAAGTTTATTTAAAAAAGAAAAAAAGGAAGAAAAACCCCACACGCTGGGGGGACAGAATTGCAGACGTGTCTGAGAAAGGACAGAACACAGGATATTGGAAAGATTTTTCAGTCCCAAACACTTTAAGGAAGTTTGTTCTAATAAGTACTTATTCTTGAATCTACTTCCTGTGCTTGTGACTTCCTCTCCTCACCCATTCTGTTTCCATTTCCCTCCTGACACCTGGCTCCACTTCCAGGCATCAGACTTTGTCCTACTTTTTCCTCTGAATTCCAAGTCCCTTTTTCTAGGAAATTTTACCTCTTCTACATTCCCAGCCTCCTTACCCAGCCAAGCTTCTCCGCCAGCATATCATCTTGACTGGTCTTCCTTTGGATTAAATGTCTCCACCTTGCCTGGAGACTGGCTTGAGTAAAGGTGCCAGTGCCCTTATGCAACACTGCACTCCATGTTAGTGCTTTTCAGGAATGTGTTCAGCTACTTACTAGGAGAGGCCCTACATAGTCCAGCCAGTGGTAGACATTGGGAATAACAGGAATAACACAAGTGTTTTCAGGAAAAAAAAAAAGTGAAGCCTTTAAATAATATAAGGTAAGCCTTTAAATAATACAAGGTAAGGTAACTTTCCAAATATCCTTAGTCTGATCCAGGCCATTTCAGTGTGGCAAAATTACAAGCAATCAAAAACAAGAACTTAAGGGAAAAGAGGGACATACAAACAATGCAGTAAAAGTTGGTGTTACCAATTTGCCTTAATATACATTGCCTGCACTTACTTTCCCTGTTGGGTACAGAGCTATCTAGAGGGCAGTATATACATATGTGCATAGTATACTGCAGTAAAAGATTTTTGGTTCACTCTAGCTCATGTAGTTTATCAGATCTTCAAACCGAGGAGACTGAAAAATCCCCCACGTGGATCTTAAAGCCTGTAGGCATCGAGGCACATTGGCATTCCTTTAAAAACCTGAATTTTAATATAAGACTTTTGCAGCCCTCCGGTGAGTTGTGAGGGACTTAGTGTGTGGGAATGAGTATCATATCTCGTAAGGGCTTATCGCTATTCCACTTGTACCTCAAGAGATCGAATTTATGTGTCTCAAAATTCAGTTATTTATAGTACTGGAAAATTTGCCCATTCTTTTCATGAAGTTATTGCCCCTACAATAAAAAAGCAGGCAAGATTGACTGCAGCTAAGCAAGAATGAAGAAATTTGGAGCTCTCCTTCCTGAGATGATATACACAATATTTCTATGTTACAAAGGAGGTTAGAAATGCTATTAGTAAATTAGTATATGACAGCCATATGCTTTGATCTTTGCTGGATAGGGAATAAAAATGAAAACAGGTTATTCAATCTTTTATTATTATGTTTTTTATCCTGCTTGCAGGAGAAGCAGTGTGAAGGATATTGCATGGAATAAAAGCACAGGTGTCTTTAAACTGAAAAACAAGAATGCCCCAAAATGTGGATAGTTTAACATATAGCATTAGCTTCGGGGATTCACTCTATAGAGAAAGGCTTTTAAAATCAGTATTTTGCATTTTAGTGACAGCAGTTCATCTGGAATTGCTTTTCTGCAACACCTGTCATGGTTTTGCTGTCCAAATACAGGAAGGGTTGTACTTCTGAAACTTTCCCCTAGTTTAGTAATTGCTTTTTATAAAAACCAAATCTTGTCTTGCCATTCTTACTACTTGGGTGCTTTTACATGCCTTCTGGGTCTCTGTCTTTTTTTAAGCAACTTCAAGTTCTTGTTGTAATTAGAAAGAAAAATACATTTGAGATTTTTATGGGATCGTGACTTCAGTAGTCGTGTGTATAAGAAAAACCCAAAGGATTGTGTAGTTCTTACCAAAAATATCAAACTTTAGTAATATTGCTAGTAGGAATTACTTGCATTCCTTCTGGAAATACAATTCCCACACTTTTTTTTTGTTCTTAGTTAATAAGTTTTCTTTGTGAACCCACAGAACTGGCCTTCTGGCCATTTGTTAATAAAATAACTCATTTGGCATAGTCCCAGTGTGAAATCTCAGGATCCGAGGTAGTACCTTCCATTAGCTAATGGGTAACTTAATAGTATTAGTAATGCTAAAAGCCACAAATTTGCATCCAGATTTTCAGAGTGAGACCTAGTCGTTCCTTGCTGTTATGCTGCAGTACTTCTGCTTTTGGATAGTTTTTTTTTTTTATTGGTGGTGGTGAGGGAAGGGGAAGCAGGAGGAAGGAGATTGTGCAGCTCCAGTATTTGTATATGCTGAGCAGCTAACCAGTTTCCATTCAGTTCTCAGAGTAATGCAAGTGTTTTGAGTGCAACAGATTGAATAAAATTTTAATTCTTAGCGGACACTAGTTAGGGCTGTGGTATGAAGATTTTTCAAGCTGTAAAATACATGTAGTGACGTTTGAACATTGGTATTCTAGGTGCTGGTATGAATAGCAGCAATTTCTGTTCATTATGTGACAGCTAATCATGTATTAGGCTTACCTCATAAAAGTGAGTCAGAATTTATTTTTTGCAAGGAAACTTACTAAAAAAATGAAGTAAGGTGACTCTGGGAAGACTTCAGGTTGCTCATATAAAAAATGAATGATGAAATAGTTCTCAGAAGAAACACAGGAATAGGAAAACAGGCATCAGCAGTTACTTAAACACCAATATTCACAGCATTGGTGTTTTTATGTATTGCTAGCAGCCGTTTTGTTACAGCTCGCTCTGAGCTGTCTCCTGCGCAGCTCTCGTCTCCTGTTCCAAACCCCCTGGGTTAGGTTGGCAAGGCCACGTGCCCGCCCTGGGCAGCGGGTGCGTGTTCGGCCTGGCCTCGACGCGGCCCCAAGGAGAGGTAGCGGGGCCGCGAGGCAGGCTGGAACCGCCGCCTGCGCATGTCTGTGCCACGGCAGCTCCTGTTGGAGGTCACAGTGGATCTCACGGCTTGTGCCCTCACACTGCGAGGAAGGTGCTGGTGGGGCCTTGGGAGCCCCAGCTCCAGTCACTCGGAGTGAGGAGGCGCGAGGGCTGCGTCTGCTCCATGACGGGCGCCTGTGAGCCGGTGTGGTGAGTGGTGCAGTCAAGGGGAGTGCTGCTTTCCCAGCCTGTTCCACTGTGTGCGCCCTCTGGAAAATCAGTGAAAGTGGCGGGGGGGAAGGTGCTGAGGAGAAGAGAGTGGGAATCCCAGCTTCAATAGAGAGCATCTTTACAAGCATTTGTTGAAAAGCCAGCATGTGAGAGCTCTGGGTTGAAAAACATCATGTGTTCAGCAAAATCTTCCAAGACATTTAGCCTCTTGGTTTTCATATGTCAAGCTAAAATAGTGATCTGGCAAGGGAGTAGGTAACAGGCTTCAGGACTCTTGCATTTATTTCTCTGAAGTGGGAATCTCTTGATCATGACAGTGGTCCCATTTTCTTTAATCTATTTGTATTAATGATGGCTATGTGCCCTTGTTGTGGGGATGTTGGATACATCTAAGCTATATGAGCTACGTGACAAGCTTCACTTGCCCCCCGCTATTAATAATATATGAAAGATTTTAGCACATGGTAAAATATGGTGTTGATTGTATGCTAGATCACTGTTTATTTGTGTGTTTGTTTATTCCTAACTTTATCTCAAGTTTGTATTTTCATTCTTACTGCACTGGGCTGCTAAATTCACATGATACCTACTGTGCTGGTTAAATGTGACTTACCTACTGCATTAGTAATATTTAGCCCATGATAGTTGTCATAAATAGAATTTGTAGTAAATATAATTTAATGTTTTTTATAGAATTCAAACATTTTGAAAATTAATCTTCGAAATGGGAGAAAGAGGCATTTGGATGAAATTGTCCTACGTTTTTCAAAGAGGTATATAATCACTTAAGCAATGATGTAATTTTTCCTGTCTGCAGTGTTAAAAAACCCGATCTGCAAGTTATACAGATTCCCTACTTCTGACAACAAGTGGATGCAGATCCGAGAGCAAATGGCTGAGTCTGCGCTGTCTTTCCATGTTCCCAAAGAACTGATCAATCTGCACATCAAGGAGGACATGAGAAGGTAAGAAAGAAAAGCAAACAAACAAAAAAGTACCAATGGTAAATACTGGCTTTAGTTGGAATCCTCTATGTTGTGAACTAAAAATGTTGAATTTTACTGTGAAATGCAAGAAAAAGGTAGTAATTTTGGTTGAGTATTCACAGCTTATAGCTAAACAGCAGAACTGGTTGCTCAGTGTTTGAGACATCAGCGACTTCATAAATTCTGAGGAACAAATTGTACCAAATCCAGTCATTACTTTAAATATGTAAGATTAAATATTCTGAAAAGTTAACATTTTATAAAGAAGCAACACTTTACAAGGGTCTGAACTGCATTGTGCTTGGCATCATGCCTCAGTGGACAAGTAAGTATTGTGCAAACAGTAAGAACTAACATGGTTGTAGCTTGTAAAGGTGCAGGAAGAATATAAATCACTTTGCTTTTGTTCATTTGGATTAGCTGACATAAGAAAAGGATACCCAAGTAATGCATGTTCTAATGTTTTGCTTGTGTCCTTGCAATCAGGTAGAACATCTGAGGATCATCACAGTGTATAGCCAGAGAAAGAGAGGGTAGGAAGCAGTAGTGGTGTTAGACCTTTTGGCTCTCTCCATTCCTGGTGCAGGGAGATAAAATGGAGCCTGCCCTTCAATGAAGCCTGTGACTTCTGATGCAGCTGGGAGGGTGAAAAGGCAAAAACTGAAGCAGCCCAGGGCTTCCTTAAAAGCATGCCTGCTTCTCCAGTGGTAGTAGATGGTCTAGAAAGCACTACTCTCTCCCTATGAGCCTTGCCTCTCATAGGCAGGCAGCTGGGCTCATCAGGAGCACTGTGAGCTAATGCTGCATCCCAAAGCTATCCTGTGTCCTTGCTCTCTTTAGCAGCCCATCAGAGGAGGTGCCTGTGGTTGTTGGTCCTCCAACAGGGCCCTTTTTTTTTCCCTTTTTATTCATCCCATCTACCACTTCTATATCATCTTTTTATGCCAATAGAACAGCATGCAGGGGACCAGAATCTTGCTTTTTAATAAAGTCAATGGACTGACACGTACTTATGTGTAGTGACGATGTGTTATAAAAATCGTATGTGAATTGGTGTAATACTTTTTTCATTTAATATGGTATTTAGGCTTTTATGGCCTTATCTTGTTTTAAAACACTAACATGTAAGTTTTCAGTAAGCAATAAAAATAGATTATGTTGACTGCACAGTTCATCCACTTCCCCAATTTTCATTCATCCCCTGGGTAGATGCCTTTTTAAATGTTAGGAAATTGCTTTAACCATCATTATTTCTTGTGCATTATTATGCCCAAAGCTGCAATGGGGCCTGTAGGTTTTGTCTTGAGCATTCAACACACCTTATTCTGTAAAACAACTGTAAGGATGTGTGCTCTTGCAGACTGCTTGCATTTGTGAAATAGTAAAATGACCCTTGAGGAATATTGTCCTGTTATTTCTTAGACTTGTAGAAAAACTTACCCAGTGGCATTTTGATTGTTTTCTT
Organism: Tinamus guttatus; assembly: GCF_059628265.1. NCBI lineage: Eukaryota > Metazoa > Chordata > Aves > Tinamiformes > Tinamidae > Tinamus > Tinamus guttatus. The sequence goes on along the minus strand of NW_028288781.1, from coordinate 3,305,842 downwards.
CCTTGAAATGTTATTCTCCTGACTTCCCCCCCCTCCCCGCCCCTGTTAGTGTAAAAGAATAATGGATTTTTATCTCGGAAGCCGTTCTTTATCATCCTCACCATGTTTGATTTTATTTCTGTTGGGGCTTCAGTATAGTCCATTCAGAAACAATTAACTATGAAAAGTATCCAAATGCAATAGTAGTTACCCGAGTATTGTGTTTTAAATGGCGTATGAAATTGCTTTTTCTCATAGCTCTAAAGATTGGTTACCTGTTGACAAAACTACAGCAGTCATTGTTAACCAAACTCTTGTGTTTTCTATTTTGATCCTCTGAAATATGTAACCTCAGAGGATATTTAACTTTGCTCATGTTTTTCAATATGAAATGTCTGTCAAGCTATGCATTAATATGAAAATATGTATAACTTTATCCTTCAAACCTTCATGGAAAACATTTTAGTTGGGGCTGTACCATTGTTCTGATGTTCTAATAAGGGCTATACAGTCTGCTTTGTTGTATTTAACTACAAAGTTATTTCAATTTTCTTTCCAAGATTTTCCAAAGGGTCTCTCTTTCCCCCTGTTTCTAGTATATCTTTAGCCAGAATTTGTCCAGATTTTTTTTTCTCTACAATGCAAGACTAGGGAAGTAGTTTGTCAAACCTAATGCTTATAAAAATAAAAAAGACAAATTATTTGCAGTAAGTTATTCAGAAACTTTGTGAGACCGTATAATCTTTGTAATTGCAGATGCAACTTGTAAGGCCCTAGGTGAGTGGAGCAAGGCACCCGGATGCTTTAGTGGAAGCTGCTGTACGAGCATGTCTCAGGGTATTGCTAAAATGCTTTTTGGTCCCTTGGGACCATGCTCAGCTTTGGCTTACGGGAAATTCCACCTGCTGATGGCCAAATTAGGCCCGTGACATTTGTGGTCACAATCCATAAATAAATATCTAAAATAAATACTCAGCTTCCACTGAACCCTTTTTCCAGCGTGTGGCTTTCCTCCTGCGTCAGGCCCGGCTGTGCAGTCCCAACTCACGTCTCCTTTTCTTGTGCAATGGTTGCTGTGGTTGGTGCAGTAGAGATGGCACAGCCCCTTTGTGTCTCTTCATGATCCTTTCTTGCAGCAAACCAGAATGAGATTAAATTGAGACCGTTTGAGCTATGGGTTTTTTGGTAATCTTTTAATACACAGCTGTCTTAGAGAAATGGAGACCCCAGCAGAAATGCTACATGTCGGGAACAGGCATTGATTTTCTTGAACTTGGCGTAATATGTTTTAGGTGACTTATTTTTGAGCAACTGCCTCGCAAATACGCTGTGCTGTGAAACCATGGGAGTAGAGTGAAAGGGGAATGCTGAAAAAATGAATCACAACTTCTTAAGCTATTTGAACACACATTTTAGGCAAATTTTAGACTCCCTGGTTTCTCCCCGCATTCAACATTACTAACTGTCATACTATTTATTTTTTAAAGGATAATTTTTTAAAAGGTAGTGTGACTTTAATAAAGTGTAATATAGGAACACTATATAATTCTCAATACTCTCGATTTCACTGTTAATTTTTGCAAAACGTGGCCTCTGTGAAAGCCTAAGGACTTTCCTGTCTGACTGAGAGGCAAAAATTTGCCGGACTTAATTTTGTTATTGTTTGTATGAAGTTGTAGTACATTCAAGTGGAGTAACATAGTTCTAACTAATAATTAACTTTATTATTCAGCAGTGTTGATAGCTATAAAATATTAACTAGGTACTGACTGCCCTTAGACTGTGAGAGTGATAGAACAGGTAAAGGGAAGAAAGCAGTTCTCTTAAATCCATAGTTGATGAAATGTTTCTTAGGAGAAGACTAGAAGAAATTCTAAATTCTATCTATTAAAATCCAGAAAAAGTGGAGCGTGCATGGTATTTTCCCCTGGGACGTTGAGGGTATGAACAGGTTATACATTTTATTTAAATATATATGTGCACACACACACACAATCACACACAGGAAAGAAGTGTAATAAAAACTTCTCTATTTATTTGTATGTGTGTGTGTATGTATATAAATTTGTATCATTAAGAATGAGTTGCTTAACACAGTTGTCTTATGAATTAATTAATGTAGAGGAGGCAACAGGAAATGTCTGCCTTCTGGCCATGTGTTTGTATATACCTCTGTTAAAGAAGAGAAACAGACTTGCATTATTTGGTCCATAGAGGACAGGGGTTTTCCACACCTGGACAGAACTGTTCCTGTCAGGGCTGCTTCTAAAGCCCATGGTGCAGATTCTATGTTGCTTTTTTCTGGGAATTCCAGTTCTCAAAGTTGTCTTCTATGTGTATGCTGAACTAATGTTTACATATTTCTTGTATGGTGCAGTTGAAAACTTACTTGGTAGGTGCTTCAAGCCATAAATTCCTGGTTTAGTTTGGGGTGATTTTCCAAGGATAGCAAGGATAGCTTTCCATCACTTAATTGTTTTTGAAGAGATTTAGATACTATTTTTTAAGAGGAGATATTTTTTATATTTGAGAGATGGGTCTTACGGTTTGTTTTTGCCATTCTCTGCAAAATCCATTCAGCTTTTAAGACTTCAGTTGTCAAACTGGCTGCCGCTATTTTCCAAGTTCTCCTTGTGCACAGTGTGCCGTGGCCTCTCAGATGTCCATCACGAGTGAATCACCTACCCGCTAGCTCTTGAAGAGCCTCTCAATTGATTGTGAGTAACAGTACAAAACAAAAACAAAAAGTAGACTTGTTAACAAGGTTATAATTACTTTAACATGCTCAAGTTCCTTCATCACTACTGGCTTTTGAATTTTTACATAGTTAATGAGCTTTAGTACCTATCAACACTTACCTGTGTTTCTGATGGTACTAAGTTGGATATGATTTTGTTGTTTCACGTCAGTGAGATTGCAAAGATTGTAAATTTGAGGTATTGAGGGATTAAGATGAAAAAAATCTTTATACAATTGTATTATGTGATAAAGATCATCCTTGCTCATTTTGAATGAGAGATTGTGATGCATAAATTGAGGGGAAAAAAATAAAAAGAAAGCCCCCCAAACTGTGGATGCTTGAGTAATCATGCATTTAATAATATGGCTAATCTTGCCATGGGTATGAGTCCAGACGTAAGAGAGAAATGGAGTCATTAATATAAATTCTGAGAGTAAAATATTGCTTCAGCTCTAGCATATAATATAAGCAAGAACGTTCCTTAATTTGACCCAAGCTGACTCCAGTATTTTTTTAATGAAATAGGAAAACAAAAAATATAAATCTAAAATATTTCTGTATTCAAAAACATTTAATGCCTAACATCTAAATTCCACAGAAGCCATTCTGAGTGTTACTGAATTTTTAGTCTTTTTGCTGTCATGTGGTTTGGGAGAGTTATCTATTAAATGAGAATCAAGGACTTAACCTCAAATTATGGTGTCTGAAGTTCTGAGTCTTACAAAGATACGCAGGTAATAAAATATCACAGGAAGGAAGTGGTTTAAGGCAGGAAGAAGTGGGTTTGAATTCTTTTATATATTGTTGGTGTTTTGGGGTAATAAAGGGGGAATGGTAGAAATGCAAAAAGGAGGCTCCAGTTCTGAGTAAGGGTGTAAAAAAAAAAATTCTTAAAGGCTCTGGAAATCTCAGTCTAATCTCCATAAACACATGGAGAAAACAGGTTTTAAAATATTCTTAATGTTCTTTTTTTCTTATTTTTTTAAATTGAATGGGGAAGGGTTAGGGTTTTTCTGCTTTGAGTGACAGATGAGGAATAAAAATAATGGATATGACGTACTTTTTAGTTTTTAATTACCTGACAGGTAGAGTTTACCAGAACCTGAAAGATTTATTGGAATTTTTGTAAGAGGAGAAAACATCTTCTGTCTTCAAGGGGTTCTATGTGAAAATCATTAGGAATGAAAGACAAACGTCCTTGTATACAAATACAATATTCTCTGTTAGTTTCTTCAGGAGGGATTAAATACATCTCCAATTAATTGTCTGTTTCAGAAAGACCATAGTTAAAAGGCTCTGGCATTTACTTGCATTTACTTCTGAAGAGAATGTTATATTGTTTTGGTGACTTATTGCCTTTTTGTTATAGGACCATAACTTTCTCTAAAGGAAAGTGAGGGTAATTTTCATCTTTTCTCCAGACTTGAAAAAGTAAATGTTTATCAATAAATGTGTACCCTTTAAAGTAGAATTTGTTGACAAAAATAATTCTTAGGCTACTTATTTTAAAAAATATAGAGCAGAGTTATAGGTCTTAGCTTCCTGTACATGTGAGTGATTAGCTCATACTCCAAAGCTTATGTTTTTTTATTTACTCCAAAGCTTTTGTTTGTTAAATATTTACAACTTTGTGGCTTTTATATTATAAAACATTTGAAAGTATCATCTGTAGAAATGTCTGATCTTGTTTTGAATCCTGCTAAGCACTTTGCTTCTGATGCTTTTTGAAAGTGGATTTCAGAAGCTGCTTATGCTTGTTGGAGAGGGAAAAACCTTTCTCAGTCTTGAGTTAGTCATATTTGCTTCCTCAGAAATCCCATCCCTGAATTTTGAAGCTGAATGTATCAAAGTTACTACTTTGTTTTCACATAGCATTTTTGTTTTATGTGCTTTTATCATATCTCCTCTTATTTCTTATTTTTTAAAAAAACTGATCTTTTCAGCTACATCTGTCAACTTGTGAAGATTTGTGCTTAACAAAGCAATCTGCTCTTTCTACTGCTCCTTTTCCTGAGGTAGGAAAGACAAAACCCTTCTCCTAAGGAACAGTTAATACAATGAGCAAAATCAGAAGAATCTTGCTGCTGGTTTTTGCTTTATTTTCCTTTTGTCACTGACCATGGTCTTCGCTGTGCTCTGCACCTGAACTGTTGGAGGCTGGAGGGAGGGTGGTTTGCTCAGGAGTTCACTGAGCACCTGATTTTGGCTTTAGGATGTTTTCTTCAGTTAATTCCGGAGAGTACAGAAGTACGGAGCATTCCAGAGGGGCAGTATCTTCAAATAAGTAAATTTGATATTAAACATTATAATTTGATATTAAACATTATACCCTTTACACATGAAATATCACACATAAAAGTGTGTTGTACTCTGACAGACCTGTACTTTCAGCGATGTCCCTCAGTCTTCTCTACCCCAGGCTGAAGAGTCCCGGCTCCCTCAGGCTCTCCTCATATGAGAGATGCTTCAGGCCCTTCATCAAGCCCCCATGTGCAGGGGGGTTGGACTAGATGACCTCTAGAGGTCCCTTCCGACCTTAAGCATTCTGTGATTCTATGAATTTAGAACAGTTTGCATTTGACTAGTCAAAAGTATTATTTTCCAGAAATCATTATGTTGGGTTTGTCAACACTGAATGTTTCCTTTAGACTTCTAAAATATTCTTAGATCTTCAGGGTGAGAAAGTGACTCTCTCTTTCTTTACTGCTGTGTTCATTAGAGTGCCTGACATACAGTTTCTATAGAGACTGTCTATGTGAATAATAAAGGAAATTCTCTGTGCCTCTCTTGTACCCTCACTAATTCATTATAATCATGGGCAAACTGAAAAAAATAAAATATGCATGAGTTGGTAAATCAAAAGGCAGAATCCTAATCTGGGCGTTGAGTGCCCAAACTCACTGAAAACTTGCTTGAACCAGAAATGCCTGTAGTTTTGTTACATGTCTGACTGCACTACAACAGACTATTTGATTTTTTTGCAGTCCTATAGAAGTGCCCAGTCCTGCAGTCTTTGGACTCTGCTTTCCATCAGCAGATGTATAGTGCTCTCAGCACATCAGGGTCCACTATTGACTTTCTACCATAATGGCAAGAGACACACGGGGAAGAATGGGGGGAAAATGTATGTCTGTGGTTTTTAACAAGGAACTTCTTTCAACCGTAATAGAAAACCATACTAGAAACGTTTAATTAAAGCTGGAATCATTCTTCAGTTAAAAGAAAGAACTGGTATGGAAGAGTAAAAGTGCCTGAGAAAAAATTAAATGTAACTAATTGGCTTATATTCGGTGCAGAGGAGGGGAACTGAGCCAGGCTGCTTACATGAGCTTTCTGACTAGATGCAAATATAGATGTGAAGGCTGCAGAGAAAAATACTGACGTACTCATGTAGTAGTCGGTGTGGGAGACAAGGGAAGCTTGGTTGAGAGTTTCTATATTGTGTTCTTAAAGACCATCTTGAAGGTGGTTTGTGGAGCTAAGTAGCAAGATTTAGATAAAGCTTGGGTTTGATGCTGTAGGAAGGGCTGAAGTTGATGTAGAGCAGAAGATCTGTTATCCTGATGTGTGCAATTACCCAGAAAAGGCTTTGAGAGGGGGTTTGCAGTGGGGGAAGAGCAAGATAAATAGCTCTATTTTAACAATATTGAGCTTGCCCTGAGCTAGCTGCCATGTTGACAAGTTGTGCAAAATTTCATGGCTACACTGAAAAGGCGAATCTTGCCCAAAAAATGCCCTTGTGGGGAACCAATACATATTATGAATATTAATTTCCTCATTTTAATACTTTGTCATGTGGCTTGTGGTCACTATTTGCCATGTGCTTTTACCGCAAAAGTTGTGCAATGAAGTAAGCTCCAAGATAAAGCATTTAGGGTATTACTGAAACAAAGGATGTTTTTAAGATGGGATGTGATGTCGTTTGAGATATTACTGTTGACTGTAGACTTCTAGTATAGAAAAATTATGTTTCTTCAGTCTGTTTACTCTGAGGGATGGCAAACTGGTGATGATAATGTGCAGTACTATTGTTGATGAGGCTGAGGTACAAAAATGATGGTCTCTTGAGCACTAACTCTGAAGAATTGTCATGAGCCATCAGCAGCAGTGACAAATAATAATTCACATGACACAAACAGTATTAAAATTGTGAATGCCTTCAACGCAGTATTGCATTTGAAAAAAATGTTTTTGGAGAAATAATATCTAATTCATATAATACTTGCATTTCATACTTTTGATTTTACCTTTGCTTTTTCAGGGAAAATACATATAGAAAAATATATTTAAAATGTCCATGTTATGCATGCTCCAGATTGCTGTAAAACTGCAAGATTACTTTAATAAAACCTTGCAGATTAGGAGTGACTTTTTATAAGGTACGCGGGGCTGCATTTTTAACTTGAGTGATGTGTTTCTGAGATAAAATCAATACAAGCCTCGTTCACAAAAAGAGCAGGATTTGACATGCTTTGAAAGCATGTTAAAATGAATATGGCGTGGTTTGAAGTTGGCCTTCCCGTTGAGGTCTGTCAGCTGAGTTAAATCCTAGCCGGAGCATGAAACCAGTTCTGGCTTGCGAGCAGGGTTTCGGTTTGAGGTGAGGTTTTTCTCCTCCTGTTGTTGCTCGCCTTGAGCAGGGGCCCAGCAGCACCAGCGGTCGTGGGGGACAGAATTGAAAGCCCCAGCTGAGAACTGTGCAGGCTGAAATGGTTTTTTTGGGGGGTAGAAATGGTCACCTGGGCCTTCAGAGTAAAGGCAAAGTAAGGGGATCTCCCAAGGAAGGCAAGGTTCCCTGCATGGGATGTGTTGGTATCCAATGCTCCCTGTGTAATTTCTTTTTCTCTGTGGAACAATATATTGCTGTCAAGGAGCGGGAACGTTATGGTGCTCAGCCAAGTCTGAGCATTGATCCCCAAACTGTTATATTAGGTTACCGTGTACAGGCTAAGAGCCAAAATACCTTCACTTCAAATAAATACCAGGTCAAATCTTTCAGGCTTCTCTTAGGGGAAACCCTGAGACTTTGGTGCAGTGGGATGACCCATTTTCAGCCTGTTTAAAACCAGCAGGGAAGATGTTGAGTTGGATTGTCTGAGTTTGTCCGACTTCACTGGATGAATGGATGGAGGAGAATGGAATTGATCTGCTTCCACCTTTCCTGTAAATAAAACAGGGAAAAAGGTTGTCACACATTGTTACGAAGTCCCCACTGAGGCCTTGCATGGGTATCTTTGTTTCTGTTTTGATACTTTTTAAGGCCTAAAGCAAAAAGCTTGAATACTGCTTCGAGTGCCATGTGTCTGAGGTTGGCTCTTGCCTTACTCAGAAGCAGCATTGTGCTGTATAACTTGCTCTAATGCTCCTTAGCACAAAGCAAATAGTGTTGGGAAAAGCATCAGTGTGTGACTTTGCTTAAGAAATCATTATAAGAATTGGTGACTAGTGCTCAGAACTGCTTCTGTAGGTTTTGCTGTATTCCTATCTTGTGTTCTTGGTTGGATTTTTCTTTTTCTTTTCTTTACTTTTTAAGTAATTTTTATTTTTTTCATGGGGTATCTTCTGGGAGTCTTTTCTGAGACTTCCAAGAATTGCAGCGAAACCCTCTGCTTGATACTTGGATGAAAAGTAGGGGGGAACGGGATCATGTTGCACAAGATGCCTCTGACCAATTCCAAACAGTTCAAGACTCGAGATCTTTCATTTTCAGTTTCATTAAAAGTGGAACCTCCCAGGATAAAGTGATAGCTGTGGGATGAGCGGAAGTGGGGAAAGCAAGCGGACTGCCCGGCGCATTGCAGCTGGGCTTGTTTGTGTAGGAAATTAAAGTGATCTCAATTCCATTTCAGGTCACCTCTCAAAAGAATGTACAGGAAAACTGGTAATTTGCTAAAGGATTTCCTTTTGGGTTTTCAGTGTCATGTTTGGTTTCCATAACACTGCTGTTTTGACCTGATGTACACAGCTGTAAGGCGGGAGATTAGGTATTAAGGAATGTTTGTTTTCAGCAGTAAAGAAATGTAGTTGCTCATATCCTGGCTAGACTGACATTTATAGAAATGGTGCTAAAATTATGTTTATGGTGCACATGAATTCATGCCAAGAGCACCAAAATCACAAAAGAAGTGAACTTTTTATCATTTACAGCAGCATTTAACCACTGCGTCACCAAATTTTTCTCTCTGGAGCTTTGGAAGGAGCCCACCTCCAGGGAAGAAATGGTATTTAAGTTTGCAGGCCACTGTGTTTTGTACAAGTCAGTTAAGTTCTGAGCGCAAAAGTACTGTGTGTCCTGCCTTATTCTTTATTGTGTGGCTGAAAACAGAGCTGAAATCAAGGAACTGCACAGGAGCCATGAAAGCGGACTCAAGTTAATCATTTATTTCTATAAAGAAATGCTTTTTATACTTGTTAACAAACAGTTTTTGGATTATTGCCATCTCTCTTTGCCTTTTGATACAGGAATCAGGAACTTAAGGAGCTGGGAGAGCTCGCTCCTCACTGGGACAATATGCGTAAAAATGTTATTGCTCACTGTGATCAGATGATGAGCTTGTACCAGGATACTCTTGCAGAGCTCGAAAAGCATACAGGTATGAAAGTAGCCTCCTGTCTCCTGGAGAGATTAAGAATTAACTAGGTTTATTGCCATTTTATACATGAGTGTTCAACAGAAGTAAAACACAGGGGGAAAAGGTATATTTTTTTTGTATTTTGGTTGATACAGGTTTTGTGGTTTTTGTTGTTTTTTGGGTGATACTCAAAGGTTTTCTTTATTTTTTTTCCATGCATCCCAGCAGGTTTTTGCAGGTAGTGTGGCACGCAGTTATGCAGCAGGCAGAAAGGCTGCACAAGTGGGTGTGCCTGTTCTGTTGGCACGTTCTCTTGACTCGAGCACTCTGCAAGTGCTGAGTACTGGCTGCCAACTGAAACCAATTAGTTACTGCCAACTTCCTTTGAAACTCATTAAAGTTGCTTGTAACAGCGTATTGTATAGCAGCAACATCCAGCTAGGATTTGCATGTCCTTAGCATGGCTGTCATTGTCCCCAGCGTGCCAAAAAAGCCGCGTGTCTCTGTAGGATGGGCAGGCTGTCCCATGCGATGCAGAAGCAGGTCTGTGTGCTCCATGGGCTGTCCTGCCTGCAGCCGGTGCTCCAAAGTGCCCCGGGTGCTGTTGTGTAAATGTGACAGGGCCAGGGACTGAAATGCACCATGGTGTCTGCATGATAGCTAAGACAGCAGTGGTGACAAATGTGCACAAAGACATCTGGTCACTTCCTCAGGTAGGAACTCTCGCTCATAAAAAAGAGCACGAGGCGCCTGCAGAACAAACCATTTGTTCCTTTGAATTTCTTCTCTTTTGATGGCACACAGATCATCGAGGGAACAGATGACAAGTCTTTTTGTCTAACACACGCAGACACGCACACATGCAAGAAACAGGCACAGTTGTTCTCTGACGACAGAGCCCTGTTGTTGCTGCCTTCTTGCTAGCGTTGGGTTTCTGCTGCCCATCTTCATACTTCCCATCCCAGCACGTGTTTTCACATTATTGCTTACACGCTTTCACTCCACATTCCCTTACCATTTGATGCTTCCACTTGGGCCTTCCTCCTGCAATTTTGTGCCTGTGAGAGGTAAAATGGGCTTTATGAGTTGTGTTACGTATACCTAAGTTTGCAGCCTGGAGTGTTTCTGAAAAAGGGGTATCTTAAAGGTAGGAAAAATTGCAAAATTGGAGATAAAAATAAGACATTACTTTTGGAAATCTGTTTATGTATCTGGGGAAAACTTGAAACATTTTCATAACCGTTTCTAGCTTTCTACATAGAAGCCTATTAAAAAGACTTTTGGATACATTGTGAGAAATGGAGCAATTAGTTTTTGGTTCAATATGCAATGGAAATGCACAGCAGAATATTATTTCCTTTTTTTATAGAATTGGGTATATGTTTTTTATTATAGTGTCTGCTGAATTTGGTATTAGAGACAGAGCCTTCTCTTCCAAAATGTGTTTAAATCTGTGCTTTCATCTTTTGTTCATCATCTTTTAATACAGGCTGTGGTTTTTGTTGTTCCAGATTGCTCTGAGATGACTATTCTTGATCTCAGGGCAAAAAGGAAGAGGGTTGCAGACTGTGAACCAAGGGGCGGGTTTAGCTGGGCCCAAACATTTCAGGAGCACCTGCTTAAATGTGTGTGGAAAGCTCATCTCTTACATGAAATTCCATAGAATCATCTGCATCTTGGGTGCAAAAGTGTAATTTAGCTTTATTCATGGCTGTTTACTATCATCAGAATATTCCAGTTCGGATTTTGGCAGAGTACTGACTGATCCAGCAGGCGAGTTCCTATATTTCTGTGTTTGAACTCATTTATGGGGTTTTTAATGCTTCGCTAATTACCTTGTGCAAGCTTCCCATAAAGTGCCATGTTCAAAGCAATAAACAGGTTATGAAGAGATCACTGGAATAGTTAGCACTTGCAGGCAACTATTGAAATGATCTTTTGAGACTTTAAAAAAAAAAAAAAAAAAAAAGTAATCTAGTAAATTTAAATTCTGAAAGGTCTGTAATGGGCCCTGTTGATTTGAAGAGGGTTGGTGATTTTAACTGACTTAACTGTGCTTTGAGGTGACAGTAACGGACCAAGGGAACCCAAGGTTACTGGAGGAGGACAGAAGCAGCCTGTGTTAAGAGTAGCCATCTTCCCCGTCTCTTAAAAACAGACTCCTCCTCCCCCTCCCACCAACACAGTAATGATACTAAAGATCAAAAAAAAAAATGTGTAAAAAGTGAAGAGGCCTACACTCAGGTATGTACAATATACTGCTGGAAAATTACTTCCTCTGTGTATGTTTTTCCGGAGATTTGTTACTCCCTTTTTGAAAGGAGTGCATACAGGGGAGAAAAGCTAGAAATTGAGTTTATTTAATATTTAGTTAAAAGTGGCGGAAGGTGGCAAAAAGGGGTAGTGGAGAGGGAATGGTAGAGGGCAGGAGAGAGTTGCAGGTCTCTGTAGTCAGATGCAAAGATACTTTAGGCTTAAAAAACCCCACTTCATTATTGCCCAGAACATTGCTTCTGCTGCCTGTAAGGCTGAAAATCTCATTTTGCTGGATTTTTTTCCCCCACAGGTAAAGTGCGCTTCATGTTCTAAAATGTATTACAATATTGTCTTAGCAAAAGTTAATCAGATGAGAAAAGGGAAATGTTTTTCTATGTAAAATATGCATATTATAACTTAAAATTTACAAATTTAGTAATGAAAGCAAGGCAAGCATAGACATTACTTTTACTGTGTTTGCACAAAAGTAGTATTGAAAGAACACATGAGAACGCGAATTCAAATACTCCCAACATAGCAAATGATAAAACTGACTGTGTGAATACAACTTGGATCCGGTCTTTTCAGGTGTTTATATTTCAGTGCAGGCTTTGCTTTCCTGATGTCACCGATTCACACACGAGATTTTGCTTAGGAGTTGGGCCTTGTTGTAGCCTTCTGGAGTTACCTTAGCAGCCCCGTGCCTGAGCTTTGGAGGAGGCCGTTCCCCGCCTTCTGCAGCGGAGCTGGGAGGTTGCTGTGCCCGGGAGCGGGACTCCCGCTCGGGAAGCAGCCCGGCAGGGACAGCCTGTGAGGGGCAGCGCCTGGCGCTGACACGCGGCAGTGTCGCTGTTCCCAGTTAGACCAGGCGCCTGTTACCTGGGTGGGATGCAGGGTTCCTGAGGTAGCTTGCTGCCTTGCAGGGGCTCTGTTTTGAGGCGAAGCCAGCTGGCGAGTTCCCTGTGGAAGGCCGTGGCCGTCACCTCTGCCTTGGCTCCTCTCACTGCTGTCCAGCCAAGGGCGGAGGAGCTGGCACGGAGAAGCACTGACGTGTTGGCAGCTGCTCTTCTCCCTCCTTGGCGCCCTCGGAACAGGATTAACACTAATGTAATTGCCTTGTTTCTAGCTGAACAACAGCTTGCCTTTAAAAAGGGGCCTTTTCACCAGAAGATTAGCACCCACAGTGCCGTTCTGAGGGACTGTATCCGTACAAGTCCATGAGATACAAATATCTCCGCTGAGCACCAGGGAAGACTGCTTTGTTTCCCTGATAGGCAATATACAGAAAGTGAGATACTATATGTGAAAAGGACTTTCAAAATGTTCCCCCATTTCCGTCTCATGATCATGAATTGTCATTTCCAGGAGATGCCTACCTCACACTCAAGTGGACAATTTTGGGGATTGAATGAAGGCGGCTGCTCTTAGCATGGCGCTCCATTTATTCTGAAAATGGAAAGACTGCAGCGAGTGTGTCGGAAGATTGCATTAGACAGCAATTTTGGTTTAGTAGTATAGTCACTGAAAAAAGACATTTAAAGAAGTTAGGGCTGTTTTATATTCATATTGTTTTGGTGAACACTTCTAGCTTTTAAAATAAGAAGTGATTTTTGAAAACGTTAAGTATTTTTGTTTCAAAACAGCAATACAACAAAATTCTGAGAGGGTTAGAGAAGAGCTAAGCAAATCATTTCGGGTTAATCTAAAACACTTAGTTTGGGATGGAGTAGAACTATGGAACTTTCTTCTTTTAGTGTGACCTGAAATGATTTTTTTCCTGATGTGTGGAGGGTGATTTTTTTTTTTCCTCTCTTTTCAGTTCAGTCATCATACTGAATATTCTATTATTTGTGCAGCTCTAGAAGGATAAGACAGTCAAGGCTAAGACAATTGAATATTGCTCTGGAGAACTGGACACTATCCATGCCTCTGCTACAAAGTCCCTATGTGGCACGAGGCAGGTCACCCTTCTGAGAAGGGGTCATTGTGGGTTTTTCTTTTTTGGAAGCCTGCAGATAGTGCTCCATTTTGCAATAAAAGGATGGATGTAACTCGAGTCCCAGGGAGCTGTGCTTCTTAAGGCATGCATTAAGGCGTACCCTGCAGAATCACATCCCTCATATTTCATATTAATGTATGAAGTTCTCCAACTTGCAGTTTTTTCCTGCTATTAAAGCGTGTGGAGTTATAGGCTTTTTTTAAATCTAGTTAAAATTGTTTTGTAAATATTTGTAAAGCCTCCAGAGACTATAGTGATGAGTGCAATGGGCAGGTTTGAGGAAATGAGTAATCCTGTCATTTTAGAAGGCCTGAGCAATATAGTTGAGTCTAAGCATCAAAGTAAAAGTTGGAAACTTGATATTGAGCTGCTGCTTTCAAAGTGAGCACCGAAGATCCTACATGTTGAAGGAGATGGAAGAAGCTGGCATGTGATAGGTCATTCAAGGCTGTTTCATGGCTCCTATTCCAGTGCAAACCAAGTTAAGGTTACATAAGCTGTGACATTCTGATGTTTTGTAACTTCAAAGAGTCTAATCTTGCAACAACAATAACTATTGTAATGGCACATGGGGGTTGTTTACTTGGTCTTTAAATACAACTTAATTGTGCTTTTTAAAACAAATAGTGAAAGTGGAATTGATCATGCTGATATTGACAAATTAAACATTGACATGTCCTGAAATCGGTGCACTGCATGGGTGCCCTGCACCTGAGTTCAGCATGAGCGGGAGCAGCAGCGGTGCTCCTGCCACGTGGTGCCGGAGGAGAGGGGTTCTCACTTCATGGGGCTGCCCTGAGGGGGCCCTAGACGGCCCGGAAACCCTGCGCTGGGACCGCCCTGGCCCTTGTGCAGCCGTTTGCTCTGGCAAGCGCAGGCCCTTCTCTTGTCTTCTTGGTTTTGGCCTGTCCCTTTCAATCTGTTCTCATCCGAGTCTCTTCCTGGTGGTATTCCCTCGTTCCAGATCCGGTTATTGCTTTTCAAGCTTAGAGTTTTGATCAGATGAATTCCCGTAAACAATCTGCCTCTTCTTGTTTTCCTGCTTCAAGATGCACTCTCCTCACCCACCCTGTTACCAGTTCCTTTCTGATGTAGTTCCAGTCCCCTTGCCTGTTTCATTTTGTCTCAAGCTCCCCTTGTGCTTCCCTCCGCTACTCCTTGTCACAGGCGATGCCCCGTTTCAGCCCACATGCCCAGATTTCTCATCAAATCTGAATCAGTGACACTGCCAATTACTTTTTTTGCTAGTTTTGCTCTTAGTTTAAATTATTATTATTACTGCAAGTTACTAAACTTGGGTAGCATCCTCCATAGGCCCCCCACTCCTTGCAGCATGGCACCTGTTTCTGCAGCCTGTTGGGCAGAAGTTTGCTCGTGCAGCCTTGCAGCGCGGGCTCACCAGTGCCCTCTGGCCATGTGCTCTGTGCTGGGAGGCTCAGGCCTGTTCTACTCATGGTGAGGGCAGTTTCAGCAGGAGGCTTCGAGCAAGCCTTGCCCCAACAAGCTGAATATTGACAGCTGCCCAAACAGACAGTTTTCCTGGGGAGCCACAACACAAGCACCAAACTCCAGCCCATGGTGGTGCTGAAACTGGAGACCAAAAGAATGGTCGTTAGAATTGTTTTTTAACGTAGGATACTCTTACTTTCCTTGTTTGTTTGTTTGTCTGTCCTGTCCCTGGAAAAGATTTAATCCATTCTAGGATTTTTTTTGTGTGTGGGGGGGGGGGGGCGGGGGGTAGTTTTAGCTGAATCAGAGAAATTTGAGCCTAAGTGTTTAGCATTTGGTGAAATACTAGTTTTTCAGCAGCTGAACATTAGTAGATGTTGGGCTTTCTTAGTGAGAAAACCTTTCTTTCCAGATGTAAGGCTTTTAATTTCATTCATATGCCTTATTAAATATCTTCAGGTAAAGTAAGTTTTTGTACTGCCAGACTTAAATTATCTTTCCGTATAGCCCAATAGTAATCCTTAGTTATTCATAATCTCAGTTTTCACTTTTTTGTGATAGTTTTGAAGAATGCAACCCACAGCACTGTGCCTTTTCTGATACTGACTTATTAGAAAGAAAACTAATTTATAGTTTATGTTCTTTCAACCAGTTTATACTTCTTTGTTTGAACTTTCTGGGAAGAATGCATGGCCTAGTCAATGTAATGTTTTTGTTTTAAGGAAAAAAACCCACATTTTTTGGTGGGGGAAAAATGTACTGTCATAGCTCTGTGCCTTGTGTTTTTAGCACTGCATAAACATAACACATTAACTGTAGTATCATTTCCAGCAGACTGCAGATCAATTTCAGACAACAGGAAAAATATCTATCATCTAAAATAAAAAATTAGATTGTTCTGTGAATTAAAAGCTGTTTTGTTGCCTGCAATATGGGTACATGCTGGGACTCAGTGAGTGAGCCATTCTTTTTCTAATATACAGTTACACATTAAAAATGAATTAAAGGCTGCTAATGTGCAAATATTGTCCTAGCATAAAAACAAATACAGAACATCTGCTGCATGCTTAAGATGATGATTCTTTAAACTTTTGTGTTTTTTTTCCAGGTTCTTCTTTCAAATCAAGCTGTAGCAAAGGAGAAAAAACATTAGAATTTATTCCAATAAATCTCCACCTCCAACGAATGCATGTGCATAGTCCTCGCTTGAAAGGTAGAGTATATATTACTTGGAGAAATTTCCTAAGTGTGTCTATGTCCCATTTGAAATGCCATGCAACTTACAGATTGAAGGTTTGGTTTCCTTTTTGGCCCTTTTAAAGTGATACCTTAATTTATATATCTGTTTTCAAGAATGGAGGTCCAATGGACATGCTTTCAGATAACTAAGAGAACAAAAAATGCATGCTGGCAGAGAGGCACATCTTGATCAATTTGATGTTTACGCATAATAGAAGACTGTTAGCAAATTTAACTTTTTGGATGGACTATGAAGATTATTCAGGCAAAAGCACTGAAAGTAGTAGTATTCAATTGGTAAATTTGTGTTCAATTAGGCCTTGCACAGATTGGAAAGCACACTGAGCAGGCAAGTGTGTTTTGCAGGAAAAATGCAGTTACTCATAAGGATAATTCTGAGATTGATTTCATCTTGTGTGCGCTTTGCCAGTCAGTGAAATGTGTGCTTTATTAGCTTGTGTAACTTTCATGTGGTATGACTTGATATAGGAGACTTCCTGTATGACTATGACTAGATTGCTGTGTGTCTTATTCTAAAATAAAAATCAAGCTTTTAATTACTTAAAAACTTATCCTACTCTACAGGCTCAATGTGTTCAATTTTTCATTTTGCTGGAAGGGCCCTGGGAAGTCTCCATGTGGCTATTTCCTGCCTTGGTTTTGGGCATAAATCTGGCACTTGCCCGTTTTCCTTTAGCTTTGAGAAAGTACTTTTAGGTCTATAATGACTTCAAATGGTCAGAACCTTGTTTTTTTGTCACCTCCAGAAAGCAACTCTGGCAGCAGTACCTTATGTGTTTATATGGTAAATGAAAACGAAGGAAGCCACCCATTCCATCATCCATGACAGCTCTAACACTACCCAAGTTTTGTTCTTAATGAAATTTCTTTTCTTTTCTTTTCTTTTCCAAAGACTGCTTCTTTGTGAGATATGACTAATTCATAAATGAAAAACAGATGATTCTTAGAATTATCTTCTAAATTTAGAACTTTATCTTAAATATTAAAACTGCCTGTTTTCTTCAGAGAATGTTCACTTGCTCCACTGATAAGAGAAGTAGCTAACATTGTTTTAGTTGCTCTCAAGATTAGAGATAGCAAAACAGTAACACAGAGAACTTATGTTGAAATCATTGAATTTTTGCCTACACTTATATCTTTGCAAGGCTGGTGCTCTAGTTGTAGGCATCTCTTTTTATTTCTGCATACCCAAAATGGGTTCTTCAACGTGTTTAGGAAATGTTGGTAGCACTATGTAGGAATATGACAAAAAGTAATTAAAAATGATTATGCTTTCATGTATTGATTATGCTCAAGTTGCAGAAATAAGTGTTATTTTGCAAGCGCTGCAGCCTTGCCTCTCGTATTAGATAAATGCAATTGCTCATCCTTCTGGTGCAAGCAGCACTTCAGCTTCCAGCAGGTCGTGCTTTGCTGCTCATCCAAGGGCATCCAGGGTGCAAGCAGCAGCGGACATGTGGGGGTGCTGGGGGTGGCAGGCACCTAAGCACCCCGCGAGGTTGTGCTTAGCCGAGCTCATGAGCCGCAGAGCTGTCGGACGGGGCCAGTTTTGGGACGTGAGCAAGGTGTTAATTGCATGAGATGTGCTCACGTGGATATAAGCTTTGCTGTTCAACGCTCTTAATAAGAGGTTTACTTGGACTGAACTTTGATTCAGGTTGGTATTGGGTACTGAAAATTGAATAGAAAGTACCTATGTGCTTAAGCTTCCAGTAGAAACAGCTTTGAGAAAAGTATTGATTGGCTGTGAGAGGTGTAGCGCTCTCCATTTGGTAGATAGCACATCCTCTCCCTTGTTCATCATATTACGGAATTGAAATGCTGCCATAGTTTTACTATACCCTTGCTTATGTGTCACTCCTGAAGGCTATTCTGGGCAAAGAAATGGGGAAAGAGATAATCGTGAAATGCATATTTGAAATAAGCTCACTGTACTCAACAGACTCGCATGTGTTTCTGTATGCCCTGTAATACAGCGAGTGCTGTTGCTGCTGTGTGTCAGCGGGAGGCTGATGCACTATTTTAACAGCCAAGATTGTTGGTTCAAAGCCTAGATTGAGCCCTGTTTGAGACAGGAATCCCTTGACTCTTTAAATTTGTTGGATAAAGACCAAATTTATTGAACTTCTGCCATGCGCCTCTGGTGCCACCGTGTTGCAGGAGCTCTGTGGCGGGGGGATGAGCAGATGGCTGGCAGCAGGTAGGAGGGTAACTCGGTGGTGTGCAGGTAGCTGGTGTTAATGCTCCATTTGTCTCACCAGGAGACGGGTGTGGTTTTTCCAAGATACAATAATTGTTATGGAACGATGATTTATTTGAAGCCTTAATTTCCTTAGGTTCTGATCTTCTTGTGTATATTTTGTGTTCAAATTCTGGAATAATTATTTGAGGCTGGTTATTTTAAGACCCTTCGTTAAGGAAGAACTTGAATGGAATTCAGAATTCACCTGGTTGGCCTGATGGCTTCCTCTCTTTCTTTGGTTTCAAGCCATTGCTGCTGAAAGCAGCAAAACTGCGTATTATCAGGTAATGGTGGAACTCTAATTGCCTGAGATTGTGGATTAGGGATAAATGTCCCTGAAGAGCAAGAAGAGCCTAAATTGCCAAGGGCAATTTAGGACCCCTGAAGCTCACCTGAGGCTAAGCCAAGTTTGTCACTTCTCTTTTTAAGCAGGAATTGAGGAGCCACCAGTGCATTAGAGCTCAAATCAATTTGAGTAAATATGGTTTGAAATTCAGCTTCAGAAGTAAAGCACAGTTCATTAACTGTGAATCATTTGTACAGTGCTTTTGCTTCTAGGGATATTTATCATCAGAATGCAAGAAAAGTTCTATTTTAGGAGAAGATTAGATTTTAATTTACATGGAAAGCTTCCTTGATGAATAAAATAGTTCACAAAGAACAATCCTCTAATGGTTTCCTTCAGCAAGACATTTTAAAAATGCCTCAGTCTGACCTCTGTTTTTATGCTTCCAGCAAGCTTGGGTATAATACAGGTGCTGCTTAGTGTAAGTGTAAATACCAAGACTTTGAGGGAATAACGACTGTGGTTCCGGATGTAATTAAATCTTTGCCTTCACACTGAAAATCAATCACAAGCCCCAAATGAAAGGCTTTCTCTGAAAAGGTGTTTCATCTCCAGCTCTTTAAGGTTGTATCTGTCGGCAAGTTCATCAGTCATGTCTCAAACATGTCACATACAGAGTTACAGCAGCCCTGTGGTCTCAGCAGTTGAGATGTTTGAGCAGTTGGTTTCCTGTTGTGGTAATGTTTCGGCTGAATACAAGCGGCGTGCTCGTTCTGTGCACACAGATATCCCAGATAAATGAATCTCAGGGAATAGAGCCCTTCAATTTAGCAGCAAAAGGATAGTTAGATCTGAGAGAAAACCAAACAAATTCAAAATAGGAATGAAATGTAGACCTTTACTAGTAAGGCTGATTTTATCTTTGGAGCAATTTCTGTGGGACTGCAGTGAATTTGTTGTTTGAAGTCTTTAAATCAAGGTTAGATTTTGTTCACACACTCATGCATGGTCTTTCATGCTTGTTTTTGTGCTTTCACGTGTTTTCTCTCAGAAAAGGAGACAGAGTGATGCCTTTGCTCAACCAGAAGTTACGCTCTAGATGCAGAAACCCCTGGCTGCAGTTGGCAGCCTGTGCTATTCCCACAGTCAGACCACCTCATCATAATGGTTCGTTTTGACCCTAAAATGCATGACTCTGTGCCCTGCAATATGACTGCATATTAAATAATAGAAGAGGTAATAAAGTGAAATACACAAAGGGCCAATTTACATTGCAAGTTGGTAAACCGCAGAGCTAGAATATTGTTCTATGCTGTGGTGTGTGATTTAGAGGTAGCAATAAATCAGGCAGGTATAAGGTGCCCAGGCAGCTGTGGGGAGAGATTGATTATCTCTTTGCCTGCTCCAGATGCAGCTTCTCAATTATTCCTAGTGAAATGATACCCTTGTTGCCCTATTTCCGTGGGGTGGCTGTGCCTCGGGCGCAGGTGGACGCGGATCTCAGCGCTTGTGTGTTCCCCTTGCAGATGCCGTGTACGACGTGGTCACCGTGGGAGCCCCGGCTGCGCACTGTCAGGGCTTTAAGAACGGCGGCCTCCGGAAACTGCTGGCTAAATTTGAGGCAGAAAGGCGAAAGTACGTATGTTTAGAAGGAACTGAGAATATATAAGGAAAACTGCGCTGATGTGTTGACATGCTCACTGAATAATAAAGCAATTTCTTCTGTGCATTAGACAATATCTAGTAAGACCGGATAAGAATTCATTCATAAAGTAGCCCCTTCATCTTCCCTGCTTTGCTAGACTGCAAATTTGAAGTATTATGTTTTTAATGGCAAGGATTATTTTGAATGCAAGCAATTGTGGTGTTTCCCATTTTCTAGAGAGCCTGAGGAATACCTCTGCTTGAAAACATGCTGTTCAAAATGAGACACCTTTTCTGCAATATTTGTGCTAAGTAGAAAGTATCTGCAGAAAATTTTTCAGTAAACAAACAGTAGCTTGAGGTAGCATATTCATTTTTGACAGCCCTGTGAAGTAGATAAGAAAATATTATTTTTCGTATTCTTCAGAAAGTCAGAATAAGAAAAGGTAAAGGCCATCACTAAGAGTTCAGTTCAGCACTATACTCAAGTACTGTTAACTGCTAAACCTTTCCTAAAGTGTTATTTGTGTGTTTTGTTAGCTAAGGGTTTGAGGTATGTATGTATTGCTGTGGCTGTTCCAGAAGTCCTAGGCAGCCCAAACTGTCTCAGACCTCACCAGGAGCTGCGACTGCTCAACCCTTGGACTAATTGTGCCAAACTCCTGCAGTCAGTGGCAAAGCTTTTGGATGGGAATGGGGGAAGTGCTTTATATATGGTAGATTAATTCCTCATGTCTGCCAGTAGAAAATTAGTTCTATTATGTTAAATGCTTAAATCTTCACAGGCAGAATATGTTAAAGAATAAAATGGGACATTATAAAAATCTATTGTTGATTTAAAAGTTGAGCAGAAGTTGGCATTAACCTCTCAATGACATAAATGATTTGAGAAAATGTAAAGTATAAGTGGAAAAGATATTATTTGCTCATACCACTTGGAAGCCATGGAAATAAAAGGAAATCAAAGTAGATTTAATGACCATTTCTTCAGGAGTTATAGTCTCTGAATTGTCCTGAAGCAGAAAGGAAGGAGCCTCCAAAGCTCACCTCCTGTCCGCTGCCGTGGTCAGCGAAGAAGAAACCCGGCGTGTGTTTTAGTTGTCTTTGGGCCCATGCAGGACCTTCCCGTGGAAGGCATAAAGCAGGCTCCGAATATCATCTGACTTATTTGAATATTCAAGAGCAGGAGCATTTTAAGCACTGGAAAGGACTATTTGCGTTCTTAACACAGAGGATTTTTGTTTTCCATTGTGCAATGACAACTTTACTTTAGATGCTTACCTGTTTAACTGCATAAGGATGCTTAAGTGGCATAAGGAGGCCACTTAGATATATCTAAGGGCAGCTTTTACAATTTAAATTTTCTGTTTTACAATGGAAGCAGCTTTTCTGAAGCTTTGGATGAAGGGAGAAGTGACACCTTGAGATATCAGTCAGAATATGAAGTGAATAGTGGAGAAAAAAAATGCAGATTTTGCTTCTGTTTCCTCTTGGCTAAATGATTTGAAACCCTAAAGAAGGATGTGGAAAAAGATCATTTTTCAAGACAGTCTGAGAAGGTCCTGTTAGCTTTCAAGGCATCATTGTCAGTGCATGTGACAGTCTTGCGTACCTTCGAGCCTCAGGCTTATTATCAAAGCAATTTATTGAAATATTCACACTGTCCCTGTGTGAGAAAATACACCTGGCCTTCCTTACTTTGCTCAAACCTGTACTTGTGGAATTAGTACATAGGAGGAAAGCTTAAGGATGGTGGTGCACCATTTTCAAGAGTGTAGTTGTGTTTGCAGTTTGGTAACTGCAGTAACCAGTGAAATGTCTGTTTTGAGGAAAGTTTATCAAACAGAAGCATACATGGTAAGTTGTATATATATCAGTTTGAAGATAAGTCAGAAACATTTGCAGTTGCATGGAATATATATTTTTTTTTTTGCAGAGGAAAGAAGGTGCAGTAATGGAATAAAAATGCAGCATTTTTGCGGCTCTTTTCATTTGTTAACCACCAAGCAAGCCATATATATATATATATATATGTAGATTTTTTTTATATATGATAAACTTCTTGAAATAGCATCTTGAATAAGAAGAAAAAAGTGTTTTTTTAGTTAGAGAGGACTTCTTGGAATGTTACCTGAAGCCAGGTCCGTTGTTTTATAACCCGTTCAGGCAAAGACAAAGTACAGTCGAAGACAAAGTAAATCAGTTGTTCAGGTTAGGTCTTCTGTTCACTTGCCTTTGTATGGATTACGTCAGCAGTTGGAAGAACTTGTCTTTTCATCAGTGTAGATAGCCCAGTGCAGATATTATATTTGGAGTTTGGCTGTGTGGGAGTGTTGCTGTCGGACATTCTGGAAGTTACACGCAGGCCTCACTACTTTACATGTTCAGAAATTGCTTTCAAGGTACACCAAAGACTTTCTCTTGTTTCAAAACTAATTTGATGGTTTATCCTTTAGCCAAAACACGTAAGCTTATGAGGATGAGATGTTTAATGTCCACGTGCTAATATCAGGGAAAATGGGGGCATCCTAGAAACTGTTAGGTTCTGTGGTTTTGTACATTGCTTTTTAACAAACCCTTTAGAAATACTCCTGCTTTAAATTGGCACAAACTGAAAGCTGAAATAGCTTTTTGTAATTGCTTGTTCAGAGGCCGAGTTGTCTAAAAAGACCTTTTTGTTTGATCAAGATGAGGGATGCTCTTTTTCTAACGTGCTCGTTACTAGAGATTTTTTATTAAAGCTGAGGTCTTCAGGGTTTCTATTACTGTCTTTCATCATCTTCGATCCATTTACATTCTCTAAGGAACTGGAAATGATACTGATCATAGAACAGTCCAGAAATACTGAAATAGTAGTGATTTGTGTTTAATTGTAGTTTCTTCTCAAGAGGAAGTAGCAGCCTGGCATGTACAGGACCTTTTCAGGGAGATATTTTTCTTTAGCCACTTTCCTTACGTCTGTTTGTGTACAGGTACGTGTGTGTATGTGAGAGATGAGACATGGGCGGAGATGAATGTTTTTGCACCAGTGCTAAAATCAGTGTATTAAGGTAGTTGGAAGTTGCACTGGGAAACTGCAGAATTTGCTTGCTCTTCCCCTGATTATAAAAATCTCCTCATGGCATTTTTTTGGGGCACTGGGTCCTCTGGACAGACTTGTCTGAAGCATTTCCATGAGCGTGCCTCAGAGAAGGGCTGAGGCTGGGCAAGGAAGGGGCTTGGGGGAGCCCTGAGCAGGGAGCAGCGGGACAGGACTGTCCTTGGAGAACAAGAAGCTGCTCCAGGGTTCAGGGAGACCCAGACCTCGTAAACAGAGATAGACTAGATAGAACCTATAACATCACTTCATTTTCCTTAGTAGTCAGTTGTTCACATTTCAAGGGAATACAAAAATCCTGTGAAATTTCTGCGCCTCGTTGCCTTGGGCCTGTTTTCACAGTATCAGCACTGATTTCAGGATTCAGCTTTATTTCCTGACGCAGCGAACTGTGTGTCTGTGTTTATTCTAATCAGTTAAGTTTTGATTGTAACTCTTCGCTTTAGACATTACATATGTGATGCTTAAATTTCACATCCCTTGATTGGTAGCTTCAGTAATTCACATAATGGCAAGGTGGCTTGTGGGGAGCTGCTCTGGCTGTGTGCAGTTTAACTGTGTTCTGGATTTTAACGTTCCCAGTTACTGCTATGAAAAACACTAGGTCAAATGTTCAGTGTTGAAAGATTTTTAACCCAGTCCCAGATGGTGACAATTTAAGTCAGTCACACAAATGACTCGATTAACAGTAGGAGTGGAGTCACTGAGTGTCATTAAAAATTAGACATTTAGCATATTGCAGTATTTGTTCTCGTGCAAAAACTTTGTTAATTTAATTTAATTTAAATTGCAGCTGTATTCAATATAATCTCTTTTCAAATTGCATGTCCACCATTAAAGCTGAAAATGAAATGGACTGAAATGGCCACTGAAAGTAACATGTACATAGGTAATGCTGGTACAGTATCTAGACAATATGCTCACTGACACATTTGAGACTTGACCCACAAGATGTAGGTACAGACTCTATCAAAAGATACATAACCAGTGCTAGATTTTACATATCAGGGGTAGATTTCATAGTGTTGTTGATTTCACAGATGGGACCTTCCCACAGTGCCTTTACCTTAGTGTAGGAGGTGGTTCTTATCTGTAGTTCTCTTTATTGGGCTTATATTAGAACACATTTAGGAAAAAAGAAAATCCATCCTTTTCATCAAGAGCTCTCTTTTCAGTAATATTACTCATGTACTGTAACTGTCTGTGGCAGCAAGTTCTGAAAAACACTTGCTTATAAATAAGGAAACTCCTTTCAGGGAATTTGGAATAAGCAATGACTTTTCATGAAAGGTAAGGCCACAGAAAATCCTAGACTAATCTGAGAGACAGCATTAGTAGGAACCTCAGATATCCCCAAGCATTTTATCTCTGAAAGTGGATTACTTAATTTTTTTGCAATTTTATTCAAAAACAAACAAAACAACAATAACAAAAATAAACCAAAAACACCCTTTTAGTTGCTCTCATATTCTGCTCTCTGTTTTCTGGAATTCAGGAAATGGTAAAATTAGCCAGTGACAGCTGATGGAGAAGTGTTTTTTTCCTTTTTTCTTTTTTCCTTTAGCAAACTCATTCTGAAGAAAGAGTCATTCTGTTTTGCTAATATCCTTTATTTAAAAGCTGCAACAGATGTCAAGAGAAGTACTACCCACACTAGCATCCCTCTCCCTCTTTTTTATAGCATTGTCTGTAGCTTTTCTGCTGCAGTATTTGTTTGAGCTTAGAGCTGTGAGAGGGGAAAAGACCTGGGAATTCAGTGCTGGGGGAGTCCCAGAGAGGGGTGCGTGCAGGGTGAGCTTGGCAGAGCGCGAGCCCAATTCTGCCTGCAAGAGCTGCTGGATGGAGGAGGGAGGGAGAAGCCTGCAAGAGGAATTGGAGGTCATCACTTGGGGCCGTACAGTATCCGGGCTTTTCAGAGTAAGTCTTTGCTGCAGTTAGTGTAGAGGGTGTTGCTCAGATGTTGTCCCTGCTCCATCTGCAGGGGCTACAGAAGCAACTAGGGAGTTCATAGGCTGCTGTGTTGCTGGTCATATTGCAGGAGTGGGTTGCTTACATAATTAAAAAATACAAGTAATTACAAGGTGTGGATGGCTCAGCATTTCCTGTGCAGCCTATTGGAATGGCCTGATATCTGGCTTTTTTTTTTTTTTTTTTAAATCCAGAAGTTCGCTAGGTTCTTTTCCCTGTTCCTTGAGCTTTCCGTTGAGTGATCAGCAAAGTGAAGCCGTGTTAAAATCATGTTTAAACTTCATGCTGCTGGACCAGACCCAGAGTGCAAAGCCATAGAATAGTTAGAACCTGGATTTAATACATTATCCAATGTTTTTCCTCCGTGTTAACATTCTAAGTCTAAAACTGCAGAAGACTTGAGTGACTTTCCCTGAAGGGGTGAAGCAGGGCCAAGGGAGGGAGAGCATGTGAGTGACACATTGGAAGATGTACTTTGCAGCAAAGGATAAGTAAGCGTGCATGCTGTTTAAAAGTGGGATTTTTGCATAAGGGAATAAAAGGTATTGCTTAACGAATAAACGTTGGAACGGAAGGGATAAGTTTTCAAAAGGAGAAGCAGTCACACAGGTACAAGTGTAGTCATTTCTGAACAGTCAAAAGGCAAGCAGCAAGTTTGCAGTATGTGTTGGAGGGTTTTTGTGAAAATTAGCTCTGTTTCGCAACCCTTTTTTGGAGTTTTTCTTGCAAATTGGGTATGGACCTTTTTGGAAATAGCTCTGTTGCTATTACCAGTGCTGGACAGGGCTCTGATGCTAGTGGAAACATCATAGAGGCCCTTGATCATTTAATGACGAATGGCCCCTTTTGGAGCGCTTCATAAGACAGCTGCTAGTGTGACAGCAGAGTTTGGATGGAAGATTTAGGAGTTTTATGCTCTTTGTGGGTGTTACGTGAACTAGTTGAATAGTTTTCTTCAGAATTATATGTATAGAAATAAAATTCCATTTTGAGATGATCATACAGTGCACTGAAAAAAAAATAGCTTGAATGGCACTATTCAAGTGTCTACTGATGGGCAGGCAACTGTCCTCTGATGTTCAAGCAAGGACTCCTTTTCAGCCTAAAAGAAAGAAGTTACATCAGTGAAGACTGTGTATCTTGCCATTCTTGCAATATCAGTGGCAAAATTTTTTGTACGTGATCATTGTTATTAATAGCAGAAACCATTTTGACGTTATGCAACCGTTTCTCTGTTATTACAGTACCAGGTACCAGTGTATTTATTATTCACCTGAAAACACAGCCAAGGCAAAAGAAGTTCTCAGCAACATCAATCATCTACAACCTCTCATATCAAGCCACGCAGACCTGCTGCTTAATTCTGCAAGCCAGCGTTCTCCAGACAGCTTGAAGAACTCTTTAAAGATGCTTTCAGAAAAAGTAAGATTCAAATCTTCCCTGCAATGGAAAATGGAATAGCCAAATCCCTGACTGCTGTCTCTTTCTGCATAAATTGACTTCCACAGCATCAGGAAGTGTTAAGTATGCCTTGTTAAAATAAGCTTCAAAATGTTGCCATCAGAAAAAAGCCTTTTTTTTTTTAGGCTTTCTATGTAAAAGGTAATAGACAACCATGGACCTATAAACTTCATTTGAAAGAATAATAAATTTTCTTTCATGTACCTATGTTATCCTCTAATGGCTGTATACCGAGGTTTGCCAAAAATAGATTATTATAGAATCTGTAGGATAAACTATTATTTTATTTTGCTTTCTGTGATACTTCATGCTACTGCTTAGAAGATTGAAGCCAGGCTTGCGTATAAGGTTTAGAATAGTAGCATGACCAGAAATGGCAACATAATCTGTAGGGAGAAGCTTGAAAGTTGGGGCCAGGAAGTCTCAAATTCTAATCTTTCATATATTATTTGCCTCTGTAGCTGTAGGCACTTCCTTGTCTTAGTTTTCTTAGCTCTAAGTTAAAGAAGATAATATTTTCCACCTGTCTCACAGAGTGATTTTGAGGATTAGTTAAAGCCTGTGAAGGACATTGAAGCTGTGTTATCCTAAGAAAATACTAAGCATCATAGCTGTGACCAAAGGGCTTGAAAAAAGCTTTCCCGTGGCTTCACATGCTGTGTTTTCTGTAATGTGGTATCGGTGTGACTTAGTAAGGCTGTCAGGAATCACCTGGGCGCGTGTCCAGCCGTCGGGAGGCGGCAGCCCCTGTGCGCGCTGTGGCGAGCGCGGAGCACGCGGACACGTTTGGCTTGGAGCGCCGCGCTCGGCCCGAGGTGGCCGTTTTAGCTGGCCGTGGAAAAAGCAAAGCTGCTTTGTCAAGTGTCTGGGCGACAAGGAAAGCAGGAGCCATGTGTGGTGGCTGGTGAGGGCCCCGTTGCAGAGGAGCCTGCGGGGGCAGCCGGGAGAGGCGCTGCGGCCTGCGGGCACTGCAGCCCCTGCAGGGCCGGCAGCTGCACAAGGGGCTCCGCAGAGGCAGCCCTGGCTCCTGCAGAGCTCCCAAATGCTCTAGGAACCCCCAGCAAGCTGTCCATCTATCCCATGCGGCAGAGCAAGGGAGGAGCAGGACGAGTGGAGTTCTGGGCTGGATTTCAGCAGAGTTGGAGCGTCCTCGGGTAAAGCTACGTGATGCCCACCTGTACTCTTGGCACGTTACAGATGGTTCTGCCCTCCCACCCTTCGTGAAAGAGAAATCTATTCAGGTTCACTTCATACACATTTAAAAATCAAAGGGCTGTTTGAAGAAATAGGAATTAATGATGTCCATGATGATGAAATGTCTCTGGGTACAAAAGCATGCTGTCTAGTCTTTTTATTTTAAGGTGAGGTTGAGCCTGATGTGGAGAGCACTTTGTTCTTTGTAAAAATGTTAGGTATTAGTAAGTATATCTGAGCTGTACAAGATGTCAATTACAATAAAGACAAATATTTCATTAGAAATGGGAGGCAGGCTGCCCAGAAAATGAAATTGAATAATTCTGCTTATTTTATCCTTTCATGTTGGGCATGGTTCTGCTTCTCCATGTATGATTTGGAATCTGCTATAGTGTTTTCCTGTGTCTTTTATCAACAGTTTGTGCTAATTGATTAAAGAAACCTTTAGCTGTTGACAAGTGTATCATCATTTGCAGCTTGCAGAAGGTTTGATAAATTCATTTTCCAGCTATGCCTATCTTTATTTGCAGAAATATTCTTTAGTCAAATATCTAAAAGAACTTGCCAAGTTTGCATTTCTTTGTATATACTTGTTTTCTGATGTCAATAGAATTTTATAAATGGGTGATGTTCTGCAAATTAGCTGTATTTAGCAGCAATAAAATGTAGTTTAAAATCTAGTTTGTTAAACTAATGCAATCCCTAAATACAATTTAATTACAGAAACACTTCCATCTCTGTATGAAAAAAGAGATTTGCTTCCATGTTGATTCCATGTCAGATAGATTTTTTTCTCTATAGCAGATGTGCACTGAGGTGCAGGAACCTGAACTTGTCCTCTTGGGCTGCTCGGGACTGCCCGGGCTCCGTCCTGAAGGGCCCAGCAAGGAAGTTCTGAGGAAGTCATGGAGTGTTTAGGCCATTGTGGTCAGTGAGCTGTTGCAGGGGTGGAGGCAGGATCAGAGCAAGTGCAGGAGGAGGAGAGAGGTCTGTGAGCAGAGCAAGCCCCAGGAAAAAGGGCTGGGACAGGAACAGACAAAAGGAGCGCTGAGGCCAGGAGCAAGATTTGCAGGCAGATAGAAGCTGATTTTTCTGCTGCTTCTGCTAGTGGTTTTGCATATGAAACCTGGGAGGTCTGAAGGGAGCTTGTTTATTTGGGGGGCTGCAGAAGTCCTTTGAAGGAGATTCAGTGGGACTAATGTTATACTGTTCTTTATCAACATCATCTGTTTACAAGATATGGCATTTGATATCAAAACTTGATTGTGGCCTAACGATGACTTTGAAAATTAATAGTAGAACAGTTTACGTTGTTATCTAGAGATACTGTCTAGAGATGTAAAAAAAAACCATATGCAGAAAGCCTGGGTGTTACTGTTTTTTGTATTTGAGGAGGGGGAAGCAGTGGGAATAGTCTATAGTCTGGAGGATTTTCAAAACGAAGAAAAGCAAACTTCCAGCTACACAGTCAACAGAAAAACTTGTAAAAATGTTTGATTGCTGATTAAATATGGTCTTCAGAGAGCCTGGAAAAACTACTTCAAAGTTTTTTTTATTTAAAGAAATAAACCTGCTTTATCTGGGTGTATACCTGCAGTTACTATACTTTGTCCCTGAAAACACTGCTTTTGCGGACACTTTGCAGTCAACTGTACTGGGTGTAACTTAATATGGAATACTGTGTGTTCAGTATGAAGAAAAGAAAAAAAACACACCAATTTATTGACCACGCTTTATCTGACACCTGTTAGAAAACTCTTGAGCAGTAGCTGGGTACTCTTAAACCCAGTGATGGTAGAGACTTGTCCCTGCAGGCAAGGTCTGGGAGGAGAATGAGTGAGCAGGACTGTGTAAACAGATGATGTTTGTAACAGATTCTGTGCTTGCATGTCAGTCCTTAGAGCAAGGGGATTGTGGAATGTGACGATATCCCCCAAACCCTGGAATTGCTCCGTGCTGTTCAGTGCTTTGCTCCCTGTCTCCTGGCCTACCCTGAAATGCCCATCCAGGCTGCTCAAAGCATGGTTCAGGGCTCTCGTTTCTATCTTGCCATGTGGCACTCTTTCGCTAACCTCCCGCTCTCCTGCTCTCCTAGACAGAGCTATTCGTGCACGCCTTCAAGGATCAGCTGGTGAGAAGTGCCCTTTTAGCACTATACACAGCGCGGCCTGGCTGCGTCCTCAAGAAGCCCGTCGCGCCCCAAAGCGGCGCGGAAGAAGGTGGGGATTCCCAACATCAGGATTCCCCCGCTCAGCTTAAGCGACAGGACTCCATACCTCATCATTCGGAGTACGACGAGGAGGAGTGGGTAAGTCGCTGGAAAACTCCTACGGCATCGGTCTCAGAACCTACAGCCTAGGATAAACAACTACCAAGCTCTAGTGTCTGCCATGTTTTGTTAGGAGGGGAAAAAAAGTGTGAAAACTTGAAATAACTTTCAGATAACTCCATCAAATTGAAATTACTGAAACTTCAAAAACATGTATCCTTTAAAGGTAAAAGAGTTTTCCCAAGGGTGACCGCATGGCTGTACATATAGTGATGAGGATGATCAATATCTTGTCTAGACAGGAAAATAGTCTTTTTATTTATTTATTTTTACTTAAGTTCTTTTTGTTGGTTAGACATTTTTAAAGGAGACTGGAGAGACATGGGATAAAATGAGGAAAAATTCTTCTGTTTTTTTGACAGGACTGATCATAAGTAGTTTGGACATGCATGGATTGTGTCTCCAGCAAAGCAGAGCTCTTTTCCTTTAGACTCTGTTTGAAGACAGTACTGTATCTGTAATTGTGCAAAAAAAAAAAAAAAAAAGTCTTTTTCAGGTTTTATGTTCTTAGCATATCTTTCAAGGATTGTTATTAGTTATGTGGCTGAGATTTTTGTGACTTAATTATTTTAGTGGATGCTTGTGATAGATCTGCTTCCTTATTGCATACATCCTGAACTCCTGATGTATTTTAAGTCGGTTCAGGTTCAGACACTCAGTTCATCACTGTGTTCTCATAAATGTAAAGGATAGCAGCATATTCATCTCTGTTATAAATAATTAATTACCTTGAACTTCTATATATTACATTTGAACTGTAATTTTTATGTGTACCACAAATAAGGGAAGAAGAATCTATTTCTTGTAGAGAAAAGACAATTCTCTCCAATCCTATGCATTAAGAAGTCATGAGATTTAAGCAATAAATAAGTAATGTTTTTTATTTGCCTTCTGGTTTTAGAGTCTTGAATTCCCTTTTTCATGTTTTCTCTACAATCTCAGGAGCTAGAGTACTTGTTCTTTACTTGAAATCAAGGCCAAAACTTTTGTTTGTTTTCAACAATTGAAACCTGTAGCAGAATAAATACCACAATAGTTTTGATACAAGGATGAAATCTTACAGCACTAGAAAAATGAATATTTCTAGGCAAGCTTTAGTTTAATTTGCTCCTCCTGCCTTTGCAAAGAAGCTGCCTTTGCTGTGTTTCATTATGGGTTATTTATTTACTTATAAGCTGGACTCTGAAGTCCTAGCAGACGTTTGCCTCCTTATTTACTAAAGGTTGTAAACATAATTAAAGTGTATCTGTGGTTTTCCTTTATTTATTCTTACTTTTTTTTTTTGGCTTAGTAGGATTACCTGACTGCTTAAAAGTAAGCATAAACTTGAAGTATTTTCTAACTTTAAAAAGCAGAGCTAGTCCCTGTCAAACTTGGGACAGAATAGATCTTAGAGATTTTTTTTTGCTCTAATTTTAAATACTAAACTTTCACTATTTTTCTGTTTTTTATCAGTGGAAATAACATGTGATCTCAGTTTTAGTGACCAGATTTTCATTAGCTTAATGGAAATGGAAAGACTGAGTAAGTGCTTGTGAAGTTTAAAAAATGCAGCATCTGCTCTGAAATTCAACTCTTAACAGGGCAAGGCTTTGAGATACTGTGTAGGCAGTGTATTGCATCCTCCTTTTTCCCCACTATTCTCAAGGACTAGAGATGCATTTTTAACTGCAATCTCAATTTCAGTTTTATGTGAAATCTACATCAATGATTTCCAACAAAACTGTTCAAGAGGACCCAGTTGTGTCCAGTGCCAGCACTGCCCTAGGACCATCAGGAAGGTGACGCCCCTCTGTTGAGGGATGAGTGTTTTCCATTGAAGCCCTAACAGTGCCCAGCACTGCTGCCCTGCTGCACCTCCCTGCTTTGCTATCAAGCGCAGATTCCCATCCTTGCACAGCTTAGAGCAGTAGCAATTGAGCTATTTATGTTGTGTAGTTGGGAGCAGTGTATGTAGGCAGTACTAACGCATTACTGTTTAAGGAGAAATATTTAACCTGAGAGTTATAGATGGCCTCTGGATAGATCCTCTCTGCTCTTGCCAGCTGCTTCTGCTCTCCTAGAGCCTCCCGGCGGGAGGGAGCAGAGAGCCTTGGCCTGCACGATGCCAGGGAAGGAGGGCGCCGTGCCGCTTCCATCCAGCTTGGCTCCGCGTTGCTGACTGACTGCCTAATGGCATTGGAGTTAAATGAAAGAATTGGAAGAGTTAGGATAAGACTGCATTTCCAATGATTTAGGTACAAATATTTGCAAAACAAGTAATACATTGAAGTTTTTTGAGTGCCATTGTTAAATATCAATGATGGGAGGTGGAAAATGCTGTTTCCTATCTGTTGATTTTATATGCAGTGGTATTTAACTATTGTGACCACGTTGTAATGCAGTATACATGGAAACCCTGCCCAACATACATTGCTGCACGAGCAGCGCATGCAACTGCACTACCCTGTGTGAGGGGGTGGGAGATGCCTAAGAGCTCTGCAGGGAGTTCGGAAAGGCCTGGGAATCCTCTAAAAACAGAAAAGGGGCTTCTGGGGCTCTGCTTGGCCAGTGGCGCTCGGGGGGCAGGCACAGGTCGGGAGTAATGACAGGGAAATCATTTTCTGTCTTTCTCACCCCTGTGAAATGGAGGAGTTGAATGGCATTTTGAAGGTATTTTCAGAGGGGATGGCCATGAATTGCATTTCTTAACTGGGTTATCGGGAGGGAATTATTTTCCAGGTTCTTGTTTAAATGCCTTGAGGGAAGTGCCTGTGTTATATAGCTAAGGTTTACAACGTCACAGCTTCTTGTGATGCCAAAGCCCAGGTTTCCATGAAAGTGATTGCGAGTGTAGATGTGTGTGTGCCAGTGCCACAACAGAAGTTTGTCTCCAGCATTTGTAACTATCAACATCAAGGAGAGAGAGGGATGCTGATCTTTTGCCATATGCGCCAGGAGACCATATAGTCCTGAGTGGCTTGAGAAACCTGGAAGAATCAGAAGAGGCCAACCTGCTGTTGACTTCTCCCACAGCAGGGGACAAGCCCTGTTGCAGATTTCCTCCCTTCCTGTCATGCTTTGGCTTTTGAGCTTGGAGAGGCAGTAATGAGAGGCAGTCAGAGACCTTGTTCCTCTTGTTTTCTCACACCATGGCTGTAGCTTCCTTCCCATTAGCCCCACAGCAACTGGTGGGGAAAACCAGCACCCAGGAGAAACATTTTGCTTAGGAATCTAGGGACTCCAAACTGCAGTCCATCAAGAAACAAAACTTACTCTTTTCACACAGAGGGCTTATAAAAAAGTTTACTTGAGAGACTGGGAATATTTTCTCCTTTTGCCCTGATGCATGCTGTGAAATGCTCACTTGTGAAGTAGCTCTTAGGAGAATTGAAAATAGATTGCTTGAGAGGGTGAAATGTGGGTGGAAGATGTGCTAGGCTAGAGAAAAACATTAGGGAATACTAAGGAGTGAGAAAGAATATGAAATGGATAGATTTCATCTCTCAAAGAATATGGAAGCACTTCATTTTAATTTAGAAACTGCATCTTGGCTTCCAAACTGCAATATTTCAGTGGGTCCTTCGTAAGAACACGACTGCCTGCAGTCTGGGCAGAATCAGGTTGGCACAAATGCTAGATACGTTGACGCCTTGTGACCGCCTGCAACGACAGCATCTAATCCTAGAGCCTCCTGCACGGAGAATCGGAGAGCCAGGGGACAGACCCGTGCTCCCTGTGTGCCACTTGCCTGTATGTGAAACAACCAGGTAGGGTTAGTGACTGTGAGCTTTGCTGTCCACAGATGTGTATGGACCTTACCCTGAGACCCTTGGGGAATGGTTGTGTGAATCTTGCAGGCATCATCTTGCTGCTCAGTTAATGATGGTTTAAGAGGAGATGCACCTTGTGACACATACACCTCAGCAACCTGAGTGTTTGGAAAGGCTAATGCTTCCTGCTGCTTTGTTAAAACCTGCAACTACTTGGTGTCAGGGTTTTTTCCTTGCTCTTCATGGAAACCTTTTTCTAAAACCAGTGCTTGTGGATGCCTGAAATCAATCAATCAATTCATCTTATGAATGCCTTTTTTCAGAAAGGCTTGGGGTACATATAGAGTTAAACTTTCGAAATTTTTCTACCTTTGGCTTTAAATTCTGCCTGTGGATGTGAATCCCAGCTAGTCAGGCATCCAGTAGGCTGCTTTGTGTGTCCAGGCCAAGATATTTCAGCTTCTTGCATTGGGCATCCAATGCTTTAGAGACCATCTTGGAAAAAATAATTGTGAAATAAATGCAGCTTTGCTTGGTAGTTGCTGCTGTTTTACAAGGGGTGCGAAGCTGGTACCTTGTGCTCTCATGAGCCCTGTACCTCGCTTAACAAGTTGTTAAATGTTCATCTGCAGGTGAAATACCAGAACAGTTTCTGAAATCACAGTGTGCCCAAGCATGGGAGTGCCCTGGGGAGGGCTTTGGGTGGTGTTTGTGCCCAGTCTGACATTCTCCTGCTCTCCGAAGCGCCCCGGTGTTCTGCAGGCCGCCCCCGGGGATGCGGGCGGAGGCGGCCGTGCGGAGCGGGGCGGCAGGAGGGCACCCTCCGCGCGCCCTGCCGTGCCGCAGCGCTCCCTTGGCGCAGGACTTGCCTGGGTCGTGGTGCTGCCTTTGTCCTCGGGCCGCTTGCCTGTGTTACCGTTCGTACGGAAGCGTGGCATGACCTGAGGTTTCGACTTGTTCTCCTTGACCTCTCTTGTGCTGTCTCTTGCAGCGAGGCTCGTACACCTCAAGGAGCCTGATGTGTACGTGGTGCTTCTGGCTGCTGTGCCATAAAGTAGAAAGAAGAGCAGTGACATTATTTCCTTCCTGCAAGCAAACTCTGATTGCTCTCCGCTTGTTTCCGAATGATTCAATTGCAAAGCTCACGTGCTTTTTCCAGGCTCTCTTTATTAGACTTAAAGCTGGATGTGTCATTTGTGTCTTTTTTTTTTTTTTTCTTTTTGGCTGCTTGACCTTCCAGGAGTAGGTGTAAGAGGTTTCATTTCTGCAGCATACAGCAGCTGAAGGAACCTTCCTGCCTCTCAAATCCATCCAGACTCTTCTCGAACCGCATGTTACCTTCTCTTTTGTTCTCTGCTTGTTCAACTTCCCTCTATTTTTGTAATTGCCGTATTTGTAACATACTCAGGGAAGTGTCATACTTGCAGTTTGTATGAGACCTGTAGAACAGAAGTCATGTGGCAAAAATAGAGGTTATATTAAATTGTCAAAAAAAGGCTGCCAAGTGCCATTGCAAAACAATTGTACACAAAGTTTGATTTGGCAAGGCTTTGAAAGCCTTTATTCTTGCTGTATTTTGTCACATAGTCTAACTTGTTAGTTCTCTGTGGTTGAACCTGAAATTTTGCATGTGTCTTCATGTACAGTTTGAAGTACATGAACCTTCCAATGTCTTAAAAAACAAACAAGCAAACAAAGCCAATAAAAACAAATAGTTCAATCATTTAACATTGCAGGAAAAAAGTCCCTGAGGAAGTCTTAAGCTGTTGGTATACCCTCTAATGAGGAAAAGAATAAGATGCTGCTTGCTAAGATTTCTGTAATCTGCACTTTTCTTTTTTCCAGCTTAGGGTGCTGTGAAGAAGTTGGTAGGTGATTTTGTTGCTTCTTGAGTAACCTGCAGTGATACTGATGCCCTTTTCAGGATAGGGTGTGGGCCAACGTGGGGAAGAGCTTAAACTGCGTCATTGCCATGGTGGACAGACTGCTCGAGAAAGACAACAGCAGCAGTAAAGAAGGTGAAAATGCCCCTTCGCCAGCAGACCGCAAGATGTCACATGAAGGTGGTAAGCACCCTGTTTGCGTTGACTAGAGTTAATAGAAATGGAAGAAGTCACAGAAAAATCACCAGTCTCTTGGACAGGAGTGCCGATAGCGAGGTTTTGCACAGTCCCAGCCTTGAATGATGGAAGGCTGTTTATCAAATTGCATCTCTGTTGTGCACTTAAACTGTTTGCAGTGCTGAATCGCTTGTGCTACGTGAAAACCCTGTGACAGTAAGGTGTTTTCTTTTGAAGGTTGATGGAGTTTAGGTTATGCTTGAATATACCATTTTGGGCGGCGGGGGGGAAGGTGGATCTTAACCCACTTTAGGGAAACTTTAAGGAAAGGTAGGCATTCTGTTTGAATATCTGTCTTCGGGACAAACCCCCTTGCTTTTCTGCAAAGGGTTACTGAGTTTTGTTTTCCAATTTGCTTAAAGTGGTTGTTCTGTGAATGCCGAAGTTGGTTTATGTTGGTACCGAATGCTGCACAGGGGATGATTCCACCAGCTGATGGGAAGACAACTGTGGCCCCAGCAGGACCTTGTCCCCAATCTTGTGACCTTCCCTGGGGGTGGGTTCCTTGTAGTCCTCACCCAGTACAGATGAGTCGATCTGCTTCATGTATCTGAAGAAAGACTTCTGTGCGTGTGTGCACTGCAAGAAAGGAGATACACTCAGAGTAGTAGACAAGTGCTGAGAACAGCAGAACCAAGACTTATGCTACTCCTCAGCAAACAATCAAAATACAACCCATTTTTTTTCTGTATTTTCTGGGTTTTTTTCCTTTGCAGTTTTTTCTTTCCCCAGATTTTCATGACTTAATTTTACTCTAAGGCTTTTAAGCTTTTCAAACCTATCTGTAATTATTAACTTTAATTCCAAATATACAGCAATCTTTTTCATCTATGTATCATTTGTGGATTAGTGTTAAATTTTTCACACCAGACTTTAGGTGCAAACTTTTTATTTTGGGGTTGTTTTTTGTTGTTGTTGTTGTTTGTTTTTTTCCTGTAGCTAGTAAGTCAGCATATCTACCAGTAGGAGAGATTTGTGCTGGGGTCCTGGTATTCCTATTTTTCCATCTGGATGTGTTGGATGGCTTTTTAATCGTGGAATTTTTTTTTCTTTTTAATGAATAGTCTAGAGACAGAATGTTGTTTTTATCTGTTTCTGCGAGTTTCTACGTACCAGGAAAGTATCCTTCATGCTAGAGAGATTCCCCCCTGCATTTTCTGTTGATGGCTGGCAGGTTCTGAGCATGAGCGTAGCTGGGCTTTCTATAAGGATTCTCTGGTTTATACTTCCCTTAAACAAGAAGGTACAAAATTCTCAACAGGAGGGCAGGAATAGTTGTCAACTTGCACCAGTTCTTAAAAAGTGAACCCAAGCATTCTGGTTTTGATTGCAACAATGAGACTGTTTTTTTTGTTGTGCCCAACTCTCCTCTCTCCCCTGAGATGCTGCTTACTGAGTGTTTCTGCTGTGACTAGATTGCAGATTACGGGGACGATGGAAAGTGTTTTGCAGGGAAGGTGCTATGCTTGCACCCGAACCTCTTCTCCTGTGTTACCTCTGTGTGTGTCCACATGTACAGTCTGTATTGAGCAGATGTCGAGCATCCTTTTAGTTATGGAACAAGATCTGACACTGAATATTGTTTTTCCAACCTGGGGCAGGAAAGAAGGTGTGATTTAGGGTTATACTTTTCCTTCATTTTGCATGCTCCCTGTCCATAAAAGCAAGAGGTTGAAAAGATCAGCCACGTGAAAGCTTCAAACAGAGATTCCTGGTTTTCCGTAAGTCTCTTCAAGCCCCTGTATCTTTGCCACGTGTTTCAGTATAAGCCGTGAGATGTATTTAACCAGCAGCAGTCCATTTGTGCTGTACATTGTTCTTGCAGTTGTAACAGAGAGAAAAGGGTGCTCTTAGCTTTGATTCAGGCTCGCACTTTATGCTGGCAACTGAAATATTGATTAGAACTTGTAGCTCACAAAATCAAAGGTACTTCAAGTTACTTCCTTTTAAGGATTGCAGTAAGTGGCCATCAAATAGACTGAAAAATAACACTTGCTAAGCGATGATGGTGATTGTAGTGGTGAGGAATTGTAGGAGACATGTTTTGTTCAGCTGAAAGTTTATTTTCTGGAGCTGACAGGCCAGGGACACAGAACACATCTAGGTGTTATGGCACGGGGATAAATTTTTCTCTTAAATGTGCCCATAATTGCAGGATCTTCCTGTAATCCTTCTGAACGAGCAGAAGTGGCTTTCGGGGAGCAGCACGGGTGCTCGTGCGGAGCTGTGCTGCGTGCTCGGCTCGCAGGCGGGAATCACGGCCGCTTCGGGAGCTCCTTCCTTCCCCCTCGGCTTTTTGTGGAAGGCAGCGCGTCCCTAGGGTGACTGCACACGGCTCGGAGTTGCCTGTGGCAGCCCAGAGGAATTCCGGGGTTGTATAGAAATGAAAAGGCTGCAAGTGGCTTTCTGTCAGAGGACCCACTTAAAAGATGGACCTTTCTGAAGGTTTGTCTGGATGTGCCGCAAAGCTGCTTGCCTCATGGTTTTCCAAAACCATTGGCATTAGGACCAGAATTCTTCACTTCTGACTTGGTAAGCAGGTGTGGGCTCGTGTGCTGGCCCGTGTCTCCGCACGGCTCCCTTGAGCCTTTGACAGGCCATGCGGGGAGCGCGTGGGACAGCGCCTGGACGGAGATCGAAACACTAAGGCAAGTGGGTTATACATTCCCTCTTAATTCTAGCCCGTTGTGCATATGAAGTCTGGCTGCCTGGGTTGGTAATCTTTTCTTAGATACAAGATGGCAACAGTCCTACCCGTAGGTAGAGCTATTAGAGTATTTTGTGCATGCAGATTCAGGGGTCAAGCACATACAGTTCACAGCCATCGTGTGCAGGAAAAGCTTGCCGTATGTTGTGCTTGCACTGGAATCGTCGTTAATACGCAGCCTAGCTGAGTAATACTGAAAAATGTATGACCGCACATAGGGCACTGGATCTGAAACTGCCTCAGCCCTGGGGTTGGTCCTAAAAAAAACTGTGCTACTGTTTGAAAGAAAAATGGGATATACCCAGGGCCTATAACAGAATGATATAGATGCTAAAAATGCATCACACATCCAGATAATATAAAAATGACTATTTTTGAGCAATAGCATATTCGTACTAATGAGGATGTTGTCTTAATACATGGTCAGCACTTGCTAAGATAAGTTTGTATTTTGGGGTTTTAAGATTGACGTTTCGTGATTTTTTTTTTTTTTTTCCCCCACCCCTGTCCTTTCCAGCTTGCTTTAAAATCTGAAATTTCTGCAACACATTTTCTATTGTACTTACCTTTCAATGTGAATTATACCCTCCTTAGCTTAACTTTTCATGCAACCTGACCTTTGAGTGTATACTTAGGGCTCCATTTGAGTTATCAGTTACCAAGGTAACGTGTTATGTTTCATCAGTTGCAGGATTATGATTTCTCTGCAGGATAAGTCAGGAAGAGTAGATGGATTTTAAAGGAGAGCTGTTCACCTCCCATCCCTTCCATTCTGGTACGGTCATTTACTGGGCTATAGGTAGCCCAGAATACAAGACTCACCACCTCTGTATTCTAAGGGATTCAGCTATTGATGGCAACTTGAAGATGGCCAGCATGAAAGGGAAAGGAAGAGCACTTAATTGAATCACCAGATTTTTTTTTCAAATATCAGTTACCAGCAAATCTAGTTTCACAGCATTCCTATAATAAGGTTTTCCACTGCTCCTTTGTTTCGAGTATATGAAACTTGGGCCTTAGACATAATGGCCTTACCTTCATGTCTGTTGTTGCCATCACCTTCTGTTCAATTGTAACCAAAGCTGCTGAGACACTTGAGCGTGTATATGATGCCGTGGTTTCAGTTTTCACCCTTGACTGGTGTGATCAAATTTGAAGTCTCAGGTGATCAATATGGAATAATAAATCTTCAGGAATTTAGGATCATTCCCCATGACGCTGAAGCTGTGCAGTCAAGGTAAATCGTTATTATATTACCTGCAGAAATGCCAGGAAGGCCTGTTCAGGCTGGTGGTCCTCTCCTGTTAGGATTAAATTTCATCCCTTCGCAAAGAGTTTAGCTCTCACCCCTGACTTAAACTGAGACCTAGCTGGGAAAATGAAGAAGGAGGAAGCCAACCTTTTTGTGGTGCAAGGTCAAGCCCCATTTAAACTTTTACATTTGTCTTTAAACCAAGATTATTGCGGCTGAGTGGTGCCGTGCAGCTCGGGTGGCTCAGGGTGTGCGGGGTAATGGCTTCGTGCTGCTCGCGCGGGCCACGGCGGAGGCTGCTCGACTCGGCTGGGCCGCTTGGTTCCTCTGGCTGCCTGTTCCTTTAGGACGCTGATGGTGTCTAAATGTCACTTTCTGATGTGCAGCCATCAGCTTATTAGTGAGTTTGACCTCTCGTGCCCCCATCCTCTCCTGGGTTATTGGTATGTCCCTGTGCTACGGGAGGTGGGGATTTGCTACA
This sequence comes from Tinamus guttatus, assembly GCF_059628265.1. Classification (NCBI taxonomy): domain Eukaryota; kingdom Metazoa; phylum Chordata; class Aves; order Tinamiformes; family Tinamidae; genus Tinamus; species Tinamus guttatus. Next base: position 3,265,054 of record NW_028288781.1, on the reverse strand, counting down.
GGAAATAGCTTGTTCTTGAAGTCTTGGGTAGCCGCCGCTGCCTTTGCTGCATGCCATCTGCAAAGCCCTCTGCAGCTGGAAGGGCAGGAGACTGCTCGCTTCTGCTTCTAACTCTGTTTTTAGTTTTTGCCTTCATATCATTTACACTTCAAGGTAACTTGAAGTCTTGCTTTTGCTTTAAAGCTTTTACTGACTTTTAGATGGGAAACTGTGATAGAATTAGCTCCTTTCCTTCTCTGTTGACAGGGTAAAAGTAGAGAAGAGTGCTACTGCAAAACCTTAAGATTTTCTCTATTTGTTTACCAGCATATTTTAATAAACTGCTCAACGCACTTGATTTTGAAAAGCACAGGAGCTTGCTTTTGTGCCAAACTTTTTATTAAATTTAACTTGCAATTTGGCATATTGTCTTGGATATTATCATGTAAAAGTTGCCAACTGGATGCTAAGCAGATCATTTGCTTGTGTAGGCATGTAGGTTAGGAGAATATATTCCAGCACCTAAAGAGCAAATTGTACCAGAAGCTCAATTTCCACAGGTTATTGTTAAGGCTGGAAGCAGAGGATCTATTCTGTGCTTGTGCTGCACATGTTCTCTTAATCCCACGCTGATTGCATAGGGGTAGCATTTCTTCTCTTAATTCTTCCCTCCATTGTCCATGATAATGGACAGTGACTTTACTACTTAGTTTTAGTTTCCTTTCCAAAGGCTGGCTTGGATGATTTTTAGCTTTTCTTGCTTCATCATTAGGCTTTAGGATTTTTTGCTTAGAAGCCAAGTATTCCAAACAGCCTGCCCTTGTCTCTTAAACTGTAGTCTCCCTGTTTCTTGTCTCGTTGCTCCTAGTGTCCTCTCTGAAACAGTTACTCATTCAGTTCTTCAGTTTCTATACTTCCTTACTTGGTTCAGGATGCATAACTTGGAGTTAAATCAAAAGAAATTTGAGATCCGAAAGGTTAGCATTTATGTGAGCTCTTGCGTGTGTGAGATACAAAATTTATAATTTGCCCCATTGCCTTCACACTCTCTACCAAGCTATCATCGCTCAGTATAGGAGTCCAAGGCGCAGACCTTTGTGTGCCTGGCTGGATCTTTGGAGCCAACTGCAGGTTTCCTTGTGAAGGAACAACTGTGGGACACCCTGCACCTCTCCCACAGCCCAGCAGCATCTTCACCCGCCAGCAGTGTTGTGGCAAGGTGTATCAGAACAATCTCAACGGGAATTTTGGACAGGTTTTAAAACAATTATTATAAACATAGTGTCTTTACAAATTTTGTTTATATTCCAAGTTTATCCAGGCATACCAGGCACTTACACTTTCTGTATGCTATTCCAATCATAGATACTTTGTTTTCAAAACTGGACAGCCTGTTCTTATTTTATAATGGGGAATAGTAAATAACACAGCAGTCTGACTTTTAGACTTGCTAACTAGCTCCACCTTCTGGGAATTGAGCTTCTTTGTGAATTGTGAGCAAGAATTTTCAGCTTAGGCAAGGAGTAAGATGACTGTTAGGGATAATTTAATTACATTTGAGTATATCTTGCCTCCTGTTAATCCATTCTATAAGTATTACATACAAAAAAAAAAAGCCCAAATTTTTTTCTTTAGCCCTTAAGGTAAGGTGTATTACAAACCTTTTGTTTGATTTTTATTTTTGGAAAACTGTTATTTTAAGCATAACTAACCAGAATTGAGGGCAGTCTTTCTCTAAAGCAAAAGATCTACGTAAGTAAAGACTTCTACAGAGTAATGTCGTGGCATTGTATTCTTTGGAGTATTAGATATTAATTTACCTTCATAAATTTATCATGGCAGTCTGTTAATAAGGGGAAAAAGCCTTGAGAATTTCAAAAAATTTGAACCCTTTAACTATCCCCAACTAACACTGACAAAAATTACTAATGTTAGTAATATTATCAAATATGCCCCATTTTTGCTTTGGTACAGTAAGATATTCCAAACACAGTTTTGCACAAAATTCTTACAAGAAAATCATCTTGAAGCTACTGTGCTGTGTGTGCAAAATAATTGGGGAAAAATGTAATGGAAAGTATTTATCAGTGATTTACTACCAACCTGGAATCTGTATGAAAAAGAATCCACTTATGTTTATTCTGAGTCTGGTGGTATTGAATATTTTCATTAATGCCTTGGATGACAAGATACAGATAATGCTTATAAAATCTGCTGATGAAACAAAGCTGGGAGAAGCTTTAGGCACTGTGAGAGCAGGATGAGAGCTCGTCTTGATGAAGTGGCATCACAGGGTGAAGCTGAGTAAGGGCAAAGTTTGGTTCTCAAAGTAGCAGAAATACAAGATGAGGAGTGACTGGGTAAGTGGCAACTCAGTAGAAGAAAAATCTGTGTGGTGTGAATTGTGGCTGGCCTGTGACCTGCTTTTTTTTATGAAAAATGGTAGTCTGTAATAGTCTTTAGCCCTGAAGCTGTAATGGGGTCAGAGTGGAAGCTAGTTATGGAAATTCATTTTTGTCTCTTGCCCTCATTGCCTCCTGGCAAGATCCACAGTTCTGTCTGTGTCCAGGTCTGCTTTGCCGTGAAAATGGAACAAATGGCTGTTAGCTGAACTTTCATGCCTGCCTTGAAGTGACTAACTAGAGTCATTTTCAAGGCTTTCTCAAGTTCAAAAATAGAATATTGACAACAAGCTCCATTCCAATCACATAAGCCATCTCCACATGATATCTTTTAATCTTTCTGCTGTAGTTGTTTTCCCTGGCACTTACTTATTGATTGATTTCTTAAATTAGTATAATTTAAGACTGGAAAGTGGAGTTTACGTTGTCTAGTCTGACTTGCTGGCTGTCACAAATCGTTAAGTTCGAGCTGAACAAGTTTTGTTTGCGTTTTGCTGAAGTGCATCTTCCAAAACAGTGCTCTCTTTCAAAGACATTAAGAGATGGAGAATCTGCCACTTCCCTCAGTACTTCAGTTTCTCATTGCTAGAAGTATCTGCCTTATTTCTAAATATTTAATGTCTGGTACTAGAGTAGAATAGTACTAGAATGTCTAGTACTGGAATAAAGATCACCTCAACACTTGTTACTTGCCCCTCACGAAGAGGAGGAAACAAGCTGCTGTTCAGTCTTTTTGATAAAGAGATCAGACTCAAAATCTTGGTAGTTCTCTTCTGCACACCCTCCTTTTTTGAGTAATCTTTTTAAAAATATGTCCTCTTTTAGTCAGTGTCATATACAAAATCCCCTCACTTTGCTTTAGCATGAAACCGAGCTTGTGTTCTGTTTTACTGCCAATAGCCCCAACTTGTTTTTTTTTTTTTTTTTTCATTCTTGCTGTTTTTCTCCAGTTGGTGTTTCTTGCACCTCAATATGTATTACTAAATTAAAACACGTTGTGTCTGACCACGAAGTGCTTGCAAAGCAACCTAAACTGCTCCGACTGCTCTGAACTAACCCCTACATTCTTCTTAATTTGCCTTATTTGTTGCAGCTTCTGCTAGCTTTCAAAGGTCTTTCTAGCCTGCTTTGGGGGGCAGGGGGAGTGGTAATTTTATTCTTTTCTGTATTTTCCATAGCACAGGCAAAGCAACCTGCATTAGTAATGGACAATATTAAGTGAGTTTCACTCCGTACATGTAATTAAGATTCTTCTGGGCATGTTTATTTTAAACTGTAACAATATACTAAAGACATAGTTTGCAATTATAGTTTATTTGGGAGTGTGGTTTTTTTTTTTTTTTTTTTTTTTTTTTTTGCTTTACTTAAAGGGATCAAAACCATCTGCAATGTGAATGAAGGTCTGTTTTTATTAAATCCTGAAAAAAAAACCAACAGGGATAGACTTATAACCAGACCAGCTATATTCTAGTTATCCTTCCTAGTTATTTTTTTCATTTAATTTTTAATGTCCTAAGGAATCTCGTGTTTCAAGTGTTTCACTAGTCTATTTTCATGGTATTCCTTAACATTCACCTTAACAATAGAGGAAAACAGATTACAAAATAATTGTAAGTCTGTCTGCTCAGAATAACTCAAAAAAATGAGTTCAATATCTCTAAATATTTAAAGAGAAGAATATAGTGAGAAACCAAAAAAGAAAGGGAATGTGACCTGAAGGTTGGTATCTTTCAAGGCTGTATATTAAGCAGATAATATTCTTCCCAGATGGCTGCTTGATCTTTTGTTTTGCCTTCCAGCACCCAGTTGTTCCTCAGTATGGGCTCTTGCCCTGCTCCTGCCTGCCGTTTATTTGCTTGGGTAGCAGGGTGGTTGTTGGTGCTGGGAAGAGCAGGAGATCCTCCTCTCGGCAGTGTTCACCTTGTGCTACGTGGCTTTTCCCCGTGTGCTGTGTGAACGGCGCTTGGGTGTGAGCTGTGCAGAGTTGCCAGGTTGGCCTTAGGAAGCCACCGTTCTGGGATATTTGGGTGTCTAGGCCAAGGCCTTAGCTGCAGCCTTGGTGTGAAGCTCTGATCCATGCTCTGGGTGAGCCCTGGGTGGCACCACGGTGCCAGTGAGAAGCGGTGGGGACGCGTGGGCGCGGGGAAGGCCCCTTGCCGGGCTGGCAGGTTTCTGCGCAGCCTTGCAGCCCGTGCTGTGTCTCGTTCCAGGTGACTGGTATGAGCAGCTCTATCCCCTCGTGGTCACGCTCAAGGACTGCATGGGAGAGGTGGTGACCAGGGTGAAGCAGTCCATGACGTTCGTCCTGCTCCAGGAACTGGCGTGTGGTCTGCCCCAGTGTCTGATGCTGACCCTAAGGAGAGACATCGTCTTTAGTCAAGCAGTAGGTCATCTTGTGTCGCTTATTTCCCACTGTGGGGCCCTTAAAGGTTATTGACGTTGCTAAAATGCAGTCCATGCCAGGATTTGAGGTGCTGGGGGGTCAATTTTAAGCAATTTTATCATGTATTTGGCACTACATTCACATAAATATTTTATACTGTGAAAGAGAAATGAATAGTAGATGAAAATTCGGTAAGTGAATCGGTGAGTCACAGAAAGGCTGGAAGGGACCAGAAGAGATTACCTAATCCCTTCCATCTGCATAAAGAAGGGTCCACACAGCTATTTTTAGTCTTCCCAGGTCCTCTATTCCAGTATATTCCAACTCTCCTCCTCAGGATGCTTTTTTCTGAAGTCCAGCATAAGTATTTCTAGCTGCCATTTGAGCCAAATTTTTTTTCCCCCACTTGCCTTGAAAGTGAAGAACAGATTATTCCCTTTCAGTTTGCAGCAGTACTTTGTCTTTGAAGTCTGTTATCGCGTCTCATCTCAGACTTGTCTTCACTCGGTAAATAACTTAAGTTCTTCCAGTCTTTCTCTGTAGATTGTGCTTTCCAGATAGATAGTTTCTAAATGATTGCTCTAATTTCTCCTATAAGCTGCATTGGTTTTCTGACATAACTTAAGGAGTTAAGGTGGAGCTACCAAGCAGCTCTGGTTGCATTAGGTGCCTTAACTGCTTTTAAATCCCTCAGAAGTCACAGCCGTGCTGGTTACTGCCTTGCCTGGAGAGGATCTGATCTCACTTATGCCAGTGCAATTCACACATAATCCTGAGAAACAAATGAAACTTCTCTGATATAAAATAGGGAAATATTTTACTGACTTTTATACCACAAAATGCATCAATAACATTTTAATAGGAGGTGAGGGACATAGCCACTGAATATCTCTGTTGTTTTCTGAAATATCTGAATGTTCTTGTGTTTGTACAATGATAGGAAGCCTTATTTTAATTATAACTCCTATTCATTTCACACTTTTTTTTTTTGCTGTCGTTAAAGCTTGCTGGATTGGTCTGTGGCTTTATAATCAAACTGCACACAGGTTTACACGATCAAGGCTTTTTGCAGCAGCTTCATACCGTTGGACTGCTTGTGCAATATGAAGGACTCCTTAGTACATATAGTAAGTATTGCACTTGAGCTATAAGATCCTTACACATGCAAACTAGGTAGGAAGGTTCTTTTAAGATGTATCCCACTCACATTGATATAGTGCTGCGTGTCAATTCTGCATCCAAAATTAGTCATGTTTGGGTTTTTTGATTTCTTTGAGAACGCTGATTGTTCCACCGAGTGTGCTGAACTGCTCTGCCTTCCATACACCACGCTAGTTTCATCAGTGCAGCTAGGGGAGTTCTTGTTCTTAATTAATTTAGAAAAGCCTATGCTTGTCTACTCATTTAGCCTGACACATATCAGGTTTATAAATGTAATTCAAATAGCAGGTTTAAAGAGCTACCAACTCTGTAAACCTTAGCCCTACCACTTCTGGGAACCACATGTCAGTGTTGGTGATGTGAAGATAGCCTGAAAACTGTTTAATTCCCAACTTGTTACAGATGCCATCCTTTGATAGCTATTTGAAAGCATGTTGGGAGAGAGCAATTGCAGTATGCTTCAAAATGCTTTGAACTAAGTATATTGAAATGCTTCCCCCAAATGGAGAATTTGACCAAAGTAGTGGGGTTTAGGAGCTGCTTGCTCTGAGGCAGCTGCCAGACACCCTTTTGAGGTTGCTGACTCTTGCTCTAACAACTTTCGTTCTCTAACAGGACAGTCTTTAAAAACACTTTCAGAATGGAGTTTTTTTTTTTCTGAAAAAATATTTTTGTTCTATGCCTATATATAGCAGGCTGATTTTTCTGGAGTGCTCAATTCTCATAGCTATCACTTGGGCTACAAAGAGTTGTGCACAGTTTTAAAAATCAGTCTGTTTTCATGTAGGCTCCTTCAGGGTTGATTTAGGGGTATTATTTTAGATGCACAGACTGGAAAATACAATCCTTGTGTTGCCTTACTATAATCTGTTTGGTCACTGATCAATCACTCTGTTAACCTCTGTAACCTTTCTGTGTAGGTGAAGAGGCAGGTATGCTGGAAGACATGGCTGTGGGAATTTCAGATTTGCAGAAAGTAATGTTTAAGATCATTGAAGCCAAATCAGAAGATTTTTTGCCTATTATCACTGGAAGGCGGTAAGAATTTTCTATTTCCTAGAACTTGGAGTACGTGGAGATCTAGATACTGGTTTTCTTGTTGCTGAGTTCTGTAATACGGAATGGTTTTGCTTTTTATCAGGTTAAGGGAATGTGATTAAGATTGAGAGAACTTGTATTAGGGGGCTCCCTGCTACTTGTCTGATGAGGATCTTAAAGGTTGCAATTGTTAATACAAACTAATTGTAAAAGTTTCCTACTTGTGTGCTGAGCTTTGTTGCATCTTGCATATCTGTACACTGAATCACAGAAAAGAGGCAAGGTCGAGTTTATACAAGTGTCCTCTAACTCAAGGTACTTTGGTTTTGAGGTGTCCAGAACTTATATTTCAGTGTGACAAATGGCATAGCATCTGCAAGAGTTAGGCCTTGATTGTCTGAAGATGGGAACTGGAAAATTAGGATGCTGAAAATTATGGCAATGAAGCCAACTTGTTTGCTGCAGGTCATACAGGAAATGTAGTGCTTAATCTTTGCACAAAATGACTGACAAATTCTGCATTTCATGTGAGCAATGCTGAGGACCAGGACATAAACTGAAATACTTCATTAGCTGTGGTCATGATAGATAAAAGATGGTTACACACGTAGCGAGTGTGTTTTTTGTCTTTGTTCTAGTCTGAACTTCCAAATGTTCTTAGTGTTGCAGAGATCACATCCCTGATAGTACCATTATTCTTAAAATGACTATAAATTGAATTTGGCTAAAAGCAGCAACTTTCAGAAAATGTTTTCTCTGAAGGTAGCATTCACCACTAATTTACTTAATGATTCTGGATGATTCACTTTCATCCTATGTGCCTTCTGAGAAGAGATTGAAATGAATAGCAGGAAGCCTAGCATATGATTGGTACCACATTGGGGAATAATTAAGAATAATTATGGTGTTATAGTGAAGGGGGGGGGGGGAAAAAAAGGGAAAAACAGCAGAAATGCATCCTTTGTAAGTCACACCAGTCAAAAACCTTGAAAAATCCTGCAGGCGCAGTTGCTGGCTCGCTGCCATGGCTGTGGTAGCTGAACTGTCACACCAGGAGGTCCTGGTTTTCAGAGACTTGTGCTTTTAGCTGCCTCAGGCGTTGTGGATTGATGGAGCAGTCAGTCTTTGGGGAGAAGAGTTGCTGCCCGTGACTGCTGTACGGGACGCGTGGCAGGTATTCACCGAGCACTGAAATGGTAGCAGTGGAAAAAAATCTGTAAGGCTCGTGTGGAGACTCATTACTGCTACGGCTGTGACGAGACAGCTCCTGTCAGGGAGCTTTGGAAATGAATCATGAAAGGAGAAGGTAGTGGAGCAGCTAACTTCTCAATTTAAGGTTTTGAAAAAACCATAGTTTTCAGATCATTTCATTTGTTGTTTTGGGAGGTGATTTTTATACAGCAAAGTGCGACTTAAATACTGCAGAAGGTCAAGACAGAAAATTAATCTGCCAGTTGCTATTTTTCAGAGTCAGAGCATTCACTTATAATTGGCTTTCCAGGGAAGTGCTTAAGCCCAAGTCCTTAATGTCTAAAGGAAGTGGATGAGAGGGGCCTGGCAGTGAGCAGCCGTGTGCCGACCTCTTGCCGGGCTGCCTGGCCTCTGGCACACAGGCAGGGTACAGGTCAGCTCTGGCATTCAGATCTCTTATGACACATGAAAGTTGCCAACGTGTGTGTGTGTGTATATATATATATATATATTTTAATACTTTGATAGGGTTTATTTGATTTTAGTATGTTTGGAAACAAGAGTGCAGTCGGGCAAGCCACTTAGTCATGCTGAAGTGATTTAAAAAGTTGTTGGTTAGAATCTAGATGCGAAAAGCACCTGACAGCTGAGCGGGGGCGCCTCGAGGCCTGGCGATCACCCGCAGCCACTGTGAGGAGCCGAGGGCTGCGTCTCGGTGCGGCAGCGAGGCCTCCCCCGGGCTCCTCGTCGTGCCTGGGGGTAACAAATACTAGAGTATAAGGGAAGTCAAAGACAGGGATGTGCTTAAGCAGTCGTGATTAGTGATGTGTTTAAATATGCGATGCCTGTATATAACTAATGACCCCTGAAGTAAACAGGGATTCATTATTACCCTCTTGAATACATCAGGTTTTTCACTACCCTCTTTTCTTCAGATATCATTAAAAGTTAAAAAGAAGCTGATTTTATGCCAAACCATCTTCTCACTGCAAAAGGTAGCAGCCTTACACACATGTCATGCCAAGACAACCTAGTATTGTTACACTGAATCTAGCCATAAGCGAAAGTTGCATATGTGTAGCATGTAGCAACTGTACATGACAAAAAGTTGGTCTTTTATAGTTTCTTACATAGAATTCTAGGACTTGTAAAGTTTGGGTGAACTAGTGTTTAATTATTTCTACAGATCTTGGTGTTTGGATTTGTTTTTCACTGGACTTCACTACTTACTGCTCAGCTCTCCCAACAGCTCAATAGCTTTCTTTCACAGTAAAATATATATATATTTTCCCAAAAATGATTGAAAATGTGATGTCATTGTGCAATTGGTTACACATTTTTAAAGTTAGGATGATAAAGGGATGGTACCCCTCAACAGATTATTCCTGAGACTAGAAAAGTAATGTGCAAAATATGCAAGGTGCAAGGGGAAGCCCTTAAATGCTACTGAAGTTCATTTTGCTTGAAGGTCAGCATTTCTTGGTGCTTTTCCACATGTTGAAAGATTTGTAGTGATTTGGCCGTTGAAATGTAGCAGTGCCTTGGTTTAGTGGCATTTTTGGTTCAGTGGCTCATGTTCTTTAAGTTAGACAAGACAACATTTCTTCTGGACCCCTGGAAGCTCTCCATCACACACGCACTCGGGCAGCGCCTGACAGCAGTCAGGAGGGTGACGTGTGGGCTGAGAAGGAATGTCACTAAGCCACGTTCACTTCTAAGGAGTTATTTTACTGTTGTCCTTGCTAACTGTGTTTCCTTCACATAGGTGAGTTAAATTGCTCACCTGAGACTTACCAGGGAGCAGAGCTTTGTCCATTTTTTTTTTTTTCTTAATCCCTTTTCTGAGATGAGTTGCCTTATCCTTCATTCAGAACTAAGGTACATGCCTCGGGAGTGTCTGGCACTTGCTTTAAGATTACTTGCTGGTTTTAAACCCCACCAAGAAATATGCTATTGTGTTTCCATCCTAAATCCATGGTGCTAGACCAGCTTTTTGGTTCTCAGATCCACAGGCAGTACAGAGGTCCAGACACTGCCAGCAGCTCTCCACCCAGGGCACTGGGCAACCCAACTGGTCCTGGGTGTCCAAGCCAGGGCAGTCCTTCCTCAAGGATTTCTGCCTTTTCTCCCCCCAAGCTCTACCTGTGGGTACTCCAGCTTGTATTTTAATTCTTTGGCGAACACACAGGTAAGTGTTGGAGGAACTCTGATAGATCTTTTTAATAGATGGAAACTATATTCTTTAAGCAGCAATAACTAGGTTTTGCTGTTTTGACTTCATTTCTGCTTTTCCATTTTAAGAATGCACGTTAACAGCCTGTGTGACAACCCGGGCTTGGTGTCTGTGTGCAGGGACAGGTCCTCCTCCCGGTGCGGCTGTAACACTTGCTCCTCTTGGTGGTCATCCATAAGCACTCTCTGTTGGTTTCAGTCTCCTTGATCATCGAGCCCTACTTAAATGATCAAAATGCAGGACCCTGAGGGCAAACGGGTCTGCGCTTAATCTGTGTTTCTTGTCCATTAGACTCTAATAATGGCAAGACAAAGTTAATACCAGGCTGTTGTTTCTATCGCATAGGGTCAGGGATCAGTCCTCAAAGGCAGGTAAAACCTGAGGGTTTCACAGTGAAGGTCATGAACAAAATTTGGACTGACAGCCCAAGTGAAATGTGTTTCATAAAGTCTGATCACAAACTCCAAACAAAAGCTGTTGTATCATATCGCTTCCAAAATAGAACTTGAGTCTGTGTAATGAACCTGTGCCTTTAATTATTATCTTTGTGGAATCAATTTTGGCATTGGTGATGCTTTCTAATCATGCAGAGAAAATCCAGGCACTGAAGAAAATTGGAATTTTTTTCTGGATTTGATGCAGAAGTTTTGTTGAGTAAGGCCCATTATGAAGGATCAGGTTGTGGCTTCTTATAGCAGCTTTTTTAGCTCAAAGAAAATGCATATTAAGAATTGTGGGGTGTTCTCAGTGACATTTTCTTAGAGAGTGATAAAGAAGCACAGGAGGACTCCTTTTTTTTTTTTTTCCCCTGCTTTCACTTTTATTCCTATTTTCATTTCTGCACAGAAGTCGGTAGCAAGGTAGAGAGTATGATTTTTACATACCTTCCTATTTCCATATAAATTTGTTATGCTCTTAAAACAACCAAACTGAATCCTCAGGTTTTACAGCTTAGCGCAATTAAAGGGAGCAAGGGAATTGATTTGTAAGCTTAAACCTTTGCTATGGCCTAGGACAGTTATAATTTAAAGAAAACAAATCAATATTCTCCTCTTTTTTTCTTTTTTCTCCCCTAGTGAACGTTATGTTATAGAGGTCCAGCTTCCAGCAAAGATGTTTGAGTTGCTGCCACAAGAGATTAAAGAAGGCAAGCTGCTTCGCATGTATCCAGTTCTCTTCAATGTTGGAATCAATGAACAGCAAACACTTGCAGAGAGGTAAGATGACACATTTAGAAAAACTCGTATTTCAATTTCTCGTTAAGGATGCTGTGCTAGCACAGGATATTTCTCACCAGATTACAAAGCAAGCCTTTTTTTTTTTTTTTTTTTTTTTTTTTTTTAAAAAAAAACATTTATTATATGCTCTTGAACCATCTCAGGTTCACTTCATATATATTTAAAATGAATTAAAGGAAGTAAATACAAGGTATGAAGTAATGAAAAAATGAAAAATAACAAAAAAAATCAAATAAAGGTATGATATATGAGGGACTTTATTTCACAAAATTATGACCAACTTTTCCTTGGATGCAGCTATGAAAGGAATATCTAGTTCACAGAGGTAGAAGTTTATCAGTGTGCAGAATTTTGGCTCTTTGAAACACAAGTTTGAAAATTCATTTTTTTATTATTTTTTATTATCTGCCAGAGGCAGATCTGAAGTTGCCAGGCAAGTTTCCGACTGTAAAGAGAACATTTTTCTTGGTTTTGTTTTATCTTACAGGGTTGAGGAGGCATAGTTAATTATATGGAATATGTTAGTCATGTATTTCTAGAAACATGAAGGATGGTGTTAAAATTCCAAGGTGTAAAAATTACTTCTCTGGAAAGATTACTTGAAGTAGTTAATTAACCATTACGATTTTAGCCAAAGATTCATTATGGTATTAATTTTTATCTCCTAAAAGAATGGTGTTTGTGGGTCATGTTAAATCTAGTTTGTGCAATGCTAAAACTGCAAGGCAGCTACTTTTGGTTACTAGTTTTAGCACGAGCATCTGAGACAAAGCACATACCTTTAGATGTCCTTCCGTACATCCTCAAAGCCAAAATGAATCCTAAGTGTGGGTGGGCAATACAGGGAGACAGTGGAAAAACAGCCTGGGTGGTAGGCAACATAAGCCCAAGAGGGGCTTGACTTGGTGTTTTTTGTAGACAGCTGGGCAAAAGGCAGTGTTTTAGAAGTTCTAACAGATGCCATCAGGTAGGTTTGTAGATGTTTATGGGAGACTTTTCATAGTTGCCAGTGATATTTGGCATCCGAAGTTTAGAGCTTTGTATTTGTCTCTGACATTGGAAACATGGCATATAATCTCATCAAAACAGTATCTTTTGTTGGAGAATGAACATGACAGTAAAATACTTTGTGATAAATGGTTAGAATATGTTATTTTAGAAGATTCAAGCATCTCTGTATTCAGTAAACCAATAGCTGAGAATGTGATTTAAAATAAATGCCCTCATGTAGCAGGGCAGCAATACGTACTGGAGAACCAGCCAAGGCTTTTTCCCTTTCTGGCCTATTTTAGAACTTGATCCCCTTCTACATGCCGTAGCAGCACATTTGGTATCTTTGCATTGTTTCCCCTTTTGTCTGCCTGAATTTTTCCTACCTGTCCATGTCTCTCTCTGCTTCTCCATTCTCTGAGTTTTCTCATCAGTTTCAGATACAGGAAAGCGAGGAAAATTTAACAGTTCAGGAGCAGTGTGGCATGTAAAGGGCTCAGTGAAGTAATCAGTATTACTGTTTGTAGCATGTGTTTTCAGACCAGCAGACTCCTGTGGCACACAAGAGTTGGCTGGCAAGGGTTCCTCCTGATAGCTGCACTTCCAGGTTCTGTGACTTAGTTTCTGCCAGAGTCAGTAGATGATACCTAATAGAGCTGAGCACCAGCAGAGGGGAGAGACATGGGAGCTGTTACTCTCTGCCCATGGCTGCATTTGAAATGGTCACATTTCAACGCAACCCCTTGCGTTTTTTCCCTTTTACACCTGCTGAACAAGGATGTTTGCTTTATTGAATGGTTGTCTGCAAAAATATCACTTTGTGCATATGTTTTTTTGAGAAGAAATATGCATGGGCAATTACTTTATTCCCCAAAATTAGCTCCAAAGTGCGTGAGATTTGTAACTGCACTCTGATAAGATCTTTTACATTCCGCACAGAGTACTTTATTTGTGCAAATAAAGTATTCTGAAGGATTATTTAGCTTTGCGTTTTAGTTTTTTTGTTTGTGTTTTGTGTTTGTTTTGTTTTAATCATGTTTCTCTTACCTTTTAGATTTGGAGATACCACTTTGCAGGAAAACATTAACCAGGAAAACTTTGAACTTCTGAAAGAATATTACAAGCTGTTTACAGAAAAAATGCCTCCTGATTGTGAGTATGAAATAAGTAATACTTTTTAAAAGGTTTGGGAGATCAAAGATCATAAGAAATTAATATTAGCATGCTACTGATGTGAGTATTTTAGATTTAGGCCTCCATCCCATGAAAAATAAGTAGTTTGTGCCTGCATTAATTGAGTAGGGGTTGCAGGACCACGACCATAGCAGAAGGGCCAGTGAGAAGGAAATGCACTAATGAACAACCAAATAGCTTGTTTAAAATATTAATGCAATATGCATTTTAATAATTCAACTCTCTACTAGAAGACAGTCCCTGCTCCTGATATTTGTACAGAAAAACATGGGATTTTGCAGAAGCTTCAGTCATTCCCTCTGCTCTTATTTTTTAGCATGCAATGAGGTATGGCAAACTGCAGATACAGATACCAGCAGTGAGGCCCAGCATAATGTCATTGTTATTAATAGCACAGTTCCATGAAAATCGTCCCTATATGTAAATTTTATAGAAGTTTGGGATCTTAAACATACTGTTCTGTTTGTTTTGTTGTTTAAAGCAAACATTAAAAAGACCCTTTGCTTCATCTAATCCTGTAAAAGCAATTTTATGGTCTGAATTATATTCCCAAGTGTACATCTTAGTTTTAAATAGCTTGGGCTTTGGTCCCTATCCCTTCCCTTTGGGTAACTATCTCAGCATGTCAGAGATCTCTCATGCTGCAGGACTTCTGCACATGTATGACACCTCATGGTGAAAACTCTTGGTTAAGGTCCTTTTTAAAGCGCGTGTTCTGTGACAGAACACCTTAGAAACTGCACTTTAAATAATCATTAAAACTTCTTTCTTACCCGTTAAAATGCTTGCTATTGGGGGAAGTTATTCCTTATGTGCACTTGTCATCGTATCTAATATATTGCTGCATTACTTGTATATGCCTTGCTATCAGGATGAATTTCATTTGTTAATGGTACCTACAGAAGTGAGTGCCCTATTCCTGAGGGGTGGGCAGTGTGCCCATCCATGCATGAACATCCCTAATACATATCCTTAAATATTTCTACAGAAAAATACTTACTATAAGTTGCTAATTAATTTAGGGGAATCCTGCCAATGATTCATACTGGAAAAGTAACCTCATCTGGGATTAGGTCTAAGGTAGATCTGCTATCTCATAGACAGATTGTGTAAAAGCAGAAATTTTCATGCAGATAGTATTTGTTCCTTTTCATTAACAGAAACTAACCTTTTACTGCCCTCCCCAGAAGGCTGATTAGGGAGCTGCACAGTCTCTTCTTGGTTATTACTGCTGCCTTGCATTTTCTCATCCTCTGAGAACAGAGTTCTTTTTGTGCCAATTTTTACAGAACCCAAAGCACCTTCTCTCTCTGTTGTGCTGTCTGGTTGCTCCATGCTGTTATAGAGCTGCTCTCCTGGTGTTTTAAACCAGTGCCCTTCTAGCCCTCCTCTAGTGACTTTGTTCCCGTATGGAGTTGGAGTAAAGTGAAGGTCTTCCAAGGTGCTCAGCAAGGGGGAGAACTTTGACTCCTTGCTCTGCTCTCTGCAGAAATCCTTTGGAAGATAATCCTCTGTCCAGGGCAGGAGCCAAGCTGGCAGCAGCCCTGTGCTTTGAGCCAAGCACGACCCACTCAGCGTCGATGGCTCCTTTGTGGTACTTCTCCCCATAGACTCCTGTGGTGCCAAATCTCTGCTACCAAGCAGATGACCCAGTTCAAAGCGTTCAGTTGGCGGCTGTGCTTGTAAAGCCAGATAGGACTTGCGAGGAGGCGCAGTCCCTCTGGCTGAGCGGTCGCCAGTGCCTTCCTTGGGCAGCCTCCTTTGCCTCTGCTTTTGTCGGTGAAAGCCCTTGCAAAGATTTGGGCTTCCCGTTCCCCTCTGGGTACCGATGCTTTGGTATTAGCCCCTCCCTCGCCTCGCTCATCCCCAGGGTCTGCTATGTTCTAGCCTCCTTTGCGTTACTCTAATTATTAAACATCTTTAGTTGCACGTACCTGCATATGGCAGACATTGGCTTTCCACCTGATTTTAGATGAATATGCAATTCTGTCACTAACTCTGCTGACTCTGAAAGCAGTAAATAACAATGTGTTTTGAGAGTGACTCCCACCCAAATTTTGACCAAATGTAGTTCTATTTTAGGCACCAAAATAGTACTCCTTTTATAGATGAGTTGAAGATAGTGAGAATGCAAGAATATACGACTTGAGTGATAGAATTTGGCTTAAGCAGTTAGCGCATAAATTCAGATTAACCCAAGTGATCTTGGCCTTGCCAGACAACTGCAGCAGTGTCCATGTTGGAAGGTGTTGTGGCACCTGAGGGATGCGTGCAAGGTTTCGAAAGCCTGTGAATAGATAAGGCCTCTGTGTGCTGGGATCACAGTACAGGCAGCAGTCAGTGCATCAGCACAAAGTCTGTGAGTCTGTCCTGTGCTGCCAGGCTTCCTCCCTTTTTATTAATCTATGGAGGATGATCTGACAGTTTAATACTGCTTTGTGATACAAGCAATTTAAGCAGTCACAGCTAGTCAAGATGGAGCTTATTTTGGCGTGTGTATTTCTCTTATATATTAGGAGAATCTTGCTTTACCTGTACAAAAACAATCTCTCTCCAAAATGATTGATTTTTTTTTTTTTTCCTCCTGTGAGCAGGAGAAAAGCTACTTTGAAGCAGTAAAATATTTGCCTGGTGATATGTTCTTATAATTTGGAAGCAGCTTTTTAGCGTGCTCATTTTACTCTGTGTTTTAAAGAAACAGAGGCAGGATGATAAGTATAACAGCCTTACAGGTTACAGTATATTTTTATGTACTACATAATCAGGAATTATAATTTGCAGATAAAAATCTTTAATAAAGTTATTACATAGCTGGTTTTTAAATTACTTTTCTGTATTTTGCGGGCAGTATGATATACCATATGGCTGAAGCAACTTACACATTTTTAGTATAGTTTTTTGTGTATTTTTGAATTACTTCTCACTATGAATTATGTTTCAGAGAAAATAGAGCATTCTTTAGAAATAAAAAAGGGAAGTCTGTCTAACTTTTATATCTATATATATAAAAGTATCATTCTAGCCATCATCAGTTTAAGAGAATATTTTTACTGGCGTAGCAGTAGTTTAGTGTGTACTCTCTGAGCTGAACACAACTCTTGGATCATAATTTTGAATTTTTTTTTTGATAAAGTTATTCTACCTTCTCTGTTGAAAAATAGTCAATTTGAAAAAAAAAAAAAAGATTTTGGGCTGTTTCTGCTGATTTTCAGTATTAATGACAACAGAGGTAATACTAAAAACAGAAACCTTCTCTGTATACACAAAACAGAAGAGCCAGTTAAATTGCCTGAATTGCTCTTGTATGTGTATGATTAATAAAGCTTCAGCTTATCTGCCACACTCAGAGCAAGTAGGTTACACTGGATTTTGAGTAAACCTTATTTTTGAAAATTAAAGCCCCAATTCATTTCAGACTGGGCAATATCCTCTGTTAGATTTGGCTTTTGAAAAGAAAACAAAATATTTTGGCTTCAAAATAGAGATATCATCCCCTCAAAACAGCTTTTTATACAATCAAGTATTTCTCTACTCACTTCCTATAACTGTCTGTAACAGTTGATGAACAGAGTTGGAACAAAAACTTGACTTTTGCCTTTCAGTCAAAAGATGACACCTATTATTTTCCTTGAGAAGTCCTTGGGGGGAAAGTTCCTATGCTTGGACTTAATGTGCTTAATCCTTGAAAGTCAGTGCTTTTCTATTCTATCATTACTAAATGAAGATCTAAAAGACAAAGGAGCTTTTTAACAAGGAAATCCTTTAGCCTGCACAACCGTTTCATCAAGTTTTCTTCTTTTCAGGCCTACCACATTTTCAAGAACAAAATGACTTAAAGGGATTACTAGAAAACCTCCATCAAAATATCCAGGCCAAAAAGAGAAAGAATGTAGAAATCATGTGGCTGGCTGCGATGGTAAGTTCCCTTATTTTAAATGCCACTACATGATCTGTTAGTTTTCACATGCCTTTCCATTTTTGAAGTACAATATATTTTTAAGGTTGTGCTCGGAATGCTCAGTGGGAGAAGTATGTAGATCACTGAAATAGCCCTCTAGCCTTGCCATTCTGATGGCCTGTATATCACACTTGTGAATAGTCTCTTCTTCCTACATTTAAATTACAGTGTCTTTTTTAATTGGTAAGAGCTGGATGGAATTAAGGGATTGTTTCCCTCAGCTTTGTTCACCTGGCTTCAGCATGGAGCACCTCACTGAACTGGAAGAGGAATTAATTGAGGCCAAGTTTTGTCAGGAAGAGCTTGTGGGACTTGCAGAATTCCTAGGAAGCATTTGGGTAGGAAGGGGCTGTTGGCAGGTGTCTGGGCCCACTGTCAGCTGCCACGAAGCTACAACACAAGCCAGCAAAGCACCAGGGCCACCAGGCGCAGGGTGGCAAGGCCCCGGTGCGCGCGCGGGACCCTTCCCCACTGCCCTGGGCCCTGTGCTGCGCAGCCACTACGCGCTCGGCCGTTTGGGGCTCAGATCCGTTCTGTGGAGATGCCAACTGCGAGAGAGACCTGTGGAGAGAGATCTGTTCTGTGGAGATACTCAATCCGTTCTGTGGAGATACGCAAAACAGCTTCTCCGTTTTATTTAGAGCCTGTAAAGCCCCAGGGTACGTTGCAAGAAGTGATCACTTGTTTCGGGTTTTATTTAATGTTATCCCATTTGACTCTTACAATTCTATGTAATTCAAATACCTTTTGTAAATAACTGTCTAAAATCATCACCACAGCACCATTTAGTGAACTGCCTGTTACGCTTTTCTCTAGCCAGTGTCACCGTGGCAGCCGCTCAAAAAGGCAGTTGGTGCAACACAAATCAGCTAGATAGGCAACAGGTAAAAAGACAGACACAGAGGAGGCATAAATAGAAAAACCATATTAATGTGTAACATTTACATTGCTCTATTCACATTATTCCTTTGTATTTCTCAGTTTTATGTGTCATTGCACAAATATATAAAATACACATATGTTAAAAGGGCTCTAGTTTTCCAGGAATATGAAATCTAGCAAGGTAATTGCCTTGGTTTCAGAAAACTACCTTGGTTGCCTCTCAGGAAGTATGCCCATTTATGTAAGCAAACATTTGGGTCTTGGGTATCTACAGAAATTGAAATGCAAGACCTTTTCTTTTGGGAAATGTTCATCTTCCAGATGAATAAATAACGGACACAGAAATAATAAAAGTTTACATAGCTTATCATTAACACTGTGGACAAGAAAAAAATTGTCACATGACATAGAAAAGTCTTTGCATTAATGATAGTGTAACAATTATGTTACATATTCTTAATACTAATTTTCACTTTAAAAATATTATCACGTGCTATTGTAATATAAATCTGTTGTGGGTAAAAATAGAAGCTTTCTTCCACAGTACTAGTTCTGCAATTACTGTGAAACATTGTTTTTCAAAGAAGTAAAAGATACATCAGTGTAGGATATTGTAAAATAAGCTGTAAAGAATATGACAGAACTTTAATCTTTGGGTATAGAGCATTGTCATCTACCATCCATTCAGCTTTTCAGGAAATAATTTCATGGGTAAAAATTCTTCTCTTGACTTCTAACTATTTCAAATATTTCCTTCACTATATTGAATTTTCTTTATTTCTCTTTTCTTACTTGCAGTTGCATTTCTGAAATGAGTATTTCTGGACCCTTTGAGATGCATACTGCTATATTATGTTATTTTTATATATTGGAAAGGCATGATTCCCAGGGTATCACTGGGTTATTGCAATGTGTGTGCGGATGCACATATGATGTCTGTGCATGTGTGTGCACCACACACGCCTGTGTAGTGCGTGTTGGAATGGGACTGTGAGAACGTGGAATACATCTGCATTTACAAGTCACCTGTTGCAAGACAATATCATAAACGTCTCTTAGTCTAAATGTAATGGGATGGAGATAATAGGCTGTAAAGCCCAAGAGAGTATCTCTCTTCTGTGTTATCTAAGGCAGTTACAGATACCCTCATTATCAATAAAGTGATGTTTCCTTTTAGATTCCTACTTAAAATCCTGAATTTGTTGGTTTTTTTATGGTGCTACATGTGTGATATCTGTGGATCTCGTCAGCTATGTAGTATAGAAAAAATATTTCATTTCATGAGCTTTAAGTATTTTATTTCCTAAGCTGGTTCCTTGTTCTAATGTTTCATATGAAGAAAAATGAACAGAGTATTGATTTTGCCCTTGTTCTAGTCTTTGTTGTCTTATGTGTTTGTCATCCCCTCTTTAAACTTTAATCATTTAAAACTCTCTTCTTGTGAGAGACTTTTTAAGCTTCTAATTATAGTCTTGTTGTCTTTTCCCCCTCTATCTTCAATAATATTTGGGGAAAGAAGTGAGCAAATTTAGGGTAAAATTAAATCTGGAGAATTATCATCAGCTGCATATTCTGATATCACCACAGATCTGGTATCGTCCCTTATTAGATTTCTTGACCACCTGATCATTGTGTTTGCCCATTTTAATTATTTACTTGAACTACTGCAGCTTATTGACCGAATAATTCTGAGGATTTATCTGAGCCGGTCTCACTGGGTTGACCTAGATTTCTCCATACATCAGAAACTAAGGATTTTTAATGCGTTTGTTTAATTTAGCAGATTGTATCCATTTAATCCACTTAAAAATGATTGAGCCATCTGAACTGAATTTAATGCAAAACAAGCTTGCCAGCATGTGGGCATGGTCATCTGCTTGTGCCTGCAGTGCTGTGCAGTTCCAAACTGATTCTTACTAGCCAACCCTTTAGTGGTGTGTCCCCAGCTGAGATCTGGGATTTGGCCACTCCGTAGCTGACCTGAAGCCACAATCCATCCAAGAAAATTACTGATTCCCCTATATTTTTGTCAAAACATTTAGGGAAAGCAGGAATTTCCTGGCATCAGTTTGTGTTTAGGCACCATTTTTTTTTCTGGCCCGTGCATTGAATGGTTTTGCTGCTGAAAGTAAGGAATGCACATAAACCAAATACATAGATAGGTGTGTCTGAATCCACAGCTCAGGGGGAACTGCTTCTCTGTGGAGTCAGGACTTCAAAGTCTTTCTTAATTTTATGACATTCCTAAGGTGTTCAGATAGTTTAGCTTTCATTGAAAAAGATGTTTCTCACAAAGTGAAAAAATTATTGAACTTTTCATTTTAAATTCCAGGCTAGCACAAATTCTTTTTCATATTTAGGAAATCGGATGCTGTAGAAGCAGTAGTAAGAGCAGACATTGTAACAACTTGCTTAACATGCTTAGCTAGAACTAAGACTTAAACATGCTTAACTAAGACGAAGAATAGAAGATTTCTTTTAATTCGGCCCCTGTCCATTTCTTGCTTTAACTGGAAAAATCATGTAGTTTCTTCTGTGGTGCACAGAACAGGGCTGTCAGTGGCAAACCTCTTGTGTCCTGCCCCTTCCACATGGTCCCTCAACCTTGTACAGAATCTGCTTCTCAGAAGTCCAAGTAAAAGGTGTGTGCCCATCAGATGTATTTTGCTAATTAAAACTCAAGTTCTGCTTTTAAGATGTGCAGCTTGGGTAAAAGGGAGTATAGATTAGCCACTGTAGTCTTCTGGTATTACTTGGTCAGGCCAGCATGGGTGTATAATCCTTAAATACAAGAATTAGTAGCAGAGATAGTAACTGATTTAACTGCAAAGACTTGCAAGTTGGCAGCTTAATGATTCCAGTCTGGCTTCTTGTGTTGTAATAGCCTTTTTTTTTTTTTTTTTTTTTCTTCAGAAACACAGACATCTCTGTAGAGATCCTCTGTAACTGTAAAACTGTGGGACTCTCCCAGTCGATGAGTGCATAGAGAAGGTCTGGCGTGAGTAGAGCCATCCTTTGACTTCTGCCTGTGTTACAGGTTTGCCGCAAGCTGAATGGGATCCGTTTCACCTGCTGTAAAAGTGCCAAAGACAGGACATCCATGTCGGTGACGCTCGAGCAGTGCTCCATCCTGAGGGACGAGCACCAGCTTCACAAGGACTTCTTCATTCGCGCGCTGGATTGCATGAGGAGGTATGTGCGCTTGGAGACGATGCCGCGCGCTTGGCCCTTTGAGCAGAATGGGCAGCTACCGGGCAGGGGTGCCTGTAGCCAGGGGCAAATGTGCAATAGTCTTGACTAAGCAGGGGACTGACCGTGGCAGCTAGTGATTCCCAGCTGTATGCAAGGGCATCAGAACTGCATGTTTTATCATTAATGCATTGCTGCTGAAACTTAGATGTGAAACTGCATTAAAAAACGTGCTACTAAATGTAGAATTTGATTATGGTAAATAGCAGTTATTTTAACAATTTCCCAGGTCTTCATAAGTCTTGCATGTTCCTTGTCTATGTGAAAAATATATGCATATTTTGCTTTTAAAAAATATTTTGACAGGACTAACTCCTCATTAAAATATTTTAATGAACCAATATTGCAGAAGCAGAATAGGCATTTGTTACAGTTGACAATTCTTATTAGCTCATCATATTACAAATAATAACAAAACAAACAAAAGCCAAGCAGGATTGGAGTGGTGGTAACTGCCCTAATACTGGATAAAATCTTCACTTTGAAAACATTACTTACATTTCATTCTAAATTACAACTCTGTGGAAACTGCGACTGACGTAATGAGGAATGCGTAAATAAAGGTGTAAAGATTTTTCATTAGCTAAATTTCTGTAAATAAATCTTTCATTATTAGCTTTAGTGAGTACTGCATTGTATATTTGATATTTAAAAAAAAGGTTTCTGAATCATTTAAATGTATAACAGAAGCCACAGTAAGAGTGACAAAAAAAAAAAGCCAGTCAGTTTTCAAAGCATTAACTATAAATCATTCTTGACTTTAACATTTAATATTCTCAGACTACATGTTTAATGTCTCAGTCGGTTGATATCACACATACAGAGTCTGTTTCCTTTCTAAAGGAAAAAATTACACAGAAAATTGAGCAGTGTGATGGACTAGAATCATTAGCTGTTTTGAAAGTTGATAGCACGGTGTGATGTGTTAAGCTGAGATGGTATGGTTTTGTATAAATCATTACCTTGCATAAATCCTTTAATCTCTGCAGTATTTCAGTAAGCGAGTGATTCTTGTGTGCACACTTTCATATCTACATGTTTTATCATTAACAAGAGATGTCTGAGTTTTCTGTGTTAATTCCCATTTGTGTTGGCATTTCAAGTGTTTTTTTCTTTTATGTCTCCAAGAAATGAGAGCTTGCAACATACAGTAAAGTTACCAGCTGCAAGTAGGTTATATATATGAAAAACATTACTATCTAGAATAACACCAAATTGGAGAAGTTTCACAGAAACCTGATTAAAAAAAAAAACACACTACAAATTGATTTGTTAGTCAAGAAGTGCAGTAGGCTTTGGCAGACTAAAATGTAAAGGGCTTTCAGCGCTGTTTTATCACATAATTGATCTGAAAGCTGAGATGATTAACACATTAGTTATATTTGCAGGTAACACCAAATTGGAGTCACAAAAGAAGAGAGAAAAGACCAGTAAATTTGGAAAACACAAAGTAAATGAGCAGATAAGTTTGAAGTAGCATTGCAAAAGTATCAGTTTTATGGTTTTGCTCTAGTTGAGAATAGAGACATTTATCCTGTAGATATATTTGAAGTAGATTTTAACTGAAGTAGCTGCAGTGTTGAGTGAAAGCAAATTATTTTGATTTGAGTGTTTTGAGTGTTCCTGGGATTTAAAGCAAGGACCCTGCACGTAGTTGCTCTAACATCCAAGCTGCATCATCAGGGTAATAAATCTTTTGCTGATGTTAGTGCCTGTGTTGCAGTTGGCACAACAACTCTGGAGGCTTCGATGGCAGCAAACTTCTCATGCTCTGATGCATTAAAATCTCAAACTTTAAGAATCAATATATCAAATGGGGATATGTAGTGCTTTACTGATACTGATAATCAGTACTGATTATCAGTACTGATACTGGTACTGATACTGATAATCAGTTAGCCAGTTTAATCAACTTGAACTTGTAGAAGAAGGTTTAAGAGGTTTGTCAGGCTTGGTCAACATTGACCTTGCTGATGAACACAGCAGGGACTCTCTAACCAGGATCTCTTGTTGGGAGCAGATGAAGAAGGTGAACTGCAGGGGAAAGTAATTTGGGAGAGCAAACTGAGAAGGGAAGTAACACCAGGGAAATAAGGAGAAAAAAACGCCTCATTTTTCACATGAAGTGATATAGTGATGTTTTAAGTAAATCTCTTCCATTTGAGAAAGGTTAGGCAACTATGTTTGTGAGGTTTGTCTGGAGAAGGGCAATGGAGTTGGTTGTTATTCATCTTGGTGCTTGCCCCTTTACTCTTTCTTCGTGTTTGTTTGCTGTTGAAGAGTGTTATTTAGAAAGTTAGGCTGTGCATTTCTAAGCTTTTCACTACTACTAGAAGCTTTTGGAATAGTTTTTGCTTCTAAAAAATACTTTTCAAGAGCAGACAGAGGAAAAACTCTGATCACCTTTCAGTTTACAGCTGGAACATTTGCCAATGAATCTTCTCTAGATTGCTTTGTTAAACTCTGTCAATGGAATCCATTTATGATGATTGCTACAAATCACTTTGAAGTCTTTCAAAAGAAAGAATAGACAAGAAATTCCATTTTAACATACAGAATTCTAACAGGTGAAATTGGTCTCGAAAAGGCTTCTTTCAAGAGTTAGCAATAGGAGATGGAAAGTGCTGTGAAACAAAATGAGTTGTAAAAATAAATGGAGATTCAAAAGCAGCTTTTATTGGAAATGCCATGATTTTCAGAAGTGCAAATTAAAAGGTGCCCATGTAGCCTTACAGCTTCTTCCTTTTCCCCTGCCAGTGCTGACACGGCGGCAGCTGCTGTGCAAGGGAGGCTTGTGCTAACAGGCCTGGGTTTTCTTGCCACCAGGGGAGGCTTCGTGTTGACGCTGGACTTCTGCTGCTGACTGTACTGCTGCTTTCTGACTTTGCCCGTGTCCCCAGATGCCTTTACATCTTGAGCATGCCAGAGGCAATTTCACATGTTTCAGTTTTTGTTTGCATTGCGTGTATGCATTGCAGGGTGTTGTTTTGGGAAATGCTCCCCGTAGCTTTTATTTAATGGATTAGTTCACAGAGTTAGTCCTTGGTAGTGATTGCACCGTGATGGTTATTGTGTCTTTAGAAGTCTCCACCCTTCATACTGAAAACAGCAGCAATGGAAAGTGTGCTTTGCAAAAAATCCTTTTGCCTTTCTCACTTATGAAAAATATGGTAAATGATAACAGGAATTCAAGCTTTATTGTTTACAGATATGTAAAACAGTCTTGTCCCTTGGGTCTAATTCTAGGCATTATGTACCCTTAACCGAGTTGTATGTGCATGTACAACCTGCAGCATTAATTCCATAAATATTCTACATATTTCATGTCCGACTTCCATTGATCTTGACTAGTGACTTGGATCAAGCAGAAGGAAGAGTCAATTTTTGTTCCTTCTGTCACGTGCTTACAATTCACATCATGCTAAAATTTGTATTTCTAATGTTGCTGCCAGGTTCAAATGATTCAAACTTCTTGTCCCCCTCATTTGCCAATGGGCGAATATTTCTTGTCATTCAGTATTGCCATATACTGAGAGACAGCAGAGACAAGTGGTTTATCTGAATTCACTGCAGT
Organism: Tinamus guttatus; assembly: GCF_059628265.1. Lineage (NCBI taxonomy): Eukaryota > Metazoa > Chordata > Aves > Tinamiformes > Tinamidae > Tinamus > Tinamus guttatus. The sequence continues at coordinate 3,239,582 of NW_028288781.1, read as the reverse complement.
ATCTCTCTCACATGATTCTATGCAGCTTCTTTAGACTTGGCCCCTGCTTAAGGAGGGTTGGGCCATTTTTCGTTGACTGCTTTTCAATGGTATGGCCCATTCTGGAGGCCTTATAGAGTAACCTGAGAATCACTTGTATTCTGAGTGTGTTTCTGATGCATCCTTAAAGAACAAATAAAGGAAATTCACTGAATACAGTGAAGCCTCTTGGGCTTTCAGCCCCGTGGTGACTCTTAGCAGGACACAGTACCTGTCAAGTGTGTTTCAAGGCAGTGAGTAGAAAATCTGATTCAGTGCCAGACACGGTCTTTTCACTTGAAACACTGCTCAAGGATATTTCAAAAAGCTGACTGAAGCGCACGTGCCAAGCGAATTGTGCGCAACAAGGTGGTGCAGGCTTTTGATGGCTTGCTTATGAAGTTGCTTGTTTTTCAAGAGCTGTTTGAAGGGTGTAGCTTCTTAAGGATTGCCAGCACAATAAACTCATTCAAGAATAAATTTGCATATGGAAGGAAGGGCAGCTGTAAAAGTTCTTTTTAATTGTGGCCTTCCAAGTGATCCAGACAGAATCTGTAGATCCTGGTGTAGGGAGACCCTGGACGTGGGTTGATGAAGGGTCCTGTATCAAACAAACTGCCGTCACAATCACTGCATGGACAAGGAAGCAGGAGCTGGGGCAGAATTCCATGTGCAAATCTGTTTTTTCTTGTGTGTCCCCTGCCAGGTCTCACCCTGCCCCTGCAAGCCTGCGTGCATGGCAAGTCAGCAGGAGTCATACACGTGTGCTCCTCACACCACACATGCCCTGTCTTTGGTTCACAGAGCCCTCAGCTCAGGGTAAACGCTGCTTGAAAGAGATGTACTTCCCCACTTTTATGTTTATAAAGAAACGTAACAACTTTGAGGCACAAACTTCAGGCAAATAGGTCTATGTTGCCTAATCTATTGAAAGGAGCTTTATAGGAAGTAACAGTAAGGTCCAATTTGGTGTAATCAGACAACCATTAATTTTGTTTTCCTAAACCATGCTGCTGTTTAATAGCAGGTACACACTGCTTCTGACAAGAAGAGAAAATTAAGGGAGAGATGATAATGAAGTATAATAAGAATCAGTGCGTTCAACTCCTTGTTGGTCGTCTTTTGGAAAAAAGATGTATTTTTGAGCAGCCTTCTGGAAGGAGGAGAGCTGCAGACAACCATTACGAAGTGGTAGCTCAAATGGACTGTGCTAATTCTACTGTTTCCTAATCTAAGTGCTGAATTTCACAAAGTTCATCCTTATAATGTGGTTTTAAAGCAATTTTCTGTTCTTGAAAGACTTCCAAAAACCTCAAACCCAAACTCTTGTACCATAACAGGCTCAGGATTCATACCCATATGTGGGGTTCAGAGTTCCACATGGGCAGGTCAAGAAAATGAAATGGGCAGTCATTTTATAATATAATGTTCTACATTTTGTCCGTGTTTCAGAGATGAGGATCAGAGTTTGCAGAAAGTGTTTGCAGGAAACTGTTCTCTGTTACAGAAGTTTCATTTCTTCCATTTAACTTCTTTGCAGACCTCTCTTCAGGCTTTCTTCCCAGTCCCCAGGCTGAGTTTGGGAACCTGCTCATAGGGCTTCCCCGTCTTCCCCAGGGGCTGCTGCTCGCCGCTGCCCGCCGCGTGCCGCTGCCTTGGCCCCTCTCCCCTCCTGCCGGGCCCTGGGCTTCGGTGACGGCACCGAGGGAGAACGGAGACGGCCTCCCGGCCTCGTCTCTGCTCGGCTCTGGAGCTGCCGTCATCTGCCCAGGGCAGCAACGGCAAGGAGAAGTCCTGCCTGCCCTCCGGACCGGCCGCGTGTTTAGCTTAGATTGACTCCAGCCAAGTGCTGAGTTTTCACAAGTCTCTGTTAGGAAGGGTTGCTTTGAGATGCTTGCAGGAGCAGGCTTTGGCAATCGTTGTCTCTCTCATACATTTATTAGCTTGGTGAATAATATAAAATTCTGCTCTTCAACTGGAAGGTGCTAGTAAGATGCCAGGAATTGCTGGTTTGTTTTGTTTTGGGATGGCGGTTATACATTAATTTTGATTTAAATGACATTATAAGTTTGCTTTAATCACTCAAAATGAATGATCATAGAATCTTAATGGAAAGCATTGCCCAGCCCTTCACATGTTGCCTCCAGCAGTATTCTTGGGTTAGTCACTGCGAGGGATACATGCAAAAAAAAAAAAAAAGGAGGGGGAGTGGGGCAGCATAAACCTTTGCTCCTCTTTACAAGGAATACATGAAGATGTGATGAAGGCCACTTCCCTGAAGCACTTGAATATTCAGCATGTAGTCCACTGGTATTTCTAAAACAAATGTTAACATTCTGTCGTGAAAGGAAGGTAGTACCATGCACAGTGCATTTCATCTTTGAATTCTGACAGCAGAGCTCTTGAAATGCTCCTGCTCCTTTTGTTGACTGTGGAGGAAATAGGGGGTTGTACTTCAGGAAGACTGGGAAACTAAAGTTAGATTTTTAACTACTGAGCTGTAAAAGATTCACAGTGTGTTAGAGAGAAAAATGTTCGTTTTCCTTTGAAAAGGCCAGCATGGATAGTTTGTGGCAAGCAGGAGGAAAAAGAAAAAACACTCTATAATCTCATGCCTGTTTCTTCTGCTGTGATTTTTATTTTTTCCTCTCTCCCATTGATGTATTGACATGGTAAATGATGTGTTACCTCGCCCATTTGTTATCTGTTCTTGCTGCTAGATTGTGAAACTGTCCTTTGTGACTGAAATGAGGGTGTGCAGAATTGAACTGTGCCTTCCTTCTTCCCAAATGTTTTAATTATTCAGTTTAGACTGTGAAAAAGATAGATAATTAAATACCAGGTGAACACTGATCATTCAGTTTGAGTATAGATAATTAAATACCAGGTGAACACTGATCATTCAGTTTGAGTATGAAAACAAACAAAAAATCCCAACAACTTACCCAATAAATTTGTTCTCTTATTTATTACTGTTTGTGTCTGGATCTTATAAGGTGCATCATTTGTCAGTACAACAGTGAATTTAAATACTACACCTTGAATAATTAAAGAAGGAAAAGGAAAGCACTGACACTATTTGCACTTCTTAAAAAAAAAAAAAAAAAAAAAAAAAAAACCTTTTATATGAGATGTTTCTATTGCTGTTTTCATTTAAAAAAATTAGACAATAGTTTTTCTGAACTTGACCTGCTGTGATTAGCAAATCCAACACATCACCAGTCATGTTAGCTTGAAATACTTTCATGTTCATTTTCAAGATTCTCCTAATTGTCTGAAGCTAATTAACTTCATCAGTTGCCTTTTTTATATACTGTACTTTAACTCTGTATCATTGCTTATTCAGAACTTCCTCAAACGACTCAGTCTTACTTGCAATGCACAATTAGATGCATTTAACTTGCCAGAATGAGTGATACTAGGTTCTTTCTATTATACCTCACTCCTATTAAGATTTCTCTGAGAAAGTGTGTAGGAAAAGTCCGCCATTAATATTTATTATCTGTTAAAGCTTTGTGAGCCACAACTCAATTACCCTGGCTTTGGCCATGTACAGCTAAAGCTCTTGTGGAAGGCAGCACTGCCACACATAAAATTCAGACAAGAAAGGAGCCCAGAATGAGAAGGGGATAGTAATAGTACACAGTATCTGGTTGAAATGGTCATGATTTCAATCTCTGCAATAATTTACCTGCCTCCAAAACTCTAATATTCTCAGACTAATGTAATATGGGCAAGGATAGCTAGTAACTTTGTCCCTGCAGTCCCAGCCATATATAAGCTGTGGAGAAGTATATAGCACAGGGAATACAGGAAAGAGTAAAGACCAGTCATCATTCTGGAAAGGTTGTTTTGTCAGAAGTAATTCTGTATTTCTTGAGAAGATGAGGCAGTCTCAGGCTATAGCTCTAGTTGGTTTATGTGGTCAACAAAGCTCCTATGGAGATGTTTAGGTCCAGTTTTGCTCTTGTTTTTAGGCTCCTTTAGTCCCTTCATCCAACTTGGTTTCTTCTTCAGGAAGAGTCCTTGCGCAGTCATCCTAACAATCATCCTAGCGTTCTCATCTAGAATCTTTGTTCCACTTTTTTCCATCTCCAAGCTTGCTGCATATATTTTTTCCTTTAGCCTGTAGCTCTGCTTCCTCTTCCCACCTGGTGCTCCTCTGTTCCTCTCTTTTGCAGATGTGATGTTTTTGAGAACTCCCTTAACAGCAGCACTGCCTAGTGTATTCATGGTGAGTTTTAGCAGTGGTTTTTTAAATGTCAGACTTGGAGTCTCACAGCCTAGGGAAACGAGAAACTGAAAAGGAAACTGCTGCTCCCTGTAGTGTCTGTTGTGGAATGAAATATTTTGAGTATAGGAGCCTGCCTCTGAGTTAGAATAGAGGAGGCACTTTCTGTTCCTGCCCTGCTCATTCGTCCTATAGGGTTTTTGGTATACAAACTTAAAGCTCAGCCTGCAGGCTTCTCCTTTTACAGTGTCTGTCCTCAACTTGGTTGCCTGTCTGCTAAAACTGGTGAGAACACACTGATCTGAGATTGTTATCCCTCACCCAGATTTAGCTGCACATGCCCAAAGATCGCAGGGGGATACATAGATGTGTAATTCTTCCCTCACATCAAGCACGAACAAGTGAGGTTTGTTTCTAAAAAGGCCTCGACTGACTGTTATTACCAGGTCAGTGAGCTAACCCTTGCCAAAAAAAAAAAAAAAAAAAAATCAGGCACAATTTCTCCTCAGGCAACACTCAGCATTGTCAGATAGGAGGAACTTATTTTGATCCCTTAAAAATGGACTAAGGAGCAGTCTGGCCACACATGCATTTATTTATAAGAAGGATCCTTTCATCTGACTTCTTGTCAGAACCCACACGTTTCATGAAAATGTATCATTCTTGTCAAAATAGTGTTTTGTTTCATATTTTTGAGCAAAAAATGCTCCAAAGTTTTGATTTTTTTTTTAATCAAATCTCTTTATAACGCATTCATGGCTCTTAACAGTCAAGGATCTGCAGATTGCAAAGCAACTAGCAACAAGGAGGTTTGCTGATGAAGTTCCAGCAACTTTCCTTGTGTTGGGAGAGAAGATGGGAGGGTCCACAGCAGGTCGTTGTGAGCCTTTATTAGTTGCACAGCCAGGAAATAGCAATCCACCCAATTAGATCTGTTTGTGTTAGTTCAGTTTAGCTGAACCACAACTGGCATGTTTATTTTCCTAGGTCTGTTTTGTGAAATAAAATAGTTACACTGAATGCCTTAGGAAAGCTTAAAAAAGGCTAACTGGGATCCTGTCAAAAACATTAGTTCGTTTTGAAATGATAAGAAAATAGCACCATAATTTGAAAAGACAAACAATTAACATAACATCTTGTTCCAAAGAACAGTTAACCATGTTAACTGATTCTGGAATTCTTGAATTCTGAAGAGTCTGTTTTGATAATATCGTTCATCACAATATAAAATATTTATTAAGGAGTTTCCTAAATGACTTTGACGTGTGCCCTGTAATCATGGTTTCAACTTTGCTGTTACCATCAGTATGTGCTCACACTATGTTCTCTTTACCTGGCTCATCTACAGCTGCTGGTTTTGGGCTAGATTCTGAGATCTCCTTTTTCTCTTGAATATACTCTAATGAGTTTGTTTCCTGAAAGAAATAAAAAATGGTCTAATACTTTATTAACTTGTGTCCTATTCTCCACTTTCTCATCCATGTGGCAAATCCTAACAGGCTGAGCTATGTATATGCTAAATGTCTTTGGTAGTCAAATACAGTAAAAGTAGGATGCCTTGGCCAAGAGCTAATATTTGAGTAGATATAGAAACACCGTTTCGTGTCAAACATTTGTGACACTATTTATACCTGACAGACAAAAAGCGAGATAAAAAAAAATGCACTTATTTTCTTACATTTCACCTGAGGAAAGTTGGTAAGATGCCAAGGCATCTTACGACTGGACAGAGCTTTAATTTATGCTTTTTAAACTGAAACCCTTTCTCGTCAGCTGGCTCACTCTCACAGAGCTGCAAAGTCATGTCCCTGTCCTGAGATGTGCAGAAGGGTTTCAGGTTCATTCCCTTACTGACTGTCGCTATTCTATACATCGCTTACTGTTTTCACCACTCCTTTTTTTGTTACTTTGGCTCATGCTAGTCCAGGGAGAGAAGGGTGCTGGCCTCTACCTCCTGGACACTGGTGTGTGCTCTACGCCAGTGCTGACAGATAGTCCTCCCTCAACAGAAAAATCTCATCTTGCGTTATTCCTGTGTTGCTGCCTGAGGGAGGCAGTTGCTCCCTGTGCCCTCTTTCTCTGTAAGATCTTTTTCTCTCTCTCTCTCTCTCTCTCTCTCTATACTGGCTTTCTTGGCAAATTGTTAGGCAGTTGCTTTAAATATAATTTGATGTTTCTGTTACACAAGCTAACACAGTTTGCAACATGAAGATGCTATTGGAATTCATCCCTGACAGTGAGCCAGTACGTGTAAGACTGCTGCTGTACTGTTTTTCCCCCCTTGTTGTGCAAAAGTAGTAGCCCAAGAGGTGCTGTCTACTAGAGAGAGATATTTCTGTAAGACTTTTTTTTTCCCCATTTCCCTTGTTCAGTCTCCCTTGTTTCATTGCATAGGGAAGCATCTTGAATATTCATTGCAGCTTGTTTTTTTTTGTTGTTTGTTTTTTTGTTTTGGTTTGGTTTTTTTGTTTTGTTTTTTCTTGTTTTGGGTTTTTTTTTTTTTTTTTTTTTTGCTATTTACGAAGGAAAAAAATATATTGCTTCATGAGGCCCTTACATAGATAGGGTTCATGCTTATGTTGCTCTATGGAAATAAAATTTTTTCATGAGCAAGGCTACTGCCTATCTGGCTATAATTTCTACCTCTGGTAGACTAAAACTTGGAAGGTTATTTTTTTCTGGTGAGAGAAAGGTGAAATCATTTTTTGTTAGTGCATTAATGAGGCAATATTCTGTCAAACAAACTTTGGCTTCCTAAGTATGGTGGTCTATATGATAGGACCACCTAATAACATACCCATGCATATTTCAAAGATAATGTGAAAACATGTTGCTTTAATATGTGACCTAATGAAGTGGATTTTCAGAAAGTTTACATAAAATCATTTCAACAAGGCATGTATAATGCAGCAATACAAAGAAAAGTTCTTTAAAAATTGTAATTTGACTAGTTTGCATACTCTGACTAGCAGTTAAAACTTCATTAAAGATTTGACCTTCAGTGTTTGTCAGTGTTTCTCTGTAGCTTTACTATCTTCAGGTGAAATACTTGTAGATGAAGATTCTAGTGAGGCAGAAGTGCTGGAAAATCTAGTCACTTTGTAAATATTGTAATGGGATACAGGTCTTGGTGTTTCTTGAGAGTATTAGCACTTTCCAGATCAGACCGTTTTCCTCACTTTCAAGTAGAAGATCTTCATGGGTAAGAAGATGCTAAACATACGTGCAGCACAGTGGTCCAGAAAGTCATCTTACTTAGGTGCTTTTTTTGAGATTATTTTGTGACAGAGGCATCTCAAATTGTTTTCTGTCCCCAAGGCAATCATTCTCCCTATTGTCACAGAAAATTTTCCTCTGTGCAGCACAATAGGATAACAAAACTAATTTCAGTCTCTATTTAATCTTAATTCCCAGATGAAAGTTGAAATGAGGCTGTAATAAACTTGAGCTTGTTTTTATTTTCTGCATTTTCTTACACAATGTGCTGAGATACAGTATGGGTGTTTTCCAGCTGTGGTGCTATTTTGGGTGGTCCCCTCTTAAGCAGATTAAAAACTGTAAGTTTCTGCTTTGCATGTTGTTTAACTGAATACAGGAAGATCACTGAGAGTTCAATTTTGTATTTTAAGCTGAATCAGACCTACAAAAATATGCATCCAAAAGAAAAAAAAATGATCTGTGTGGCTACCAAAATGTGGTAACTTTGAGAAATGAGTGAGTTCCAAGACTCTGATCCTATAAAACAGAGTGATCAAACCATTTAAAATCCACTTGACAAGCCAAACTTTCACAACTGTGTTTTACTATCCCAGTAGCACAGTCCAATCAGTACAGTGGTGATAACAGCCACTCTCTCCTCCAAAGGGAGTTGAAGTAACTGCCAACAAGTACTGGTTAAAAAGCTGCCATCAGGTAGGTTTTCCCAGAGCTGGTTTCTGTTGCCTCCTCCCAGCAGCTGTAGCAAAATGCAGAAGGGAATGCAGGTCTCTGAGGCTATGATCAATCCTTTCTAGCCAGTCTGTTCTCCACAAGCAGTCTATGCATTGGTTTTCTTTCCATGTATTTGGCTTTTCTAGGCACAGATGAGGTAATGAACCTTCCCAACTGTGGCCTTTGGTAATGTGGACTTTGCTGAGCTCCAGGGTAATATCCAGATTGGGTAATGAGCCCACATGGAGGTGGCAGAAGTCAAAGGACCTTTTTTTGGATAGGATTGGCACGTGCTATTATGGTGGGCTGTTTTATGCAAATACTACCAGTCTACTGCATTGCAAAATTGCTGCATTGCAAAATGCATTATGCATCCAATTTCCTTTGTAAATGAAGCAGTGTGTTACCTCAATAGCTACTTTTGAAGCTGTCTGCAACTTAGAGCAGACGCTAAAACTAACAGAACCCAATGAACCTCCTCTGAATAGTAATCCTTGAATAGAGAGGTGTCTTTAGTAGTTTTTTTACTAATGTAAAGTTTGTTAAATAAAATCCGTATTACAAAAAAGAGAAAGTCAAATGACCTTTTATGGCAAAAATAAAACTTTTTAAATTGCTATACAGTCCATTATGTATGGGCTGCCAAAAGAGGTAATAAAACATGTTTAGTCATGTTGCAAAGCTTAATATTCTGTGGCATGTTGTAACTGAGCCCAAACCAGACAATTGCTTGCTCATAAATCTCCTTTTCTTTAATTCTTTTCATAGAAAAAGATCAAGACTGTTTTTTAGAAACAGTCTTTAGTTGGGTGATCCTGAACACCCTGTTCAACAATATTTACAGGGCTGGAAAAGACATGAGGTGAGTGTGGTTCAGGCTGGTAGACTGCTGTAGCTCAACTCTCAGGTAGTAAGCCAAGAGGATCAATTAAAACATATTATTTTATATTTGATATAAGTATCTTATACAAATAATAATCTCTCATGTATATGTAATTGAGCGCAACACAACTTGTGAACTGCACTGTTATTTCAAGCTTTGAGCTGCTGAAGAAATCTGGGGAATTAATGATGCTTGAAAGGGTAAAGATGCTTTCTCATCGTGCATGTCACTGTATCTGTACCTTTTTTGGCTAAAGATTTTGCCTGCTCTGGCCTTGTAGTCCAGCCACTTTTAGTTTTATTTCCTACTATTGGTTTCTTGCCTCAGCAAATGAAGTCAGTACAGCCCATGTTATTGCCAAAGGTGGTCTTCCCTTCACAGACCCTTCCCTTCACAGGAAGGGTCTGAAGTATAAATTTATGATTAAAATCTTAATTTATTTTCTTGATGTAGAATGTGCTTTACATACCTCACAGGGTTTTCTATTAGAATTATTTGGGTGGTTTTGGTTTTGAATGCACGAGTGTTATTGAAGGAGGAGGAAACTACAGGTTAGATGAAAGCCCTCTAAGGGTTTACAGCTATCACTGCTGGATTGCTTCCAGCAGTCCTCACAGAACTGATATCTTCTGTGCCCTTTCTTAAGCACCATGTGAGGGAGGAAGTCTGTGCATGTAAGGACAGTAACAGATGAGCTGAGGGGACTGGCTGTGTTATGCCTTCAGCAGGTGATACAGTGGCAGCAGTGTGCCATGGGATGGAGATTATAAACCTCTGTATTCGGAGGACAGGATTAACCCCTGGAGAAATCTTATCCCAAGCTCAGGGAAAACACTCATAATCAAGCTGCTTCCACCATAGAACTTTAGGCATTTATCATTTGAATATCTAAGTTAAATGTTTATGCTCACCACATGCACATTAGAGGGTGGTAACTGTCTAATTTAGAAGCTCTGAATCCTGCTGTGGACATTCTGCAGATATCTGGGAAGCTGATGCTGATAAATTTGGTACCTAAAGACCTTTAATGCTTCAGGTTGGGGAATAGATAGTGTCAATCTTCAAAGGATCTGGAGCAGATCTTAGAAGCGTGAGGGTTTTTTTTTTTTTTCTTCTTCTTTTTTAAAGTTATCCTACTGAATGACTAATGGTAAAATAATGGTAAGATCACAGAATCATAAAGGTTGGAAAAGACCTTCAAGATTGCGTCCCACAGCAAAGAGATGGCAAAGTTTGGAGTGAGGGAGATTTTGCTGTCGTCAGCACACTAAACTGCAGTGTCCTAAACATAAACCATAGCACCAGAAGCGAATGGATTTCTCGTAGAGCTAGAGAAACTCTGAAGAGTAAGGACAACTAGTAAAAAGTCCATTACTAAATTGCAATTTAATCCCAGCTACTGAAGTATTCTGGCTTTTTCCTTATCTGTGATGAAGTGCCTAGTAGATGTTTTGCTATCTTGGGGTAGAAGTCCGATTTTGTTAACTTGCTTGTTTGTGTAGAGAGAATAGTAGTCATTAATCAGTGTACTTAAAGTGCCATTCTCTTAAAATGTTCTTTATGTATACTAGTTGCTAACTTGAACATTTGACAAGTCTTCCAGAGACACTTATTCTAGCCTAAGTAACTTTGGGAAACACTGCATTCTGCAAATACTTAGCCATTCTAGGTACATGTGTAGATAATGCATACATATGTGTGTAATAAATGTTATTGTCTGCTTTTTTTTTTTTTTACCTATGTGATTTGATGCATTTATTTCTGAAAGAGCACATTTGTAGCTAGTATTAGTAAGCAACGAAGTATTGTAGAAATATGCAGCTAATCATTTGAGTGTGTGAATGGGATTGGCAGCTTTCTAAAATATCACCTCTTTGGGGAAACAAATGTTTGGTAGATATTTTTTCATTGTCTTCAGGTTGTCTGTTACCTCTTTGGTTGGTTATTTTAAGCTCAATATAATTGTAGAGAACAACATTATTGGCCAATGTGAAAACAATTTATTTTCTCTGAAACTTGTGTTAGCTCTAATTACATTTTAGGATGGATTAGAATTTTTAAAAATATTTTTACAGCATTCTGCAGGTTTTTCATTACTGTGCAGTGCCAGGGAAAATGCCACTTACTATTTTCATGCATCAAAACAGTTTGTCTGCATTGATAAATGTTCACAATTGCTGGTCTGCACTCGCATACCTTTAGCTTCGAGTCGCCTATCTGCTATCTATAAACATACATGCAAAGAACAAAACTATACAAAAACAATTTAGGACAGTTCTGTTAGTTTTTTGCTTTAATTATGTTGTAAGAGACTGTAAATGATATTATTAACCGAGTTGTACAAAACAGTGCACAAGCTAACTCTAAGCCCTGTGTATATTAATGAGATAACAAGGGCAGCCTGTAGCTAGGCAGTGATCATTTTAAAAAATTACTTTAGCTATTTAATTCCAGCTTTGGTGTTTTATTGATTGCATTTAAGCTGTCAGTAGCAGCACATTAATAGCACATTATGGAATTTATTTTTAACTACCTCGGGCTTAAATCTTAATAAAATAAGACAAGCATGATTCCAACATCCTTTGCATCTGTTAGTTGGGCTCTGGTGAGATGCTACAAAGCTCTGGTTTAGCTTTTAGTGAAGGCTAATTGAGAGTAAAATGGTGAGAGGGGCTGAATCTTTTTATTTCTTCCTTTTTTCTAAAGGGTGGACTGCATAACTGCATACATATCTGTACATAGTTTGCTCCTGACAACATAATTGAAATAATAATAATCGGATAATTGAAACACTTTAAAAGCCTTGGTTTTTGTTGCGTTCTGACCAGTGTAGTCCATGTATGTTAAAAAAGGGAAATTGTTTAGTTTCTGGAAGTCTGCAAGTGCTGTGCGACAGCCACAGAAGTACAGTACTAACCAACATACAAAGAGAGCAGCTACCTGCTTAGGTTAGAGTTAGGTGGGTGTATTTTTTAATACATTGACTGTGAATGGGTACCAGAAAGGCCTGAGTGCTGACACATCTTGCAGGACCCCAAAGGGCTGTATCCTTCACAGTAAGGTTAATGTGAGATGTGTTACATGATAATTGAGGGTCATTAGCATTTGTTAAAAATTAAAAGGGAAGCAGAATTTCTCAAGGCCTGTCATTGTACTGAGCATTTGTGGAGATGAAGTGTTTCTAATGAGCAACCTGTGTGCTGTTTGGCTGGACTTTAGGTTTTTGACCTCCTGAACTCTATTGTTGTTTAACCACCTGGACTCCGGCCCAGTTATTCAAGCCAGATACATTAAGCATGGGAGTCTTACTGCCTTTTCTCAAGAGTGATTAGAGAATACTCACCCAGGTTAGGACATAATGTTCCTCAGCTATCACAGTGACCCAATACACAAACATTACTAGAGAAGCAAACCCACCAGGAATATGCATCTTAGACTTCATTGGTTACAGAGCTGTATTCCTGTTTGAAAACATATATATACACACACACACATATATATAGTAGTATAAAAGAGGAGATGGTGGAATTGCTTCCATTGTGATCAGTGTTATGTTTCAGAGACACTGAAAATATTTTGAAATTTTTATTTTTTCCCCCTTCTCCTCTGGAAAACAGGTGCCTACAAGATTGTTTTTAATTGGAATGTTTCTTTAACTGTTATCCTTCCAGCATACAAAAAAAACAAGTATGCATGACCAAAGAGAAAAACATGCTGTAGTCAGAGATAACTATACATGTCAGTAAAGGAAGATTTGTGCCCTTCTACTAGCTTTCTTGTTCGCTCATGGGGAAGTTCAAATAACTCTGCTAGTTTGCTGTTGCTTCAGGAGAAAATAATGATAAGATTATAGATAAGTAACTTTTTTCAAATATATGTTGAAAAGACATGGTTGTGTTTTGGTTGTCTTGAATGTTTTGGAATCTTCTTAACAACCCTCCTTCTTTTCCCCAATAGTATGTATACCCAGTAGGGTATATCCTGCTTATTTGTAAATGAAGACAGCTGCCAAAATTCAGTTGAAAACACTGCTTGGGTACTGTGCAGCAGTTCCACATGCATGTAGACATGCTTGGGGACATTCATGCATTTACATATCTCCACTCCTCAGAGTCTGAAGTTGCAGGAAGTGCCAGATTATTACTTTTTTCCCCTAAACTGACATTCCCATGGCATTGTAGTGATAGCCCTGGTGAAACTGTCACCTCTTGCTACTGATTCTCTGTTTTGCAGAATATAATCTGAGATACATCAGTGGATGTAAAACACAGATTTTTAAATGGCATTTGATGGTGCAATCCTGGTAAAATAGTAAAATGACTTTCCTCATCTGCCAGTGACTTCGGCTCATCATTAAGTGATACTGCCAGTGCAATGCACCCATCTGAATCTGTTCAGAGAGCCCTGCGTGTAGTTTGTAGAGCTGCATCTTTGACCTTTGGTAAACTGTGAGTTACTGTGAACCAGACCCTGTCCTTGACTTCAATGTAACAGTAGAGAAAACATCACATTATTATAAAGGGGAGATATTTGCACCTGCATTATGGTTTGTCTGTTCATTCCTTCCGCCTAGCAAATGTTTAGGGAAATAGAAGGTAAATACACTGCTTATTGAATATTGTCTGCAGTTTCCAGAAATTTTCAGAAGGTCGCTTATACCTCAAAATTGAAGGAACAAAATTATATGCATTTTCATCTGAGAGAACTGTGCTATTTTTAATTTAAGTGATGGGCTATGTTGGTATTAACTTTTTGAAATAACATTATGAAGGTAGCCAAAAGAGTCAATTGCAAATGTACTGGGAAACCTGCAGCGTTGCTCATGACACAATGTTCCTCAGTGTCTGTGAGGACAGGAGAAAGTGAAATGTACAAATGCAGTGATTAAACTGCTTGCTACAGGTGACGGGGAACTTTTTTCTTCTGGGATGGGCTCTAGAAGCTTTTACAGTCTTCTACACAGGAACAGAATAGAAACAGGTAAAACAGAAAACAGATTCATAATGCTTATTTTCCCCATATTGATGCTTTGTTCCTCAAAGTCTATACATACAATCAGATAGGAGAATACGTGTTTTCGCAGTCCTGTTGGGTATTGCTCTCAACCTTGTTAAGCAGTTAGTAATGAAGCTGGATCCTCTTGCTCCATTTTGGAGATGTCTCATTGAATCTTGTGTAGAATGATGTAACTAATGTGTGTGACAGAAGCCCCTGTGCATCGGCTGACGACAGTGGTTTTCCTGGGAAGAAGATAGGACTTTTTATGTCAAAAGACATTGATCATTCTTTTCAGTAATATCAAAGAACAAATATACTGTAGGCTTCACTAGTCAAAAAAAAGTAGCAGAACAATTGGCTTTTATCTGTATGCCTATCATCGCATCTACATAAATTGCACTGATACTAATGGGACTTGTAGAAACATAGATGATAAAAAATACCAGTCAATGAGATACGGAGCAAAACATGCATGGCAATACTACAGAAGCAGCAGAAGGGTTGTGTCCTGTAGGGGTAACATGCATGCGTATAGCTCAGCCTGCTTAGAATGAATTAATGGCATGTGAAACAGGTTACAGACTGCACAAAAGCTCTTCATAATGAAGTATGTAAGCTGTACTGTATGTATAATATAACAGATATAATATTGCATATGCAATAGCTGTGCAAACTTACTGAACTGTAAAAAAAATTGCAAGCTGCATATTTTGAAAAGTATTGGAAATATATGATGAAATCAATAGAAAAGGACTGAATCCTCACAACTGATCATAAATGACAACATTGTGAGCAGAAAAGCAAGAAGCTTCCAGGGAGACAAGGGTGTTAACCAGTGGTCTGATACAGAACAGTTATGTATTTCAGTGTAAGTCACAATGTTGACAAAATCAGCATGGCAGATAGTCGATGCTATTTCTTAATAGTTTCTGAGAGGATTTTGACTAAGATGTGTTTGAGTTCTGTGTTCATTGGAAAAGTGCAGACCAAGAGCAGCAAGCACACTGAAACCATTAATTAATTGTGGTGATTAATTGCCACTCAACTTACACTTACTAGAACTTTTCATTCTTGTTGCTGTATTGAAAATAGCATGGAGGGTCATCTTTATTTTTTATAGATTAAATGTTCAAAGCAAACAATTGATGAATTGAATTCGAAAGGCTTTTTTTTAAAGGGAAATTGTGCAAGGAATGGTTTTGATAAATTATTTTCATAGGATTCCACCTCTCTTGATATTCTAGTTCAAGAGACTCAATATTGCCTTTGAACATTCAAGACAGAAAGGCAGACAGTCTGTAAGATGAAGTGACTGCAGCTGTCTTCAACAGGGTGGTATTAGAGCTGTACTGTTCTCATTTTACCTAGGACTGCAATGTTAGCTTTACCATCTTGCACTCTCTTTATGGTCTTCCAGTATTTCCTTTCTTGACAGACTATATACTCAAGATGCATGTATCTGAAACAGCACTGTGTTCTGGTCTGGTATATCTGGATATTCTTAAATCCAGACAGGAACATGAAGTCACCTTTGAATCCCGGAGTGTTTGTGGATAACATAAAAATATAAAATTAAATAATTCCTGCCTGAAGGAACTCTATAAACAGGAATCCTAAGCAAATACAAATAAATACAGGGATGGAAAAGGTATAGCTGAAGTATGTGTTATCCTAGTTGCATGGAAGCTTTTAGGGCTATAGCAGAAAGGCATCTGAAGCTCTTGGGGCTGCTCTGGTACACCAGCTGCTCAGCTTAATGATGCAGTGGAACTTCTCTGTAAGCAGATTAGCTCCTGAGGCGACTGAGCAAGGTGCAAGGCAATTTTCTTTTGGTAATGTAGGTGCGAGCCTTTAAATAGAAAGAATTACTATTGACTTCAAAGCTGAGTCACCAGCACTAATAAAACTTGAAAGACATAATTTTTAGGTCAATTTGCCAACATTTTAAATTATTGTGAAAGAGTTGCAATTCTTTCCAAAAGAGCATGTGCTCTTTCTACTTCTGCCTATCTGTTTCTTAACAGATAGAGAAGCAGGACTGAAAAACTCGTGAACACCATGGAGACACTGTTTTGCCAGTTCCACATTGTGCCATATTTGTGATCCTTTTTTGTTTCCTTAACTATTTGTTTACTTTCTTATTTCATTTCTGGTCAGTGTGCGTGTTTGTTTCAGTGATAGCATAACTCATCTCATAACTTACGCTTTCTAATGTAAAGTTACGATACTTCTTCGAGGTACTTAGCAGGATTATAAAAGCATTAATCTTTGTGCTTCCCATGCAAATTGTAAAATAGATTAAATACAAAGGACTTAGGCTGAGTACTTCCATATATCAGAACGGCTGTATTTGCTTTCTCTTTGTTGTCAGACTACCTACGTGTTGGCTTTCTTTGCTGTTTAAATGCTGTTCTGTTTGTTCCTAACTTCCCCTGTTTAACAGCAGACAAACCAAGGGAGCACTGAATGAATCGGATGATCCCGAAACAGGCTGTCTAACTGATAACAAGCCAACTTCTCGTCACTTCTATCCTGTCGCCTTGCTGCTTGTCAGCTCACACTTGCTGGTTGTGTGGCTTATTTTAAGTCTTGCTTTGCTATTAGCCAAATATCAATAAACTGCACTTGTGTTCCTTTTCTACAAACAGCAACAAACTAACTTTAGAAAAAGGAATTATGCTGTAATATTTCTACATTTCCAGACCCCAGCGATTCACCTTTAAGATAGAAACGTCTGAAATGTACAATGCTTTCATTATTTTTCTGAACTCTAATACTATGCATTGAGTGATTTGATTTGCTCTTTCTGTTCCTGGTAAAGCTTTCCCACTGTAATTAGCTCAAAGAAAGCCCACTTAAAATGCTGTCACTGTATACAAGATGATGTGGAATCCTGAATGCTTGAACCCCTTTTTTCCCCAGAGTAGTAGTCTGATAAAATAAAAATGAATTTGCACAGTGCGAACTATCCCCCGGCCAAATATTACAGGGCGGTGGTTTGTGAGACTTACTTTGTGTTATTTTCACTGTTGTTATTATTAGCTGATGGGATTTTTTGTTTGTTCTACAAATAGGTTATTATTTTGCTACAACTAACCCATTTCTGTCAAGTAACTAAATGGAATAGAATAAGTTTTGTTTTGTAATTAAATTAACCTGTTTGTAATTGTTGCTTTAGTTGCTTTTGCTTTCAAGGCACTTTTATATTCTTTTTAATGAAGTCCTGTTTGTCTTGATGCACCACTTCGGCACTTGTGACTTTTGTACTGTATGTGAACAAGCATCTTTCCTTTATAAAAGCAGAGAGCTGGATTGGGCTATTTGAAAAGCCATTTCTCTTTTTTCATTGCAAAGCCGAACATATGGGAAATGAAACAGAGATGAAACTTTCCTTCACAAATCTATAGGGCCAGACTTAATAAAATGCCTTATTCCTACAAATCTCATTTTTAGGGCAACAGATACTCTCATATATATAGTAAAGTAATTTGAAAAATATGAGAAGATTTAAAAGGCAAATATATTTCTGGAATCAAAATGAAATGTCTGAATAATTTTTTTTTATTTTTTTTTTTTTTTACTAAACTTGAAAGCTTAAGGGCAAATATATTATGGGAAAAAAATTGTATCATCTATTTCCGAGGGCAATAACTGTATTGGGCCTGGCCTTGGATTTAATTTTGTAAGATGTATCATCACTTGTGGAAAACAAAAAATGTAGAGTTGAATCTTTGTTATTTTTACTTCAACTGTTCCTGAAACTCTGCAATGAACAAATAAAACATATTTATTTATTCTGTGTTTCATGAAGTTGTACTTTTTCCCCCTTTCACTAGAGAAGGATGCCGCATAGAGAATGTTCTGAAGAATGTCAAATGCAGAAAGTATGCATTCAACATGATACAGCTGATGGCTTTCCCAAAGTACTACAGACCTCCAGAAGGGACATATGGAAAAGCTGACACCTAAGCTTAACAAAAATGTGATCAGGAACATCTATGCTAATTAGTGAATATTAAAAAAAATGCTGTTTATGAGTAATTAATTGGCAATGTGTAACAGTCAAGATATTATCCTTATCAGATTTTATCATTTTAGAATAAGTGCAGATAGCCATTGTGAAATAAAACATCACAAAAAAGTAGTGGAGTGAGTGTTCTCGGAGTATCTTCAGCTTTTATGCACAAAGTTGAAACTCAGTGTGACGTGTTAGCTAGCTGGAAATACTTTGAGTAGTCTGATAGAAGATCAAAAAGGGAAATGTGGACTGCTACAGGAATTACCTTAGCACTTTAGACGGTAGCATTTGGACTCTGAAGCAAAACCTGAGATTTAAAGGTTCTCTTCCTGTTGTAAATAATGTTTTCAAGAAAAAACATAAAGTCTGGGTTTTGATTGCTGACCATCAAATCCTCCATAGAACTGTTTATGAAAGATGCTAATCTTAATCCCTGGGTTGAATATGTATTTGGTGATTTGCATCTTTAGGTAAACGTGGTATCTACATGATATATTTTCAATAACTGCAGCATGTAATTTCATACTGGTTCCTTGCAGTTCATTTGGATGTATCATTCTTGGTTTTCTGAACCATAGCCAAATAACACCCACTTCACTTGCACATAAATCACACTGAAATCAGGGAGATGAATTCGTCAGGTAGAGTGACATAAATTTGACCTCTCATGATGTTGTTTAGTGCAAACTCGGAAAACTAACTTTTTATTAGCAGTCAGTAAAATAGAGTTGCTATATACAGAATTTAACATATATGTTTAGGCTATAAGAATGTGTTTTTACAATATCTAAGCATTATTATTAGGGTAACCTGCTGTATTTGGACTAGTTAGCTACTGCAACTGATTTATGGAAAATTACATAGACATTCCAGGATAAAAGACAGCCATCAACTTCAAAAAATTATTTTAAATTAATTAACTGGCCTTTACCAGTTCATTTATTTTTCAGAATATTTTGGAATTTATCTTTCAGAGAGCGTTTGTTTTTTAACTCATATCCATTAATCTCCTTCTCTTGCCTCCCTTCCCCAAATTATATAATTAAAAAGTATTCATTTGACCTTTATGTAATAAATACTTTCATTCTGAGAAAAAATATACAGAAGCATGAGAATTTTACCCAAATGAAACTGCACTGGAAATCTAAGGATCTGTAGGAACACATATTTGCCAAGGATGAAAAGGTTAATAGCGCTTACAGAAGTCACAGAAATCTTGTTGCATGATGAATTAATTTTTTTTTTGTTTTTGATTCATTAAGATACTAAGTATGAATCTGCTATACCGATAAATATTTAAGAGCCTGATTCTGCAAATTATGATTGGGTGACTACGCAAGAATGATCTGGGATGCAAGTAGAATAAAAATCACCTTGCATATTTGCAAGATCAGGCTTCTGACCAACTAGTAAAATATCAGGAAGAGATCCTCATTCTAACATTCACTGACCTCAGTGAAGCCCAGAACTCACCTATCTGATACATGGACATAGTGAATTCAAAGTAAAATTTATTACTTGAATAATGTTTTGGTGCATTTATTGTTTGTTTGTTATATGCCTCCACTAGAATGTGCTTTAATGCCTGATTTTTTCCTCCTTTTAGAATGTATTACTTTGCAGTCGGTGTCAGAAGAGTCAGCGCTGTGTTGTAGATAAGAGGCAGATGAGAATATAATGCCTTGATTTTTCCTGTCATATACCAGTAGAAGCAGGTACTACTGAGTGGGGGGATGGGTGAATATGTTCATGGATTTGTGTTTGTATTTGGGTATTTAACTGTTAAGCATCTGACCTGTACAAAATGTTACTTGTGGGTTTCTAGAGCGTTGGTCTTCCCAAGAAAGAGATGTTCTATTCTGTTAATCTGATTGCTACCTTAATCCTTGCTATCCTGACATGTTTACTATGTTAAAAAAATTACATATTACAACTTAGAAATAGTGGTAAATTCCTTGTGCAATTCTGAAATAACCCCACAGGTGCATCATAGAGAATTATAGCCTTTCTACAGTAATTCTAAACAATTTGAAAAAGTTGTGGGATGGTATTCTCTGGTAAGTGCTTCACCTCAGACCCATAGGCATTCTGACCAGTTCAAAATATTCTACAGACTTATTAGGAAACCCTTCTTTCAAGGTATTTTCTCAGCATTTAAATCACACATGGGATCTATACTGCTGTTGAGACTATCATGTGACCTTTATATTTAACAAGTTTTCAATAGTGAAGCCACGTTAGTGCAAAAACATTCATTAATTCTTTTATTAACAGCCACTCCCTTGTGAAAATAAATCTGTTACTAATGAGAAAAATAGCACATCAGTGCGCTGCAGTGAGACTTCACTGGTTTGGGCCATTACGGAAGCATAGCTTGGGTTATGTTCAAAACAAGGCTGAATTCTTACATCAAATTTTTGATCTGAACATCATTTACTGTCCTAGAAGTTGCATTCAAGCCCCGTGATGCCTGAATGTTTACAGAGGAGGTAAAGTATCCTTGAGATGTTGCACATAGCAGTACACTGTGAATATTAGAGGATTCATACTGCTTGTTTGCAAAGGGTTACAGGAAACATACAGAATTTAGTGGCAGATTCATGGAAAATGCTCCTCATCTGCTTTCATAAGCTTCTTTTGAAAGCTATGAAATGTTCTATCCTAAGGGAAGGACAACATTCAAGGGCTAGAGATTTAACTTTAATATACGTATTTGACGTGTTAAACCACATCCTGTCCTTCTTACTCAACAAATATAGTTATACAAATATGGTTATCAAAATCTGCCTTGAGAAAACTTGAAGGGCTCCTAGATTTTAGTATTTATATAGTGCATTACTGGATACTTGTATGAGGTTTTTCTTTTTTTTTTTCTTTTTATTTAACATACCACATGTTAGCATCTAAATAGAAAATGGCTCTAACATACTTAGAAAAGGGAAGAAAATAAATGCCATGTTTTCTCAAAAGTTACTGCAATTGTGTTACGATACATAACATAGGCCTTGCATTAGTAAGCAGACAGCTCCCTTCCGAAATCTTTTTTTGTGGGGAATTCTCATCAATGTTTTTACAGTTTTTTTAATGGAGAAATTGGGAAACAAACTTCTAATTATATTATTTGATTTCGTCTATGTGAAGTTGTGTATTTTGATGGAATTCTAGCAATGTACGTTGCTATAAAGATTAAATAATACTGGAATATAGCTGTAGCCCACAAAATAATAACTAAGAGCAAGTCTTAATTAATCCTTTGTACTGTTAATTTTTGCACTGTCCAAACATTTAGCATTACATAAGGAAGTTAAAGAACAAACTTTTGTGTCTAAAACAATTGATCTTGATGAAAACTGTTATTTTAAGTGAACAGAAACATATCTAAGTTTCATCATTAGAAACTTAGGTGAAAAGTGCAACATATCATTTTGAAGCCTAGGGTACAGCCCCTGTTTTGATCTTCAGAAAATAAACTCATTTCTAGTTTTATAAGACATTACAGGAAGTCCTACAGTCAGCTGATCAAAAACAGCAAACACACCGAATATCACCAGGTGTAATAAACTGTGTTAAAATCTATTCAGCAAAATTATTTCTGTGAGTTAATGGATGTAACTAGTTAACAATCTTACATATATATTGTGTTAGTTGGCTATGCTGTAGACTTGAAATCATTCATATATCTGTATTTATGCTTTTTTATTTTAAAGAGGAAGTGTACTGTACAGGCAATACCATGACATGAGTCTTCAATCTTTATCGATTATTTGCAACTTAAAAGCAGATGTTTACATTCTAAGTGCTTTAAGGTCATTAGTTATTCTTTAAAACAGACACCTGCCTTGTAGAATGCATGTTTAAAAAAAAATCTGTTTTGTTCAAAAACAAAACAACAACAAACAAACAAACAAAAAAAACAGATTTCGGTCTCTAGAACAGCTTTTACCCTAGTCATGAAACACATCAACAATGATTGTGTTGTGTTGCCAGAGGATTCACCTTATACTCTGCAGCACTCAAACCTTTATTTGTCTTTTCTCTATATATCATCTACTAAGTAATAAAGAAAATCAACGTATTACTGATGATCCAAGAATTAAAAATTACATTTGCTCAAATACACATAAGATTGAATATTTCATAATGAATAAAACAGAAGACATTTGTGAACCCAACGTATCCATATTCCAAAGAGCTGAAAACTATAAAGTATGAGTGTTTGTGTACTGGCAGGGAGAATGGAATATGGTAGAAAGGTAAGAAAATAGAATGCTCTGAATCTGTGCTTTGGACCATGCCGCTGTAAGTTGAGCATCTAACATAATGGTCTTTCGTACTCTTCTTATTTGGCATGCAAATTACTTCCAAAGTTGTTGACTCTTCTGTTTTGTTTATGAAGAGTCTGAGTTCAAAATTTCTGAAATCCAAGGTTACTTTGGTATTTGTTTTATTTTGGGGTACCTGTTCCACTGTAAAAGCCCTGTCTCGCTCTCCAGAGTATACGGAGGCTATTTGTACTAGTAACATTAACGTCACTTTAGTCCACAGCATGTTTAATGAAGCACAACTAGGCAATTCAACTTTCTTTGTCCTGCAGGATTTAGTATTTTGTTTTGTTGCTCTGTAAGCCATGCCCATTGTACACTGTGTGCATATTTTTATTTAAATAAATGCGATGTTTATTTTTTATGTTTCTGCCTTCTTGTGTTATTCATTCTTCATTTTCATGACAGTGCCTATGTTCAGTGGGCAGATTCTGCACAATGCTAAGAATGTATTCGCTCCTAGAGGAGTCAGTGAAATTCAGAGAGCAAATATTTAAGAAAGGCTCTGACACAAAAGTGTAGGAAAAAAAAAGTGTGACTATATGACTATAGACTAAATGTTTTTGTTGTGTCTGGTATTACTACAGTTTTCATCTCAGAACCAAACAGGTTGAACACTTTCTAACTAAAACCAAAATACTCACATACTCATAGGGAAACCCTTTCATGTAACTACTGACCTGTAAAGAATTACTCAAGTGTAATAGAGGTGGGATCAACATCTTTCAGAATGAAGCCTCTTAAAAATGCAAAGTGGCATGCTTTAGCTGGTATTTTCTCATTGTTATAACAATGTTTCTTCCTGGAATCTAGACCTTGGAAGATAAACATAGGCTGCTTCAGTTGGATGTGTTTTTCTTTAATACACGGATTTATTATATTATGCGTCTTCACCATAAAGGGTAAATTCTCTGTGGCTGGCTGAAAGGTAGCTGAAAGCTTGTTCTGGCTACAGAATGCAATAAAATGTGGCTCACCTTCTGTATTGTTAGTACTATGATTAGAAGTTTGTGGCATGGCTGACTTCGTGTGTTTACGTTTGGTTGCTTTACACTGATAAATTCAGGGAGATGTTAATCACTTTTGTGGTTCTTGATTACCTTCAGAAAGCACTGGGAACTTACGGTTATTATGGTAATAACTCATAAAACATCTGCTACCATTCAGTCTAGGTATTTTGTCTCTTACTAACAAAAGTGACCATCTTTCAGTATACTTTGTCTTGCTTTATATGCTTACAAAGTCTAGTCTTTTATGTAGATTAGGAAATACTTTTCTAATGGCAGAATTTTAAAGACTAGAAAAGGTAAAACTGCAACAGTAAAGAAATGGTACCACAGAATTTACCTGCTTTCACCGCTTCTTTTTCCGAAGATATTTTGGAGTATTTTAGGGCAGAAGTACAATCTGATGTTTCTGAAACACGATCCACATTGATCTGCAATGGGGTGTTCATTGTTGGCGCTGGGAATCTGCATGCACAAAACGGCAAGGTCAGCATGACTGTTTCTTGCACTAGTCCGGGGCGTGGGAGCCCTGTTGCCCGCTGCCGCTGGCGGCCTGCCGAGTCCCGTGTGTATCCCGTGTGTATCCCGGGCTTCAGCAGGCCTGTGGCAACCTTAGCAGCGGGACTAAGAACAACAAACTTGTAGGGACTGATTGCCAGTGACTGTGCTCTGCTTGCTTTACTAAAATGCATACACTATATACATCTCTATGCAAGCCAAGTACTGTCCTAAACCATTAGGTTAATGATAAATAATAATAATTAAAAAATGATGCTGCTTCTAAACAAAGCAGTGGGATTCTAAATAAAGTGGCATGAGAACCTGAATTTAAAGAGTAGCTAAGCAGGCATCATGCACGTATGCTCTTAGGCAAGCAAAGTGGTTTTGCATAGAAATGGTTATACCACTTTGTACAGTCTCACAAAGGCAAGCGATCATGACACTCCTTAAGAGAGAGGAAGTAAGCAAGCACAGAACAGATCATGGAAGTCTTTTCTTAGTTGATTGTAAGCATTGTACCTCTGGATTTCACACATGAAAATGATTAATAATCCTCTTGGAGGGTGTTTGCAAGACCCAGTATAAACAGAAAGCACTTCTTTAGATAGATTAAACACTTTATAAACTTTCAATGCAAATCAAGTTGTCATCACCTTGGAGGGGTAAAATAAATTGAAAAAATACATTGTAAAATACCAGTAAGTAATACTAGGCAGTCTTTAATGGCTAACTTGATTTGTTTATTATACACTATCTCCACACTTTGCTGAAACAAAGGGGGTGGTTGTGAAAATAAAGAAATAAAACTCAAGGCTTTTATTTTTTTAATCTCAATAAAGGAAAAAGTGAGCAGTTCAGAGGATTGGAAAATAGCGGCTCTTAGCAGTTTTTTTGTGTATAAATCCAGCCAGGGTGTTCAACTATAAATTGCTGGTAAGAGTTGGTTTAAAAAAAAAAAAAAGTGAAGCACCCAATTTATATTTATGTATTCATGGGCATAGTTAATGGACATCAGCAGGGAAGATGGGCTCCACACTTTTTAAAAATCAACAAGAAAGTAGTGCACACAGTGCAATTCCCTTTTGCATTAAAGCTATTAAGTCAAATCAATTTTTACAAGCACACAGGCCAGAGCTCTGGCACTTAATTCCTTTTGATCTTCAGCCTGCTAAATTCCACTTCCTACTGTGCTACCATGCAGTTTATTTTTAACAGTTAATTTGTTTGGACATCATTAAAAAGTGAATACTACAGTTTCTAGCAGTAATAAAGCACTGAACTGTCTATCAAGCTGTAAACTGTGTGTGTATTCACGCACACAAACAGCTGATTGCAGAAAGGGAAACTGTAGAGTTAACAAAAATGCCACATCACTCTGTTCAAAACTGTGAAGCAGAATATATCCCTGACACTGACGTGCGCAAAGGCAGCAGTGAGCTTAACTCACCAATTTCCATGCTCTAAGTGCAACTTTCTGTTACCATAGCTGTTAAAACCTTTAGAGAGAGAGACTGCCATGAAATGACAGGTTCTGAAGGGAAGCGTTTGCAACCAAGTCAATGGATTTATCTCGGAATTACAATGATGCTAATTCAAAAATATCCTTATATTACTGTGATTAGTGCCCTAAAGCACATTATTTCCCAGTTCAAGATTCTTTTTCCAGCTGACTACTACTCTAGAGTTGGTATAGAGCATCTTATATAAATCTGTGCACATCTTACGCACATCTTTAGGGCTAGAGTTTCTCTGTTGTTTAAATTTGTGTGATGTGAGACAAAAAAAGTTTTATTTTTTTCAATTAACGATCATGCTGTGATTATGTTTTAGTTGATTATTTTCAGTTAGAAGACTACTAGGTTTATATGAAGGACCCATGAAGAGATCTATGTTCCCATAAACATGCTCCAGTTGCAGCACTGAAACCCCCATTGAGATGCTGAAATTAGCACATTCGGGCAGTAGGAATCTGGATGCTCCCAAAGGGAGATGGATTGCGTAGGACTGTTGAGCTACTGGTGTCAGAGAGGCTCAGCAATTGCACTGAAGACAACTGTGCTCAAACACACTAATTGCTCTGCATGGCTCATTCAGAGAGGTAAGTCCGGGGGGAAAGAGTGACTGTATTCTTGATAAGCCTACATCCAGTAATTGCAGGTAAAGTATTTTCAGTTTGTGGTAAATTATCCAGGGATTAAAAAGCCATCAGAAACCTGGGACCTGCTAAATGTGCTGGCTTTTTGCTTTGTCCTAGACCCTCTTGGCTATCCTTATCTTCACCTATGGCCTCTTGTGCAATTCATAAAAACAGAGTTAAGTGGAAAAAAAAAATAGACCAAAGATTCCTCCTCCAACAGTGACAAAGAGTCAGTGTGTAGGGAACAGCTTAAGAGCAGGGTTTATTTACCTAGTGAGTCTCGTAACAGGGCTCTCCCAGCTTCTGGTAATAATTTAGGGATGTGTGGAGTAAGATGCATATTTCATGTTTAGGGCAGAAATTCAAGAAAAAAACAAGCATAAGTCTTACTAACCAAGTTATTTGACTTGTTTGTAATAGGGTTTAGATTACTTTATTTTTTGTGGTTGTCTTTGTAGACCAAGTCAATGAAAACTAAGTAAAGGTGCACTCAAGCAGATATGAGTTCACAATTTCAAACACAGCATTACAAAATGTGATCAGACACGGAAATGCTACCTTTGAATAGATACTCTAGTGAGTCTGTGAATCTGAATCATCCAGCCTTCAAAACCAAAGCCCCATCAGAAATGTAACGTCTGTAAGATTTGCTTTGTATCCAGTTCTCCTCATCAGAAACTCTGCTGATCCATCTGCTTTTGTTTCTTGTTTACATAGCAACTCGGGTCCCTGAAGGGGGAACTGAATTAGAAGCAGCACTGCACAGGTTTCACAGTTGAACAGCACAGAACTCACTCACTAGAGTACTGTTTAGAAATATAATAAATTTGGGACTTGGTAAATATTATGTACAAATCATGCGACTAGATGGTGCTTACAAAGAAAGGATCGAAGCCACCTGCAGGAAATTCTGCATGTCGGCTTTGTTTTTCATAAATAGCAAATGATAATTTGAGTAAAATGTTGGCTGTGTGAACCAAGTTCATCAGCTATATTGATCAACAGTTGCCTCTGCTTTTATTGTGCAGTAGGGACAATACGACAGATTAGCCTTTTCAGATAAAGGCTATTTTAAATAGAACACCTGCTTCTCTTAGGTCTGAAAAATGTAATTTTTTAAAGGCTATTTCATGATATTTTGTTGTGAAGGCTATCGTGTGTATTCTTTTAGAGAACCAAAACCTGGACCTGTAACAAAATAAATCTAAAAATAAGCTAGAAAAGGTGGGAAAGTACCCACCTACTCATCTGTGGGATAATCATATACAGTTCAGGAAATGTTAGATATAATTACCACACTCCTCCTTCAGTGCTTTATCTATCTAATACAGATATAAAATAATTTTGTTCCAACTGTTCTCTTAATTTAATTTAACATGGGCTTACCTCTTACACCCTCGACAGGATGAACATACATTTCACATTTGTGGCTGCACACTTCATTCCCCCTGTAGTAGAACACTAACTGGTCTATCAATGAAATTAACTAACGTTTATTGTGAGAATAAACTTTGAGCCCACAAAGTTCATCCTGCCTTGAGCATAAGAGGTAAACTCAAGCTGAAGAAATGGAGCAATAAATGTGAAAATAAGATAAACAAAACACGTGCTTAATAGATGATGTTCTTAGATAAGCACTTAACCAAGCCAAGTCTTAAATTGTAAGTTAAGTAAATATCAAGTAAATAATTGATTGCACAAGGTATGTCAATCCTCATCATTCCATTTTCATCCTGAATTTCATTTTAGAAGGTCCACCTTTTTTCTTTTTTGGCGGGATGGGGGGGGGGTTCTTTTAAAGAGTCGTTTTCAATTTGTAATAGGTCAGTGAAGATTTTATACCTCATATACCCCTTATTTGAAAGAAACCCCTTTCTTCTTTTTCTGTCAGAAACTGGCTATTAACAAATAATTGTAAATGACCAAATCTGCTTGGGAATCCTTAAGTGTTCTTGGTATTGGCATTCGTGATCAGTATGCTTAAAACTTAAAAGCTAGAATAGCAAAATAGTTACATGGGAGCAACTGCAGCCCTCCTGTGTGCAGGGGAAGACTTCTTTTTTTTCCTTCCACTTCAACAATTTTCTCAATCGTATTACTTCAGAGCACTACTCAGTACAAGACTACATATGACAGAGAAATGTGTCACAATATCTGCTATTAATGTAATGTTTTGTTGAAGCACCAAAATGAAGATGAATGGCATCAAGTCAATTTAAATGCTATTTCAGCACACAGGTAGACAGTTGTCTGTAATATCTATTCTTATTTTCAGTAGTTGGAGGTTCGCATTTACATGGTTTTGTTTTGCTAAAGTGATCCACCTTGGAATGCAGGTAGGTACGTTAAAATCTTATATTACTTCATGATTTGATACAGCTTTTAACGGCTGATAATTTCCATTCTCTAGCACTATCTCAAAAAGGACATAACGTGGAAGGGCAAAAAAATAAGCTCACCCATGTAGATAACAGTAATATATATTTTTCTTTGTAACTATGTATAATGTATATTGTGCGAACTTTTCCAAGTTGCTAATTATACTGAGATTTAGCGCATGATGCAAGAGCTAATCTATTACCATCGCAGTCCTGAGACTGTGATCTAATATACGTTATTTCCTTTGATCAGCTGAGTGAAGTGTTATGAATTCTACACATCAATGTTTCCCAAAAGAAAATTAGATGTTTGCATGTCTTATTAGTTAAGTACTGCTAAGACTCCTGAATTTTAAAATGACCTGATTTAAGACAAATCTTTTTTCTTCTCCTTCCATGTTTCCTTATTTGCATCTGTAGAAACTTAATTCATTCACTATTTCTTTACCCTTCAAAGAGCTTTGTAATAACTTATTCAAATACCAACTAATCACAACAAGGAGAGCGAGGCAAATAGTAGTTCCAAAGATGGAAAATGTTGTGCACTTGTTCTCCTGTGTCATGTTCAATCATACCACAATGGATAGAACAGAACTGCAGAGCAAAAGATTTAATTTTATGTACACACAAACACATGCCACATATATCCAGTATGCACCCTGAAGAAAACTGTAGATTTGTATTATGTCGAGTGAAGGAAGTAAATACTTACAGTCTAAGCATATCTAATAAGGAAGAAATGGTCATTACAGAGCAATGATAAAACCAAGAAGGTGTACTGCTGAAGCCATTCAACTGTTATAATCACACTAAACTGAAAATAATACCACTATACAATCACTATATAAAAATAACGCTGGGCTGAAGTCAAATCATAAAATGAATTGAACCATTGAATTAGTCATGGAAATCATCTCCCTAAATGCTGAAGAAGTTGGTTGTCCAAGTTGGCTGTCTCCCATTCAAGAAAATCAACTTTATTCTCTAGTGATCCATAAGCTTCAAGGCCAGAAGAGATCTGTGCTTCTCTCTACAGTATAATAAGTCATACTTTTACTTTAAACTCTTTTGTTAGATTAAATGATTTTACTCTTCAGAAATATGAATTTAACTGCTTGCAGAACCCAGCAATTATCTCTTGCTGTAGGTATGTCATGGATTAGGTAAAATATGCCTAAATAATCCCATGCAATTGAGAGCAAGGAAACCTTAAGGTCACTGGTATTTGTCCTGGGGAAGTTTCTGTGTGAGCGTAAGTGAGAACCCGTCAATGTATTAAAACATGCTAGTGAGACATAGAGGATTTCTGTGCTTCCTCAGATTGCTGGTTTTGTGTACTATTCTTCTCCAACTGTGGTTGTTTTATTCAGTGTTGACTACTGAATCCAAATCATTTAACGTGAGAAATGCAAACTGAGGCTTGACTCTACAAACTTAATTGTCATAAATTGTGTAGTATCTTGCTACAGTCATCTTTGGATAAGTGAAGCAGCACTGTGCTGCTTAGGTCAAGTTCGTGTGGGGTAATTCTTAAGAATTACCTATCTGGAACTAGTAAATAAATACATATTTCAGGATTTTGATGATGTAAAATGGAGACTCAAGCATAGGTTGATCTCACTAAACTTCCATTGTCTAATTGTACTCTAGTTGTTATTTACATTCACAGGAAAGAAATGCTCCCAGACAGAGATGTCTTAAATACAACACTGTGAAGACTATGGGAACTGTTCTCTAAAGGTAATGATCTCTTTCCAGTTAGGAAGAGACTACTGATTCTGAAAAATAGTTTAGATAAGACACCCACAGCGAAAGTTAGGTTGGCTGAAGCCCAATCATGAGCACTAACAGTGTTGTTTTGCTGTGGAAAAAAAAAAAGGCTCATTTTAGAGCAAGGAGCAAGTAGAAACATCAAATGTATTGGGACAGGTATTTTCAAGAATCTTTAGAATACGGAAAAGCATAGTAAAACATTATTTTAAGAAAATGAAAAGAAAAAGGTTGGCTGGATAAAAATTCTTGCTTCAGTATATCTTACCAGTCTGCAAAAATTCAGTATCAAAAAACCTTCTTAATAATCAGGAAAATATCTTGCATATAACCACAAAGAACATTCATTCTGGTGGGACCTTAAAAAAGTAAATAATTTATGACTTAAGTTGTTAATCTACTTGAAGACAGCAATATTGAAAACTGGCTCTTTGTCAAATTGTGTATCTGCCTACTTATTATTTGGTCAAAGGAAGTTTCAAAATGTAAATAAAATACATTGAAAAATAAAATACATTTTTCAGTTTGATATAGGGTTTGTTGTTGACCCTTTCTCAGGATACTAAATCAACAGCAAAGTATATGCCAAGCTGTAACACATCCTAAAGAGTAAAAAAGAGTTGTTTCTGGTAGCTACATGGGCAACAGACCAGGTGTAGGCAACACACAAGGTGTGATGGTCAGACATCACAAACAGCAGTGACTGGCAATGCAAGTGTGCCATTTCAAGAGAGCCAGCCACTTGCCAAATTAAGTTAAATATCCAGCTTGTGAAACTGTCAAATAAAGCAGCAGTGAGGATAGCATATACAGCATTTCTCCTCTCAAGGACCTACTCAAAGTCTTGAGGAAGTTTAAGAAGTTGTCTAGACTCGCACTGAAATTATGGAATATTTACAGCAGCGCTGACAAGATTTGTTGGCAGTTTTCACATCTGCACTGGCATGAAAAGCAATGGCAATCAAAATATATAGCTGCTGTTTCTCCTCTGCCCTGTACTCTTTCAGCAGGGCTCCCTATAGCTTTAAACTAGGAAGATAAAGGACTTGCTCTTTGGAGGTTGCTGCCTCTCAGTGAGCCTCTGAATATTCAGCACTTCTGAGAAACTTGCCTCTAATGACCTCTATCTTTCAGCCATTTAACTGCTCAGAATTAGAACAGCTATTTAAACACTTATTTTTCCTGAGCCATCCCAAACAAAACTGACGCCTCATGGGAATATTAAGAACCTCAGGATTAAATGCTGAAGGGCTTTCTGGTTTCTTCACCCTTCCAGATATATTTCAAATTTAATCGTTGTAATGAAAGCAGTTTAATCCCTGCAGTGGCTAAGCTGCACCAAGGACGTCATTAGTACTGGAATTGCGCTGAAGCTGCAGAGCAAAGGAAAGGCCTCCTGCCCACCAGAGCAGCACCAAGCGAGTGCCATTTTACCAGGGCAAGGGCAATGGTGCTGACACTTGATGAACTGCTGTCTTTTGGAGGTGCATCACTGATTAAATTTGTGATTTTGGGAAGCCAGAGAGGTAAAAGGGAAAAAACGGCTGCAGGAGGTCTTTTTACAAGGATGGGTAGCAGGGGACATTCTTGTTTCCTTCGATTCCTGGTTCCTTCTCCTGCAGGGAGAAAATGGGCCTGAAGGGAGCACAAGGAACCTTCCAGAAGCTCCCGGCAGCTGGGGCAGCACGCGTTTGGGGCGGGGGAGCAGAACCTTCTGGAAGACGGGATCCGAAGGGTGGAGAGGAGAGAGAGAGAGAGAGAGAATAGAACCTTCTGGAAGGTGGAAGGGAAGAAGCTTTAGGAGAGAGAGAGAGAGAATAGAACCTTCCGGAAGGTGGAAGGGAAGAAGCTTTTCCAGGTGAATTCTGAGGTTTCAGAGTCTGTGGAAAGCCAAAGGAGCCTTCAGGACCTGCCTTTGCAACACAGTGGTAGCAACGCTGCATGAAAAAAGCTGAAACTTAGGAACTTTTTTTTTTGTTTTTTTTTGTTTGTTTGTTTTGTTTTGTTTTTGGAAGTACATACAGGTTGTTTGCTAGGCTTTGTCAAGGTGGCTCCTTCCCCGAGGGACATGGCGTTCTTGCTTAGCCTTAAGGTGCCACGTCAGGAAGGAGAAATGGAAAACACTTTCCCTTGGGCACAGTGTGCTTTCAGTAAGGCTTTAAATATTTGTCTTGATAAATATTTAATACTACAATAGAGTAACAGAGTTGTTTGTAAAATGTCAAAGGATATTATTGTGAAGAGTTAATAATTATTTAACAAACTGCATGCTTTTAACTTTTTCATTTTTCTGATGTTTTTGGAGTTTATGGGAGTGTATTTTGTCAGAGAAAAAAAAATTAATCTTAGTTTTTACTCATAGAGGCAAACCCTGTAACACATTATACACGGCTTTCTGGATCAACCTGTTGCATGCTTGCTTTTGCTGCTATTTATAACTGTTTAATTCTGTAGGTTAGCCATAGGCCTTCCACTCCAGTGAGAGCAGTTGGGGACAGTGTTACCTTACTGTCACTTGCCTGACCTGCTTCATCAGGAACCAAATTTCAGGCAACAGTGGCCCTCAGATCTCTGTCCTTGACAAGCTCAGTTACAGTGTTACCACTGCCTGGCAAAATACCTGGGTTTTGAGTGCTATTGTGCTGTTCCTTTACGTTTCCCAGACACACGCCTTAGGTCAATACATATATGGCATGCCAAATGTAAACCTTAAATGAAATGCCTGTTCAGGCACTGGTGTTTTAGTATTTGCTCGCCTTTGTGTAGCAGTGCCTTCCGCATACACTGTTTGCTAAGTCATCCTGTTATATATAAGCTGCAACACTCTGGCATATATGGAGACTAAAGAACACAAAGGCTTACTTTTTGTCATCCTAAAATGACATAGCCTGAGGTTACTTTCTGGTGCGGGATAAATAAAAGCATTGAAAGTGGTTTACGCTGGCTTTTGATTCTTGCTCTTTACAGGTGTGAGTCATGATTGCTTAAGAGCAAACACTTGGTAACAGTTCGGCAACTTTTGCTGTGGAAGTTTGGTACAATATAAACACAATGTGAAATTCTTGTGTTTCAGATAATTATCAGATAAAAATGGATTGGCAGTGCAGTGGTGTATTTGCCAGAACAGTTTTACCCTGTTCTTCTCTCTTGACATAGCTGTAAACTTTGGCTGAACTTAAAGTAGACTTGTCTGCATGTAGACAAGTAGAAGATGTCTATCTCTACCCTACATGTTTTGTACTTAGGATTTTGAGTCCTCCTTGGATAGCTGGAATCAAGTGATACGTGACACAACTTGCAGTCCAAGATCCTGAGATGGCTACTTAGTTATCCAGGCTACAGAGGCGCTTGGCTTTGTCAGCAGTGTCTAGCAGAGAATGACAAGATAGTTGAGATGGTGTGGGCGTGGAGTGTAATATAGCTTCTGTCCGTTAGTCCCATTATGCCACCAGCCGTTTAATGCCAAATATTAGGACAATTGCAGTTAACATTATGTCAGTGGGTTTTACTTTTCAACCACACCGTGATGTGCTTGGCCAGCTGAACAGGTATGCATTGTGTATGTGCAGTGAACCCACTATGTCACATGCAGCTTTTGCGCTTACACAGTGCACATGATAGGTGATATACAGGTCTTTAGAGCAAATGGAGCTATTGATGCTTCCAGTGCTAACAGACACATACAAAGTATAGCTCCAGCAGTGCTATACAGGACCTTGGGTCAAGGATAGGGCTCCCTCAATTCCAGAGGTCTAGAGATTCAAATCAAACACAGAAACTGGAGCTAGAGGTATTTTCAAGCGAAAAATGCAAACTCCTCGGGGGAGAGGAAGTAGATATTAGTCTGTCCACTGGATTGTGGAAAGGGACTCTATTATGGTGCTTCTAGAAGATATATTGTACATGTGCAACCTTGTTTTTACGCACCACCTGTGCTTAAAAATATGCAGCTATAATTTCATGCAGTTGTGCAGAATTCTATTAAAGCATCATAATGTGTCTAGTAGTATGAGATTATTTCCTGGACAACGGCTGTGTAACTGAGTTGCAGTGTGTCCTGTCAGAGTTCCTTTTTTCAGCTTTTCTAACATCCTTTGAAAATCCTTCGCGTTTTTCTCAGAGGAGTTCTCAGTTCTCTTTACCCTTAAAAACAAAGAAAAATTGATTCTCATTTAATGCAGTAATGGATTGATATGTGTTTTACTTACTTAACAGCAGTGCAGAGATGAGTTATAGGTAATGAAGCATTTTCTATTAGCCATAGCGGAGTGAGAGAAATTAGAAAGCAGATGCATACCCAAACTATGCAATATAGCTACTACATTGTATAAAAAACAGGCCTGTCTAAGCTCTTGACATGTTTTTCCTAGTTTTTCACTATTTTCTGAGGAAAACAACTGGCAAAAATAGAGCTTCAACTTCCAGAAGTAAAGCAGGTAATTGACGTATCGTGCAGTTTTGATATTGACTCTTCCTCTGCAGAGTGAGCCATTATTTTTGCCGAAGTTTCTCTGCCTTCGGTTTTGCATATGAGGATGTCATTAACGGTTATCATCACTGTAGTTCTTGTTCCTATAAGGCAGAAGTTCTTTATCATCTGATGCTTTGGAGTTTATAGCCTAGATCAGTGGTTGTGAGTGATAATGCATTTTCTCTAAAACTTTTATTTCCTGCTTTGTTCTAGGCTTTCAGTCTAGCAGCTAATTTCACACCAAGGACCTAATTTCTTTACCTCTCCTGGCATTTCTCCTCTGCTTAAAGCGTTCATAAAGATGGTGTAACTGTATCTGAAATCCTCATTAAAGCTAGGGAGAACTTGTCTGGCAAGCAAATGCTTTGAGAAATGTGTGTGTGTGTGTGTGTTTTAAAGGCTATTTGAGCTCTCAAACCTAGGGAAAAATATGCGGTGTTACTTAGAAACTGGTTGCCAGTGCTGTGTCACACACTTTTCCAATACTGAAGTGGTAGTGGTCATGATTATTAATGATAGGTTAATATTGTGCTTCGCTTTTAGGTTTCCTTCACAGCTCAGATTTTTATATTTTGGAAACAAATATTAGATGGAAATATAAGGGTTTTTTAAGGTATTTCTGTCTTCTTCTGTATATTTCAGTGTTTTTCCAACTGTTCTCTGTTGTGTCCTCTTTTCCTGACCAATTGTTTGAAATGACACTGAACCTTTGAGCCCAGTAGCTTAGTAATAACAAAATACATGGCGATACTGTAAAATTTTGGGAGTTAACCAGCCTTGTTCAAATAGATCTGCTGAGCACTGGGCTGCGTTTCAGCATTCAAATGCATTAAAGTTGAATTTAAGATTTAAAATGAGTGCCAAAAATTCAAAGGACCTAAGAACATCTTACCAAATCACTTTTTTTTTCTTCTTCTTCTTACTATCAGGCCACAAACTAGTATGGAATATCCAAAATGAGTAAAACTCTGCCATTTTTCCATCTCAAAAGGTAAATTTAAATAAGCCCACAGTTTAAATCATGTCAAAATATCTTAGTTCTTCACAGATTTACAATTCTGCCACCTGAAAAAAAATGCAGCATATAATTTTTCATATACTTTGCAGGTAAGATAGCTAGATTACTTAAGATTACACAGCTTCTCCTTCTTTGACAAATGCTCACAACATGAGCCACAGCCTTATTTTTGTTGAGCTTTTAGGTGCATTCACTCCCTTCAAAGCAAAGCTGCTATGCTAGCCTGACTACCTATTTTTTCACCTGACATAAAAGTAGCAGAGGAGTCGGCATCAAAGGATGCTGATAAGGAATTTTCACAGATATCTCTCCAAACTGGTGCTGCAAAGGCACATTAATCTAAAGATAAACATAAAGCGTGTTTGTTGTTAAGTTATTATGATTAGCCTACAGTATCTTCTAAATGCACTTCTAAACACCCAGCTTGCCAGTATGCACTGTGATTCTGAATGTGTGATTTTATTTAAAATATCTTTGCAATCAAATATATTTTACATTCGTCAAAACATCAGCATTGTAAGATTTGGAACTGGCTACTGTGCTGACAGCTAATACATCTTTATAAATCTACAGCAGTGAAATGATTAAAGTTAATTCTTCATTTGTACTTAGTGATGGTGTTTAGAATTTAGTTTTTTTTACTACCCAATAATTTTCTTTTGACTGAAGGATAAGATAGTAAAGAAACATATTTTGCATCTTCTAAATTCTAGGTTATGTTAAATTTATCAGATGGTTTTATAGGCAAAACAGTGACTGCAGTATAAAATCAATTGTTGCTTAATAATCTCAGCTTTATGAATGAACCAGCATACATTTTATAGACATGTCAGAACAGAGATCTCCCTATCCTTGACTCTGTTTTGTAGTCCATTGGAATAACTAAGGTTGGGAAACTTCAAATCATAGATGCCAGCTTCTTACTGTCATACTGGATGCACCTTAGAGAGTTTTTCAGTCTTCATGTGTATTTTGAACACCCCTTCCATCGTGATGGCAGAAAAACAGCAAGGGCAGATTAGGCCCCAAGTCCAGTTCTAGATGTGGAATTGGCTGTTACATTAAGTTGCTTGGATTGAAGGCAGCCGAGAACCCCTACATGGTAGCAGACATTTTCCATGTTTCATCCCCAGCGTTGTGATGTTCTTTCGAGAAGTGTTCAGGTGTTCAGGTGTTTTTCTTTGGCACTGCCTTGGATCTCCCTGATGTAAGCATGCAACGTTATGTTTGTCCAAATTGCTATGGAGAAAGCATTTCTGGAGGAAAAAAATTCAGAATGTAGATCGTATTTTCATGCATCTAAATGATTGTTTTATGCACTTAGAAGGGAAGTATGCAGAAGTGTTAAAATTCCTGCTGCTATTGGATCAGGTTTCACCAAAGAGCCTATGTGAAAGCTAGTGAAGATGGTACTTGGTATTTTGCTGAGTATCATCATTAATCATTTGTAGTCTCTTAAAAATATTCCTGGAAAGAGGAGAGAGAAAACAGCATAGCTGAAGGTATATTTAACGCCTGTGCCAACAAAATCTGCTTAAAAATTAGATGCATATTCAGTTGGGTGTTTTGCACCCATTGCTGCTGACTTTCCCAAACAAGAGGCTGATGATAAACTAGTGCAAGAATTTCTGCAGGCAAAAGCCTGTGGTGCAGAAATAGGAACAAAGCACTGGAGTCTCTATAAAGACAAGCTGCAACATCCTGGCAGGGTGATGATTTATATCTTCCAAAAGGCTAAGTGGTGTCCGTGGTTCTTTCTCATGTTGTTGCAGTGAAAGATAGTCGTCACAGTGGAAAGTAGTTGTCCATAAACATGGAGGGACTGTCATGAGGGCATTGCCTCCTGCTGTCGGCCCTGCACGTGATGCTCTCTGCAACAGGGCTGTCTTAATGGGCTGTGAAGCAACTGTGCTGAAATTAAACTATTCCAAGGCAAAAGGACAGTAATTTCCACCTAAAGGCAGATACAGAGGGTGTGGCAGTCTGAGTCCTTTGCTTGTGTTTTGGAAATCCTGCTATGAAGAATCTTTTAACTTGAAGAGGGATCACATGCTTCTTTCTTCATTTTTTTTTTTTAATTCTGTATTGCCGGCAGCTTTTGTAGAAAGAAATTCCTCTGATACTGCAGATGAATGCCTAACTTTTAATTAACTCAGTGAATGGATATAGATCAAGTTTGCTGTATCCATTCATCTGTATTTGAATTAAGAAAAGGCATGTGTTGAGAGCTGTAATGTAATGAAGTTTATTTTTAATTAACCTGATTTGCACTTGTAAGTTAAAGCTAATTAGTACAGTTAATTCATCGTTTATATCTTTGGCCACAGGAGGCTGTTTGATTTTCTGCCTGCTTGGTTCTAAGCCATAAGAATATATTTATTACCTGCAAATTTCAAGACTTCTATTGAGCTGATACAAACATTGGTAGGACTTCATATTCTATGACAGTACGGTTTTCTTAAGGATAGGTCAGGGAATTCAGATTTCTGAATCTTTGTCCACTTCAGCTTGTACAGTATATAAATGATGGATTTGAGTTTTGCATATTGGACCTGTTTTAATTTTTCCTAAGTAGTTGTAAATAGTCCATGAATAAATTCCCCTTTTGATCCTTGGAGAACAGCACATGGAATCACAGAGAAATGCAGCCTGTTTCCTATTTCATTCCTGAGTGATGTTTAATTTGTTCTCAATCACTGAGGACTACTGGGATTCCAGGAGGGAAAAAGGTAACTCTGCTAGCCTACGATAAGAGGATAACGCACAAACCTCCTCGCATGGTGCAAAGCAACAAGCCGTTTCTGGGACCTAAACAGATGGGAGGAAAAAAACAAGTTTGCAGCATAGGGCAGAATAGGAGCCTCCCAGGTGGTCAGAGGAGCAGTGAGTTGTGAATGGAACTAAGCCCAGTCAGTGCCTTTATTGTTATGGTCAGTGTGAGGTTAAAGGTGCTCGTGGATAGAACAAGAGAGGTTCTTGCTTTTGCTAAAATCATATAACCAATACTTTTTTTTTTCTTCAGATACTGCATTAACTTTCAAACAGTAAATTTCCTGAACAAGCCTTCCTAAAAGTGCACAGATTGCACTGTTCAACGTAAGCTGTGTTTTAACAAATGTAGTTACGGCTTTGTAAAAGGTTGTGTGGATCCTCTTGAATATATATTTATTGATGTTTCCAATGAGTTACCTTATAAGTAAGGCCATAAGGATTCGACCATTAGAAATAGAACCACAGAATAAGTTATTACAAACATTAATTTTAGTCAAAAACAAGCACTAACTTAGAAGATCCTTGATGTGACTGTCTTTGACGGTCAGGAATTTTCATGGTCTATATGAGATGGATGTCATTAGAAAAGACTTGGTGGAGAACTATAAGCAAACAACAGAGAGTGTGTTACACTTTCAGATAGAGAGCATGTTAATGAAGTAGAACCATTGTATACTTCTGTTGCAGTGCTGGCATTATTGTAACAAATCGAAACTTCCTTTCCAAAATCTTTTATATAAATATTTTCCAGGGGCAAAGAAGCAATAGTAGAGCTCACTATTAGCGTACTCTTGACCTTTTTGGTCCTCCAACCTCCTCCTGATGATTTAGCAGCATTTTAATTCCTTAGGTGTGGGGAGGGAGGTAGATGGAAAGAAAGGAGACTGGAATAAGGAGCTGTCCTGCTGAGATGTTAATGTTTTCCTTGGGAAGCCACCTGTCAGTGGAGACAGTTACTCACTTTAGCAACTACTGTCTTTATGCAGTGAAAGAGTTTGCAGTTCGTAATGTCAGCACTATCTTTGGGTCCTTTAACTGCATTTCATTTCTCAGAGTCTCTGTAACTGGTGCTTTCCTCTTGGACAGCATTTTCCATTTAGTCTATTCTTATTTATAGAACTTGGCTCTTAATTTCCCGTATGGAATTTGCTCTTTTATTTATTTTTCCTAGACTGAAGTTTTGATTTGCAGTACGATGTAGTCATTCAGTCACAGTCAAAATTGCAAACCTGTGGGTGTAGAGGTTCTGCTAGCGTACACTGTGGCTGTATAAAACCTCTGGAACTGTGTGGATGTTAAATTGGCTACGTTACAGCCAGCTACCGATCTAAGTTTCTGTTGAACCCAGATAAGGTGACCGTAAAATGATTTTTTTTGGTGAAGAAAATCCTTCTATTTGTAGTCATCTCATAGCAGTTTCGAGTTAAACTTTTGCATTCTGAGCTTTGTACGTGCCAGTGGTATGAAAATATAACTAAATCATGAAATGAACACTGGAATGTCACCATTCTGCCGCCAGGATGTTGCTACTACTTTTATTTGTATTGTGATAACTCTTGGTGACTTTGTTCAGAAATTAAGATCATTCTTTGCCTGGCTCTTCAAGCATGCGTATAATGAAGAGAGAGCACTTGTGCCAAAGAGCTTACACTAAAGCGAGCTGAATCGCAAGGGCACGTTCATGTGCATATATATGACGCTACTGGTCCTAGTATCCAATCCTGGGGTAAGTTTTCCTCTTATGCAGTATATGTTGTTGTTTAGCCATAGAAAATACTGTAATTCTTGGGGGAGTTGTGTTTTTAAAATACTTAGTTTCCAATTTTGAAGACATTATTTTTTATAAGTAGGCACTTGATGCTGAGTCATATAAAGACCCATCACCCTGTCCACATATTATTTTCATTTTAGCCTCAGACCAAACTAAAATTGCTGAAGAAATGGCAATAGTCTAATAGGCAATTTTTTGGTATTAGACTCTCCACTTCTCTCAAATGTTTGCAGAATGGATTCAAGAACCAGACCAGGTGTAATAAGTCTGAGAAGCAATAGAACTAGAGAGACCTGGTATAAGATCAGCATGATGATTTTGTGCAATTTAACGTGTTTTTTATTATATTTAGTGGTTTTCTGTCAAGCTCTGATTCCTTAAATTCTCAGCATTCATGAAAATGTGTTTGTATTCACTCCTACCCACATTGGATCTTGGTAGCCTGGATTTCATTAGAAAGTAATCACTGTATGCCATAAAACAGAATGAATGTGAAGTTTCAGTATAGAGTATGGAAAGAATTACCTAATTCTTCTTACATAAGTAAAGCTAATATGAAAAAATATTTTTGGACTAAGATTGGTGTATTTGTTTAAAAGGGGAATTGAAATTTGCTATCTTACAGAGCAGTAGGCTTTTACAATTTGTCTTGTAGCACTGTCCAGACCTTGTATAAGGATTTACACCTCCTACATGGATTATTTATTGTTTAACACATGTACATTATGCTGAACTAGCAAACACTTGCAAACTTTGAGCCAGCTTTTCAGTATGTGAGTGCAAGGTGTATTTTTTTTTTCTTTTGTTTTAAACTTTGTGGTTAGGGAGGTTTCTTTTTTTCCCACAAGTCCTGAATTTTAACAGGAAGAGAAGGGAGTAGACTGTAACACCCTTAAACATTTTTATAATTTCAGACTACCTGGTCAGGTCATATAACCTGGCTTGTACTGTACTTAGCAGTGCCAGGTGGTGAAAAAGACTCCTCTACCCTTCTGCCAATAAATCCATGGCTGCCATGTCACATGTAACTTGGATTCACTTACAGACTTCAAGAGAATTCTAGTTGGGAATTTAACCCTGTATTTAATAGTTTCTGTGGTGCTTATATATGTTGTACAGTCTAGAAAAGATTCCCTAGAAAAGACAGCAAGAGCTAGTATCGTGCTGATTAATGTTCTGACATAAAATAAATTTTAATATTTGTCCCAGTAGTGGATGGGATGCTGTTATTCAGTTATTTGCTCATTCTGGTAGTCTCTGGACCTTCAAGATAAAGAGTTAATATAAATAATAGATGGAACTGTCCGTAAGAGTAGTAAAGAATTGGGCTAATCAAAAAACAAAAGAGCAGGATATGGAAAAGAAAGATTATCTAAGCACAATGTTAACATTAATATTAAGTTAATCTTCTTGAAACACCATGCTTAGTCAGACCACAGTGCTGGCCAGTAAAACTCTGGTGCCTGAGTGCAGCTTGAGGCCTCTCTTGAGAGCACATTAAGGGGTTACAGGCTTGAGAGAGTCAGAGAGCAAATTTCAACCCCATTTCAGTTAAGTGGTGTCAGAGCTGGCCTACACTTGAGAAACACTGCCCGTCCATGGAGGATATAAAGTCGAGATTGCTTTTCCTCGGTATGAATAATGTCCCTAACACTTAAAAATAGAGATGATTTTCCTTACTACCTCATGTTGAGGAAATTACTGCAATAAGTGATTTTTCCAAAGAATTATATGCAAGTCCTATCAGGGACAGAGCAGTGAGTGAATCCATAGACCATTTATTCTTAACCAATGTAAATTGGCAGCTGTTTCCCTGAGGTCTGGTATTTGGAAATGCTGAGACCCTTGAACCTAGCTCTGCCTTCATGAACAAAACATTTTCTAAGAAGGGAAAACGAGGGAGGAGAGAAACAAGCAAGGCTTTTGATGCTGCAAAAGGTGAATCAAGTGCTTGCAGATATGCACTGGATCTGTCCCAAACTTCCATTGAGATAATTGGAAAGTTTTTCTTATTTCTGAAGCTTTGTTCTCACGTAGGAAGCTGCTCCATGATGGAAAACTTTTTACTTTTTTTTCCCCTCTTTCTATCATAGTATTTTAAAATACATTCTGAAAAGCTTCTTGAACAAATGGAGATTCCAGGGATGATGTGTTCCATCTGCTTGGACAGAGTGGGACCAGCAACAGACTGCTGTAAACAGTGGCTTTCTTTGCCCCACTTTGGCTTTGTAAGAGCAATGTTCTGTCTTCTTGCCAGCACTTGGAAAAATTTTTCTCATGAGTTAAATGGGCAGTATGCATACTTTTAAAAACTTCCTGTGCACCTCAGAAACTTCAGTGCTGGAATGCCCTGTTTGAAACAGAACGGGTTTGCCTTGCAATTAGTCTCATCTGAGAGTTACTCTCCTTGAAGGCTTGCTTTCCCATCTTGACCATCTTGAAAGCCCATCTGTGAAAGAGCCTGCATGATCTCTGCCCATGGTGCCCTAACTGAAAACAAAACAGAACTTTAAGAAGCAAGGATAGAAAACAGGAATTCTTCTGTGTGAA
The DNA here is from genome assembly GCF_059628265.1 of Tinamus guttatus. Classification (NCBI taxonomy): domain Eukaryota; kingdom Metazoa; phylum Chordata; class Aves; order Tinamiformes; family Tinamidae; genus Tinamus; species Tinamus guttatus. The sequence goes on along the minus strand of NW_028288781.1, from coordinate 3,196,807 downwards.
AATGCAGCTTTTGGGACATACTGGCTGTCTGGCTCCTATGCGGGGGAAAAAAAAAAAAAAAAGCTAAGCCAGGAGTAGTCTTACATACAACTGTTTTCTCTGAACAAAATATCTGGAGAGATTCTGTGTTCGTCTCGCTGAGTTTAAGTATAGCCATATTCTACTCTTTCTGACTTTCTGACATTAACCATTCCTTGAGGCAAACTGATTTTGTCGACAGCCTCTGCTGAGCAGCTTGTTGGTTTTATGGTTGCTACTTGGTTCATAGAAAAGCTTTTGTTCCTTGCTGTGCCATTAGGATGAGAAGCAACATTCCAGTAGGCACCATTATTTTTGTTTTCCTTCTCCTGGCTTAATGATAGTTCTGTGGAGGGACTGAGAGGGTAAAAGGACGGAAGTGCTGAGAAGCAAATGTGAGAGCTGTCCACTGCAGGTTATTAATGCATGGATCTGGCATACCTGAGAGCTTTATAAGGGATCTGACATATGTCAGGGTGCAGCTGGTTGCTTCTCCTGAAACTCCTTTTCTGTCAGGCATACTTACCTTTCAGACACACTGTCACTGCCCCTGGGTACAGAAGTTTCAAAGTAGAGATCAGATAACTCTGTCCTTGATTTATGGTGAGAAAGATGAGAGAGGATGTAGTGCTCTGTAGGTGAAAAATTTGCCTTTTCCTATATGCCTGAGAGTGGTTTGATCCAATACCACCCACAGAAAGAGGAGGAATCTTTCACATTACTGTCACTGTAGTATTTCTCACAGAATTTGCAGCAGATTAATTTGTTAGCAAGTATCCCTGGAGGTGTTGCTTGACAAATCCCTAACATTTGTGCCTGTAGTAGATTTTCTGCACAGCAAATCCTCAATAATTACACCATTTGTTGATTGGAGTAGAACATAACTTCAGTGGGTTGAATGCAAAACAGGAAATTCCATACTGATTCTGCAAATTGAGTCTTCTTCAAAGATCTTTTGTAGGAGTATTTTTTTGTGGACTGAAATCCAAGATTAACATTTTTGGATCTCTCATTATTTGGAAGGTAGGTCCCTCATTTCCCCACTAAGGGTGAGCTCTATGTATGCTCGATAGAGGTTTTCTTCCAGGGAGCTATCAAAAGCATTAATGTGCTTATCAGAAATTGCATAAAGTCTGAAACTGCATTTTGAATTAAGGTGTTCTCAAATTCAGCAGATTTAACAGATTATTTTCAGGGCTCACCTACCAGATCAGTTGAATGCTCAAGAAAGACAGCCTTTTTCATTGCAGACAGGAGTCCTGAGGCTTGCAGCGTTTTTGGTCCTTTATTTTTCTGTACTACCCTCATCTACCGTGACTGGTGTGGTAGGATTTTGTGAAGGGAATCTCTACATTCCCTCTACAAGGCTTTCTCTGTTGAAAGAGTTTTTTTCCTTCCTGATCTTATGTTTTGTTACCATTTTTTTCCAAATAACCTGCTATCAAATTGTTTAACATAGGATCATCTTTCTCAGCGTTTGAGCTGTTCATTAGCGGCTGTGCTTTATAAATCGTCTATAGTTCTTGATCTCATAAATCTGCCCTAGAATATGACCAGCAACCAAGATGACAACTGAAGTTACTCAAGCCGGCCAGACTGAGAAATTAGCTTTTTTTTCCCTCTCTGCAGCAAACACACATGCAGCCATGAGTAACAGGATCTGTTCTGTTGAAAGCGGTTGATTCAAACTGATGTTCAGGCTTTTTATCTCTTTTTTTGGGAAGCAGTGAATAACCTTCATATCTTTAAGACAGTTTCTTTGCTCTTTTTAATACTTTTTTTTTAATTAAACAAAAAGATTTTTAAATCTTTCAATTTTTTTAAAAAAGAACAATTTAATTGTTTGTTTTGCTTTACCGAGAAACAAAGCAGAAGCTGTGAAATTGAATTAAAGAATGTGGTATAAAATATATTCCATGCTTTTGATTAAAAATGATTGTACTGACAGCATGCATTTCATTTATATCTCCAAGGCTAGGAGTCAAAATGATTAAGAACACTCCACTGTTAATCTGTTTGGACTAATTTTTGAGGTTTCTTCTTTTGTTGGAATTTGAGTTTCTAAGGAAGTCCTAATGTTCTCCTGTCTTCTTCCCTTTTTTTGGAGGATAGCATGTTAGGAGACCCCTCTCTACCTTCCTCCTGGAAACTGGCTAATGGGCACCGAAGCTCATGGTGAGCACTGTGCTGGAAGATTAGGTAACTGGGGCCCCCAGTTGCTTCTGTGTACACAACCCAACAGGGCCATTCAGCCTGCCTGATGTAATCCAGCAAAGCTGAAAAGCAGTGTGGCTTTCCAATGTGGCTGCAAGCAGCAAGCACAGAGCTGGCAACCAGGAGGGTCCAGATTCTCCTTTTGGTTCTCCTGTCAGCAAATTGCGTGGTTTGCTCTCAGTACACTACTACACTTGATCTTAGCCAAAACCCTCATCCCCTTCCAGCCTTAATGCAAAACCTGCACTAAAGGGAGCTCCCTCTCTCCCTCAGTCTGGGCAGCAAGGAGGACAAATATGTTCAGCTGCCAGCATCGCAGAGCTGTTTGGAAGACTCGCTACTAAAAGCCTAACTCATAGCCCTTAACACATAAATCATTGTTAAAATAGATAGTCCAACACAAAACGTAGCAGAGGAAGCCATTGGAAGGCATAAATAGGAAGAAAGCACAAAGTAATGGACAAAGAACTGAGAAAGTCAATACAACAAAGTGAAAACATGGGACAAAGCTGTGCAGAAATGAGGGAGGTGGAGCAGCAAGTGTTTTGGAGGACGATGCTCAACAAAATGGAGGAGATGGCAAAGAACTGAAGACATGAAAACATGCAAAAAGTTAGTATGTATACAAGTGTGTCTATATAGCACTATAATTGATTAATAGAAACGACTTATCGCTACTAGAAAAGCTGCTATTTTGACAAAGTAAAATCTTCCTGTAATGCTAAAGGAAATAACTCCAAAGCAACCAGAGAAGAGCAGCCTGTGCACAAGACAGCTCTTAATACTGCTCCAATATCAGAATAAAAAATAGGGCAGAGGAGAAGTTATAAACAGGGCAAGAACATGGTAGCAGAATTGTTAAAATCTATTTAGATAAACATTATCAAAGCTTTACGTGTTTGCCCACTCATTTGTTTTAAATTCTGGTTCTCGATACCCACTACTTCCTGTGAGGAAATAAGAGAGTCACATGATCTCCATCTGATGCAGGGGTGCTTGGCAAGTCTCTTTGTGCAAGTATGGGACAGTAATATTGGAGTATAGTGACTATAACACCTTTGGAAAAAAAGAGCATAAAGGAAAAGGGCAGTAAAAGAAGCTCAAGAGAAAGTACAGGATGACCAGCTAAAGGTAACATTTATGCCAATTGTGTGCAGAGTGTTTCTGCTGATGATGATTACCCGATTACTCAGGTAATTACACAGAATCTTTGCAAATTGCACAGAAACTCTGAAGTTCATGACGGAAGTTATTTTCAAGGAGTTGCAAATTGCTTTGGGGAGAGGCAGACAAACTCAGACTGCATAGATAATATTTTCAGGGGCTACAGCAAAAACTATCATTTCTTCCAGTTACCAGACATACAGACAGTCTCACTTCCTAAAATAAAAGATCTAGTTCTATACTGTACCACATCTTCACCTTCCACTACATGAAATTCTTCTATGAGTTAGGAAGCCAGCTTATTCTCATTTTCTTCTACCTTCCTGTTATGGTTATCAAAGTTGGAGAATCCCATCGTATAACTGGAAGGGACATTTAATTGTTTGTGATACTACTTAGAAAATTGGATTCAATTTGGATGTAAATCCATGTAGTTGGATTACTGTACATACCATCAGTGCTAAGAAGATGAAGTGGTTGCACCTAGAAAGAAAGAAAATACATATATAGAACATTAAAATGCAGCAGCCATGAAGTAATAGAACAAGTAATATTCGTGGGTGCATTCAGGAGGCTTGATAAGTGCTGACGGTTCAGCCAAGGCTGAGATTAAAAAGACATGCACCTTGAACTAACAAAACTACTGTATGATAAAAATTGTATTTAATATCAAAGTGAAACTCTAGCTAGGTAGTGCACTAATAGTGTTGCTCTCTGGCCTGGGAGGAGGTGCATAAAATGAAACAGAAGACTGTACGCAGAGGTGAGAATTCTGCAAAAGCTGACAAGTGGAACAATTTAATATCAAATATGAGTATTAGAAAAGGAATAAAATCTAAAATCATGGGGCAGAAATAGCTACAGAAAGATTAGGAACAGGATGAGCGATGACCAGACGGGAGACTAAAACTCAAAGAAAAGAGTGGGCCAGCCAAAGAATAGTCACTCTAGGAGACTCCAGCTATGCCCTTCTCCTATAAAGGAACATGCCCATGATGCCCTGAAAAGAGTTGTGAGACATTTCTTGTGTCTGCAGAGATACTTTAAGACAAAAAAAGTTTAGAGATTATTACAGGGACAGCCATTACAGCAGCGACTGATTGAAAAGTACTGCTGTGCCCTTGAATCCATTAGCATCTGTTTGACAAACCATGGCAGTTATGCTGACTACTAACCTGGCTCAAACTTTCGTTTGCCAGGAGGAAATTGGAGCAAAAAGTATTTTATGTCCTCTAAATTATAAGGCATCAGTTAAGAAAGTTTTTATGAAAGTTCTGAATACTCATCATCATAACTATTCATTTTTACACTATAGCATTTGTCATTTATTAATATACTGTTGACTTGAAATGTCACAAAATATTTACAACAAATATTTGGGTATAAAACTGAATTTGTTTCAATTGCATATGATAAATAATGAAATGAGCAATGTATTTTTTGTTGGTAAGTAATTTGTGAAAAGTTATGATAAAAGGTTTCTCAGTGCAGACAATTAAGCTACTTAGTATTTTTCTAACTGAGCTGGAAGGGAAAATCTATTTCCACATCTTTCCTCTGAAGCTTTAAAAGGTCTTCAGCAGAGCTGTATTAGCTTGGGCACACAAATTCTCTGCTCATACAAGTGGAATGCTGTCCTGCAGTGTGTGCCTTGACTTTCTTCTTTCCTTCTGCTACTGTGTCTTGTCACTGTGGCTCATCTTGTTGTGTTAGCCCTTGAGGAGATTCAGGTTCAAACTGCTCTTCTCTGTAAGCTCATGCAAGTCAGGTAGCCCTGCTGTGCCAGGGTTCTCATTAGCATGATGCTGCTGTTACTCACGGAGGATTTTTAAGATCAAAGCTTTCTGGCTAGTAAGTCTCTTAGATACTAACATGATGAATGTAGTCTTGATTCCAAACACAAGGAGTGCAAACGAGAAAATTTTACACACATTGCCATTATAAACATGAAATCTTTAGTGTTATTTTTCCCCCTTCTACCACAAAATGCCTGCCCAAATATCTTAACATCTTTCCCATTCATTTCATTTCAGTTTAATATCATGTCTTTCTGAAAGCACACATACTGAAATTGGTCTGTTTCTAGGATTGCACATAGTGGAATAAAGTTCAGGTTCAACAGCGCAGTGGGATTTTGACTCTGGTAAGTGCAATATAGATGATGACATTCCATAACCTAAAGCCAGGCATGTTGGTTTGGCAGCTGGTGATAAGGAGGAAGTTGATGCTGGCAGGCATGTTTTGTGCAAGTTTGAGTCTTTCTTCAGTTTGTTATTTCTTTGTTTGTTGTGGCCTGTGCTGTTCTGAAGGCCTAGACCTGAGGAGGACTTGTCTGGACAAAGATATGTCAAATGAATAACTTGAATTAGCTTATAAACCAGCACTGTTAAACTGTGCAAAAAGCTGTGCAGGAACACTTAGTTTGGTCTGAAGTTGGATAATTTAATTTTGGTTTTACAAGATATATTTGTATGAAGCCAGATCAGTGAGGTTTCTTTTTGCAATCATGGCATGAATGCATAAGAAACTATTAAGCAGAAGCAGAGGAATAGCATTGCCTGTATGTGCAGCAAACACTTGGCCATTAAAATACGGTGTTTGGTTCTGGTGTTCATATAATACATAATTGAAAAGGAGAGCTTAGCAATGGACTACATAGGTTAGGCAGAAAGCAATCTGTGTGATCCTTGTAGAATTCAATGTACTTTATCAAAAGATCTGTCAATAAGGCTGAATAAGTTTTTAGCACATGTACAGATGCTTAAATATGGAGATGCATTACAGCAAGGCAAGGCAGTTGGATTGGCTTTTCAATCTCAACAAGAGTCTAACAGTATCCAAGGCTTTGGAGTAATGAAATCCCAGCTATTGGAATCTCTTAGACAAGTTTATTACTCCTTTTGGAAAGGTAAGGTAGTAAAATGGTGATTCTCACTTTGGCATCTGTGGAGGATCTGAGTAGCTGAACTCATTCTTTTCCATGTTCTGAATATGACTCCTGTGTCTCCTCATTGAAGTAATGATTACAGTTAATTGTAATGGTCCATGAGCTTTGGTCGGGTGCCTGAAGCAATCATTTTTCCTCACATGCTTCATTGGCTTCTGTCATTTTTGTTTTCCTTTCTTACTTTTCTCTGAAACATCAGAGATGGCCCGGAGTTGAAGAGAGAAGAGTCAGGCAAGCAAACTGAGATCCTACAGAAGGCAATTCGAAGTGCCTTGCTACTATGCCTTGCTCATAAGAGCATAGTGAGTTTTTTCACAGATAAAAATCTAGGAACCTATAGAAATGTTTTAACCTATTTTACTAAGAAAACAAAGTTTTTGTAGACACGTCTGGTTTGCAGTATGCATGGTCTGCAGTAGGCTCAGAAGCTGTTGCTATGTTTAATGAAACAACATGAATATAAGTGTCAAAGATACAGAGTTTCCACAAATTTGAGCAAGGTAGTGACAGAAGTCGAGTTCACCACTGAAACGTTTAACTATGGCAACACATTCCAACAGACACCAAAGAATCCAACAAGAGATACCCAAATATGGAAAACTTAAGGACCATGGACCTGCTCATTTGCTTTTTGGCTTTTTATGTGGTAACGTTTTAGGGATTACCCTGCTATAGTTCAGTCAAATTCCTGCTCCTGCAAGGCAGTGGCACAAGCCTCTCTTTCCTGTTCCTTACCCAAAGTAGGGCCCTCTTCTTTTTTAAGAACTGACATCTTTTCTCTAACTGAAGTATTATGACTTGGTACAGGTCATGTCTAAACTGTAATTCACTTGGATATGAAGGTTGGTTTGCATGATCTGATATTGTCCTCTGGCTTTTATTTTTTTGAGACAAGTTCTCTTAGGAAGTTTACACTGTCACTTTAACACTGGCTGTACAATGGAACTTTCTCAGGTAGTTAACAAAGCCTGTTTTAAAAGCAGTGTCCAATTTATGATCATAAAGAATAATAAAAAAGTGAAAGAATGTTTTCCAAATGAATATGGAGGCCTGGTTTTACTGGAATTTCTTTTTAATACAGTAATTTATCATGTTTCAGAGGTTAGAGCACTTAGTAAAAGCATATGGTATATTCTAGAGAGGTTTGGATATTTGGATTTATCAAGGCAAATCCCCTAATAGTAGCTAAAAGCATGATTTAGTACCATGTCTGCAGCTGAGGAGATAAAAGAAGTATGGTAGCCATACACAGTGTTGCTTTTGATCCTAAACTGTAAATTAATCGGTTGAGGAATTACATCTTTAATGTGCAAGAGAAGGTTCCTATAAAGTCTTTGTTCCATTCATGATTGTGTTTCACTAGCATTTCAGTCCAGTTTACAAATTTACTCCCTAGGCCTATTTTATTTAAAACCAAAACCATGAATTTTATTCTTACGTATTTTTTCTGCGGCAAACTGTAGCGGCAATTTCAGTTAAATTATATAGTAAAAATCTATAGTGTTTCTGGGTGAATTTTCCCATGTATTTGCTTGGATGAAATTAATTCATTCGGTTGTTATGGATTAGTATTTGATTGTTATGGTTGTTAGTCTGATAAGTTGAATCGCATGGCAAAAAAGTTGGTTTTCATCAAACATGCTGAGCTGATACTGAAGGTCTAATTCTCACTCTCTATATATAGTGTATATATATATACACTGTGTGTGTATATATATATATATATTTTTTACAAAATAATACAGGTGATGAAATGTCAGTGAATGTGTCCTAGAAAACTGTCAACTGACTTGTTGCTTCAGTTTTTTTCTTTGGATCCTTAAAAGACTAATAAGTAGTTCACCCTTGGTTCACTGGCAAAAAAAATATTGTCCATTCATTTAAACATTGTCTTCAGCATCAGGGTAATGAAACATCTTACCAAACAAGGATATACATTCTCAAAAAAACAGTCAATGTACCCTATGGGCTACAAAAACTGCAGTAGAAAAAAAGAGCATGTGATCACATCATTGCCGATACCATAGCTGATTATGACTTGAAATGAAAAGTATCATTAAAAAATATGTATTTTGCCTCACTGATTATTATAAAGACTCAAGGTGAAGTAATTTTCAGGGAAAAAGTGTGTTTTCATCTTTTCTCTACTTTGTAACTGTGGGAGTCCATTTTGCTGTTGAATGTGTGTAATTACATCTATGTGTTTCTCTACCATCCCACTGATTTTAGAAGAGATTTCATGTAGGCGATACAAAAATCTATCTGCTTTTACCTAGAGTAGTATATGAAAGCAACCTCTCTCATTGCTTGGTTTCATCAAAGATTTCCAAGAGCATATATGACAGACCAGTGTACAAAAATTTCTTCTGACAGTTCCTCAGAGTAAAATGAGAATTGACTAAGCAGGTTTAATAGATAAGTTTGACAGTCCATAGAGGAAAAGGAAACAAAACCTTTCCTTTTTCAGTCTAGTATGTGTTTCAGCATTCAGTGTGTATTTTCAGGGTTTTGTTTCTTTCAGTTTCAGGTAGGATTTCCACACATTGGAAGTTCAGCAAAAAGGAATATTTCAGTACCAAAATCTTGTTAAAGGCCTGCTATGTATTTTGGGATTTTCCCCAAGTCTGATGAAGCTTCTGAAAAGGGTTACGCATTCTTAGAAGCACTGAAGCAAAGAAGGCTGCCCACATTCTGTGCAAATGTGCAGCTCCTTTTTCCTATATATAGTACTGCCTCTGACACATGAGAAGCTGACAACCGGAAAAGGAGTGTCACACAAATAATTTCATTGGAGGAGGCTAACTTGTACTAGCATTCTTTTCAAGTTGCGTCCTTGTCAAAAAAGTGGTAAGAAAAGGTTCACTGAAGATTTTGTTTTAGCTTTTTTGTAACTGTCAAAAAAAGGCTTACTCTTTCCAATGATTAGGTGAACATGATTCTGAAAACGGATGTCTGGAGAAGGTCTTACCCTGTTTTTTATTTTCCATGTAGGTGCCATCATGGCAACAGCTAAGGGTTTTCAGCTAAGGTAAACAAAGGTAAAAAATAAATTACCACAGAGGTTATTCACAGGTCTGCATGATGCACCTTTGTCTCTACAAAATGCTAATTCCATGTGAAGCAATAATACCAAGAACTCCTTTACAGGAGCTGACAGAGGCATCTCAAAGCATTCAGCTGTGCCCTTCTGCTGGCTCTGTAGGTTTGCTATGTAGGTCACCATGTAATGTCTCACTGGCTCCATGGACCATTTATGTCAGAAAGGTGACAATGACTGGTTCAGTTAGAATTTTAAATGAAAGAGTATTGAACTAGAAGTTGAGACCATCCTAAGAAGACTTCCCACAAATGACAGAAACCTGGTAGTAGGTTTCTAGCTGTGTCGTGGAGATGCAGTTTTCTTAGAATTGACTGCCACCAGGTTTGTATAATGGGAGTAGATTTGTCAGATTGCATGTAGCAGCCCCTATTACTGACTACTTAATTTGTAAATAAAAGAGTAACAGAATAAAACCTGGTCTTTTGTGAAAGTCTAACACTGCCAGTTCTAATATAAATCTCTGTAGGTCATTCCTATGAAGATGTGTTTTGTAACAGGAAAATGGTCATAGAGCCAATATCCCTTTCATATGATTAAGACCTCCTATATCTAAAAGTTCATTAACTTCTTTATTCTTAGACCACAGCCATCTTGGTAAGAAAGCAATGCTGCAGTACTCCCTATGGGGTCTCCAGGATATTTGAATTATGGGTCATAGTAAGACCTGGGGTTGGCCATTTGCCTTTTACCTGATTGTGCCTTCACCTGGCTGTTTAAGCTGCTGATATATGTCTTCTCTAGATCCTGCATCTTGAAGAATTTGCTTCAGATAAGATGTTGTCTCTGGCACAGGTTCATGCTTGCTCAGCTCTACACTGTTGGCCCCACAATTCCCATAAGCAATTCAAGACCCCCTCGGGGACAAGAGAGGAACAGGTGACACATTTGGATAGGCTTCTGCTTGCCTTCTGCATTTTCAAGCGCTAAATAGAAATACTTTCCTCCATTTCCCAATGACTTCCTCTTGCAAGGAATACAGGCAGCCCTCTTTGCTTCAAAGCTCTTTAAGGATGTGCGTCTGTTTTCAGAAGCTTCATTAGGCATGGAGGCCACTGGCAGCAGAAAACAGATTGTTTCGGTATTTTGTTATGGGGCACCAACTGTATTTTATGTGAAATGGAGCAGGTTGGGGTACAGATGGAGAGCTATGTAATAACCCTGGGCAGAAAAAAAATAGCTGGAGATAAGTGATTTTGAAATATCCTTTGTATTCCTAGTTGCCTAACTGAATTTTTGGAGATAGAGTAACTAATACTAGCAGGCCGTGTCAGTCACATTATTGAGAAGGTCTTCAGCAGCTGAGTGTGGCTGGGCCGAAACCCTGGTTAGCCTAAGACCTTTCAGTTTCCTGTGTCGAATAGCCACAGCTCATAGTAAAAAAAAAAGCCATTATTGCACTTGGAAGAGAGCATTAAAGCAAAAACATAGAATTCCTGCCAGAGAAACAGTATGAACAAAACAACAATTGCTCCTTTTGTTATGGTTTCACATAGGAGATTTTTGAATTTCATGTTAAATTTAAAAAAAAAAAAGATTAACAATAATAATACCTGTTTGGTGATTGTGCTAGGAAGTGATCTGACCAGTTTAGATAAGAACTGAGCTCCTTTAAAGAACAACTTGGAGCAGGAGTAAACTGATGAAACGCCAGTCAGAGTTTTCATATCCTCGGGGTATGATGATTTTTACTTTTCAAAAAGTAAAGAAAAAGATAATTTTGAAAGCATTAGATCAGATTTCTGAAGGGCAGTTCTAGTACAATATCTATCTTGCTGAGATCTGTTCACTTGTTATCTTGGTTCTGTTACTAATTAAGCTCTGAAAATATGCTTATCTTTTTGAAGCAAATGATATGACATAGAATTTTGTGAAAAGTTGGATAATTCAGAAGATAAAACACAGTAGGATTCTGAAACAGTAGGGAAGGAGTAATTCTGAGAAGAAAAGGTGGAAAGGGAAGTTTAAGGATTTCAAGATCTTCATTAAAATGGTAAAAATAAAGTGCCCCTTTCAACCTTCCTTTCCAAAGACACCCTATTCTCTCATGCCAATAGTCTTCTTTTTTATAAGGCAACTTCAACTTTCATCATTAAATGACTTTTTTTTTCTATAATATACTAGGGAAATACAGTTCAAAGCAATGATTTTGTGTTCAGTAGGCTATGTCAGAGAGCCTTATATCTGTGTGTAAAACCGAAATGAGAAATTGGTGTTATTCAACAAATGTACTTCATTTCCCTCGACTATCATATTTGAGATGTATTAATTTTTAGACTAACCCAGGAAAAATATTCCCTAAAAATAAAATCAATGCATGAACTTATGACCCTTGTCTCTACTAGTGTCTGTATTCTTCTGAAATTCTCTCCAAAGGGATCAGCTACTTTGCTATTAGCAAGAACTCTCTTGAATAAGGAAGAAGAAATAATCCATTAAGCAGTATCTCTTTATAGCAAAACAACAAAGTTATAGGTAATTTAGACTATGTTTCTCAGCGAGGCAACAGAAAATGAACTTTTTAGCAGATGTTGGACTAGATCATTAGAGAATGTAAATAAGTATAACTACTTTCTTCTTTATGAGGTAATGGCATTTTTTTTAATGCGGTTGAAAGACAGGGATTCAGATTCTCAGATGCATGGAAGATCAATGTAAGTGGGATAGAATGTGTGAGGCTCCATAGGTCTCACTCCTGCTCTGTCCTGGTGGTTGCAGAGGAGGAAGTCTGGCCTTCATGTAATTCAGATCACCTTGAAAGGTAGAATCAGCACAGCCATCATTAAAAACAGGGAATATATTTATAAGGTTATTTTATGACATATGCTAGTCTGTTGTACAGTATCCTCTCTCATGTGTTATGCTTTCCTACTTCTGGACATAGAAATGTCAAAGGATTCACTGCTGGTCCAAGAACATTAACTTGGAACACACTGGCATGGTCCAGGAGTGTAAAGGCAGACAGCTTCTGGGAGCAAATCGGAGAGAAGAAAAATGAAAGGGTTCATTAGACCAGGCATTCTGCTTTCTTTTTGCCCAGAGAGATCAGATATTCCTATGGATATTATAGGAGAAGGATGTTTAAATGAATATTAACTATCTGCCTGAAGACAGAGCTCTTGCTGTGGGAATAAGAAAGTAAGGAATTAATTTGTTGGAAACTTTCTTGCTCCTCTCTGTTACAAAGTTGAAAAGGTATGATTTACATACCTGGCAACAAGATTCAAAGGACTGCCTGTCTGAAGGTGATTTAATGTAGTTCTTGTAAACCACTTTCTCCGAATACAAACTTAACTGAGCAGCGTATGCTTCCTTAGAGTACGCTTATGAAAAGTCATCACCCTTGAAAAAACACCTAAGGCAACATATATCTGTGGAGAGGGAGAAGATACAGCAGTACTGTAGTTCACAGGGTGGCATTTACCAGTATATCTAAGCCTGTAGTTCTGTTGTATCAGTACAGTACTGAGTGTGGTCTGGCCTATTTAGCAACAACTTGCCAGTGCTCAACTGTAAGATAACGAGGGCCTAAGTGTGGTTACTTGCAGGTACTTGTTATTCCCTGCCCTCCCTGCCTCTCCTGTCATCCCCCTGCCCCACCTGCAACTTCACTCTGCATGTGATGCACCTGGCTGGATAGTTAGAGCTGGCAAATGTTTAGGAAACTGTCCTACTTACCAAGCACTAGGCATTGCTTCCTGAAGATTCCATTCACTAACCTAGCCAATGGAAATGTGATGCTTCCATTTTAGCAGGCATCCTGTGAGTGAATTTAAGATCAAGATCTCTGCCTTATAGATGTATAGACCCCTAGTATGCTGAGACTTCAGCAGATACCTTCTATCTGCTCTGTTTCCAGTGCACGTTTGACAAAAGTTCAGAGAAGCATTTGCTGTATAATATAGAAAAAACAAATTATCTATAATAAAGCTACTTACTTATGCATGCAATATTCTATTTCAGTTTCTTAGTAACAAGATGTTTCTTCTTGCTTCAATTAAAAAAATGTTGAATTTACCTAATTTTTACATTTTTTCAGACTACAGGTACTTTGATACGCAGTTTCAGGCAGATGAATACCGTTCCCTAGAGAAGCTATCAGTTCAGGTAATTCAGCTTCTTCCTGTTCATATATTGATATGTTTCTTCACAGGGCATCTGTGCAAGTCAAATTTATTGTAGAACCATGAGGGCAGGGAATTTGAAGAACACGAAACTGCTAAATAGGTGCCAGCTGTGGGTGTAAAAATTTGGAGTTGTCTCCATAGCATACAAATGCAATGCTGAAAGCTCGGTTATGATTAAATAAATATCAGTAAGAATGGGCCAAGGAATTTGTAATAAAACCTTCAAAGACTCTATTTATGAAGTGTACAATGTATAGGGAAGAAAGTAAGGACTTCTGTTAAGCCAAGCAAAGCTGAAGTAAAACTATCCTTTCAGCTGCCTGGAAAATAAATGCTTCCTTCCATTTCAAAGCGAGAAATTTCCAGTGCTTTTGTTTGAACAACTAAACTGTCTTAATAATTCTACAGTATATAAGATCTTGTAAAAGCCTTACTGAAATAGGTTGGAATAGAGTAACTGATTTTAGTGTGCCTTGGAGCAGACCCAGTCACGTTAAAGATTGAGAAACGAAAATTTGTTTTAGGACAGAGTTTGAAAAATACTCAATACAATTCATTTAATAAATTCCAATAATATATAGTCCTGACATATTTGTTTTTTAAAGTTTTCAATTAAAGCATTTTAAAGGCTTTTGCATATTATGAAGTTCACTTGCATTATGTGGTAATATAAGTTGAAAAAATGTTAAAAAAAAAAAGTAAATCCCACAAAATATGTTATATGCATTTTCAAATAACATAATGGTTTTGTTTTAATGCTTTGACTGAAGCAGTTCTAAAACTTCAAATATATCAGCTTTAGAATGCTTTTCAAATTGAACCTTGTCTGTTGAACCTTCAGTTTGTTCGCACTCTTCATATCAAAAATACTAAGAGAAACCAGGGGATGCAGATATGCCTTTACATAGACTTATTTTTCTGTATTGACTACGTTTCATGTTTTCAGTGCTATAAACCATAATTGACTTACATGACCTACTTCCTATTTCTGTTATGAATACTTGCGGTAGCTTCTGCTCTGAATCACAGCAGTGAAAAGGAAACAACAGCTATGCTGAATACAGAGGCTTTGTGTGTCTAGTCCCAGCACTGTGAGATCCGAAGCATCCTTTCAGTATGTGCCTCCTGCTGTAGCTGGATTCTTTAGCTTCTGTCTCAATGCAAGTTGGAAGTGATTGGAAAGGCTACTCTTATGCTTAATCTCTACTTTTGTGGATCTTTATCTTGATTGACCAATGATCACTTTTTTAATGTTTTTTTTTTTTCTTTTTTGCCTTCATGAAATTTGATAGCAAAATGCCCAAAAGGGAACTCTGCCGATTCTTCAACTTTATTCGAAGGAATGTTCTTCTCTCAAAATACTTAGTGGACAGGGCACAACATCAAAGGGCCATGAACTATCCTACTAAGTAATAATATCCATAGACCTCCAACATAAACTTTCTCACTTTCATAGTTCGGTCCTTTCTGCATGAATTCTCTTTGCTTCTGTTTTGCACTTCTCCTTTTGGGTTGGACTCCCAAGAAGAACAAGCTAAATTTGTGGTTCAAAAGAAGCTACCAAAGCTAAATTCAGGCCTAACATGGATGTAGGCCCTGTAGTTATGTTTGACTGTGGGCTCCAAAGAAGTTTATGGAGTAGGGTGCTTTTAGGGATGAGGTTGGTATTGATGTTGGAAGCTAGTGATAAGCAATAATTGGAGATAGAGAAAACCCAGAAGAATCAACAGGAAGTTGATTGGGGTTGATCTTGGAATCAACTCCAAAAGTTGGAGTGACTATGGTACACACTTGTCAAAGTCCTGGTCTAGTAAGACCCTCTGGTCAGGGTTATGTTTAAAGGATCTGCAAGGGTTAGTGAGCTAAATTCATGTTGATTAATGGGAAAATTTTTGTTTGAAATATTTTGTTGAGATTGAGCAGATTAAGGATATCAAAGTATATGTCTTTGGCATTGATTCAGCTTTGAAATAAGCTTTCTAACAATAATAGTGGATTGCTAACTATTCCTTACCAAAGCAGTTTATTAACGTTTGTAATTGTTTTTTTTTTTTTTTTTTTTTTTTCCTGCAGGAACGTCCTCAGTCTTTGAGAGATTTGGGGAATACAGGCCTCATGGAGTAAGTTTTCTTTTCTTTCTCTCTCTCTTTTTTTTTTTCTTTACTAATGTTTTCTTGGTGTTGTGCCCCTGTACAGATCTGTACAGATGTTTTCACATATTTTAAACTTTCTGCTATGTTTTCATATTTTTAGAAGAGATTATTCAGGCTTAATGTCCAGTGCTTTAAACTGTTGCACTGACTAATACAAGTTTTGCTATTTATCTCTGTGCAGGTATGTGCATTATATATACATAAACAGTATTACATATGTCCTTTTATGCACATATATATATATATATATATATGCACACACTCAGGCATACACATGCTATTAACATAGGTTATAGACATCTTTTATAAATTACTAACAAAAACCCAAGCCATAGCATTAGATAAAAATTAATTTCTCTGTAATTATCTCTGTTTTTGCTAGATTATGAAACAGTGCTTATTAAATGAGTATAATCTTTCACTTTCATGGAGTGATTGCATTTGTTAGTGAAAGAAAAAGTGATATTTCTGCTAAAGCAAACAGAAATTGCTCCCTGCCTATGTAGGAATATACAATGCATGAATGTGTTACAAATGTTCTTTGCAATACTTTCCATTAGAATAGGTTTTAGATGCTTTAATATGTTAAGCATTTAGGGAAGAGCAAGTTATGGGTTTTCCCGTACATGCCAATTTAAAACATTTTATTTTGCTTTCCTCTAAAACGTGACTGAGGTAGAAAATAGTTGTGTGGGGTTTTTTTCTTCATTTGGGGTTTTTTTTTGGTTAGGAAGATTCCATAATGGCTCAATCAGTAGGCACATAGAGCATGTTTTGCTAATTTGATTTTTGAATTTGACTATTTAACTTTCTCCCTGACATTCTTGCTGAGAAATTTTAGATTGAACTATAACTTAAATCATCTCCCTTTCCCACATATTGCTCTTATAGAAACAATAAGATAATATTTTGGTTTTGATTTGACACAGCTGTGTTTGACAGAAATGAAGGCAGAGGCTAAGCCTGGCTTTGCAGCTGGGGTCTTACAAAGAATTCAGCTGAGTGTACATGAACAGTAAAGCAATTAAGCTTATTGACAGTATCACCACTGTTTTGATTCATGTCATCATAGTAGTTAAAGGTGCTATAAAATAAAGGTACTATAAAGGTACTATAACGGCACAAATTGTAAAATTTTGTTGTTTATGTAACCCTTGACTAAATGCTCCATAAGTTGAGATGGGTATTTGTAACTGTTACCCTTCAATGATGACCAAGCTGTGTGTAGCTCAAAGAAACGGGTAAATTAGTTTCAAGTCAGGAAGAAAACTTCAATCCTCAAGGAGGACTCAGAATGCCTGGCATTTGACTCAGATGCTCTCAGATATCTGTATAAATATCAGATATCTGAGGCATTTGTAGAAAAAATAGATTAGATTTAATAAAAGATCATGAAATTCTATTTTTAGAGCTCTGTCTGAAGGTTATTACTTTGGGTTTTAAAGTGACTTGAATTGATGTGATCTCTATTTGGTTTAAATGTGAAAAAGCATAACAGAATGGGAGGATATCTTCATCAACAGAAAACTCCTCAGAGAATAAGTTTGTAATGAAGTCATTACTGATGCTGAATTAGAAACTGAGGGAAATCAGTGTTTCAGATTTGTAAGATGGTTGCCATACCCTGTCCATGGCAATGGTGTAGCCTTAAAGGCACGAGCTCAAGCCCAACTGCTTGCATCACTGTCTCTTTTCCATTCATGAAGAAAACACTTTAAATTGAAATAGGCAAAGAAAGTTTCATTGAGAGTAATTGTGATCTTGAAGAAGTCTATCTAGTTAGATTGCAATTTGACTACAGCTAGAGTGTTGGTTGTTTTCTCTCACACAAGGGACAAAACTTGACCTACAAAACACCTGATCCTTCTGCATTCTCACTTCGAAGGATAATTTTGTTGTACTGGAAGTGCTACTTATAATACTAAAGGTAATGGAGGAAAGAGAAAGAGAAAAAATTGCGTAATGTACCTCTGCTATTGGACTACCTTCTTCCCAGTGCTATACCTATATAAAATAATTGGCATCATTATGATTTCATTATATTTCCTCCTCCTTCTTGCAATCATTCTTGTCACAATTACAAATTAACATCACTAGTAGTCAGAATCAGCACAATTTTAGCCATAATATAAAAACTGGCAGCTGTGAGGCCACCATCCTTACTTCTGTTGGGAAGTCCCATGATAAAAGTCAAATTTAAGACCTTTGAAATGCCATTTGCTATTTATAATTGATGTGGCTCTGTGACAGGCAGTGCAGTCTTAAAATAGAGGAGAAAAATGTCTAACATTTTTGTCACTTAGGGGAGTAAAATGAGTTGTGGACATTAAAGAGACTAGGCAAGGAACCATGAGTTCTACTGATACTAAAGCTTAGAACATTATGCTGCATTCAGATGTATTTGAAATAAGCCTTCTAACAAAAATAGGTATATCACCACTATGAACGGTGAATTCTAAACTCTTGAACATGTTTGCATAATTACAGTGGAAAACAATAACAATAATCATACCTAATCATTATTAAATATGAGAATGTTTTACTATTTAAGTACTCTTGTTGGCATTCTGGTGAGGAAGCTCATAGGAATCCAAGATGAAATGTGCCGGGTAAATTGATAAGACAAATACCATGTTTTTGAAGAGATTCAGTCTTCGGTGTTTTAAGATTTGTCTTCAAACCACATTCCCAATATTTGATCTTATGCATATAATCTGTGAGTTTTTTTTTTTAATCAATCTTATAAATATATAAAGCATATAGGATTTTAAATATTCAAATCACTGTGTAGGAATTATTGTTAATCATGTCTCTCTCATTCCTACACAAAAAGAATGATTTCTTACTCCCCAGTGTCCTTTTTCCCCTTCAGTGAAGGGGAATATTCAGTGCTGAATATTGCAAATTTGCAGGACTTCCCAGGTAGTTGCATGATTAATTCATGCATCACATTTGATGAGATCTTTCTATGTCTCTCCTTAAACTGTGTGTGGATGTACTGGAGAATGTCATGGTGTAAGGTAGAACTGTTCAGGTGACAGGAGAGCATAGCTCACATCTGAGCAGGAGGGAAGCAAGGTTCGAGAGGATTAGAAACTAAAGTGCTAAACCCGTGCATTGTCCTGGAGCTGAGTTTTACTAGTTGTCTATGTATGCTGCAGTAATCTTGATCTTAATGAAATAACGTGATTAAAGAAATCTGAAATTTACCCTAACAGGAATTTAGGGTCCATGTCCCAGGAGGTGTTTCAGCAGCCAGTCATAAAGTATTTTGAAACTTTATTTTAAAGTATTTTCCAACATAAAGGTTTGAAACAGGAAAGTATTTAGAAAGGTCAGAGAAGTAGGAGTATTGAAAGTTAACGCAAGGACTAGGAGGAGCTAAGGTAAGAAAGAGACGTCAGGGAAGAAAGCCCTCCTTCAGGAACACTCGGTTTTTCTTGCATGGCTATGTAGCCTTGAGTCTCCTCTGCAATAAGGTAATCCAACAGTTTAAGTGGCGAATAACTTTGTCAAAGCATCATGTTTTTAATATGGACTGTACTTGAAACGCTCTTCCAAATTCTTCTCTGTTAAAAGGTACATTCTGATAGGAGAAAAGAAGAACTATAACCAGACTTAAGGCTAGAAAATAATCATAATCATAGTGAAAGTAGCTATAAGTTCTCCATTTAATGATGGGATGTTGAAAAAATACTTAATGCTGAGCAAAGCTGTCCTTTTCATCAGCATTCTTAAATTAGGGAAATGTAAGTGAAGGGTGAGGGCTTTTCATGTTTGTGCAGTGACTGTTTGCTAAACAATAAATATTTGTTTACTGGGGTATAATTGAAAAGTAATATTAAGATGAAATGTGCTCTTAAATTTCCACGTCTAGCCTTGGTCAAAGGAAAGTATTTAAAAAAAAAAAAAAGAGAGGTTTTAGGTCTGATGTCCGAAAAACTTCCTAGTGCCTAGCAAGATGAACACATGTCAAGGGGAAATGTTCCATTATCAGGCAGGTATGAGGTATTGATGGTTGGCTGGTAGCAGGAAATTACAGCTCAGTGTGGTTGATTCCTACTCTGTGTTTTAATGCACAGACAGCTATTTTCTCTGTACTATTCAGTTTTAATTGCCTATATTGTTGTTAAGTACCCATGAGAGTCATGGGATTTTGGCTGAATGCAAAAATGTACACTAGGCTATTAAATTAAAAAATAAAAAAAAATCTAATCTATCCTTACATGTAAAATACTGCATTCCTCTAGCAAAATATTAATCCAGGTGTGACTTTTGCAATCTGAAATTTATACCAGCTTTTATTGACCATTAAGCAGATGTGCAACCTACTTAAAATCCATTGGATATAACATTAGAAATCCGTTATTTCTGTTCAGAATTATTCCTTGAGATTGGCAGTGTGTACCATATATGTGTTACCTTATCCACAATCTTCTCAGTAATTTTAGCGTATTTTTCATAGGAGGCTGAGGCAAAAGAGGGGCCAGTGTTTTCTGTTTCACGTTTCCAGAAAGGGAAGTCTTAAATTCCTATATGTAGCCTTTGTCTTAGGATATGTATTTATCCTAAGCACACATATCGTGATCACTTTCATTCCATTTCATTCCATTGTGGTGTGCTAAAAATTGCTGTCTCTCCGAAATATATTCTTGAACTCCGCCTTCTGGTGCAACTCTTGACATAATATGAGTGCACTGTTTGCTGGTATGCTACTTTCTGCTAATTTACTATAAAGCACAGAATCATGTGAGAGAAAACCCATGAATGAAAACCAAGCGGGGGAGGGCTTCTAGATTTAAACACGTATTTTAACTGGGTCTTTTCCGAAAAGATATTAACACACATTCCAGCTACGTAGTACTTACCAGCTGTCTTTTCTTAATGTGTTGCAACACATCTAAAGTCAAACCTTTCTTTGATAGGCATTAGCATCCATTTTAAGTTGTAAATACATTTGCCTGGAATATTCTAGTCAATATATTATTCAATTGGCCTTTATATTTGATGAGTCATGAGCTGAATTTTGGTGTTAGCTATGTTGTTTTAAATTCTTATTACTGAGACAGCAGTAAAGAATTAACCATTTTGCGCAGCAGAGAGGTCTTGATCGATTTCCATTCAGAGAGCCCTCGATGTAAAACCCAGCATTCTAGGAAATCGCTTGTCACTGTTTGCCCGCCAGCAATTATTATCTAGCTGACGTTGCCCTGTTACATGTGTGTTAAAATGGATTCCAAATGGTTTTTATTTTTTTAAGATATTTTTTTCGAGAGAGATTTTTCCAGTAAAAATCCAGAGGTATATAGAGATGACTTTAATACAGATTTTATATTTAGCTTCTGCGGTTGTCATTTGGGTATTTGTTTGTGGGATGCTTCAGGGTCTCAGTGTGTTCCTTTTAATTTCCTGGAGTGTACCCAAGTTTTCAAGACTAGAAAACAAAAAGTTGCAAGGCTATCCTGTTTGTTGTATGTAACACTGGTAGTACTCATCCATTTTCCCCCTTTTTGATCAACCATACACTTCTAAAATGGCCTGGCATCTATGGAAATTCCTATTTTGCAAAGTCACTAGAAAAAATACTTTTAAAAGACAGATATGAATCCTTGTTTGTTCAGTCCGTACTATTTCTAGATCTGGAATCCAGGCACACATAATTTATTTTTATTGCTGATGTTCATTTTTTTTAACTAGCATATAAACTCTAATAATTGCATTATGCATGCTCCAGGTTTAAAGAAGGAGAATCTTAAAATATTGGCTAATAAAATTCATATCTCTTGAAAACTTACAAGAAGCGTTCTTTTCACTGAATTCACTGAGCTAGACTGTGCCATTTACTGCGGTCAGGTTGGCCTCTCTTGATATTCTATAAGTCATTTCAGAATTCCTTCAGCATATTTATGTCCAGAATTTGGCACTGATGATAATTTTTCTGTGTGTGTGTGTTTTTTTTAGTAACTGTTCTAGTAAAATATTTATATCCAATGTGCAGCTGCTTAAATCTCAAATACAAAGTCTTTCATTTCAAATATGGAGAAAAAGTCTTTCTAATTCTAATTTGAATCTAAGTCTTGAGAAAACCATTTTTTCAACAATTTTGCTCTGTTTAAGTAAATCATCTTGAATTTTTAAATAACTCTGAGTCTAGAGTCAGCCTTATGCTGTAATTCAGGTTTTAGATATTAAAAAGAAAACCAGCTCTGAAAGATTTATTTTGTTCCAGCTTTCAACAAAGCTTCCTCTGTCCATTTTGGTTATTAAATTATTTAAAACCTTTGGTCCCTGCAGCATTTTCAGAGAGTATTCACAGTCATGACTCATTTGTGTTTTCTTCTGTGATAGAGTGGCTGCTCTATGAGGAGAAGATGCCTGCACACATTTGTTCATTAACACTGGTTCTCTTGGTATGCTAAAAAGCCCTCTCTGGGGCTGTGTGTGCAGAGGAATTGGGAGCACTAGAGAATTCATATTGTTAACCTAGTAGTGGAGTGCACTAATTACTTCCGGCAAAGTAGTTTTATTCAGCTAAATTGGGATGTTACTGGGTGTAGCATCTTAGTGTATTAGCTGAGATATCGCTCTTAAAACAAGTGGCACTTTAAAGATGAAAAACAGATTTAAAAGCTTGCTTATTAAATGCAACATGTTGTATCTTAAGGTAGGTATCTTATCAACACGTTGTATCTTAAGGTAGATCAATATTTATTTGAGTTGCTATTTAAGCAAATGCTTGGATCTGCAGTACTGCTTAATTGGTATTTTCCCCTTGGTTATGTGGGTTGAAAAGTTCAGTTTGTCACAGCCAATCTTTAATCCTCAGCAACTCTCAAATGTATTTAGTGCACTGAATATATTGAGTAGAACATGTTGAGGCTGGAATAATAAATTAAAAGGTCAGTTGTGTGCAATGAAATATGATCAGGGATCTCTGCAATTTGCACTTCTCCGAGCTCAGATATGTTCTGGCAGCAATTCTATACTGGCAGTGCACAGTATGGGCCAAGCTGCATTCTCATGACAGATGTTTACCTAGTTACTTTGCTGTGTTCATCACAGCAATGTAATGTGTACGAGCCTCCCTCTGAAAAGTCAGAAATTCCATGACTTGCAGGTATATACAGCATACACCTTCTGTATATGAAAATAAAGGCCTAGTATAACTGTGATGGCAATAAGGCGGCTTTCAGTGGAGGTGCTGAAGACAGGAATTGTGGCAGTTACCTTCAGATCAGTACTAAAGAAACATCCGCCGTACCTTTGGCTGTCGTGTGCTTTGACTGAAGAAGTTCTATGCTGAACTCAAAACTCTTGGCCTAAAGCATGGGAATTGGGGGTTTAAAACTGTTTTTGCATTGCTTCTAGTGTTACTAGAACTTTCAGTATTCATCTGATTTATCTGTCATTTATAGTTTAATGTTGACTCTCAGATATTGTTTACATGGATCCTTAATAAGGATTAAAATTACGCATCCTTTATCCCTCTTCCTATTAATTATGTATTTCAAAAAAGGGCTATTAGAATAAGCAAGGAAATGGAGTATTTATCCTTTTGAGAAGAGATTGAAAAGTTGACTAACTTGGTCTAGTGAAGTCAAATTGTAAAGGTCATATAAGGACAATTATAAATACTTCTGAGGTTAAGCATTAAAAAGAAAAATATTTGGTTAATGAAAATATGGTGGTCCCTTGTTTTCCTTCTGCAACTGGGAAACTGCATGAGTATCCCACTTTTTATCTATGGTTGTGAACATTCTTATAATTGAGAGCTGTATCTCAGGTTAAGATGTAACTTACAGCATAAAAGTTGCTGACAGTGCTTTATGTCTGTTACTCTCTCTCATTTTCTTTCTTTTTGCTTTCATAATGTTCTTCAAAATAATGAAAAGAAGGGATGGACACAATACATCAGCTATAGCAAGCTGTCTTAATTTAAGCTGTCCTGAGCAGCTGGAGCATGGCGCTCACAGTAAAAGAGCAGAGACGCACAGCTTTCTGTAAATGCTGCTTTTCAACCCAAAGGGGTTGTCATCTCCCTGCTCTGCATCTCCCTTGCTATGCTAAGCAGGGAATTACCATGCTCTGCAACTCGCATTAACCTCTGTGCCCTGAAGAGAGTCTAGCCATCAGGGTGTAACAATACCTTTCCATTTTAAAAAGGTATCTTTAAAAGTCTAAGCCAGTTAACAGAAAGGCAGAAACAGAGAGTATAAAGCAGACATTAGGCAAAAAAAATGTGAAACATGTGATAATAACATTAAATTATAGTAATCTGACACATGTTCAAATTGAGGTACTGTTCATTCACTTTTGCCTGTCAAGAATGTGCTTTTTTTCTTGTTGTTCTGTATACCAGGACATTGTTGGTTTCTTCCTAAAGATATATTTAATTGCTAAGAGTTGGGATGCTTACTTTAAGTTACAAAAACTCTAAGCTAAGATTTACAATACCATGACCAGCTAGAATATATTCTAAGAACGTTTTTGTCATTGTTAGATGAGAGAAAACTCTCCCTCTGCTCTAAAGTCACCTGTATATGGTTTGGACAATTCAAGTCCCAGAGCACAAGCAGCTTTCAGATTTTCTCATCAGGGAAACCTGATGAAAACCATTCTCAACCATAAATTGGGCTTTGCCATTGTATTTACAAAACAAGAATGAGTTTGTACTTGTCGCCGTGCCCAAGGTACGTATCAGATCACGTATCAGCAATCCAGAGGAAAAATATTGCACAGAAGCACTGTCTTGTGTTGAAAACAGTCTTTGAGAAAATTCTTCATCACTCTAGACATAGCTGAGGCTTCAACTCTAGAGCTGATTTTGTTGGTTTAACTAGCAGTGAGCCATTTCAGAATAGTTTTAAGCCGACAATTTTTAAGATGGTGAAAGTTGAAAATTCCGGTAATTCTTTATGTAATATAGAATAAAAACACTGTAAAATTCCTTTAAGTACTGAGAAAGTTTGAGAATGTGATCCATATAATGTTTATGTGCAGTAGTATCATCACGCAGTATTATCCTAGGGAATGAGAAAAATGCAGACTGCTTCAGTAAACATATTTTGACTTTTATTTGTTACCCTCTTTTCACAAGGAACTCAGTAGCATTCTGAGCTCTCTTGGCTGTGCTTTGTCACAGCTGTGAGTGAGTGTTACTTGAAATAACATCTCTTCCTTGTAGAAACGTTGTCAGCTGCACTGCTGATATTACAACAGATGTGTAAATATCCTAAATGTTTGAAGTGATCTTGTCCAGAAACTGGCCTGGAGAACTTTCTGGCATCACCTGAGGAGTTGAAACACTTTTGGGGGGTATGTTTTATTTATTTAATTGGTGGGGAGAGGGAGTGTGGATAGAGATGTTCATATGGCTTTTCATTTTCTTTTACGAAGTAATTCTGGTGCCTATTTGATATACTGTAGTTGATTAACAAAAATCTTTGATACAGAGGTAAGGCTCCTTGGAGGTATATAGTTCCCTTCTGTAATGTCTGGCTCAGCAAAACTCATGCTTCTGAAGACCAAGAAATAGTACATGTACAGACAGCTCTTAAGCTCTAGAGCTGTGAGAAGTCTAAAGATTTACCTGCAAGCACTGAAGCCATATTATTGTTTGTAAGTGTAGCTTCTGTGAGCATGGAGAGATTAATTATGGAAGGTTGGCAGGGAGAGTGCAAGGCAATCTGGAAAGGACCACACTGTGCTAGAAGAGAGTGAACTTCTCTTTTCTTGCGGGGGGCTGCACGTAATGGCAAGAAAAGAGTGGACGGGGTCTCAAGATTTAGCATGTCTCTGTTCAGAGCTGTTTCAGCTGTAGGACACACCGGCCTCTTGCTGATGACAACAGTGAGGTGGGAAAAGAGTGTAGTCTGTGTGTTTAATGATAGGAAAATGAAAGTGTAACACACTTGGACTGTAAATGAAATGAAGCACAGAGTTGTTTTTCCATGAGGTAAGAGAGTCTGTCTGTAAAGCAGATAAAGGCAGATCTTGTTTTATACTATTCAGAAACAGAGAGAGAAGTGTTCATGACAAGGGATGCTGTTGAAAACAGAATATGGGTAGGTGCACTCCTTAACTCTTGCTCCCTACTTCTCAGTACCATGAGGGTTGCTGAACTCAGCATTCCCAGACAGCGCATCCAGCCAAGGAGACAACTCTGCTGTTCCTTATCTTTGAATTTCCAAGGTTGTGTTAGCTCTGGTGGAGACAGAGCACCTCTGGGTGTTAGTGATCACAGTTACCATGGTATTTCACACTTGAAATGCTACTGAGGTAGGCAGAGAGAAAGGAGACTGGTTTCAGCATAGAATATCGCTTAATGGCTTGGTCTTTACTGTTAGGTCCAGACAAGCATGCTGTGGAAAAGCTCATGTCCACCTTCTGACACAGTCAATGTCTGTTTTGAGCAAGTTTACCTACTTCTGAATCCATTACCAATGCTGAAATGGAACAGAGACTCTCCAAAATAAGCAATGCCTTCAGAAATTGCCAGATAATAGCAAGAGGGGAAAGAGGGACATGAAACGGAGAGGAGAGGGGAGGGGAGGGGAGGGGAGGGGAGAAAAAAAAGATCTTTGGGTATTTAATGCATTAGTTAAAATAACATATGATAGTTAATATCTTTATAAATATATCTTTACATGTAGTGGCTGGAAAGTTTAAAATTTAAAACCAACTAAAGAAAGTCATGAATTTTATCTAAGCTGTCACAGGTAGATCTTCATAATTTATAAATGGCATAAAATACTAGAGGCTGAAGTCCTAAAAAGGAATTATGCCAGTGATAAAAATACAGTGCAGCTGAGAGATTTGGGCTACTTTATCCAGATTCCTAGTATCTACTTGCTGAGAAGATTGTCTAGGGTAAAGTGAAACCCAGTCACTTAAGAGAGGAAACAACTCCCTGAAGACATCAGTAAAAGCTGTAAAATGCTGAATGATGCATGAAAGCAGGGAGCTTGTTACAGAAAAAAAGTTGCTGAAATTATCTGTGATGGTCTACTTATCTTTGAATTTAGCAGAAGAAGGATACCTGGAGGAAACAACCATATGTGGGGAAAGAAAAAAGTTCCTGCAAAAACACCTTGCCTTTAGCTGGGTGTTAATGTGGATTCTTATGGCTACTGTCCGGTAAACCACATGAGCGTCTCACTGACGGCATTTTGCTTGTTAAAAAAGCATTTCTTTGATTAAAAAGAAGGGACAACTGGACATGTGTGTCTGAGCAGTGATTAATTACTGCAGACTTAACACACTGGGTAGCAAGTGTCTGAGAAGAGTCACTCAAGGCGAAAGCTTTCTTTGACAAGTATCAGAAGGAGTGGTTGTGCTGTATTATAAGCTTATATTAAATCAGTCTAAGCTTGGTCAGAAACTTTTTTTTTCTTTTTCCCAAAAATGCTCAGATACTACTTCCAAGGTCTAAATGTCTGCTAGGGAAAAGAAACTGGTAAGTATTCTATGTCAGTAAAGTGTAACAGAAAGATGGTCAGACAGTGCAAAAACTGAAATTGTGCAGGGGAAATTGCTAAGTAGAAAACATGGGCTGCACAAATTAGCTTACAGTTTGGAAGAGGGAGGTATTATAGCTGATAGTCCTGTTATAAATTCTGATCCAGAGTTGACTTTAATTTGTGTTAAGACTTTGAAATGCCTGCATGATATTTTCTAAACACTATCTGACCAGTAAGTATTTAAATATTCTGTGCTATTATAGGCAATGGTTTCTTGAGGAACAACCAATATTCATCTGCATGGTCCAATGAAACAATGTGAAGGCAGAGAATGGCAGAAACATAATTTCTCATCTGGACTAGTGCTATTTCTATTATCCTGTCAAAACATACTCAGAAATATGGATATTGGGTGCCAGGCCTGGAAAGGGAAAGATAAAAGATTTAAATTACTGTTAAGTCAGAAAGCCAGAGTTATGTAGCCCAGAACTTCTGTGGAAAAGCGTTTTTCTTCTCTTCTGGTGTCAAAAGTTAGAATTATTTTTCCTCTGAACATAGAAATACTCTGCTAAGAGTCAGCTTAGTTACAAGCAAAGTTGTATGAATTGTAGAAAATACAGTATTAATCCTCTTAATAGAGGTTGATCATTTATGAAGAGCAGCCGGAAGAGATTAGATCATACAAATGCCTAGAGGTTGAGCAGAGGAAATACCTCCTTTCTCCTAGGGATATTTTAGGGGGCTTAAGGTAGCAAGAGTACATGCAGTGATGCATCCATTAATGCATACTGATCAGATAAGAGTTTTGCAAAGACCTGAAATAGGAGTTTAAGTCCAACTTTTGAATTTTCAGTAAATTGTCACTTTTTTCTCTAAAGTGATATCTAACAGAAAAATATTGTCAGGACCTTACTTAGAGAGAAGGCCACCAGAATTACCCTGAAGTACTAACAAGTCGGGGCAGGTTGATGCATATCTCGTATTGATTATTGATATTATCAGTGTTGTTACTATTAAGATACTGATTATCTTCTCCTGAGATAAGTATGAATTCCCTCACCAAAAAAATACCAAAGTGGTCTTATTTTATTTCATCCTTTGGACTGATCAGATAAAAGTTGTCACTGAGGAATTCAAGATGGTAGGTTAGCTCTCTGGAAAAGGAAAATAGCATCAGAAAGATGAGAATTCAGAGATGAAGTAGAATATTCCAGAAGCACAGACAATAAAATAATAGATTTCAGATAACAAAAACAGCTATAAACAAGTGTTTTCATAGGATAACATAATTTTATATTAATAATAAGATCTTTCTTCTGGAACAGTGTTCCATCAACTCTGAACTGATGTTCACAGGGAGATTCCCACTGAAGATATTCTGAGATCTTCCTACAGAATTTCTCTGAAAGATTTTTTCCCCCCTCTGGGCTTACCAAATAATAAATATACTTGAAAAAAAATAAAGGTTTAAACCTTGTTAAATTCTTTTCACTTATGTTTCATAAGTAGTAGTGTTTGTATGTATCCAATTACAAATCCATTTTGTTAATAATTTTATTCTTCTTTGTCCATTATGCATCATATGTAGGATTTAAAATAGTATGTAGGTTAAATAAATAAACTTTTCAGATTATTGTTGGCGAGAATTCTCTGAGGCATATTCCTTGAATTCTCTTGGTTTCCAGCATCTTGGTCAGGGTACTATTTGCAGTCCCTCTGTATAACCTTTACAAAATTCTGTATAAATTCTGTAAAATTTTTTTCTTCATATTCCTCACATTCTTTGCATTTTTTTGATGTTGTGGAATTCACCTGAAACAGAAAATGTCACTGTAAAACACAGGATATCTGATCTGTTTGTTCTGATAGAGAAGTAGCTCTTGCCCAGTCTGTTGTTTTGAATAATTCCACTGCAGACAATTGACTTAAGAGCACCCCGGTGCTCATGTGGGCTCTTCCTGGCTTGCTTTCTGAATTAGATGAGCTTTCAGAGATACAGAGTTTCCGTGAGACATGCAAAGGGCCTGTCCGCTTGAAAAGTAGGACACCTTTCTGTATGTGACTAAACATATTTGACTTTAGATGCTGAAGTTACGTTTTTTTTTATGCAGACACACATTCATACACCCAGACATATTCATGCATGCATGCACTGTATTTGCTTTAAAAGGAATCCTGTTTTTTTTTTTTTTTTTTTTTTCCCTAAAAGCCACAAAATCTTTCTTTTCATTGATAGGGCAAGGGATCACATTTGATTTGATCTGTACCATCCTACCTTTTACAAAACTATAAGAACCATCCCCCAAAAAGTATTTCTGCTTCTGAAGAAAAACATTTGTTTCTGTTTTTGACAGACTGTCAGTGTGACTAACCTGTTTATTTTCAAAGCTTGCATTTCCATTTTTCAAAATGTTGAATACATCTTGTGTTTTACTACAATTTGTTATATAACATTCATGAAGAATCACTTTCATCTCTAAGAAGAAGCATCTCATTACAAGTTCTTGACATTCCGTCTGAAAATAAGTTATAATAGTTTCACAATTAAAAATGAACATAGAAATGTGAGATAAAATTTACCTAGGAGTGGCCATTTTTACTTTATTATAGACATCTTTTTACTGTTCAGAGACTTAGAAATATCTGCACAGATAGATTGTGAGAACTAACAATGTGTAGGCCAGCTAATTTGCTATAATGAGTTACAATGGTCTTGATGAAGAATATAGTAATTAAATAGGATAGCAATTTGGGAAATAATTAAAAATAATGGAATTAAATTAGTATTATATGGGTGGAGGAGGAGAATAAAAAGTAGGTTTGCATTTCACAAATTAAGAAAAAGAAGAGATACAAGTTTCTCCATCAAGTAAAGAGTGGAGCCAAGATTACATGCTGTTGTCTGATTTTTAAATTCAGGCTTTTTGTTCTAAGAAACTCTTCCTAATATTACCACCAGGTATTAGATCAGTCATTACACAATGTATTAACTTCTCAAGAGTTGGTTCAGTTAAGGAGATGGGGTGTGCACAGGTGGATTTGCACATTTTGTGGCCCTTTTTCCTGTCAGGTAGAGGTCTACTGCAAAGACACATCAGAATCCCTGCTGTCCCATGTTTCCACATCTGCTGTACATGTCAGAATTGCTGTGTGCTCTGCATGTACACTGAGGCAATTCTGCTCCAACATAGTAAGTCCAACATTTCTACAAAGGCTTGGGTTAACTTCCTCATGTACTGGATTTATGTACTCTCTATGTAGTAGTGCTCTGGAAGTAGTCAGGAAAGGAGGTACCTCAGAAGCAGGCTACTGCCAGCATCACCAGAGCAGTGAATCCAGCCCAGAGTCCTCCACAGTTAGCCCAGAGATATTTGCTGGGTGGCAAGTATTGACTGCATTACTTTTTGTAATAGGCTAGATGTGTCCTAGGGAGTGCAGACTGATCTTCCCAGCAATGCATTATGAAAAAGTCTCTTCAGGAATTAATGCTGGGAAGCTTCTGTAAAGATGATCATATTTTAGATAGGTTTTTATGATTGTATTTTGATTTATATCACCAAAATTGCATAATTTATCCTTTGCAAGATAAATTATAATTTCCAGCTATTAGAAATCTAAATCCTTGAGAGTAGGTGGGCTTTTTTGCCTTTAAGGCAAAAGCAGAGAAATGCAGAGGTGGATGCCGACACAGTTATTCTGCACATGCCATTAAATATGGTATGAAATAATCATCTTTGGAGGTGAGATATAATGATCTTGATACAGTAATTAATTAGTATTTTCTTTGTCCCTTTTCCTTAAATTACAAATGAACGCAGTTATTTTAGTAGTATTTGCTATTTTGATTTTGACGCTCCATTTTAATTGACTAATTTCAATAGCAGGCAATCCAGTAGAAATAAGTAATACCTACTGACATAGTTAATTTAACTAACTGAACCATTCCAAGGCAAATGATTTGATTTCTGAAACATTTCTCAAATTACACCAAGCTTGCCTTAGGAGAAAGTTACTAGAAAAGAAATTAAGCTATCACATTTAAACTATTTTGGCACATTAAAATGTACTTACATCCTCATCTGCGTTTGCAGTGTATAAACTGACATCAATGTCCTAAAAGAAAACAAAAGAATATCAACAATAACTTGTATTTAGAGACAGGAAAGTTAGCTCCGAGTTCAAAGGAACAGACTGTGCCAGTACTGGGAGCCAGTAAGTTAGTAGATACTAGTAACCTGTAGGATGGACTTAAATTCACTGTGATAAGGGCTGTTTGGAATTGAGGGGAACTAGTACTTTCTCAGAAAGGAGCAAATGCCCAAGCCCTATGCCTCCTTCCTTAGGAAGTTTCTTTCTGTTTTGCCCAAGTAAAAAGAAATTCTGAAACAATGCAGATGGAGCATTCAAGACAAAATTTAAACCTAGAGTATGCACTAAGTATGCAGTATTTGGTCAACTCCATCTCCCTTAAGCCTCCTATTCCTCTGTTTTCATCCATGCAAAAACATTAAACAAACCCACAGGTTATATGAAACATCAGCTTTTTTATGAACTTACTTCAGATGTTTTGATCTGCTCCAAATCCTTTAGAACTTCTGCCCACTTGCAATGACCAGCTGCTGTCTTCGGTAAATAAGTACTAGAAGAAAAATAGTAACTGTTAGGCTAGATAGTAGATATACACATTACTAACGCAGAAAAGGAAATCAGAGACTAGACTGTTCACATGCTATAGGTATGTATTTTTCATATATATAATTTCATATATTTATATATTTTTAATATATTTTGTAAATGTGTGGGGCAGATACACATTACAAATCATATAATCATACAGTGAGCCACATGTTCTATACACTGTTTATATGAGAGTAATGTATTGATCAATTATGGGACTGTTGTTAAATGGGACCACACCATACAAAGAATGCTATCTAGGAAGTACCGTAGACAACTAAAGATACATATAATATAAAGATTTACAAAAAAAAATTTTTGATTCTCTTATTCAGAAGATAAAAAGTCATGAATAATTATGTGCAGTATTTCAGGCTGCTAGTAATAAAAACCTTTCTATTGTACTTCATCTGTCAGAGGTATCATGTATCGGTGCAAATCTTACTTTTTTATTCTTTTTTTTTAAGGCCCATAGTATAGGAATGTGATATGAGAGGAAAGTTCACCTACTTAATGTAAAATACTTCATTATTTTTTAGGTACCAAAAAAAGCCCCCGCAAATTTTGCATTTTCTTATACCATGCTTTTCCAAGATAATACATAATCCCTGTCAAACACTGAAAAATTTTCCTTCCTGTTACTGTGGAATTTCTATCTTAAGCCCTGTAGAAATATTAATTGTCATTTTACATGTAATTCTTTGTATACAGAGAAATTTCCTTATGCTGTGAGTAACATTTTGCTTATAATGAGCTGCTAGAGTGAAGGAGAATTTCTTTCTCCTTTTTAAGACCTATAAATATTAATTGTGGTTTTACTGTGTTCCCACTTTGATCCTTAATTTAAGTATTGAAAATACTTTCCTTTGAGGATTGCTGTACTATAAGTAATGTACCACAATGAAGGGAAAGAAAGAAGATATGTTGCTTTGGCAAGTTAGTTTTAGCGATTAAAACATTTGAGCCTTAATAAAAGCTCAGTAATTAGAAGGCTTTTGGAAAAGGAAGAAAAAGGGGGGAGTTAAAAGAAGAATCATAAGGTAGTTACCATCCTTTTCTTTTCCCAGGTATAGAAAGAAGCCATGTCAGACCTCAGCGAAGAGATTGGGCTTTTGCCCTCAACAGGCACAGGGCAAGAACAAGTAGGACATGTGAGCACTAGAGGCAGGGCCAGTTTTCTAAAACAGGAAACCAGAATGATAGTGGAAGGAGGCCTCTAACATATGCAGTACGGCATATACTTTTAAATATGTTCACATGTTCTAATGTGTAAAGGTGAGGAGATCATGGTGTTTTTTCTTTGTTTGTTTCATTGCAAATATATACAGCAAGTGATTTATATTTGTAAGGTAATAATTCCAACAATTGACAGTTATCATGGAGATAAGGGTGGAGATGCATTCTTGACCAGACTGAGCCTAGTCAGAGGAGGAAAGAATGAAGTGAGACCTAAGACTAAGGGTCTGCAAAGTACAATGGGAGAGGATCCGCATTCTAAGATGCCTGGAGGCAATTAAGTAAAACTATAATAATACAAGGAATAATTTATATCTACTATCTAATTAATTGTTAATTTTGTAGTTACCACAGGAAGAAGATGGTTAGTCCTTTCTCATTCTTTAAAAGGCCGAGAATATGGCTGTTCAGAAGAAGATACAGCTGGTATTGCAGACAAAGATTTTTAAGGTGTGTTTTCTGAAAGACAACCAAGAAGATAGCTTGTCACAATTTGTTTTCACAGGATTTTGCTTTACTGCTGCCTGAATTAACCAATTTGACAAGATGTCTGATCAAGACAAGACAACCTGTTGTGTGTAGACTGAAAGACCAACTGATCTGCAGCTTGCAGAAATGTATAATCACTTTACAAAATAGCTAGTAGAAAATGAGATGCTGAGGACACAATCAAAAAAAAATCTGGGCTCAGGAGTTCCCTATTTATTCATGTGTTCATTTTGCAAATTGCATTTGAATACAGGATCCTGTAATCCTGTAATAAGGATCGCTTGCTGTCTTGTTTTCAGTTCTGCAGATATTTTCCCTGGCCACTTTCTGCCTCCCAAAATCAGAAATGATCTATACATAGCTGTACATGGAATACTTATGTGTATGGATATTATTCATGCTAGTTAGATACAGTATATAAGTATATGGTTAAATAGTATGTATGTACTGGGAAGTGACGCATGTAAGATGTCTTACAGTAGTTTGAAAACTGGAAATTAGGAGGAGGTGTGAGTTGTGCATTTTTCATCAGCAAATGTTTTGCTGGGCACAGCCTGAGAACCACTTTGATTTAAGGTGGTGCAGTTCCTTCACAGAGCCAAGTTAATTATTGCCAGTTAGGCATTTGGTCCAAGGTAGTTGGGTTTTTTTCTCAGCATATGAGCAGTATTTCTTAATAACTGTTTCAAACTGTGTTTCTTTAGCAATATTTCTACAGCTAATACTCTTTTGAACTGAAGTTTGTAATGTTTCTTCTAAAAACAAAAGAAAACTTTTTTTTCTAAATTTTCATACTAATATTTGATTTGGCAATCCTAAAGAATTACTCTTTTTTGATTTGGGCCATTTTTTGTTTAATTGAAGTTCCAAACTAGTTTGACAGGGAAACTCAAAAGAATTGTGTTTGCTCACTGTGAAGACAATGGAACAATGTATTCCTATTGATAAATAGATTTCTTAAATATTTAAGGTAACTATGTTAACGTAATGTGACAAACTTTGCTACTTAGAAATAAACCTTCAGTTTTTAGAAGTAATAGAGAACTTGTACTAATTTTCAAATATCCAAAAAATACATTATGTGCACATTCCAAAGGGTAATTCATGTCTTCCTTATGCTTTAATTTATTTTTAAAGAAAGAGTTTCTTAAATGTCCTGTATATCACCTAGTACATTTCTTTTTACAAGTCAGGTCTATTTTCTACTTGATTTTCCCTAAATATTTCATCAAACTAGTATTCAATAACATAAGCACAGCTTTGACAAATTGTCTTGAACATATTGTTGTAATTTAAATATTTTCTTTTGCTGATGTCAGATTTCCTTTCTCTCTCTGTTTTATTAACTAATCATTAACTAATTCCTCTCTGTTTTTATTACCTTTCCCTTGCCCTTGTTTTATGGAAGCTTGAACTTTGGACTATTTGAAAAGAAGAGGGAGCAGCTCATATCACCATGATCAGATATTTTTTCCCATTGGAATCCTAGTCTTATTAAAAAAATATGCATTTTTAACAGAGGTTGTGGAGTCTCCTTCTCTGGAGATCTTCAAAACCCGCTTGGACGCAGCCCTGTGCCACATGCTCTAGGTGACCCTGCATGTGCAGGGGGGTTGGACTAGATGATCTCTAGAGGTCCCTTCCAACCTTAAGCATTCTGTGATTCTATGATTCTATGATTTTTATTTAAGATTTTTCTTTTCACGGGAGAGGCCATAGTCATTAAAGCACTTTGTAAGCTAATGGAAATGATTAAAAAAAAAGGGAGTGAAGCCCATTGTGAAAGCAATACTTTCCTGAAGTAGATAAATATTTCAATAGTGAGATCTTAAATAATCAGTTTCGAAATCAAATTTCCATGGTCACAGGTAAGTTTTAAATGATTAAGTTGTTTTTAGTTGAATATATTCTGGGGAACACAGCTTGTAAAGAAGCAGAATCACTGAAGTTTCTCCTATTCCTGAGTTTCTACAGACAGTTCAAAGGGAAATTTGAGAAAGAATTGAGAAGAAATTTTAACAGTTCCTACCTATGAGTCTAAGCCTGTAAACAAAATTCAAGAATATTCTCATTTGTGTATAATCAATACAGTCAGAGATTAATATTTTGCTGTGATGTGATTTAATACCAGTGCCTTGAATTCTTCTCCCAGATTATGCAAGTTATTCCTGTCTCTCAAAGAAACATGTATTTTGTAGCTCTCATAAGTTCTATTCCAAATGCAGTTTGATGCAACACCCATTAAAAAGGATGGCTGCTTTGACATCATGGGACCTGAACCTACCAGGGTTCCACAGCCCTTTTCATTTCTCTTCTCCCTTTCTACCTGTCTTTGCATAGAAGTCTAGAAAGTGAAAACCTAACTTCCATCAGTTGTTATCAGCAGTTCCCTTCCTGAAGGTTTAAGGGCAAAGAAAGAGCTTTCCATGTTTATGTCTGGCTCGTATTTACTGATTCAGAAAGGAAGTCAGTGGAATTACCAAGTGTTCAAGTGAATCACATGCTTTAATGCTAATCTGGATGATGAGCCAAAACATGTCCTAGATTGTTAGGTCCTCAAGCCTTTATTTCACAAAGCTCAAGTGCTTTCTCAGAACTTTGTTTAACCAGAACTGGGCAGGCTAAAGCCTTTCTGTGACTGCTGCTTTAACATAGGGCATTCTTAAAATCTGTTTGATTCCTCTGCCTCAGCAAAGAACTACAGCTTTCCTTCTGAGAGAATCTTCTGTAGATACTCTAAGTTCTTTCTGGCTTATTCTGCTTGCATGTGAATAATGAGCCCATGTTGACCTTTAAAAGAAAATAATGCATTCTCAGTAATTAGCATGGAAAGGAGGAAATCAGCATGAAACTGAGAGGAAACTCTTAGTTTAATCTTAAGCATTTATGTGTTCTGGGTTTGTTGACACTGTTTATTTGCTTTTGTCAGTCGTCTAGAAGAGCTTCTTACTCTATACTCTTTCTAACTGTCACTTAGGCCAGGTGAAGTAATCAGGAAGTAAAATTTGCGAAGTGTATATAAAAACTTTGCCAAAAGATCACAGAGTCATTACTATTCTGAATACCTTAAACACGAGATTTTTAAATGTAAAAAGTTAAATACTTCCTTTGACTTTTTTTTGCAAAACATTTTTGAGGCCTGATATTTACCCCTTTGCCTTTTATGAAGATGTGTCCTATATTTAGCTTTTGCCCTGGGAGGAAGTTTGCTCTAGACCCAAGGAATAGATGTTATACCTTGAATAAAACCCTTACACTCATGACCATAGGCTTCCTGCAGTGATATGTCTGCCTGCAGTAGAGGTTTTAGGTCCCCATTTACATGATCAAGGGACCAGAACACCAAGCATATAATTGAGTAGAGTTACACCTTGCCTATCAGTTCAGTATCTCTCTTGAGCATGCTTTGGCCATCTGGCGAAGTAGAGAACAGAAAACTAACATATAACATATAGCTCTCTCTCTTTAAATCCTTCCTTGCAATGTTAGTCTTCCCAAAGTCCTATTCATTTACGAAACATAAGCACACAGCTTAGCAAACAGCTGTGAATACAGAAACCCCAAGTTTTGACAGAGGCAAAATGCAAGAGTTAGTAAACCATTCAACCATTCCTCTCTAGCAATAGTTAGTAAAAAAGGCTTTCAAAATATATTGTCCTAGATTAGTAAATCATAGGAGGTGATTAATGAATCATAGGAGATTAGTAATGTAAAGGACATGAATAAAACCAAGAGCAAGGGCAAAAAAAAAAACAGAAGAGCCACCCACACTGACATTTGTTATGGTGTCTCTGTATTACTATTTGTGATATTTTTATGCTATGGTAACAAATATCTAACAGGGAATTGGAATACAATTAGTAATGAAGTCTCTGTGCATTTAGAGGTAGAATGTTAACATCCAAACCAGTGCCAAATACAGAAACATTAAAAAAAAAGTAAAGGGTGTCATAATTATGCACAAAAGTTAGCAATCCCTAGATTGCTAACCATCCATAAGTCCATAGGTAGTAAACCAAGCCGTAATATAGTTATCATAGGAGCAGCTATTGGGCAATTATCTCCATTTTAACAGAATACCCAGCTTAGTGATTGTGAATATTATCACATATTAATAGAGTTCTTTAACATGCTTGGAATAGACAGACTAAAAACAGTCCCCAAAATGAAAGCAAGGCAATACTTGATGAGATCTTTTTCTTTTTTAAAAAAATATTTGGTCTGTGACCCTCTCTTGCAGACCTAACTCTACACTGGAATTTACTGGATCCTGAGGTAAGCAGGCAGGAAGCAGGTAGTTTGAAATATTCTGTTAGTTTCCTATGATTTTATTCTTCTTTAAGGAGCAGAATGAAATCCTAATGTGTATGAATTGCCATAGCTCTATTCAAACTACTGAAGTTATTTCCATTTCTAGAGTCACTGAAAATATGGCCAAAAATAAACCTTGAAAAAACAGATTTATGTGACAAATAAGGAGAGCAGCACATAAACTTCCAAAAGAAATACTGTAATTAGATCAATATACCAAGTACTGTCGGGATTCACAGAAAGAATATAATTTCTCTTTTAAAGATTTGTTTCCTATTTCTACATAGAAGAGGCAAACACAGGCTTTAAATTAATTGAAATCACTTACAACTACCATACTGGTAAGACTTGAAGCAACTGAGCAATCATCCTTAGTTTCTTCCCTTAGGATATAGGAAAACTGATTATTGTAAAAGCTACATAAACCTCCCACTTCATGAAATTTTAATTATATTTTGCGGAATGTAACAAATTATGATACCACACGGAATCACTCTTTCGATAGGTATGCAAATGGTGAGAGCTATACAGTAATTAGTATTACTTGAGGTTTCTTTCACTTGTATGGGCGATGGATTTGCCTCATTGCTGCTATAGCAGCCAAGCCCAGAACGTGCCAGTGGAATGAAAGATGTGTATATAAAAACTAATAAGAGCTGAAGGAATATTTAAATATATTATGCTGTTGTATACATCATAGTTCTTAAAAAATAAGAACTAAAAATAATAAAAAAAACAAAATAATAATAAAAAACAAAAAATAATAACTGTAGCTATATTTCTTAGCAGTGCAGCACAGTACTCATACAGAAAACTCTTAACAGGTTTTTTTCCAGGCAGGGTAAGATGAGACTACTAGCCAGTATGTTCATTTAGTCAAAATAGTTTTAAGAATGATTCAAAAAAAAAAATTCACAAGGATGATCAAAGCAGTTATATAGTATATATAGTTATATGGCAGTTACATATCTTTTTGGTGCCTTTTTTATATTATGAATCTGTGTAAAAGCATTATTGAAAAGAAGTAAACTTTGATAATTTTAAAAGTGCAGTTTTGGATTGCTTACTTCATTGATTCAGCATTCAAGACTGCTGAGTCAAAGGCAACAATCTGTTGACACTAATTAACTCACAGTACATGTTTTTGATCTGCATCACACAGATGCAATGAAGCATAAGATAAAATACACATTTTAAGTTTAACTCGTCACATTGCAAAAAAGTCAATTATGTTAAACTTAAAAAGTTGTATTTATAGAGGGATCGTTCTTGCTAAGTAAGTGAAACATTTTGTGCAATAATGTACTATGCCAGACAAATGAATAATTTTCTATAAATTGGAACATGCACATCTTCAGGTCAACATCAACTGAATAAAAAGGTTTAGTCTCATTTTCAAAATGTATAGGTCTTCATCAGCTCCCACTGAGATAAGTGACAGACTCAGTTGTAGGTAGGAGATCTAGTAAATGTGCCAAAATATATCCACAGGTAAGATAAAGACAGTATTTTTCCAAGGTCTTTTTTTCGAGGAAATCTTTTTTCACTGCTTTGAATTGTAAGGCTAGAAATTAATTCCGTGTCATTGTAAGCAAGAGCTGGCAGAACACTTGCTGTCCTGCACAATAATACAGTCTCTCTCTCTTTCAAAAAATAACATCAAAAATATTAGCTACTGTGTCACCTACTGTTTGCCTGGATAGTTCGTTTGCTGAAGACATGTTAGCCCTGCTGTCTTACATGACTTTGCTTTTCTTACTCCATCAGAACTGCTCACTGCTTCCTTGTCCCTGAAGGAAGGTATCTAGCTGTCCTGAGTAGAAGCACAACATCACAAGCTAATTTACCTTGCTGTCTTTGGTTTGGGCAGAAATTCAGTGAAATGGCTTGTAGGGCCTGCATGACTGGTACCGCTAGAATCAAATTTGGAATTCACCAGTAATATGGCCACTCAGAAGCTGTCTGAAACGTTCTGGTATTAAACCAAAAAGGCAGATAGTATATTGCACTTAAAGGCAAATTACTTCTGGAATGGTCAAGGAGCTGTCTCTGTCCACCTAAGTGTCCCTTTGGTGATGGGGTTGGGTGCTTTTTTCCCCCAGTGGAAGGACTCAAGGCAAAGGCAGCACAGCATGGGGCTACACCTATCCAGGTTAGAACACATGTGTGTGGTCTTGCCACTTTGAAAAATAACAGCAAGTCCCAGACCATACCCAGAGTTGTCATTAATGCAGATGCTTGTTTCCTAGGATCTGGATAGTATAAGAGACTATCCTTCACTATGCTTCCTAGAGGCCTATCATGAACACATGCAAACAAGACAGCATAGCAGAGAGAATAGCTGGAATGGCATGCTGAATATTTTTACTCTTTCCTAACTTCAAGAGCTCCTTCATTTCCTGCTGAGCTCACTTTGACTTTTGCTTCAGCTGTCTTCTGCAGAAGTTGAGCTCCAGTGATCTGCTGCATTCTCAAATTATTAAATCTTCTCTTGTTGCTCATTAAAGTGCAGGTAAGCTATGGTTTCACTGGGGAACACGATAATTTTATCTCAATTCATTACATACTGTTTTTTAAAGCCACCACAGAGCAAATGGCAGGCTGCTCTTTCAGTCATTTTACTGAAATAGTCAGAATTCATAGAATCATATAATCATTAAGATTGGAAGGGACCTCTAGAGGTCATCTAGTCCAACCCCCCTGCACACGCAGGGTCACCTAGAGCACGTGGCACAGGACTGCATCCAAGCGGGTTTTGAAGATCTCCAGAGAAGGAGACTCCACAACCTCTCTGGGCAGCCTGTTCCAGTGCTCTGTCACTCTCACTGTTAAGAAATTTTTCCTTAAGTTCCTGTGGAACTTTTGGTGTGTCAGTTTGTGGCCATTACCTCTAGTTCTGTCAGTGGCCACCAGGGAAAAGAGGCCAGCACCATCCTCCTCACTCACTCTCTTGAGGTACTTATAGACACTGATCAGATCCCCTCTCAGCCTTCTCTTCTCCAGGCTGAACAGGCCCAGCTCCCTCAGCCTCTCCTCATAGGGCAGATGTTCCAGGCCCCTGATCATCCTTGTGGCCCTGCGCTGGACTCTCTCCAGCAGCTCCACATCCCTCTTGTACTGTGGGGCCCAGAACTGGACACAATACTCCAGATGTGGCCTCACCAGGGCTGAGTAGAGGGAATTCTTCAGAGTTTTCAGCAGTTTTGCAGATACAGGTCAAGCCTCATTTCAGTCCCAGAAGACAACATGGATGAGCAGGAAAACTCATTTTCAACTACAGTTATCACTAACAGAGCTGTATCAAGGAAGCTGAAGATTACACGTTAAAGACAAAATCAAAACAAAAGAGGTAAGACAAATATGTTCATTACTTCTTACTGTGTATACAGAGTAACCATAGAAACCGAAAAAGTAAATACCTTATAAACATTCCTTATAGCAGAATCTCCCTGAAGGTAAATTACTTCCATAAAGGGCTAGGATGTGGTGTTAAATAATGGTACTTCTTTTGCAAAACTGTTCCTGATGAGGGCAATTTAGAAATGGCAAATTCCTAACTTTTCATTCCAAGAAAGAATGATGAAACTTGAACTTTCTTCATAGTGTTCTCAACTACATCTGCTTGATTTTTCCAAAACTGTATTCATTCCTGCCACTCTGCAGTGCCCCTTCCATGTGATCTCAGAAAGTATTCCTTGTAGTCTCTTTAGTCCAGATTTAATACTGTTATTTGTTTTATGCTAGGAAATTGTGCTGGCAAGTTGCTGTCTCTTAGTTTCTCAATAGGTTTTTCCATCTTTTGATTCCAGATTTTTACTGGAATTGACTGTACTGATCTTTGTCTTGGATCTCTATAGGTCATCAGTAAAAGAAGATGGAGGAGTCATCCTTATGAAAACCTGGGCCTGTTTTATATTATGGATTCTTTAGACTGCTTTGGTACATCCAAAGGGCTGCAGAAAATCCTGTTGCAAGAGACATATAACAGCATAACAACTCTTCATTGGCTTGTGCTGGTTTCCAGATAGTATGAAATTTACAGGTAGGTTGTAACAGGCAGATGAAAATAGGATTATAGTCTTTGCAAATAAAACTATAACCATGTCCCTGAATTAGAGAATTAAGAGAATTGCAGAGAATTTAGGAAGAGCTGCATTGGCCCTAAGCAAAGGCCCCTCAGATCAGTATGCCACAACTGCAACCAGTTATGATTGCCAAGGGAAGTATATGCCTCCTTGGTATGTTTTCAAGCCTCCAGCAAAGAATGTAGCTGAAGATCTGAGACTAGTATTTTAATGTCTATTTCTTCTCCAGCTTACTCATTGTATATCAATATAGATAAATATTTGCTCTGTAATGGTGTTTGAGAATTTTAATTAGCAGTTTCTTAATTTTTTCAGCTTCCATTTCTAATCTTAACAGGGAGTGGTAAGTTATAAACTTCATATATGATTGTAAATAATTAAAATGTAAAATAATACATCCATGAGAGCTTCCTAATTCAGTTATCTGAATAGCATTGCTTTTTAAAAGCATATATAGCCTAAGGGATATCTTTCCTTTTTTCAGGTTATCTTGAGCATTCTAAAAGTCACAATGTCACTACTTTGAGTAAATATCCATATTATTTTCAAACATTATAATGGAACAAATGCTGATGT
Organism: Tinamus guttatus; assembly: GCF_059628265.1. Taxonomy (NCBI): domain Eukaryota; kingdom Metazoa; phylum Chordata; class Aves; order Tinamiformes; family Tinamidae; genus Tinamus; species Tinamus guttatus. Next base: position 3,154,254 of record NW_028288781.1, on the reverse strand, counting down.
TTACCCTTTTCCTGAAGACAAGTATTTCAGATGTTATTTTACTGTATTTTTGCTTTAATTTATTTTTGTTTCAGTTCACCAAGCTCTGTGAGAATATTTCCATCTTTTGAAGGAGCTATTTCAAAGCTGAGTAACCTAGCTAGAAAAGAAAGGAAAAAAAAAACATTTCTGTGTTCTCTTGAAAACTATGAATAAAAAATGATTGGAAAGGTTATTGTTTACTAATTCTTGGGAATTTACTAATTCTAATTAGTAAATATTAGAATTTACTAATTTTAATTAGTAAATTTAGAAATAGTAGGAACAATGTACCATACTTTCAAGATTATTTTAACACAAAGCCATATGTCTATATTCCCAGAGAACTCAGTTTGAGGTCAGTTTTCTTTCATTTGCAAATTTTTAAAGGTTATGCTAGCTAGAGAGAACATTTTTTCTTAGAGAATAAGTGTAAACAAAATCAAAATTAAGGTCCTTCATTTAAATCGATGTTTCATTGCTGATATTTAAGTCAGGATAAAATAGGTGATTTAAATTGCTTTGAGATAAATCAGTATGTGCCAGTTCTTCTAACGTACTTTTGATACAGTATGAATACTGAGCTGTAAATACAGTTATTAGTAACACAGCGGATTGGATAGCTACTAGCCCTCCATCTTGTTGAATGCCATCACTGTTGAAAAGTCTCCTTGCTGAGTAAAATACAAAATTTGTATTAGCCTTTTCTACATTTATACGCTAGTGCACATTTGACACTGTTTTGATCAGAGTGGGAATCAAATAGTGTACCAGTTCTTGTAAAAATTGTCACATACACATGGCACATAAATTTGCATTACTGGCAAGTCATTCATCTTTAACTGAAAGACTATGGCAACTGCTTTGTCCTCACTCTGACCCATATATCTTGAAACCTCCTACAGTTTAAAATGAATGCTGAAATATTCATGTATCATTTAAATTATGCAAAATAATGTACAGGCATCCATAAAATCCCATGAATCTGAGAGATATTTTCAGTTACACGCACGCAGGAGATGAGTTTTTTGTCCTTCAAAAAAAAGAAAGACATCAAAAAGATGTTTAAAAAGTGGAATATGAGAAAAGTTTCATGAAGATTCCTTAGCAAAAGAGCTACATAAACCTTTGAAGAATGAATGTGTCAGTAGTGTACATGCTCCAGACATTTCTATCACCATACATTTAGCACCCTGAGCCAAGTTTGTGGATGATCGACTGGGTGGAGTGATCGACACTCCCAAGGGCTGTGCTGCCATTTGGAGAGACCTAGACAGGTTGGAGAGTTGGGCAGAGAGGAACCCCATGAAGTTCAACAAGGACAAGTGCAGGGTACTGTACCTGGGGAGGAATAACCCCAGGAAGCAGTACAGATTAGGGGTTGACTTGCTGGAAAGAGCTCTGCAGAGAGGGATTTGGGAGTCCTGGTTGACAACAAGATAGCCATGAGGCAGCAATGTGCCCTCGTGGCCAAGAAGGGCAATGGGGAATCCTCACCTTTATCAGGAGGAGTGTTGCCAGCAGGTCGACAGAGGGGATCCTGCCCGGCTGCTTAGCTCTGGTGAGGCCGCTCCTGGAGTATTGGGCGCAGTCCTGGGCTCTCCAGTACAGAAAGGACATGGAACTTCTAGAGAGGGTCCAGTGGAGAGCCACAAAGATGATTAAGGGACTGGACCATCTATTATATGAGGAAAAACTCCGGGCCTGTGTAGCCTGGACAAGACTGAGAGATGTGATCAATATGTATAAGTACCTGAGGGATGAATGTAGGGAGGATGGGGCCAAACTCTTCTCACTGATGGCCAGTGATAGGACAAGGGTTACTGAGTACAAGTTGAAACACAGGAAGTTCCATCTCACTGTGAGGAAGAACTTCTTAACAGTGAGGGTGACAGAGCACTGGAACAGGCTGCCCGGAGAGGTTGTGGAGTCTCCTTCTCTGGAGAGCTTCAAAACCCACCTGGATGCCCCCCTGTACCCCATGCCGTAGGTGTCCCTGCCGGAGCAGGGGGGTTGGACTAGGTGATCTCTAGAGGTCTCTTCCAACCTCAACCAGTGTGGGATTCTGTGATAATATATTCAGGTACTGTTAGGTAGTGCCCAACTAGGATAATGAATGTTAGTAGTACAGAAGTCCAGTATTATTGAGCATAGGATAATAATAGGAAAATTCGGAAGCTAGTAAAACAGCCTGAAGTATATATCCTTAAGGCATCTGTATCCAACTGCTGACAGTGAGCTATTTTCTCAAAGCTCAGGATAAAACTGAGTATTGGAAAGGGGAGCTGCACTCTGTTCTGATTAGCTACAGACATTGCAAATGGTAACAGCAGGTATCCATAACAGAGTTTTCATCCTGTCTTGCCCGTGTGGAATTCAGAGGAGTGCATTGTAATTCTTCACTAGGGTTCTTCTAGATTTTCTCTAGCTCACAGTTTTTTTCCTCTACCAGATAAATAAATGAAAGCAAACAGATCGATTTTAAACTACCAGTTCCTACAGGGAGAAGTTACAATATCAGCTGAGAAATGTTTATAAAATCAATGCCCGTAGTGGCGACTCAGCTGTTTTATATTCCCCAGATGTTTTCCACTAATCAGGGTAGGCATCCATTCAGTTAGAGAATACATGAGAAAAATTGCACTCACACCAGTATGTGGAATAGGCCCAGCCTATGAATATCAGCTTCTGATTCCTGGTGCTATTTCCCAGCATCATTGAATTCATTGGTATTGCATAAAATCTCTAGATGGTCCTGTTCATCCCCAAGCTGGCAATCAGAAATACTCGTTACTGAATTGCACCACAGTAAGTTAGAAAGTTGAGATGAAAGTTTCCAGTTATCTGCTTTTGAAACAAATCATATAAATTCAACAAATTGACATATATTATCCTTCAAAAATAAAAAATTCCTCTTTTAACACAAGGTCCGCTGTTCCACAGCGGAGTTCTAAGGCACCTTCTTGAATGGAGCTCTCTGTTCAGAGCAATCCTCTATTCTCTTCTTTCCCCCTCCAGTCTTTGCTAGCACCAGGTAGCAGATTCTGTTTTCCCCAGCGTACATCCCCATGTCCAGCCGGGGAAGTAAGCTCCCTTCATAAATCAGGATGCTGAAGGCATTGCCATGTCTCTCTTGCCCTTTAGGAGTACTAGATTCCAAATACTTCATCACGTCTTGCTAATTTTAGGAAATCTTGCTAAATTTAGGAAATAACAGTTTATATTGTTTGAAAAAAAACTTTGAGTAAGCATTCTGGCATTTGTAAAAAAAAAAAAAAAAAAAAAAAAGTGGTAATATTCTGATTTTTCTGTGTGCTTTTAATGGTCATCCATGGGTCTGCAGGAGCAAAGAAGTCAGCAAAGCTAGGCACAAGAGTTCACTGTGAATGGAAAAAATATACAAGGAAGCTTCTGCAATTTTCCTGAAGGTGAGATTGTTTTCTTTCTTGTAATTATATATTTAAAAAAAATCTTCATTTTTGCAGGACTTAATTCTTTGAGAATTTCTGCTTTATGCTAGTGCTATACTGCTTATTTGTTTTAGTTAATTGATTTAATTTAATAGTGTGTAACTCTGCAAGCATATCTGACAGTACATTCTAGTGAAATGATTAAACAATTTTCTTTTCTCTGAAAGACACAGAAAATTAAAAATACCTATTTTCTCGGGTCACTTCATATGAATGAGGGAAAAATCCTCTAATAACAACTTCTGAACTTTCAAGTTCAACAAGAGAATATCACAGTAGGAACAACAATCCACTAATGTGTTGATCTAATCTAAACTTGTGGTTTCAAATTATATGCTAAAATACTGTAGAGACTTCAAGATACAGGAAAATTCTGTTTGTACTTGTAGCTTTAGAATCAGTGAAAAAAGACTCAGGATGGAATGCACATATGCCCCTCTTTATTTTTTTCACATTTTTATTTTAATTTGCTTGTTTCTATTAAAGATTAATTTTAGGAATAAGTTCTTATAAATTTCCTTTGCCACTGCCTTGTTCACTGCTGCTTCAGAACAGCAAAGAAGTCTGGCCAGGGGCTGCTTCCGTGTACGCAGGGGCACTGTTGAGTGAATTCAGGCTAAGTAAGTAATCTGGCCTGAAGGTCAATAACTTCCTTGCCTGTCCCCATCAAATTTCCATGGGCTAAGCACTCAATATTAACTCTTTCTTTATGGCCTCTTTGATAATATATAAAGATACAGTACTCATTCCAAAGTAGACAGTAGACAATGACTCAAAGTCATTTTGCTTATTGAGGGCTGATCTGATTTTTGGACACCTTGGGAATCTTAGTTTCTGAATTTCCAGTAGTGTCATAGTTTTGACATAGTTACCTGTCTGTTCTGTAGTCACTGGTACCTCCTTGACAGCTATTTTGCAGCCACTGTTCTACTTGCTGCAGTGCCCGCTTGTTTCCTGTTCATTCTTAAATGATAAATGAATCTCTGGAGCACTTCAGAAACAATCTCTAGACTAGAATTGTTATTTTTGTAATACTTAATTTAGAAAACCGTCTATAAATTGTCATTGAAAACAGAGTACACAGTGAGGCAGGGTTGTCCACAGATCAAGGGGAAATTAAAAAAAAAAAAAAAAGAAGAAGAAAATAAGAATAGACAATTTACTCTTGCGTACATCCCACCATTAGGTTTGTCATATTTTTTTCTCTTTAAAATGACCCAAAATAATAACTACCTATTGCTGCCAGAAATAAGTTCTGGAAAGAATTATGCCATGGTAGTATTAGGGATACTTGGACAATATGATTTGTTCTTAAAAAATATATAATTATGTGAATATTCTTAATTAGCTTTTGTGTAGTACTTTCTGAGATAGTATTTGGTATAAATTTCTTTAAATATAAGCACTCCATAAATATAAGTTTCTTAGGCAGCACTTGAATTAGCTTAACTACAAAAGTATCATCCAGATCAAATCTTTATTGATTACTGTATATCTAGAGTAAAACAATATTCCTATAAAACTATTGCACAGCACACAATAAAGTCCCAGAGAATGAATTCTGAGTTCTTTTTCCAAAATAGTAGCCTGTTCTGCCATGATTTAATATTTTCAACTAGTCTGCACATTGTTGTTCTTTTAACAGGCACAGCCTAGGTGTTGTGAATGGCAATGTTACAAATATTTTTGGATAGCAAACTGTATTGAGAAGGATGTCTTTTTGCATAACTACATGGTTCACAATTTATAGATGAGAAAAATGGTATAAAGTGATTAACTTAAGAGGTGATGAAGAAATAAGCAGCAAAAATATCAGAGGAACAAAATCATGCAGTCTTTAAAAAACAGGGGTGCAACTGTAATTAAAAATACTCTGTTGATTTGGAAGAGAACAGATTAACTTTCAGAAGTCATGAGGCCTCTTTGAAGTTTAACACGAAGAATGAATGAGGTGAAATAGCTAAGTGAGGACAGAGGCAACGTTATAACCAAAGGGGAAAAAAAGCTCAATTACTGAGACAGTCATGTGATCCTATTCTGCATCTTTTAGATGACTAATAGCTTTTTATGTAAAGCAATATAGGAAATGCTGTGCTCAAAGTAACACCGGCTGTATTTGTATTTGAAATACTTCATATAATTTGAAAAAAAAAAAATCCTGAAAGACATTTCATTTTTTTATAGTCCTAGAAGAGTAAATAACCTTAACTTGACTTGAATGTATACCACTGGCAATCATTATGCAGCAGCTAGCATACATGAACTTATTCATGTGCAAGGCAGTGGCTCATGACCCAGTCTGTCACATGTTCAGCACCATCTATGAAGCACTAGGACCTGCATTTTAATACAACATGGGCAAGAGACTGACGAGGTAGGGACAGAAGTTCAGAAGGGAGAGTCTGGAGTGGAGAGGTAGAACGTAATGGAGGAGACAGCAGATATGTAGACTAGCAGGAAGGAAATACAGAAACACGAGCCCCATAATGAGGTATAGCTTTAGGAGGGCCCCGTGACAAGTGAGGACATGCGATAGTGTAGCCCACAGTACTAGCTGATACCTGAATCTGGCTAACATAGAAGACACTGTGATTTCCTAAGAATTACATTTTATCTTTTACCACTGTCTCCCAAGAGAATAGAAACACTACAATACTATGGAATTAAATAAACACAAGAAATAAGCTCTATGTACAAGTGACCTTATAAGCTCAAAATACTCCTGTAGTAAGCAAATCTCTACAGGTCTAGCAAAGGGCATGTCAGGCCCTTGAGCACTGACTCTTCCTAGGAGTTAGGCCAGCTGATACGAGGTGTTGTGAATAAAAAGCCACAGCAAGGACCTTCCCTTTCCTCTCTCTGGAACTGTTTTTAAGCTAAGGCTCTCGCACTTGGCCCCCGTCTGAACTACATTGTAGCTGCTCTGCAGCCAGGTCTGCTTGTGTATCTTGTTGATCTGGCCCTGAGCCTGGCTAGTGCATTTGACTTGCCAGCTTTGATCAGATTTGTACCTCATCACTATGGATTTGTCTGGCTGTTGGTGGCCTATCTGATCCTGGTTACCATCCCTGGACCTAGCCCTAAGTTCCTGACTTGCTTTCCTGGCCTGACCCTGGACTGCAGATCACTGCAGATCTGGCCAAATGGGACTCTGGGCTGTCCCCAGCTGCCACCTCCAAGCATGCCATGCTGCGGGATGGGACCCTGACTGGAGAGGCCTCTGCTGCTCCCAGCACTGTTCCCTTAGGGATCAACCAACCCTTGCTGCTCCCTCACGGTAAGATAAAACTCTTTGGGGATGACTTAGGTACTTTAGAGACAGTAACACCCAGTTGTTCTCTGTAACTGAGGAGCTTCTCCCTGTAACATTTCTAGCCTGAGGTGCGCTAATGGTGTAGCATTTTATCAAATTCTTTGGTTTTGATGAATCTGATAATGAATTGTATTGTTCTAGTAGTGCAACTTAATGAAAAAGAAGTGGTACAGTTGCAGGTACAATAAGTACCAATCAATCAACATGGGAACAATTTTACCATTTAGCCTTGTAATTATTTATATATCTTAAAAGGGTGGAGAGAGGCTATTAATCTGAGACATCTAAGAGCAGTTCGGGTGTGTGATCTAGCTATGCTACATTCTTTGCATGTTCCATAAAGCTTCTGCTGGATATTCTGATCTTCCCAAATCCCCATGGGCTACAGGGGTGGGATTGGAGTTTCAGATTTTTCTTCATAATCTCGAGGGCTGCATTTCTTCCTGTTCAATGTAATCACACCATGCTCTAATTTCACTCTGGAAACTTCAGAAAAGTCATATGAAGCTACTGGGTGGTCAATGATTAACTATCAGTTTTGAGCTGATTGTTTCTTTGATTTCTGGGAAAACAACAACCTTGGCACACCAGTGAAAAGATGAACTGTGAATTACATGATCAAAATTCATATTAAAAAAAAAGAAAGTTCACCTCATCTAAACTGCCATCACAAGCATGAAGACTTTGATATCTGGCTTTTCTTTTCCTGCTGCGTATTTAGGCAGCGGAGCAGCATGTTGGTGGGGCAAGCCTGGAGGCCTGGGGCTGTGGGGGCACTGTGCAGAGCTGTCTGCCTCGAAGCCCTTCAGTCCTGCATGTGCAGGGGTTTAGGCTGGTGTCCAGCGGTGTGCTGGTGTGGCTGGTGGATAAACATATCTCAGTCACCTTGCAGCTTTACCCCTGAGACTTGTCTGGCAGCTGGTCCCAGTCCCCCCAGCTGCAGCCACCAGCGGCACGTGGCTCTGTCTCAGGGTAGTGGGACAGGCTTCGCAACAAGGCAGTGTGCCACCATGACAGCTCTCTGCTTGTTGCTGTGGGACAGGCAGTGTTGGGAAGTGGGAGAATCCCACCTCAGGCTGCCCCTGGTTCCTCATGGAGAGGTGCCCACTGCTCAGGAAAGGGGCCTGCCCAAGGCAGGGCAGGGCTGGCCTCCCAGGAGGCAGGCTGCACACAAGGGTGTGCAGTGTAGCCATGCTGCATCCTCTGGACATGCTACATGCTGGGGACACCATCAGCAAAATTATCCACAAAGAGTGCTGGGGAACTGTGAGGAGTACTGCAGCCATAGGGCACTTCCAGGGTTTTCCTCCTGCCTTAAACACCCTTGGCAGGAGGTTATGGCCTGAAAAACAGCACACAAGGTCAGCTAGAGATGTAGACATTCAGTCCAGGCAAGAAGGAAGGTATGTTACAGCTAGATGTGCCACAGTTAAACTGTGAAAAATACAGATATAAAAAAAAAAACAGGCCTAAGGCCTTTTCCTGTGTAATTCTTGTGCAAGTGAAGAGCAAAGTAAGTGGAAAAAAATGGGATAAATCTTTAATAAACTAGTGATCTCATGTAAAATACTCAAAATGTTTTCAATCCTTAAATCTGTTTTATTATGTGGTATACTTTTTAGGCCATAAAAGTAATATTGAAACTTTGCTGAGCCTTCATGAAATTTCATGTTGTTTAAATGGCACTTACTTGATTTTCGAGCCTGCTCCATGGTCCAGCAGAGTTTCGTTGTGGCTGTGCTATCCTCGGCATCTTGTCTGTGAGTACATTACTCAGAACCGAAGCATAGAATCTGGGTTAGGAACATGCCTTGTGGACCTAATACTGGAAGAATATGATTTATATTGTAATAAACTTCTGCATACTTCTAAGCCCAGCTGTTTAAGAGCTTTCAAAACAAATTTTCTGGAATTTTACAATTTGTTCTTGAAACATTTCAAATCTAAACAGATGAAAAAAACACGAGATTTTTTAGATGGGTTTGTTTAACTGCTGCACACCAGAAACTCACCTTAGGCTGTCTGCTTTGACAGCTGCAGTAAATTTGAGGTGGTTGGAAGAGGTCCCCTGGAAAGTCTATGTTGTCACCAGTTTGTTTTGTGGCTTGTTCTGACAGCTAGAAAAGAGGTTGTAGCCAAGTTAGATGAGGGGAGCACTAGTGTCATTACCACCAGTATAATTTTTTGTGAAGGAGCAGCTCCCCTAATTACCACAACACAGCATGACATTGCATTTAATATTACAATACATTTAATCATTGCCCTCTGTGTACATAAGGTACAGCGCAGACATGCAATTTTACTTTTGTTCTCCTCTGACTTATGAAATAAGTTAGAAGAGAATAAATAAGATAAACCACATGGAAGCAAGGTCAGACGAGCAAACAGTCTACTATGGTACCTTCATTTAAGCAGTGTTTTCATAATAGGGATCATGGCAGCTGTCTGGCTAGCTCTATAATACCTCTTTTCTTTATTTTTCAATTATGTTTTGTTCAGCTAAAACAACAAAAACTGACTAGAACCTTCCCCTTTTCTTTTAGAACCTGCTGCTTCCTCGATGCATTTTGAGTTCTTGTAAGTGTTTGGGTTGGAGAAACAAGCATTTTTTAAAATTTGTTTAAGCAATAGTTTTGTATTCACAGTAAGACCTGAAAGTTATAAAGCAGAAAAAATGAAGACTTTGGCAGAACAGTTTATTTCAATGTATTTTGATAAATGTAGTCCTAGCACAGTCTTAAAAAAATAAAGCTGCTACTTTTTATGTATATATATTGTTTCTTGTATTGTACAAATGACCTGAGAACTAGCCAAGTCTCGTTTTGTGTCCCATGATTGAATTTGGTGCCTAAGGAGATTGAAGACTGATAGAAGCTTTTCTCAAATGGGTACTTACAGGACACTGTCATGGGGAAAAGTCTTAAGCACTCTGGACTGCTGTGGGATCACCTGAAGTGCCTGTGCGCTTGCACTGCATGCAGCCTTGGGAAACAGGAGGACGTGCAGGACCACGCAGAGCCACAGAGTTAAGGCCCCGCTGCTGTGAAAGAGATGAGGTGGGATAGCTCTTATCACTGGGGCACCACGGTGGGTTGACAAAGGCTCTTAAGAGAAGACAAGCAGAGAAGACAAGGAGGACAGAGTGCCTGTGCTATCCAGTTGGTGCCAGACCTGCTGAAAGCTCATGGTCAGCATCAGGCGGAGCCCAGCAAGAGGAACATGGGGGTGAGTGTCTGCTAACGGCTGCCTGATTAAGAGGAAATGCACGAAGCCATCTGTATGGACCAATAGAGGAAGTCTCCTTCTGATGACAGGCCTGGTCCTCATGGAGAACTTAAACTACCCAGACATGTGATGGAAGGTCAACATGGAGAGCACAGAGATCCAGCAGACTTCTAGAGTGGTGGTGCTTACAACCTGATACTGAAGCTAGTGCTGCATAACGTCTTCATCTGGACAGTCATCAGTAAGCAGTGGAACAGGATGAGCCTTCATTAAGTTCAGAGGTGACACCAAACTGGAGGAAGCAGTTGATGTACTGGAGAGCAGGCCTGTTATTCATATGAACTGTCCTGGGCAGGAACCAAATGATGTTCAAAAAAGACACAAGCAAAGTCCTGCATCTGAGATGGAATAAGCGTATGCAGCAGTACAGGTTGGAAACTAATTGGCTGGGTAGAAGCCTTGCAAAGAAGACTTAAAAGTGGACAGCAAGCTGCGTTAAGAGTCTCTGCAGTGGAGAAAATGAACTAATTCATGTTCTAGAAGCAATAGAATACTGGCGCTGCTGAGTGCCATAAAAGGAGGAGAGAAAAAGATGAAATTGATTATTCTAGGTTTAGCACACGGTGCAAGGAATGTGCAGCAAATCAGACATGGGACCATATAGACAAAGAGTATATGAAGTGCAGAATATCTGCTTTTTCTATTACATATACGTTCTAGACAGAGTACAATTACATTTTGTGTAACTCATGAAACTCCTTATTTTGTAAGATATAGCTGAATCAATGCAATAGATTATTATTTTTTGATTTGAAATAAAAGAACTGGAAGAAAACTGTAAGTAACCAGGCAGTACTTAAACCCATCTGTCTGACTTAGGCAATCACCAGTGCCCAGTTTTGATATCACAGAGCCAGCTGGGCACTTGGAATGTCCATGTTGAGCACACCAACGAATGTAATTCCACCTTGGATTTGGAGCCGCCTTATCCTTCAGCTACACACCAGTGATTGATGCTGCACAGAGCTGTCCCAAGTACAGGAAATCACGTTTGCTCTAGTGGGACTAATCTAGCCTCAGGAATGTGAAATATCACCTGACCTATTTATCGTGACAAGAAGCAGCATAAAGAAAAACTTCACCTAGCAACTATATCAAAGTACCCTGGAAGGGAAACAAGGCATTTTTTACTTCCTGCCCCAGGCTGCAGTAGCCTAGTCGGTGAAAGTTTGCTGTGAATGCTTTCCGGTATTCTTAAGCACACATTACAAGATCTCACTAGCCGCAGGTATGCAGATGTCTATTCTATTTTTTTAAAATACTTTAGTCTAATATGACATTCAGATTGTGGCTACTTGGCTCAGGAGAGAGCCCATATGGATAATACAAGCAAATATAATTAATGACTTTTAAATGAGTCTGTTTATGTTGATACCACTTTGTCTTACAAGCAGATTGATTGCAGCAACCTGCTGCAGCTTTCAGATTTCAGGCAGCATTGTTTTCCATATTCCTGCAATATCCCCTAGTCCTGGAAGGGCAGACAAGGCTCCCACTCTCCTTCCCAGGAAGACAGACAATGACCCTTTGTCACTGGATGGAGATAGATGAACATCCCACTGGTACAGGTGCCACAACTCGTAATCAGCCAATGCTGCATCAAAGGAGACTATTGAGTTCATGCCTAATTTCCCATCATGTTGGATAGAGAACTGATATCTTAACAATAGTAAAAATGTATTAACAGTTAATTTGAGATATGTGGAATGAAACTCTTGTCATTAGTTTATTCCTTTACATAAAACTGCTCTTATACTGGTCTGGTTGTTTGCAAGATCATCCATTATCACAGATTCCATATTAGCATATTTTCTGTCTGCACATACAGGACTTTTGGGGGATGGTGTCATGATATCTTCCATGAGATAAAGTCCTTTTTCCACAGGGAGAAAAAAACTCCACAGGGTCCTGATTTATTGCTTAAACTCTAGAGAAGAAAACTACTGAATATGTGATGTTCTCAACCTTCTGGCAGAAACTGCAAACAGAGAAAGGCAAAGTGGGAACTGTTTTTTATTGGCTATTTAGAATATGATCCCTCTCTTCAAAAATGAATTACATCCTGTAAATTCATTTTATCTTTATTTATAAAAAAGCACCCTTAAACGTATTATAGATACTACTCATGGACAGGTTGGTTTAACAGCTTTGGTATTATTTTAAGATTTTAAACTGCCATGGTTTCAACTCTTACTGCACATCTCTAGACTTCTAAACACAATTTTTCATTGAGGGAAAAAAAAAAACAGCCCCTCTTTGTTAAACAATTCTTGAGCATTGGCACTAAAACTAATTGTTAAACTATTAAACTGTAAATTGGAGCCATGATGGTAACAATCTCTAAGTAATAACCTTGTGCTGCCATTAAAGACATACTGCATCTGTTGTAGCATAAAGCATTGTAAGACTGCTTGAAATGATATAGATACCTTACTACCTGCTGTTTATAACCTGTCAGTAAGAACAACAATTTAATTATCTAGAACATCTTTTTCTGGCCGATGACTGGTTTCCAAATATTTCTGCTGCTCTTCACCAATTTCTTAGCAAAAAAAAAAAAAAAAAAGTCTCCTGATTATTCATTATTGTATTGAGTGGAGGTGAACTGGAAGATAGAAAGGTGCAACAACTGTCTTGTCATCATGATGCACAATTCCAGCCTTACCTCTTCATGAATCTTGATGGATTATGGAGAACAGAGCCTAGAGACCTAATCAGCTAAAGGACATGGAGGAGACCCATGCAGTAACTCTCACAGAGACTAACAAAAAACTATGTTAAAGGTGGCAGTAAGCCCTTGCCTGTGGAATCTCAGCTGCACTGATGCAGTTTAGAGAGCTTGAATGAAATTATGTCTTCCTACTAAGAAAAATATTTTCCTATGTCTTTCTTTCAGATATACTCTGAGCCTGGGCTCATAACATCAGTCTTTGGAACAGAACTGCCCAGCAAGAGCAGAAGAGAATTCAGTACCCAGGAACTTGGAGATGGGTGCAAGAGGCTAAAGTTCATTGTTTGGCGACAGAAGAGTGAAAAGGTAAGTTGTTCTGGGACTAATGATATGGTATTGAAAGTCCTTTTGTTTATGAAAGAGTATTAATCTGTGTGTTTAGGTACAGGGAACCTGAAACATAGTCCTATTCCTTTGAACTCCTACTTAAAAAGGCAGGACGCCTAGAGACACCTAGAGAGGATCTATCTACCAAAGTTCAGTCTCTGCAGAAACAGCTCTGACAGCTTGTCTGTGAGTTTTTATTCCTGGAGTGGATTCCTGTGCTATTGAAGTCTGTTGAAGAAGAATCAAAAATTAAGGTTGAGAGAAAAGAAAGGATGTCTCTGAATTTGGGAACTACTTGTGAAAAATAAGATGTTGCTTCATACACATTTTTCTGGGTAACCCTCAGTTGCATACAGTCCACTAAGGCTGGTCTGTGGAGCACCAAGAGATATATCTATATTTGTAACAGTGTCTTGTATTTCTGTTTTCACCAAGTCCCTGTCATGTTGGCAAGTGTTTTCTCCATCATCCCTGTGATGCATCTATTGCACTGTCAATAAGCTCTCATTAAGCAACTTGTTAAAATGAGTATTGTTATAGATAGCATATCATACGTCTGTTAACAGAAAAATAACTAGGTGTGTATAATCAAGATGAAAGAACTCAGAATTTAACTGCTCTTCAGTGTAATTTCAATCTGTCCTGAAAGACTGATACATGGAACGTTGTTGCTATTAGGAAGGAACCTTCAGAATGGATATTATTTAATAATAGCTCAATAAATTGTAAATAATATATATATATATATGCATACGTTAAATAATGTATACAAAATATAAATAATAATGCCTAAAATAAACTATTTTGCGATCCTGCAACAAAGACATGCAATAGTCAAAAGCTAAACCTCATATTAAGAATAAAAGTAACTGTGCCTCACCCTCCTTGCATTTGCCCAGTGCAAATAACTGTTCAAACAGCTGAGATCCCAAGATGAGGGTGGGCTGCTCTGCTTTGCTGACTCCCTGCAACTTTTACACTGTACTGGCCTCTTCCTGCAGAACAGTGATTTACTTTACAACAAGAAATGCATTATTCTGATGGAAAATATATCATGTAGAGGGGCTGTTCCTAGGTTCTTCTCCTCCCTGCCATGCCAGCTGTATAAAGCTCAAACCCCTGAACCAAAGGAGGGAAACATTTAATCAAGAGAACACTGCAGGTGATACGATGAAGTTTGTGTCAAACCTGCCACCAGTCACAGCTTGGGAGTCGTTGGTTTTAGCTGACTGCTAGTTAAAGTGGTTAAGTGACTCTTCATTCTTCAGAACAGATGTAGCATTATGTTATTCGTGCTACCTACCAAACTGCTCCACATCAGCACGTATCTCTGTCCCCTGTGATCATTCTCTGTATTCAGTGAAGGTCTCAGATGCCTCAGAATGAATTTGACTTTTTATAATATATTTCCTGGAAAATTAAATACGTTCCTAAAAGCAACAGGCTATTATGTTATCCTCTGAAGAACTGGCAAGGTTGAATGTTATTTTTAAAGGTTCTGAGATAAAATGACTGTGACAGGGTTCTACACGTTCATTAAAGTTTAGAACAGCTCAGCAGGCTTACAAAGAATGATTGTGATTCCTCCATTGCTATATATATATATGTATATATATAAAAGAACATTTGTCAAGAATAAACTGATTTATAATTCAATATCTCCTTCCAAGATGAAATAACTAAGTGATGGCTTTCTATTTGTCTAGCATATGACAAATAAATTGGCAGCTGTTAAGAGAAATAAACATATTCTTAACAGGCAAAGCAATTGCCATGATATTGACTATTTGGAAAATAGAGCAAAACATATTCTAGGAATGATATCAGGAATTTCAACGTCCTGTTTACACTTGTTCTACGGTTATTGATAAGAAGCACAAATGTACCTGCCGTATACAGAAAGTATCACACAGATAGGGTTTGCACACTGTAGGGGCAGTTTCCTATTCATAGATACTGAGGTAACTTTGCAGGTCCTAGCAATATAGATCTTCATAAATTCCTCTCCCACACATCCTTTGCTTCCTGTCTATTATGCGAAAATGGTATTTTTTAACAGCAGAAACATAAATGCAATTGCTTAGTTGGTTTACTGACCAGCTAATACTTCTCTAACAGCTACTATATAGGCATATCCCCAATTCCAGTAAGTAAGATTGTACTTGTCTGCAGATTTTGAGTTGCCTTTCTGTATTAAACTGTTTTTTTCAAGGATATACCTTAAGATAGCTAATAACTTTTCTCCCGGCCTTTTGTCTCTGTCTTTGCTATGCTGGCTGGGCTCGCAGCAATATATTTTCTCGTTTTTGTTTTGTGCAACTCTTAGAAAACAGTGACAGATTTTCAATGGCTAATTTCCCATATTGGCTGATGTCGCTTGGACAGTGGAAAGAGCAAAACAGGTACTGCATGGAAGGTTATATATTAAAACTATTAAGCTGTTAACCTTTATGTTTAAAGCAAACCTTAGCAGACAATTTTAAAGGCATTAGAAGCTAAGCGATACAAATTCTTTCATCTTTTCAAAAAAAGCAAGAAACAAAAGCAAAAAGATGTTTAAAATACTCACAGTTCTCGGAATAGCTGTGTAGGAAGCTGGCACAGAAGTTAGGATGAAATTTTTACCAGTGACAGGAGCACACGCTCCTCCCCCTCCTCTTTTCTCTTTTACTTTCAGTTGTTATACAATGACTAAGGGCTACATCTGCACCTAATACACTGTGCAAATTACTCCCACAACAAATGGCAGAGGAGAGGGATTCCCCTTCTCTTTCTGTACAGTTTTCAAACTTGGAAAAAAAAAACGTGGGGAAAAGCGTATGACTCCTGCTGAGAAGGAAGGCTAGTGACAGTGATGGAAAAGCACTGCAGGCAGCTGCTCTTGCAGCTTGTGGTGTTTGAGCAGTCACTTCTACACATGCTGCCTCTTACCATTCCCTAAATGGAAGGCAATGCACAGTGTGCGTCCTTGTCTCTACCCAGTCCCCGCCCCTACGTAACTACAGTGTATCTTGCTAGCCAAAGGTCCTAAGAGTTGTTTACTTTGCAGGCAAGTAATGATACTTTATGCTGTAATTCCTCCGCTTCTCTGAAGCCCAGATAGTATTTGACTGGGGCGGCTGCCTGAGGAGAAGTTGCCTTTTGAGGCAACTTGAAGAAGAAAGAGCAGGACCATTAGGAATGGCTGGTAGGCCAGAAAAGATCTTCTCTGAAGAGGGTGGCATCTAGCTTGCTTCAGGGTGACAGGGCACAGAGGTGGCATGAGTACAAATGACATGGGAACAAATCCTTATAAAGGAACTGAAACAAGTACCTTGAAGATTATACTGAAGTCAAGCACCATGAATTTTAGCCATAGGATAAGTGTGGGTTTGGTGCCTACGATATATGCGAGGCACGGCAGTTCTAATTTTGAAGTCCTGGTTTGATACCTCACAACAAGAAACCTTCCTACCTTGAGCTTAAGTTACATTAGTAGCCAGAAGATGAAGCTCAGCAGCTCTTTAGGAGTGCTCCCAGGTTTCAGGCAGTATCATGGGATACAGTCCAGAGGCAACTGTAAATATGGCCATATCTCTTATCTGTGCCATCTTCTTTTTGTCCTCTTCTGCATTTTTCTGAGTATGGTCGTTATTCTGTGTATGTGTCATTCTCTGTGAGGTGGTAAGGATATTCTGTGGCTAGATCGGGGGATTTTAGCAATGGCCATTCTAGTTAACACATGAGCTTCTCCTGGAGTTCTGCATTTCCTTCCTGTTTCTCACAGAAAGAGCCTTTTTGAAAACCTGGGGAACAATGCTGGTTGGTTCTCCAAGTTGAGATATTCTAGTACAGACAAATTCAAGAAATAAGTAGGACTTATTTGTCTTCAGAAGCAGTTAGATAAAATAGAGAAACAGGGTTCAGGGTCTGATTTTAAAAGCCTGCATGGTGAATTCACTTACCTGAGGCCGTGTACTGACCACCACAGAGAGGGGATCACTTCATTTCAGCGTTTGCATGCACTGCTGCATTCCGAGGTTAGACACAGGGGTCCAGCGTCCGTTCTGCAGAGTGAAAAGGGGGGTCCTTTATTAGCTCTTGTACAGGATGTGGTTCTGATTCACAGCCACTGCAAAGAGCCTTACAACCATTTAAGACAAGCCATAAATGCAGAACTCAGTGTCGTGCTCCCTGTGGTTCTCACACATGCTCTGTGCCTCCAAAGGAAAAGCTGTGCACACCTCTGGTCTGTCTCAGGAGATAAAGTTAGTGTTTCTTTAAAAGGGAGGTTAAGTCTGCCAGAACTGGCAGCCAGTACAAGTATGAGCAAGACTTGAAAGAGAAACTAAAACTACAAAATTACACCTGATGACTTAGCTGGAATTCTTGCAGTGACAGGATATGGAACTGCAAGTAGAAGGGTGTACCAGCACTGCAGGAAAAATATCAGCCTAGATAAATATTTATACTGAAGGAACATATTTATTTATCAGCTGTCTTGTAATTAAAGAAGCTTCTTCTAAAACAAGAATAGTCATAAACACTTCTTTCAGTTTATTGTGGCTTTTTCCAAGATTGACAATAAATAATTCCAAGTAGGTGTGTGCGTATGTGCATGTGTGTATTTGGACTTTAGATCCTTAAGTCTGTCACATTTTGCCAGTGTTTTTTAGTAAAAGAAAATAGATGAGTTTCCATTTTTACTTGCTTTTTGGTGTGTTGTCTTTGTTAAACTAAAATAAGTCAGAATGTTCTTGGATTAAAAAAAAAAGGGCAAAAAAGCTTTAGATATATGTAAGTTCTATTATATTGTATGGGAAAAGGGTGAAAAATAACACATTTTAATATTTTTAAAAATCACTTTCCATACAATTTTCTTTGAACACTGCAAAGTGGAAATGCTATGTATGTATTTTTTTTTTGTATATGTATATATATTTGACTCTCTGTCTTTGCTTTTTTTAAAGACTATGTTTTGCTAGTATTTATGAAGTTAAAATATACTTTTCCTAGCTTAATTTAGTAACTGTTCCTAAACTGTTCATTATACAGTAGTTGTATTTAAAAATGATGCAGGTGTCAGTATATATTATGTTATGATAGGGTCGCAGTACCACCTGCACTCCCTCAACATTTAATTTTCATTCATTTTCTTAATTAAACAAAAATGTATTTACTAAATACACAAGGGACATTTTACAGTCATCTAAACACTACTGGCCGTAGCAAGGTGTTTATTTATAGCATAAATTATTCTCGTACACTGCTGCGAGCAAAATATCCCTTTCTAATTTATGCACTTCTCATTTATAGTGGACACAGACTATTTGGCAAGATATTGGCAATTACTTTCACTAATGAGGTACTAAATTGTAATTTAGTATTATAATTGCAGTAGCAAAGAACATGAATAACTTAAAACATGCAAACAGTGAAGTGAAAATAGATCTATGAATATAATTGTGAAAATAAAAAAAAGGATAACTGAAAATTCAAACATGAGCATCCTGATTGGAAACATCACCCAAACTGTGTGGCTGCACTACAGCCCGCAGCAGGTTTGATTTTGTTGTACTCCTAAAAATTTGCCTCTAGTCATATGAAGTGACCTCCTCTAAAATTGGTGTCTGTTCTGGCACTAAGCACTTGGGGAGCAGAATGACAGCCCTGGTGTTACTACAGGAGCAAACGGGAGAAAGAGGGAGGGGAAAAAAGCTCTTCTAGAGCAATGGGGTGCGCATGATTGTGCAGAAGTGCTCTCCTATCTGAAGGCAGTCCTGAAAGAAGCAAGTCTTGCAAAACCAGATCACCTCAGTGGGATTCTCAAACTCGGACCTAGCTTTCTTTTGAAAAATTTTCAAATGACTAAAGATAACTCTATCCCGTTCTTTTCTCATGTTCTGAGTATCTGCTCTTTTCAAAAACTGTTCTTGAAATGGAGGTCTTCTGTGACACTTTCAGAACTCCTACAAGAGTTCCCTACAAGAAAAAGCATGATATGGAGCCTTCTAAACAAAATTACTGAATTTTTAGCATACCTGTAATCACATGTGCTGACAGATGCACAAGATAGCATTTGCAATTTGAATATTGTCTCTTTCATCAGAAGTGTTTGTTTATTTTTTATAGTATTCGTGCTCTGCTCGAGAAGTTACTGAATATAGAAAAGGAAGAACTGCTGAGTGAAAAAGTGGCTGTGAAGAGCTGATAAACAGGTACAACTTCTGCTTACCTCACTCCCAGTGGGGCAACTGGTGGAGGTAACTCAGGGAGAAACAGCCTTCTTCCTCTGATGAATGTCCCTGACATCCTTCAATACTGAATGCCGAAAGCTGGGGTTATTGGGCCCACTTGGACATGGACAAAGCTTGAGAGTTTGGATGCTGCTGGTAGTGGCAAGTCGTAGAGTGCCTTACTTGTGAGGAATACTGGGGAGCTTGTGTGATGCAGAACTTAGATAAATCTGCTTGATATATCCTAGGGTAGTGCATTTCTATAAACTGCAATCTTCAACAAATCATAATGGAATTTGTAAACTGTCCTAAACTAGCTCCATAACAATGCATAAACCAATATGCAAGTGTGAAATGTGGCAGATCTGTATTAGAACATGCAAAATATGCGAAGGATGTTACCAACTGGGAATATGTGCCTTCTGAAAATCTAGCAGTTCCTGCTTCATGGTTGGTAGAGTATTTTTAGATAATCTGTCACTTTTTTCATATTAAATTATAATGTGTCCTAAATTATAGACTCTTCAGATAGGTTATTAAAAACTTTAGGCATCTTACAAATGCTATTTATTTTCTAGATACATCTGGAGAGACATTAATATTCTGCCTTTCAGAAGCTTGCACAGTATTTCTGGCATTTTATAATTTGTTATATGTTATAATTAATGTTATAATAATCAACTACATTATAATCATCAACTAGCCATTAAACATGAGCTATTCCCATTAAAGGAGGTAGTATTTCCAAGTAAAATTGTATCCATTGCTAAGTTAGCAAATCGGAACAAAAGGGAAAGGCATTTAATGAGTAGGATTGAGTGTCTGAATTTGTGCAGAAAGTTATCAGACAAATACACGATGAGGCTTCAGCCTGTTAGTTCAATTTGTGTAAGGAGCATTTGATTACATAGATTTTGTTTAGCACCCTATGAATAAGTACTGCCCTATTTAGACACAGTATTTACAGTATTTCAGTCTAAAACCTTGGCAAAATTAAGAATTGCTCCTTCTTAAACAGGATATATCATAAGTGACTTGTCATGATACAGCAAGTCTTGCACAAAATAAATGTATGAATAAAAAGCTAGCCAACATGATTGATTTCTGGGCTGTGTCTTAGCACAGTGTAGAACAGCAGTGCAGAGGCTTGGCTTCACCGTGGCAGTGCTCTGTTTGTATTGGCGCTATTTCCTTCTGAACTAACCAGGGAGAGTGGAGCAGCAGCACCACAAAATATTCCTGGTCAGCACTGTGGGTACTGTGGTCACTGATGTACAGAACTACAGGCCAAGTCCACAAAACTGCTAGAAATCTAATTCTTAGTTAACCTCCCAGCTAGTTCCTGTAGGACTAATTCTCTATCTCAGTGCTTTTTTAAAGTTAAGTGCTGGACCACTTGAGCTCTCTGCTGCTTTCTGAAGTGTGTGGCTCAAGAGTCTATCTGTTTAACAGCTAGAGTTTAGTTGGCAGGCTTCATAGCACTTATCTGGAGTGAGTTTAACTATCTGACTGCACTGGACATGCCTCAAACAGGATTCGTAGCTCTCAATCCACCCTTTTTAAATTTTTAACATGACGTGAAGATGGATGACAAATGTATTTTTAATTAATTTTAATTAATTTTAAAGTGTTCTGAACAGAAATTCTAGGCTAGTGAATTAAAAAATCAAAATGATTCCGCTATGAAAGTATAAGTTTAATGTTTATACTTTTTGTGAGAATTGTAGAAGTCCTTTGGTGTAAGATAATTTCTATATAAATGAAGAAAACAAGGTATTTAGCTACCATATAGATATAATATATCAAACACTGGGAATTTAAGAGACTGTGTGTTTACCCAAAAGCAAGATAAGGACTTTTCCAAATAGTTTAGACCTTCTCAAATGCAGGAATGTTTTAACCCAAAAGGGATATGATGAAATTTAATATGATATATGAGGAACCTTTGCATATGTTGTGGAAAATTCCTACAGTATTAAGCTCTCCTACATAGCAACATAATGCTATCCCCTTTGCATGAAAAATATCAAATGTGGTTTTTTTTAAGGGGATCTTAATGAATGGCATGCTATATACAGAGGAAACAAATGCACTAGGAGTATTCAGAAGTTTGATCAGTTCATGAAAAGATAGCTTTTTGAAATTTACTGTCAATAGTTGGACATTTGTCATTTCAGTCCTGGGGTTTTATGATAGCTTATTATTCTCAGACCAGCAATTTTCCCCATCTGTAATTTCTTCTATTTCCCTTGGACGTCTGTTACTCAGAAGTAGCAGCTCCCTCTGAATAAAATGCCAGTGTTTCACTGGGACTCCATGAGATACAGAAATGTTCAATGTGCACAAGAATAGACTCCCCATTTTTAACTCCCACAGCTTACTCTAAGTTCTTCTATCCAGTGCCTCGTAACTGTCTAGCCAAAGTCACTGAATTTCATTGCAGGAATCATACAGCACCATGTAGCAATAGAATTGCAGGGTATTTCCAAACCTCTCCTTTCCCCTTCTGAGGCGTAGTTATCTGCATGTATTTTATGTATCCTTAAAGCAGCAAAAGACAAGGTGCCTGTGGAAAGGATG
This sequence comes from Tinamus guttatus, assembly GCF_059628265.1. Lineage (NCBI taxonomy): Eukaryota > Metazoa > Chordata > Aves > Tinamiformes > Tinamidae > Tinamus > Tinamus guttatus. The sequence goes on along the minus strand of NW_028288781.1, from coordinate 3,132,315 downwards.
TCTAGTGTCGTGGCAGCATGCCCTGTTAGTCATGCAAGCCATTCAGGTAAAGTTTCCATATAGGACCTTGCTGCAATGTGGGGTTGGCTTGCTAATTCAGCCACTGGCCTATGGAGCAACGGGAGCCAGCAGGGACTGTGGAACGTGTCACTGTCCCCTGCTGAAGCATGTTTCTAGGGCCAGGCCCATCTACAGAGAAATGAAAGGGTCCTTGGTTCCCATAGATGAGACCGGTATGAAATGATTCTTACCTGTGTGAAAATTTCAGTGTGTTTCCTAGGATCAGGACATCCAGCTACCCCTGACTTACTTGAGACTTTCACTTCTTGTTATTTAGCAGACTTACACTCTGCTAGAGATTGCTTAAACTGTAGAAAGGCAAAAAAAAAAAAAAAAAAGGATTTATGGTCTGTGTTTTAGCAAACGATAAAACAGCAGCAGTCCTTTTATGTTGCTAATGTTGCAACTGCACATTTTGCTGGGAAGACAGACAAATAATCCAAAGGCTTAAGTCAATATGGTTGGAACAAAGTTTCCATGCATTAAAATAAATGGTGATAGTGTCTCAACAGATTATGGCATTTTCCACAGAGACAGAAATGTGGGGAAAAAAACATGTAAAAGAAGTTATTGAAGAGATTAGATTTAAATCATGCAGTGTTGATAACATAACTTCTGTGTGTCTGTGGAGCCTGGGCATACACTGTTTTGTCACATGTGACAACATCACAGCAATAGCATGGTAATCCCCAAAACAAACCCATTCTAGATTTTATTGCAGTCTGTTCGGGGTAGGGGAGCGAGAGCATGCACACCTGTGTTGTAAACTAGCAGTTATTTAAGATCTTGATTTTTAAAATTCATATTTTTATAAATATAGATTTTTTTTTCACCAGAACCAAGTTGAGGCTTTAAAACCGCAAACAGGAACTAGTTAACAAGTCTGCAGCGAGGGCTACAACTAGGAGCACATGCCATCATAAAGTTTTGATATGTGGCTTTATTTTTGTTAGTAAACAAACCAAGGCTACACTTCAGAATATGCATTGCTTCTTGTAAGACCTGTAAATGTGGTCTGTGTGGGTATATTCCAGAATGATGGACTTGACATCACAGGAAAGGGTAACAAAACCTCTGCTAAATCTTAGATGTGCAAAATTGTGTCACTTCTTACTTTCCAGATTTTGAGATTACCAACAACTTGTAATCTTGAGATTACCAGCAACATATCTTCATTTACTGGTTTTACCACAGAATTCCTTTCAAAGTGACTCTAACTGGATTTATCAAAGGGAATCTACTTTTGTGAAGCTCCCGGTATAGCTTGTTTCCTGTCTGTAGAATGTCTTCTAGGAGAGGGATGGGATTGAGTTCTGCTCATATTACACTTTCTTGCGTTGCAACTCCATGGTTTTCTAGATTTACACTACACCGAGCCAGTATGTAAAATTGCATGTTTCACTTCCTTCATCCTGTATCAAATCCATTGCTAATCTAATCTTACATGCTTATCAGGAGCAGCAAAACCCTAACACCCTTTCGGCGCTCCCAAAGGAGCAGGAGATCCATTCAATCTGTGGTAAAGGGGAAAGGCTAATCCTTTGTATAGAAGCATTAGGAAGATTGTGATTTGAAATTTTACTGATGATAAAAGCTCATAGAACCCTGATCTACAAGGTCTTGGAGGCCTGTTTTCACAATCACCTTCCTCGGTTGCCTAAGACTATACTGACTGTCTCTGCATAAAATCCTCCGTGCTCTACTTTAGCTGCAATAGGAGACTTACCTTAAAATGATGTTCTTTGCTAATCTGCACATTTCTTGGAAACATGGTGAAAACTGGTGGCATTTGCAAGGCTTCCTGGGGACTGGAGGTGGCTACTGCCTAATTCTCGAGAGAAAGGAAGTGTAACTTGAGGGTTGAAGAGTTCTTGGAACGTTTTGCCGGAAATACCGATAGAATTCATTTAGGCATTTCGAAATAACCACTTCCTCCTCTGGGGAGGAGGAGAGCTGCCTTCCTGTGCTTGTCTGTATTGTAATTTATTATATTTCCATTATTTTGTTTTCCTGTTTTTTTACGGTGATTGTTGAAGGCCTGATCACATTAAGCAGGAAACTAAGCTCTTAGAGCACTGGTCCCCACCAATCCTTTTTTCCTTCCAAAGCAAAATTAGACCTTCATGCCTATGTGGACCCCAGCTTTGAAGACCAGTGCTGCTACCATGAGGGGGCAACTCCATTCTTCATAAACTTTACTTGGGAGCACCACGCTTCCTGTACCAGCCAAATGGTAGCTCAAGGATTGATGTTGAGTTTAGTCTCAAAGTAAAAGTGTTACCAAGGACTCCATTATTTACTTGCTCTCCTCCTTGTATTTTCCTCTCCAAATAAGGAGCCTGGCTCTTCATGTTTAGATGAGTCATCTGTGATGGTACCTCCTTCTAATAGTCCATTTGAGTATGCGTCACTGAGCTTTCACGTGTGTGTGGTGTGTTCTTCACATCTGTAATACAGCTTCAGACCTAGTATCTTCCTCACTGTTAGCTAAGAACATACCAAAATTTGAAATGGAAAAGTTTTGCCATGATACTTCTGCTCCAAGGCAGGATTGTGGCTCCAAGCCATATCTAACAGGCCCTTCATTAAAGTGCTTCTCAAAAGTACCAGTGTGCTGGAGCTTGATACAGAGGTGGCAAAGTGCAACATGCAACGGAGTCGTTCAGCAAATGCCGGGAAACTGAGAGACACTAGGGCAGAGAGCAAAGGAATTTTAAACACGTGTTCCTCCCTGCAAAGGTGAGCAAACAGGGAGGAACACGTGTTTAAAATTCCTTTGCTCTCTGCCCTAGTGTCTCTGAGATTATCTTGTAGCTTAAGTGCTTATGTCTATTTTACACTGAGGAGTTGTTCACAATTTGTTTACTCTTTTAAGACCTGCTGCCCCATAGCAAGGTAGCGGCATTTCTTCCTGTCCTGTGTGTAGGCTAGTCTCAGACCCCAGCTTTTTTCATTTGCAGGCCACTGTCAGTTATGTGGTGGATGGTATCCCACTTCTCTGGAAGGTGTGCTAGGCCCTATTCGAGCAGTGGGCTTGTGGATTTTGCACTCAGCCAGCCTGTGTTGCAGTTTGGACCACTCCTCCAGTTTTTCAAGATTATTTTGCAATCTGTTTCTCCTCCCAGAATGTTTCAGTTCTCCAGTTCAATGTTGCCTGAGATTAAGTAAGTATGACTTTCATTTGGTTGCTGCATTGTTAATGAAAGTGCTTAAATAATACTGGATGAGCCATAAGTATTCCTTGCTTTCAGTTGTTCTTGTTCCTCTGTGAGCAGCACTTTTGAGTCCAGCTTTCCAACCAGTTATACAACCTCATGCAGTCAGATTTCTTTCTTGCTTGTAATAATTTCACATGATAGCATGTGGAAAGTCTTGCTGAAGTCAAGATGACAGCACAGCTAATCCTTCCTTATTGTTTAGACTCCTTAGCCTGACAAAAAAGGAAGGTTAGTTGGATGTAATTCGTTCACAACAAAAATGCGTTACCTTGATTATTTTTGCTTTACTGTTTCCTTTGAACAGATCTTTGATATTTTTACAAGAACAGGACATGATATGCCTTGAATATATATTTCTGCCACCCTTTTGGAGATGGGGACTCTGTGCCTTGTTTTCTACCAAGCTTCACCCTGGCACATCTGTCAGAGATTCTCAAAGGAAACATCCTAAGTCCATACTCAGTCAAAGCAAAGTCTGTTTTCCAAGAATTTAATTTGCATACTGTTCCCTGACCAAAAACAGATGGGGAGAGTGTGGGAACAAAGCAAGAATATAGTGATGCTTCCTGGCGATGCTCTTGTCCCATGGAGTCTCTCAGACAGTTCTCTGCTTTGAGGTGGGAATGAGCTGCAGTCACATCAAGTCACATCATGTCTTGAAACGGGAGGGGGACACTCCTGTCTGCTTGGTCCTTTTCCTTTGGTATTTGTTCTCCACCCTTTGTCATAATGAGAATCTGCTTCTTAAATGTTTGGGTGATATAATCTGTTCTCTGTCATAACAAAGTTAACTCATCCACTTTTAGCAGAGAAGCTCCTAAGTGATTATTAGTTGTAATATCTTGATAAGCCAAGAGTTATATATTATTTTTTAAATATTAATGTATTTAAAAATGTAGTAATGCCTCCTTTTGTGTCTGGTGGCAAATGCAGTATGTCTTTTGTAAAATACTTCCCGGTACTTGGAAAGTTTGAAAACTAGCTCGACTAAATAGCTAGAAAATTTATTCATGATATGAAAGCTCAGCTGAGCCACATATGTATGAAGAGTTGGCTCATGAACAGTGACCTAGGTATCTGTGCTCCGCTTTCAGAAGAAATAACCCTTTTAATGTAAACATTTGAGGATTTGAGGCCTGGAACTTTTAGTCTGGTTTAGAATGTCTAGTCTAATCTCATGAATTGTGGCAAGCAAATGCTTATGTTTAGTTTACTCTTACATCATCGATCACTTGTTCACATTTCTGATCTTGATATGCTCTTTTTTTGCAATTAGTTTGTAGATCATACATCCAGAAAAGAATAAATGGAGATAAAACATATTCCTTAGTAATGTATCCTTCATTTATGGACCTATCCTGAATAGAGTATTGGAAAAATTAATAGGAAATAATGATTTATTTTAATATTACCTGTATACTGGATTCTGCTAAGTGATAACTAGTACAACTTCAGTGGATTTTTTAATGAAGCTTTCATAAAATTTCAGCACAATTATATTCTGACAGAGGTTAAGCTCTCTTCAGTGTCCTGTATCTTAATAATAACTCTTAACTTACTTTTGAAACCAGATGTGGTTTCAGTTAAGTGAACCTTCAGACTAGAAGGGAGTTTAGTGATTAATGTTTCAGGATAATTTATTAAAGCTCGAAAGTCTGTAGACAATCTCCAGATCAATAACAATATCTTCTCTAGATGGCCCAGTGAACAGATGAATGGGATTTTCAAGTGGGATATTGGTTAGCATTTCTACTGATTTATACAGTCAAATATCTACTTTTCTCATCCTATTTTTTCTCACCTGTTTTAAAAGGTAAAAGAGCCTGAGAAGCTTTCGTTTCTTTAACCTTTTGAGAAAAAAAAATATTAGTCACCTAGGAAAGATCTGCATCATAAATTATTTTGTTATTTCTGAACAAATCTTGACTTTGTTAAGATTATTTTATGTTCTTGGAATTTGTACTGCTAATTCAAATATTATTTTCATATGGAATAGGAATGTACTGTACAAAAGCCAAGAATTCTTATTTACTGTGTGCTGTCCCTAATGAGTAGTATGTGAAACTATGTGGTGATGGGCCTGCCCTTTCTTTGTATGTTCTGGTGTTTACAAACTCTTTCTTCTTGACCAAACAAATCTTAAAATTCACTTTCCCCTTGAACATCAGTAATTGAAACTATTGTTGAGTGAAGGTTAGTAATGAATATAAATGTGCAAAAAGGTGCACAGTTGAAGAATTTTTCTCAGCTTAAATCCAGGCATTGTGGATTTTTTTTTTCCTGCAGTTAAAGAAGATTTATTCAATGCGTTTTAAGCTTTTGTTTTATTTTTCAAGTTTTTCTTAAATTTAATTAATATAATATTGTGCAGAAGTAAAACAATATGGAAAAGTGTTGTGTGATCACTGATTTTTTCAAGCTAGTGAGCGATGCGATGAAAACATAAATGTTAGCTATTGCACTGGTGCCTCAGACAGTATTAATAGCTATTTTGTCCAACTGTTGACATACTAAGGAAAAATTGCTGGCTGGGGAACATAAGCGTTTGTCTGTCATTTGTCTGTTGTTCTTCCCAACACGCTTAAAAACTTGGGACTCTGCACACACAAGAGGGATGGAAAAAGAGGTTGCAGAGCACAGCTGTCACCTAGTCACCCTTTGGATGTGTTCAATTTCTTCACACATTTTTGTCTTCCTTGCTAAAACTGTTATTCGTAGTGGGGGTGTATTGAAAGGCAGTACTTCTCTTTCTGTCTGTGAATATGTGTTACAATGCTAAAACCCCAGGTAGCCATAAAGTTATTGAGCAAATGGCTTGTTTGACAAAAAATCTAGCAGAACCAATTTACAGTAATTGCTGTAGCTAAGAACAGTGAGTGCACATATTTTCTGAGCTGTACAGAAGCCAGACTGTTAGAGACAAAGGGACCTGTGGCAAAAAGGAAATGAGATTGACTGCTTCGGATAACATGTTGTTTCTATGAATAACAAGATTAAACTGATGCTTTGCTCTGAGGTAAAGATGAGCAGTATTTGTTACATGTTTTGTTGAAACAAGCAGCATTTTTTCCCACTGATTTTGAGGAGCATCCAGGCTGTATAACAAATCACACCTAGTTGAACTTCCAGCTCTCCTTTCTCTGCCAATTTTAGGAAGGTTTCTTTAGACTGTACTTCACTGTGGCATGAATGTGAGGGGTATTTTTGTGTTTCCATCTGTCCCCAAAAAGTGGTTTACATGAGTCTGAACATGTTGTAACAACCTAGATCTTAATGCGTGCAAGAGATTTTCTAGACAGAGTTTCAGAAAACTAAGGCAAAGCAATTAGTGTGATACATATAAATGAGAGGTTTTAGCACCTGTGTGATTTTTCATTTGTGAATAAAGTAACCTTAGCTCAGCTTGCTTCAACAGCCTTCTGAAAATACACCTTTCCCTTCCAGGGGATTACAGACAAGAAAGAAATGCATATGCCAGCCAAAAATGTTCATCTTCTGGTAGGGCGTCCTCTAGGGAAGTGCTGAAATAATGTAATACTTATTCTGCAAGATGCAGGGTCTTTCAGAGTTCAATATTATCAATTTTATTGATGTTGTAGCAGTTACATTCTACCCACATAACAGAAATATGGACATAGTTTAAAATCCTGGTCCACTGAACACTGTGAAGCAAGGATTACTCTAGAAGATTTTTAGTTAAAGGATATCAGTATTTTTGATTTTGGCAAAATAATAGTTACAAAGTTTTTTTTGGGTCAGAATGGGTAGTGTGAATATAAGAATCTAGATTTTGAAGCAATTTCAATTTAGCTATGAGAGATAAGATGAAATCTACTGTTCTTTAAATAGCAAATTGCCATTGCCTGAGTTTTAGTTCCCTCGCTGCCATTTCCTGATGCTTTTGTTTTTCTTGAAGTTCTCCACTAAATTTATGTTGCTTTCTTGTAAAGGTATGTTTTGATGGTTTGCTAAGTGTGCTTCAGTTTGTTTGGACAGACCATGGAAGAAACATATATTTATATTAAAGATACTATGTTTATTATGTTATTATGTTACTGTGCATATCATATGTATATTATGTTAAAGATATATAGAACATATATTTATGTAGAAATGTTTACTTCTGGAGACGGAGGAAATTTGCTATGTTTTGATGTGAATATTGAGGAGTTTGCCTGTTGTTTATGATATGGTTTTGTGTTCTAGGTTAGAATTCTGCATCTTTAGATCTATCCACTGTAAATGTTTTTTTCCTGATAAAATTTTGATCTCTCTGACCTGTAAGAATTCTCATGAGCTCAGGTTCTTTGCAAGGTCTTCTAAGCAAATCAGTCCACTACAACTGTAGAAAAGTGCTTTTTATTACTTTCTTCGGTATTTTTTTGTAATCATACCTCTATTTTATTAAATTTTGTCACCTAGTATTTGTTAGTTACATAAAATCTTTCTTTTGTAGTTTTGTTCTTAAGTTTTAGCCTGCATTTCACTTTTTTATTCTCAGGCTTCCCATGAAATCCTGCATTTTTGGCAAACACTGCCTTCAGCAGTGTTGGTGGTTATGTAGTGTACTTTAGGTTTCTTTGAGGCCTCTGTGTTTGGGTATTTGCACCATCCAGGTGAAACACACTGGCTTGAATATATTAAGCCCTTTGGTATGATATTTGTCTATCTTTCCTGTGAAATAGCTCTTTTTACTCAGTTTTTCGTGTTTGTCAAATTTAAAAGATGGTAGAAGATCTGGTAGAAGTCTGCTTAATTACTAGTTTCATAAACTGATTAGCTTTGCTGTAGGGAAGTCTCTATAAAATCAAAATGGTGATGTCCAGAACTTCTGTTCTCGACCAAATGCAGCAACATAAGCTATTAACCATCAGATTCAGGACAGTGGGGTCTTGCTGTTACATGCCTGAAGCCACAGATGTACTTTCCATGGTGGCCCATTCAGGTAAGACTATCTCAAGGCAGTGAGACTGCTAGTTACTTCCAGTCATTGTGATCAAGTCTGAGCTCTTCTGGAGCAAGGTATCATGAATGACTAATAGGCTCTGTTGCAATTGCATTCATTTTATCCTCCCTTATGTTGTTTATTATGACTTTTTCTTGTTGTCTTCTCCCTCAAAACTCACAAGCTTCCTACCCTCTCCTTGATATTTCATTTCTGTATTACAAGCCCTGAAATGATGACAAAATGCCATGCAAAGGTTAATTTCCAAGATCTGAGCTGGTGCTGCTCCTTCTGTCACTTAGTAGGGGTCCATGGAAAAGTAGCCAGCATAAATCTTCCTATTGAAGGCTGAACGTGTCATCCTTTTTTTGAGCAATAATTTAATTTATGTGTAAAATTGCATTAGGCTAATTTAGCAGAACCTTTATGGTCCAACTATGTGGAATATTTGCTTAGTGACAAATCCCAAGGGTGGTTTGTTTTTGCTGAACAATTGCTGTGGGGCATGGGCTGTATGCGATCATGGGCCTTCCTCCAACTCAAGTCACTGCCTTTTCAAACAGTGCTACTTTGATCAAGTTCATGTAGAATTTTTAGAATGGCAAAATAATTCAAAGCACATATTTTGTAGGTAATCTATGATAATTATCACTTAATTTGCTAGAAGAAGAGGGTGAGAGGGCAAAGGTTTTAATTACAGCTGTTTGGTTAGAGCACTGTGTCATCATCAGATAAAGTGCTGTATAATTTGTTTATGGAGTTTTACTTTGTAATATCTCTAGTAATGTGGTATCCCTATCTAGTTTTCCATGTATGTTTGCAAATTTCATTGTTAATAACAGTCCTAATATGGTATTCATTAGCCTGTTAATTACATTGTCATTTAGAAATGCTTGCTTCCAATTAGCTTTAATGACAACATCAGAGTCATTTTTCTGAGCTGCCATTTTTGTGCAACACTTTCCCATTTTAACTGCCTGCTGTTCTGTCTTAATTAAATTTAATAACAACAGTGGTAGTTTATAGGGGACTTCTTAACCTCATTTAATGTCAGACCATTTATACTGGTTTGAAGCAGGCACTGAAAATGTTTGCATTAATCCAATTACTTTTGGAAAGGAGCAGACTTCACTTGTTTCAGATGGTTTTAATAAAGGCAAAATCCCCATGAGAAGTCAGACTTCCTATGTGTGAAAATATGTAGAAACATTAGGGTTTTTTTTTCTTCTTCTTCTACGTACATTGTCAACATAGTGAAAAATCAACAGCATAAAGAAAAAGGAGCTCATAACTTTTTTTTGTAGCAGGAGATGAGGAGGAAACAGGTAGATGGCAATACTACCAGGTAGACTGGGAAAGCTCTGCAAGTGCCTATAGCTCAGATATGTTTTGGAGAGGCTGGCGAAGACAGTGAAAAAAAGGAACTGAGGCGGGGAATTGTCTCCCAGTATTCCTTCCCTGCAGCAAACACAAAGAGCCTCTCAACATTTTGGGGTAGGGAAGAGGAAGACAGATGTTTCCTTCCAAGAGCATGGCTTTAGGTCTTGCTTGCCTCTATTGCACACCACCCTAGTGCCTAAGAAACTAGGTTTCCCTGGATCTAGTCAACAGTTTTAAGGATATTGAGGATCTTATTGCTTCTCTTTTGTACCAAATATATTACTAATGCCTGGGAAGTGTTTGCTCTAGTGTTTCTTGAAGGTAATTTAAAAAAACTACAGTGGCCTGCATACAAAAATAAGTACATGTTTCCCTTTGGCCTAAGTGCTATCTAAATGACCCCTAAAATTGATGACACAAAGATAGATCTCATCTGGATATACTTTTGTTAGCTAAGCCAATTTCCATAAAAATACTGTTTCTCTGAACATACACAGGAACTTCATGTAGCTACCGTGATATGCCATGCCATAAACCCAGTGTAGAAGCCCTGTCTCTCCTCTGTCTTTTCCGCCTCACAAATCTAATTAATTTCCTACTTTGCTTATCCCTGCATTTGCAGCTTGTTTATCTTAGCTGTGACACATTAAGTACCTTGCACCTGTGTTCTGTTGTTTACTGTTGTTTCTGCTATTGAAAGGATCTTGCTGTTTCCACTCACTGAAAGAGTATTTTGAACCTACTCTGTGTTCAGCTGGGTCTATATTTCTCCTTGCAAGTAGGAAGAACTCCTGTTAATAGGAGAAGCAACCCAAGAGTAGCAGACAGCAGAAATGCCAAGGAGCCGTCTTGGTTCTCTGTGGCTTGAGCTACAGCATGAGGCACAGAAAGGGCAGAATGTAGGAGAGGAGATGCTACTACACCACCAGGTTATACAAGAGTGACAGGAAGAAGAAATCATAATATTTTGTCAATATGCTCCACTTAATAGTTTGAACAGGTATCTCAGTGCCCACGACTTGCAAAGGAGCTGCTCTTAAAAAACTGAGAAGCACTGATCACATTATTAGATTATAACATTTTTAAAGCAGGAGCCAAATCTTTGCTATTTCCTCACTTCTTTGGGATAATTTTGATGACTGCCACAATAAAACAGACAAACTTAAAGAAAGCAAAATTTTTTTTAGCAGTATTATAGTTATTAAGGTAGTAGGGTAACTTAAAATAATATGACATCGGGGTAGAATGGGATAGGTAAATAATGGGGAGAATGTCTTAAAAGTTCTGCAGGTCTAGCATGAAATCAGTGTGGCTTGCTTTCTATTTGCCTGCAGATAGGCAAAAAAAAAAAAAAAAAAAAAAAAAGGGCTGAAAGAAAGAGGTATCCTGTACACTAGTGTTGTTGGCAAGAACGCAAAGGGAACTGTCTGTTAACTTGCCAGCAAGCAGACAAATCTCCAGATTTGTACTTATGCTACAGTATAGTGCGAATGCGGATCCCCGAGCTAAACAAGCTAACAGCTCATGTACCTGGAATAATGAGGCCGGAGCTGTGTCTGGGCTCACCTAACCTGGCTGGGAAGCTAGTAGAGCTGTGTCATTTCTGTTAGCTTCTGAAGGCCGGCTGAAGTATCGTTGCGCCTTACTGTTTTCCACGGGGAGGTGTCATCATTGGCCTTATCTATTATAAACCAAGCTGCGTGTTCATCAATGTCCTTTTTCTTCTGCAGTGACTGTACAGGGATCTGATATGATGAAAATCAGGAGCCAGAACTAGGGCTATCTTCATTGTGTTGAACTAACCATGTGAATATTTTTTGTGTGCTTTTGTGTGCTTGTGTGTAGCAGCAGCAGGCTTGCAACAGCAAAAAGCACATCACTTCCCTCCGTTTGCAGACTTGTCCTTAAACAGGCCTTCCCGTGTCTTTGTTTTTAATACTACTTGCTGTATATTTTCTTAGTTCTGCACCTGTTTCTTTTTCAGTAGATTTTCTTCTCAGACTCTGTTTACTAATTTTTGATCTAACATTTATTTAAAATATTAATTATAATCCTATGTTTTCTTCATGGCAATACTCATCCTGCTCCAGTTTCTCCTTTTGGTAAAGCTTACGTTTTAAAGGATCGAGGTTTTTCTTCACTTCTGGTGTTGCAATGAAGACGTGTGTGTCTGCAGTAGAACTTGTGAGTAATGAACAGCATAGGGAAAGAATCCCTATGTCAGCTCAGAAGGATGCATTAAAAAGGGCATTTTATTTATGACTTCTTCCCGTTCGCCACGTCAGCTCAGATGCATGTGTTGCCAAAGAACAGGGATAATTTAGGACACAAAAATGAATAAACTCCAGGGTAAACAAGAGCCTTTGTCTGCAGTCAGTTCTCAGTGGCCATGTAGGTGACTTGCTGCTGACTGTAGCTAGCAAAATTGAGTGCTCTTGGGAGGCAGATGGGACTGCAGAAAAAATTCTCAGAACCAGGAGACAAGAATGTGCTTGTAGACATGTTGAAATGAAGAGAGGATGTGAAAGTTAACACAAAGGTAGCTAGGAGTTTGGGGGAGATTAAAAGAGTAATAAAAATAATCCTCAGTGGAGCTCCAAAGCAAATAAAAAAGATTATGAATGACATGGAAAAACAAAAGTGAATTGGGGATTGGTAGAGAGGAGGGAATGGAGGAAATAAATTCCTGCTGGATGATGCCAGTTTGGTATTTATGTATCTATTAAGTTTGCCTGAATTCAGTAACAAATAGAATAGCTTGAACCACCCTAGTTTTACAAACATGTTTTATTGCTAGAAACTTGAAAAATAAAATGCAGAGATGGATCATTTGGATGTCTGGTGACATTAACTCTGTCTCATGTATGCTGTAAGATGGTTTTCTTTTCTAGTTTAGGAATCCTCAGCATTTGTTACCTAGCTTTTGGAATAACTTTTCAGAGAGTTGGTTTTGCTTTTATTACTAAAAACAAAAGGGGACGGGTATGAAACATACAGTGGCATGTAAAAATGTGACAGTAACATGTAAATTAACATAATATCTCTTATAAACAGCAGGTAGAATTGTTGCAGTTTGTAATAAGAACTAGCACATCATATAGCTGCTGTTTGATCTACAGAATGTTGACGCATAAAGCAATTACAGTCAGAGGAAGCAAATAGAAGATTGGACGGTAAATGCTTGATGCAGGAAATCTTCTCTGGCTAATATGTCTTCATTTGCGAAATGTTTTGTATCATGCTCCCTGCTACTTAATGTAGAATGCCCCCAGAAGGAGCGTTAGTCAACTGATTATTAATTTCGGTACTTAGAATGTATTTGAAAACACAGTAGATGATGTGATGTCTTTCAGTCAGACTAGTTAGGGGAATTGACACTTTGAAAAACAGGTATTTCAAGATGTTAAGGACCCTAAATGCCAGTTAACAATGTGGTAACCAAGAACAGAACCATGCAATGCACCATCTGATTTTTTTCCCCGTTTTCTCTCTCCCTGCTAATGCAGTGTCCTTCAGAGATACTCTAGCTAACTTCATTTCAGCATGGATACATTAGGGTGGCTTGCCATCTGGGCTGCCTTTACCCATTTTACCCTTTTTGTTCTGTTTGGTTTCGTTTCCCCTGTCAGCTCAACATTTAGAACCAGCTTGTGTACGTGCTATCGTAGGTTAAGTGTGTTTAATGCATGCTTACTGCCCTGTGGAATCCATGTGCTCGAGAAAAATGCTTATCCTCCCTGCACAATTCCCTGGAGTTAGGCCTCTAAAGCGAGGATTCTTTGTATCTCTGTCTAACTGGAGAACTTCCTTGGTTACCAGATGTAAACACTGACGACACGGTTATAGTTCAATTAATAATTTAATTAATTAATTGATAGTCCAAGATTTAGAAGTGAACATAGTAGCTCTAAACACAGGCCTAGGTCAGCCCTTCTCCTACCTAAGCAGAGGTGTGTACAGCCTTCACCTATTCTGACTTCTGAGCAAATAGTGATGTGGAGAAATGCCCCTGGCCATGAGCATGTTTTGTGTACAGGACTTCTCACTGATGCTGCTACTACAAAAGCAGCTCTTCCAACACTACTTAGAAGAGAAACTTTCCCTGCTTCTTTGGAAGACTTCTGAGTATAAATAGCAGAAACATGAGCCAGAAAACTTTCTATCCCCTTTTTTTCAAAATAAGGATTTTTATTAGGTGCTGAAAGACCTTTCTAACTGGTAGGTGAATCATACACATTTCACCTACTACATGCAGTTAATGAAAAAGGCTATGAAACTGTGTGAAAGCTTCTGGTTGTGATTAATGTGCCATTGTCTCTAAGCATTTTGTGTGATGGGAATATCTAAGTTAGTCTGGGGGGACAGAGTGTGTCTAACAAATTGCATTGGCATTCTGTGTGGATATCTAATATTTTCTTTTCACCAATGAATTGTCCTTGGTTCTTTAAGCGTAAACAAGTCTGTGCAGGTTTGTAACATCTCTGAATGAGAGAGGGATTTTTGTATGTATGTCATTCCCTTTTTATATCTGTGGGCATGAATATCGAGTGTTAACTACTAGGGATTTAAATCTTCTCATCTTGCTTTAGTTGTTTGGATTTCATTCCTGAGCACCTTTCTCTGCCCTAATCACAGTCTGCAAACTCCAGATTTAGGCTAACTATATTCCTCGTCTCAAGGAATAGCACAGGGGTCACCCTTCGCTTTCAAAGTTTGTTGCCGACGTCTCTATTCATGGAGTAGCTCCAGGTTGAGATTACTGAGTGAGGCTGTAGGAGCCCTGGGTTGAATTTCTAGGAGTCTGACACAGCGTGCCTGATGTGGACTGTTTTGAGATTGGGGTGATGCTCTTCCTTGTGAGGCTGCTTTGCCATGATTGTGTCCTTTCTGAATGGAGATGTCTGTAACCAGAGGTAGGCATATCCCAGCGGAATTTTTTACCAGGTAAACTGGAGGGTGGGTTTGTCAGAAATAAAATGTTGTTTGTAATTATAGCTTGAAGAAGGAAAATGAAATTTGCCTGAAGTACAACATAACTCATGGCACAGACTAAATAAAGAGAATATCTTTAAATTTCCCATCGGTTCCTGGCCAGAAGAAGAACAACAAAGAAAACTTGAACTCCTCAGAGCCTTGGTTTTGAACTCAGATGTCCAATTTCAAAAGAGAGAGGTTAATACTGTGTCACAACCCGTGTCTGTGTTTCTGAAATTCAGCTGGATGCAGATGGTGAGCTTGGAACACATAAATCTCTAGTTGTAAAAGCCTGCACAAAGTCCAGTCAAGAGAGAAGGGACTTGTAGTTTCATATTTCCTTGTTTGTAAGCAGCAGTGTAGCTGAAAGGGAAGAGAAATGGAGGATGTATTAATTATATCTTTGGGCACAGCCACCTACATTGCAGAATCTTTTTATGTTCATATTAATCCTTTTTTTGGATGTGGTTCCAGGAGTGCAAAAGCGGTATGAAGGAAGATTGCTTCGAACAGTATTGCACTGGTCATGAAGCTCAGGGAAAGGTGCTAACAATTTGCAGTTTAGAGGAAATCCTAGAGACAAGGGCAGAGATAGGGGGAAAAAAAGAAAGGCTGAGGTCCTTTTAAAAGTTTAACCATACTTTTCTTTGAATTGGAGTTTCTGTCTCAACTTCATGAGAGCAAAATTTGTTTGTGGATGTATTCACAGCACTGCATTAGTCCAGGTGTTTACTTCTAAAGTATCCCAGGAAGACTGAATCTGGGAAATGGAACAGTTACCCTTTAAAAAACAGAAAGTAACTTGATAATGGATGTTGTGATGGACGTGACCTGTCCACCTCAGACAGTCTGCTTCCATCGATTTGCTGAGTTTTTTAAACTTTGCTATGTTTTATGTCTCTTGTCTTTAGAGTTCCTTCAGTCAGCAAGCTATTTGCTGGAGATTTACATTGGCCTACTGGGACTTAAAAACAAACAAACAAACAAAAAAAACAGTGGCACTTCAAATGCCGTATTTTTGGAACTTTCTAGTGGAGGATTGTACTTTTGATTTTTTGGAGCTAACCAGGTCCAGTGACATTGCCGGTACCACTTACCACTGTTTATTCTTTGATATATCCTCAGAAGTTTTTAGATGAGCTCTGCTTCCTCTTCTTTTAATTATGTGAGCTTGCTAGCTCTAATAGGTCTGCTGCCTTTTAAACTGCTGGAAAGCCATATGCTACCAAGCTAGAGGACTAAGACATTTGGAGACAACTTTGGGCAGTGTGCAGCCAACTACCTACAAATATCTGGAAATATATATATATATATTTAAGGGCATAGTGGCAAGTATTGAAAGCTCTGAAAACATCTCTAGATATCAAAAATAAAATCATTGCTTAGATCACTCCCTGTTTCTATTCCCAGTTCAAAGATTGAGTCCACATAGCATGTTTCAAGACTGACGAAATGTTGGTCATGGAGGTGTTTTGTGTTTGCTCTTGGAGCCAGTGAAGCTGAGGGGTTTGTTTTTTTTTTCCCCACTGATGCTAGCAGTCTTCATGTGAAGTCCTGTTTTTTCCATATGGCTTCATTTTCCTCATTTCCCTGAGCCATTCTACAGGAATTTTCTTCTTGTACAACGTTTATTGAAAGTATTCCTTAGAGGTGCTTAGTTGTTTATTCTTATAATAAAGGTTATTTGGTACTAGGTACTAGTTACTAGGTACTAGGTCCTGGTACTAGGTACTGGTACTAGGTACTAGGTACTAGGTTACTTTTGTACTGCTTCTTGATGTTTTTTACCTGTAAGTTTTATAGCAATATCTTCATGTACTTCTTGAAAATGTGGAAAATTAGAAGAGCTCTTCTGTTTAAATGTTGCCACATAAACTGCCTCCTCACTGAAACCCTGCAGATTACTTTCTGGCTCTGAAAAATACAGTCTTGGGGGGTTTTTATTTTTTTAAGTCATATCATCTGACTCGATCCTAAATTTCCGTATGGTGACTCTCCGTGATTACCTGCCAGGTTTGAGGTGGGATGTTGGTAGAATGGATTTCTCAGCAAGGTTCAGCTTAACATTCTGTCCTGGTGCCACTGGTGTTGGACACGGTAGCTTCTGTGCTTCCTGATACTTACAGTTTTAGCAAACAGAGGATTGCTACTGTTGCTTCAGCTGCTCTTGATACTATTTCTCCTTAAACTCTCCTTCTAGTGGAAAGAAATGTGATGTTACTGGGTTTTAATGGCATTGGATTTTTTTTTTCCCCTGGCGTTTATACAGAAAAATAGTATAATAATTTGAAGTTTCTGTTCTATCATCATTATTGTGAACAAAAACAGAAGGAAAATATTACAGCTCTTACAGCTGCAAATGACTTTATAGCAGGAGATGAAGGATAAGAGTGCTCCCTACTCTTAAGTGAAATCAATCAACTAAGCACAAGTAATACATGGAGTTTTAACTGTAATGAAGCTTAATTAACCTATCTCAGAAAAGTATTTACTGGGTGTTTATAACACCTGAACAGCATCTACTCAAGAATATCTGCCACCCAAAATTAAGTATAACTTTTCCCGTAAAATATATTTAGGAAAAGGAAATCCATTTGTGCAAAAAGCACAGAAAAACTACATATATACAGTACTAGGTGGGTTTAATTGTATATTTTATGCATTATTTGGAAGAATTTCCTAATTTGTTTACTGCAGCCCTGAGTCTTGACTTTACAGATTGGTTACTGGTTTTTAAAGAAATTTCAAACTTTGCAGTGGTTTATTTTAGTCAAAGGATTATCAGTCTCATGAATAAAAATAAAATGTTTAGAAAAGTACTTATTTATAGAAATGCTAGCATCCCTTATTTTGTATAGACATTACAGTAATGCAGTTTATTCTTCTTGCACATGTACTTCACATTTTTGACACATGGAAAATATTACTTGAGTCTTGTTTGGATTTGCCTTTCTGTATTCTCAAGGAGCATTGCAACATCTCACCATTCAGCAGTTTTGATTGCTTGAGTACACTGAGTCTCTTGGCGTGTCTTTGCCGTGGAATGCACATTTGGCTTTTTTGCAAGTTGAGGCAAGTCTGGGCAGTGCCAATGCTAAAACTTACTATTCTTTTCCCTTCATGGAAAGCAGTAAACTCCTGAATACATCTAAGATTACAGGAGAGGAGGCACTAAAAGTAATCTCTGAGTAGAATGCATTGATGTTCTGTAGGGAAAAAGAACAGATAACTTGAGTAAGACCTAAAGCTGAAACAGTGGATGATCTCCCAAACTATATAGTATCTTTAGGATGGACTATCACAAAAACGCCTTGAGCAGTTTTGCAGGAATGAAGATATATTTTGTTAACTGTGTGTTTTGGTTTTGCCACATAGTGGGTTAAAAATGTCTTGAATAGATTATTTATGGAAAAAAAAATCAGATTCATAAAGGTTTAACATTTGTCATTTCCATTCAGGCCCGGTATCTGCAATATCAGCTATAATTTTAAATCCTCGCCTTTTTTTTTCTTTACCTTCTCCCTACACCAAAACCCCTGAATGGCCCCATGGTTTTCTCATTTACTCACAATGCTACTTGTCACTGGAGCTGAACAAAGACTCAAGGAGCCCTGAAGTTTAGTGTAATGAGCTGTTCCTGATCCAAACCAGACCCTACACCCATCTTCTGCTTTCTTGGTATGTCAGCTAGCTTCAGCACAACTTTCTCTACTTGTCTACCCAGAGATTGTTCCTCTCCCAGTTCCTCTTCTGTATCTCTCTCTATTTTTTTCTTGTTATTCCAAGGCTACTCTTTACGAGGGTTTGTTACATCTATGGGATAATAGCATGCATGGATGTTAAACAAGAGTTTTTTGGTTTCCTTCTCTTCTGTACCTTTCCTTTATCTGTTGTTAATTTTAGCTGCAAACCCCTATTCAAGTACCATGCTGATCTATCAAATACCATCTTTTTATCCCAACTTCCTTTATCCCAACTTCCAACTTTTCAGTACTTAGTGCAAAAGCAACGGTGCTACTGCACGGGCCATGTCTCCCCTTAGTTTCTCTCCCTGCCACAGTTCCTCTCTTCCCATTGTGGTCACAGCAAACATAGGACATTGCCCTCTTGCAAGTATTCACCTTCTCTACTCTTTTCTTCTGTCATGTTTGAATTGAGCAAAAGTTGCTTTGCTCCATGTTCACCAGCATGGAAGTAGCCTAGTGTATGTAGTGGAACTCCCAAAGTGCTGTAAGTGTAACCATAACTCTTTTAGTCATTTCATACTGTTCTCTCCTCATAGCAGGAAAGTGTGTGTAGAAGATTAGTGCCCCAAACAGCTCTTCGCAATGAAGTATTTTTCTAGGAGTTCGTGGATGGGGCTTTTCAAACAAAATATATTGCTTCTTTTGAATAATTTTTCCTTGGAAAACATTCCTTCTGCTTTCCTAAAGCAATGCTAGTTTGTTTTGAATGACGGCTCTCAAGCAGTTAGCAGAATCTTGACAATCAGTAGCTTTTTCTCTTTATATGTGATTCCAGCTTGTCTTATCCTGTCCCGTTTCTAGGGTAATTGTTTTACATGTTTATTGGGGGAAAAAGGCATGCATACCGACCCACTTAGATCTTTTATAAATAACTCTCTGGAAGACTTTTCTTAGTCTATGCTGTTACACAGGGAATATTCAATCATTTGATATTTTTTCTCCTGTATTTTCATTATTTATTTTTAAGCTTTTGTTTTAAAATGAAGATATAATTAACATTTTTTTTCTGCCCTGGGAAGTATTTGCCCAGTTTGGTACAAGCAGCAGATATGTTAGACAAGCAGTTTTCAAGGTGATCTATTCTAAACACTGTTGTCCAGCCTTCAGTACCATTTTGCTGATATTTAGGAATTTTTGGCTTATTTTGATCAGACTAGTCCATCTAATTCTATAACCATGACCTATTAAAAAAGCCTACCACTAAAAATTGCATAATGGACTTGTTGACTTAATTGACTAATAACAGTTATTCCATTCTGTTACATTATTGATGACAAAACAGCTTTTTAAAAGTGTTTCTGATTAAGTTTGCACATGCAAATCAGTACTGTTCAAAGTTCTTTTTAATTATCATAATTTGCTGGAGATGCTGTAGGACATGCCTTGGCTTAGCTTTCTCCCCTGCCTGTTTGAAAGTCTTATCACAGAATAAAAGAGGCAATGTTTGCAGGGAGCAGCAATATCTCCACCTAGGAATGGGCAGGCTTCCAGGCACAAAGATTAGGAGCGGCTGCCCTGAGTTGAACCCCTGCCCTGAGCCAAAGAAGACGTTTATGCACTTTGCACTTGCAGAAAGAGGGAGATATTAAAAAAGCAGTGTGGTGTTTGGTCATCTTGGCTGTAACAGCTCTGCTATTACCACCTTTCTCGAGTAAAGTCTTGATCCTAACGCACTCCCATTGCTTTCTCAGGAACAGTGAAAGCCACTGATAGAACAGAGGTAAGAATTAGGGTTTGCTGCACTAGTAACAGCACCAAAATACTGCTTTTAGCCTCAGTGTTCCTTTTTGTGCCAAGATGCCATCCATCCACTCATCTTCGTTATTAGTTGCATTGAACTGGCTTCTAGAAATCATCTAGTAAACAGAAACAGCTTTTCAGGAAGACTGTGTCACCAGAGTATCTGACACTAAGAAAACATGTCAGGAAATGGCATGACGGCTCTGTGATGATGCATTGGAGTAACACGTCATCCAAATGAGGCCTTCTCGTGGTACAGTACTCAGTAGCCCAGAATTAATTTCTTAAGTTTGTCAATATCTGACAAAGCATAAATAGTGTCTGTAAACGAAGTGACAGCGTTTCTGGGAACAAGATTTGAAATGAGTAATGTGATAAGGTACGGTTCAGACTATTTTTATTCAGTATCAACGTACGAGGTGGAGTCCTTTCTACAAGTTGCTTTCTTCTGGTTCTGCTGTTCAGACATACCTTAAATCTAAGAGGTAGTGAGACTTGGATATCGTTCCCCTTGTAGGAAAGGGCAAGATATGTAGGAGAAGTGAACAAATGCTTAAGCTGGTGCAGCCTCTGTACCTGCACTGATCATTAACTGGGAATTTCAAAGTTTAAATTTTTGCAATAGTCAAAGCATAGAGAACAGAAATGGTGGAAATATTACTTAACTATACTTGAGCCAGTGTTGAGGAGTTCTTTGCTGTGTGCTCACCATTGCTTTCTTTAGGCCAATTTAAAGGTCTTCAAAGATAATTATTCTGCAGTATCCTTCTTGGCAAACAGTTTGTGCTATAGGTGTTCTCATTCTGTGATTGCTTACTCTGGATAGCTGGAAAAATAAAATACCTTACGATACTAGCAGCAGATCCAGGTGGGACATACCATGCAAACATTTTTGACTGAAAGCAGCGCAGGGGTGCTGCTATATTTAGGAAAAGCACTTTAATTTGAGAATTAGAAATGTAAGCATTAGAATTTGTACCCACTTTTGTACCCAAGTGTAGGTGCTGAGCAAATGCCAGCAAGGAAGGGCTTCTGGCTGAGTAAAATCACTGAGACCTTCTGCTCCTTAAGCAACCATACTTTCAAAACAATAGTATTTTTATGGAAGAAAGGTGATCCTCATTTTTGGGTACCAAAGATGTTCTGAGAGTGGCTATTTCATCTCCACCTGCTCTGAATTTGCATATTTTCTATATGTTCAAAGCAAGTAATAAGGACCTCTTCTTATTTTGCTCTTCCATTAGTGTTTCCTGACTCCAGAATTCCCTGCTCTTTCTGACAGTCATGACAGTCTGACAGCACACAGTGCTCTCATTTGTTCTCATTGTTCTCATGAGTGAGAACAACCCACTAGTCTGTAGCTGCTTCTGTAAAATTTGTCACTTTGTACTACACTGCTATCTCTCTAAACTTTGACAGTTACAAAACGGGCTGCAATGTGTTGGAAACTTCAGGAAAGAAAACAGCCCCTTTCCAGACTTTGTTGATCCAAACTAGAAGTTTTTATATGCGACAGTTATCTTTAACATTTCTCTCAGCTGCTTTAACAGAGACATATATCAGAATGAACTGCAAGCTCACCACAGAAGTGAATTAAAGTCTGCAGGTTTGTTTATGAAATACTAAAAGAAAACCTAAAAGCTAGAAGACTACAGAACTTAATCGCATTAGTCCCTCAGAGAGCACAGCTTCTGGGGTTTTTTTGTTGCCACGCTGTTTAGTCGCTAGATTATCCTAACACTGAGAGACAACAGGACAAGAGAACCAGCAAGATTGCTGTCGTCTAAAAAAGTTGGTCTAAAAATGTTTTGTAAAGAATAATCTCTTTTCTCCACAGGCCAGATTCTGGGGAACCTCTTCAAGCCAAAAACAGAAGAAAATGCAAGTAGGCTGAAAACAAAAAGCTGTGCTGTGTTGAAGTTTATGACTTTAACCAGTGAGGCTATTTAATGGAGGGAAAAAAGTGGCCAGTTTCTGGAGAGAAAGAGATCCCCCAGGGCACTGGGGATAAGATCATTGGGTCCTGTGAGATAAAAAGGAAGAAGCAGGTAATTATCACTGGTAGCAGAGTGAGAGGTTAGCAGAAGGTGGGAGGTGGGAAAGTTACGTTTTTCTGGAAAGCTAGTATCTCTTAGCTCTACAGTTTCTGGCATCTGCTAGAGTTATTGAGTCTAATGTGTGTACTCACTTCGCAGTTAGTTCATAGGTCGCCCTAGAGAATCAGAAAGACTAATCAAGGATGAAGAGGTTGTTTCATGAAAACAGTCTAAAAATGCTGTGGCACAGTGTGACCTTCTCCATTGCCTGGCTGCGGTTGTTTCAGTGTGTGCTGGTTTGATCCACGTAGGTGATTCCCAAAAGGCCACTTGATATACTGGATGAAGTGTATTATAGTTTGATTCCTCTGTAGCCTTTACTGTAGCGGGAGTGTTGACAATTTTTTGTCCCAGCGTAGTGTGTGGCAACACAAAGGAAGTCTGTTTCTGGTGATTATGTCAGCCAGGTTTCAGATCTTTAAATAAACGCTAGGACGGAGGTTTCAGGAAAAAGTTCTTGCACAATGTGATATCCTTCTAGAATGGATGGTAATTTTTAAAGATTTTTCCATAGCAGGTTCAGTTCAGAGCAGTAAACAACAACTGGAGATACAGCCTAAGTGCCAGCATATCTGTTTGCATCACACTACGTTTTTCTGTAGTACCCAATGAGCTCAAAGGCTCATACGTGCTCTAGAGGAGAGTTCTGCTCTTTACACTGGTGAAATGAGCTCACAAGTATTTATCTCAGCACATCTGAGGTACCGGGTGGTACTTTACAGATTATTTGGTAGGCCTTTGGTGTATGATGGAGTTACGGAGTTAGGTGGATTGTTACATAGGCTTTGTCTCTAGGGGCGGCATCTCTTAATTTTCCAGATTTCTAGATGTTCCTTAAACTTTATGTTGCCACAGCCATTAGAGTATTTCAAAAGCACGGTTACGCTGTGGTGTTTGCTGCAGTTGCTGGCACGCTTTCCGGTGTGCACTGGAATTCAGTTAGCATACATTACTGCTCCAGTGGAGTCACTGATACTTGCAGCTATTTAGGTAACAGTGGGTGTTATGTCTCTCAGTGGTTAGTGGGAATATTAGGATCCCCCAAGACAGCAAGTAAGGGACAAGTCTAATGGATTAAATTAATGCCTGCTGTAGTTTGGACAGCTTCAGCTAGAATTATCTCAGGAATGAACTTGATCCAATGTGTGAACGGAACTGTTATCAAGAGAATTGCTGGTCTCCTTTAGTTGTATTGTCAGAACTGTAATAAAAACTTTATTTCTTGTGGGAAAGGTCAAGGAGAGATCTGTTCTCACCGGAATCAACATCAGATATTCTCTTCACAAATACAGCCAGATTCTTGGCTAGTATAACTGGCCCATCTGATTCTCAGTGCATCTGCAGAATCAAATACTATCTCCAATGTCCTTCATGAAACCAGTATTGCAGCAGGTTTTCGCAATCGACACATAATTACACGATTTACTGGGTAATCTGTGGTTTTATGCTGTACAGACCAGAATGGAATCTAAGTGTCCAGGATGCCTTGCAGATGGTGTGAGGCAGATTAGTGATGATAATGTGCCTCAACTCCATAGCACTAGCAAAATAGCTCGACAACTGGTTATAGGTAAATGGATGCCACTCCTGCTTGGTCTGACGTGTGATTCATAGAATCACAGAATGCTTAAGGGTGGAAGGGACCTCTAGAGATCATCTAGTCCAACCCCCCTGCACACGCAGGGACACCTAGAGCACATGGCACAGGACTGCGTCCAAGCGGGTTTTGAAGATCTCCAGAGACGGAGACTCCACAACCTCTCTGGGCAGCCTGTTCCAGTGCTCCTTCTTCTTCCCCCACACCTCCCACTCTTGATTTGAAACAGGACTGGGACCAGATCCATTGTAATAATGAAGAATTTAAGGGAATTTAGTGGTGGGGGTGGGGGGGTAATGCTGCAGGATGAAACATTCATACAGTATAAGTCTCATTTGGGAATGCCCACTATTCACATTATGAATCTTCATCTTTTAACAGTTAAATTGGTCTACTGACACCAGACTTGAAAGAGGTAACTTTTTGGTAGTTTAACTAGATAGATGTACCTTTCTGATGTTTCCAGAGCTCTTGCTATACTGCAACTGTTATTTTCAAGTTGCCTTTTTTTTTTTTTTTTTTTTAATATGTACTTCGCAAGGGTAGGAAATTTGAGAAGTTGAGTAGCAAATACCTTCCTTCCCATTACATTTTATTCAGGGTGTGGACATTTTATATTTTCTTTCCCCATAAGTGTAATGTAGCTGATTTTGTTTGTTGTCTCTGGAAAGAGAGAGGAGAAACAACCTTGATAACGTGAGAGGAAATTTCCATTCCTAAAGGAAATCTATTGCACTCTGAAGATCTCAGATTAGCGTCAATTTTTTTGTGTTTTTCAAAGACTAATAGAGTGACTGTTAATGCAAACATAAAAACAGTGGAAACACAGACTAAGATCTTCCTGCCAATTTCCCCTGCTTAGAGAAATGGCCCTTTCGCTTTCACATCTGACAGTAATTTAAGTGTCAGAACTATTTCGATGTCTCAGTGAGGATTCATCCCTAGAGAGAAAGAGTAATGTGAAAATCCAAAAGATAAGGAACAATGTTAACATTTATTGATTTGTAATAACAGAGTTCCCTGCCTTTGAGATCTTACAAATCTTGCTGGTTCTGGGTTAAAATTGTCATGGGATTGCCAATTCCTGGCTTTCAAAACTGAAGTGTTAAGAAGTACTTCATGTTAAGATAGCATTTATCTTGTTTTTCTATGGAAAAGGTTGGTGAAATATATGCTGCATCATTGTCCTGAGTTGGGTCACTCTATCCTGTTAGGTATTCAGTATTTTAATAAGCTCCTTCTAATTGTGTACTTATTTTCATTTAGTACTGCCTGTTCCAAGGGAGTTCTTAACTGTGCATGTGTTTAAAGCTCTTAACTCTTTCAGTGCTTCCCCTCATAGGGTCCTTGCTTTAAGGAAAGCTTCATAAATCAGCAGCAGTCTAAGGTGGAAGAAAACAGATACCAAAAATCTTGTTACTTGCACTGCCTGAGTCTCTTTTCACGCCCTCTGAAAATTAAGCTGTTTGGTGATGGAGCTTTTTCCAGAGGCATTTCCCTAATGTCTTCCAAATGCTGCTTCATCACAGCCAAATGGTTAGAGGCTGACACAGCCTCTGTGCCTGAGAGACACAGATTACAAATGCACAGATTTTTTTGTTTTTGTTCATTTCCAGCATATCTAGCTGCATTCCTAGAGCAGTAGCAGAGATTAAAATGTGTATAAAAGCTTTGTTCATAGGCTGTTCCACATCTGAAACTCAAGCCATTTTCTTTTAAATTGTGTCACAAACAAAGTGCTTCCTAGTTTTACTGATGCTGGTTGCTGGTGAGACATTCCTTGATCAGCAAGGAACCATGCGTTCGGTGTGCCCCTGCACAAAATCTGCTATGCATTCAACTGTTTGCAATTCAGCTGCTGAAGCACAGCCAACTTGAACTGCTTTGGGTACCTGTGTTTCACTTATTCTGCTGTCCGTTTTATTATCCACTCTTCTAGGCTACGGCTAGAAAGAGAGAAAGCAGAGGGAGGGAAGAAATCAACAGTTCCCTAATCCTACAAATAATAGTCAAGAGTTGCTCTAATAAAAGGTAAAATGGTGTATGTATATTATATATATGAAGCATGTGTGTTGCGTTTTTGCAGGCTTTCCATCTGAAGATCTCAGTGATTTATATCAGTGAGTTTAACGAAAGTGAGAGTTTGCTATGTACTGCACATGGGGTAATATGCCTAAAAATAGAATGGAAAAAATGTTTGGCTTTATGTTAAGAGTTTTGTTTACAAAGGTTCTTCAGATGTGATTTTAACCATGAATATGTGGTGCGTAACTTTATAATGCCTAATTCATGAAGTAGAACTGTAACTGTCTGCAGAGCCTTCTGAAGCAACCCCTGAAGGCATTTGCAGCTTCCGCACACCCCTCCCCTGCCCCATGGCCATGTCCCAGAGCAGCTCATGTAGAGATTGAGACTACCAGGCTGTGGCATGCGGGTGGCCAGCGCTGCCTGACGGTGACTGGCTGGTGCAGGCGCCCATAGCCGGTCCCCGCTTTGCTGTGTGCCCCAGTTCCCGTCCCACACCACTAGCTTTTCGTTCTTCTCTCCTGCTTAAGGACTGCCACGTTGCTAATGGTGGCTTTTATTGCAGGCCTTAGCAGGGAACGGTGTAGCACTAAGGACTATCATGGTCGTATTGTGTGTTCAGGAGATTCCTAAATAGATTTTGTCTTTTTCGTTCTCAGGAAGCATCCGTAGTTGTTCCCACTAGCTAGGTAGAGGGGACATTTAAAGAAGCCTCTAACCCTTCTCTAGACTGCCTTTGCATGCTATTCAAGATGTAGGTATTCTTACTTCTATTCCAAACTTGCACATAGTTGGGCTGCTCTGATTTAAATTGCAATATTACCCCAAATATGTAACTAAAATATAAATTTCTATACCATTTCATTGGTCCCTTTCAGTCGTCTGTCCTCCTCTCAATCAACTACAAAGTCCTTCTGCAGAGGAGGGGTTCACACTCTGGATTCTGTGGGGTAAAGAGCTTTACTTTTATTTTAGGCTTCAGACACCAAGCTTAAACAAGCCACTAGTGCAAGACAGTGACAGAGATTAATTCCAAACATAAGAGTTCCCAAGAGACTCTTAAATCAGTGTTGACCGGATTTTAATAATAGCACATAATGTTTCCATGACTTGCAAGCAAGTAACAAGCAAACAAGCTTTGACAGACGTCTTACATAAATGCTCTCTGTGATAGATAAGACCAATAAGGAGATGGGAAGTAATGCCTAAGCCATTTTCTAGGGAAAAAAATAAATTAAATTAAATTTAGCACTTCACAGTATTTTGGAACACTAGTGTTCCATCTCATGTCTTGGACATAGCTCTACTATGAAAAACTGGTGGGAAAGCTTTGTGAAAGACTTCAGTATCATACCACTAGTTGTTGTGGTCAACTGGTGAAAAACATCCTTCAGAACACATTTTAAAAAATAAGATACTCAAAAGAACAGTTGAAACTTTATCTTGCTTTCAGATAAGATAGCATATGCTGAAGGCAGATAAACTCTAAATTACTTCATTACACTCTTTTGCAGATATTTCACAATAAACAAGAGAGGGAAATAGAAAAGGGAGTGTCTCTTCCAAGAAATTACATATGTGAAAAGTCATGACCTTCCAAACGATGCAATTCAAGAGCAGGCAAGCACTATGTAAATACCTTGCTCCTTTGAGGAGAATTACTGCTTAGTTTGGAATCGAGTGTCATTAGTGACATGCCTAAAAGTGGCTAATGTCTCAGGTGGGAAGTAACAGACCTATAATTTGCTGGATATATCTCTTTTATCTATATCTTAAAATGCTTAGACTGCTACTTCCTCCATCTAGAGAAGTCCCTGTGTCAGTTTTTCCTGGCAGTGGGGCAACCGTTTGAGTGTGAGTGTTGTTACTCAGTGTGAGTCCAACAGAGAGGTGTTGTTACGTGTTAGCAGACTGTTTACAGTTCTACAGAGCCTTTAGCAGTGCATGTGGGAATAGTGCTTGCCCTGACAGCACGCCTGCTCTGTGCCTCTATCTCATTTAGTGTATTTCCCAGTCATCATTGTGCTATATCCAGTGCTCCAACATGCGCTGTCGTCATTCGGTGCGCTCGTGATTTCCCGTGAGCAGACCATGTGTCCACTTGGTGATACAAAAGAATTGCAGAGAGTAGAGCTGCTTCTCCATGCACGCACATCTATGTGTCTGGCTGCTGCCATTAGTTTTACATCAGTGCTGCTGCTTCCACATCTCCTTTTGAGGCACAAAACCCCATTGCTCTAGTTGTTGTGCAAGATCTTGATACTTCAGAATTGGTGCCTCACTCCCTGTTTTTTTTGTTGTTGTTGTTGTTTTGGTTTTTTGGAATTTTTTTTACTTTGTTTTTCAGCTGGCGGTTCTTGGGTCTGACTAGCACTACGTTACTCCTTGTAAACCAGTTTTTGAAAAGCTTCACAGATTCTGAGAGTCTTACACAGAATCCGAACTGTTACGAGGACATCCTTAACAGCTCTTAGTTTCTTGAATGATATCTGATATTTAAGGAACTTCAGTTTTCCTGGGCTGCAGCCTGTACATATTCAATCTTGTATTCCATTAGTAGTTCATTCAGTAGTTGTTACAACCTGGCTCTTTTGTGACCTCTCCTCTTTTACAGTAGAAATGCTGTGATGCACAAGATGATGAGTCTCTCTGGATCTGGATCAGTTGACATGGGGGTCCCTGGGAAGGCAGCTGAGGTCCTGTCTTTCATCAGCAGTGGTGGTGAGTACCTGGGCTAGATGTCTGATTTGTGTCTGTTGTCACACTAGAAAATCTGCTTGATGTTGCAGATGCCCCGGTATATAAAGTGAGAGGGCCTTGTTTGATCAAGCCTAGCAACTTCAGTCATTTACTGTGTTTAGTGGCTTCAGACTGACATCCGTTCTGAAGAAGTTACTGATAGGTACTCTGCTAGTTTCAATGGCTCTTCCCTGCAGACCTGCCTGGGCAAACCAGCTTTCATAGTGTGGTTGCTGTGCATGGGCAGGCTGAGGGCCAGGTTGATAAGACACGGAGGAGTCTGCATCTAAACTCAGTTTGCTGTCCTCGTGACTTTGCCCTTGAAATTATTTAGAAAGAGATCTACTTTGTCAGAATACAGAATATTCCTGGTTACTATTCTCTTCCCCCTTGTCTTTCAAATTAAATCTGGTACTGAACCCACTATTCAAGCCTGTTTTTCTGCCCTGCTTTGCTGGCTAGCCATGTTTGCTATTCTGCACGTCAGCCACAATATCTGTTAAATGATGGTGTGACTTGTTTTTGTGAGTTTCTCATTAGCAACTGCATTTTCTAATTAGCCTCAAAATTATGCTAATTCTTCCATCTAATTATCTAGCCTAATACTGCTAGTTTATCAGTGCTACTGAGATTATACTTCAGATGGCTCCAAAATCCATTTGCAATCAACTGCTCATTGGCTATGTAGCTGGGCTGAAAGGATGGCAGCCAGTTTTGTAGCCTGTGCACGTGTGTGCTGAATATTTTTGCAAGCGTTAGCCATGCCACAGACATTCTCCCCTTCATTAACATTGCCCAGTGACATGAATTAGTTTTTTCTTTTCTTGAGGGAGCTCTGATAATGGGTCTTAGATCAGTTCTCTTTCCCGTAACTCTCACATCATTGCCCATCTTTTATGTATTCCGGCGTCTTGTGATGTTTTCACAGACTTAGTCTATGTTCCTCCATTTGATCCCTTTTTTTTTCTGTAGCCTGTATGCTTGTTGCATCTCGCTGGTCTTTGCTGGAAAAAAAGAGAAGGTGCACTTCAAACCACATCTGAACAAGTCCAGGGAGAGAAGTTAAATGCTATGAGGATGTCACTGATGGACTTAGCCATATGCTAACCCCTGTTCAGCCTGCTGGGATTCTGTCTGCTGCTGAAGCAAGAGGGAGAGGGTTTAGGAAAATGCCAGCTGATACTGCAAGTTTCTCTACTCATGTAGCTAATAGCAGAGTACCAGGTGGCATGCAATGCATTGAACAGATTAATGCTTAAGAGTTCAGCTGAAGCCATATATCAATTATATAGTAAATCCAACTTCAGAGCTTCTGGAATGGGATCAGAGAGGCTCTGGTGACGTAATGCACAGCACTGATCCAGTGTAAACTCACTCTACCAGCTCAGATTTGTTTAGGAAAAAGCTGATTACAACAGGTTAATGCTATACTAGCTTGCTGTGTGACAGATCAGATGCTGCCTACTGTCAAACAGCCACCATAAAAAGCACTATATTTTGTGTACTGTAGCTAATCTGCCAAAAACACAATTTTGAACCCTTGCCTGATCCAATGCGAACAATTGCTGTTCATGCACATTAGTTCTGATCATATAGTGCACATTAAGGATTGTGGACCCATAGTGGCAAGTAAATAACAGTAAGTGCAAGTGTTTCTTCTGCGAAAGGTCGTGCGGTAGGTATGGCTGCTCCCTACAAGACTTCCAGATGTCCTTTCCCTCTTGCGGAGGATATTCAGTCCTCCTATGATTAATGTGATGCCATTAATGTCATGTAAGGAAGTTGGAAGACAGCCTTTGAACCAAAGAATTACTATCTTCCTTTTTCAGCCTTAGTCAGCAGCCCAGTTTGGCTTTGGCCTCTTCTGGGCAATGGTTCCCCCTTGTTCTGTGATGTTTCTGTAGCTTTGACTACTGGTAGCATCCCAAGAGCAGGGTCATGGCCAGTCAGTCAAAAGCCTTTGGCAGTACACACCTGTTATTGAGAATTTTCCCCTTCAGCCTTTGTGAAGATACCAGGAGAAGAGCAGAGTTAAGATGAGATTCTTGCACACACGGGGGCAAAACAGGGTGCAGAGTAACTGAAGCAAAATAATTAGAAGGGACAAAATTGCTTAGGCATCCATATTTCCCTTTATCTGTGGAGTTCCTTTGCCCCTGGCTGCATGCTGCCACATTTGTCGCTAAAACCAAGGACTGTGTTTCCCTAAGTAAATGCTTCCTGACAGTATCCTTTAGAAAACATGTCTTGTTCTCCCTGATAAATTGCCAGCCTGGCTAGGATGACTACTCTGAGAAGCTCAGTAGTCTGGGGACATGGTTTTAAAAAAGAGCTATACTGTGTTCAGAATCTCCGTTTACAGGCACTAGTAGCTGTTATCAGATCTTAGTTAAGATCTAAGTTATGGTTTAAATATCTAAGTTATAGTTTAAGTATCACTGAAGAATCAAAATTTAGGGACCATCAACTCTGTATCTCCTCCTTTCTTAGCAGACACTGATATTTTGGGAAGAGATACATGAAAGAAAGCATCTGCAGGATGCATCCACCCTGTTCTGATAATCACACCAAGCTCAGAGCTTAAATTATGCATTGGTAAGTATTATCTCTTTGAATATGTTTGTGATTTGTTGTGTGCATTCACATTGATTTGGACTATTTCCTGAGCAGAGAAAGCTCTCTGTTTTTCTCACACGGTTCAAATGCAATGGGGCAGTGTCAGAGCAGCATCCTCTGAGAAAGTACTACTGATTGTGGGAGGAAGTCAGTGAGCAAAGATCAGTACTGGAATGTTACCTTTGATCCTAGCTGTGTATGCAGCTTAAATCTGTCTTACAGAGCCATGTCCTTCTTTTCCTTTGGGCACTCTAAGGAGCAGGGGTCTGCCTAGTGGCACTCTTGATACATGACTCCAAGGTTCAGACAGGATATCCCTTGAGTTTAAAGTTCTTGTTGCTGTAAGAACAATTACATTAGTAGTGGATGCAATTCATCTTGTTGTCTTTAGGGTGGACATGTCTCAAGCTCTTCTGAACTCTCTTTACTTTGTACTTTGCAAAATAGTTCTGCTCACTGGAGAACTTTTCAGGTTGGATTTGCCAATACAAGCAGTAAGAATCTGGCTGGTACACAGATGTCTACACAGCATTGAGTCGCTATAAGGTAAAGCCTATTTTCCAAACAAAGTGAAATGCTGTTTAATTCTCCCCTAAGTAGTTTGCCAATGCTGCATCCCTCTAGCATTCCTTGCTGTAGAGTGTGTACGGGCCTGGGACAACCAGGTTTCTTCTGGGAAGGTCCAAGCTATTTGGATTTAGCTCCAGCCATGGAAGTCCCCTCTGTTTGTATAAAGGAGTCACCCAGTTTGTTTATCAGGCCTGACCTGGCAGTGAATAAATGTAAAAGCAGCACAGAATAAATGACTCAGCTAAAGAAGCAAAAATAAGAAAGGGGCTTATCTGAGAAACTCCATAGTGTCACTTCTGCAGTCGGCTGCTGCTGTGTTTCTTGGATCAGTGAAGACTCTCAGGCAGTCCCCAGGTCTTGATATTCCCCGATGCTTAGTCTTGTATGAGATTGCCAATCTCTTTTTAATGATCATATCGCTTACCATCTTCCTAGATTGCTCCAGGGGACAATCTGCAGTGCATGGATTATACCATATTAAAGTGCTTTCAGACTATTAAGACACCTGGGTGACAGGCAAAATCACAAAGGCATGAGAAAAACATAATGTTCAGAAGAGCCTCATTTAAGCAACTTGTGTTAGTGCTTAGGTTTATGCAGATGATCTTTTCTTCTTGCCATCTGCTTCTTGGCTATTCAGAGAATTAAACAGTATGCAATGGTACAGAGAGATACATTATATCTTCCTATGGTGAAACACCACCCAAACAGTAGCCACATTGTAAAGATGGAGCACTATCTGCAGTTGGGCTATTTTAATAAAAAAAAAGGGGGAAAAAAGGCTCTAACATGAGGGGGAAAATGTCATTAAATGTCAGGGTCAATGCAGGGTCAAAAATGGGATTAACTATTACTGTGTCCTCAGTCTAGGATACGTTTAGGGGAGGGAATTCTGGAAATCTTCTCCAGCTGATAGGAGAGATGAGAAAAGATGATATTGACCCCAGTGACTCCCCAGTTTTGCCTCACATATGATGCCTAGTGTTAGGTGGAACACTTCAAAAGTACAGTTACAGATTCTGCTCTCTATGGAAAGTAAAACAGTAAGTCTACTTGCTAATCAGAGCCCAACAAGCAAAATCCACCTGGAAAATGTGGTGTGTACCCAAATACTGAATGTGCTCTGGCCCCAGTTGCTGAGCTCGCTTGGGTAGCTCTGCCTGAGATGAGAAACTGCTGTTGCCTCTTTGACTGCAGTACAAAGCACATGCAGATGTTTCCTGTGCTGGGCACTAGCCTTAGAGTATCATCGTACTGAATTGATCTGAAATGTAAGTGATTACAGTGGCTGGGCTCTACCCTAAAAGCTTTGAAACTGCACTTTTAGAAGTGGCCTGACATACCGTTTGATAGAGGCTCTGGAGAATTTGCAGGCAATACTGTGTTTTCTAACTAAAGAGAGAGTTTCAGAAATTCCAGTTAAATGTGGAAAGAAAAACTGTCTTAAAAACAAAAAAGAAAAGATGGTCTGGAAAGGGAGATTTTCATGATCAAATACATAATTTTTAACTATTATAGCATTTGCAGCAGTTTCATGAAGAAGCATAGTACAGTGTTTTGATTATTAGATCACTGGATGCAGTTGATAGAAATAGTGTAGATAAGAGGCAAGTGGGAAAGAGGGGAGACCCCTTAAAATTAGGTTGATAGCAGTGTTTCAAATGCACTGCTACAGGGGTTTACTTTAAATCCATATTTTGTGCATGTGTTACATTACGAGCTCAAATTTTTACTCAATATTTACATGGATATCCTCATATTTTTTCCCTTATCAGCTTGCTCGTAGTTACTTTCAGTGATCTGTGTGTATTTTCTATAAAAACCGTATTATTTACAGATGCCTCTGTATTA
This sequence comes from Tinamus guttatus, assembly GCF_059628265.1. NCBI lineage: Eukaryota > Metazoa > Chordata > Aves > Tinamiformes > Tinamidae > Tinamus > Tinamus guttatus. The sequence continues at coordinate 3,098,758 of NW_028288781.1, read as the reverse complement.
TTCCCAAGAAGTTTTTCATGCTGACTTCTTTATTTGTTGTGTTTTATATGTTTGTCATCAGTGGCTATAGGTTTTCCTGAAATGACATTCCAATTTTAACACTGCAATATAATGTCTGTATTAAAATGTTCATAAAGAAGAAATGCGCTTAGATATTTTGAGCTTCAGAAAATGAAGGAATGATAAACTAAAGGGCTTCTCAGAATTCAGGCAAGATTTGGTACTCCAAGGACTTGCTTCTGCCACCTTCATTCACAGTGAGCAGTCCATGATTTTTGAGAAGGAATATTCTTTCAGATCATTTGGACTGCTTGTTTTTTCTTCTTTTGTTTTGGTTTTGTTTAGCCTCTTATTTCTTTTCAGGATATGCCTTCACTGGCGTACACGAGTTCATGTGTATGAACACGCATCCACGTGTGCTCACATCCACGCACAGTTGAACCAAAATGTACATTTGACCTCCTGCCAGGAAACACCGGTCATTTCCCCATTTTATTTTCCCTGCACGAGGTCAGCGTAGCCCGGTGTACTGGCAGTCCCTGCATGCCCAGAACCCCAGGGCAGCGGGCTCGCAAACTTGCTCTCCTCATGCAAGGTGAGGCCTCGCGAACGTCCTGCGCACAGCCGGTCCTCGCAGCTCACGTGGAGTGTTTCCAAAGTGCTCGCACACTTCAGGAAACAAAGCCCAGCCCTTGCCTCCCACATCCTGTAGCTTGAGTGTGTGATAAGATGAGCAGCTACAAGCCAATAGGTAGCATCCAGCTAAGCTTGAGAGTCTGGAATAGGTTTGAAGGATGTAGCCACAGCACGGGGGCACTGATTCACTGTCGAGTGCTTTGTGCACTGGAAAGCAACAGTAATTACGTCTTAAGAAGAAATTTGAAGTGACTTTGTAGGTTTACTTATGGAAAGCTTATTCTTTGCAAAGGGGAGCTCGTAAATGAGAAAAAAAAAAAAAAAAAGGAAGGCACTGGGTCAGGAAAGCACCAGCAGCCAGAGAGCGTTCCCTACCCTTGCTGGCCAGTTGCAATCTCATGATAGCAAGATACGGACCTTGTTTGATGCAGTAGGAGAAAAAACAGATCAACAAGGGATGCAGAGGAGGTGAAGGTGTAATAAAGGTGACAAGTCATTTTTACTGTGACACTTCTAATGGTTTTGCAAGGGAAGAAAGTGGATTTGTTGAAACCAGGGGGAGGAAGTTTCAGTTGCGGACATCTAAGGCAATGAAGAGCCAAACCAGAGTTTTCCCAGAGACAACGGGACTGGATTTTCAAGACAGTGTGAAAGAAGAATGAACAAGATTTATGTTGAACAGGTTGCCTGTTCTCTTCCCAGCTGTGCATTTTGAAGAAAATGTTGCTTTTTGCCATTCACAGGTTACTTCTCTTACAAAATTACTGAACATTTCCATGCCTGTCGTTATTTAGAAATGGTTACAATTAAGCCAGTCTAATTATTTCGGTTCCGTATATTTTTTTTCTTCTTATTGTTCGAGTTGGTTCCTGTGCTAGAATCCGCAAGATTTTGCAACATTGGTTTTCTTCATTACTCCCAATGTAACCATTATGTCAGCATAAAGGCCTTCCAGCTTGCACAGTATTTTCTGTAATTCTCTTTTATGCCATATGCGCTGAAATCCTGTGAGAAGACTTTGTTTTCAAGAACTTAAAACTTTAACATTGCCCAAACTGTGTTCCTCAATTTTTATTCTATTGTTTGTTTCTCTAGTAAAAACAGAAGCTCGCACAACTGTTTGAGTTTTTTAATCAACTGTCATCTAAATCCTATTGGTGGTAGCACAAATACTCCTCTGGTATCAGTAAGGTTGATTTGAGTAAAGGTAAAGCCTTAATCATAATAATTGAACTTACTTCAAAAATTAAAAAGGCATAATATGAGTGCAGGCCAGTACTAGATATGAACCAAAATGATAGTTCGGATAAGGGAGGCTTTATTAAAAATGAAATAAAATAAAAATGGACTTGTTAACGTTTCTGCAGCTAATATTGAGGTTTCCACCCCGCAAAAGAAGTTTACTCTGGATCCATGAGGCCTTGCTTAAACTCTCAACAGTCAAATGCTTATTTTACAAGATTGCAGAGAAAAGCGTTTTCACAGTCTCTATCTAGCATATGCTGTAGCTGTGTTGAATTCATCTTTATTATTGGAACCTCACATGAAAGAAAGAAGCCCTCTGGACTGAGAGCGTGAGGGAGGGGGCAGGACCTGCCACGCCGGCGGGAGCAGGGTCAGCCACAGGAAGCGGCAGCGCTCGGAGCTGCCCGTCTTGGCTGTGGGAAGTCAGTGCTGAGAAGAGTGGGCACGCACGTTGTCCTAGGAATGTGAGGAAAGATGTGGTGCCTTGGGCTTTTGTCTGGTTTAGCGGTTTGGTTGATGAACAAGAAGAGAACAGAAATCACATCTAAGCCAGGAATGAACCAAAAGGAATAGTGTCGATTTTTACATTGTTTTTTATGCAAAGGCAGAAAGGAAATTTTCCAGGTTTTGCTGATGTTTTCATTGGTAAAAATTATAAATGTGGGATTAGAGTGACTACAGAGGGAAAAGGAGCAGTCTGGGGAAGGCCCAGGGTATCACAAGGCAGCCTTGTCTGTCCCTTGTCTTGTTACAAGGCCCAAGACAGAGACTAAAGCAAAATAACATGATGCAGTTCAGAGAAGATTTCCCTTTTGTTGTCACTACTGCAGTGCTGCTGTTGACATAGTGACTGCATCTCTTTTCCCTATACAGCAGTGGAACAGTGTGCAACAACAGCAGCCAGCACTGTGATATAAACGTGTCCAAAATTATTGTTTAGTTTAATTACCTATAAAACTTACTTTATAAAAGAGGCAGAAGAAATTTGCTATTGCTTTCCCTAAATAAATCAAATTTCAGTAATAATCCTGAAAGTTCCTTTACCTTGGTTTAAGGAATGGAGCAAAGGCCAGGATAGTCATTATATTGGCTGTCAACTGGTAGAAGGAACTCGGTGCTGCAGCAAAGGCTCAGTGTTTTAGTAAAAACCTCAAGCTATTAGAGCTTTCCATTATAAAAATAGAATGTCTGTTTGCCTTACAGTTTTGATGTTCGTTTGACTCTTGTCTCATATATCACAGACATGGAAATCAATTTCGTTAAAAAATTTAGAAAGCTTTATTTTGTAACTCTCCCTTTTGGGAAGGTGGAAAAGAAAAAAAGACCATTTACCCTTTAAAGCTCCTAATAATTGTTTCTAGTGATTCTATATTGTATTCTGGTACATGACTTCTTTTTCTCAGCAGACAAGGAAAAAAAAAGGCATCTTCATCAAGTGAAGTATTCCAGTAGGAACTATAAAGTGCTTAAAATCTCTACTTATAGTACAGGCTCTTCTAGTTTGCTGGATGTGGGGCTTTGAACCACTGTCTGAATTTTCTCTGAACTCCTTTATCACAGATCCCCCAAAATCTGACCTATTCTGTGTTGGTTTCCAATTCAAATGAACTGCTTCCATTTGAAAGCTCAATTTCTTTTGTTTCTTTCAAAATACATCATGGAGATCATAGTCCTAAATTACTTAACACAAAGCTGCTCAGAAAGGTAGATCCTGTTAGGAATCCATGCCATGGAAACCCTATTCACTGGTAAGTAGTATCTCGACAGGTTAGAATTTCAAATAAAGACAAGAAGGTCCCAAGTCCTGTTGAGAAGAATGACAGAATAGAGAGAATAGAGAAGCCATTTGCTGATATGTGTTTGCAGCTGCATTCTGTGGTGCAAAATTCTCTCTATAGATGTATTCTTTTCAAGATATATATATGTTTATATTTGTAAGGTATTGGACAAGGTAGTAATTGGTACATGGTGACTTGGTGTTAATGAATAGTGAGATTCAGTAAATGGACATGTAAAAAAGAATTTCCACTACTTTGTGAGCAGGGAAGCAAAGCCTCTATTTTAATTAACAGAGAGGGGCTTTTGTAAGATACAATACAAACTACCCAGGTTAGACTCCTTTTCTGAGCTGCCTTTTGGAGAAACCCTTTCCTTCCTACTGAGAGATCAGCTTCGTGCTTTTGATGTCATGGTTACGTCTCTAAAATCAGAAAATGCCAGGATAAACATCTGTATATACAAATAGTTAGTGCATGTAAGCCCATGCATACTTAAACTAATTGTGCAAATAAACTCTCCTAAGTAGATATTTCTTTTTGTAAAGCCTTTCTCACACTTCACAGTTGAATACTTGAAACCACCTTTTAAAAATCTCCTGTGTGGTAGTTATTTACTGAAAACCATTACAGGACTAGGCTATGTCTAAATCATAGAAGCCGAGCATGGTCCCAGGATCACAGATTTGAGTGCACATCCACCCATATCCTTGCTTATGTCAACTTAGAGAATGCGGATTTATAGTGTAGTTTCTGATGTAGTGTTTTTGGCAGCGTGAGTTTGTGATTTGGGAATAAGTTTGCTAATATTTTGAGTCTGACATAGCTTGATCTATGCTTGTAACTTCTCAAAGGAAATAGTAAATGCCTTTGCCATTTAATATGAAGTTACTAGACTGTTAAGCTTTCTCTTCACTTTTTTATTTTTTTAACTCAAGCGATTTATTTTTATCTTTCTGAATTTTCTGTTTGGAACAAAGGATCTCCAGTTGCCTGACGCTGAATTGTCATGGAGCTCCTCACCTCCGAGGAGATGAGCCGTAGCGTGGTATAATTAAACTTAATTCCTGCTGGCAAGCAGGAAGTCCCCCATTCGTTTTGATTTGACCTTTGACTAAATGCATTTCTCTTTGCTATTTGGATTGTATTTCATCCCCTGAATGCAGCATGTCTCTTTATCTTGATGGGTCAACATCCAGTGGTTTCAGTATTGCTTTCAAGACCACGTTTGAGAGGAAGAAAATGTGATGTTTTCTGCTGTGCAAATCCTTGTTAGATGGCAAGAAAACCTGTTTTTACCCACTATAGCAAATAAGGTTAAACCTGTTTTTACCCACTATAGCAAATAAGGTTTTTATAATACAATTTCAGTATTAAAGCTGTTTAATGAAGGTGTGTTGCCTATAAGAAGTACAAATCCAATCTTCCTGGTGTAATCCACCATGTAACGATGATTCTTGAAAGGCTTCACAGAGATTCAGGAGTCAAGTTACCAGGGAGAGAACAATCCACCATTGAGCAAGAGAAAGGAAAAGGAAGAGGCTGCCTGTCAAAGTGAAACATAGACTAGTCAGAGTGTAGCATGAGTTTGATTTGGTGATATCTGATTATTGCCTGTACACATCTGGCGTCTCCTGCAGCAAATTTTACTCTTTTATTCTTAGATCATTTGAATGCTTATGAAGATGAGAACTGGGTAGATATAGAGATGCGTGAACACTGCATGGGAGCTAACAGCGCACACTGCATCACACCGTCCTCCTCACACTGTCCATCTGGACTTGGTCAGAATGAAAAACATCTGGAATGTAATTCCTTAACCTGCTAGAGGCCATTCCGTAGGGACCCGTAGCTCTTTTCCCTGCTATGCTTATGTAATTATGGTATTATCTTATTAAAAAGAAAAGAGTGTTACTCTAGGGTCTCGCCATGCCTAGACAAGAAAGTCATTTCCCTTTTTTGATTTCTCCATGTGACCCTAGATGTTGTTTTCTGCAGCTGGGGAAGGGAGGCAGTGTGAGCTTGAGCCTTCCAGCAGCTGAGAATTAAAGGAGAGGCACCCCGCTCCCAAGGCTGTTGCTTGCCCAGCATTGATGGGAGCACCCCCCTGTTTGCAGTTTTCTGCCCCCAGCCAAGAGGGTATTGTCCTTTGCTTTTGAACGAAAGCCACTGGAAGGAGTTCCCTCTGAATATCACTGAGGAAGGGGAGGCTTAAGGCTCACCTCCTCCCTCCAACTTTTCCTCCATCTCGCCCCAGGAACTTCCTGGGGAACCTATTGTGTCATATCCCAATGCAATATCATGAGATCATCTTATCTGACTTAATTCTAGACATTTTTTAATGAAAAGTTTTCATAAAAAAGAACTTAAATAAGCTTAAGATTTCTACCTTAAGTAATCCCTAATATTTCTTTAATATTTCTATTTTTTTCCTTTAGAACTGTATTGCTCTTGTCATTTTTTCTAGTTAATAAACCAAAGTATGAGGTGCGTGAGAATATTTTATTGTTGCTGTTACACTTTTAATACAGGCAAGAAGCCAGCTTAAAACTGTGATGGGTTAGGGCATTTCATTGGTGATTCATGTTGAAATTTTCCTATATTTAAATGGTTCCAGCTTGCATACAACTTTATTGCCTACAAAATAAATCCTAATTGACTTCCAAAATGCCTTTGGCATAGAGCACTGTTATTATTCTAGTGCTTTTGGCTCAAACATCATTGCTGCATTGCGAGCAGATTTACATATAACATGCTCCTCTGTTTACTTCTGACCTTCCAAAAATGATGTGGGAAAATAAGAAAGAACAAATACAGCATCTGCAAGTTACCAAAGGTGATTCCTTAAAATTTGGGGCAAAGCCAGTTTCTCAGTAAACAGCAGGGCAGAAATAAACAGGAAAGCAGAATTTTGAAGATTTTTAATCAGCCTCCTGTGGCCCTAAATGCTGGTTTTTTTCTTGTTTTTCTCTAGAGTTTGTCTCCCTGATGAATATTTTGGAATTGTGGTTTCTAGACCATTAAAAAATGAAGGAACAACAGCAAGTACTTCTAGGTATAGAGAGTTGTGAAATAATGGGTCCAGATGGACTGCAAGAGACTCTTACCTAGAATAAGTATGGAGACTTAAGCATCTGTTGCCTTACCCAGGCGTGCTGGTGTGGGCTGTGTGAAGAGGATGCCCTGGGCCACTGGCCTGTGTGCTCAGCCTACTGCTGGACCCCAGGGTTCCCTGTTGGAATATCCAAGCTGGCACTCTACAACATCCTGCCCTTGGTGGAGTCTGGGCATGGATCCTCTCCATTTCTGCCTCTTGTGGCTATAGAGATTTTTTAAAAAATGTATTAGAGAGTCTAGAGGAAACTGCATGTTCACTGCATGAATACTTCTGTCTATTTCACTAGCCTTAATTATGAAGTTTAAAAACTAGAGATTGCCTTTCTGAGAGAGGATCCAAAAACCGTAATAGTGCCAAAATACAATAATGTGAAAAGATTTAAAAGGGAAGGCAAGCTGAGGGGAGGAGTTATCTCTAAGACAGACAGTTCTCCTCATACAAAAATGTTTACACAATTTTGGGAAACTTCTGAAGTGAACAGTTAACAAAGTATTTAGCCAAAATCTGTCTGATCTATCTTCTGTCAGGACAAATCTTACCATTTGTAATTATTAAATATTGACAATACTGAACTGTGTAAAAGAGGAGCAGGCATTATTCATAACTATGTGCGCTTAAAAACTAAGCCAAAATTCTAGCTTTGTGTAGCTTTTTCTGCAAAAATAAGCCCTCTGCCCCAGTGTCTTAAAATATGTCCCAAAACTTACTAAAAGGCACATCTTTGTTTTAAATTAAATTCAGAGTTCAGCCTAATTCCTAAAGAATAGAAGAAAGAAATTTTCCTTACCTATGCCTCTCGTTTCCTGGTTGCCCACATGATAATTTCTTGGACTATTTTATATAGTGCTACCGCTTATGTCAGCAGCAGCTCTCTGGAGATGTTTGGGGCTAGGTAAAGTTACATTTTTGCAGTGCATGCGGCTGTAAGGTGAAGCGGACATGGTTCAGAAAAGATGGGGAAAGGGCACAAGTGTTTCCCCTTTAGCAAAAGTGGTCACTGCACCTGCCTGGCCTTTGAGGAAACTTCTTTTGTTTTGAATCCGTGCTGCCCTGCTAAGACACTGTAGTTCAGCTGCTGGAAGGAACACCCATCTCAGGTGACCCACCTGCAAACAGAGGAGTCAGGAAGTGTACCTGGGGAAAAGGAAAAAAAAATCTCTCATAGGCCCTTTTTACATTTCCTTTGTGCTTTGTATGGGTTTCACATCAGAGGGAGTTTTCCTTTAGAGATATTCCTGTTTCAAGGAAGAGGTCTTTGTGAGAATGGTGATATTCTTTCCATAAAAAGAAAGCTTTTTTTTTTTTTTTTGATCTATTTTTTCCATCTCTATTCCATTAAAGTTAACTCTTCTGAAGTCCCCCAGTGCACGAACAACACAGATTGTAGCACACTCTCTTAACAGCATACCCTCATTACACTGGAGTCACAAACAATATGCTTTTCAGCCATATATCCAGCAGCAAAAGGCTCAGATATGGTAATTTTCACATCCTTTACTTCCTCTTCTCCTCCTTCCTTTTCATTCATCTCAATTTATTTAAGGCAAGGATATTTTGTTGTCTATGTTGCTTTTGTACTGGAGTACTGAAAAGGACATGTACAGCATCCATCAGAGAAACCTGAGGAGTAAGTCTGGTCCTGAGACATATTCAGGCTGGGCTGCCATGTCATGCAGCAGCTGAGGAGGGACCTGGTCTAGAGGGAATCCTGTGGGGTGCTCTCAGCTGGGTGGTTTGCTGGATCATTTCAGTTACTGTCTTTTTTACTGCCTTAAAAAAGGCACACACAATAATCAGGGACTCCCCATAGTCAGCTGAATAAGTATAGCTTCTAGTTTTTAATGTGATTCCTTTCATAGCTTTTGGATGTTCCTGTTGATGTAGAATTGGAATTTCTGTAGTACTTTTGTGTGCTGACTTCCAGGGCCTAATATCCATCTTTTTTTTTTTTTTTTCAGATTTTGCAGAGTCACATTGAAATTGTAGCAGAAGTTTGGCTTCCTGAAACTTAAGCTGATCTTGAAAACTTTAGTGATGTAAGTTATATAAAAAGTGCTTAACGTTAATATCTGCAAATTTGACTCCCAATATGGTGCTGAGGTTGCAAGTTTTGTTCAAATAAGCTCAGTGAAAGGATAAATGGGCTTAAAGCATAGCTGCCATGCAGAAAATTTCATCTTAAATAAGAATGGAAGTATTGAAGGAAATATTTTGCTTTGATGACACTTTGAATGACATAGAAGCATCCCTGGAATGCACATCTGAAACTGCATAATCTGAAAATTAGCCAAAGAGTGGCTGTAAAGATTCTTGAATTCAACTGTCGCGCGCTTAAACCCCTCAGAAGCCGCTGCGGAAGTGCCGCAGAGGTGAGGCAAGCGGACTGCTGCCCAGGTAGGTACTCTCCCAGCAGGCTCATCAGGCAATTCCCAGCATACACTCCTGTCTCTTCTGGGGATGTTTTGGCTAAATCTAACAAAGTAATAGCTGCAGTCCCTTCTTTTTGCAGTCATCATGAAACAAACTGGAAGCAATATCCATTCCTAAATGGAACATACCGTTCTCTTCAGCAGTATTCAGCTGTCAGATGAAACCTCCTGGCAGAGATGCGAACCGTTTGAAGGAAATTGCGGGCGGGAAAGAAGGGGTTTTTTTGAGCCTGAAGGATTGCAAGGGAGGAAGAGACAGTGCTGAAATGTGTACATTGAATATGTTTCTCTTTATGGGGAAGGGTTGGGGTTTTTTTAATCATTTTAGGTTATTTTAGGAAACAGTACTGAAATTTGGAAATTTCTCAAGCAAGGCAGTTCCTCCTTAGCACAGAGCTTCATCATAGCCCTCATTAGGAACAAACTAAGCAAGAAGCAGTTTAAAGACCCTTGTCCAGTCATTACATTAACTTTTATTGTGGTTTTAAATATTTGTTGTCTTAAGAACTCACTTCCAAAACTGAAGTAGAATTCAAAGCTTAATAACCACAGGTCTTCGGAAGAAAACGTTCCTCGGTTGTAACAAGTCTGGGCAAGACTGGAACTGATAACACAAACATTTGTTTCATCCTCTCCATGACCATCCTGCAAAGAAGGTTGGAGCCAGAGTGTGAGTTAGTTAAGACTTTCGTACCCTTTGACTTCAAAGCACAATTTTGATAAGTATAGACATGTTCTATTTCTGAGTAGCATGCAAGAGTGGCCACAAATTTGGCAACTTTTAACTGTAGAAAAGAACTGTAACTTCTCTCCTCCCAATATCCTAAGAGCATGATAACGTTTCAAGACTGAGTTGTGATTTTTCTTTTTCCATACTATCAAGCATGAAAGAGCCTTCAACTCGCTTAGGTCTGAGTCATTGAAAAAACTTGCTCACTTCCCCTCCACAGAGCACTGAAGTCTGTTGATCTCCATTAAAAACCAAGTAGGAGTTGCCAGAGCTCTAAATCAGAATTTCTGAATGTAGATCAGGAAAACCTTTGTAATCTGCTTTTATCGTTGGACTTGAACTTCTCTTTGTTATTCTGTGATAAATTTGTGTGGGTTTTTAGTGGAACAGGAGCTTTGGGGATGGGCAGCCCACCACTGGCATTAACATCCAAATATGGGTATGATCCACAGCATTTTTGAAGCTAGAATCCTGTGTGAGAGAACTGGCAATTTTCTCCATCTTATGGGGAAATTCCTCATCTTTAGTGTACAAGAGGTCTCTTTCTCCCTCACCTGGGCTGCCCCGCAACTACCCACCACCTTTTCTGTGGCTCATTTGCTACCAACGGGCTGCTCCTCTCTCCATGGTTGCCTCCCATTTTGGACCAGACACCCACCTGTTCAAGCACAGCTCCTGCAGGATGCAGGGAATGCAGAGATGTGACAAGGAAAGCTGAGGCATGTTTGGAATGCAATCTGGCAAGGGACATTAAAAATAACAAGAAAAACTTTTTCAAATACATTAACAGCAAAAGGAAGATCAGAGAAAAAGTGGGTCCGCTGGTGAATGGGATGGAAACCGTGGATATGAATAGCACAAAAAAAGCGGAGTTGCTCAATGCCTTCTTTGCTTCGGTGTTTACCAAGGGCAGCCCTTTAGAGCCCCACCCTTAGGGACAAGAGAAGAAGCCTGGAGAGAGGAAGACTCACCCTGGGTAGAGGAAGATTGGATCAGAGAGCACCTAAGGAACCTCGATACCCACAAATCCATGGGCCCTGATGGGATGCACCCCAGAGTGCTGCGGGAGCTGGCAGAGGTCATAGCTAAGCCGCTCTCCATCATCTTTGAAAGATCCTGGAGAATGGGGGAGGTGCCGGAGGACTGGAAGAAGGCCAATGTCACGGCAGTCTTCAAAAAAGGCAAGAAGGAGGACCCAGGCAACTACAGGCCAGTCAGCCTCCGTCCCCGGAAAAGTGATGGAACAGCTCATACTGGCTGTTGTCTCCAGGCACATGGAGGAGAAGAAGGTGCTCAGGAGTAGTCAGCATGGATTCACCAAGAGGAAATCTTGCCTGACTAACCTGATAGCATTCTATGATGGAATGACCAGCTGGATAGATGAGGGGAGAGCGGTGGATGTCATCTATCTCGACTTCACCAAGGCTTTTGACACCGTCCCTCACAACATCACCCTGGGCAAGCTCCAGAAGTGTGTGATAGATGAGTGCACAGTGAGGTGGATTAGGAACTGGCTGGATGGCAGGGCCCAGAGAGTGGTGATCAGCGGTGCAGAGTCTAGTTGGAGGCCTGTAGCTAGCGGGTCCCCCAGGGGTCAGTCCTTGGTCCAGTCCTGTTCAGTTTATTCATCAATGACCTGGATGAAGGCACAGAGTGCTCCCTCAGCAAGTTTGCTGATGAAACCAAACTGGGAGGAGTAGTCGATACCCCAGAGGGCTGCGCTGCCATCCAGAGGGACCTGGACAGACTGGACAACTGGGCGGTGAAAAACCTCATGCAATTCAACAAGGCAAAGTGCAAGGTCCTGCACCTGGGGAGGAATAACCCCAGACACCAGTACAGGCTGGGGACCGACCTTCTGGAGAGCAGCTCTGCAGAGAGGGACCTGGGTGTCATGGTGGACAACAAGTTGACCATGAGGCAGCAGTGTGTCCTCGTGGCCAAGAAGGCCAGTGGGATCCTGGGGTGCATTAAGAAGAGCGTCTCCAGCAGGTCGAGGGAGGTGATCCTGCCCCTCTACTCAGCCCTGGTGAGGCCACATCTGGAGTATTGTGTCCAGTTCTGGGCCCCACAGTACAAGAGGGATGTGGAGCTGCTGGAGAGAGTCCAGCGCAGGGCTACAAGGATGATCAGGGGCCTGGAACATCTGCCCTATGAGGAGAGGCTGAGGGAGCTGGGCCTGTTCAGCCTGGAGAAGAGAAGGCTGAGAGGGGACCTGATCAGTGTCTATAAGTACCTCAGAGGAGGCAGTGAGGAGGATGGGGCTGGCCTCTTTTCAGTGGTGGCCACCGACAGAACTAGAGGAAATGGCCACAAACTGAAGCACCAAAAGTTCCACAGGAACTTAAGGAAAAATTTCTTAACAGTGAGGGTGACAGAGCACTGGAACAGGCTGCCCAGAGAGGTTGTGGAGTCTCCTTCTCTGGAGATCTTCCAAACCCGCTTGGACGCAGTCCTGTGCCACGTGCTCTAGGTGACCCTGCGTGTGCAGGGGGGTTGGACTAGATAACCTCTAGAAGTCCCTTCCAACCTTAAGCATTCTATGATTCTATAATTCTATGATTCTTGTTCAGAGCTAACAGAGCTGAACTAAAATTCTCAGCTGCTTCAATGTCTCTGTGACTGTTCCCACTGTTTTCACTGGGGCCTGGGTTTGGCATCTGCTCTTTTATTGCATAGTTTGCCTCCAAACTTCTGTCTTTAGATGTAGATATCATGGCTATAGTTTGGACAATTTGTTCTGTCAGATGGACAAGGATGAAAAATTAGAGCTTGTGTTTTTTGGAAGATCACACAGGATAAAGGAAAAGACACAGCATGCCTTGGCATGTCTTGTCACTAGCATTCATTTCAGAACTGCTGCTAAAATCTATCGAGGTGTTGAATATGTTTATGAACACAAATCACTAAATGTCCCTTCCCATCTTATAAACTTTGAAGTTTTATATGTAGTTTTTTAATCCTGGAAGGTGTTCGAGAGGCAAGGGGAATAGGGATCCCATTCCCACTGCCACATCATTGGTGCTGAACAGAGACAGGGGAGGCTGCAGCTCCTTCTGTGCTCGCTGTAGCTGCAGGTCTGCAGCCTCCTAGTCCTTCCGCTCAGTCCCTGAGACATGGACCTGCTCTTCCATCTGAAAACGTCCATCTGAAGATGCAGTCTGAAAGAAAAGGAGCATTTCTTCAGGGTATATATTTCTCGCTGCACATCTCATTACAGCCTTGTCAGTTTAAACATCAAAAGTGCTTTTGTAAATATATACAGTGAGGGTAAATGATTTGAATAATCTAATGCAAATTTCAAAGACTCTGAACAGATCTGAGAAATCAACACTGTCTTAAGTTCTGTTTCCACAACATGAGTGGAAATAATATATCTAGAGTATGGGTTGTAGTTGAAAGAAAAACTGTTGAAATTCTAATAGATAAGATAATTGCTTGAGGAGAGAGAGGTGTGCATGAGGGGAGACGGGAATACTCTTTCTCCAGTAGTAGAAGCATTTTTTTCATAAACACTTTAAATAAGTAGTAATGTATCTGTAAGCAATGAGTCACTGTCTTCTGTTAACTTTTGTCGTATATTATTTTTCAAACATCCTCATTTGTCCTCTGAGACTGTCTTTAGTTTTATATGCAGTCCCTGTCTAGGAACTCATCCTGGCCTCTCCATAAACTGCCTGCTGTGATCATTTTAAACAGATAAAGAAGAGAGACATCTAAAGGAATCTCAAGGAAGTGAAATGTCCACACAGGCAGCGTGCTTACTTCACATCCCAACTATCAGTTTAATCGAGGCAAGTGTCACTGTTCTACAAAAGATAACTAAAAACAGAAGCAATATAATATTTGCAAATACAGCCCAGCCTTTCCTGCCAGCAATATGAGATGAGCAGTTCAGAAATACAGGTCTTTCCCTTGGAAATTCCCATCTCCTGGGCTGCTGGAACATCTTCAGGGCATTAACGAACTTAAAGTACTGTTTTGTGCCATCAGCAAAGCAACTGTAGCTTGAACTGTGAAGGACAATTTAATTCCAAGCAATCTGGGGAAACAATAAAACTGCAAAGATAAAATAAAAAGAAATATTTGTGTACACTCTCATGGCATTGTTTGTGCCTTTCAGATCATTGACCGGTTCTGTATAATCTTAATAACTGCTTTCTAAAAGCTCAAATTTCCACTGTAGCAAATTCACAGAGTGGTAGGTCAGTGTCAAGTCATAAAACAGCTGCAAGTGCAATTTAAACATTTGCAATTGTGGACAAAACAGGGAAAAGGGTTTCTTTGCTCCATCTGGAATTCTACTCTGTAAACATTGTTAATAAAATACAGATAAATCTCAGGCCATTGGTAATCGAAAGTCATTAACACCAGAAGCTGTTCAGTGACCTGTACGAATTGTACTACCTCCGTCTTAGAGCAATGCACATTAGACAGACACCCACCGTACAGTGAGAGCTGCTGGGTCACCGGCAGCGACCAGAAACTGAAATGAATTTTCTCCCTGAATTGCCCTTTTGCAAGTGGAGCAATCACTTCTGGACAGGGCCGTGTCACTTCTCCCCAGCACTGCTAGTGCTTGCAGCATGTGTGGGCAGGACATCCACCCGCAGACGCAGTTGCTGGGCAGCTGGTGAAACGCAGGCGGGAGGGCCAGTGCTGCCCGCCGCGGTCGTGTCTCTGCTTTGTCCCGTAACCCTCCCTTGCTGGTAGTCTGCGGGATCCCCATTTCCGAGGCTCCCCGCCTGTGCTGCCGGAGCAGAGGCAGGGTCGGCTGCACCTTGCCCTCCGCGCAGGCCGGCAGTGACACCTCCTTGGGATGCTTGGAGCTAACAAGTGCCTTTTTCCCCCAGTTTCAGCATGGGTATTACCTATGTGTAACTATGGCCATGTGTTCTTTGGTGCCAGCAGAAACAAGAAGGTAAAGGTTTTGCTTCCCACAAAACTGGCTCTGGTATTAATATATCAGCAACAGCGGCAGCACAGGGCCAGGAGCGAGAAGTTTTCCTGTCAAGACATGCATATTCTTCTACAGCGTGACATTTTGCACGCAGGTTTGTCATGCACCTCACAGGTTGGAAAGCATACGCTGAGCCATTAAATCTTTCAATCCTGTCATGAATAATACGCTTTGTAAAGAAATTTCTTGGAGGCATTTCGGTGAAAATGCAAGTATATTTGTTTTTAAGGCTGTAAGGATCTGGAAATATGTATTCATTCACTGAGTCTAAAAAGAGCACAAGGCATAGCAAGTGAAAATAGGTCTGATTTATACAGTAATACAGTAAGTGGGAAAATGCAAACAATAGTTTTGTATGTGTTTATGCACATTAACTCTCTAAGTGATTATACATTCTTCCAACGTCTAGGTTTTCACAGAATTTTGTAAAGCTTCAAAGGAGTTTAGTTGCAAATAGGCGAGTATACGTTTTGGTTTTCTAATTTCAGTGATGGCATATTTTTGCTTTCAGAGCCCGACTCTTCTACCAGTTGTACTCATACGTTAGTCTGCTTTTGCACTGGTGAAGTCCCACTGAGCTGTAGCAAACCTTGGCACCTGGTGTGTGTGTGTGCATGAAGAGAACCAGGGTCCCAAAAACAAATGGCCATCAAGAAGATGGAGGGAAGGTGAGTGAAGCAGCCTTTGTAGGAGTCTTCCTGCTCGCCCAAAGGGAATGTGTGGCTTGGCTGGGTCTGAGTAAATACAAATTTACTTCTCTCTCTCTTTTTTTTTTTTTTTTTTTACCTTGGGTGCTCCTGGGGAAAGTAAGCATAGAATATTTTAAGTCAATATCTTCTGGGAATAGAAACAAGATAAAGATCTTTTCCCACAATAGGCTGAGTTCTGCCAGCAGCTACATTGGTATAATCCAGTGCTGGTATAAATCCAGCGGAGCTGAAGGACTCGCCCTGACTTTACACCACTGCAGCTGACAGTGACCTCGGGGTCAGTGTGAGTTTGGGTGTCTCCTGGGCTAGGATGACCAAGGGCTGGTGTTGTAGCAAGGAGAACACCATGCGCTGTGGAGTGAAGCTCCTCCATGAAGCCTGGAGATGGACCTCAGCGCCTGTGTTAAACTGGCCCGTGCTTCCACCAGACTGGATGGGGCCTGAACGGGAGGGAAGTCAAAACACGTTTTCAGGCACCTCCCTGGGGCTGCAGCGCCTCTGGGTTTCTTGTATCCTCTGCAGAGACGTAGCGTGGGCTGCTCACGGCAGTGTCTTCCAGCAGCTGGATTAGAGAGGCCAAAGTCCTGGGCAGGAGGGTCTGCCCCATGGTGACAACTTGGCACCTGCAGGCAGTGCAGATCCCCCTCACCGGGGGTGGCGCTTCCCCAGAGCTCTCCTGCAGAGGCTCCTGAGCCGCAGAGGGCAAAGGAAGAAACCAACACAATTTCTTCTGAATTGATGCATCAGCAAAGTGTTTTCAGCTGAGGCCACCTTCGTATGATTAGCTGTCTGGGCATTTACACTGGTAATTTCCCCATGTATTCCAGATGACATTTTCCTAACTCACCAACAATAGAAGCCAAAAGGCCCCTGGGGAAGTCTTCCTGAATCATGATAAAAGGAAAAGAGAGGTCTTGAAATGAAGCAGAAAGAGAACATAAAATATGACTTTTACCTTGTGCTTTTCATCCAGGCTGCTTTACAAGTTTGCATCTCAACAAAGACAAAACTGAGGAAGAAACAGATAAAATGACTTATGCAAGGTCACAAGAGAGGCGGCCTGGAAAGAAGAAAACCTTAGTCTCCAATGGACTATACATCCATATATACCCATACTACATTTCAGCTGAAAATCACAATAGCAGCTTTTCAGCAAATAACTTTCCTTACCTACAGTTGATAGATGAGCAATGCAAGAAATCTTGGGAGCCATCTTAAAAGGCTGCCTGCTCCCACGGGAGGGTTACCTTGTTCAGCTTTAGGATTTACTGCAATTTTCTGGGTGGATTTGGTTTTATTATGTCTGCACGGGGTTGCTTATCTTCTCACAAAAATGACATGCCCATTCAGTGGAGAAATGATGCCGCATTCCTATGCTGTAGCCAGTGTTCATAACACGCAGGCACGAGCGCTTCGTCTGCAGCACTAGCGCAGAAAGGTGCCGTTTCCTTCCGTCTCAGCAGGGCAGGCCGATAGCCCATGCTCCCTGGGATGTCTCTTGATGTGTCCCTGCGTTCTGCAGCTACTGACTTTCTTGCCACCCTGCTTGCATTGCTTAGCAGATTCAGTGCTTTCTGTCAGGTATTTAAGCTATTCAACTGGTTTTCTGGCATATTTTTCTCTGCTTGGGAATATCAACCTGAAGGGCCAGAGAAAGACCTCCAAAGCTTGGCCTGAGATGGATCTGAACCTGTAGCGCAGGTTTTCTTTTCAAACTCAGCGCAAAGGATGAAATAAAACTCTGTGTGGGTTTTCCTTGCATTACATACATTGCAACCTGAATAAAAAGGGAAAACAGGCACTAAAAAAAAAAAAGACACTTTCCAAAAGCTATCAGCACTGACAGACCCTGGTTAGTCAGTGCTGTTTTGCTGCTACAACAGGAGCTTTCGCTGAAGCTGCTTCCCTTGGGCAGCTGCCAGGGCAGTATCTCTGAGGAGTTTCAGGAGAGAGGCAGCAGGGCCAAGAAGAGGTCCTCTGTGGAATGGCTACACACCAAGAGAAGCCTCTCAGCCACAGGCTAATGCTACATTTTTTACAGCCAAAAGCTTATTAAACATGCTAAACAGCCTGTAGACTGTTGAGCAGAAAGGCCATTTGTTTCTCAAATGTGCTTTTTATAGTACCCTTTGCTCAGCTTTCATGAAATGGGAGGAGAGATTGAGCATATCCAGAGGCAGGTATGTACCTCTCTGTCTTTCCCGTTGCATTTTGTGTGCTGAGATTTGTCTAAAAGGCCACTGAATGTCCAGTTGCTCCAGTTAAGGGCTCTTTCTGTGTTGTCAGTTTGAGAAAAGATAAAATTTTGGCATGAGTTTTGCTTTAGGAAAGACTCTTAGCCAGGCACAGCAGAAAGTTCATTTGTTTACACTGGTACATCTTGACCTGGGCTTTCCCAGGTGACCACAAGGTGAGAGGTGGGTGTCCCCTGCAGACCTATCCAAAGGACCTTCAAACACCTGGCCTAGGTACCTCCTGCAGGACAGCAGGAGCGTCTTGGATGCAGGAGAAGGAAGGCTCCTCTGCTGCCCTTGGTGGGTTTGGTGCCCCTTGGTTGGTGCTGTTCATGTGGGAGAGGAGCTACCCTGGTGTTAGCAGCGCTGCTGGCACGAGTGATCATCATCAGGCAGGAGAGTCAGGACCTGTGGCATTCCACAGCCTAAGAGTATTTTGGTGCCTTTCCACTTGTGTGGCACGGATTTTGAAGCAGTGATTTTTAATTTTTCTTCTGGAATTAAAACAGGTGCTCTTAATAAGCAGGCACAGTCCTTGGGTGCTCTTACTCTTTTTAACCAGATTGCCTTATTTCTAAAGTAACACATTTATCTGATCAAATCTAAAGATATATTTTTAAATGGCCATATTTTGGTATTCTGAAATTCACTCCGTTTTTAGACTGTTCCTATTTCCCCCCAAGCTGCAATATGGTTTTATTTAATAAACTTCTTTTTCACCCTTGACAGCATAGTCCCATCATGACCCTAATGATTCCTCTCCTTCCCAGGTAACTAATTTGCTGTCTCTTGCTGCAGAGAGGAGGAATACTTTGAAGAGGAAGTACAATTGCCTTTTGCTTTGCTTTCTGTGCACGTAAAGCTCAGACAATGAGGAAAGCTTTCCCATCTTTATGCAGAAGTAGGTTGCATTGCCCGGAGCAGCTGATGTAACTCACTTCCCACTTTTATAGAACTTTCTGCTATATTAGTTTTATGCTGATAACTTTATAGTTATTTTCCAGGTATATAAAAAGTAGGTAATTGAAATCACAAAAGTAGCTTAATACTTGAATTATCATGTAATCACCTGGGTGCATCTGAAACTAAACTAATACTATGTTATCTCTTTTAACTAGCCAGTGATACAGTTTATGTGCCAGGTAATGGACTGCTTTCCATGGAAATTAGACAAGTGGCAGACAGCACTCTTTTTCTGATAGTGCAAGTTCTGTAATATTAGGAGCAAAAATTTAAGACCATCTGGTCAGAAACTCTTCTTCTACTGATAAAGGTGCAATAGAGTAAACTTGGAATCCTAATGTTTGGATTAGTGGCTTTGGTAAAAGCAGCAAATTATATGAATCTACTGGATCTTTAGAGCATTTGAGACCTTAAGCTTATTTTTATCAAAAGCCAGTGCTTTCATGGCTTACAGGCACAGATGAAAAAGCCACTTTCACCATTTTGTCCATGATAAACCATCTCACAGGGGCTAACAGAATGTGAGAGTGAAATTAAAGACTTATCTCCTATGGTAAAAATTAGAACGGAGAGCATGAATTTCTGCTGGAGTCAGATCTCAGGCATAATCTGAGATGCCGATTTGTGATACACAATTCCAGCACCGCAGAATACATTGCAGTATGCAGTATGTCTGGGAATTCTTCTCCTGTCACCTCTACCTGATCTTCTGCATCCTCACAAGGTCTCTCATCAGTCAAGCGTCACATCAGCTTCCTCTTCCCCTGCAGAGCGTGCAAGTGCAGAAGCAAATAGTTGTGCTAGGGTGCCAAAAGATTCAAATGGGGATGGCAATGTAGGTCTCATTGTATGTGAAAGCTATGTTTGGAAAAGTCATTTTTCATTTGGGTACTTAGAAGCAATTTCATTGTCCATATAGCAGCCATTGGAAGCTGATACCTGGTATCTCAGGATGTTTCTTACTCCCAGAGTTAATTGGACAACTCCTTTCAATTTAAGTGGAAGTAATTTACTGTTACCCGCAATTGTAAGAGAGGGTTGAGCTTTTTTAAATCCATAACCACTAATTACACATTTTGTGTGTATCCATTTATTTTGGATCTGACAAGGTGAAAAGTGCTGTTGTTCAGAGAGACCCAAAGCACGCAGGTTGCTGCGGTGCCAGAGGAGACG
Organism: Tinamus guttatus; assembly: GCF_059628265.1. NCBI lineage: Eukaryota > Metazoa > Chordata > Aves > Tinamiformes > Tinamidae > Tinamus > Tinamus guttatus. The sequence goes on along the minus strand of NW_028288781.1, from coordinate 3,078,785 downwards.
GCCGGGCGCCTGTGGCTGCAAGAGCCTGCGCAGGACATGCTCGTTGCCTCCTTGCCTATGGGCTACTCCCTGGAAACCAGCCACTGGTGCTGGGCTAAGATGCCTCCATTCGGGGTTGCCTTCGTGCAGCTGTGAGCTCCCCAAGCTGGTCCGTGTCCTGTGGCTTCAGGGTGCCATCGCTTCCCGCCTGCACACACAGCCCCAGGGCACGCGCCTGCCACCTCGCAGGTGGTACGAGACCAGCAACAGAGCAAGGAGGAAGAGCTCTAACCTTTCCTTTTGAAGCTGGAAGCGAGATGATAATTTGAGAACCAAAAATGTCCAGCAGGGCAAAGGCTTCCAGAATGTTTAAAAGCCACTGGAGGGGCTGTAGTTCATTTTTGCAGCTAGTAATCTGATGCAGCTGTAATAGTTTTTTCTACCCAAATACCAATTACAACATTAAAAAAAAAAAAAAAAAAAACTGTGAGGTTACATTTCAGTTTTCTAGAAACTGAGCTAGTCATATTAATATATTATGAATGGATTATAAGAAGAGTACTAATAGTTTAATGATGAAATATCCAGGGTTAGTAGAATATGTATATCATCTGGAAGTAGATACAATGAAGCAATCGTCTGTCACCGATTTAATAGGATAAATATTATTTACAGTTTATGCTACAACATTTTATCTTTTGAGGGCGGAAGCAGCAGGAAGGCGGAGCGGGGATCTGCAGTTTACCGTGCAGCACGTGAGCAGAGTCTGCTCCCAGGGGCCCGGGCCGCGTTACGTGGCTTGCTGAGCGCTGACAGGGCCAGCTGCAGCCAACGGCTGCACTCACCTGCGCCCTCACGGCAGGGCCAACGGGCTCCTGCTGGAGGGCTGCCTGGTGGGGAGGCAGGTTATAAAACCAGGAGCCCCTGGCAAGGGTCCTGGAAGCTGTAGAGGAGCAATGCTGTGGTCCTGCGTCCTCCTGCTCCCAGGTGAGAGCTGTTTTCGCTCCCTTTCTGAGGGAAATGCTCTGGTGGAATGTGGCTGGCACCTGGAGGGGTTTTGCAGGTGAGAGGAGGGGGAAATGTGCAGTGCTGGTGGTTTCCTTGGCGTGTGGGCCTAGTGTTTCCCAGGGCTGTTTGAACGTGCCCTGGCCCTGCTCTCATGGCAGGGCTCGCACGTCCTGGGGGAGCACAGGGGCTCCTCAGCTCTTTCTGCCCTCTCTTGTCTGGCAGGTCACTTGGCTAAGGCTTGGTAGCTTAAGCCAGGCCAGAAGTGCCGCTTGCAGGAAAGGTGTTTTTGTGAAGCATTTGAAGCTGGAAGCTGTGAAGTGTTCACAACTTCGTGATGCATTGGACAAACAAGGAGCCACATTCCTCCAAGGGGGCAGTAAACATACGTGGTACCTGCCACGTTTGGTGTTGGTGCTCTCTGGCTAGGGTTTTTTTGGGGTGGATGATAGAGGAGGATTTTGTTTGTGCAGTATTAGCATGTAAATGTCACGAGGGGATCTTACTTTGGACCTTAGATGAAAGTGTGGAAAAATTGAGAAATACCGTTTATTGTCCAGCTTCTACATTATTCTTAATGCTTTGACTGTAAGTTATACTAAAAGTTGAGTAAAAACTTCAGAAAAGGCTGGTTGGGAACATGTGGTTTTGTGTCTCTATCTCCAAAGTGCTCTGTACATTCTTGTTTTTTTTTTTTCAGCTGTAGATATTGTAACATCCTTTTTCTCACTTAAATCCATACTCAGCATCTTTCTCAACAAGGAAATAAAAAAAAAAAAAAAACCTTTTTAAGGAGTCCTATTTAGACTTGCTGAACTTACATTGTATGGCGGGCAGTCCAAGGTATTTGCCAAGTTACTTGTTTTCAAAAGAATTGACCTCTTTTTCCACACCAAAAATAAAATAGCAGGAAGAGCAGCTGGTAACTCTAGTAGTAAAATACTCACATAACCTGCTAAAGAAATCGTGGGTGTTTGTTGACATTCTAACGCTCTAATAAAAAATTAAATATACTCAGTGGTCTTGTAATGTGAAAATCAATCTGCAAGCCTACAGTAGATGTCATGTAACATCAAGATGACGCTGAAGTATTACTTAGACACTGTAGGCACTTAGTACTTGTTTGAGACGAGAACCAAGTGAAATGTTCATTTATTGTTATGCTTGGGGAGCACTGTGGAAGAATCACTGTATGGCTTCAAAACGGGGGTTAAAAAGAACGCAGCAAATGTCTTAGTGTGCTTCACTGTTAGAAAAGAGTAGGAGCAGAGATAGTTACAAAACGCTTTCTCATGCTTTCCAGTTGATTCTTTTTCCCTTTGGTTGCTCCTCAGAAATGGGGTGGTTATAAAGCAACAGCAAAACTCTGTGTCTGTTGGTAATTTAATTCTGTGAGAGGCTAAAATCTGAGAGGGAAGAGGTGCCCATATTGCATTAATACCTAACTAAGTGCATAACTGGAGGCAGACAGAGCACGGGCTTGTGAGCCTGTTGCTTGATAAATGAAGGGAAACCACTGGATCTGCCACGGGATTGGTCTCCTGATTTATTTTTTTGTTTAGTCTGGCTATGGAAGGTAAAAGGTAAAATTATGCCCTGCTTCTGATTGCAGGTTTATGATAGTTAATTGCATTGTGCTTGATCTTAACGAGGAAGTGCCATTAGTTACAGTATCCTCGTTGAGGAGCTTCAGGCGGTGGCGAGTCCAAGCTGCAGAGGCTCTTGCCAGCTGGACCGCTGGTTTGTCTCAATTACTGTGCATTGCATTTACGGACCTGCGAAGCAGCCAGGATAAAAACATGTCTGTGTCCTGATTGTTTGAGCTCTTAGCAAGTGGTTTTGGACTGCGTGTAGACTTTCAGGAGAATAATAATTCAACTTGTTTAAAACGCTTTGCAGAATCTTATCTCTTCCTCTTTTTCGCAGCTTTCTCTTCCAGTCTTGAAAACACTTTATATTGGAACTGTTGAAATTTGTAGCTGCCTTTTTGTTTTTTCCTTGTGGTAGTGATAGCACATTAAGCACATGTTAAGCTTCCTCGTTTAAGTTTATCCTTGAGTTTTCTACTATATGCCTCTTGACAATTTAAGATGAACTGCAGATACTAAAGACTCCCACTTGGATAAATAGGAGCTTTGCCATTGGTTCCCCCGGAGATAGGATTAAGTCCTGGATAGATGTATATAATGTGTTGTAACACATGCTAATACGCTTCCTGCCTGAACAAATGCAGTTCTGAACTTCTGAAGCTTATCCCTGATTCTCTGTGACACAAATGCTACTATCTGATCAACTGGCAATTGAAATTCCCTTTGGTACTTTATGATGATCTTAGTGTTAATTTGCTGGGAATAAAAACAGCAGCCCTGCAATAGGATTGATCAATTGACTCCCAGTCACTGGTGTTAAATCACTCTGGAATACAAATGGAAATGCATTAAATCCACGTAAGCACCTCATGAATTCATAATGTGTAGGTGCTGTCACCATGATAACAATTTTATCTGAAATCTTAAAGACCTTACAGGGCCAGTCAAGGCTCTTAAGAGTCCACAAGCATGATAAATATTATTGAGGTTTTTCATTCAAATCCCATTTAGGCTTTGTCTAAATGACTGTGGACAAAGGGGAGGAAAACCAGACCCAGTATAAAATTTTATAAGGATTTTAGCTTTATGATGTACTACTTGAACCTCTCAGTTATTGCTGATTATATGCTAAAAAAATACTTTTTCTTCAGCTTGGAATTTACTGCAGATGAAGTCAGGATTTCAAAGGAAAAGCCAAAGTAAACACTGCTTACTGTAAAATTTTAGTTTATCTGACTCTTGCTCTGCAAGGAAGCGCACTCTGTACTGCTGTAGTCTTAAAAACCTGCAGTCATGCCTGTGTGTGTGTGTGTGTGTGTGTGTGTGTGTGTGTGTGTACCCTAAGTTCTAGACTGGAGTCCTTTTAAAATCCTCTTTGACAGAAGCGGCTCAGCAGTCACCTGGAAGTGCTCAGTGGCTTGTGCTGGTGTCTGACTAGCTTGAACTTGTGCGAGTTGTAGAACATAAACCAGCACAGCCATTCTGTCTTAACCTTCAGATTTAGCCACAGCAAAATGAAACAGCAAACAGAAAGCAGGAGTCAGTAAACGGAGCACTGATTTTACCTACTAACTATGTGCGTTACTAATATCCTTCTAATGCACTTAAAAGGCAGAGTAATAGGGATTAAGGTCAGAGCTGGGCAGGCTGGAAAGTCCCAGGCCTTTATCAGAAAAAGCTGGTGAATGTGTCATTCTCATCTTCATCCTTTTCCTGCCGTTTATCCTAAGACAAATAAAATGCTGGACTTTTGATGACAGCAAGCCCCAAGTATTGTGCTTTTGACTTTAATGAGGAAAGGGTGACAAAGTGCAACCTTCAGCATGTGCTGCCTGTCCTTTTGCCAATTTGCAAGCACCATTAGTAAAATTTATTTATGTTGGTTTATTGTAGTTTGAGCGTAGCAGATTACCTCAAAGCAGCTTATACTTGGTTGCTGTGACCCCTTGAAGGCCAGACACCTGCAGCTCTAATTCCCTGGCCCTCTTTTCAGTTAGTGTTAGCATTTTATCTGGTGTGAACCAAAAGAAAGCAAGTAAAGCCTCTGTCCATTGAGCAGTGACCTTGTTCAATTAAGCAGGTATCCTGCGCATCTGTTGTAGGCAGCACTTGCGGCCCTCTGCTACCACAGCTTGATAGGAATGTGCATTACCTCTAGAGGATCGGATCTGGAGCAACTAAATCATCAGCACAAGGACATTTCAATGAGAAAATGAATAATTCCTTACTCTGATTATGATGATTAATGCTGTTATGTCAGCAGCCCTTGGCACAGCCAGTGACAGCAGCCGTTCTTATATGGAAAAGATCTGATTCCAGAGCCAAGAACCTTAAAGGGAATTTTGTACTGTGAAGTAATAAAATAATATTAGCAAATGATGCAAAAGCAACTATAACTTAAAGTACAACCATAAAAAATGCACATCCTTTCTTCAAACCCATGACTGTGTAGTAACGTGTAACTGTTTTGCATTTGAAAACAGTCGGGATAAACTGTCAGTGTTTCTGGAATTGACCACTGACAGATGGACTCAGCTATAGAGGTTTCTGGACTGCATGAAGCTGAGCACAGATTCAGTCAGAGGTGCCAGTTTCATAAATCAGCAATCACTGTCGCAGTGGCTGGCATCCCCCTTCCCTCACTCGAAGTGTGGATATGCAAAAGGTTAATTAAAGCACCGAGCAGCTACATAATTTAAGGTGGGTCGGTCTTCCCTGGCTTCTGAAACTAGGTGGTCCTAGTGTTGGTTTCATTTGTCAGAGGGGTCATGGCTTTCGGGTGTTGCATTAACCGGCTTCGTCGCTGGCTCTGCAAGTGAGTGCTGCTCAGGCTGTTGCCCTCTCCACGCTGTTTTCTTGCCTGCAGCTATCATAACCAAGTTGCACTCTGTGGCAGTTTTTCTACCTTGGGTGTGTTCCAGCTCCTACGTCTCTTACTCATTTGGTAGGAGAGGTGTTTCGGAGGGAAGTACCAGTCTTGTTTTGTTAGGATATATTCATTTGACAATCACAGCATCATTAAAAGTTATTCTCAACAGGCTATGCACTGCCAACATTTAACCTTTAGCTGATAAAAAACAATAGCGAGAGCCCTGCAGAGGCAGACCATTCTGTAACCAGTTCAGATATTTCTGGCAGATAATAAGAAATAACATTCTTGAACTTAAGCATGGCATTTGGAAAGTCTGTGTTCTAGTGTCTGCTAAGCTCAAGTAATGCTCGAGGTGGCTGTCATAGTATCCAGCTGTGTCAGCTGCTATTGTCACAATCCTCTCAATATTTCCCTGCAGGAAAGTGCAAAATGCTACCAACTGTATTCGTGGATTAGTAATTAATAGACGTTGATTTTTTTGAAGCCAGTATTGGGTATTTCTGCAAATGCCTTTCCGTCAGCCTACCAGTCTTGTACTACTGGCTTACTTGTCTTGAACCAGCATGTTTGTGTGGGGTGATGTTGGCACCCAACCCACCTTTGTATTTTCTTGTCTATTCACACAAAGGGCCGATTCCTTGAAGAATTTTTGGTTTTCTGGTATTATATGCAAGGAGAGGAGCTGAAGGCTAGGCACAGAAGAGACCAGTTTCCTTTTGATCTAAAGAGAAACTGTCTGACAGAATGTAGTGGCAGAAAGGATAATTAATTGCAATATTGTTGCAATATTAATGTTGCAATTGTTATTGCAATAATAACATTGATGTACCAAGGGTGCACTAGTATGACTGTATATAAACTCAGTGATTAATATTTAATACTAAAAAATGCTGGAAATGCTCTGTTCAAGTGCATGGAAAACAATATTGATCTGCCTTGCCTAGATAAACAAAGAAGCTACTTTAGTGAAAATTTACATATTGTGTATGATTATGTGCTTTCAAGTTATTCAGAACAAACCACTATTTATGAAAATTCAAGAGAGAATGCAGTTGATTTTTACTGTGCAGACCAACAAAAAAGAAGTCAGCAACCCACCACTATATTAGGCTTAGAAGTTCAGTTAACAAAATTACCATAAAAATAACTTAATTTCTGATGAGCAGTTGGAAACAAATTGTCCTGCTCTCCTATATTCCTGTGGGAGGGATTTGACTGAGGGGGTTAGAGGGGTGTATGCTTTGACCTGTTATACTCAGTAACTTGGGGACAACAAAACTTGAGTTGCTTAGGGGGATAAAGCCATCTCTGGTTTTTAACCCTGCAACTCTGTACCAGTACAGCTTGCTTGGAATTACTACCTAAATCCCACACTCTTGATTCTCAAACTTGATATGCAAGTACCCAATAGAGCTATTCTACTGGCACATACACAAGTCAAAAATGAAGCATATACTCAACTCCTTCCACATGTTTTAGCTCCCCAGAAGATTAAGCTTAATCTTCAGGTTCCTCATAATGTGCATACCCACTAGCGTAGGTCCTTCCTAAACTTAAACTGCTGAATACATCTGTTGTCTCTGTATCAGAATCTTTCCCTCCTTCATCATTGTCATCCTCATCGTCCTCTGCTTCATACTCATCGTATTCATCCTCACGGTCCCCTGCATCTCCAGCCTTGCTGCTGGAGAGGCTCTTCCAGTAGGCATCGTAACCAGAGGCTCCATCTGCATCTTCACCGCCGGCCTGGCGGCCAAACTTCAGGGAGCGCGCTGCACACAGAGGAGAGCATCGTGTTGGCACCTGCTCAACAAGCACCTCACATCGCCAGCCCCTTTCGCTGACAGCATTTAGTGCTAGACTTCCGAAACCAACATTTTCAGACTCGGAACCTTCCCACTACATTCCCTCTCCCCGTGCAGCCATGTTTGTATTAACAACTGCTGCCCAAGCAGGATTTTTTTCGCTTAAGGATATACCTTTGTTACTCTATCCAAGAAGATCTATAACCGGACATGCTATGCAGATATAGCATATATATTCCAGTTTATTAAAGGAAGATTAATAGGTAAATTGTATGGATGTCATCAAATGATGCTTCTAGATTCATTAGCCTGCTTCTTGTCGATTGAAAAAAAAAAAAAAAAAAAAAAAAGGCTTAAATAGTGACTGCATGCAATTCTTTGATAACTAAAATATGAAACTAGATAAAGATTTCATTACCAGCATCAGGTAATGATTAAGAAAGAGTCTAGTCAATTCTAGAACTAATTAAGACAAAAATTTTCCCCAAATAAATGCAGCAAAGCTTTGCAAAACAATTGAAAGCAAGAATAAATAATAATAAATTAGTAATTTACTCAATGTTCCCATGCAGCAAAGCAGTTATTAGTGGTGCCAGCTTGATGCCACTCCTATGAAATTAGCTTTCTAGCTAGAGAAGCAGTCTTACTTGACATGCTGAGATCCTTTGTCTGCTGAGTTTCATGTCCACATTTCGGGCAGGGAGGCTCTTTTCCCTTTTCCTGCTTAAAAACCTTACTTCGCACATGATCATCACAAAAACAAGCCTGTGGGATGAAAGGAGAATGACAAGGCCAAACATTTTAATCACAACAGAATACTCTTCAAGAAGCAATAAAAAAAAAATCTAACAGCAATAGAATTTTCTGGTTGAGATTAAAATTAATGAGCTCTAACTGCAGGGGAACTGGAGTCTGTATGTTATGCACAGAGCAACTACTTCTGTGTTGACTATAGTTTCATGGTTACTTGGGGAGGAGGCTGCATAATGGTGCCGATAAACCATTAGGGGAAATATAACATATTCAAGGGCTGGGTGTTACTGCTGGGACAAGGGGTCTGGGAAATTTCAGTTTACACTGACAAGCTTGAAGTGCAATCGGAGATGTAGGCCAGAGCATAATTAGGCACTACCTGAAGGCAAAATTGGAGATTTCATGTGCTGAGTTACCAAAGTACTAGCAAGGACAGCTGCAGAAAGGGGCAATTTGGAGTATGAAATTGATGTCATAGAAACTGAAGAAATTGAGGATTTAAAAAGTGAGAAATGAGGCAAGAGGAAAAACAGCAGGCTGTGAATCAGTGCCTGAAGTAACGTGAGGGATGCTGATGGTGAAGCAGGTAGACGTATTTTGTTTCATAAAATATCTGAATGTTATCAAAATTAACACAACAGATCAGCCTCTGCATGTGTGAAAACGGGTCAGTTGCGGAGAAGACTTCTTAGATCCAGCCTGCAGTGTTTTCTAGTCAGATCATCACTTGCCTTCTTTAACTTACTAAAATGTCTCAATTCTATGTTGGATCAGAAAACATTTTGAAGCCTTGGATTCTGTCCAAAAAACAAGCATTTACTTTTTTTGAAGAGGTCAAAACATAGTACAGCCCCAATTTAAATGTGAAGGCTGAACAAAGTCAAGATCACCTCACCTTGCGTGAGGATGCATAATAGTGGCTGTTGGTAGCAGATAAACAGCAGCCCTTTCATCTCCTCTAAGTCTGCCCACAAGCTTCAGAAACCAACACAAAAAGTATAAATTTCCTGAATAATACAGAAGAAGACATGACAAGGCTTGGTACCAGAGTTGCTAAAGAGAACAAGTCCTAAATTACAAGTACTTGCAACTGTCCTTGCTTTTTACCTTACAACGCAGGCATGAATGCTGCCCAAGCCTGTTACAGGAAACACCTGTTGGAGAAAATTCATGTATAAAATTCAGTGTTTGAAAACTGCACAGTTGTGATGTTTTACATCTTATAGAAGGTATATAGTGTAGTATTTTGAGGCATTTACTTCAGAATTACTTTTGAGGCACGCACTTCGTAAACATCAGTCAGTTATTTTATCATAGTTTGATTCTATTTTACAAGATTTTCAAGTCTAAGCCTCATGACAATACTTCATACAAACTATATGTTTATAAACTAACTTCATACAAACTACAAGTTAGAGAGGAAAACAGTTTGGTATAAAATGGCTTCCTCTCTTTGCTTCCCTTGTAATGCCAAAAGAAGGAACAATTTGCAGTCATGGCAGTCTTCAGTATATTTATCATCTCATTCAAAGAGACTCTTAAGAACACTCACAAATTCCAAATGCCAAACCCAGAGAAGTTTTGTTCTGTATATTCTGCCACATCCTCCGAAAATGTACTATAGGGCACACAACTTTATATGAAATCCTATCCAACTCTATTAAAAAGTTGTAGGTGGCATGTAAAGAACAGAATCAGTGCTCTCCTAAAATCCAGCTTCAAATTCATCTCTTTACCCGACTAGAGGGGGTGCAGAACAACAACCACACAGGAACATACAGAGATATGAAGCTGCGTGGTTAGCAACTCCCTGAGAGGCAGTAATTAATACATGTTCTGCCGTGAGTCTTTTCCAAAGTACTCACTCTCTCCACTTTGCCCTGCCCTATGGTAACTAAGCTTTTTGATCTGCGGTAATAAATATCATGGGCTCTCCACATGAGCAGGACAGCCATGGGAGTTAGAGATCTGTCAGATGTTTAAAGATAGAACTGGAAATGCTAATCACATATTCAGATGTTTCCAGAGTAAGCCGCACTTTAAAAACTTCTCTCAGTGATGGAATGTAACAGAAGCTTTTTTTTTCCACAGCTATAATGAGATGTAGGCTGCAACTTCTGACCATATTTAAACTCAGTGTTATATAATATATAGTGATGCAGGTTTTATAATCTCATCACATGCTGACAGAAACCCTCTACCAGGATTGCACTTTGCCAAAAAAAGTTGAACATAGTGAAAACCCTCAGAAAACAATTTCTTCACTCAGAGAATGACATCACATCTGTGAATTAAAAGCTTCCAACAATCAGGGGAAGAAAACATTCCTGTGGAACAGCTGTTGCTGCTTCAATATTGCTATACATGAAGACATTCTGGCAGAACACATCAAGGGAAGCTAATCAAGGCTTAGAAAACAGTTGGCTGGGAAAAAAAAGTATGAGAGAGAAAAAGGAGATGAGAGATATCTAAAGATACAGATTATAACATTAAAATCACAAGTATTCTGGATTGGAATAAATCAATCAAGACAAAAGATTCTTCAGTTCTGAAGAAAATAGTCTTATACATGACAGTGCCTTCAATTTCTATGAAGATTTAAAATGTTACAGTAAAAAACATACAAGTTTTAGAAGGGACAAACTCTTGTCTCCTAGGATAAACAAAATGTTAATTAACTGGGGATAGGAAGGAAATATTTCTGCCACAGGCTAATTATTTCAACCCTCCTTACTCTTGGAGGTTGTTTTTAAACTTCAGCAGTTTTTTCAACCATAGATGGGTAGTGGACAAGTCAGATATGCTAATCCTGTTGTCTTAAAAGTATCAGTTTCAGGTTGTTTGTCGCACAAAAATGGAACAGGATATAAACTTGAGTTAACTGTTCTTTGCTCAGTAACAGTGGCTTGCACTGCCACGTGATACATGTACTAGGATGTAAGTATCTGTACTAGTATATGTACATAGTTACTAAGTGCCCATGATCCATTGAAATCAGTGGAAAAAAAAAGAACTTGCACCTAGTTGATGGCCGAACACTATTTCTGTCACTTCCTTGCAGGCCTAGGCTGCCTGTCTCCTCAGCAAACCAGGCAGTTACTGCCTCATGAGTCACAGCCTTCCTCAGCCTGGCTGCTTGTGCAAACTTGACAGGGGTTATTGACATACAGGTCATCATCACCTGTACATCCAGAGCAAGCTGGGAAAGCATAGCCCAACTAGGCATAGCCCTAAAAGCAACAGTTTTCCAAGAGGGACAGTATCCAGAAAGAGCTGAACAGAGGTGAGAATAGTAGAAAAGCTGCTTCCTGCAAGCAGGTCGGAAATGGAGGCCCTTTCCTCCCGCAATGGTAAAAGCAGCCTGTTTGGAAAAGGAACTGTAGAGCATCCTGGGACACAGAGGAGGAAATCTGAGTCTGCTTAGCTCTGGAAAAAGGGACTATAAGGGGCTAACTTACATTTAAATGTCTCTGCTTCCAAAACTTGGCAGCTGGCTTGATGTTCAAACTGATCATCTTCACAGAGGAAATTGTGGCAAAAAGAACAGGCAAATATTCTGCCTCCTACAAGATTTATCAAGGCAAAATAATCAGTAACAGGCATAGGCACCAAATTCTATTCCACAAACAATTTAGGCAGTTCTGCACAGCTTTAACTAAAGACCATTTCTGCTACAAAATGCTTCAACAGACAGTCCCAAATTAGACATCATTATTACACTGAAAATACCGTGTATCCTAGCAATCCCAGACAGCATAAATATAAAGCAAGCATCGCTTCTGGCAGTTGTATTCATTTTTAATTGAAATATGGCACTGAACATCTTTTAACTGGATGAGATCCTCTATCCATCATCTCTGCTCTTCCTCCCCCCCCCCCACCAGCCTCTCACTTCTGATGTACACTGAAATAAATATTTTAAGGAAATTCCATAAATAGAGATCAGTATCATTTGCCAAGCAAATGGGAATCTGAGTACCCATACTAGTGCAGATGAAAGGAGTGAGAATAGTGGAAAATTATGTTGACTCTCTGATGTGGTGCTTAATTATATGAAGTGCTCAGATGACAGGACAGTTAATATTCTAGGTGACAAAACATCCTGGAGCTGAGCAGTGGATGCTCTTGGGCACATCATTCACCTTCCCCTTTGCAAATGGCTTTTTTCAAAATGGGGAAAATGTCTAGCTTTAACCAGATACAATGTATAGTGAAAAGGAAAGATGTTAAGGACATAGGCATGATAAATGGGGGATTGGGTAGGAGGGCAAGTATAGTTCAGATTCTTTTGTTGAATGAGAGCAACCTACCATGATCCCAGACGCTTCTTTCGCACTCAATACACTCTGCATCTGTAAGGGGGCAGATACACGCGTGTGTGCTGAGACACTTCCTCCCATGACACACCCAAGCTTCACAGAAATCACAAATTGCACCCTGCAATTACAGAAAGAGATGGTTTTAGAACTTCTGCAACACCTAGAGACACTCTTCTTCCATAAGCCTGAGCGTATTCAAGTATTCATTCTCTCAGTAGGTTCTCTCCAGGTGAGCAAGAGAGAATGAAACACATCTGTATTCTAACCAAGCTGTTCCAGTGCTCATTTCAGCACTGGAACACTCATTTCTTTTTGGTATTCACTTCTGCACAATGAAATGTCATCAAAAATAACTTACTTTCCTCCTTTTCCTGTTTTCTGTTTGTTTTTACATTTCATATGTAAAATCTCATGCATGAAAATAGCATCCTCTAGCTGAAGCCTATGAGATTCATAAGTGATAGCAATTATCTGGCAAAAATGAAATTACAACATTTAAAAACAACAACAACAAATACCTTTTTAGATTCTTACAGCAGAAATAATCCGCAGCCTTTCCTTTATTCTTAAACTGTAAGAGCTACATATCAACTGTACTGTGCTGTAATGCTACTGTGGTAGCATTTAAGAAGCCTCCTCATCCCATATGTAAGAGATTATCATGTGCTTGCATCTATACACGTGAAACTGGCATAACAATGGTACACCCAAATTAACTGCTAATTAAAACAGTGTTGCAGGTAAAGGCATGGAGGGATTTCAGGAACTCGAGGCAGAAAGGGCCAGCTGTGTTACTGAGATCCGGTGACTGCCAAATGGATGGAAGTTTAATCCATAGAGCATTTAATGCAGAGGCTATGATGGGCCATACCTTGCTTAACAGTGCTGAATAACCAGCTTGTCCTTTTAAGAATAAAAAAGGCCAGAAGCAACAATGAAGTGATTCAGTTTTAAATAAAATTATCATCCAATACCACGGAACAGACTGTTCCTGGCAATGCTGAAAGGTCAGTGAGAAAAGCAATTCCATTGTGTTTTATGGGATGATTCTAGATTTTAATGGAGACCAGGAATTAGGTGCATGACATGTAAGCTCCAGTGCTGTTAATGCACATGTTCAAGGCTTGCCACCAATATCCACCTTTTGGTGCCCAGGACATACATAAGAGATTGTGCGAGTCAAATATAAACAAGTTTCCTAGTTTAAGAAAAAAATCAGTTTGTAATGGAGAAAAATCTGGGCCTGATGCATGCTATCATTATTCTATGGGGCCTGTGTGTTTTTTGCTTGTTTAGAAAAATCTGCAAAGAAAACCTCTTAGTACAAAAATGCTAAAACTCTGTATACATACCACCATTGCTAGTCCAGTACTATACACGCCAGCATGTTTTATGACACAATCTGAAGACTTCATCATGCATTTGGTTTTTCCTGTTTAAAAAGTGAGAAGACAACCAGAAGAAGGTTGCATAAAATGAAAATAATTCAGATTGATTATATAAGAGCAGTGATTGGACTAAATACTTTTAATGTATACCCAAGATAAAAATAATGCAAACAAACCACAACATCCTGCAAACCACCCTCACATCTCCCTTAGATCAATTTAATTATTGTCTGTTTTCAGCCAGAATGTCTTGCGTCAGTGCTGATAATCAGACTACGTGTTATTTTGCTATATGTTTTGAGGCATGCTGCACACAGTGCCAGGATTTCAAACGTCAAACCACAGTATGAAATAATGTAGGTCAAAGTCAAACAATGATATTCTGGAAAGCTGTATTTACTACTGCCACTAGTCCCAACATAAAACCATCATATGCTGTGAGCAAGGCTGAAGTCTTCTGGAAAAAATACAGCTGTACCCATCCTTTAAAAAAAAAAAAAAAGCACATTATGATTTAATTTGATTTAATTATCTAGAGCCACCTGGATACTTAAGGTTTAAAAAAATAATATTTAAAAAAAAAAGCATGTAAGGGTTTACTTTCTAGCCTAAATACTCTATAGGCAATGGTCGGGGAAAGAAAAAGCCACAGAGTGTACAAAGCCTTTCAGACACAGGCAGGCAATTAGAGTGATGATATTCCCCTACCTCTTGCTTCTGATGCGGCTCCACCAGAAAGATCCCTACTCATCCACAGCTGTATGAGCAAAATAACCTGTTTAACTAGCCCAGGTTGTTGCACTAGGGTCATATCAACAGTTTAAGTTGTCCTGACACAAACCCCTTTGTTACTGCTTATGTGAAGGAACCAGCAAGAGCTGCTCCTTGCAAACCCATTCACGAGCTGCCAAAAAACTGTGCTCTGAAAAAAGCAGTTAAACCAGAGCAACACGCAGCAGCAGCAGCTGAATCTGGTGTCAGCTTGTCAGATACCCAACAGCAGGAGGAGTGAGGAAGGGCCACTGATGCTCACAGACAAGCAAGGTGAGCTGGCGGGGTCTGCCGCAGCACAGGCCGGCTGCCTTGCTCCCAGCCCTCAGCACCTCTCTAGGGAAGAGGCTGCTGGTGCTGGGGGCTCTCACCAAGGCTTGGTGAAGCACGAGCCGCTCTAATGGTCTTTGTCCTGGCACACAATGGTCTTTGTCCTTATTTTGTGCGTTGTTAGGACTGCTTTTCCCCCCAAAACCTGCTGCAGATTAAGATGCGAGAGTCAGGTTCAGATGTATAATGTATGGGCAACTAGACAATGTCGTTTGAGCAGCTCATTGCATGATGACAGAAGGAAGACTGACGAATGATCAAGCTTTAAAGACTGCCACTGCTTATTAACAGAAGTGCTCAGCAGCTGCAGGTCCCATCAAAGGCCATGGAAGCCGCAAATGTCAGCAGCTCTGAGAGTCAAACTGCAGAAAAGCCTAATTGTGTAATGACAAACTGATCTGCAAGGACGTGTCAAAGCAATAAAATGGTGATACTCATCTCAGAGTATGAAATGACTATTACCCTCCTCTGCTTTTTTAGCCAGATACAGAGCTCAATCCTACTACGTCAAAGTGTCAGCCTTCTAGCACGTGTGAACAACATGAAAAGCACATTATGTAACAAAAACAGGCATGGTGCATAATGAACTGTTGATTTTTAAAGTGATCAGCAGTATCATCCCAAAAATGCAGTTTATTGATTTTAAAAGTCAGTGGAGTCAGTGCCTGTTTAACTCTGCTGCCAGTATGAAGCAATCCCATGCACAGTTTTGTCTGGCCATTCCCTAGACTAAGTGTTCTTAGTCCTAGAAGGCAGGGAGATAACTTCTGAATATCAAACACTGAAAACAAAGCCAGCAGAAACCTCTGGGGTCAGGGGCATATGCACCAGTTTGCACCATAACACAAGAGCCTCTTCCCAAGAAGAAGATTCCCAGCAGGTGTAAGAGAACCCATTCCTGCCATTAGAGGTACTCCAAGGGCTGCAAGTTGAACACCTTGAAGGGGGAGCCCGTAACATGTTTTTCCTTTGTCGTTTCCACTTACCACACTGTGCGCAAATGGGTAATTTCTGAACTGAGTTGCAGAAGTAGCAGAAAGCTCTGTTCTTCTGTCGTCTAGGCGCATGGAGGGGAAAAAAACACCAAAGGGCATTAAATGACCTATAAAATGCTTGAAATCAATGAATACTATACTGTTGGCTTTAGAAGGGTAAAATAAACTTACTCACCTTTGGCACTTATCACATTCCTAAAAAAGAGAAATAAAATACTGATGATTACTCTATGTAAAACATACAAAACTTACAGACTCCATAGTGACTCAGAATTAAACTGATTAGATAACGAACTTTTTACTGAAGCATTACACCTCTGATGTTAATGTAACCTTTAACAGAAAAGAAGAGCATTCTAATGGCCTTAAAGTACAGCCAATGTATCATTATCACAGACTTGACATCATTTAAAAATCATTTAGTATAAAATATTTTAGGTTATTTTACCATTGAGGCATTACAAGGATGTTTGGCTAAATCTATGGTTGCTCTTGAAGCCCTTATCTGCTTTTCACGTTCACGACGATTCTCTGCCTTCTTTCGAGCACCAGTCTTCTTTTTAGGCATTTTGCACTTCCTGAAGGGAAGGAAATAAAAGTACATAAGAATGCACACAAGAACATATATGTAAACACAGGGAAATGCATGATACATCAAGCACCAAAACTGCATTTGGAGTTCCCACCTGTTAACTATGTTTCAACTCCATTAATCTCATTTTCTGACAGTTTTCTTTTCAAATATAGAATACGGGTCCATGACAAAAAGAAAAAAACAGGAATCCTGTGACCCCCTCCAGAAAGGACTGTGCTGCCCTCCAGTTTGTGCTTGCCTGTATCTGGAATGTTTTGCCTGTAAAACAATGTTATCCAAAGGGTTCTTTGTGCTGGGCCTTCTGTCTCCAGTTTGCCTTGTTGTCTATTTACTAGAACAATATTCAGCTCCCTTTCACTTCTTTCTCCTCTCCTGTGCAGTAATGTTATTCAATCAGTGAAAAGGCACTCCTCAGGTAACAGAGACATGCGGTACTGCAGGAATGCACATTTCACACCTCAGGAAGGTGCAGAAAACAAAATGCCTTTGTCACAGACTTAAGAGCTACGCCAAAGGGATGCCTGTACTGCCTCTTTATTGTTCCAGCACATTAGCACCAGTGAAGCGCAGAGCAGGCTCTGCTTTTGAAGGTGCCACTGTTTCCCAAGAGGAGTTTTACTAATCTAATTCATTGGGTTCAGTGTGTGTGTGTGTCAGCATTCTAGGAGGGAACTAACGTAATTCGGTGGCAAGGCTGCCAGGCCATCAGACCCAACGCTCTGTTGTCATCTCTGCAGTGAAGCCGGCAAGTCTCACAAAAGCTTAGCTTGCTCTCACAGTGCCCTGTTACATCAAACAAGTATTACCCTGGCTTCATGAAACGGTCAATGAGGGACTAAAGCTGTGGTCTGATGTCACATTTTGTCTTCAACAAAGGCATTTTAGACAGCTCTCCTTCATTATTCTCAGTCTTTATCACCCTCTCATTTCTGCCAATCTAACTGTTGTTGGTACCATATTCTAAACCAGATCTGGGTTGCTTATTAAAAAAATATATAGTTGTAAGGCACATTCCCAAGTTTGTAGCAGGGATGCACGTGTTTCTTCACACCAACAACCGAACTGTCCTTCCTTCCAGATGATATTGTGACTGGATTTTCAGACACACCTACCTCCTATCTGGAACTAAAGCATTTATGCATTGCCAACCTGGCCTGTTTAGCACATTGCCCCACTGTATGTTGCAATTGCAACTAATCCACAATTCCTCCAGCTACAAGTACACTCAGAAGTGCTCCTTGATCCACCTCTGATTTCCAAGACCCCAGGAACATAATTTCAAACAACCACTAATGGGAGAGCTGACTGCCATTTCACCACCTCAATCTCCATGATGCCCCTCACAGAGAAACACTCCAGCTTTGGGGCTTGGCACAAAAGGGCCCAGGCGAAAGGACAACTTTGCCCAAGCGAAGCTCTCCTGATGCCAGCAGGACTTGGGATGTTCCTGGGGCCACTGGTGCCAGCGGGAACCAGCAGCATTGGTGCCTCCACCTTCAAAACAGACCACCTTATTCCCTTCCCTAACGCTAAGCGTTAGGGGTGCATGCTGTCATCTCTGCGGAGAGCAACAGCACCAACGTGTAGCAAACTACAGTGCCATAAATTTGGAAGAAAAATCACCATCATTTTTTAAAGCTCTTATAAAACAAACCCCACAATCTTAACTTCCCCAAACACAGAAATTTATCGTCTTGACCAAATATTAAAATTTGTTTTTGATAGTGCACATAAATCAGTTTGTTCGCCCTGTAGCATTCCACATCATGTTTAAATTGCATTAGTGTCACATTTGCAGTCAAAATTGTATTGCTTAGAGGCCTGCTGGCAACTATCATTATTCTAGAGTGTGACATTTCTGACTCTGGGATATGAGGTTGCAGACTAATTTTCAAACTGCTTAAGTGCTGATTTAACAGCAGAATCTAATGGTTAGTATTTATACTGTGACTTTCTCACATTACTTCATAAGTCAAGGTGCTCAAATGACAATCTGTTTTGTTGAAAAACATTCTCAGTGACT
The DNA here is from genome assembly GCF_059628265.1 of Tinamus guttatus. Lineage (NCBI taxonomy): Eukaryota > Metazoa > Chordata > Aves > Tinamiformes > Tinamidae > Tinamus > Tinamus guttatus. The sequence goes on along the minus strand of NW_028288781.1, from coordinate 3,060,361 downwards.
ACTGAGGACACAAATTATGAGAAATGTCTAAGATAGTAGTTTTTAGAAAGTAGCATTGAATAAAACAACAGAAATGTAGTACGAGGTTCTTTTAACAAAGCTATCAAGCCACTCCAGACATTCAAATATCCAATGAACGATAGCACCCAATATTTTATCACTCTTTCCCTGTGATCTTCCACTTCAGATGTCTGTTGTCTTTGCCCTATATCATAAATCCTTAAGGAACGGGCTGTTTTCTAATTTTCTGAACAGGTCTTGACAGTGCTAAGGTAAGAGAAATTATGACAGTAAAACTTTATTCACCTGCAATCCCTCTCCAATCAGGATATCACAACCTTTAACAAGCACTCATCAGTATTTTAAATACCTACACAGTATGTTCCTGCATGGCCACTTTGCAGCAGCAAATGTACATGGGCATCACGACTAAGTGCTAAACCAGAAACATAATGTGCTTGTTTAGAGTCCTACTCTCCTGTAGGTTGTAGAGGAAAGAAGAGGACCCCGCAAGTGACCTAAAGCAACATGTCCGCAGGGTGGTATGTCCTACATACAGGGAGCTCCTCCGCTTGGGATCTGCAGGGCGGAAAGTGTCTTATGAACCTTCTGCTGGCGGCAGAGCCCGCCAGGGCCGCGGGGCTCCCCGCTCCCTTGCAGCCAAGGCTCTCCAGCCTCGGCAGCGGCGCTCGCCGCGACAGGCGGTGAGCCCCGCGCTGCCCCGCGGAGCACCGGGCCACCGGGCACGCGCCGCTGCGGAGCGAAAGCTTCCGTGGTGCAACGTGGCCCGCGCCCCGGCACCGCCGCGGGCGCCAGCGGAGGGCGATGCCCGGGCCGGGGCCCCCGCGCTCGCTCTCCCCCGGCCGCCGCCGCCGCCGCCGCCCCGCTCGCCCACCTGGCTCCAGCGGCCGCACGGAAGGCGGAAGCGGCGCCCGCCCCTGCGCGCGGCGGCGGCGGGTTCCGGGGCGGCCGTTAGGGCCGTTGGGGCGGGGCTGCGTCACGCGCCTCCGCGGGGACCGCAGCGGGGCAGGGCGCTGTGGTTACCGCCGGGAAGGGCGGACAGACCCACTGGAAAATGCGACCTTTTACCGTCACACAAGACCTTAGAGCGTTTTGTCTCATTTTCACTTTAGCTAATCAGTGTCGTTACTGTTACCTTATTCTGGTTGTGACCATTTCGGTCTGATTTTGGCCTCCATGAATGCAAGAACACAATGAAAATAAACGCTATAGCATCAAATGCAAACAAATCTTACAATCTCTTCAAAAAATTAATTCTTGTTGTCCAATCTACTTTAGCAATAAGTGAAGCTGCTTAAGGAAAGTCTCCATACACACATCCTCCCATTTGAACGGGCAGCTTTATTTAAGTAAACACAAGTGAAAGCAGGAAAACGATAGAAAAACGAAACAGACACAAAGTGGCAGGCAGATGCTGGTGCTAAGATTTCATTTAGTCTCCCTTAAATGGCTTTTAAGCAATTACATTTTGAATGTGTTTTTGGTGGATTTCAGAGGAGGGAGAACGCCCCTCTCTGAATTGCGTGAGGGTATCTCCGTTCCTTATGGCCTGGCAGAGAACTGTAACCTACAAGTTGCCCTGTCACGCTCTTGTTTCGAGGCCACGGCCTGCCTAGGTGGGAGAGCAGGACCAGGCCCCGCGAGTTCCCCCTGCGTTGCCTCACTGGGGTTTTCGTGCCGCCGTGAGCTTGCAGGGCCGTAGGAACGCTGCAGCCCTGGGGCGAGCCGCCTGCGGAGCGGCAGGCGAGGGCTAGCGGGAGCGGGAGGGAAGGTCGCTGCTGCAAGCTAAGCGATGCAGCGAGGCCAGTCCTGGCTGGGGTTTGCCCATCAAAGGCATTCCCTCCAGCATGAGCTGTTTTTCAATCCGGTTTGACTCCTTGTACTGCCGTGTATCTTGCAAAGCCAGCCTCACTTTTGTGAAAGTCCATAAAATGCTAATACATCAGAATCCTTCTAAAATAATTTGTTATCCATGATGTATCCTGGAGAATCTGTCCCCACATCTCTCCTTTTGCATTTGCCTTTTGGGGCTGTGTCGCTGGACAGAGCAGTAGTACTGTGGATTACATGTTGGCTGGTGATCAGACTTGTGTTTCAAGGCAGTCATTTTGCAAACATTTTAAACTGGAATAATTCAGCAAAATGAAAAATAAAACAGACCAACAATGTTGCAAGGCTGTTGGCCAAGGCAAGAGGGGCAGTGCCTTTCCCCACACCAAAGCTGTGTGTCAGCACAGTGCACCAGCTCATCCCCACTCTGCCCATCCTCAGCACTGAGCTTTTCAGCCCTTCATCTCCTCATCTCTCAGCCCTTCTTCCTCAGAAGCGGTGGTAACTTGCTTATTATTTGTTGCTGAGATCAGAAGGTAAGATTAAGAAATGAAGCATCCAGCCTCCCTCAGAAGGACCATATTCTAGGAGAGATAGGACCTTGTGTGCAGTGACACTGAGCTGCGGCTGGAGGAAAATGAAACACTTTACAGTACTTTCCCTGCAATGTCTCAGCTCCTTTAAAGACACAGCAGACATGTTACCTGTGAGCTTAAAGTAACTATTGACTTGAGTTGCTGTAATTCACTTTTGATTTAATACACCATGATTTCTTTTTCTCTAAATAATATGGTTGCTCTGATCTAATTAAACCCTATTACCTACGTACTCATTACCATAATTGTCTTCATTATTTCAGTGTCCCTCACAACGCTGAATGTGTTTGGTTCCCTGGGGCAGCATTATAAAATGGGTGCAGCATATACCTTTCTTATTGACCTTTAAGACAGTATACATCAAATTTAATTTCTTTTTAAATCCTGGCCTTGCAGCAACTGACCTTTAGAGTCATGTCAATATTTGTTTGATGTCAGATAATTTTGTCTTTAGACATTTATCCCTGCTGATTTAGCTGTATAAAGAAAAAGGAAATGAAGAAAAGAACTTGAGGACAAAAAAAATCTTTACTGATGTATAATGAATTGGCAAGTTCAAATATAATATTCTAATATAGACCTCCTTGAATTAGGTGTGGGAAAGATTTCTCTATTTTCTTTTAAATCTGCTTTTATAACTGGTGCTTACAATCATTAATCTTAGTCCTGTGAAATTATCTTCCAAGAAATTCCTAAATGGTTATTTTATCTAGTCAAAGTTTATGAAAAGTATCAAAAAAAGGAGAGAGAGAAAAGAAAATGAGAGAATTTGCTATTAAGAGATTGGAGCTCTGATTCGGGGAGTCCACCAAGTTGTGTCTTTATTAAAATTTATTAATCTTTCTTATGTTATTGAAGTTGAGCAGCATTATAGCTTGGCAGGGTTTTGTCTCCTAAGCAAAAGGGATGCAGTAGAGCTAGATTGCTGGAATTTCTGTGAAGCATTTATTAAGATATTATACATTAATTATCATAAGTTAATTAAAATTGCTGAGGTGGGAGGATGGTGCAGGATGAATCAGTTACTTGCTCTTTTTTTTTCTCTTACAAAAGACGTAAGCAGCAATAGCTGGTGATGGAAAAAGAGCTTGCTGGCTGGTGGCAAGTTAGAAAGTGGTGTTTCTCCATGATGAGACTGTCGTGTCGTGAGGGATCTTCTGTCCCTTCCCTCTGACCCTATCAAAAGCCTGGTGCCCTGCATATGCAACACTGGGGAGCCTGGTCTGTGAAAAAGAGGAGGAGGATGCCTAGCAGAAATAAGCGAAAGACTGTGTAATAGAAATAGGGAAAATTAAAAAACAGAGAAAGCAAAAGCCATCTCCCACCCAGAACAACTAACAACAAGCGTTTCTGTGGCAATGCTTGGAGGACACTTGTCAAGTGGGAGTGAGAGAGGAGGAGGAAAGACTTCAATGATTTAATCAGCCATGGAGGGGGAGGTTCCTTCATGTCAGCAGCTGCAGCTGTGTCATGGGGAGCTGCTCCCCTGAGCCCCTTGCCTGGGCTTCTCTTCTGCTCCGCAGGGGAAAAGGGGCTCCTGGAGGTGCTTGCTCCTCTCTCCCAGGACAAGGTGATGGCATTTTTTCAGATGGCCAATGCCAGGTCCCACGAAACCTGTCCTGGATGCCAGTGCTGGTGAAATTCAGGTCCTGGAGTACACCAAGAGTGCCATTTCCAGTAAAGCTAGAGAAGACTTAGTGGCATCAGCAATGTCTCACAAGACGTTATCTAGAAGATGTGATACAGTTACTCGAGTTCAGCCCTGAACTGAAATGAGGGCTGCCCAGCTGCCAAATCTCACAAAGATAAGAGATGTGTTGCATGGGTGATGCTGAAGCAGAAAGAGAGGCTGGAGCAGGTACGTGCATGGAGCAGTTTATATCTGTTTACTCTTGTTCAGGGTAAGGAATTCAAAGTGAACCAGGTGGAAGGAAATGTTGCCAAGGTGATTGGGTACTAAGAAGCCTATTGTATAGGAGGAGTCTAAAAGAGTGTGATGTCTCTGGGAAAAAAGGGTATGGCCATCGTCCATTGGAGTGCCCGGAGCAGGAGAGAGTGAAATGCTCCTGGCATGAGGGCAGAAGGGTCTGAAGCTTGAACTCTCACAAGAGAGATGTTAGCAAGTGGGGAGTGACAAGAGGCACAAAGACAGCTTGGGAGTTGTAGTATGTGATATATAGAGAGGAGAGAGAGGCGTTTCTTCAGTCTGGAGAAGGGAAGGCTGCGGGGATTTAAATGTGGTCTTAAAGGACCTAAAGGGAATTTTTTGAGAAGACAGAGCCATGCTCTTCTCAATGATACGCAGTCAAAGCACAGGAACCATCCATCACAAGCTGCAGCAAGGAATACTGTCACTGGTGTATAAAGACAAGTCTTTCAGATGGTAAGCAGTGGAAAAGCTGAACGAGCGCTCCTTCACTGACAACAAGAAACTCTTCTAACTCATAATAGATACTACTAGAATAATGCAATAAGTTAGATCGGAAGGGACCTCTAGAGGTCACCTAGTCAAGCATCCTGCTGAAAACTTCCACATGAGCTCAGGTGGGCCAGGTCTTTGTCCTGCTGAATCATAAATACTGCCAAAATGGAGATAGCACAAGCACTCTGGGCAACCTTTTTCTCCTGGACTCTCTTGACATGGAAGGCCATTGGATTAGGGCCTGGATGAGGCAGAATGTTTGTTTGCCATCAATTTTTTTCTTTTCTGAAATATTTGTGCTAACAAGTTCTGCATTGCAGCTGGCGCGTGTTTTACTCGGTATCAAGCTGCATGACATGTAATGTTCCACTTTCGTGTCGCTTCTTATCTAGATAGCACTTTCCTTTAATTATGGCATTTCCGTGTTCAGTGGTGTCCAGTTTTAGAAGCCCTGTGCAAATGCCTACTGAACAGTTTTCCTGTCTAATTGCGCCTGCATTTATACAAGAGTAATACCAGTGGTACTGAGCGCGGGCTCAATTAAGTGCTGGATGTAAGAGCTGGCTATTGACAGCTGAAGAGGAGCTTGTTGTGCTTTCCTGCGTTCGATGGAGGTGCTTTGGCCGCTGGCTCACGAGAAGGAACAGGCGCCTCTGGCACCACCTGTTCAGTCCCTTGGTACTGAGGGAAACTCTCTCTCCAGATCCCTTTCGCAGTCTTAACAAGCTCCATCTTATTTGCTCGTGCTGTGCTTGTGAAAAGCCCCGTGCATAAAGAACAGAATTGCTCACGCGGTTTATAACAGCGTCGTGCAGTGAATTCTCACGCCATGAGATGTATGTTGTAGCTGCTGTCGTGCTTGTATTATAAGCAATGTGTTTGAATGCAGGTAATGGAGTGTAAAAAGCAACAATCGTATGCTTATGGCATTGGGAATGACGGGATTTAGAACCGATTATAGACGTGGATGTCAGTCCTCAGTATCCTGCTTGATCTGGAAACCCATTTGGTTATATTCCAGTGCTGTTGGTTAGTGTTCAGACAACATTTTTTACTCATTTTCATTAGTATTTTTTAAAACTTCATTTATATTATGAAGCTATAACAATGGCTTCCCAAGTACCTGCTCAACTTAGAGTTATTGAAATGTCTTTATAAATAGTTACTTGCTGACAGTGTTTGCTAAATTCCTTGTTTATATTTACTGTGGAGTAGTGAATCTGTCTCCACTGCTTGGTGCTGGAGGCTTTCAATGGGTGATGTATTGTAAGGTACATTTGAGCTTGACAATAAATGTTTCAAATGTATTATTTTTATAAAAAGCTGAGTGAAGGAGTGAAAGGCTAGGAAGTCTTAGAGGGAACTAAAGAGTTTCTTTCAGTTATTTTATTTATTTAATGCACTTAAGGCAATATATTTAAGGCACTGACAGAAAACTGCAACACTAAGGTACTTCAATTGCAAGGAAGGGACAAGAGAAAACGTGATCAGTTCCTAAAAGCAGCACGCTAGACCCATGGCATTGCATTTCTTTATCACTTTGCACTAGTGCGTGGTTTGCTTTACCAGGAAGAAGTTGTCTCTAACTCCTCACAGGCTTTGTCTGTAACTCCTCCTTGCACCGAGCGCATTTGCAGCAGGTCGTTGGAACAACTGGAGCGGGGCCTACGGAGTTGTTAGTTTGTTTGTGTGATTGCACCTCTGGCTGCTGCTGCTGCGTCGCAGATGGGCAGGCAGGCAATCTGAACAAATCCCCAGTGATGATGCCATCTGTAGCTCGAATGTGGTTGTGCATTTTATATAGTGTTTTCTGCATTTTATATGGTGTTATATGCCTGTCTGCAAGGAATGGGGCCTTGAGACTCTCAGCTTGCCATTTGGCCGACGATGAGTGAGTTGGTAGCAATCCCTTCCGGACGCTGCCTGCTTCTGGTCTGACCCACTCTGAGTTTGAGGACCTTCCGGGCATCCACAAAAAGCCACTTGCGTCACACATGGAGACAGGAAGATGGATGAGACGGCTCTGGCAGTCAGTATGTTTCTACAGTGTTTCTACTTGTATAGTTACCCAGCTGAAGTAGAATTTGCTTTTTTTTTTTTTTTAATGGCTGGTTGGTGGAGTTTCTTTACATACTGTCAACATTTTCCACTGGTCAGTTTTCTTTAAAGCTCATCAGTTTCAGAGAGCTCAGACCCTCCTAAATAAGGACACTTTTTTTTTTTTTTTCTTCTCCTCCGTTGTTAAATCCAGCCTGGAATGAATTGGAGCACTGGCCTAGAAAGGGAAGGCTTCACAGCCCATTACCGATCCCCTGAGCCATCTCATCCCCTTGACTGCCATGTAATGTTTGTTTAATGCAAGATTTCCATATAAAACAAAACAAAATAAAACCCAAAAAGCAGAACAGCAGTTCTTTGGCATTAAGATATTAAAACGCGGAAGGAGTGAAAACGAGATTTCCTCTCCTAAGCGCATTAGCAACCCCTGGGGAAGCCTCCGCAGGGAAACGCCATGAACAGCGGTGGGGAAAGGGCCGGGCAAGAGCAGGAGGCAGCTGAGTGTGGCTGGCAGCGTGGGCTGGAGCCGCCGGGAGGTTTGTTTGCAGCCTCAGGGGAGAGGAGCCCTCGCGAGGACCTGTGAAGGTCTCTGAAATAAGCGCTGCGGGCCGGTGCGCGGCCGTGCACGGTGCTGAGGCCGCGGGGCCGGCGCGCGGCGGTGCGGCGCGCGAGCAGGGGAGGAGCGCTGCGCCTGGGCCAGCGCCTCGCGCCAGCACTCACCCGGGGACGCGGAGCCAGCACGAGTGAGGAACGTCCAGAGCCGCCAGTCGCTCTGGAGAAGTGTCATCAAGGCTATCAAATAACCGTGTTGGCCATTAAAAAAAAAAAAAAAAAAAAAGCTTGCAGAAATTATTCATGAGGTTTCAGGGACTACCCTGGATTCGGTATCTCAGCAGCTTCTCCCAGGTCTTCTTAAGTTCCTGGGAAGAAAGCAAAGCAAAGTCCCTAATTGGTACACTGGAAAATGTACTACAACAGTGGGGCCATGTGCTCTGGGAGGTGGCAGTGAGAGGTTAGGAGCCCTCTAACGTGGGCCACTCTCCAGCCAAGCAGCAAGTGCCTCGTGGCCACTCCTGGGCCTGGCTGGCGGGCTCCCTTGCGCTCGGGGGCCGGGGCTGCAGGCGCTTGGCGTGAGGAGAGCACACGGGCGATGCGAGCAAACCCTCAGCCCGCAAACCCTCGCTGAAGGGAGCGGGCGCAGGGAGAGGGCGCGCCTGAGACTCGCTTGCCGAGCGTACGCTGACGCTCCCCGCCGCGCGGCTGTGTTTCCGCGCAGGCCTCTGCGCGGCGTGTCCCCGTGTCCCACTGCCATCCGTGCTTGGGCTCGGCCCGGGGCACGTGTCCCTCGGCCTCCCCTGCTTGCCCGTCTGTCTCGCAGACCTGAACCTCACAGAGGCCACGGCTCACATCGGCCAGGGTCGGAAGCCAATCAGCTGAGGGAGCCTTTGTATAAGTGAATGTAAAGACGTCCAGCAAATGATTAAAATGCGAAGAATCAAGACACTTTAAAGTTATCCTTTAAAGCAGTTGGATTAGGAAGAAATAAGTGCCTGAAAGGTTGATATGGTGGTCTTCAGACACATCATTACGATATAGGAATGAACGGAATTAGCAGAACCTGCTGGGCCTATCCAAGGGTAAAGATGAACAGTTCTGCGACTGCAGCCCTGGTGACCCACAGAGAGGCCTGGCCACGGAAGCCAGGACTGTGCCCTGAGACAGGCGCTGGATCCCAGGGGGCCACAGGCCTTTCCTGCAGTGGGAAGCAGAGCTCCAAAATCTTCCCTGCTCCCAAGTGAACTGGGAATGGGTGTCTCAAGGAGCATCAAGAACACAGGCTGGAAGAAAGTTAAGGAAATGATAAATGCTTTCCTCTCGGCATCCTCCATCTGCCATTACATCAGCCCCCCTTGGATTCAGGTTCAGCGCTTGCTTTTCTGCCTGGTGCTGATCTCATGCACGTATTTGGGTAGCTGGCAGATGGCACTGTTTGTGTCTGAGGTGAAGCTGAGGTGACGTTTGAAGCCAGGTCTGCTGATATTTTATCCTTGGTCTGTAGCAATGTAGGGGCTGGAGGTTTCCGGAGGACTCTGACACAGTCCAACAAGGGCAAAGCTGAAAACCAGGGAATTAAAGTACAGGCTGTGACTGAAAGCTAGTCCAATCTTATCTGCACAGAGATTGCTATCCTCTTGCAACCACATCTCGTCTCTTGTGGAACAGTTGCAGCTATTAAATAGGGTGCAGGAATGCTGCAGGCATTTTCGGAAATGAAAGATGCCTTGACACAATTGAGAACATGGAGATAAATGTAGATAAATATGAAACGCAATTACCCTGGTTGCCACAAGGTTTTTATTGCCTTTCCTTTTGGGGAATTTTACAGAACCAGGCCCTCTGCTTTCATCTTCTGATAGAAAATGATGCCTCCCCTCACCTAGTACCCATTAGCAATGCTCAGGATCTTTCATTCACTAGTGACTGCAAGAGACCGTGTTTCTGAATGCTGGGCTGGCAGGTTTCCTCCGGCGGAGGAGGCCCCTTAGCAGTTGCCGGAGAGCAGCAGCTCCCGGCAAGCCGCTAGCCCTGGCGCTGCCCGGGCCGGGCCGCTGGCCCTGCTCTCGCGCGGGGCAGGGGGCGGAGGGCTCCTCCGGGCAGCGCCGGCTCTGCCAGCCGCTTGGCCTGCATCCTTGCTTCTGTCTGCATCTCCTGGGACGTGGCTGCTCTCTCCGCTTCTGCCCCCGCCTGCGAGGCCTTGGCAGCCTAACGTTGCTGCAGCCTTGGCCTTCAGTGCTCGAAAGTGTTTGCACTGCCAAGGCCGGGCGCTGCGCACCGCTCCAGCATGCTGGTGTGCGTGCCCGCTCCTTTTTTCTTTTTTCTCTTTTTTTTTGCATTTTGTTGCATTTCCTGTTGCAGCCTTTTGTGCCCTTGGCACAGATTTCAGAGCAGATTCCTGAAAACTAAAGGGAAACAAAACTGCAGTTCTTCTTGTGCAAGGAATTCCAAGTCCTATACATCTCATACAATGATTTTTTACTTTGCAACAGTAGCTCCTGCATAGAAAACAGTAATTTGTAATGCTTGGACATAAATTAACAGCATAGTTATGCACATAGTTATGCTAAAATTGAAAGCTATTACTTAGCATAAAAATGAAGAGAACTTTGACTGCTTAATGTTGTGATTTTCATGGAGAAAACAGAGATATAAAACAGTGGCAATTGTTTTATGTTATACTACACGAAATGCCATAATGAATTAGAAAATTTCAAACACAATGCATTTTTTATCATACGCCAATTCATATAATGTAAAAATCACTTTTGCCTTTTCTAGTAATCTAGTTACAGTATTCCAAGTAGTGGAACATTAGGCAATGATTCATATAATGTAAAAAATACAGCCAGCTCTCTATATCAGTAAAATGTCATCTACTTCATACAGCTACTCAGCATATTACACCTTTCAATTGCCAGCCACAATATTGAACTTTTTTTGATGCATTAGTTGCATGAAATTATTTAAAATATATAGCATATTCTTCCTTGTATTGTCAAGTTGAACATACATCAGCAATACATTTATTTTCCTAACACACATTTATTTCCATAACACAAATCACAAATAAATAGTTATTGAGGAATCATTTAGTTAAAAGTCATTTTTAATTACAATGACAAATGCTTTCCATAGCTAGAAATCTTCCTTGTAGTAATATATCCATGAAATTAATGAATTAGTGTTCTTTCCTTTCAGCATTTAAATAACTAGTAGATTTTCATAGCTGCTCGTGGGAGTAACATGAGCGCGGCGCTAATGGATGGTGCTGGGCTGGAAGCTGTGATCCGTGGTGGGGTTTCCATGGTGATATCACCGGATGAGTCTATGGCCACTGGAGCAGGTTTTTGTGCCGCTGTGATTCTGAACGGTCTGCCTAGCCGAGGATGAAATCCCGGCTTCCCTGAAAATCCGTGCAAGTTTGCTGTTCTCTATCCAAAACTGGATTTGGATGCATGCTCTGGAGTCCTGTGGGTCCCAAATGAAGGTAGTCTGTAGTAAAATGAGAGGGACTTCACTGACATTCAAACCTTTTCCCAGACTGATCATGTCTCCACATTAAGTAACCTCTGTGAGCCAATTCCCTCGTAACTTAAATCCTTAATCTGTTTTTATTTGTATGTTTTTGTTGCTTGGACCCTCTTGCATAAGGGATGTTGAAAATGCGCAGTTCCCATTCAGAGAGCTTAACCAGATACAGATGAGCTTAGGAGAAAGTCTGGGAAAGAATGAGATAGGAGTGCTCAGAGATTGGGAAAGAATGAAGCAATTGGTTGCTTAACTACGTCGGTTTGTTATTTTGCCATTTAAATAAGTGCCTTTGGTTTTAAGGAGGTTTTTGGAGTAAGACGATGTGATTTGCCATTCCATATGAAGCATGCAGGAGTAACAGTGCTTTAGGAAAATGTAGTGAGTGGGCAGCAGAGCCACGATCTTCCCAACAGTACCTTAAATGGACTGAAATTTGTGCAAAATGAGTGCCTAGGTCAGACCCTTAGGTGCAGATGTGCATAAGAAAGGCTGAAATTGTAGAGAGATGATGCAAAAAGCAATTGGCAAGATGGAGATGTAACGTGGATAAGACGCCCCTGGGAGGGGTCAGGTTCTTTTATCTGCTTACGTTAGTGAGGCAGCCTTGCATCAGATAGCAGAGTTGGGAGGGAACCATTTCTGGAATACTCCAACTTTTTCTTTTAAGTTGGGAATAAGACAAGGTACATGTCCATTGCAGACAGTCAAAAGCTCTTTTAAGGGAGAAGAGCTGTGATCATATTATCCATTCCTTTGGGCTGTGATAAGTAGCTGTTTTGCCTGACAAGGATAATGTCCTGAACAGTGACGCTTGTTTTATTCTTGCATTAAAAGCCCTTAGAGAGCAAACACATGGGGAATGTTGGGAAAGGTTCGAGAAAAAGATGAAGGCATGTAGATTAAGGATAAAAGTATACATTTTTGAAAATCACTTTGAATTTATTACAGAAGATTCTTTTTTGGGGGGAGGGGGGGGAGGGGCGGTAACAAAGACAAAGCTGAGTATCAGTTGCCCTGAATTAATGTTTAGTGCTTCAATTCACATGTAAGCACTGAGTAAAACCCGCACACACGAGAGGAGACCAGTGGTTCTGTTATGAAACTGTTTTCGTGAAACAACCGTGACCTCTCGTGGGCAATTAGTAAAACTTCAGGCTTGTGCTTCAAATTTTTATTAAATTTAGGGGAGACACAGTATTGCCTACAACAACCTAACCATTCCGAGGCACATCTTTTATTTAAGCAGTGAGCATTAGCTTGCCCTCAGGGAGCATGGTCTGCATCTCTCCCTACCACTATAATTTCACTCACATTGAGGTTAATGTTCTAAATTGAAATGACTTTTTTTTTTTCCTTACAAGTGATAGAAACAAAAATAAAGCACTTAGCTTGATAAAACCTTCTAGGAAAATGTTCCTAACTGTGTCCAAGCAAGGTTTGTGGCAAGGGTTGTGGCAGTATGCTGTTAAATTGTGTGTGAATAGTCCTCAGTGGCTGCACACAGACATAGTGTGTTATTATTTTCCTTTTTGTTAAAAGTGTAAGATTTGTGGTGTCACATTTGGGAAAGTAAATATAAACATTTCTAATTTCATCTAAACCTCTCAAAAATCTTGGAAAGAAAGGCTTGATTAGCAAATATAGAGAATTCAGAAGTGAGAGGGACTGAACTGTGTGGTATTTCAAGATGCCTCCTTCTAGTGGTTGATGCTGGCACGAAGTAGAGATATTGTGCTTCAAGATCTAAGACAGTCACTTCTTCAAGGCAGTCAGATACAAGCTGGGGGCATGAGAGAGAGGTCAGAGCACCTCACATCTGCTTGTCATTGGGCTTTGTGTACATTGGAGTTTGTTACCTTGTTTGGCCATTCAGAGGTAGGATGCTGGTCCGTGTCATCTGTGGTTTCCAAGGTCCTATAAATAAATCACTCAGCAGAGTATCACACAAAAGTAGAGCAAGACAAGGAACCCTCTTTTTGCACAAATCTCAAACCAAGGCGACACCAGTGTTTCCTAAATAGTGTGAAAATACTGCAGCACCACATGATACATGGTGCATGGTGTGTTTTTCACTTGCCCTATCCCCATAGCTAGTGGGCACAACCTCCTAGTGGTATTGTGCAGTCTGTGAACTCAGCACTAAGCAGGATCCACAGGCTATCAAGAGGTCTGCAAAGAAAACCTGGGTTTAGAAACTACCACACATACTTATCCATGTATACTACTGTAATGAACCATTACATTTATTTGAAGGAGAACAAAACTTTTAGTCTCTTTGCAAAAAAAAGAAGCTTTTAGACAAGATGCTAAGGCATATGTCAACTAAATGAGCAATTTGAGTTTAATGCCATCAGACAAACAACAGTATTACTGTGAATGTCTCTGCTCAGTTATATATAACTAACAAAAACCCACGTCAGAGATTAGATTTAGAACTCGATGTGCAAACTTCCTTGAACCGCCTTTTTGCCAGAAGTACCTATAAATCATTCTTCAATTCTTGTCCTGCATGGGCCATTTCTGTGTCATTCTAATTGCAGTGATAACTGGTTTAGAAGTGCATGAAATAAGAAGATGCAATTCGACTGCTAGCGCTATTATCTAAACTCGAGATGAAACGTCTGCACCTGAGTGATGAATCTGGAACACACTGTTAAATTTTCAGGCCATCCGTTCAGAGGGAAAGATATATCATCTAAAGCACAAAACGGATGAGAAGCCTCTAATTGATAAAACACATTTCAGCTCTATCAGGTTTTAAAATAATATTTATGTGTGCTTTTTGATTAAGTCTGTGTTCAATGTCTTCATAGGCCCTAGTCCAACCTGCAGCCAAGTTAAGGAATATCCTTCCACTGGGTTGAACAAAAGTGCACGTGGAGGAAATCGAGAAAATGAGCCAGCACAATCCTGGACTGTCATCTTTTTCATGTAATAGGAAACCTTAGGATTCAATCCCATTTTAAGTCAAGCCAGTGGCAAAAAATACCATTCAAAGGGGGATTTTATTACCTACATGTGCCTGGGCTCCCTCTAAATCATAGCTCTGTTTCTAAGAACCTATTCAGGTGCAGATTTGAGCAGCAAACAAATTTTAATAGAGTATGTAATAACATCGTAAAATATGCTTGATGTGCCACAGCTATACAGCACTTCTTCCATAACCTGTGAAAGTCTGGGCACACTGAGCTTAAAAAGGTGTCTATGGCAGCACCATCTGGAGTCTTCCAGTAATGTAATTTATGCTATTTGTAAGGGAGAAGAGACGGAAAAAAAATACCCTGACACCTTTTAAAGTAAAATTTGTAAACAGGAACAGAGCCACAAGGAGATTTTCTGAGTCATCTATTCAAACCCTGCCGTTGCAGGCAATTGTTTAATAATCCCCTCATGCCAGTTACCAAGTCCTCACTACTTCTACTGCCAGGCAAATATAATTTTTACATTTCTAAGGATTAAAAGCTTTCTTCTAGTTTCTGTGTATGGATTTATATACGATCAACTTGTGTTTGTTTCCTTGTGTGACACCATTGTGCCTTACCCCAAATAGTTGTTTTCCCTCCACTGTGTTTAACCTTCCTGATAGCCTGACTGAGAGCAACCATATCTCCCTCGGCCTTCGCCTTGTTGCCAACTTGTAGCATTCTTTCATAATGTTTTTTTCATTCCCTTGCTCTTCTAGTTGCCTTTTTCTGAGTCTTCCACAATTGCAACTCCTCTTAAGCAAAACACAAAGACAGGTCTGGGAGGGCTTTCTTGAGGCTTTGTAGAGGAAAACCTCTGTATAGGGAAATTTGTATTTCCCCATTGCTGCAGAGACTGCCATCTAATATGCTTTAGAGCTACATTTAAGACTTTTTAAAGGCATCTTTTTCAGTGTTGAAGTTTAATGAACCAATATCCCAGCCCAGTTAAGAGGAGAAATGTATATTTTAGTCCATAAATTCAAGGCCTGGCATTAGGCGCTATTGAATTTCATCATGTGTGTGTCTCAGTCTGATCAATAAGCTTATCCTGTATTCTGTACATGTTGTTCTCTGTGTTGCCAATGGCACCTTATTTGATGTGATCAGTGAATTTCATTAACCTTTTCCCATTTTGCTAGTTTGCACCGTGGCCATTCACGATCGTATTAAAGATGATCAGTTCCAGGAGTTATCCTTGGAAAAATGCCATTTCTTCTTAGCAAAATGTGTTGTCTTTTCTTTAGCCAAGCACTATGCCTATATTTGTTCTAATCCTCATTTCTTTTTTCTTTCCGTCGCTCAGAACTTGTGGTACAGCCTTAGTGAATGAACATTGTATTTTCTATGGCTATGTATTTTTGTTGTCTGTGGAAATACTACCTCTTCTGCAGTGATTTCACTGAGATGTTCCAGCCAATGTAGGGTGAAGTGTAATTCTTCCATTAATTAGAAAAATATAATATATATTGCCCATTAATATGCTTTCATATAGGTAAGATCTGTGTGAATGCTTTTCTGATAGAGATTGAATTCTGTATTTGTTTTAGGAATTAGAGAAGTGCCTGTAGCTGGCAACCTCCACTTCCAAAATTATCATTATACAACAGAAGTTATGAGCTACCTAAGTAGCACTTAGCTTGATTCTTGTCATTCCACATCACGGGAACCTCTAATATGAGACACAGATGATCATCTCTAAACACACAGCTTTGGCAGCATCTGCAACAAATTCCTCCTCTTGCGTAATGAATTTTCAAATTCTCTGGATTTTGGAAAAAAAAAAAAACTAATTGCACTTCTTTTGTGTTCATCACAATATTTTCTCTGAAGGGTGATTAAAGCAGTAGGAACTGGCATAGTTTTGGAGCTTAATTACTTGTGTGTTGAAAAATCTTGTGTGAACAGGACTGCACTTTCCTGTATGTGTCTATCAGTGGCCGGTCCAGACAAAGCAATACAAATTTGAACCTTATCCCAGACTGGGCTGTCTCCAGTCACTCCACCTGACCATTCAAGAGGGGAGAGGAAGCACAAGACATTGCAAAAACGAGATGCACTTCTTTCAAATGTTCCATTTTTTTAAGAAGCTGTAACTGAGAAGAGAACAGGCAAAAAGATGCTCATGAGCAGCATTCTCCTGAATTCTTACAGTTTACAAAAAAATCTCTGTAACAAAGGCGGATGCTAAATAAGTATGATAAGACAGGGCAATTTTGCCCTTAGGACTTGAGGAGCACCATCTCACTTTGAAAATTTAATAAAGTTTAGGTTTTAATAAAGATCAAACAAGATAAAGCTCCTTTCAACTCTTTTCATATTTTTTAAATGAAAATGTCACTTTCCCTGTAAATTTTACTGAACCTTTCCCATAGCTTCACTAAGTAGTTTATCTTGGCCGGGATACAGAATTTTTTTCTGGAACTTTACTCTGTTGACTTCTTTAGAGCATTAGAGCATTATCAACAATATTAAATTGGCCTAGGTAAATGAAAGCTGTAACAAGTATGCTAAATCATGTGGTTTTACAGAAGAATCAAACACTATTCAAGCTGAAGGCAGGATTCTCTTCAGTCATAGGCAAGATAACTATTAACACAGGAATAGGAAGATGGATGGAGTATTAACAATGTCAGTTGGGTCAAGAAAAGATACATTGCTCAATTAACTTTCTTAATGAAGAAACTTGTTTTCTTTAATGCAAAATACAGTATTTGCAGCAAATGAGGGAGGTGATGGCAGCGCTTTATGCACTTTTCCAGCCTGTTACTATCTATCATCTCCTCTGTTCTTCTTCCTGCTGTAAATAAGAATCACTTTCAGCCTCATAGGTAGAGAAGGAAAAACAACTTTCTTCCTGAGCCCTTGCAGAGATATCAAGTTTCAGTCAATGGCCACTTATGCTGGCCCTGAGCATGGAAAGATTTGCAGGCTGCCTACAAGTGAGCTCTAACTCCAGATCCGAGAGTCTGGACCCCCAGGTCCCACCTCTGCACAAGGCAGCCAAGTCAAGCAACTCAGCTTGGCTGAGCTGCCAAGTGACGTAGGCGCTTGAGCTCGCAAGAGCAGAGAGGGATGGGAATTGGCACCTACGAAGTGCTGTGTATTCAATATTTCTGTTTCTATAGGTTTGCTTTTTTTTTCCTGGGCCAAGTTCAACATGTGGTCACTGACCTCTGGAAGCAGTTAGGTCCTATATACAATAAGGCACCACCACGTTCCTGGGCTCTGAGTCACTTGCTGGAGGCACCTGCCTCTTTTCCGTTAAAGGTAAAACACCCATTTTAGGCTTTTTCAATACCCTGCAATGCCAGGTTAGACAGTTCCCAGTTACTCTCTTGGATTAGGATGCTTAATATCCATGTACATCCCCCCTTCAACAGAACATAGGCAATGTAACCTGCCCTATAAACCCTTGCCATTTCACCTATTGGCGTGATCATCATGACAGACTGAGACATGGGAGAGCCACAAAGCACCATGGGATTCCCTTTCTTTAACTAAAGATATTTCTAGCCATTGCCCATAAGATAATTTGACAATTCGTGTATGGACACACAATCCATCATAATCTAAATTTTGCAAGTTATCTTTTAAACCCCAAAACATATGGACTAATGAGTTTTACATTGTGAATGGCTAATCTAAGAAAGGTATTGTGGCACAAGTAGTCATGTACTGACTTCAGGATGTCATTTGCTCATAATCTGCTGTTCCCTAAATCCTTTCAGTTTTTCATGAATCTGGAGGTACAAATCCCCCATGTCATTTCTACTTACTAACCGTATTTCACACACTCAAGTTTAAATATGATGGTTCTGTACCTTTTTATGAAGCAGTTCAGATACAGTTATTTTCATTTCAGAAACGTGGAAAATGTGGCGGTAAAAAATATAATAAATGTTATTAAGGTCATATATAGCCCCCAAAACTCACTAGAATCCTCTCTACCCAAGTTACTGCAAATACACACTGTATATAAAGAACATCTAATCTAGAATGTTTCCCTTGCAAAACTTTTCTAAATGGTGTCCTGTCAGGAATATTATATTTTTTAGACAGTAAGGAGGATACAGAAACATCTAAAAGGTATTCTTGTTATTAATGTTTTTTTTTCAAGTGTTAAGAAATAGTCCTTTCCCTCTGCTCCTCTTCACTTAATTAACACCCATTTCTACATGTAAAAAGAAAAGGAACAAGAATAATATTGCAAGAACTGTCCTGGTTATTCAGAGAAAACCAGAGGAATGTCAGAGGAACCAAACAAGATGCATGGTTATGTAGAACCATGACATTCCCTTGTAATCAAGATGCGGCAGGCACACTGAAAGGGAGCTGATCAAATACACTCTGCCCATGCAGGTTCAGGCAGCCCTGAGCTCCGTTGCAGTGGTCCAGCTGCCCAGTGATTCCTTCAAGTATTGACAAAGCTGGAGCTTAAAAGGGCCAAATGAGCTAAACAACTCACCCCGCCAAGCCCTATAGTCTGTAAAAGGAGATTCCAGAATGAGTAACAGTTGCAAGGGTGGGACACAAGTCATGGCTGTTGGGTTTTTCTTGAAGGGGAAAGAATAGGCAAGATGAAGGTGGTGTCAGACATCCTGCTGGCCTGAGAGGAAACATGTTGCAGTTGCTTTGACATCTGTGAGGTGTTCTTGTGCCAGCAGCAGAACAGGAGGAGGCGGGCAAAGGAAGACCCCAAAGTGTTCTTGTGGGCAGGAACCACTAAAATGGGAAGAGCCATCACCAACTGCTGCACTAAGTAGATGATTGTAAGTTAAACCATTCACCTACTTAACTGTACTTCAGGTTTTGGCATCAAAAGTATACAAATATTCTGTTGTTTTTATTCATAGATATTTTTAAGGTGAGAAGTGACAACTAGGTTATAAATTTATTCTGAAGAATTTGACCCATATGCCCTATGCTGAGTCTCATATCTTGCACTTCAATAAAACATATTTTCCAATGCTGTCTTTTGTGTTTGACTGGAATATAAGATTAGGTCATCTTTCATCTCCCAGGACAGTCTTAATTCTGATTTCTTTTCCACAGAACAATCACTGCTTAATCAAGTACTTTTGCTCTGAGTTGGATTATCTATCTGGTTTAAACTTTGATTCTTGCTATGCCTTTATCCACTAGCTTAACAAGCCCATTAGTACCTGCTGTTATCTCCCTTACTTACACAGTGTAATCATATTTTTTCTTTTCTTGAAAAGCTGAGTGTATTGTGCACCTGAAATCTCTCCCTGGAGAGGAATTACTTCAAATTATTTTTAGGGTTCCTTTCTTAACCTTCTCTGGTATTTCAATATCCTTTTAAAAATGCAGATACCAAACCTGGACAGCTTCCAGTATCTGCCTCACTGGTGTTTCACACAGAGACAAAATCACTTCCCTATTCCTACTTGTTGCACATCCAAGGATAGCGGCATCCTGGTTAGGCCTTTTTTTCTCCTAGGAGTCTTAACACTTTTCCTCTCCACTCTGCCCCCAAATCCTTCCCTGTGTGCAGTGATCTCCCCAGGCAGGTCCTGCTCCAGACAGGCGGCCTCCTTCTCCTCCTGGAGTCATGTTTTTGCACTAAGCTATATTAAAACTCATTCTGCTTTAACTAAGACCATCTTACCCAGTTCTTGCTGTGTTACAAATGTATTGAGAATTTCATATGTCATTAAAGAACTTGCCTTCCATATACCCATTACATTCATGGCTCTATTACTTTATTAAACACACTGATCATTTTATCATTTTCTCTCAAAAGTATCAATCATCATATTTGCTTAACAGGCCATTTCCCATAAAAAAGATATTTCTGGCAGCCATGCATTTGATTTTTTTCCATGTTTTTCTTGGGGTTGGTTAATGTTAGGTTAACTGTCCTATTAACTAGTCACCATATTAGTCACCATGCTTTTGTGTTCTGGGTCTTATGAAGCACTCCTTCAGCCTTTCAAAATGTCCTTATTATGCCAAAATTCACTTGAAGGGGTGTCAAACAGCGATTATTCACCCTCATCCAACTCTTTGGGGGTTCATTTGTGCATTTTGCCAGGTTTTGCTGGTGTTTATATGTTCGTAGGAGATGCTTCTTAATATCTCTTTTATGAGTTGGTAAACATATCTTTTTCTTTACAAATATAAAGTAAATTATTTATTGAATGTTGACACCTTTCTGCCTTGCCCTGTAATAATATTTCGTACTCTTCCAAATATACAAAAGCTTTATCACCTTAGCCCTCCCAGTAATGGATTTGCTCTGATGGCTTATGCTTCCTGTATGAAATCTCAGCACTTTCTAGTTAATATTGATTTCCATCTACTTTCTTTTCTGTACATGTGTTCTACCTAATGACTTCTTTTTTTCTTAATTACTGATTTCATTTCTTTAGGAATGGGCTTTCAAACCAGAGTTGTCCTCTTGCTTGATGGTAGAATTATAATTTTTTTTGGTCAGCTATTATATTTTCCTATAAACTTCCCCCTTTATTCACATAATTGTTCATTTTTTCCCCCAATTTCACTTTTTTTTTTCAACTTTGAGGAAATAATCAGCAAGTAAGCAACTGCGTGTGTATAAAATACGGTTAGAGCTGTCCTCTCTTTGCTCAGCTCAACTGCAACTATAACCTAGAAACTAGCAAATATTGCCACTAGAGAGATATTTGTGCATCTTGTGTAAATCAAAGGGAGTGGTGCTTTTAGCAGGATATTTTAATGATAAGGTAGCTAAAAAGGGCACTATTAGAGATAGCCATCTGTTACAGAGCATAGTAAAAGTGAAAAAGTAGAATTTTTGCTACTCATTTGTTTGAAAGAGATAAATGTAGTGTCTAGGTGTTTTGATCTTGTTGTGCATTGGTAGGAAAAGCATTTAAGTCTTGGCCAAAAAAAGTACCTCTGAATGTCTGATACACTGAAATCCCCCTGGGCTTTCCCTGAGGCAAAATTAAGTTTTGTTTTTTGTACCTGCCTTTGGCATTGGAGTGCTTCCAGGGATGTACTCTGTCATTTTGTAGAGGTTTCCCACTGAGCATTAGTCAGTAGCCCACCTGCCCTTGGTGAATGTGCTCATCAGCATAACTCACTGGGGTGTTAAGTGAGAAAGTCATTTACTTTGTATTTCAAAGACCGTAAGTATCACAAAAAGCATGTAACAAGCCCTTTCCTTGCTACGCTGTAGGGCATAACTGCCTTATAACGCCCGTGTTCACAGTAACAACGCAAATGTCCCCGGGACGGTCCAGGAGCTCCGTTTTAGCAGGAATTCGCCTCCTGTCAGGCCTCTGTCAGCAGAGGGGTAGGTGGCAGATGGCAGCGAGAGCCAAGGAGAGCCCAAGTCTGTGTGTGTGCGTGTTTTAATTTGTCCTGCAGCAGTGAGGAAAGGGGGCAGATCATGGACAAATTAACATTCTGCGGTGCGTTTGAATAAAGAGCGCCCAGTAATTTGGGGCTTCTCGGGGGCGCCTCCTCCCCGCGGGGCAGCGGCCGTTACCCCAGCGCCAACGGCCGCCGCGGGGATCGCTCGCTCCCTCCCCGCCCCGCCGTGCCGCGCCGCGCCGCGCCGCCGGCAGGTGCCGCTGCGGGGCCGCCCGCCCGCCCGCCCGCGCACGGCGGCCCCCGCGGCCCCGAGCGAGCGAGCGAGCGCGGCGGCCCCGAGCGAGCGAGCGCGCGCGTGTGCGCGTGGAGATCCCCCCCTTCCTCCTCCTCCTCCTGCCGCGGCTGCCGGGCTGGCAGCGGCGGCAGCAGCAGCTGTGCGGGCAGCGCGAGGGAGGGGAGCGGGGCCGGGGGAAGGCGGCCGGGGCGGGGACAGCCCCAGGAAGCGCCACGGCCCCGAGATGAATTAGGGCTGCGGAGGGGAGGGCTCCCCCCTCCCCGGCCCCCTTCCTGCCCGCCGGAGCCGGCGGCCGCAGCCTCGCACGCGGGCGCGCACGGCGCAGGCCGGCGGGGGCGGGCCGGCCGGCCGGGGGGCTGGCTCGGCTCGGCTCGCATCGGCGCGGCGCCGCGCGGGGGGGAAGGCAGAGCAACGCGCGGCGAGGGCGGCAGATGAAGATGGCAATGTCTGTGATCCAAGCGTGCCGCAGCCTGGCCCTCTCAACATGGCTGCTGTCCTTTTGTTTCGTGCATCTGCTGTGCCTGGACTTCACGGTGGCCGAGAAGGAGGAGTGGTACACGGCCTTCGTGAACATCACCTACGCCGAGCCGGCGGCGGCGGGCGGCGGCGCCGAGCTGCGCAGCGAGAAGAGCGAGTGCGGCCGCTACGGCGAGCAGTCGCCCAAGCAGGACGCCCGCGGGCAGGTGGCCCTGTCCGCCTCGCCCGCCGACCGCTACGCGTGCGACCCGGCCACGCGCTTCAACGCACCCGCGCCGGGCAAGAGCTGGGTGGCCCTCATCCCGCGCGGAAACTGCACCTACCGCGACAAGATCCGCCACGCCGCCGCGCAGAACGCCTCCGCCGTGGTCATCTACAACGTGGGCTCCAGCAACGCCAACGAGACCATCACCATGCCCCACGCAGGTGAGCGGCGGCCTCGTGCGCGCCTCGACGCCTGGCGGTGCTTCCTGCCGCCTCGCACCTCCTCGCAGGGCCTCGCCACCCCTGGCGGGGGTCCCCGGCGGGTGCGCATGGAAAAGTTTGGGAGCTGTGAACTTGGGGCCGCTCGGAGGCATGGAGGGAACCTGGCCAAGGGGTCCTCTGGCAGGCGCCGTATGGGATGGGTGTGAGCGAGACCTTCGGAGAGGAGAAGCACCACACTTATGGCATGTGGTTATCGGGAGGGAGGTGCGATAAAATAGGGAACACAGAGCCTGCTCTCACCTCTCCGTGGTTGTGTAGAGGCCATGGGGCCGGGGAGGGATGCTGAGGGTCGGATGCGGAGCGGTCGTGGGCTGTGTTGCCTAGAAAGGGGTGCTCATCTCCCCACGTGAGCTGCATGGGGTCTTGGGGTTAGCTTGGACCACACTGAAGTCCAGATGTTAGAAAGCACCCCATCCTCCAGTTGTGTCCCCGGACAACCCACTGTTTTTGTAGCAGTGTCCCATCTGAAAATAATGCTGTTTTAGGAACAGATTGCCGGATTTACGTTGAGGGGCAGGGTTTTCTGCCAGGGGTCATTGGTCTTGTATGCCACCAGCCTATTCCATGGAGACTAAAATGCCACCTATTGTGAAATCTCTGCCTGGTTTGGGTCCAGTAGCTAATCGTGCCCAGCTGTTTCATGCCACTTGAATCTTAGCGGAGTTGGGGGTAAATTGAAGCATGGAAAGGTTGCAAAACAGGATATTACTGTAATAACATTTTCAAGTCCCCTGCAAACTAACTAGCATGAATGCGCTGAGAAAGAATTTGTTGCCTTACTAATGCTATAACATGTCTGATGCAAAGTAATGCTTTTGCATCCTCCTGTGTGCAGCCTCTTAAGAGATTAGCTGTTTATTTGGCCAAATTCATGTTTTGTTGTTGGGATCAGTAGAGGATGGTGTTTTATTTTAGTATTTTTCCATGTGTTTTGTGAGACGAACTCCTGACCTCCTCGTTTCTTAAAACTGTGCTTTGTAACCTGCATGTAGTTCAGTAGCTGTTGAGATTATACTTCTTGTTGCTCCAAGTATCACAGCTTGTTTAATAAGCAGTGGCAGCAGTAAGCAAGCACAGTATGCTCATGCACCCCTGAAGTCAAGCTATTTCAAAACTTGAGCTGCATCACTTGCTCTTGCCTAGTAAATTTCTTGAAAACTGCCAACATGTTGGATCAATTACTCGTTTGCTTGTTTTTAAAGTATGCGCAAATGGTGTTTTATTAAGAAACAGTGGGAGTAAAATATGTGTCTAACCTTTTAAAATGTTAGAGCTTTTGTTTGTTTAAAAGTCCAAAATGAAGTAAGCAAGGACTTTTTCTTCCTCAAAGTGGCCTCAGCTTTCATTATTTCTTATTGTAGGAATAGCTTCTTTTATATCATCTGACTCATTATGGCTTATTTTGAGAATACTTGAACTGATACACAGCAAGTGGTTATATTGTACCATAGGTTGAAATGTAAGGAAGCTTGCAAATGATAATGCAGACTTGCTGAGTGTGCTCAGCAAGGGGTTTCTTGATTGATTGCATTCATTTCAAGGAAAAGGATTTTGCTGTGTGAAGTTGAAAAATGATTCGTGCTCTTACCTTAGGGAAAAACTTGCCCCCTGCGTACAGTCAAAATACAAAGGAGTGTTAGAGCTAAGTCTGTTGGAGAAGGAAAAAATGTTTTTTAAAAAAGTATTTGATGAAGTGGCAGAGGTTCAGAGTTGGATTTAGTGCACAAGCTGGGAAAAATCTCTCTCTCTGACTTGCGACTTATGACGTTCACTCAGTCCCGGAGAAAACGATAGCACAAGATTTGAGGGAAGAATGAATCAGGATCTTGGTTTCTGAGTTAAGCGGCATCTGTGCTGCCTCTGCCCACGCCAAAGCCTGTAGTGGGAAGAAGAAAATTCCATCCCGGGAAAACTCTGAGCAGGGGGGAGGGAGGGGGGTTGACATGTGGCCTAAAAAAGCAATTTAAATATGATGTTACTTATTTTTTTCCTCCTGCAGGTTTTTTTTTTTTTTTTGGTGATTTCATATCTAAGCTTGAGCTCCTTCCTTACAGAAAATAGCTTTCTCTTGCAAAATTGGCTTCTGACTTACTATACAGTTGCTGGTCCTCATGTAGATTCTTCTCTTCTGTATGTTTTGCCTTCTTGCTTTTGCTCTCATCGTTTTTTTTCGTATTTCTTTATTCTTCTTTCACTGCTCTCACCTCCACTCTGACTTCTTCACCTCTTCCCCTATGCTTCATTCCTCCTCCTGGTCAGGTTACCCTGTTATTTCATAACCCTTTACCCTGGCCTCCTGCTTTCTCCCCAGAGCTCCTTTTGCTAAAGCTCTTTGCTCCACAGCTGTATATGCAATTAGGTTGCCTCTTCTCGGGTACAACGTGTGCCAATGAAGTCTTTGCTATAATGATGCCTTGTGATCTTAAAATCTATAAGAAACTGTAGCAAGATAGTATAGCATTTGGAAGAGGGTTAATAGACCTTCTTTTCTCTCACCCCTTCCCCACTCCAAAATGGGTGGTGTTATATTAAAGCCTATTATGGAAAATTTAACATGCAACTTTCCAGGACTTATATCTAGTACACTAGACAGAACAGAGCAAGTGTTAGATTTGAACCAGTTTGGTCACAGTATTTTAAACCTTTTCTTTCTGGGACCCTGTTCTTAGGTCATTGCTTACACATCCAGAAGGATGAGATACGGTTGTGACGTCTGCGTTTGCGGAGTCAGAAGTCTTTGGTCCTAGAGCTAGGAGACGCTTGGCATTTGTATCATCTGCTACAGCCTCTGTGAATCACTATTTTTATTGGCTTGAGCTGTGAGTTTAAGAGAAGCAGCTTTGGGTCCAACTGTGTTTGCTTTCTGTCTAAGTAGGTTTTAACCAGTAGAGGAGCAAAGTGCCTAGAATTGCTTTTTGTTTGTTTTTTTTGTTGTTTGTTTTTTGTTGTTGTTGTTTCTTCTAGATCAACTCTTCTAATAGAAAAGTTCTCTAATAAAAGGGAGAATATTCTGTCTCCTTCAGGGGGATAATCCATAACGTCATTCAGAGCTCTGGCATTTCTTTGTTGCGTGGAACAAACTATCTGTTATTTAAATTTGAAAAGACTGCTGTGTCTACCTTTAATAACTTAATATTATTTAGAAGTGCTCTTACAGCCTGCCTTAGTAAATGCTCTTACGCTCCCTCTGCATACTATGGAGAGAGCTGGTGGGCCTTCCTGATGCTGGTTCGAGGTGAGAGCTCTCCTCTCTCCAGCGTTCATTAGCTGTTGAGGGAACGCAGGGTGACCACTGCTACCTTGAGCACCTAATGTAAGTGCAAGAGGCTAGGGAGGGATGTAAACTGTGACTTTACACATAGACATAGTGCTTGCATTCATGCACATGAATTATGTGTATGGTTAAAACAAGTTCTTAGTAATCAATGCAGTTTGGGACATTCAGTTTGAATTCTGGGGTGCATCGGGATATCTCACAATACATATGCAGAGTAAATTGCATCCTAAGTATTTTGGACCAGAGACAGATGTGAGTCAGGCAGTTTTACACTGTGCTGCATTCTGCATTTACGGTGCTTTCCATCATAAATTTTGAGTCACATGCTGCACATATGACAGCCTGTTTTCTGAAAGAGGCGGATGCCTCATAGTGTTTTTGTAATGGCTTGTACA
The DNA here is from genome assembly GCF_059628265.1 of Tinamus guttatus. NCBI lineage: Eukaryota > Metazoa > Chordata > Aves > Tinamiformes > Tinamidae > Tinamus > Tinamus guttatus. Next base: position 3,034,129 of record NW_028288781.1, on the reverse strand, counting down.
CACTGGTAGTAACTGTCAACTGTACTTTTTTCGTTGAAACATAATTCTCCAAGGTGGTCTAAGATGGCTCTAGCTGCTCCTCTCCCTCATCAGCCCTCTCAAGTGTACTCAATCATAGGAGGAGGGCAGCAGGCACCTCACCACAAAGCCAGGTGCAATCATTTATACACATACATGCATACATGTATACGTACCTACATACTTACTTTGGATGTGGCCAGCCATGATCCATGCCACAGTTGCTTCTCTTGAACTCAGATTTTTAGTCCTTGGTCCAGGTCGTGAAGTCCTCGTTTGCACATATTTTAAGATGTACTGGTAGTAAGTTTGGGCTTTGGGCTGTTCTATAGCTTGTACTGATATACAGATTAAAACAGAGACACCTGAGCCATAGAACAGAAGCACTTGTCAGAACCTCGACTGGCCTTTCCAGCCATCATTAGCATTCTGGCCTACTGTGTTTCTGCGGTACTGCACTTGGAAATAACTGTTTAGAAGATTTGGTTGTTGGGTTTTCTTTTCTGGCACTTCTTCTTTAAGCTTCAGACTTCAAATGCGTTAAACAGTGTTTTCTTTTGAAACTTATTCTTCCTCTGATAATCTGCTTCTACAGGCTATAAAATGCTTAGTATATATAACCGAATTTCTGCCGTGGCCCATGGCTATAGGGCATGACCTAATGATGAGCAGCCTTCTGCAGGCCCGTGTTTTTATGTGAACACATACCATGTGCTTTCCCACTGCCTGACGGGAATGCATGGTGCCTCTTTGTACACAGTGAGATGGCACTGAAGATTTTGAGAGTGCAAAAGATTTTGTACGTAATTTGGAAGGATCTTATAACAGCATTTAAGTTGCAGACTTCTCTCTTGAAAGAGTTAATTCAAAACAGTTGCTACTTTCATCTATCCCTTTATCAAAAAAACTGTTTTCTTAAGCTTTCTTTGAATTTTCATGAGGAAAATGTGATGATAGCATTCATGCTGAAAATAGGTATGGTAAGTGTTAATTAATCAAGGTTTGGAAATTGCAAGCAGCAAGAGCCTGCCGTAACTTTCTTCTGCTCCAGGCTCCCAGGTTGCATTCCTAATAGAAACCAACTCAACAAGGGAAGGAAGTACAGATCAGCACACTCCGAGCCTTTTCCATCATGAAGTGAGAGCAGGCTGAGGTGCGTTCGAGTCCGTAGGAACTCGGAGGACTCCTGTATTCATCATGTAGGCCTGGCTGCCAGCAGTTTTTGAAAATCTGGTTCCTCGTGTTTATGCAAGTCAGGGATTTGTAACTGGCTAGAGCCACCAGTGTGCTGACAAGCTCTCCCTCTGAGTTGACTAGTAAGCCACACGGTAGCCTACCAGTTCTGCTAGTGTTGCAGTGCTGGACTTCCCTATTGCAGCTGAGTTCTTTTCTGCCAAACAGCGAGGTGCCTTTGTGATATCAATAACTGTTTTAGCTTCAAATGAGTTTAAAAGAATATCTTTGGTCTCTAGTAACTCGAACAACAGAAATTCTTAGTTTCTGTTCCTACATGGGCCAGCTGCTTTAATGCCGAGGACTGACTTGTGTCATTACAAAGATATATTTCTTGCTGTGTTAGATCTTGCATACCCTTTTAATCTTAATTGAATGGCCTGGGTATCTCCTCCAAAGCCTGTTGTAGTCAATGGGAAGGCAGTGAGTCCATTGAGGTTTGGATCAAGTCGTAAGATGGAGATTGCCTTACAAAGTGGCAGGCTCTTGGTTCACTGGTGGTTGTATTGATCCTCCAAACTTGACTTGCTGATTGCAAAGCAGCTGGGTTCCTGGATGCTCCTTGGTTATCTGCAGCAATTTTTCGCAGTGTTGTTCACACAAGTGCTCTCTTCGGCTCTGCAGAAAAAGTGACGCAGCAAGAGGAAAATCTTCCTCAGACACAGATCTTTATCAGCAATGATTCCAAATCAATAGCTGGCTGTTAATGCGGAGCTGCTCTTGGTATGATGCTGTCCTTAGGGAACTGGTTTACTCTCGATACAGTGATGGTTCGTCGCTGTTTCTTCTAATCCTGGTATTTTGACTTTATGGTGGTACCTGCTAGCTTGCATTATTTGGAACTTTTGGGAGTCTGTTGCTCTTGTTTTGACTCTGATGCAACTCACACTCATGAAGATATATTTCTGTGCTGGCTTCTGCCTCATGGGCTGTCACAGGGCCCCAAGAGGAGAGAAGCCTACAGTAACCTCTGTGCTGCTGACTTTTCAAGGGTGTCTTTTCCCCATAAAAGGGACACATCCTACTTTCCTCATGTAAGAGGAGGACTAAAAGAGCCCATTATTTTGTCTCGTTTGGTGGAGCTCATGGCGCGTTATCATGTGAGATGACTGAGTTTCAAGTGACCTGTCTCCTCATGCCCCGAGCCAGGCTGATGAAGAGTGAGATCTTTATGAAGGGACAGCCCAACTGCTTCTCTGCTTTCCAGGAACTTCTGCATAGCCAACCTCCACAGAAACAGCATTCATTTCAGGACAAGGCCCACTTTTGCCCTTTGAGTTGCATTTGGGCGCTAGCCACTTGATGGCTTGTTTGATACAGAAGGAACAATGCAGTCATTGACTCATGGAAAAGAGATATGGAAAAGACTGGGAAGTCTGTGTAATCTCTCACCTTGGTAATGCAGGACTGCGTCCTACAGCATTACCATCTTCTATTGGCGCAGTGGTTTTTTTTACTTAATATCTTGCTAAGAAAAGAATCCCAGGATGCTTCAGAGCCCAATGCAGTCTATGTAAGCAGCTGAATGGTGCTGAAACAAGATATATGAAATGTAGGAGGCTCTTAAACAGCAGGAACGTATCCTGCAGCGATATTTCATTGTCGTAACTTCCACAAAGCCATCCCAGCAGCAGAATGGCCGCTATAAAATAAGCTTTAAAGCCAACTTTAACCATTGTAGCAACCAGTCTCAGGGGAGTATATGGCAACTGCGTGTGGAAAGAGGAGATGGAATATTTTGGAGCTGACTATGTCCAAACAGGCCTACTTGACAGGGTCTTGATTCCATAGTGAGATGTCACCCAGTTCTCTCATCTCACTTGGTCGTGTTGGGTTGCTCCAGGAAGGAAATCTAGAGGGATGGGCTGCGTTTTGGTCCCAGCACAGTTTGACCAGTCTCTGAGTCTGGATGAAGAGGAGTCAAGGACTCCCCAGAGCGTCCTGCTTGTTTATGAGTGCAATTAAATATAGTATCTCACAAGATTAAGCTATTAAGAACTGCAGCTTTTGTTATCTGCAGAAGAAAAACCCAAACCACTTAAGTAAACTAAACTTTTAAAATGTATTATTATATTAAATATACCAACTTTATGTCTTCGATTCCTAGTCTTTATAAACCTACCTTTTTGAAAAGGAATTTTCTATGAATTTAAGCCATCAGCTAGGATTACTTCTCTCAGACATCTTCCATGGGCACCTTAGAAGTAGTTTTCCAGACAGATCAGGCTGTAAATCACTGATTTAGGTGAACTTGCAGGTTTGATGGAAGCACTAGGTTTGGATTCAAAATACTATGTGGATATGTAGAAACAATATGTGGAAACACCAGAAGAACATATGTTACAGCAGTTCTAGTAGATGGAGAAAGGTTCTAAGAATTGGTTTGCCTGAAAGACGGCAGCATTATGCAACTATTTACAAGAGTGGCTTAGTATGGGCATTATTTATATTTTGGCTTCTCTTCAGTAACTCATTTGAGTTAAACCTTAGAACTCTGAACCAAGGAGAACTGAAAGACATGATGAATAGCTTAACTAGTTTGTTTTATTGCTCCCTTATATTGAAATATGAAAAGCTAGCATGTTGGAATCTTTGTTACTTAAAGATGTAATAGCTTTTTTGAAATACTTATTTTATTTTATTTTATTTTTTTGCTCAGGAGTGACTTAAAAATAACATCAATAAAGTGAAGTGCCTGATCATTTATTTCTGACAGTGGAATCATAGTGATACTCAGTTATACTGCTAGACCTAAGGGTCTGTCAGAATTTCAATCCCAAAGTTGACATGTTTAACTGTGTTCTGTATGTAATATTCTGTGCTGTAAATTGGAAATATAACCCATTTATTTTAACTTAAAATGTTTATCTTTTTAGTTCCCCAAACACAGAAGCATAAATTGTGACTGTGCAACTCTGTAGGGTGCTGGGTGGAGTGTATTAGCTAAAGTGTATCTCTTGAAACATGCATAAAAACATATTCTTATGCCTGCATAGGAATATGGTTTCTCCAGGGATTCTTGGCACAGGATGAGTTTGGCAAGTTTTCTCTCATGTTGCATGATTAATGAAGCATATACTTTTTTTAAACAATTATGTATTCTGCAATGTCTTTGTCATGAGAGAGGGCTGCATGATACTGGGTAGTGTGCAGAGTTTGCAGTCTGAGTCCCTTCAGGGCAAGGGACAAGCAAGGAGATAGCCCTGCTCAGCACTCTGGGCAGTGGTGCCTGTGTTCTGTAACCAAGTGGTTTTCTGGATCCTTTCCCACCAAGCCAGCCATATTACTGACATGTTCAGCTATTTACATCTTTTTTTTTTTTTCCCCCTCTGAATATTGGCTTAATTATGTTGGATATTGTTTTTTCTCTGAACGTTTCATACCTTGAGCAGCTTTCCTTTTTTTATGTGCCTTTGGTTTCCCTCTTGTTGTTCACATCTTCCAAGGGATCTTCTTTGCATTGTGGTGTTATCTCACCAGACGTTGTATGTATTTTAGAGAAGCAGGCATCGGATTAATCTCAGGCTCACCCATTGCCATCTTCACTTCTTTGCTTATGCATTCTGCAGTTGTTTTGCATCTCTTCTAGTCTGTATTTTGTTTGCTTGTGTTTTGTTTTGTTTTTGTCCTTTCCCCTTTATCAGGTTGACAGCAGTAGCCAAAGGTTACTGCTCTATGTGTATAGCTGACTGTAAAGGGAAACAGGACAGGATTATGCACTTTGAGTCGCTTTGCTTTTGCGCCTGGCTTTGGGTTTAAAGAGCTTCTGCTGACCCTGGTGTGCTGCTCAGGTAGGCTTGGAGTAGTGGGCAAGCAGCAATGGGAAGCGTGCTGGAAGGCTGCAGCCTGAGGGGAAGGCTGCCAGTAAGATGCAGCACATTGGCTGTGCATAGGGTGGCCTTGTGTTGAACACTCGTAAGTCTTTTTCATGATGATTTAGGCACTGCTTTCACTCCAGAGCACAGGCTTCAGTTCTTCCCAGCTCAATTGTAACACTTGTGCAGTAATCAATCCATGCATTTGGTTACAAATATTGTTTAAAGGAATTGAGCTCCCCTTTGCAATGCTGAATTTCCCTTCCCAATGATAGTCACAACAGTTTTCTTCCTTTAGTTCATTAAGTATAGTATTTTTAGCCCTTCCTGTGTGTGTGTATATTTTATGTGTGTATATATATATATATGCATGTACATACATATATATATATATATATATATATATGCACACACATCAGCAGCCTTGAGATATGACTTCAGCACTGTGTCTAGGTACACATGGAAGTGATACTTGATAGGACATGAAAACTGTCCTTGCAAAGACATAACAAGAATCAGTAGTTGTCAGTAGAAGTTAGACAAATTCAAGCTTGTACTAAGCAGAGAAATAGTTGCCCAGACAGGAGGAGTCACTGCCACTTAAAATTCTCTGAGTGGGCTTGGATAGCTCTTGGAAAGATAGATCCTGGCAAATTACTACATCCAACAGGAGAACTGTGGTAGTATGTTTCCAAAGAAGTTTAGAGATGGTGGTCGTGGTAGTTCTTTGTGGTTTTAGGAAATTGTAGTTCTCCGAACTATCACTCAACACTTGTCCTCTTTGGGAGACTGTCAAAACAGCTCTGCAAAATCATTATCACTCAAGATGAACTCTATGGCCTGAAGCATCTACTCTTCAAGACAAGATCCCTGCTCAGCATGTCAGGAAAGAACTTAGCTAGGTGATGCTGCTGAACCAGTGCCAGCTTGTTACTCCTTTGTGACTCTTCCTCACAGAAGAGAAAGGTGCAAGGAAAGGTTCAAGAAAAATATCTTATGAGACACTTCTATTTTTTGTGTGTGTGTGTCTGAAGATAATCAACAAATGCAGACAGCTACCTCTAAGCCTCAACAAAAGCAGTATTTGCTGGACTAGCTGTGAGAGATGCTGTTTGGCCTCGTGTGAGATAAAGGGCTTTGGACTTCTTTTAACACTTGTATTTGAATAGTCAAATGGCAGCACAAGGGGATATCATGATACAGTGCAATGAAAAGTGGCTAAGATATCTGAGCATGAATTAACTGTGTCAAAAGCCTGGAGTACTGTCATTTCCTTCCTGAGACAAGGCTAAAAGAGCCATTGGATGAAACGTGTGGCTAGACCTGAGTCCTGAAAAGCTGAAGTCATATTAATGGGAAAAGAGCCATTAAGGTAACACGTTCCTTCAGTAACGTCATCAGATGGGAGACATGTCTCAGAGCTAGTGAAACTATTCGACTAATCCATATATCTTCATCCCTATTTCAGTTCTATACTGGCTGCCACTGCTTGCTGGTACCCACTGTTGTGATCTCTGAAATGTTCTTGTCATCTCGTTCCTGTTCGTCCTTGTCTTTTCTTGCTTCCTTTCCAGATGGTTGGAACCTTCCAGGAGATGATGAGAATTTCAATTCGCTTGTGCTCAGGGCTGAGCTCGTAAGTTTTCTAGCAGCCTTCAGCAATTTCCTCATATTTCTTGGTATTGGAGAATGGGGAGTTGCATTGTTAGAAAGGTACCAAAGAACTGCATGGGAAAGTATGAGCTACTCTTGAGGCAGCCAGGATCCTCTGGTCCCTGTTGACTCTCCTGGGGTCTCATCCCTGCTTTTCACTCGCCTGGCCTGCTAACCCCTGCTTAAGAAAGCACATAAGGAAAAAGTGCTTTTAATGCTTTTTCTCCACAAACATTCTCTCTTTATCCATCTAAATCCCAGGCTTATTTTTTTGTTATCTTAATCTACCAACCAGACGTCATTGAGATGCAAATTACAACAGAGTCCATAGCCTATTTTTCAGGGAAAATATGAGCTATAATTATTTTTTCTAAATTTCTAATTTTTAATGGTTGGTTGTTCAAGGATTTTTTTGGTAAAAATATAGATATTATCTGTTTTTTTAAATATGCCTGACCTTTCACTTCTGTCTCCAATAATTAGGGGGTTTCATTCCTGTGAATTGACTTACATAACATCTTGCTGCTATTATACTCACGAAAATAATGAAGCAAGCACTGTATTTCTTGTATGGAGTATCTCTTATTGATTATCTTGTACTTCTGCTATGTAGAATCTCCTCTTTAGTTCTCAGTCAATACAGTGATTAATCAGCACAGTGATTGTACTGTTGGTCTTTTCTAGGCAATTTGTTTCCATCGTCCAGAAATATTTTTTCCCCAGTTGAAAGATAACACTGCTAGTTTTATTGCAAAGCTGTTATCTTTGGCTCTGTGACTAGTCAGATCTATATTTGGTCTAGCCTACAAAACAGGAGCTACTGTGCATATACAAAACAATTTACTGTTTGCCACTAATGATACGAGGGAGGAAAGTATAACTATGTCTCACCCTTTGCATATATCAATATGACAAGTTCTAAAATCTTTCATTTGCCTGTGAGACCAATACTTAAAAACACATCTTGCTTCATTAAGTGGTTTTGCTGCCATAAAGCTCACTAGTAGGTGTTTTAAATTGTAATGTAGACATTATTTTAATGCCTACATTACATAAAGGTAATTTGGAAAGTGTTTCACATCTTAGTACAGGAAAATGTTTGCACAAGTGCTTATCTTTAAGATTATGTTTAGCTTTCAGTAAGAATAAGCCAGAGATTGAACAGCTGGCCTAAATGTGGTTGAAAATGGCTTTACGGCAAAACGTTGTCTGGCTTGAGGCAGAAATGTCTGGTGTAGCCCAGAGGTTTATTATGAAGGGCGTTACGTGTAGTATCCACTTTTCTAGCTACTTAGAAGAAGGATACAGACAAGTTAGCTGGAAAAGTTATGAAAAGATTGCAGGAAAAATATTCTCCTGAATCAGTGTGGTGGTCTCCATAGTTCTTATTTAGGGTATTGGGATTTCCCTGGTCTTTAAACTGAATTTTCGTAAGTTGTATATTCTTTATACAGAGTACCTTTAGGACGTTCAGATAATTATTTCTGAACTATTAGGTTAGCCACCATCATGTTAAGAGTCTCCCAAGTCTCCATTCCATCTATTAACATTTTAAAACGCTATAAAAAGAAAACCAACAACAATCCTGGAAAAGTCCAACACCCAAATCTTTCCTGTAGAAAAGGCAAACCTGTTTGCTGACCCCGGGCATGTGCTTACTCTATGCCAATAACTTGTAATGTTTGCTTGTGAAATCCTAGCCCTCCTGCAGTCAATGCCAAAACTTCCTAAGGATTTAATTGCCAAGTTTTAAACCAAGAAAATAAACATCTGAACTCATGATATCTTATGCTGCCCCCCCAATATTTAATCCATCCTTGTCAAATACAGAAAAGCACACGTTCATCACAACCCACCTGAAACACTGTTCCCCAGCTGCAATCGCAGTGGAGTGTCACCAGGTCGCATTTCATATGAACTGTGCGTGTGGATTGGGTTCAAGTAACACAACCAAAGCAGCACAGTGGGCAATGCCAGGGGCTGTGTTAGACCCATTTTGTAGTTGGGGAGAATTACCTGCCAGCCTGCGACTGCCTTAAAGGTGTAGCAGTTAACTTGTATGACCTCTCCAGCTCATTTAATAAAAGGTCCAGTCGGCCCCAAATGATTGTATAAATTGTGTAGCCATTGTTACATCTGTGATAGAGGCAGGAGTTTGGTTTTTTACCCTTTGAAGAGCTTGAGGTAGTGGGTATATCTTAATGTGTATTTCTGCCAGGGGGCTTCAAAACAGGCTGTCCTGAAATCTGCTCTGTCACTAGCATGTCGTTCTCACAAGGCTCATGGCTATGTATGAACTGAAAGCAATCAAGCTCTTTCTTTGTGTGTGTGTGTGTGTGTGTGTGAGAGAGAGTGTGTGTGTGGTTTGCACGAGGTCCAAGCTGATCCTCAGGGATCAGCTGCAGGAGACGTTGCTGCTTGCCAGAAGTCAGAATCCAGGTAGTAGCTTCTGACTCTTGAGCAGGTATGGGCTGAATGTGCTGCAAAGCACCTGAGCTATATTTGGAGGGTGAGAGCTGCATAGTTTTCACACCTTTCTTCACTGGCTGTTATGCTGAGGAGGAATGGCAGTGCTGGCAGGCTCATTGCCGTGAGCGTGCTGCAGGGGTGGTTGTTGGGAGAAGGAGCGCCCCGAATCGGTATTTGTGGTGCCCAGTGAAGGGGAGCGTCCGTCTGCATGCCAGCACTCGGCACAGAATCAGTTACAGAAACAAAGCCTATCCGCCTTACACCTGGCAGAAGTCACTGCCCTCTTCCTAGTCTGACCAAATTAAGATGACATTTAATACAGGCTAAATTTCTTCAGAAAAGAGGGTAATGGTAGTGGTAGTTATAAGATCTTGGAATATGTGATTGTTTAGCGACTTTCACGTGTTTTGTTTTGTTCTTATTTTTCATGGAAATACTTTTTGGGTGTAAAGAACAGTACAGGAAATACTGTGTGGCAATCTGACGCCTTTGCTCCATGTGTGCATGTTATGTTTTGAGTGATGCTGATCAGTATTCAGAGTTTGTGGGATTTGAAACTGCTCCGATAATCTCCCTTGCCTCCTATATTTCCTATATTTCAAACCCTGTTTTGAGGGTCCAATGACAAAATGACAGGATTTGTAATGCAAATGATGTATCTTTTACTTTTCACTACACTTTCATTTCTGAAATCTGTGTCTGTTTAACCCCTTTGTAAATCTTCATGCCTTGTTAGGTTGTATCTCTTTGCTAATAGAGATGTGTGCTAATGAGAGTATCTGCCTCTGTTAGTGTAGGCTTTGCTGTATCCTAAAGACACATCCTTTTTATCTCTTTGATCCAAATGAAGTCTAAGAGGCTAAATGCAGACAAATATCAAATGCTCATCTATGCTGAACAGAAATGTTGCAATTACATGGAAGTATCAAAAATCAAAGAAGAGATTCTGATAGTTGATTCAGTATAGAAAAAGAGAGTAGCTGAAATTCATGATTTTTAGCTGGTAGTTCTGATCTGCTGACACTCAATACACTGAGTCTTCTAAGGCATAAAAGCTAAATGAAGAGAGAGCGGAAACCGTCAGATAAGAACCAAGGTAAATAGAATTAGTCTCCTTTGGTGTTTTTTTACATGTGAGAAAAATTGGTCTCTTCTGAAGTCTGAAAATAGAAATGTGTGAGCAGTAATAATATTTCCAATTGAGCAAAATTTCTAATATTTACCATTAATATTCCTCTTTGGAAGGCTATATGTAAAGAAAGCAAATAAGTTTAAATAAATCAGCATGTTAATGCCTGAAAAAGTATCATGCAGGATCTGTGTTGCATATTCAGGAAATAACTAGAATTTGCCATTAAATTGGAGATAGACTTAAATCCTAGTTTTGAGTTGACCATGTAATTTAAGCACAGTCCGTTTGCATCTTTTTGCATCTGAAGAGCTGTCTGTATACTAGCACTTGGGAAGTCAGATGCAAGATTAGGTTCCTGAACATCTCCGATCTGAAGTATTTTATGTAAAGTCCTTGCTTTAAGGTATTTTAAAAGTTACAAAATTCATAGTCAATATAGAATTCTAATCAGAGTTTTCTGGCTCTGGTACATGTTCAAATAATCAGATTTAAGTAGGAATTATAGCACTTAGCTTATCTCTTGCACATGCAACAACAACAAAAACTTAGAATAAGGAGGTACTGTATCTGTGCTGATACTTGAGTGTTAAGAATAAGGAATCCAATTAGCAATTTACTGTGATATCATCATCATCATGTAAAATGCAGTCATTTTCATCATTCCCAAAGCTCTCCTAAATGTCACAGAGAAATGGTGGAAACCCTACAATGCACCATGTAACAACATCAGTCAGAGTTGTACAAAATGTAATGTGGACAAAACTGTACTTTTCAGTAAAGCCTCCAAATATTGAGAGGCAGCTCTGACAAACACTTTGTTGTAAAAATACAGGCATTTGCAACATACTCTGAAGAGATTGTTTCAGTAGAGCATCATGAATTTGCTTGAGAAATAGTTGCTAAAGCCTGTATCCATGTTCCTAGGAGGGGAACAGGATAGAGGAAGGACTCTGCCTGCCTGCAACAGTTGGGGTCCACTTAGGTGCACAGTTTGTATTGAGGCATCTCAGTACCTTTTTATTTATTTTTATTATTTTTAGGAGTAAGTAGATTCCCATGCCTATGCATACAGTTGCAAGCATGTGTCTGTGTGTTGTTTTTCTCACGTGCACGCATCTATAAAAATAGTGGCTTCCTCCAGGGAGCCTGGCTATGAAATAACTTGCCTGGCCTTTAATTCACAGTGGAGCCAAGGTATGTAAATATATGAAATGGTTATTTTGGCAATGTTTGATTAGTAAGTACCTACCTATGTAGATGTAAGCAGCCCTTTTTCATCTTTTCCATTTTTAGTACCGTTTAAGAGTGCTAGAAGCAACTCCTCTGGAGATGAGTTCTTCACAGTCTTTTTATATTAAAATTATATAAATGAAATAAACATTATTCCCATATTGTTCCAACTGCTTGATTAGGAGTCAGAGTGGTCTCTGTTCCCCTCCATCTGTATAAAGCTCACATATGATACTAAAATAATCTGTTTAAGTATTGAACTTCTCAGTTAAAAAGCAGGGTTGGTTGTAGGAAAACTGTAGAGAGTAGTCTTGTAATCTTAGGTCCTCCTGCTGACAGTACTCATGCAGGCAAATACCTCATGCATATAATGAACTTGCTTGATCTATTTATAACTTTAGTTATCGAATGTATGTTTTTACCCAGATGGTGCTTCTTAAATTTCACTGGGCTGTGTATATGAGCAGCAGTTCACACTGCAGATCACACAGTGTAGGAGAAGTATCCAGACAGCAAACAAATGCACTTAATTAAATAAATGTTCAGAATTAGTAAATACAATACTTGTGACTTTCAGTGGTGTCTCTCTGCAAGAAGGCTCTGACTGATGTAACCTGAAGCAAAAAAGCCTTTTCCCCACAACACCTTGCTTTTGTGTATGCTTGAACTCCCTCCAAGATAGGTTTGGATTTATTCTTCTAAGTACGTCTCTCTGAATTTTGCCTTGGTTCTTAGCTGGTGTCCATTTTTATTCATCTTACAGATTATATCCATCTAAATCCAATTACTTTCATAAGCAATTCTTGTGATTCTCTTTTTAAAAGTGTGTTGTTTTTAATTATTCTCTTACGGATTAGGTGCAGTCCACCAACTCAAAGTTTACTAAATCCAAAAAAAAAAAAAAAAAAGTTACTGTGGAGGGAGAACATAATCCAACAAGGAATGCTTACATCCAAGTGTTGCTGGAGCACATGCATATCCCTGTGCCCCTCCCCTCCTCTTGAAATAGTAGGTTTCATGTTAAATATCAAATTTGACTAGTGCACTTTTTCCCAACACTCTCAGCTACTACTACAGCTTCATCTACCGATATCCTCCTGATGTGTGGCCAGGCTCTCCGGAGCGCATGAATACCCTAAAATGCTTGTTCTGAAGATCACATGGGCAGATACTATGACTGCATATAAGGGTGTTTGTGTTGGAGCATCTACAGATGGAAACCCACTTTGAGCTCAGGCTAAAAGAGATTTTCTTTTTCTTTTCCTGTGCATTAAATATAATGATGCTTCTCATGTGCAGTTTGTTACTTTTAGAAACATTCAAAAACACAAATATAATGATTTATTGGAGCACAATGACTGCAACATATTTTCTGTGAGTTGGGCAGAATACATTACAATTTTAGAATTACAGTGAAGGAGCTATAGAGGCAATAACAAATCTGCTTCTCGATCAGAAGAAGGCTTTTGCACGTTGATTTTAGGTTGGCAAGATAAATGTTTCGGCAACATGAATGAAACTCATCTCAGGTTTTTATTGCAGCCCTTTCTGCACTGTGTATAACTTCCCTCTGTAAGCAGCCAGATGCTATGAGGTGTTGCCTGTCAGTTTTAATGTAATGGAAACTACTAGTTCTAATTTAGGAGATGTCCTCAGTTCTAGGGAAGCAGTGGACAAGGGAATCCAGTCTCTTCAGTTGGAGCAGTCACAGTGGTGCCTCTGTCTTTGCTGTAATGTCTGTACATTTGGCATAGAAACTATTTTTAGAAAACATTTCTAATCATTCTTCTGAGAAGACAGAGTTCAAATTGAACATGTCAATATCCTTTTTTTTTTTAAATGCTGCAAGAGCAATTTAATTGGCTTTCTAATTTTTCCAGGCCTTTTTAAAGAAGAGTGTTAGAAGGTTTACAAAAGTCTGCCAAGTCTGCCTCGCAGCGTTGTTGTTCTTATCAGACACGATGTTCCCCGTCCACCCTGTGCTGCCCAGCTGAACAGTCGGTGGGCAGAGGCCCCGGGGCAGGAGCAGGCAGCCGGTAGAGAGCAGGAGCCAGAGCTCTGTACGATGGCCTTGCTCCCAGGGAGGCTGCATGGTGGGACCGCGTGTGGATTAACCGTGAGCTGAGCATCATCGGGTGCCGCTCTGGTCCTTACGCCACCCACAAGGCAGAGCGGTGCTGTGCTGGCAGAGCTCGAAAGCCCCATGGCAGCTTCTGAAGCTGAGGTCAGTTGTGAAAGGATTCCCCTGTTTCTAGATTCAACTTCCAGCTTGGAGGAAAGCCCTGTAGGTAAATCTGCTGTGTGTTCAAGTATCATTAGAGACAGTTTAGGCACCAGGAAAGCAGCTGATCACCCTGTTAGACAGAGGCCATTGACCCTGGAGTGCAGGTAAATAACTGCACGCCTTGTGTAGGTGTGGGACTGCTCATTTAATGCCTGTGCCCTGGCTTCCCAGCCTCCAGCTGCTGGCAGAGTCCTTCCCTGCCCAACATCCTCAGCTGTGCTCGCTGTTTGCTCCAAGAGCACTGCTGGGGCAGCAGCTGCAGCGTCCCACTCCCCAGATCTTGGCATGCCCTGTGGTGTAGCTGCCTCGGTGACACTCCCTGTTTCCAGAAGAGCCGTCTCTTCCTCTAGAACATCTATCATGTCTTTGGTGACCTCATATCCCTTCAGCAGTTCATCCTTACTTGCAGTCTCTTTCCTCTCTGCTCTGACTCTGCTTTCAAGTCACGTCACGTGCCTCGCTGTTAGTGAGCATGTAGATGCCTTTTCTTTGCCATGTGTGCATGCTTAATCGTGTTTAATCAATGCTTTTCCTAAGGGTGGTCTCTAATCTTACACAGATTCAATAGCTGTAGCTTGTTGAAACAACTATTATATCTGAGGTATAGTAGAACTAAATGTAGAACATCTACTTTTCTCTCCAAAGCATTGAAAAAAGGGGAAGAAAGAGAAAAAGAGAGATAAATACGTGCCTGGGTAGCTTAAGTCAGGGAAGAGCAGTTACATGTGCTGAAAAATCTGTGAATGCACTGCAGGTAAATCAGACCGTGGCTTCTTAGGCATGTCGTGGTAGTTCCCGAGAGCACGTACAAATGTAGCAGTCATGCTCATGCATCACATCGCTGGTTGCACAGCTGGTCATCTACCCATGTCCAGCCTGATGCAGAGGAGCTACAAGTGAGCTGTGCTGTAAGGACAGCTGTTCTGAAGCAAGCTTTTCCTGACCAAGGCAAATCAAGTGCTGCATCTTCCTCTGCATGCACTTTCCTTTAGTTTTCTCCAACATTTCTTTCAAACACATAAGAACTTCTTAATTTTAGTTCAAGCAGCCAGTATGTTTTTTCACTCCAGCATCCTATATTCAACAGCCTCTATAGATTACCAGCTTCTTCACACACCTCAGAAGTTCACTTAAGTATCAGAGACTGAACATGGTAAATTGCATCAGCACCTTGAAATGCTGCCTGCAACTTGTGCTCCCAGTCAGCCCTGATTTGGAGGTGATGGATCTGCTTTGCATACAACTGAACTGTAAGGTTAGAGTTTAATTTAACATTAAGATCTTGTCAGACTTCGTTTATGGAGCTATGTCTAGTCAGCCTGATAGATGAGGACCCAACTGCACATCCCCTGCTAATGCGTATGAGTTATCTGACTGATTTCTGTCTATGTAACACCATCTTGGCAGTAGACAATTTCTCGCTATCTTTTCTAACATCTCTATTTCTGAGCTGTCTTATAATCTGATAGAACTGTTTTTAATGCTTGCCAAAAAAATCTAATTCTAAAGTAGAGATCAACTTTGCTTAAGATTTGGTGAATAAGAGAATCTTCTCTTAAGATTCTGAGCATTTTTTAAATGTGTGTTAAATTATTAAAATCCTTTTATAGACTGTGCTGACTCCCTATCACAGTTGTACTATTAATTCATTATCATGATTTTCTCAGTAATTTTGTTAACAAGCCTGGCAAAGGTGAAAATCACAGTGTTTGAAAAGAGGAGCTAAAAGGTGAACCTATTGACTGCTTTGCCAGAAAATGAAGGATTTTTGGTTTATTTTAAGGAGATTTGGGGTGTATTTAATAAGCTAAAAATGCTGCTTCATATTCTTCCCTATCTTGCTTGAATTGGTAACAAGCAAAACAGCATCAGGGAACTTGGCTTTGGAACTGCATAAGCGTGGGTTGTTATTTTTTGGCTTTTGATCTCCCACAGAGTCCAGGATACATTTTACATTTAATATGTGTGCTCATACTGCATTTTCCATGGAACCCTTGTGTCTTAGGGAAAGTAAACCTAGGTATCTTTTCTTTTAGTAAAAACTCTCTGATAGACAACAGAGAATAACAGCTGCCCTCATTAAATATTGCTTTTAATACCTCAAATGTTGCATAGTAGATACAGATGATTAGGAGACAAGCATTTTGCTTCTTAGGTCAGTGAGGATGGGTAAGGGGTTAAGAAACTGGCACTGGACTCCAGTGTCAATATAGGCTTTTCATCACCATCTGGAAAGCAGTAATAGCGAAAATATCTATTGTCATAAAATGCATTTTTTTTGTTTTTGGATCTAGAAGAAAAAGAATTAGTTACCACATTAAAAGCCAAGAGGCGAGCTTAATTAAATAGTGTTGTTTGATCTTATTCCCCTTCTGCTTCCAATATTATTTTTTTAAATGCCATATGTACCAGAGATGTTCACTGCTAGCACAGTGCTAGCAGTGCTGATAGCTCCTTGCCGGAGAGCGGTGTCTCACTCACTCAAGACAGTTTTTCATTTCATTTGTTTAAGCTCTGAGTAGTCAGTAGGCAGGTGTCTGTCCAACAGGCACGTCACCTGAGCAAGGCTACTGCAGCACTGAACTTGGAACCCTGAAACGGTCCCATCTGCAGCCAGAGAGATGATTTTTTTTTTTCTGAGGTTGGCTGTATAGTGAAGTGCCCTGTTTTATAGGGACCTGTGACAAGGAGCTTTGTGAGAGAGGATAATAACAAGTTTCCATCTTGCCTTACTGTGCAGCACTTTGTCTCAAAATTACATGTGCTGTGCCATCGTTTCGCACAGTTTCATTGACTCATCGGGGCTTGGTGCCAGCGCTGAGCTTCGTCTGTTCCTGCCGGCAGAGCCATCTCATGTGCGTGTTATAGAGCTACTCGGATCTCCAAACAGGACGAGTGCTGAGAAAGAGGAAACAGAAATGACAAAAGGCTACAGATGTTTGGAGAGCCGGGGACTAACACAGGGGCTGCCAAAGAAAGAATAGAAAACAGCGAAAATAAATAGAAGAGAAACACATAATAATGTGATGTTGCAAAATCCCTATAAAGGAAAATGAAAGTCTGAAATATATTTCACAATAGGAATAATGATTGTAGTGCCCTGTGGTATTTCCCAACATCCTTTCTGTGCTGCCATGGTATGGTGGTTTGATTATATTTGATCATTATTTGTAAGCTGGTTTCATTTGCTCTTTATATTCCTTTTTCCTGTTGAATGCTTGTGAGCTAGCACAAGAAAACACTTTTACAGTTTTACATAGGGTTGTCTTATTTTAATATTTGATAGCACTCGATAAGAGAATAAAGCCGATAGACTATTGACGTGTAATTTTCTTCAAGGAATTTTAAATATTTGTTTTTATCGATATGTTAAATATCTGCTCTTCTCTAGAACTGCGGAATTAAGTTCTGCTCTGCACATGCTGAAGTAATAGTAATATAATGAATGCACACAGGTATATTGGGGGCCCAGCTTAAGGTATGCTCATCTAGAAAGAGTACAATGTGCTTAAAGGCAGCAAGGCCCCGCAGCGTTGGTGAGAAGCGGGGGTGATGGCAGTGTGGAGGGCATAGCCAGGCCTCTCCTGGTGCCGTGACTGGCTCACACTATCACACGCTGCGCGCATCTTCAGCGCTGCTGCTGCTGCTACCGGCTGCAGCGAGCATGGCCAGGCCACAGCTCTGCGTCCTCGAGGGAGCTCCGGGCAAAGCGTGTGGCTTGCGCAGCCGGCAGGGCCGGAGGGGGCCGTTCCGGCAGGCAGGCAGTGCCGCGGAGCGCAGGTACCGCTGGGCACCCTTCCCTCTCCCCTCGCAGCTTCACACCGTGACCAGGTTCCCTGCCTGAGCAAGGCCAAGCGTGAGGAGTGCGCTCGCCTTCCTCGTTAATCCTCACTCTAGTATTTTGCCTTCTGTCTTCTCTGCACGCTACATGCTGCTTGCAGAGACATATCTAGTGCCTGCCAAAGCCTTTACTTGGGCCCATTGTGCTGATCAATCCCCACATCCAGAGACACCCAGAACAGTTGTGTTGTCCTGGGTGGGTAGGAAAAAGCGGCAAGCTGCATTCCCATAACACTGCTGCAGAATCTTAAACAGCAGCCTAGGCAGAATATTTCCTATCTTCATTACTCCAAATATCAGTGTAGGCCACTCATAAACTCCTCATTCTTTTTCAATACTTGTAAATATAACATTGTACATTTGTTAATAAGAAGAAAATGAGTTCGCAATTCTCTGTGAAATATGAAAAGAAGATAATCACACAATGCTTCAGTAATGCAGGGCTCTGAGATGTGTTGTAGTGCTACAGCTGTCAGCCTCTCTGTACATGCAAATATCATGCTGTCAGAAGCTAATGTGGTGAAATAGGTTTTCATTTTAGATGAACAAGTATTCCAATTATAATTTCTTTCAATTCCAGTTACAGTGCTTTGGGCGAACGTGGTTAACAGCAATTCAGTGTGCAGCATAAGGAAGTCCTTTACATGCTGCTTTGAATTGCAGGACCTACTACAGCTTGTTGCAATTGCAGGACACATTGCTATGGGTACAAAAGGGTAGTCAAGGCACTTCCTTTAATGCCACTTCAATTTTTATAGCTTTTTAAATGTGACATTTAAATTTCCATTTATCACTCTTATTCTTGGTCCAGAAGTTGATTTGTCATTGATAATTGGTAGAAGCCCTACCTGACTAATTTAGAGCTCTCTTGGCTTTTGGAAATCGAGGGGTTACCTAAAGAAAAATAGCCATGTTCCCTAACATTCCTGATATAAGTGAGAATAGAATACTTAATAGCATAGATGAAATGTGAAATACATAACCGTAAGCATAAAATTTTAGTTGACACTTTAATTGTATTTCTGAAGGCAGTAGTTTTGCTGAAAAAAATGACCTAGTTGGTAGCAGAGTTAGTAAAGTGATTCCTAAGGTGTGTCTGGCTCCTGCCAAAGTTGTTTGGCAAGAAAATGTTCATGCATTGAAGTTAACAAAACTCTACCCAGGTTTTATGGTTTTCTTTGCATTTTGAGATTAAAATCACAATTTAAGTAGTTTTTAAAATACAGTGTCTAAAAGAAAACATTTAGATTTTAATTCCATTTTGTGATAGTTTGTGACTGCCATTAAATTTCCGTTTGGAACCAGATATTAGTTCTTACCCTACTTGATAAAAACTATATCACTTTTTAGCAAGATGAACTAATTTATTCCATTCAAATTTGTGAACATTTAAAATACTAAGTGTGTATTTCAATTTACTCATAGTATGCAAGTTTTACAAACTAAGAATCAGTCCTAGAAGCTCACAGATGCCTAAAGTGAAACAGTCGAGGTCTGAGACAGTTAAGACAGGAAGAAAAATTATTCCGATTTATTTCTCTACTGGAGGCTGTGTCCTGAAAAGTAGCTTTGATGCAATATCTTCTTTACCAAAGACATATTCCCCATATACAGTGACATTAATTCACACTTATGGTATTTTCTGGTAAGGCTTTGAAGAGTCCGCACAGGCCCAAGGTTGTCCTGCAGAGCCCCGTATGGAGCCTGAGTCGCAGCGTGCCCAGCAGCAAGCGCAAAGCTCGACTCCTGCACTTGTTTATTTACTAAAAGTGAAATATAATTTTACTTGTAAATTAGGAACATTTAATGCACAAGTTATTGAAAAGGACTAGTCAAATTTCATGTCTCATTTCTCTAGAATTTTCTTCAGGATTAAAAATTCCGTTACTGCAGTTTGAATAATTAGTATATTATATATTTCTATTTGAACTGCAACAGAAAGCAATGTTTAAGAAAGTCCATATATGTGCAAAGGGCTTGTCTTTTGTAAACTTGTTCATAGGTTTGTGAAGGCCCATGGTTTGCAGTTAAAATTGTTGGTTTACTGCATATATATCCATGTCATGGTACCCTAATTTTAAAAAAGTGTTCAATACAATGCCTAGAAAATGATATACCACAAAATTATGTTAAATAATACTCTTACATACTTTAATCTATAGGGTTTTTTTGTCAAATTCAGACCATAAAAAATAATCCATATCTGTGCTCTGATAAAAATAACAGTGGGATATATTTTGGTCATGAACTAAAATGAAATTCAGCAATCTGTCAACACTGTTGATCTATTTCTGAATGCTATTTAATCTGGTAATGAAAGACACAGTATCTTCTCTCTTTTTTTCTTCTTCTTCCTGTACTTAACTGGAAAAATCTTTTCAGGTGCTAAGCACCTGTGGCTCCAAATCAAACTAGGTGCCTTGCCTAGTTTAAATTGAGAATTCGGCAGCAATCAAAAGTGCTCTTCAACAAGTCCCTTTTATTGCAGGGATGACCATCTGCCCTTGTAAGCTCTGACAGGGCTATTTTGGGATAGTTTAACTAGTTAGCTTTGAAATGATTGGAATACATGTTAACAGCACCAAAAAAAACACTGACCGAAAGCAAGAGCACTTAACTCTCGTGCTGACATGGTGGTAGATTATTCAAAATCATGTTGTAGTTGCTTCAGAGGAAAAACTTTAGAGAGATTTATGTTGACAAACAGTGACAGTACAATTTAAAGCTAAAGTCACAGACTCTAATTCCAGATTAAGCTTTGCTGTCTGAATGCCAGTGCACTCGCTTTCTTAACATAAAAAGATCCCATCTATCCCTTTACTTTAGTTGATTGCTGGAACTTAGTGGAAATGCTCACTCACAGAGTGAGATAGAGGATGAAATGCTGTGGATTAGTGCAGGCAAAATTTGGAACGCATCATGCCCTGTGTCTCTAGAAATTGCATGCCCAGAGAAGGGCTACTAAGATGAGGCAGGATCTCTTGTGTTCAGCCTGGAGAAGAGAAGGCTTGGGGGGGTGGTGTGTGGGTAATCTTATCCATGTGTGTATCTAAAGGATGGGGTTGGACACTTGTCTGTGCAGCCCAGCAATAGGATGAAAGGCAACAGGCAATAGCTGAAGCACAGGAAGGTCCCTCTTTACTGTGAGGGGGACAGAGCACTGGAACAAGTTGTCCAGAGAGATGGTGGCATCCCTGGATATCCCTGAAAATGTGCAGAATCTGCCTGGACTCCATCCTGTACGATGTGCTCGAGGTGACCCTGCTTGTGTGGGGCAGGGGGACAGTTGAACTAGGTGATCTCCAGAGGTCCCTTCCAACCTCAACCGTTTTGTTTCTGTGAAATTATCGTTTTATGCATTAAAACAGGGTTTGGTCCATGTAGATTTTTTTTAACGGGTAATGGCAGCATTTTTCATATTGATAGAGAAAAGTGGGATGCATTTTTCCAAAATAACCAGTTAGCTTGTCTCATAGTAACTGAATGTCCAACGTGGCTATGTTGTGCTCACATCCAGCCTAAAATTACCATGAAAAATGCAAGCAGAGCCAAGAGCAGCAGCTTTTGCTGATTTACCCTTCTTCCTCTCCCCATCTGGGCCTTTCATGTTAAGGGATGAACACACTTGGTTTATTTGAAGAAGAAATTAATGTTAAAATAAGAGCTGAATGTGTGAAAAAGAGCAAGTTGAGAAAGCTGATCTACCTACTAAGAATAAATATAGTATGAACAACTAAAACATAATGAGTTATGCACAGATTATTATGCACAGATAGCTTCAGGAGCCTTAAAAAATAAAACAAAAAACAACAACAACAGAAAAACGCCCTGCATCATATATCTAGCTTTATGATGTTAGTATTTCTTCTTGCTATCCAGTAGGGTTTTGCATGTTCCTTTTCTCATCAACTCCTATTCAAGCAGGAACCTACTCCCAAATTTCTTTCGGAGAAGGGGGAAAGCCAGAACGGACACACTGTTCTGAACAGATGCTGCAGGGCTTTTCAGGGATCCCTTAGAAAGGGCACATGGAGAATCAGCGCAAGGTGCGTTCAGTGCAGCCTCTCACCACAGGTGACAAAATGGCACATTTCTGGGGTTGAACATATTTATGCTGATAATAGATGCTATTTTTATTCAGTGCTGAACCGAATCATGAGGAATATTCTCACATGCTGAATTGCTCTGTCCTAGTGAACAGAAATCTAGTGATGAGGTATTCTGGTTAGCGTGTTTTTACTGTGGCCAAGTTCAGAATAAAATGTTAGTCGGTGTTCTTTGTGAGCTTTTCAGCATTGGCTGAAAGAAAAATAACAGTGACAAACTGTAGATTAAAAAATAGGTTATGGTATTAAGGTTAAAAAAATGCTGCACCATTCATACAGGCTTTAGAAGTCTGTATGAAGTCCTGCACACAAAGTCTAGGATATCTCTTTAATGTAGGCCTTCCAAGATAAACTGTAATGTAAACAAAACTGCAAACAATGAAAGAGCTCAATTAACTGAAGAGAATGAGGATGGAAAGTCAGAAAATGAACATGATTAGGTGGTGCCTGTTATTATTGTTGGAAGAATTTCTGTAATCACTGTGCTACTGACTCTTTGCATCTTTGAATTGTCCCTTTTCTTTAATATTAGTGCTGACAAATTTGCCATTAGCAGTTTCAAGGAATGTGCAGATCTTATCCTTTATGTGGGGGCTATTTTTTGAGAGGTAACAAGGCTCATTTGTATAGATTCTTTGATACCCAGCACACTTGCAACAGTGAATTGACCTCCATTCCCTTCAGAGTGGAGTGAGCACCAAGAGCATCCCAATACTTATTGATCTGGTTTTGGAGGGTTTCCAATGTGATAGCTTTGTTCCATTTTCAGAGCACTTTCTGTCGCATACTAAGGATTTGAGTAACATAGGCCTAAATGACTACAAGTCCTAGGTGGGATAAAACTAAAACTTCCTAAATCTGAGATACCTAGAGCTTTGTACTTTCGAATGGTAAAGAAGAATCTGGAAAAAAAATCGGTATAACAGGACACAGATGAGACCAGAACTTGTCCAGAAGACATGTCAGAATCTGCCTGCCCAATACAGTTGGGGCTATCGGGGTCAACTGAGTGAAAATCGCAGACACTTTTTTAACACTTAAGCACTCTGCTGTTTGTATTGTTTGGAAATATGCTCTGTGCAGATCAGTGAGGGGGCTAAGTACTTGTGGAATACAGTAATTTAGGAAGATGCTCAGGAGGAAGATTTGAGTGTGTAGTTCTAGGAGCTGCACAGGTCTGCAATCAAAAAATCTGATTTGGGCAATGCTTGCAAAGTGAGATCCCTCATACTGTTTTTCTGCTTTCATGTGATACCTCAGTGTTCTGCAGTGCTTGATATAGTCAGGAGTCTTTTCCAGCATGTAATAACGTGGAACTGGGACAGCACACTCAAGTGCTGGCCCTGCGTTGGCTCTCTGCCTGTACAGTTGGAAAATGTTGGAATGTCACTGTCCTCTCAGCAGTTAGATAGTGTGGTTACTGGGGTGTTTCTTAACCATCTTTTTAAAACAATCTTTTTCAGGCTTTCCTGTTCTAAAAACATTTTTAACTGTGTCTGTCTTTTTAGTTCTTCGAGGCTGTATCTGATCCAAGACGATGCTGCATCTCCTTAAAAAGGCATTCTTGGTGATGAAGGCTGACTTTGAAGTGATGGCCCTAAGCGATGATTGATTTAATACTGCTGAATGAGCAAAGATTGATGGGTCAGGTGTAAAGGCACAGGACCATTCATACCCAGACCTAATACCTCCAAGCCCTTGTAAAGGATGGCAGGATCAGCTTAGACAGGAGCCTTAATAGTTCTTAATGGGAGTGGGAGCTGTGTGGCAGAAGCATTTCTTTGTGTGAGAGAGAGGGGAAGGAGGGAGGGATTTTAGCTTCTTTAGAAAATAAAATGCATCATTAATCTAGATGTGACAGTAGCATAAGCCGTGGGAACTCTCCCGAGCAGCGAGCCAGGAGCCCGCCTGGTTTGCTGCCCCTTACCAGCTGCAGTTACATTTTTGCCTCACAGCCGGCTCCTTTCCTGGAGCTGGAATGGA
This sequence comes from Tinamus guttatus, assembly GCF_059628265.1. Lineage (NCBI taxonomy): Eukaryota > Metazoa > Chordata > Aves > Tinamiformes > Tinamidae > Tinamus > Tinamus guttatus. Next base: position 3,010,366 of record NW_028288781.1, on the reverse strand, counting down.
CCAACTGTGCCTCCTCTGCCAGAGGGAGCGTTTCAGGCAGAAAGTACCTAGAAAACATCCCTGAAAGAGTTGTCCTCCTGGATGCAGCCTGAGGGGGATGGAGGGGCAGAGAGATGCCAGTTCTCCATGGTTAGCAGGCTAATGGGTGGAGGGTGTTACATCTGACAGGCAGCTCACATAGAGCCTTGGTCCTTACGCCTGAATGCCACATGGGAGTGCAGGAACGGCGTGACATGGGAGCCAATGGTATTTCTGCCCAGCGAGAGGTTTCAGCCAGTTTTTCTGGCACAGCTGGGCCAGATCAGTTAGAGAATCTGACCTGCATTAAACTTTGGCTCACATTTCCCAGCCTGAAAAAGAAGGAAGTAAAAAAGCAGGAGATTTACAAGAAGTGACGACTCTTACAAGGAGTCAGGATTCATGCCCTCTGCCTGGAGTCTTAGAGAGATCTGTGTTCAATATTGACGTGGTGAAGCTAGAGGAAGAAAGGATTTGATGAGAAAAATCTGGCTTCTCAGTGACTGTATTTTTAAAATATAAAAAGTACTGCAGAGTGAGTTTCCATTCTTTTTGAGCGTGATCTTCAGAAGGAACATCTATTTTTCCCTTCCCTTCTTTAAGAGGTAGATACCTTAGATACAAAGGTAGTAATGAGAGAGTATGAATACCTGATAATTTTGTGTATTTGCCTATACACTGTTCTGAATACATAAATTTCCCCTTTTCCATGAATAAACACTTCCCTTTAAACACTTTGTAAGTATTTTTTTTCTTTAATAACAAATAGGTCATGTGCAAGAGAGTGTGAAAGCTAACAGATGTGAGGCAAAGAACAATTATGCATAAGGAATGCATGAAGGAATTTTATACATAGATATGCAGGAAGTTTTTAAAGGAACTGCAGATAAATATAGTGCAAACAGAGGAGGCTGAGCTGCTGCCAGGAGGGTACTTATATAATTGATGGGCTTGTCTGTCTGTGTGGCTGTTTTTCTCTCTTGTTTGATGAATAGATCCACTATCCATCAAGGTACATCTCTGTCCCCAAGTGTGGTCTCCTGCTCAATGCATGAGCTTTTGATATGCTTAGACATTTCTATGATGAATATGTCAGCAATTTTTGGAATGCAGCCTTCTCTGTGTCTTGCTGATTTCTGGGCCACTGTATTGGCCACTTCTCATTCAGGGCAAGAGGGCAGCGATAGTTGGTGCAAACAGAAAGTTGGAATCAAGCTGTGCATTCCTGGCAATGCCAAGCAGAAGTCATTATGTTTATTTACATGTATTTTCCTGGTTATTTTTATAACTGGTGTCTCATTGTGCCTACTTTGTAAATTGTACTCTTTGTCTCATGCTAAAGTAGAAATTTGGGCCTTCATCTCATAAGCAAGTTAATGTGCTGATGAAGTCCATGTTAGTCAGGAAAAAAGAGGTTTGTAGCTGTGTGTGACTGGAAACATCAGGCTTGCTGTGCCAAGCCAGAGTCCTGCTGCTTTGCAATATGATTAAAAAGGATCCTAAACTGAATAATATATTACCTGTGACCAGTGAGATCAATCTGATTGAAAATTGATTTTCCTATTCCATTTAATTTGAAGATAATTGAATGTCTTTGTTCTTGGTCTTTCTTTTAGACTTCTGCTGTCTGGATGGTCTTTGTGGGTTTCCTTGTAAGTTTGTTGCCCCCATCTGCACTCACGCCCGCATACACAGGCACGTGTGCACACACACTCACACTAATAGCTACGCCCCTTGCTTAGCATTTTGTCCCATGGATCTCTGCATATTTCCCTGCCAACTTGTTTGGTCACTGAGTGACAGTTAGATCCAGAAAAGCCAGAATGTGGATCTTCAAATCCAGAAATGTTTCTTTTTATTAGGTAAGCTTAAACAGTTAACAGTTTTGCAGTTGATATGCTTTAGATAGAAGCAAGAAGGAAACTGGCTTAAGGTATAGACCAGAGGTTTCCCATGATCCAGGTGTTATGTGCCAGACATAGGTTCAATTGTGCCGTGTATAACTAAAAAAGGGATCTTGGTGAGATGGGATAGCATCTGGTTACTGAACCAAAACAACCTGCTTTTCTGCTCTGCTAGACTTTGCCTTGCCACATACGTATCAAAGCTGGCATGTAGACCTTTGCTTGAGATGTGATTTGTTAGTTTTGCAAAGGCACAGATCTTCCTACAAAAATCAGGTGGTGAGCCCTTGGAAGGGCATGTAACCCATAAGACGTGGGTTGCATGCAGCCTCAGATGTAGAGCATGTTTCTAAGGAAACTAAGTGTTTGCTCTCCAGGGCAAAAATCCCAACTTTCAGAGTGGGATTTGGTCACTTTATACCTAGATTTCTAGTGCCATTTTCAGCATTGTAGCATACCTTACTCCCCAGTGCTGCTCTGGTCTACCTTAGGTCCTCTGTCTACCTGCTGTGGCCATATACAAACTTCTGCCATACCCCAGGAAGTCTAAAATGTAAAATGGCACTGGTTGCTCTGATGAAAGTAATTGGGAGGTGTTGTAAGAAATCACGGGAGCCTTGGGCAGCAATGATGAAACAGCAAGAGCTTGTGATAAGGGCTGGAGTTTGTGAGGCAAATCCAAGAAGAGTGTCAGTGCTGAGGAGAAGACAGATAGCTAAAGGAACTTCAAAATATAGTATCTTGATTTTTTTGAAATTGATGTGTGTTTTGTGACAAGGAGGGTGGAGAAATCACTAACTACTTTCCTCCTGCAGCAATGGAAAAATAGTTCACGCAGGATTTGTCTTTCAGTAGGTGTTTTTCCGTGTATAATGTTATAGTTTGGTTGGTAGGGTTTTGGGCCAAATTAATTCAGAGGGTTTGCAATCTACAAACCTGCAAATTTATCATTACTATACAAGACTACTACAAACCAAACTGATGGTTCAAAAGTGTTTTGAAATAGATGGATTTTAGCATAAAGAGGTATTTTCAGGAAAGCATAAAGCCAAAAATAGAGGTAAAGAAAATGCATGTGGCAGTCATGACTGGTCAGTAACAACAGGGATGTCACTAACTAGGCCACGCACAGAAAAAGAAAATCCAAGTGGATGGACTTCTAACATACATATGCTGCAGGGGGAAACAGTACCTGCCGCGGCTGCTTTGAGGAGTGAGTGACAGGTTCATGCATTTAAAAAATTGGCTGTAGATGAAAGAAGTTGGGGTGCAGTCAGCCTGGGGCCAGAGTGACGAGTGCGGGCACTTTGGAGCCGAGCCCTGGCCTAGTGCTGGCCTAAGCATCTGCTTGTTCTGCTCCCGCCTACAGCCGGCTCCAAGTTACGCAGCCAATTACACAGTGCTGTTCTTAATGAATGAGTTGGCAAGAGCTAAATCAACTCAGATTTGAGATGGCAACACATGGCCAATACATTTGAATTATTATTTTTACCTTTGTAAAAAAGACTGATGGATATCCTTGTCATTTAAGTGGTATTTCTTTTAGTGCTAAAAAGAAACTGGTTATTTAGCAGTACCACATCGCTTAACGCTCTCGCTTACCTTTTTGGTGTTTTTAGCTATTGCATTGCAACTATTGCACAAAACAACATTTAAGAGTTTTGCATCTTTTTACACAAAAATAAGAGGGTGATTTCTTTAATTAAGTGAGGCCGTTGCAGGAGAGAACTGTCTGCTTCTGCTGCAGTGGCTGAACATGAAGAGGAGAGTGGCGACAGTCCTGCTTTGTGGGCAGCTCCTTGGGGCCTGGCTGTGTCCAGGCGATGCCCCTCTCCTGTGCCATGTGTAACCATCTGGTTCTTCTCTTGGCTAGTAATTGTGGATAAATATCGGTTATAAATTCTGTGCCTGGCCTTGACAGGTGAGGTTCTTAAGACTCATTTGCAGCTCGTAAGAAGAGACCTTTGGAGATGAAGGCCAGCACTAGGAAATCATTAGTACATCTGACTGCTTGCTAATGATTATTGCTGTCACTTGAGAAGACCTGTGCTGTATATTCCTGTATCCTCATGTGAGAAGTTATGAGTCTTACCAGCTTGGGCCTGAGCTGGAGAAGGCGTACGCTTAACTAACACAGACGTGGCTGGGAAGTTCACGTTGCAATTAGACATTCAAAAGAGAAACCCTTACCACAAACGCTAGGAGTGTACAAAGATAGGTAACCTCAGCATTCAATTGTCTAGTTTCTATCAGAAGAAATTGGGTGTTGTACAGAGGATGTTTTGCTTTTGTATTTTTTGTTTGTTTGTTTTAATAAGCCATTTTCTTACTCTGTTCACACTACTGATCTTTCCACTTCTTTGCTTTACGGAACCATTTATCTCACCGTCATTCCTGCTAAGGACAGCCACTTAAATGTGACCTTTTTATAAAATAGGATCTATGTGGCAGAGGACAAAACTCTTGCAAGGCTTCTGATTTTTGAATGCTGAAAAATCTCAGAAAAGGGAGAAGTAGTAATACTAATTAATCTTCTTTCAAATACATTAAGAACTTTGATTTCCGTGTGATTAAGCGCTAGCCTTCTTGAAAGAAACAAAGGCCAAGGGATACGATTTTACATTTGTGAGTAAAATTCTTAATTATTTGTATATGATTACATAGGATGTCTTAGACTTGGAGAATAACTGTAGAAATGTCAAAAAGTAAATTTTTGCCCTCTATGAATATTTCAGTTCCCCGGCTATGAATTTTAAATATCCCTTTTGGAGTAAAAGTATCCATTTTAGGTACATTCGTGTGCTCCATTCTCCAGTGCTTCATTTCAGGCCTCCAACTCTTTGAGAATACAGCGTTTTCAACCCTCAGCATTCAAACCTTCTTAAGTTCCCTCACTTAAGTTCCCCACTGCCACCCCCAAACTGAGAGAGAAAAAAAGTGCTTTTTTTTCTTTGTTGCTTCCTAGTGAGAGAATTTAAAGTGCAGTATTTTAAAAGCAATTAAAAGCTCTGAGCTCCAGAAACATCACGTGAGAAGAGCTGAGACTGATACATAATCACTTAAGTCTTTCTTCCCTCCCACCCCTTCGGTGCTTCCATCTACCTGCCTGGCATCTTTTACCTGACAAAGTTTTGTCAGGGAAATATGGATGGTTTCCCCTCAACCCCATCACTGCCTTTGGGCAAGCCCATCACTCATCATTGTAAGAGGTTGCTGAAGTGTCCCACGACTGGAGCATCCCACAGCCTCAGGAGTCCTTCATTGTCCATCCCACAGGCAATACCAAGAACTTGAGGAGAAAAGAGCGTAGGGCCCTGGGGAGCAAGAGGTGAGGATGCAGCGCTGTTGAGAAAGGAAGATAAGCAGAGGAGGTCTTAATTCAGTGAAGACTTGCAGTGCGGCCTGTCTTGCAGTCTGCTTCGTAGTGATGTTGGCATGTGCGGGAGATGGGGGCACAGAAAAGTGAGGAAGGAGAAAACAAAGCTACCAAGCTGCCACGTATTCCCATTGAGTTTCTAGCCTTAGTCAGGCCTCCTGTAACAGACAGGTTTTCCAGTTATGCTTGTAAGAAGTTAATCAAGCCCAGAAAATGAAACTTTTGGATACATACATGTTTTTCATTACTTTTCTAAAATATAAGCTCCTAAGTTTAGCTATATTCTTAAAGAATCCTAACAAATATAAGACCGTAACTGTACTGTGTGGTCAGCCTTGTATTTTCCCTCTATTTCATATGTTTCTTTGGAGCTTTACTTTTTTATACCTTTTCTTGTACTGAGGAAATGAAACTTTCAAATTAGGTGTGAAATAGTCATTTTTCCCACAAAATCTTATTACAGATCCACTGTGCTATGGAGCAGAAGTGGGTTCTTTGAAAGAAGAGCTGCTGTATTTGCTCTGAAAACTTTCTCTGAAAAGTTTCTAAAAAGTGGATTTCTTATCTGTGGACAAGTCTGTTAGTCAATGTCTTTATGGCTCGGTGTATGGCTGTATCATATATGAGGCCTCATATTTTTAATGCCTTGTTAAAGCAGGAAAAATAGGAAATAAAATTCAAGGTGATAGTGAAGAGAATTTCTAGTATCTGAGTGGGAGCCTTATTATTGTTGAATCCTTTTGCAGGTTACATTGCTTTGGTTATCTCACTGCTGAAAAAGGTGCTCTACAGTAGAGATCGGTAGGGGAGTCAATTTTAAATAACAGCTATTTTTCTACTTAGTACAGTTTTACTAAATGCTTTTTCTCATCAGTCACCTCGTGAACTTTGTTGGTTCAGTATTTTCAGAGTCATTTAGATAACAGATTCAGGTTCTGTTATATTTTAAGTTGAAGGCTTTTGATTTAGAAAAGATGGAGAAAAGTTTTGTTAACCTAGAATGTGGCAAAAAATTTCATTCAGAATTTTTTTTGATAGACAGCAGTATATAGGTGTGGATTGCTGTGGATAGGAAAAGTGAAATATGCCATAGAAATGTTCATAGGAAGTTTAATTGTTCATTCTTCAACAGTGTTTTTTTAATAAATATTTTTGAAGAGAAATAACATTTAACTTTTCTTATTATTCTGTATCGGCAGGGATGATTCAGTGTGCAGGAAACTGTTTTTTTGGTTGATATCTGTACAGATGTTTTTTATCACAGATCAATAGAGCCTGATAACAGAACAATATGTGATGGTTGTTCACGCTTCTGATTCTGGACACTTTTTAATTAAGAGTGAAAAGTACTGTTCTGAGCAAAAAACTATGGGGATGATAAAAGGTCTAATCAGATTTTGACATGGGATGTAACAAAGGTGCTTATATAGAAATGCAGCATTGGGCATAAAGATCCAAGGGAAATAAATATATTAAGTCCTATTAAGGACTAATATGTTAAGGCCTATTAAGTCCATCTTGATAAGAAACAGAAGGTGAGGTGAGAGTAGGTGGAGAATCTTTGTTCACTGTTCTATGGTTTTTTGCAAGGCTTACTTCTCTTGTTTCTGTAGTAAAGCTAAGAAAACAAGCGTGTGCGAAACTCTTCACCTGTTCAGTTCACAATAGTGTGGCAGACGGAAAGCACAAGGTTAAAATAAGTTCTTGTTAGTCATAAAGTGACATATTTTACCACCTGCTTCGTGCTCCATAGTTATTCACTCTGTCAGATGCTTCACAGAGGTGGCAGGATTAAACCCCAAATTTGAATGACAACCTTATGCTGTTTGGCTGCAATGTTATGGTTTAAATGGAAGCTGGTTCATTTGTTATTCTTTCATTCCATGTCAAAAGCTTTTGCCTAAAAACTTCTCTGTTATGAGACAGGATAATTAAACTGTCTACTTTAATTCACAGTAGTAATTGAAAAGAGTACCAGGTACATGCCGAGTTATGGAGGAGAAGGGGTCTGTTGACAGTGGCCAAATTGGTGTGGTACCAAGGTCATCTGTCGAATGTAGCTTGGCAGAAGCTGGAGGAATTCCTCTGCAGCACATGCGCTTTGCCTGCTAGAGCTCTAGGGGACTTAGTACCTGCTAGATTCCTAAAATACAACACAGAAGACCACTTCATGTTTTCAGTGGATGTAATGAAAAATATTACTGGGTATATGTCCCCTAAGTTTTTCATAAAATCTGCCCTTCCTGTCTTAGAGTTTCTATCGCTCAACCATTTTCTGACTTGAACAAAAATGTCTTTAGTACCACCAAGCTCTGTGGGGGTATTCTGAATGCACAGTAAAAAAACAATATTTTTCTCCTGTTTCTCACACAAACATTGTTTTTGTGAAATGTGTTATGTAAAGGACCTGCACAAGAGAAAAATACAGGACATTATGGTCCAAATTTTTCCTCACTCTAGCCACTTCCAGTCCAATTACCTGTTTTGTCTCGCAAGCCTGTTTAGACAGGAGGAGGAAATAAAAAATTAAGTTCAGAAGCTAAGCAGGCTGCTCCCAAATGCTCTTTGTTGAACCAGTGCCCTGAGCAGGCACTTGTAAAGCCTTTCCCCGACACCTCATTGAAGGGACGTGCTCCTTTGGTATTTGGTTTTGCATCTCTCCTTCAGTCCTTTGACCACAAAGAAGGAGCCTTGGCATTGAAATGTGTACATTTTTGTGTGTAAAAGCAAGGGCAAATTTATATGAGAAATGAAGAATCCTATGCAATAAATCTCTTAGAAGAAGAGAGTTTGGCAGTTTCTCTGCCTGTGCTGTTCCTGGTTTTGTGCTGTGGGTGTTTTCGCTGATTAATCACCTCATAGGCAGCAAAGTGCAGTGCCTTGAGCAGATCTGAGGTGTTCGCATTTGCATGCAAACAATTTGAAGTAGAACAGCCACAGCAAACCTTGAAAGCTGCACGGATCAAAAAGTGAGGGAGGCAGGTAGCAACCTGTGGGGTTTTGGCAGTGGCAATTTGCACGTGTATCCTAAAACATGCGTAAGCAGAGGGCTAGGCATGATATGTGGCATGGCATATGTGCAGGAGGGGTCATCCGGGATTTCTCCCATTTTAGACTGAAACTAGCTTAAAAATCCTTCATTACTGAGAAGAGATTGGAGCAGAATGCTAGTGCAGGGATTTGGGTGGTCCACAGAAAGCAATACAAAGACACAAATCTTGACTATGCGAGACAGTTGTCTGTAAAAAAAGAACTATTTTGGACTTGCTTTTAAACACTGATTGGATTTTTTTTTTTTTTGCGTGTGTATGAATTTTGCCCTGTGGGATATCATCTTTCCTTCCTACTTAGATACAGACTTGATGTTTGGTGGTAACTGTGTCTGCTGCAGGGGTTGGGTTCAGAGTGGGTTCCACATATTAACAATACAGAATGTATGAGAGGCGTAAAGCTCGGAGCTCTGTATTTATATACGAATCAGCCAGGCTCCTGCTGGTTAAACTGCAATGGAAGAGAGTTTGCACACATGGAACTTAACTCTTGTTTCCATTGAAGTCAATGTGCTTTCGTTCCAAGAAGAAAGGAATCTGTTTTGTTTTTCCTTTTGGCATTGGAAACGAACGTCTCTCCGGCTTGGAACCCGCTGAAGCATTGTCAGAGATTTTTTTCCATTTTGTGCAACTTCTGCTTCCACTTTCTGAAGCTTTTGCTTGTTTGCTTGAAATGACTATTGGCATTGCTAGAAGAAATACAGACGGCGTGTTAATTGAAGGAAAGGGTGTGTGTTAATTTTTAAAGAGCCTGGCATGATTTTATTTGGCTGGCAAAACTGCAAGGGTACCTTTCTAAATCACTAAAGACATCAGACAAAAAACAATTTCTGTAACTTTGGCTAGAGCTGCAGAGAATGTTGCTGTGACTTCAGGGCTGCTTTTACGGCAGTATAAAACCATGGCTCGTCTACAAAAATAAGTCTCTGAAACAGTAGGGTTTCACTGAATGCTGCCTGTAATTTTTGTGTGGCAAAACCCCAGCACATCCTTAGGAAGCTGTATGTTTGTTTGCCTTTTTATTAACAAGCTGTTGGCTAAATAAAGTTCCATTGTTGAATGACTAAGCCAGGCAAATATTTTGATGCAGACATACAGCAGTTCCTCTTAAAGGCTGTAAAAGAAACATCTGGCTAGATGACTGAACACTGTGCGTAACAGGGGATTTCTGGGCTGAATGGTCAAGGACTTTGACTAATCGCAAGCACCAATTCTTGCACAAAGGCCATGGGCACCTGCTAGTGTGACCTGCTCCTGCTTCCTTGTTGCACAGGTGATGCTCTTTCCAAGGGACACGTGTTTTGTGCTTAGCTTGTTGCTCTTTTTCCCTGCAGCTCCCTTTTCATCCCATTTTACACCTGTGCATATGCTGTGCGCGCAATAGGATATCAGTGCAGGTGTGCAGCCATAACCTAGTGCCCCTAGTTAGGCAGTAAATCACTTGCTCGTTCTTGGAACGAGGCGGCTCTTAAAAATTCCTCTGATATTTATTGTTCCATGCTAGACAACTTAGTCAACTGTTGCCAGTTTTTAAGATGTCTGTGATGCTGTTCAGAGATGCCTTGCAACTCCTCCAACATAGGCTGCAGCTTAAAGGAAAAGGAGCTCGCACTGGTGATTCAGGGTCCAAATTCCTGCTTCGCTCGTTTGAGATGGATTCGCTGCCACTGCAGGGAAGTGAGGATGGGGAGAGGTGCTCGCAGCCCTGCCTGGCAACAACCCTTGCAGGGAAGGGACCTCAGAGGCTGCTGCGGAGCCCGCGCAGTGCAGATCTCTCACTGCTGTCCTGCACGGGCGCCAGGCGCCCTGCGCCGCACTGAGCCTTCACCCTGAGCGTGACAGACCAGGCTCGGGGGGTGGAATCCCCTCACCTGCACGGCCCCCCGGAGCAGTTCAGAGCACAGTTACACAGCGCACAGTTGTGAAAGCATCGTTGCTCCAGTCCCCAGGACAGAGCTGAAGCAAGCAGAAGCTCTTACTAACAGCTTTCCTCAACTGCAAAGTAGGAAGAAGGCAGTTTTGCAAAAACGTTTGGGTTTAATATTATTCTGCAGCGAGGCTAGACAGTCAAAAGGGAAACAAAGCAACAGAACAAAGAAAGCCAAGAAACAAATTGCTTGCTCCTAAGGAAACTTTCAGCTCCTGGAACATTTGGTGAGCTAAAAGTAGTTGTCCTTATACCCACTGTAAGGTAATGATAAACGAGTGGTTAAAATAAAAATTAATAGGGTGAAACTTTCACTTAAATAGTTCTGTAATGGCTGCACAAATCCATAAAAATCTTCCTCTGGCTGAAAGTGTGGTATGGATTAGCCTGGGGTGTGACGTTTTTAAGCGGGAACTCACGAGTACCTCCGTGTACGTCCCCTTTTCCCTTGCGTGCTTAGGAACACAGCTGATTAGCCAGCCTTGCCTTACGCGGCTTTCTAATGCTTACAAAATACTTAGTCATGCAAAATAATGATTTCTTTCTGAATCCCAGACAAAACAAGTTAAGATTCTTCACACCTGTGCAGATTTGTGAGGGGATAAATTAAGGAGGAAGAAAAAGCGAACTCGAGCCCTGGTTTTGCAAAGCCAGTGTTAAGCTGTGCTGTTTCCAGTCTGCTGCTGCTGTCCAGCTCTTGTGGAAAAGCAGCAGCTGCTGTCTTCCATTGCCTGGATCTTTCCTGGAACATGCTTTATGATTTAAATCACTTCTTTGGGTAGAGAAAATCAGATCTGTAATTCAGCGACAGCCGTTTACATTAACTTGACACCAAGAAATAAAAGCAATTGTAAAAAGGATCACTGCGAGCTTAGAAAAGAGTAAGTCGAACTAACATGAAGCTGCCAATAGCAAAATAAAAAAGAAGAGATACTGAGGTGTGAATCACTGCTTCAGAACGTACAAAGCACACACGCGGTTATTTTGTATGCTTAAAAGTGAAGGCAAATTTGAAAAATGTAGGGCTGTTTTTGTAACATGCAGTGCTTAGAGATCTGGAATAGTCGCTTAGATCAGATCGCAGCATTCAGGTGCTGTGTGGGCATTTCAAGCAAGGGGCTGCCTGTTACCACATGAAATCCTTTTGCCTTTTTTGACTGCAGGAGCCATGCTTCCAAACTTGGTGCAAAGGCAATAGGGGAGGCAGACTGCACGGCCTGATATTCGTGACTCTTTGTGCCACGCTCTTCTAGCAGTGTGTGGCACGGCTGGTGGGTAGCTTTTTATTTTTGCTTTTTCCCTCCCCCTAAATCAGATTACCTAACAGTTAATCTGTTTTGTTGATGTGCTCAGGGAGGGGGCTGAGTGACTGCAGCTCATTCAGGAACAGATTCTAGAGGGAGAGGAATAAAAAAAAAGAAAGAAAGCGCTTTTGAAAGCAAGCTGTTTCAACCAAACATTTTCCTTTTAGTGATTTGTGGGATTAAATTTCAGGCTGTTGCCTATGGAACTTGACATTAACAGCCAACGCATCCATCACACTAGCTTTTCTCCTCAGCTTTCCTCTTGGAAAAAAACAGAGCCATAGTTTTTCACCATCAGCCTACCTAGCCAGCTTATATGGTTGTGACCACCTTTATGCATCGTTTTTTTAAAATACTAAACAAAATGTTGGTGGTTTAATTCACAAATCCATTTACACCCTCCCACTCCCTTTTTCCTATTCAGCATATGCAGAACAGTTCTGAAATAAGCTGGACTGATCTAAATTACTTTTAACCTGCTGCAGTTTTAGACAAATAATTACTATTTCTCAGTGTATGTAATGATGCATAGGCAAACAATGTAGCAAGCCCAATACATCTTATTTCCCCTTGAACTAGGGGGAGGTGGGAATATGTTATTTTGTTGTTTTGACAGCGTTTATGGTAGTGTCTTTCCTTGCTTCAGTCCTTCAGTTTCTAGATCTTTATATGACTCCTGAATAACAGTTTATGTAGTGCTTAATACTTTGTATGATGTCTGAATAGCAATGTGTCTTGCAGTCATATTTCTTTTCATGACATAAAGGGAAGCAGGGAAGACCTAAGTCTAATTAGAGTGTGTCAATGTGCCTTGTGCATGCTGCTCAGAGGCTTTGCTATTTCTTATCCACATTACTGTCGCAGCTGAGGAGCACTTCACAAGGGCACCCTGATGTGGACCAGAGTGCTTTATCTGTACAGATTACTGCAGTGTAATTCATACAGAGTGAATCCAGACTGCATGCAGCTCCAGTTTGCACAAAGCCTCTTCACAAGAGTAAAAAAAAAATGTGTTAGCTCACATGTAGCAGCTGCCAGGAGATAAAAGTCTAATGAAATTAAGAAAATGTGTAGGTTTCACAGGTTGCATTTGGTGTTATGAAGAAGCAATAATCAGAGCTCGGTAATAAACACTAAAACCACATATATTCTGCATTTTCTAGAATTGTATTTCACATAATTTGTGTGTTAAATGGGGTAAGTTCATGTTTTGACATTACAAAGACAAGATTTCAGCTGGTACAGACAGGATTGAACTAATGTCTAACCCGCCCCCCCTCCCCCAGGCTTAGGGGACAAGCCAGGGACCGGACAATCTTGCTGGGATAGCAGGAAACCTCAGTATGGAGCCGCAGGGTCGTGTGTATGTATCTTATTCAAGTATGTTGTGTTTGCATAACTGGACCTGCTAAACTTGTCAGGGCTGCTATATGCAAGTGTACTGTCTTATTATATGACTGTGTTGCCACTATCTGTATCTTTTTGCCCAGGGAGAGTGTGCAGGTTGCATGATACCTCCCATCATGCTGTTTAGAAGATCTGGAAGGTAACAGGTTGGCAGGTGACATGTGGCCTTTTAAATGCGTTCAGTGCTACAAAATGTTGGAAGAGGCTGTGATGCTGGTGGTGAAGGAGGGGGCATATTGTGCACATACCGATGTGATGGCTGCAGGGATTTTCCAGGGCTGTGAATAATCTGGGAGCTGGTGTAATCAGGCAGGAGTCTCTTTGGCACAGTGACTCCTTGGGCTGCCACGTTCATTAAGTCTCTGTCCAGGTCAGCATGTGTCATTGGGAAGGGTGCAGCATGGAGGGAAACCTCGTGCAGCCCCAGCCCTCGCCCTCTTCTGAAATCTCAGCCAAGCAAAAGATGCTGCTGGGGCCCACAGGTTTCAGACAGCAACTTTTTTTTTGCTTTGAAGCCTGGCATCAGTCTACCTTGGCCCAGTTCCATTAAAAAAAAAGAAAAAAAGAAAAAAAAAATTGAAGATGAACCATCTGCGGGTTGTGTAGTATGTATATACTTCTTATTTACTTAAGTAATTAATTAAAGTGGCGAGTTTCTACAGCTACAATTTGTTTTCCAACTGTTTCGTTTTTAAAATGAGGATATGCTAAGAGTCTTGTATAATTCAAGGCCAAATTCCCCAGAAAGACTTCATATTACATACGTGAACTGCTATGCAGTTTAATAAACAAGGGACAAGGGAAAGGGCAGCATTTCCTGTGATCTAGATGTGTCATTAATACATATGGATATTTGTAGCCAAGTAAGGAATACTGCCTGTATTTAATACTGAAGTGTATTTGAATGAGAAACAAGGTAGCGAATTGGTAATACATCAGTGGCCAACCACATTATCATAGTATAATAGTCCTCTATTCCTAAACGCAAGAAAACTTTATCAGACCTTTGAAACCTCTTGGGATTCACTTTCTGAGTCATTAGCAGTGGTATGAGAGTTTCAAAACTGAATGTTTTAACTTATTTTGTTCCAGATGAGTATTATGTATTAATAACTACAGAAACTATTACCTATGGCCTGGCAACATGTGGCTTAGTTTCAGCCAGCATTGTAAGCTCCCACTTAAAAGCAATACAAGAAGTTCAGTTGCAGCTGTGGTAGTTTCTTCCCAAGATGTTGAAGAAATTGAGAGTTCTGAAAGCTTTAGGTTGTTGTAATCAAAGCTCCAGTGAACCAGACTTTGTTCCAAGTTAAAGAGATGCTAATCTGAAGTAACGTCATTGATCCACGGAAATTACTTTGCATCATTTGGCCCAGATGTCTTTTTTTTTTTTTTTTTTCACTCCACAACTGAATCCGAGCTGAAAAACCCACAAGAGACCCATCTTCAGCGTGGCAGCTGAACCGCTTGCTTTCTCCGAGGGCCTTGGTGTGCTTCAGTGTTTTGGTAGGAGCCCGGCAAGCTCTGTGGTGGCTGTTGCTCCCTTGCGTGGCCTCGAGCTTCCAGGCGGCACGCGGCTCGCTGGGCCCCGGCCCGGCCATGCTGTGCCCTTCCACAGGGCTCATGAAAGCTGCTTTCCCTGGGCTCCCTGGCAGAGCTGCCGTCACGTCTGCCTTAGAAGCTGCCCACCATTCTATGAGAGAGGATGGCTGAAGAAATTCGGCAGAGTGTGAACTAAAGAGTACCTTAAATTTTTGTGTGCAGTTTTGTCCCTGTTTCCGGAGAGCTGTGAACCTCCACACATGCTAGGAATGAAAAAATAATAGACTGGCATGGATTTCAAATGTCTGGGTCAGCGTGGCTGAGCAAGATAATTGCTGGGTGACCTGCCTTTGGATCCTTGACAAAGTCTGTCTTTTCAGCAACGCGTCTGACCTTTGCTTAAGGATAATAAAAAAGTCCACTCTGCTCCTTTCTCTCGCCCCATGAAAAGAAATAGGTCGTTGCCTAGTGTGGTCATTCTTCCCAAAAGGCTTTTGGTAACCACTTTTCGAGTAAGTAATACTTAGATGGACAGCCTTGTGGTTAGGAGCAGCCTTTGGTGTGCGGTGGAATGAGTTCCCCAGTGTCTCACCGATTTTATTGGTTGAAACTGCATGGATTGCATTGCAGGGGATTCATCTTTTGTTTGTTTGCTAGTTAGTTTTAAGTCAAAGTAGTCTAAGAGTGAGGTTGCTTGTCCAAATGAGTGTGATGGTCCCCATTTATTGTTAACTAAGATAGCAAGGTACCAGCAGAGGGTGACTAACCTTTTTTGACTGTAGCACGAGCCTTGAGATAGCTAACTTGTTAGCAATCGATCTGAGGTGATTTTAATTCCATCTTGTGATTTTAGATCAGACTGCTCATTGATTTTGATGGGAGCACACCCAAGCACCCTTCTGTCTCAGCTCCTGAGTGCTGACTCAGTTGAATTGAAGCATCCTCTATTCAGAGTATTATGTTTAAACTATCTGTTTTTTCCTTCTCTCTCCTGTAAGGGTTAAATTGCTATACCCAGGTTTCAGAGATGAAACTCTCAAACAACTTCTGATCTACAGAAATGTCTAAGGAAAAATGCATAATTCAGTTTGTTTTTTCCTTTTTTTATTTTTTTAAACTACATTGCCACTAAATATTTTTAGGAGCTACGAAGCTGCCATGATGTCTGTAAGTGCTGAAACTAGTAACTGAGAGAATAATATAAAAATAGCATTGAAAAAGACCTCAAAAAGTCATCTAGACCTCAAAAAGTCATCTAGGACATCTCTTTGCTTCAAGGCAGGAGCAACTGTAACTCCTTTGTTTTCATAGGGCACAAAAATTTGATTCATATCTTTATTAAAATGAGTGTTCTTACTTACTGGTACTCATTCTGAAGAGGCATAAACACATTTTGCAATACACCAAGATTTTAAAAGGCATTTCTTTTAGTAAGTTAGGTGTGTTTTGCTGTCTTTTTGTTCACAGATGGGACAAATACTATCGGGGACTGCAGCATCCTGTGCATGGGAATCCATCTTATGTTGTTGTCAGTAACCTGACAGTGCTTCCTATAGCAAAAGAGTAGTTCATGACTAGGGAGAAACAGAGGGCTAAAAGGATTTGCTAATAAATGTGAAGCCTTTGTCAATATATTTTGTTGCTATCTTGAATCTGTGTCAGAAGAATACTGAAAACTGAAAAAGTCTGGATGAGTGCACATCTCCTTCCTTTTGTACTTCTGGTTCCTGGAAGTGGCTGTCTGGGTCTAAATGTTTGGTGTGTATTTTAGGAGTAGAAGGTTTCTGTTTATGGACTTTTAATGAACTAACCTCTTAGAGTGCCAGCCTCACCTTCTGGGGGAATCTTTATTTCAATTTAGCTTCACATAGCTGCAGCTTCACTGTAGCTTCTTGCCTAAATTCTTTCAGACTCTCTGGTATTTCTCTCATATCTGAAATTCCTTCATTTTTTGTCTTAAATAGTACCAAATTTGCTGAATTGCTGCCCTTGAATTGCTTCAGGACTTGGTGAACAGAAACAAAGAGAGAAGTGAGAGTGAAATTATTCAGATTCAACTTTAACATGAGCAAGTGGCATTTTCAGGGACTGCCTTAAATACTGCAAACATCCAGAAAATTACAAAAATTATGGGACTGAAACATGAAAACCATGCTGAACCTCAGCAAAATCAGGACTACTAGCAGGATAGATAGTAAAGTAGCAGTGCTGCTCTCCCATGGCACTGAAGAGACTTGAGCACTGAAGAACAGAGGCAGCAAGGAGCTTTGGCTCCTGATACAGACACAGCTTCAATGGGAAAGACATTGCATGCTCCTTTGCTTAGTAATAGTCTTGAGAGCTTCTGTGTAAAGATAACTTCACGAGAGATGTTCTAAAAGTGTTTGCAAAGAGAAAATGCCTCAAAATTCTTTGCTGATATTTTCACTGAAGGAAGTTACTCTAACCACCCTAAATGCTATAGATAACGTTTTTAAGAAACACAAGATTTTCTTCCTCTTAAGGTAGTATATACCAGTAGAAACGTTCAGTTGTGTATGTATCCTAGTGCAGTCAGATCTATTTCTCAACTTGAATTATTTGTTTTCTTAAGTCTGTATTTCCAGTGAGAATACTTGAATGGTTGAGAAGCCGATAAGCACAAGATAGATTAATTCCTTGGTATTGCTCAGCCTTGAATCATAGTCCTTTATAAGGGTGATATAAAAATAATGGTATCTTTAAAGAAATACAGAGACGTAATGTCTGAAGGATGCATCAGAGCTGTAATACTTTTTTCACATCATGCCCACGTATGTTTGACAGTGGAAAAAGGATACGCTGAGCAGATGAAGAGGATTTCTTTATCTGGAATTGGAAACTTCTTCAATAATTATAACTCCTTTAAGTAACTTTTTGAAATCCCTGAAATGAAATTGCAGAGTTGTTTTAGCCAGGGTATATATCTGGCAGTGATTCGTTCGGATGCTGCATTTAGTATGACATTTCATGAAACCTGCAGTTCTCCTTTGCTGACGAGCACAACCACATAAGTACTGGGACATAGTGTAGCATTTTAAGAAAATATTTTGCTCTTACACCTGGCAGGGTGTTTGGGGCCCTATTCCCTTTCTCCAGGATGTCTGTAACTTCTGTACAAATCAGTGGGAATTGCTCACATCCTGTGCTGAGAAAGTAAGGCCTGTATGCAAGTCTTTTAAAACTCATTATCTAAAGAGCAGCATGTAAATGAAAATATACAGCTTTTTCTGTGGTGGCAAATGTCTTTTCTTCTCTTTGGTGTACCTCAATGGAAAACTGGACCCTGCTTAGACATCTGCAGATAGATTTAAATCTAAGCTGCATAAATTGGATGTTTGGCCTTACATAATAGATGCCCCGTTCTGCATCGTTTTAAGTGAATGGGAGATTTGACCTTCATTTGGCTGAGGGCAGAGCTGGCCTTGCATAGAAAAGGCAAATGGAAATACATACCTTTCCTCAGTGATTGCAATGTGGAAAAATAAGGTGTATAAGGCATTTGTGCTTTCATTTATTACTTTTATGTATTTATATTACACCAAAGATTTTTTTTGAAGAAGTGCTGTGGCCAGGCTCCACATAAATTTCATAAGCCTAAGCTCCCAGAGTGTAATTGTTTCTGTATCTTGCATTAGAAAGCTTGCCAAAGAACTTCTACACGTGAAATCGGAAGAGAGAAACATTGTGCCTCTATAGAAATGTAAATATTTTTTCTCCGAGGCATTTAGGCTTTCACATGTTGTTGAGGTTGTTTTTCATTTTTCTTCCTGAGAAGGCCTGCACATTCAAAACGGTTTCAGGCTGCATGTGTAGTTTTAGCTGAGAGGGGGTGTATCTTGCAGAGCTTGAGGTTTGACTAACGCTGCCAACTATTTCTGGGTTCACACGGTTCACTCGTTTAGTTCAAGCCTGAAAAAAAAAACACTTTTCCTATGTTTCACTGGTGGAGTTTTTCCTCTTTTCAGTTTGTTTTTGTTCGTTTTGTTTCACACTTTAACCGAGGGTTTCAGCTCTCTGCCCTGAGCTGGAACATCACGTTTGCCCCCCGAGTCAGAGGAGCAGCTCAGCAATAAACACGGAGGCATCATAGTGAGGCTGCTGGATTTGGACAACAACGTCTGGTGAGCTTTAGTTCCTGTCAAATAATCCCGTCTCAACACTCAGTAAATCTCAGGAAATCCAAATGCAAAGGGGAGTTGCAGTTGCCATGGCAGGTATCAGTGACTGTATTAAATCAACACATATACATACACACACTCACTGGGAAGAACATATTTTGTCAAACTTTGTTCTTGTTTTGGCTGAATGCTTTTGAAATTAGACCACATAACTTAAGCACCCATAAGTGTCGAAGCTTTGGAAAAGCTGGGGTTTGCGTTTAACACATGGCAGAATGATTTTGAGATTTTCTAATCTGACCTATGTACTACAGATAGGCACGTTTCAATCTGTTTCTGCAGTCCTGTAGAGTGGGTTATTCAGCTCCAAGTACGTGTTCCAACAAAAGCAACAAAATACTGAACAGTTAGGTGTTAGGGGATGGAGGAGCTGCCACTGGCCACAGTCATCTGTTCCTCTGTTTAATCTCATCACAGTTCAAAAAAATGTGCTTTATTTCTGCTCTGAGAAGTCTGCCTTAAGACTTCTGCTATTGATTTACATTAGGCCTTTTCCCAAGCAGGCAAATGCTTGGGAAACTAAATTTCCCTCAACTTTATTTTTCCCAGCAAGAGCATGCGTGTACTGTAATCAAGTCACCTCTCCGTCCGACACGCTCAACTGTCGGCATTCTCCAGGGCTCCTTGCAGGAGATGTTTCCTCTGCAGCTGTGAACAGTTGCCTTATTCCTATGTGCCTCTCAGTTACTCTTTGCTCCTGCTCCCCATTTCCTGTTTATAAATCCCAGGCTCCTATTAGCTCCTCTGCCACGAGGTTACCCTTGGCGCTTGTGATGTGGCGCTTGTTTGTTTGGCTCTGCTGCCAGAATAGCTGCCCTCTGGGTTTTGGGCTCTTTCTCACTGCTTTTTCCTCTTCTTTTCTCATAGTTTGGCTTACTAACCTCTAGAAACAGGGTCTGTCTTATAGCTGTGTGCCTCGGTGTTAGGAAATAAGGGGATCTGTGGCTGCTTTCCTCTGGCACCTGGTCTACTTCATATTGGAAAAATATAAGTCTGAAGGGAAAAGCAGCATTTTTAGGTGGCTTGTCCTCAGGTATGTTTCTTTTCCTGTGTGTCTTACAAGGTTACCCAAGATGTTACTGAATTTTGTCTTTAGAAAACCCTGACACCATTGTTAAAAATGGAATTTGTTGTTTGCCAGACATTCTCAGTGATGTATGGAGAGGACTTGGAAGTTTTATTTTGCTATAGGACGTTTTCTCTTTTGCTCCTTACGCTCCCTTGAGTTATGTTCTTAAAAACAATGTTAACCTGGTTGGCACTGGTTTGCAGTGTGAATTAAAATGTATCAACTCTAAATTAAATTTTAGTTAAGCTTATGCTTGCTTATAGCATAGGGGAAAAATAACATTTATTTTCTGCTTGTATTTTTCTTTTTACATTAGACGTTTTAAGTGTTGTTTACCCTAAGGGATTGTATGGACAGCTGGAGAATCGGAAACTAATGATGTTAGCAAGACTAATGAAGTAAAACTTGATTCCTTAAGAAAGGAGACGCAGAATATATTTTCTGAGGCTGAAGAATATATTTCCAACCTGATCTTTGTCATATTTTTACTAGTTTTAAACCTTTTTCAGTTCAGCATGTGGGTCACATCCCATTTTCAGTGGTTTTTAACAATATCATCTAAAAAGTGAAGTGATTGTAGCCTTTCTTAAAGATGGAAAGTTTTCTTTATAAGGCTCTCGAGGAAACAAAGATCTCCCCAGAAAAAGCAAGAGTTTATATTTCTGTTTGTGTCTGAGGTAAAATGAAGTAAACCATATCCCTCTTTTTTTTTGCTTGATTTCTGTTTATTTAATTCGGGTCCTCCGTCCATCCTTTGCTGACCATAAACAGAGGCTATAAATGTTCCCCTGTAATTGGTTTATGGCTTTGACAGTCCTGGGGGCAGTGGAGGAGCTGCCATTGTTGCATTGCTTTGTTATTATTTTTCCTAATGATTTTGTTACCACCAATTAATTAAATACCTGGCATTTACCCTAAGGATAATGATTGGAGACTTCTTCCCTAGGAAGTCTGTCCTTAAGATGGCAGCAACGTAACTAGGTTATGGCAGACATGCCACTGTTAATCAAGCCTGACCATTCCCTATATGGAAAAGCATGTTCAAAGGTATGGAGCAGCTTCCATATGAGGAGTGGCTGGGTAAGTCCAGGCTCAGTCTGCTTGGAAAAGAGATGACTTATGGCACATATTGTAGAGATCTACAAAACTTCAGTTCCCATAAAAATCCAGTGGCACTGAGGATGTTCAGAAATTTATGGGGCCAAAGCCTTAGTGATGCCATGCCTGGGATCTGGCTTGTTTGCTCAATTTTCATTTGCTGCTCTCATCAGTTATTTTTATTCTCCAAAGACAGAGCGATAAAAGCAGTCGGTGTTTGTACACCTCTGGGGAATCCTGCTCTGCATAAGAAAAGCAGAAATCTCCAGAAACCAGAGTAGCAAGTCCTGTGTTTGGTGCTGTGAAACTGCCTCTTGCAGGGCACATTAAGGTTGGCACCAAGCAGTAGGCCAGGTCTTGAGGTAAAACTGCTGTGGTGACCTGCTGAAGGCAGGAGATGCTGGGAGAGGTGGGCAGGAGCGGGGCAGGAGGGCTCCTGCCCACCCTTGATAGGAGGGACAGGAGAAGACCAGGGCCAGAGCAGTGCTGGTGCCTGGCAGGGACCTTTGGGCGCCTTCCAGCAGCTCCTGAATGCTGGAAAAGCTTCGAAGCAGCTCTGCCCTGTGCTGGGAATGGGTCTAGCTCAAGGTGTGGCGACAACAGGTGACTTGACAAAACTCATCTGCACCACATGTGTTCCCTCTAATGAAGAGTTTGCAGCAACACTTGTGAATGCAATGCTTGTGAATGAGGCATCCTGGGTGTTTTCTGCTGTGTTTAAA